>NC_137330.1:8427315-9921823 GCF_965287045.1 Carcharhinus amblyrhynchos | reverse complement strand
GAACCCTTCCTAACTAACCTCCCACGAGCGGCCTTGTCAAAGGGCCTTGCTGAAATCCAGGTAGATTAACATCCACTGCCTTCCCTTCATCCACCTTCCTGGTGACCTCCTCGAAAAACTCAGATTGGTTAAATATGATCTACCACGCACAAAGCCATGTTGCCTCTCCCCAATAAGTCCCTGTCTATCCAAATATTTGTAGATCCTATCCCTTATCACACCTTTCAATAACTTGCCAACCACTGCCGTCAGGCTTACTGGCCTGTAATTTCCTGGATTTCTTTTGGAACCTTTTTTAAACTACAAAACAACATGAGTCGCCCTCCAATCATCCGGCACCTCCCCGTGAATATTGACATTTTAAAATATGTCGGCCGGGGCCCCTGCAAGTTCAACATTAGACTCCCTCAAGGTCCGTGAGAATACCCTGTCCGGTCCTGGGGATTTATCCACTGATTTGCCTCAAGACAGCCAGCACCTCCTCCTCTTTAATCTGTAAATGTTCCGTGACCTCCCCACCTGTTTGCTCTATTTCCGTAGACTCCATGCCCGTTTCCTCCATAAATACAGATGCAAAAAACCCATTTAGTATCTCCCCATCTCTTTTGGTTCCATACACTGTCTACCACTCTGGTCTTCAAGAGGACCAATTTTATCCCTCACTATCCTTTTGCTTCTAACATACCTGTAGAAGCTCTTTGGATTTTCCTTCACTCTGTCTGCCGAAGCAACCTCATGCTTTTTTCTAGCCCTCCTGATTTCTCTCTTAAGTAGCTCCTTGCATTTTTTTTATACTCCGAGCATCTGATCTGCTCCTTGCTGCCTGTACATTTCACACAACTCTCTCTTCCTCTTAATCAGTGTTACAATCTCCCTCAAGAACCAAGGTTCCTTATCCTCATTTACTTTGCCTTTAATCCTGATCAGGAATATACAAACTTTGCACACTCAAAATTTCTCCTTTGAAGGCCTCCCACTTTCCATTTACATCCTCACCAGAGAACAGCCTGTGCCAATCCACACTTCCCAGATCCCTTCTCATTTCATCAAATTTGGCCTTTTTCCAGTTCAGAACTTCAACCGGGATGACCAGATCTATTCTTATCCATGATCAGGTTGAAAGTAATGGCATCATGATCACTGGATCCAAAGTGTTCCCTCACACTCATCCATCACCTGCCCTAACTCATTTCCCAACAGGAGATCTAGTATCACACCCTCTCTAGTCGGCACCTCTATATACCGATGTAGAAAATTCTCCTGAACACATTTAACAAACTCTACCCCGTCTAAACCTTTAACAGTATGCGAATCCCAATCTATACGTGGAAAATTAAAATCCCCCACTATCACAACTTTGTTTCTTGCAGTTGTCAGCTATCTCTCTGCTGATTTGCTCCCCCAATTCTCACTGACTATTGGGTGGTCTATAATACAACCCCATTAACGTGGTCATACCTTTCCTGTTTCTCAGCTCCACCCATAGGGCCTCTGTAAACAAGCTCCTGTAGACAATCTATCCTGCCTGAGCACCACTGTAACATTTTCCCTGACCAACAATGCCACCCCCCCCCGCTCCTTTTATCCTCCACCTCTAACACTCCTGAAACATTGGAACCCTGGAACATTGAGCTGCCAGTCCAGCCCCTCCTGTAGCCAAGTTTCACTAATGGCTATAATGTCATATTTCCACACGTCAATCCACACCTTCAGCTCATCTGCCTTCCCCACAATACTCCTGGCATTGAAATAGACACACCTCAAAAGATTATTTCCACCGCACTCAACCCTTCCATTTGTGATTTTGCTTGAACTAACCTGTCTTTTTACCCCTGCTCCACTTTTTGCGCTGGCACTCTGGTTCCCATTCCCTTGCAAATCTAGTTTAAACGCTCCTCAATTATTTTATTTTATAACACATTGCAATTCTTAAATGTTCAAATTTTGTTTAGGTTAATTCTGGATCTTAGCATCCACTATGTCAAATTTACATAGATGTTTCATAGTATTTGTACATTCCTGCATCATAGAATATTGACAGTGTAAAGATAAGTGTATTCATGTTCCCAAATAACCTTAAATGCAAATCAGATATAGATACAGACTGCTGCTCTGCTGCTTCACCCAGACATTAAGAAAATGTTTGTTTCTCTAATTTTTTGCAACATTATTCGGTATTTGTGGAGTGGATGTTCACAGTGAATAGCTGTTAAACAGATGATAGTGGATTCGCCTCACCCCGCCCCACTGGGACTATGTAAAGCACATTGACTAATTAATACCTATTTTACACACTGCCAAAGTTCTTTTCGTATTTTTGATGGCACAGTGTAGTGCTGCCAGGGACCCAGATTCAATTCCGGCCTTGGGTCACTTTCTGTACATTCTCCCCATGTCAGTGTGGGTTTCCTTTCAGGTGCTCCAGTTTCCTCCCATAATTCAAAGAGGCCATGCTAAATTGACCCTAGTGTAGGAGGATTAGCAGGGTAACTGTGTGAGGTTACAGGAATAGGGCCTGCATGGGATTGTGGTCAGTACAGATTCAATGGGCCAAATGGTCTTTTGGGCTATAGGAATTCTATGATTATTACTCAGATCTGTAGAATCTCAGCAGTGTTGAAGGAGGCCATTCAGCCCATCGAGCCTGCACCGATTCCCCCACAGAACATCTTACCCATGCCTACCATCCTATCCCTGTAATCCCATGCATTTATCCCACTAATTCTCTCTAACATACACATTTTGGGATACTAAGGGGTAATTTAGCATGGCCAATCCGCCTAACCTGGACTGTGGAGCGCCTAGAGGAAACCCACAGAGACACAGGGAGAATGTCCAAACTCCACAGAGAGTGACCCAAGCCAGGAATCAAACCCAGGTCCCTGGTGTTGTGAAGCAGCAGTGCTAAACCATTGTGCCACTTTTCAAAATTTATCAAAGATCAGAAATCTGTATAAAGTTAATTTATTAGTCACAAGTAGGCTTACATTAACACTGCAATGAAGTTATTATGAAAATCCCCTAGTCACCACACTCCAACACTGTTTGGGTACACTGAGGGAGACTTTAACATGGCCAATTCACTTATCCTGCACAACTTTGGACAGAGAGGAAACCAGAGCACCCATGGAGACAAAGGGAGAATGTGCAAACCCCACACAGAGAGTGACCCAAGCCGGGAATTGAACCCAGGTCCCTGGAGCTGTGAGGCAGCAGTGCTAATCACATGTGCCACTTTGCTCCCGATGTGTACTCTCTGTCATGATTCTCCAGGGTACATACACAAGGGCACTTCGTAGTTTTGCGATAACTGTGTAAGTTAAAGGATCGTTTTCTTGATCAGTCATGTTACTTGTATTTCCCTTATATTTAAGCATGTAAAAATTCTGTTTAATCATAGGCCACAGAACACCAAATGACAGTCTGGAAGTGGAAGATCAAGAATACACATCATAGCAAATAAATAACAGTTGTCTGTTACAGTAATGTCATTGGAAAATAGCTGATTTGATATGTTATTGTCACATATACAGTGAAAGGTATGTTTCTTGCACACTATATAGGCAAAGCATACCGTACATAGAGAAGGAAAAGAGAGGGTGCAGAACGTAGTGTTACAGTCATAGCTAGAGTGTAGAGAACAATCAACTTAATAATAGTGCATTGTTAGAGAGTTTAAAAGAGTCAGAATTGAGTTTAGAAGCATAGAACGAGATTAAAAGACAGAATTAGAGGGTATGCTGGGCGCAGTTTGCAAGCATTGGCCTCACTCCAGCACCATTTTGAATTAGTTTTGTTTGTATCTCACTGTTCTAGATATTCGGATATCTGCATCTGGGATCTCCACCTTTTCCTCCCGTCAGCTCTGAAAGCCTGTGACTCACGTTTGTTTGATGATTGTAGCCAAATACCCTTGCTTAATATAAAAGCCAGGCTTTTCTACCATTCAACATCACAGACAATCCACACTCCATCTCCGTTAAATATCAGCATAGCTCAGCTTTCTACATTTATCACTGCAGCACAAATGCCTTTTTGTTTCAATCATGCCCTAGCCTTGGAACATTGGTTAAGATTGGTTTCCAACAAACATTGCCACAACATTCCTGCGTGCATTCACACAAGTCTTATCCCGTATAAAGTTTCTGTGCTCTAATCTATTTTCTAAGAATAAAATTTTGGATCAATATAATGCTACATTTGGAATGTGCCACAGCACTTAGTGGGGAGGTGATGGTCTAGTGATATTACACCTGGACTATTAATCCAGAAACTCAGCTAGTGTTCTGGGGACCTGGGTTCGAATCTTGCCATAGCAGGTGGTGAAATTTAAATTCAGGAATGCTGAGGAGTTAAAAATCAGGAGAGCAAGGAATTACAAATCTGGAATATTAAAGGAGTTAAAGTCAGGGGTATTGGGTTGGGAAGGCAGACATTTGAAGAAGGTGTCTGTGAATGAGTTGGAGTGAAAGGGCAATAGGTTGCAGGTAAGTATGAGTGTTTTCCATTGAGTTGGAGATTTGGGAAGGAGCTCAGATATGAAAAAATATGTGCAAGATTGGAGGAATATTTCATTGAAACTTTTCCACACTGGATCCTCCTGCCTCTCTCAGCAACCTGAAGCCACAACTGCTCAGTGAAGCTAAATGGCCTCCTCCTCTTCATTCTCATAGAGGAGTATTTCCCTCACTCTTTGTATCATCGCCTCCGGAGAGCGAGTCTGAGAACCACGGGGGCAGCCTTGCCACATCTGGCATTCATTCTCCGGCCTCTCTCACACTGTCCTTTTCCCTCTAAGCACTGCTGCTATTTTGAGCTCTCCAAGAGGCCCCTTTAAAAATAGATTCCTGCAGATTGTTGCATTAAGCTCATTATCCCATCTAGCTGCCTGGCTCCGAAGGGTAATCAGTTGGCTTTGAGAGAAAACAAGGTTGGCTATTCAGAGTGTTGGGATCCAAATCCAGTTATCCCTCCATTCTGGAATGGACTGTGCTGAGAAGATTTCATAGTTACTGTTGCTTTATTTGGAAACACAGAAGCCAATTTGCATACAGTGAGGTGTTATTAGTGATTTTGATCGAGGCATAAATATTGGATAAATATAGAAAATGTGGGAGTTCTAATTCAGAATAACGCCATGAAATTGTTCACGTCTTCCTGAGCAGGGGAGACAGGGGGTGGAATCTTCCCGTCTCACCTGACATGGGAATTGTAGAGGGCGGGATACGGATCATGAGTAAGTCCATTGACTTCAGGCAGGATTTTTCAACCTTAGGGCGAGCGTAGCTGGAAAAATCAAATCCCCTGGATCTCAATTAACATCTCATCTGAAAGCCAGCCCCTCTGACAGTTCTACACTGGTCTGTCAGCCCAGGCTCTGTGCTCAAAACTCTGGAGGGGGGATGACATTCTGACCCAGGAGTGAGTGCTCCTGACTGATGTTCCCTCTGGGCTGTGCAAAACCCAAAAGCTCCCACGCAAGATGCAAATGAGACAACCCCCTCAAATTCCTGCACTGCTTCAGCCAATCAGCTGCCCTGCGAAGTGGAGTAAAGGCTGTGCCTCCCGGCTGACAGAGCTTTAGCTGACTCCTACACTTGTCACGTTTCCAGGGCTGGCCATTGACCAATGGTCAATTCCAAAACTCTCAGCAGCTGAGTGAGCTGATCCACTGGTTTATCAAACTACAAATGTAAATGAATTGCAATAGGCTTGTTTGCAGGTGCAATTTTGTTCTCGATTGCTGGAGGGACGGAGTTTAACAACAGGGAGGTTATGTTGCAGCTGTATAAGGTGGCACAGTGGCACACTGGTTAGCACTGCTGCCTCACAGTGCCAGGCACCCAGATTTGATTCCCAGCTTGGGTCACTGTGCAGAGTCTGCAAATTCTCCCCATGTCTTCGTGGGTTTCCTCTGGGTGCTCCAATTTCCTCCGACAGTCCGAAAGAAGTGCTGGTTAGGTGCATTGACCTGACCAGACTATGGCAAATAAGGGAATTTCATGGTAACTTCATTGCAGTGTTAATGTAAGCCTTACTTGTGACTAATAAATAAACTTTCCTTTAACTTTACCTGGAGTACAGTGGCACAGTGATTAGCACTGCTATCTCTCAGCACCAGGGACCCAGGTTCGATTCCCAGCTTCAGTCACTGTCTGTGTGGAGTTTGCACATTTTCCCCATGTCTACGTGGGTTTCCTCCAGGAGCTCCAGTTTCCTCCCACAGTCCAAAGATGCGCTGGTTCGGTGAATTGGCTGTGCTAAATTCTCTGTCAGTGTACCCAAACAGGTGCCGGAGTGTGACAACTAGGGGATTTTCACAGTAATTTTATTGTAGTGTGAATGTAAGCCTACTTGTGACTAATAAATACATTTTACTTCTCTTTTTAGCTGTGTACAATTTTGGTCTCCTGACTTGAGAAAGGATATGTTGGCACTCAAGGAGGTGCAGAGAAGATTCACTGGGTTGATTCCAGAGTTGAGAAAGTTGGCTTACGAGGAGAGGCTATACTTGTTGGAATTCAGAAGAATGAGGGAAGATCTTATAGAAACATAAGATTATGAAAGGAATAGATAAAATAGAATCAGGGAAGTTGTTTCCACTGGCAGGTGAAACTAGAATTGGGCGGGTGGGGGCAAAACCTCAAAATAAGGCAGAGCAGATTTAAGACTTCTTCACCCAAAGGGTTGTGAGTCTGCCCAATGGAGCAGCTGAGGCTATCTTATTGAATGTTTTTTTTAAAGGCAGAGATAAATATATTTTTGAACAGTAAAGGAATTAAGGGTTATGGTGAGCGGGCGGGTAAGTGGAGCTGAGTCCACGAAAAGATCAGCCGTGATCTTATTGAAAGGTGGGGCAGGTTCAAGGGGCTAGATGGTCTACTCCAGCTCCTCGTTCTTATCCTCTTATGTTTAAGATGTAAAGGATAGGCAGACCTCAAAAATCTTGTCCTTCAAGGCTGGAGAAATCATTTTAACTTTGTGAGAAACTGTATTAATGGGAAGTTAAAAGCCTGTTTTCTGTGCGAAACGATTGCAAGCAGGGGGATGGCAGTGAATGAAACTGGAGGCTAGGAAGCAGGGAGTTGAGTAATAACAGTGGGAAAATGGAAGGACCTGAATCCTTTGACACTTGGAGGTGTAAATTCTGGAGCCTGGTTTTTTAACTGCCAGCAGAATTTTAATTATCAGGGTTGATTTCGCACCCACCCAGGTCAGGATGACACATGGATCTCAGGTAAATGCTGCTGACTGATTTTGTAGGCAGGAGTGGAAAATCATAGAGCAAAGATATCTCCTGTTGACAACAGGTAAGTGGTTGTGTTTGGTATCTCTCCAGCCTGTAGGGGTCACTGGGATTGAAGAGACGGCCAGTTCATGCCAGGTAACGCCTGAGTTTTCCTTATGAATCCAAGAGGAACCCTGATGTTCTTCTGGGCCCATGACCCTCTCAACCAGACACCCCACCAGAAACAGGGAGAGACCCTTCTCTGCTTACACTCTCCTTGACCGTGTTCTGTTCCGAATGTCCCCAGACCTTTCCCAATGTCTAAGATGCCTCTCCCCGTAGTTTCAGCTCTCTGAATCTGCCCTACTATTCCCGAATGCTATAGGAGGCCCCTGCTAATGCTCTCTGGCGCTCAGGCCCTCCACGTGCTGTTAGATCCTGAAAGATCAGTTCTGAATGTGTGCAGTTTTGGGCGCCGCACCTGCGCAAGGATATTTTGGCCTTGGAGGGAGTGCAGAGGAGGTTTACTAGGCTGATACCGGAGTTGAGGGGGTTGAGCTATGAGGAGAGGCTGAATAAACTAGGCTTGTACTCGTTGGAGTTTAGAAGAATGAGGGGAGATCTCATTGAGACGTATAAGATGATGAATGGGATGGATAGGATAGAGGTGGAAAGACTCTTCCCGCTCAAAAAAGACAGTAGGACTAGGGGGCACAGCCTCAAGATAAAGGGGGGGCAGTTCAGAACGGAGTTGAGGAGGAACTTCTTCACTCAAAGGGTGGTGAATCTCTGGAATTCTCTGCCCGTTGAAGTGGTGGAGGCTGCCTCGCTAAATATTTTTAAGAAGCGGGTTGATGGGTTTTTGATAAGAGAGGGGATTAAGGGTTATGGGGAGAGGGCGGGAAAGTGGAACTGAGCCACGACAGATCAGCCATGATCTTATTGAATGGCGGGGCAGGCTCGAAGGGCCAGATGGCCTACTCCTGCTCCTATTTCTTATGTTCTTATGTTCTTATGAACCCAAGGGCCCCTTTCCCAGTGCTCACAGACTCAGGGGTGTTCCTGTCTGCTGTAACATATATAAAGGCACTAACTCATTAACACCATAGAAGATATACTGGATTTTAATTGACAACCTAAATTAAAGTATCAGGTATTATGTACAATAGACTGTAGGAATGGTTAATTTGACATAATGTGGGTATGCTGGCGTTGGACTGGCGTAAACACAGTAAAAAGTCTGACAACACCAGGTTTTAGCCCAACCTATTTATTTGATAATATACTCACAAGCGTTCGGGGTTAGTCCCTTCGTCAGGTGAATGGAGAGTTCTGGCCTCAGACAGAGCATATAAAGCACAGACAGTTTAGAGATTACTGATTAGAATGCGAATCCTTACACCTAACCTGCTGTTCAAGACCTGAAGTGGCTGATAATGTGAGTGGAAGGAGCACTGATCACAGTTTAAAGAGATGTGTATTGTCTCCAGACAGTACAGTAAGTGAGGCTTTGCAAACCCAGGCAAGTCACGGGGGTTACAGATAGTGCGACATGAACCCAAGATCCCTGTTGAGACCGTCCTCATGTGTGCGGAACTTGGCTATCAGTCTCTGTTCAGCGACTCTGCGCTGTCGTGTGTCGTGAAGGCCGCCTTGGAGAATGCTTACCCGAAGGTCAGAGGCTGAATGCCTGTGACCACTGAAGTGTTCGCCAACAGGAAGGGAACAGTCTTGCCTAGTGACTGTCGAGCGATGTTCATTCATCCGTTGTCGTAGCGTCTGCATGGTCTCCCCAATGTACCATGCTTCGGGACATCCTTTCTTGCAACGTATCAGGTAGACAGGTCCAAGGCGGCCTTCACGACACATGACAGCGCAGAGTCGCTGAACAGAGACTGATAGCCAAGTTCCGCACACATGAGGACGGTCTCAACAGGGACCTTGGGTTCATGTCGCACTATCTGTAACCCCCGTGACTTGCCTGGGTTTGCAAAACCTCACTTACTGTACTGTCTGGAGACAATACACATCTCTTTAAACTGTGATCAGTGCTCCTTCCACTCACATTATCAGCCACTTCAGGTCTTGAACAGCAGGTTAGGTGTAAGGATTCGCATTTTAATCAGTAATCTCTAAACTGTCTGTGCTTTATATGCTCTGTCTGAGGCCAGAACTCTCCATTCACCTGACGAAGGGACTAACCCCGAAAGCTTGTGAGTATATTATCAAATAAATAGGTTGGACTAAAACCTGGTGTTGTCAGACTTTTAACTAATTTGACATAATCAGTGATAAAAGTCATGACATTCTTTTTTATGTCTGAATCACTAAACTACATCCAAAGTGAAATACCCTTTCTTATGGGGCTATTTGGACTGTTGGGTGCACCTTAACTTTCCAATATTGAAGATAGCATTCTAGTAGATAATTACTCTAGAAAACTACGTGATCAAATTTTTAACCCTGGGGATGAACTGAGACTCTCAATGATATCAGAGCGTGGTGACTTCTTACAAGCTGTGCCCAGCAAACCCTCTTGTTCTATGCTTTTAAAACTGTAGTCTCTTATATACTCTCTAACAATGCTCTAATTCAATCTCTACACCCTGGCAGTCACTGTAACATTACATTCTGCACCCTCCCCTTTCCTTCTCCCCTACGTACTCTATGAATGGTATAGTACATAAGACAATACTTTTCACTGCATCCCAATACATATGACAATAGTAAATCACTCACTCACTTCCTAAAAGTGGCAATACAGGTGGCCAAAGTGATTAAGAAGTTGTATGATGCTTGCCTTCATCTACCAGAGCATTGAGTACAAGAGTTGGGAAATCAAATTGTAGCTGTATAAAACTTTGGTTAGGCCGTATTTGGAATATTGATTGTAATTCTTCCAGAAGAGTGCAAAGGAAGTTCACCAGGATGTTGCCTGGTCTCGAGGGTGTTGACTATGAGGAGAGATTGAATAATCCAGGATTGTTTTCACTGGAAAGACAGAGGCCGAGGGGAGATCTGATAGAAATCTACAAAATTACGAGAGGCACAGCCAGGATGGATAGTCGGAGACTTTTTCCCCAGGCTGGAAGTGTCAATTACAAGGGGGCACAGGTTCAAGGTGAGAGGGAGAAGGTTTAAGGGAATGTGCGGAGGAAGTTTTTCACGCAGAGAGTGGTGGGTGCCTGGAACTTGATGCCAGAGGAGGTGACGAAAGCAGGCATATTAGCCACATTTCAGGAGGATCTGGATGGATACATTAATAGGGAGGGAGTAGAGGGATATGGACAGAGTAAGGGCAGAAGGTTTTTTTAGCTTAGTTATGGCATCATGATCAGCATGGGCTTAGAGGGCTGAAGGGCCTGTTCCTGTGCTGTTCCTTCCTTTGTTCTCTGATCTTTGTAAAAGAAATTAATGTGGCACTGTTCCTTCAGAATCACTGCTAGCAATGTCCTGAAAATGAATGATATAAAACTGAAATGAAAGATTTACAAAAAGAAAGAATTATGGGATGTTTACCATGTGAACCCACCCAAAAGCAAGAAGAACTTCAAACTGAAAAAACAGTATCCAACTTCTTTTGATCATTTAATACTTAATCTGGAGTTTGATCTGGGTTTCCATTATTCTATTCCAAGCCATATTTCATTACTCTTTATGGAGACAGGAACGGATCCAGTTCTATTTAGCTTTCTTCTGGATGAGTGAAGTATGAATGGGAGCACTTATAACGAAGGCAGTTTTATGCGTACATGTGACCTTTCAAAATTAAACAAAATTTCAAAAGTACGTCAGCCATATTTGAAAATTAGTTCTTGGAAACATTTTTTCTGTTGATTGTTTTGTGTTGAGTTGTTTTAATCCATTTTATTTGATTTGATTTATTATTGCCACACGTACTGGGATACACAGTGAAAAGTATTGTTTCTTGTGCTATACAGTGAAGGCATACTGTTCACAGAGAAGGAAATAAGAGAGTGTGCAGAACGTAGTGTTACAGTCAACTTAATATGAGGAAGGTCCAATACGGTGGCACAGTGGTTAGCACTGCTGCCTCACAGCGCCAGGGACTTGGGTTCAATTCCAGCCTTGGGTCACTCTCTGTGCAGAGTCTGCATGTTCTCCTCCCATAGTTCAAAGAAGTGCGAATTAGGTTGCCTGGTCATGCTAAACTAACCTAGCGTCAGGGGGATTAGCAGGGTAAATATGTGGGGTTACAGAAATAGGGCCCAGGTGGGATTGTGATCGGTGCAGACTTGATGGGCCGAATGGCTGCCTTCTGCACTGAAGGGATTCTATGGTTCTAAAGTGTGACAGCATCAGGGAAGAAGCTGTTCTTGAATCGGTTGATACGTGACCTCAGACTCTTATATCTTCTTCCCCATTGGAGAAGGCCCATCTAATTTTCTTTCTGCCATCTTGATATTTAATGAAGTTACTAATCAGCCTACAGTGGGGTTTGTGTCATACACTTTGGGTCAGCCATGTTTATTTAACTTATTTATTTAGCTTATTTAGTTTATTTAACTTATTTATTTAGCTTGCTGGAATAATGGGTTGTTCTTGTGGGTGACTGATTTTTTTTTTTACATGATTTAGGAGAAAGGGATTAGAGGGGAATGCCAGCATGACAGATTCCCAAGATCCACGATTACTCTCCCAAATGCGTTTGCAAAGACGGACTTGACTGAAGCACTGCTCTTTTATATTCTCAATTCATTCATGGGACATGGGCACCGCTGACTGGCCTGCATTTATTGCCCATCCCGAGGGCAGTTGAGAGTCAACCACATTGGTGTGGCTCTGGAGTCACATGTAGGCCAGACCAGGTAAGGTTAGCAGATTTCCTACCCTCAAGGACATTACTGAACCAGATGGGTTTTTCCGACAATTGACTGCACGGTGAGTGCTGTCTGACTGTGAGGAGTGCTTTTGGAGTTGGGTGAAAACAGGGAGTTCAAGTTATAAGGAGGTAAGTAGTCATTAACCTTGCTTTAAGATGAACTAAATTAGTTCTTATTTGGGAAGTTAAAGCTGCACTTTAGTGCATCCCCGCAACAGGAATCAGCAGAGTCAGCTCTCAACTGAACTTGGTTGTTTGTACAACTAGTTAAAACCACTTCCAGGGCTACGACCTGAGCCACAAGGTAATTGGCACAGTGTCAATAAGATTAAGGAGGTAGATGCATGGCTAAAAGATTGGTGTGGGAGGAATGGGTTCGAATTCACGGGACATTGGCACCAGTGCTGGGGAAGAGGGGACCTGTTCCGATGGGAACGGTCTTGATCCGAATCGTGCTGGGACCAGATTCCTGGCAAATTGTACAACTAGGGCTGTAGATAGGGCTTTAAACTAAATAGTGAGGCGGGGGGGGGGGGGGGTGGTGGGGGGGGGAAAATCAGTTGTATGGAGAATTAGAAAATCAAAGTTAAAGAGAGGGTAGAAGTGCAGGTTATTGGAGCTGAGAGCTCAGGAGAAATTAGTAAAGTTTTCAGATAAGAACAGAGAGTATAGAAGGTGGCAGGAATCTAACCTCAGGCAGAGCAAAAAAGGTGACAAGTATGAGAAGGGAGATGATCAATGCAGGACTGAGGGTGTTGTATCTAAATGTGCGCACAGTATATAGAACAAATCATAGAACATAGAACATAGAACATTACAGCGTGGAACAGGCCCTTCGGCCCACAATGTTGCGCCGACCAGTCTTATTTTTAAAAAAAAACATTGACCCACTAATCTAAACCAATCCCTTTTCGTCCATAAACCTATCCACCAATCTCTTAAACGCCCCCAAACTAGGCGCAGAACCATAGAATCCCTATAGTGCAGAAAGAGGCCCTTCGGCCCATCGAGTCTGCACCAAACACAATCCCACCCAGACCCTACCCCCATATCCCGACATATTATACCCACTAATCCCTCTAATCTCCGCTACCCTGGACGCTAAGGGGCAATTTTAGCATGGCCAATCAACCTAACCCACACATCTTTGGACTGTGGGAGGAAACCGGAGCGCCCGGAGGAAACCCACGCAGACACGAGGAGAATGTGCAAACTCCACACAGACAGTGACCCGAGCCGGGAATTGAACCCAGGACCCTGGAGCTATGAAGCAGCAGTGCTAACCCACTGTGCTACCGTGCTGCCCAAGTTAAATGAGCTTGTTGCACACATTGAAATTGGACAGTAAGATGTTGTGGGCATCACAGAGACATGGTTGCAAGGGGATCAGGGCTGGGATTTAAACATCCAAGGATATGTGTCCTATTGGAAGTCATGACACACGACAGCGCAGAGTCACTGAGCAGAGACTGATAGCCAAGTTCTGCACACGAGGACAGTCTCAACCAGGATCTTGGGTTCACACTATCTGTAACCCCCACGACTTGTCTGGGCTTGCAAAATCTCACTAACTGTCCTGTCTGGAGACAATACACACTTCTTTAACCTATGCTTAATGCTATCTCCACTCACACTGTCTGCACCTTTAAGACTTGACTATCTGTAAAGACTCATATTCTAATCAGTATTCTGTAAACTGAATGTGTGTCTTTCTCTGCCCTGTTTGTGATCAGAACTCCCCATTCACCTGACGAAGGAGCAGCGCTCCGAAAGCTAGTGGATTTTGCTACCAAATAAACCTGTTGGACTTTAAGCTGGTGTTGTGAGACTTCTTCCTATTGGAAGGACAGGCAGATGGGCAAGAAGCGATAGAGGATCAGAAGGCACAGAATCTGTGGGTAGAGTTGAGGAAAGGTAAAAAGACCCTGGTGGGAATCATGTACAGGCCCCCCTAGCAGGAGTCAGGATGTGGAGCAGAAAATAAACCAGGAGGTAGAAAAAGCAAATAAAAAAGACAATATTATTATAATCATGGGGGAACTTCAATACACAGGTGGACTGGGAAAATCAGATAGGTAGTGGATCCCAAGAAAAGGAATTTGTGGAATGCCTAAGAAATGTATTTTTGGAGTAGCTTGTGACAGAGCCTGCCAGGGAACAAGCAATTCGGGATTTGGTGATGTGTAATGAGGCAGACTCGATTAGGGAACTTAAGACGAAGGAACGCTTAGGAGGCAGTGACCATAATAACGATAGAATTTACCCTGCAGTTTGAGATAGAGAAGCTGGAGTCAGGCGTAACAGTATTACAATTAAATAAAAAAGCTAACTACAAAGAGATGAGGGAGGAGCTGGCCAGAGTTGATTGGAAAGGGAGCCTGGCAGGGAAGACAGTGGAACAGCAATGGCAGGAGTTTTTCCAGAATTAATCAGGAGGCACAACTGAAATTCATCCCGAAGAGGATGGACGAGGCATCCATGGCTGACGAGGGAATTCAAGGACAGCATAAAAGCTAAAGAGAAAGCATAAAAAGTAGCATGGATTAGAGGGAAGCCAGAGGATTGGGAAGCCTATAAAAGTGAGCAGAGGACAACTAAGAAAGCAACAAGGGAAAAGACGACAAGATATGAGTGTCAGCTACTAGTAATATAAAAGAAAACAGGCAGAGTTTTTTCAATATACAAAAAGGTAAGGGAGCAAAACTAGCCATTGGACCACTGAAAAATAAGGCTAGGGAAGTAATAATAGGAAACAAAGCAATAGCAGAGGAACGGAATAGTTATTTTGCATCAGTCTTCATGGTAGAAGACACCAGTGTGATGCCAGATCTCCAGGAGAGTCAGAGGGCACAGGTGAGTGTAGTGGCCATCACTAAGGAGAAGGTTCTGGGGAAACTGAAAGGTCTAAAAGTGGATAAATCACCTGGACCGGATGGACTGCACCCCAGGGTTCAAAAAGAGATAGCTGAGGAAATTGTGGAGGCATTGGTGGTGATCTTTCAGGAATCACTGGAGGCAGGGAGGGTACCAGAGGACTGGAAAGTAACTAACGTAACACCGCTGTTTAAGAAGGAAGGGAGGCAGCAGATAGGCCAGATAGCCTGACTTCGGTCACTGGCAAGATTAGAGTCCATTATGAAAGATGAGATCGCAGAGTACTTGGAAGCGCATGATAAAATAGGACTGAATCAGCACGGCTTTGTCAAGGGGAGGTCATGTCTAACAAATCTGTTAGTGCTCTTTGAGCAGTTAACAAGGAAGTTAGATAAAGGAGAACCAATGAACGTGATGTATTTAGATTTCCAGAAGGCCTTTGGCAAGGTGGCACATAGGGGACTGTTAAATAGGTTAAGGTGTTAAGAGTAAGATCCTGGCATGGATTGAGGATTGGCTGACTGGCAGAAGGCAGACAGTGGGGATAAATGGGTCTTTTTAAGGACGGCAGTCAGTGACTAGTAATGTGCCTCGGGATCAGTGCCAAGGCTACAAGTTTTCACAATATACATTAACGATTTGGAGGAAGGAACTGAAGGCACTGTTGCTAAGTTTACAGATGATACAAAGGGACAGGTAGTATTGAGGAAGTAGAGGGGCTGCAGAAGGACTTGGACAGGTTAAGAGAGTGGGGCAAAGAAGTGGCAGATGGAATACAATGTGGAAAAGTGCGAGGTTATGCACTTTGGAAAGAGGAATGGAGGCATAGACTATTTTCTATATGGAAAAATGCTTAGGAAACCAGAAGCACAAAGGGACTTGGGAATCATTGTTCAAGATTCTCTTAGGGTTAACGTGCAGGTTCAGTCGGGAGTTAGGGAGGTAAATGCAATGTTAGCATTCATGTCGAGATGAATGCTAGAATACAACAGCAGGGATGTACTACTGAGGCTGTATAAGACTCTGGTCAGATACCACATGGAATATTGTGAGCAGTTCTTGCTCCAGGCAAGTCATGGGGATTACAAATAGTGTGACACGAACCCAAGATCTGATCAGGGCATTTGGTCTCTGATCTTCGGATAAGCGTTCTCCAAAGCGGCCTTCACGACACACGACAGCGCAGAGTCGCTGAGCAGAGACTGATAGCCAAGTTCCGCACACATGAGGACGGCCTCAACCGGGATCTTGGGTTCATGTCACACTATCTATAACCCTCAGGACTTGCCTGAACTTGCAAAATCTCACTGTCCTGTCTGGAGACAATACTCATTTCCTTAACCTGTGCTTAACCCTCTCTCCACTCACATTATCTGCACCTTTAAGGCTTGATTAGCTGTAAAGACTCACATTCTAATCAGTATTCTGTAAACTGAGTGTGTGTCTTTACACCCCTTGTTTGTGATCAGAACTCTCCACTTAGCTGACAAAGGGTCAGAGGCCTGAAAGCCAGTGGCTTTTGCTACCAAATAAACCTGTTGGACTTTAACCTGGTGTTGAGAGACTTCTTACTGTGTTTACCCCAGTCCAACACCAGCATCTCCACATCATGACTCTCTCTGCACTGCAGGGATTCTATAAATTACTTGTCAGCCCAAGCCTGGATAAGGTCCAGTTCTTGCAGCTTTTGGAGTTCCTCGGGAAGTGTTCTAGGTCCAACCATCATCCACTGTTCATCTCTGAACTTTCCTCTGTCGTAGGGTCAGAAATAGAGTTCTTCAAGAATGATCACACAATGTTCAGCATCACTCGTGACTCATCAGGTACTGCAACTGGTTCATTTGTCTTTGCAGCAAGACCCAGACAATATTCAGGTTTAAGCAGATAAGTAATAGGCAACATTTGTACACACAAGTGCTTTGCAATGACAATCGCCAACAAGATGCACTCTTGCCACTTCCCTTTGACATTCAATGCTCCACTATCAACATTCTGGGGATTACCATTGACCATAAACAGAACTGAGCCAGCCACATATGGTCAATTTGTCATAGTGTCAGATAAACATAGACTGCTCCCCACTTTCTGGTGATGATTTAACTGAGGATCACCTCAGGCCAGGGGCAATGTTGAGAAGTCAGGGCCTTCATGAATAACCTCAGCTGGCACGGGAATTGAACCTGTACAGTTGGCTCTGCTCTTCTTCTCAAACCAGCCTTCTAACCCAATGAACTAAGTGACTCCCATACACTGTGGTTACAAGAGCAGGTCAGAGGGTGGAAATTCTGCAGTAACTCAACTCCTGACCCCCGCCACAAAACCTGTCCACCATCTACAAGTCAAGAGTGTGATGGAAGACTCACCTGGATGGGTGGACCTCCAACAACACTCGAGAAGCTCAACACCACCCAGAACAAAGCAGCCACCTTGATTGCTACTCTGTCCACAAACGTTCAATCCCTCCGTCACCACCAATGGCAGAAGTGTGAAACATCTTCAAGATGCTCTGGCAGCAACTCACCGAGGTTCCTTCCAACACTAACCTCTCCCATCGCAATGGGCAAGGGCAGCAGATACCTGGGAAAAATCACCATCTGAACTTCCCCTTCCAAGTCACTCACCACCCTGACTTTGAAATGTATCGCTGCTCCTTCACTATCACTGGTCAAAAAAAAAAGGAGAACCCCTTTCCTAACAACACCGTAAATGTTCCTACAAAGCAAAGGTTGCAGCGGCTCAAGAAAGCATCTTGCCACCGTGTTCTCAAAAGCAGTGAATGCCGGCCTAGCCAGAGGCACCCACACCTCATGAACAAATAAAAAAGTGTCTAGCAATAACAAGGGTACTTTACTTCATGGCTGTACGGTGGCACTGCTGCCGCCTCACAACGCCAGGGACACAGGTTCGTTTCCTGCTTGGGTCACTGCACATTCTCCCCACGTCTGTGCGGGTTTCCCCCAACAGTCCAAAAACATGTGCTGGTTCGGTGCACTGGCCGTCTCCCTCAGTATATCCGAACAGGTGCTGGAGTGTGGTGGCTCGGGGATTTTCCACAGTAACTTCATTGTGGGTGTTAATTTAAGCCTACTTGGAACTATAATGAATAAACTTGAAATCTTAAATTCATACAGGTCAAATTTTGTTTGATAATGATCCAGTGAAGAGCCTTAGGAGGTTTCACATGTAGGTCCAAATTGTCTTTGTTGATTTAATGGTTATGTTGTGGTTTTAGCTTCCCGGAGCTAATGGGCCCAGGGAGTGGGAGGCAGTGGGTATACAAGCCAGGGAATCAATTGTTTAATCATGGTGTCACAGTCATTATGGTGTGGGAGGACTAATCCTGCACATCATTTCTGTATAGATTAGCAGAATGCAGCCAAAACACAGAAAGCTACAGTGAAGGAAGAACCTTGTCAAAAGCCACCACTGCAGCCCCACCCTTGTCCTTGTTCCAATATCCTGAGGAACTCCATCTGGTTGGCATAGATCCAACTGTACTCCCTCTCCCACACCAAAAAGTGACTTCAAAACCTCAAATAAATTTCCACTTTCTGGAAGCTCGTTACTTCAATTACATTTCCATCCAGCAGAAACGGTAAACCGATAAGGGTTCGCTTGCAAATCTATGGAAACCTAGCCGCAACGGTGAAGCCAGCAACAGGCTAGGCTCGGAATGGAATTCCAGGAAAAATGTATGTGGGATCCTTCCTACATGCTGCAAGAGGTTTAAATGATTAGTGAAAGGGAACTGGCAATGTGGAGGAGGCCAATAAATTAAATAAAGACTGAAATTTTTTACAGTCCTCCAGCAAAGAAAGCAATCTGCATCTCCAACACCCGAAAGTGCACAAAGCCTATGCAGTGTGAGTCGTAACTTTAACATCAACACTGTCAGAATGAGAAGTGATAAATTTTGCAGTGTGGCCCAGCGATCTAAGGCACCTGATTAAGGCTCCAGTCTCTGTGAGGGCGTAGATTTGAAGCCCACCACTGCCAAATCTCCCTTATGGTGTGGCACGATGGCACAGTGGTTAGCACTGCTGCCTCTCAGCACCAGGTTCGAATCCCGGCTCGGGTCACTGTCTGTGCGGAGTCTGCACATTCTGCCCATGTCCGCGTGGGTTTCCTCCCACAGCGTGAAGACAGACGTGCTGGTTAGGTGCACAGGCCGTGCTAAATTCTCCCTCAGTGTACCCGAACAGGTGTGTGGGTTAACTTCATCGCAGTGCTAATGTAAGCCTATTTGTGACAATAATAAGTAAACTTTAAACTAAAGGAAGTGTTATATCCACCACTGACCTCCAGAGGGAGGCAGAGAGAGGTTTCCTGGGTGAGCTCATTGAGGTTTCCATCTGTGTAAACATAGGTGTGATGGGAATGTGTGGGGAGCTAGTGCAGGATGAATTTCATCTTTATATTCATTCGTGGGATGTGGACATCGCTGGCTTGGCCAACACCTATTGCCCATCCCTCACTGCCCTTCAGCTGACGGCATTTAAAAGTCAGCCACATTGCCGTGGATCTGGAGTCACATGTAGGCCAGACCAGGTAAGGATGGCAGATTTCCTTCCCTAAAGGAAGGACTGTTCTGTTTGTCAGACTGTTAATGAATTAAACATCAAACTTCAACTGTCCTAAAATGACCTCTAATGTCCCCTCCCTGAGAAATTTATTTTACTTTATCACTTCCCATTCTGTTGATGCTAAAGTTACGACTCACACTGCATAGACTTTGTGCACTTTCTGGTGTTGGAGATGCAGATTGCTTTCTTTGCTGGAGGACTGTATAAAATTTCATTCTTTATTTAATTTATTGGCCTCCTCCACATTGCCAATTTCCTTTCACTAATCATTTAAGCCTCTTGCAGCATGTAGGAAGGATCCCACATATATTTTTTTCCTGGAATTCCATTCCAAGTTTGTTTCTGGCTATGCTGATGTGGCTAGATTTCCATAGATCTGGACATTAGTGAACCAGATGGGATTTTACAACAAGTGGCAATAGTTTCAAGGTCATCAGTAGATTTTTAATTCCAGATCATTATCGAATTCAAGTTTCACCATGGTGGAATTCCAACCCAAATCCCCGGAGTATTACCCCGAGTCTCTGGATTACTAGTCCAATGACAATTCCACAATGCCACTGCCTCCCCATAATCAGCAGGAGACTTTAGGGGATTTTCACAGGAACCTCACTGCAGCGTTACTATAAATCTGTTCTATTCAGCCTTCTGAATGGCACAGTGAGGACAAGAGGCAAAACAGGAAGGGAAGGACTTGCATTTACATATCACCTGCTATAACGTCAGAGCATCACAAAACGTGTTTCAGTCACTGTCTAGGGATGCTAATTTAGACACAGCATGTATCCAATAGAACCATAGAAAATTACAGCTCAGAAACAGGCCTTTTGGCCCTTCTTGTCTGTTGCCAAACCATTTTTTGCCTAGTCCCACTGACCTGCACTTGAACCATATCCCTCCACATCCCTCTCATCCATGAGCCCGTACAAGTTTTTCTTAAATGTTAAAAGTGACCCCGCGTTTACCACTTTATCCGGCGGCTCATTCCACACTCCCACCACTCTGCGTGAAGAAGCACCCCCCCCACCACCCCCGCTCAATATCCCCTTTAAACTTTTCTCCTTTCACCCTTAACCCATGCCCTCTGGTTTTTTTCCTCCCCTAGCCTCAGTGGAAAAAGCCTGCTTGCATTCACTCTGTCTATACCCATCAAAATCTTGTACACCTCTATCAAATCTCCCCTCATTCTTCTACACTCCAGGGAATAAAGTCCTAACCTATTCAATCTCTCTCTGTAACTCAGCTTCTCAAGTCCCGGTAACGTCCTTGTGAACCTTCTCTGCATTCTTTCAACCTTATTTACATCCTTCCTGTAACTAGGTGATCAAAACTGTACACAAGACTCTAAATTCGGCCTCACCAATGCCTTATACAACCTTACCATAACACTCCAACTTTTATACTCGATACTCCGATTTATAAAGGCCAATGTACCAAAAGCACTCTTTACGACCTTATCCACCTGTGACGTCACTTTTAGGGAATTCTGTACCTGTATTCCCAGAACCCTCTGTTCAACAGCACTCTTCAGAGTTCGACCATTTAGCCTGTACGTTCTACTTTGGTTTGTCCTTCCAAAGTGCAATACCTCACACTTGTCTGCATTAAATTCCATTTGCCGTTTTTCAGCCCATTTTTCTAGTGGGTCCAAATCCCGCTGCAAGCTTTGAAAACCTTCCTCACTGTCCAATACACCTCCAATCTTTTTATCATCAGCAAATTTGCTGATCCAATTTACCACATTATCATCCAGATCATTGATATAGATGACAAACAACAATGGATCCAACACCGATCCCTGCGGCACTCTAGTCACAGGCCTCCACTCAGAGAAGCAATCCTCCACAACCACTCTCTGCCTTCTTCCATTGATCCAGTGTCTAATCCAATTTACAACCTCCCCATCTATACCTAGCGACTGAACCTTCCTAACTAACCTCCCACGAGGGACCTTGTCAAAGGCCTTGCTGAAATCCAGGTAGATAACATCCACTGCCTTCCCTTCATCCACTCTGCTGGTGACCTCCTCGAAAAACTCAGATTGGGCAAATATGACCTACCACGCACAAAGCCATGTTGACTCTCCCCAATAAGTCCCTGTCTATCCAAATATTTGTAGATCCTATCCCTTATCACACCTTCCAATAACTTGCCAACCACTGCTGTCAAACTTACTGGCCTGTAATTTCCTGGATTTCTTTTGGAACCTTTTTAAAACTACAGAACAACATGAGTCGCCCTCCAATCATCCGGCACCTCCCCCGTGAATATTGACATTTTAAATACGTCTGCCAGGCCCCCTGCAAGTTCAACACTAGACTCCCTCAAGGCCCATGGGAACACCCTGTCCGGTCCTGAGGATTTATCCACTCTGATTTGCCTCGAAGTGTCTCAAGCGCTTCCTCCTTTTTAATCTGTAAATGTTCCCTGACCTCCCTGTTTGCCCTATTTCCGTAGACTCCATGCCCGTTTCCTCAGTAAATACGGATGCAAAACTCCCATTTAGTATCTCCCCCATCTCTTTTGGTTCCATGCACTGTCTACCACTCTGGACTTCAAGAGGACCAATTTTATCCCTCACTATCCTTTTGCTTCTAACATACCTGTAGAAGCTCTTTGGATTTTCCTTCACTCTGTCTGCCAAAGCAACCTCATGCTTTCTTTTAGCCCTCCTGATGTCCCTCTTAAGTAGCTTCTTGCACTTTTTATACTCCGAGCATCTGATCTGTTCCTTGCTGTCTGCACATTTCATACAACTCTCTCTTCCTCTTAATCAGTGTTACAATCTCCCTCGAGAACCAGGGTCCTTTATCCCTATTTACTTTGCCTTTAATCCTGACAGGAACATACAAACTCTGCACTCTCAAAATTTCTCCTTTGAAGGCCTCCCACTTTCCATTTACATCCTTACCAGAGGACAGCCTGTGCCAATCCACATTCTCAGATCCCTTCTCATTTCATCAAATTTGGCCTTTCCTCTCCGTCCAAATTTACTGGGGGGAAAGAAACCTTCCCAGGGATCACCAGGGCCTACTTCCTGTTTTACACTCCCAGTTTGAAAAAAACTTCCAAAAAATAAAGTAAAAATCCCTTTTACCTTCAAGCTTTTTGTAATGAGTCTCCACTCCAATTTCTCCTCTGGAAACATTGAGCTCGCGCCTACTGAGGCAAGCTCCTGTTAAAGAGGAAAAAAAACCTTCCCAGGTGTCACTGGGGCCTACTTCCTGTTTTACATTCCCAGTTTGAAAAAAATCCTCCAAAAAAAAGTAAAGTAAAAGTCCCTCATACCTTCAAGCTTTTTGTAATGAGTCTCCACTCCAACTTCTCCTCTGGAAACAGTAAGGTCAAACCCTCTAAGGCAAGCTCCTTTTAAAGGGGAAAAAAAACTTTCCCAGGGGTCACTGGGGCCTATTTCCTGTCTTACACTCCCAGTTTGAAAAAAACCTCCAAAAAAAGTAAGGTAAAAATCCCATTTTCCTTCAAGCTTTTTGTAATGAGTCTCCACTCCAACTTCTCTGGAAACAATGAGTAATAAGAGCAATGTGATAACTAGATTTGATTTGATTTAATTTATTATTGCCACATGTATTGGTATACGCTGAAAAATATTGTTTCTTGCACACGATACAGACAAAGCATACCATTCATAGAGTACATAGGGGAGCAGGAAAGGAGAGAGTGCAGAATGTAGTGTTACAGTCATAGCTGGGGTGTAGAGAAAGATCAGCTGAATACTAGATAGGTCCATTCAAAAGTCTGTTGGCAGCAGGGAAGAAGCTGTTCTTGAGTTGGTTGCTGTGTGACCTTGGTACATACCTTTTTCCGGAACGAGCGGGGTCTTCGATTATGCTGGCTGATTTTCCGAGGGAACAGGAAGTGTAGATGGAGTCAATGGGTGGGAGGCTGGTTTGCGCGATGGATTGGGCTACACTCATGATCCCTTGTAGTTTCTTGCAGTCTTGGTCAAAGTAGGAGCCAAAGACTATCTGAAAGAACACTCTCTATGGTGCATCTGCTTTAGTGGTTGAATGTTAAACATTGGCCAGGATTCTTCTTCGCAATAGCGCAGTGGCTCAGGAAGCAGCGTGAGAATACATGCCCGTACAGAACAGTAACCATGGCATTGGGTAACATGGGCTCCAAAAACCAACTGCTGTTCTGGCCCTCTGAGAAGCAAGCATCCATGGGTGGATTGTGCAAAGTTAAAATTTGTCACTTCCCGATTGCTATTTTTCACATGAACCCATCTGACTGACCCTCGAACAATAACAGACCAGGTTCAGCAAACTCACTCAGTCAGAGCCATTGGATGGCAGAGAGGTCGATGGAGCTCAGGTGGGGACATTGTAAACACTCACACAAACTCTGGATTCTGGTTCCTGCACACTTAACTCATTTAGTGGTTCTTAAAAATAAAATCCATTTAATACCACCCCCAGCAACCAATTTCCACATAGAAGGATCCCACAAGCAGTATTGTGGGCCCAATAATTCATCTTTTAGAGATGCTGGTTGAAAAATAATATCGGTTAAGAAACAAGGGAAATATTCAAACTATTCAGTAGGATCTATTTTGTCCACCTAACGGAGTAGATGGGGCCTCCATTTAACAGCACACCTGAAAATTCGTTCCTCCAGAAATCGTGTACTTGCTCAGTACTGCACAAAAGTGTTAGCTGGGGTTTTGTGCTCAAGCACTGAACTCATGTGCCCTCTAATTCAGAGCTATGAATGCAGACATTGGTTCACAGCTGATACGTCATGATGGCTACATCAACGGGGATGAAGTGGAAATGGCTGAGAACTTCAAGTGTCTCAGTATCTCAGTCACTAACAACCTGTCCTGGTCCTTCCATACTGATGCTATAGTTAAGAAAGCCCACCAACACCTCTACTTTCTTAGAAGACTAAGGACTATCAGCACGTCCGCTGCAACTCTCACCAACTTTTACAGATGCACCATAGAAAGCATTCTTTCTGGTTGTAACACAGCTTGGTATGGCTCCTGCTCTGTCCAAGACCGCAAGAAACTACAAAGGGTCATGTACGAAGCCCAGTCCATTACTCAAACCAGCCTCCCATCCACTAGTGCTGTCTGCATTTTCCACTGCTTCAGAAAAGCAGCCAGCAATATCAAGACTCCACACATCCCGGACATTCTCTCTTCCACCTTCTTCCATCAAGAAAAAGATACAAAAATCTGAGATCATGTACCAATCAGCTCAAGATGAGCTTCTTCCCTGCTGCCATCGAATGGACCTACCTTATATTAAGTTGATCCTTCTCTCCACACGAGCCATGACACTATATTCTGCATCTTCTCTTTTCGTTCTCCCCTGTGCTCTCTATGAACGGTATGCTTTGTCTGTATAGAATGCAAGAAACAATCATTTTCACTGCATCCAATACATGTTCTCATGATATATTAATGATTTGGAAGAAGAAACTGAACATATTATGTCCAAATTTGCAGACGATACAAACTTGGGTGGGAGGGTGAGCTGTGAGAAAGATGCAGAGCGTGACTGAGTGTGACAGAGGCTGAGTGTGTGGGCATCTGCAAGACAGGTGCAGTATAGTGTGGATAAATGTGAGGTTATCCACTTCAGTAGCAATAATAGGGAGGCAGATTATTATTTGAATGGGTGTAAATTGAGCAAGGTGGATACTCTTCGAGACTTTGGAATCTTCATGTATCAGTTACTGAAAGTAGGTGCGCAGGTACAGCAGGCAGGCAAATGGTATGTTAGCCTTCATAGCGAGAGGATTTGAGTGTAGGGATAGGGATGTTTTGCTGCAATCATAGAGAGCATTGGTGAGGCCACAGCTGGAGTATTGTGTGCAGTATTGGTGTCCTTATCTGAGGAAAGATGTCCTTGCTTTAGAGGGAGTACAGCGAAGGTTTACCAGGCTGATTCCTGGGATGGCAGGTCTGTCATATGGGGAGAGATGAATTTGGTTAGGATTATGTACAGTATTGTGTACAGTTTTGGTGTCTTTATCTGAGGAAGAATGTCCTTGCTATAGAGGAAATAGAGCGAAGGTTTACCAGGTTGATTGCTGGGACAGCAGGTCTGTCATTTGAGGGGAGACTAAGTCGGTTAAGGTTACATTTGTTGGAGTTTAGAAGAGTGAGAGGCGATCTCATAGAAACTTATAAAATTCTAACAGGGTTACATAGAACATAGAACATAGAACACTACAGCACAAACAGGCCCTTCGGCCCACAAGTTGCGCCGATCATATCCATACTACAAGGCCATAGAACTATCTGTAACTCCCAATCCCATTAAATCCCATGTATTCATCCAGAAGTCTTTTAAAAGACCCCAGCGAGTTTGCCTCTATCACCACTGACGGCAGCTGATTCCACTCACTCACCACCCTCTGAGTGAAAAACTTACTCCTAACATCTCCTCTGTACTTGCTCCCCAGCTCCTTAAACCTGTGTCCTCTCGTAGCGATCATTTCAGCCCTGGGAAATAGCCTCCGAGAATCCACCCTATCTAAACCTCTCAACATTTTATAAACCTCTATCAGGTCGCCTCTCAACCTTCATCTCTCCAGGGAGAAGAGACCTAGCTCCCTCAACCTATCTTCATAAGGCATGCCTCCCAGTCCAGGCAACATCCTTGTAAATCTCCTCTGCACCCTCTTAATAGCTTCCATATCCTTCCTGTAGTGAGGCGACCAGAACTGCGCATCTTCCTGAAATTCTTCTCCTCTGTGTTGTCCACACCTTCCACTTTCATCTGCTTTGCCCAAGTTAAACTCAACTTTCAAGAACTGAAGTAAATCCCAGGTTACAGTACTTGCAACCCAACTCCACACCAAGCAACTCCCTTCTACTCCAACTTTTCGTTCCACATCCTTCTGGAACTACATTTCCACATATACAATATGCATGAATTTTACTAAAATAGGGTTAGACGGGATAGATTCAGAAAGAATGTTCCCAGTGGTGGGGAACTCCAGAACAAAGGGTCATAGTTTGAGGATAAGGGGTAAATCTTTTAGAACTGAGCTGAGGGGAAATTTCTTCACCCAGAGGGTGGTGAATGTGTGGAATTCACTACAACAGAATGTAGTTGAGACCAAAATGTTGTCTGATTTCAAGAAGAAATGAGATATGGCTCTCAGGGCTAAAGGGATCGAGGGATATGGGGGGAAGGGGGGATCAGGATATTGAATTCAATGATCAGCCATGATCAAAATGAATAGCACAGCAGGCTCGAAGGGCCAAATGGCCTACTCCTGCTTCTAGTTTCTATGTTTCTATATTTCTACGTGACAGTAATAAATCAAATTATGAAGGGAATGGATAAGATAGAAGCAGGAAGGTTGTTTCCATTGAGAGTAAAACTAGAACTAAGCTCAAAATAAGGGGGAGCAGATTTAGGACTAAGTTGAGGAGAAACTTCTTCACCCAAAGAGTTGTGAATCTGCCCAGTGAAGCAGCTGAGACTAGCTTGTTGGATGTTTTTAAGGCAAAAGTAGATAGATTTTTGAACAGTAAAGGAATTAAGGGTTATGGTGAGCGGGCATCTAAGTAGAGCTGAATCCACGAAAAGATCAGCCATGATCTTATTAGATGGCGGAGCAGGCTCGAGGGGCCAAGTGGCCTACTCCTGCTCCTCGTTCTTATGTTCTTAATCAAAATCAAATGAAGAATGTCTGTTTATTGTCAATGTCCTGAAAAAGAGCATCATAACAGTCAAGCCTCTATCTCATCATAGACTGAGGGCACAGATTAACAGCCAGTATTCAACATACAACATAAAACTTACTGCTTTCTCCGCGTGAAATTTATAGAGCTATGTGCAAGAGTCACAAAGAAAAGAAAGAAAATAAATTGTATTTATATAGATGGAATACAATGTGGAAAAGCATGAGGTTATGCACTTTGGAGGCACAGACTATTTTCTAAATGGGGATATGCTTAGGAAATCAGAAACACAAAGGGACTTGGGAGTCATTGTTCAAGATTCTCTTAAGGTTAACGTTCAGGTTCAGTTGGCAGTTAGGAAGGCAAATGCAATGTTAGCATTCATGTCGAGAGGGCTAGAATACAAAAGCATGGATGTTCTTCTGAGGCTTTGTAAGGCTCTGGTCAGACCCCATTTGGAGTATTGTGAGCAGCTTTGAGCCCCTTCTGAGGAAGGATGTGCTGGCCTTGGAAAGAGTCCAGAGGAGGTTCGCAAGAATGATCCCTGGAATGAAGAGCTTGTCGTATGAGGAACGGTTGAGGACTCTGGGTCTGTACTGGTTGGAGTTTAGAAGGATGAGGGGGGAGCTTACTGAAACTTACAGGATGCTGCGAGGCCTGAAGATAATAGGAAAAACTAGAACCAGAGGGCACAACCTCAGGCTAAAGGAATGACCCTTTAAAACAGAGACGAGGAGGAATTTCTTCAGCCAGAGGGTGGTGAATCTGTGGAACTCTTTGCCGCAGAAGGCTGTGGAGGCCAGATCATTGAGTGTCTTTAAGACAGAGATAGATTCTTGATTGATAAGGGGATCAGGGGTTATGGGGAAAATGCAGAAGAATGGGGATGAGAAACTTATCAGTCATGATTGAATGGCAGAGCAGAATTGATGGGCCGAGTGGCCTAATTCATCTCCTATGTCTTATGGTCTCATCATAACCTCTGGAAGTCTCAAAGTGCTTTAGACTCAAAGAAGTAATTTTGAATTGGAGTCATTGCTGTAATGAAAGATATGTGACAGCCAATTTGTGCTATGCAAGTTCCCACAAACAGCAATGTTCCGTTGGCCAGTTAATCTGCTCTTGTGGTGCAGACTGAGGGATGAATATTGGCCAGGACGTCAGGGCTAATTTTCCTGCTTTACTTGAAGCAATGCCATGGAATCTTCTTTATGTTTCCAAGCAAGCAGATGGGGTCTCCATTTAAAGCATTACCAGAAAGATGGCACCTCCAACTGTGCAGAACTCCTCAGCACTGAACTGGAGTGTTGGCCTTGATTTTTGTAATAAAGCCCTGGATTGGGATTTGAACCCAACGCTGGCGACCACTGAATCATCACTCAGTGGGACCACCATTCAATGGGTCCTATGGAGAGTTACAGTATTGCTGAAAAAAGAGACCTTCTGTCAAAGCTTTCTGTCTTGCACTCATCAGGACAACTTGCAAGAATACCAATGTCAGGAAAAACGCCAAATTTTTACTGTATGAGAAGAGCATGCTGATTGATTGGCATATAGATTCTGACAGGGAGAGGCATTACCATGGAGGATGCACCAGTTAGTAGTGGCTGACGGTTAACTGCCAAGCATTGGTTGACATTTCAACCCAGTAGCTTGACTCTGATGAGTCAAGGCGCTGCCCTGAGGAATGAACTAGCAAATGGCTAACACTTATTTTGTTTAGCTGAAACAGGCCCAATGTGTCTACCTGTCCTTTCTGTCTGCAAACAGCAGGGCACTCTGCATTAATATGAACTCGGCTGAATAGGAACAGGAGAAAGTTATTCAGTCCCTCAAGTATGTTCAGATGTCTGATCTGTACCTTAACTCCATTTAGCCACTTTATAACTCTGACACTTCAATCTATCTAAATTAGCATTCACAGACTTTGGTAGGAGGGATTTCCTAATTCCCATTACCCTTTGTGTGTAAAGGTTTTTCCTGAATTCACTCCTAAACCTAATTTTAAGGTTAGGACCCGCTGTTCTAGAGCGTTCCGACAGAAAACGAGTTTCTCTCAATCAACCCTGACAAATCAATTTATAATTTTAACCACCCTAATAAGATTACCCTTTACTCTTCTACACTTAATCCTATTTCATACAAGCTTGCCTTCATAATTTTACTCTTTTACTTGCAGTGTGTGTTCAGGAACTGGCCTCCTTGTGGTGATTATTCTTTACGCTGAAATGTATGTCAAAAGGACATTGGAACCCACTTAATCTTCCGTTGCAGAATTTGCAGTCTTGTCCCTGAACTCACAGGTCCAACACCACAAAAAATAAATGATCGGATCCTTAATGTCTGTGAGAGCTTGCTGTACGTAAATGCACCCCTTCCTGCATAAAAGTAGTGTGGGGCAGCGCAGTGGTTAGCACTGCTGCCTCACTGCTCCAAGGTCCCGAGTTCAATTCCTGGCTTGGGTCACTGGCTGTGCGGAGTCTGCACATTTTCCCCGTGTCTGCATGGGTTTCGTTTGGGTGCTCCAGTTTCCTCCCACAGTCCGAAAGCCGTGCTGGTTAGATGTAGTGGCCGTGATAAATTCTCCCTCGCTGTACCTGAACGGGCGCCAGGGTGTCGTAACTAGGGGATTTTCACAATAACTTAATTGCAGTGTTCATGTAAGTCTACTTGTGACACTGACAATTAACCTCACCACACTTCAAAGAAAGACCAGAAGGGGTTGACCAGGTTGCTGCCTGGATTAAAGGGGATAAGCTGTAAGGAGATGCAGGACAAACTAGGGTTGTTTTCTCTGGAGCGGCAGAGGCTGAGGGGAGACCTGATAGAAGTCTATAAAATGATGAGAGGCATGGACAGGACTGACAGTCAGAGCGGGGAATTTTCCCATTCTGTCCGCCACGGGAACTGTAGTGGGCGTGGGGCAGACGGTGGAAAGGACCACTGACCTTGGGCGGGGAGGTTGAATTTGTAGGTTTTGGGGCAAGCGCAGCTAGAAAATCCAGAATCTTTTGCGCCCCCCCCCCCGCCCCGCTCAACCCACCCAGTTCGAAATGTCTAACACTTGGAGCCATGCACTTAAGGTGAGAGGAGGAAATTTCAAAGAAGATGTGAGGGGCAAGTTTTTTTTACACAGAGAGTGGTAGGTGTCTGGAACGTGCTGCCAGGGGTGGGGGCAGATAGGATAGGGGCGTTTAAGGGGCTTTTAGATAAGCATGTGAATATGCAAGGGAATAGAGGAATATGGACCAAGGGCAGGCAGAAGGGATTCGTTTAATTTGGCATCACGTTCAGCACAATGTTGTGGGCCAAGAGGTCTGTTCCTGTGCTGTACTGTTCTACGGAAAGCGCTTTGGGACACTTGAGGTTGCGAGAGGCAAGCACAGGCTAGAATTAGATAGATAGAAAGACAGACAAATGGATAGACAGATAGACAGAGACAGGCAGACAAAACTGCTCATTACAGCATCCATCACAGACAGCTAATAACCTCAGGTGATATATAATATTAGATATCTGACAGTGATTTCCAAGGCTGTAATTGTATCTCTGGATTGAAGTAATTGCTCTCAACAATCTGGTATCACACATAACGAGGGAATAGGAGATCTCACAATGAGATTTCTGTCCTTTAATCACTCTCAGCTGTCCACTGTTTCCAATTTATGGCCATTTGCGAATTGAAGGAGGAATAATCAGAGACAAATGTATCAACTGTTAGATAACATACAAACTGTGTGAGTTCACACAATTATCCAAACAGTTTCAAGTGAATGCATGGACGTAAATATGTGGCACATTTTTATCTCGCTGCATGATTTAATTTCTTTGTGGATTCAATATTTGCACCCAAACTTTGACATTTACATTGACTGTAGCAAATCTCAGCGTCAGGGAGGTTTTGTGAGTGTCTTCTGCCCCCTGCTGTTCTACATTGAACCAACTCTTGAAATATTCTGTTTTTACTTTTGAGAAGGCTTAACTTTGAGCTTATTTATTAGTGTCACAAATAGGCTTACATTAACACTGCGATGAAGTTACTGTAAAAATCCCCAAGTCACCACACTCCAGCGCTTGTTCGGGAGAATTTAGCACGGCCAATGCACCTAACTAGCACGTCTTTCAGACTGTGGGAAGAAACTGGAGCACCCGGAGGAAACCCACGCAGACACAGGGAGAACGTGCAAACTCCACACAGACAGTGACCCAAGCTGGGAATTGAACCCGGGTCCCTGGCGCTGTGAGGCAACCACTGTGCCATTGTGCTATCCCATATCTCAAGAACCTTATATCGCAATCTTTGCATTAAGGATCATATCAGATTGTGCAAAGCCATGGACTGGCCAGGTGTTTCATTCTCTTAAAGAAAATCTCAGACCCTGGAGGTCGCTATCTAATAATTAGTGGCATATTTTTTCAAACTCAGGTAATTTTGGTGAATGTCTGTGCTCCAAACTGGGATGATACAAAATTTATTACATTGTTTCTCTCCTCCCTTCCCAACCAACCATCTTACTTTTGGAGGAAATCTAAACTGTGTGATGGATCAAGGGCTGAAATGGTCAAAGTCTAAAGACTTTCACCCTTTCCAGCGTTTCCAAGGCTCTCTCTCCACCTTTATAGCTCAAATGAGTTGTGTTGACTTTTGGCATTATCTCCACACAGTCACAAGGGACTTTTCCCCCTTCTCTCATGTACACCATGCTTACTCACGCATTGATTGCTTTCCTTTAGACAGGGGTCTTTTCCCCGCAGCTAAAGCTGCCAGGTTTTCTGCCATAGTTATATCACACCGTGCACCTCATTTCCTCGACCTGGTTTGTATATCCAAAGCCGAGGACCAGATTCCATGGAGATTTAATGCAATCTTACTTTCTGACAAAAATTTTTTGATTTGATTTGAATTGAATTGAATTGATTTGACTAACTTTTACAGATGCACCATAGAAAGCATCCTTTCTGGATGTATCATAGCTTGGTATGGCTCCTGCTCTACCCAAGACCACAAGAAACTGCAAAGGGTCGTGAATGTAACCCAATCCATCACACAAACCAGCCTCCCACCCATTTACTCCATCTACACTTCCCGCTGCCTCAGAAAAACAGCCAGCGTAATTAAGGAGTGCATGCACCCTGCACATTCTCTCTTCCACCTTCTTCTGTTGGGAAAAAGATGCAAAAACCTGAGGTCACGTACCAACTGACTCAAGAACAGCTTCTTCCCTGCTGCCATCAGACTCTTGAACTTATATTAAGTTGCTCTTTCTCTACACCCGAGCTATGACAGTAATACTACATTCTGCACCCTTGCCTTTCCTTCTCTATGAACAGCATGTTTTGTCTGTATAGCGTGCAAGAAACAATACTTTTTACTGTGTGCTAATACACGTGATAATAATCAAATCAAATCAAAAAGAGTTGGTAGATTCAATTTTAGAAATAGACCATATATTCCATTGCCCCCTCCTTTTGAGTTATACCTGGACAGGATAAAGTTTCAGACTCAATTCAATATGCTTTCCACAAGTAAGGCTGAGTATATGTCGCAACAGCCAAAGGGGACTTTTTATGAAAACAGGGACAGAGTTGGTCACCTTCGAGTCTACCAATTCAGGCACCATTTGTTGCTCAGTTTATTTCCCAAGTCTACTTGGGAAATAAGTAGACTTCTCATTTCCCCTCTGATACTAATTCAGCCAATGCTTCTTTTTACTGTAACCTTTATAAAACAGAACCCCTGTTGGATAACATGGCAATGACTTCCTAAATAATTTGGACATCCCATCAGTCGATGCGGACTGGAGTAAAGATTTGGGTGTTCCCTTGCATCGGGATGAGATTGTAGAATCCCTACAGTGCAGAAGGGGGCCATTCGGCCCATCGAGTCTGCACCGACAATAATTCCACCCAGGCCCTATCCCCATAACCCCACATATTTACCCCGCTAACCCCTCTAACCTACACATCCCAGGACACTAAAGGGCAATTTAGCATGACTAATGCACCTAACCCACACATCTTTGGAAAGTGGGAGGAATCCAGAACACCAGAAGGAAACCCATACAGACAGAACGTGCATCATCTTCTTGAAATTATACTTTCCTCAACTGCCTCGACTAACCCTGAAATTATTGTCTCTCTAGATGCAGAGATGGCTTTTGATCAGGTGGAGTGGGATTATTTGTTTAAAACTTTGGATAAATTTGTATTTGATTCAAAATTTATTTCACGGATTCACTTTCTCTGTACCTTCCCTACTGTAAGCATGCACACTAACCCTCTCATACTTGAAGTACTCCCCTCTAATCAGAAGAACCCATCAAGGGTATCCGCAGTCTCTACTTCTCTTTGCCCTGGCAATAGAACCATTCTCCATAGCCTTAAAAAGTCTTCAACACTGCTAAAAAGTATGCACCGGGCCCATGTGAGACATCGTGTGTCCTTATATGCTAACAGCCTCCAGGCCACATTTGGAGTACAGTGAGCAATTTATCTAAGAAAGGATGTGTTGGCCCTGGAGAGAGTTCAGAGGAGGTTCGCGAGAATGATCCCAGGAATGTAAGGCTCGATGTATGAGGAGGGTTTGAGGACTCTGGGTCTGTACTCGATGGGAGTTTAGAAGGACGGGGCGGGGGGGGGGGGGTGGGTGGAGTGGTGGTCTCATTGAAACTCACAGAATACCGAAAGGCCTGGATAGATTGGATGTGGGGAAGATGTTTCCATTAGTGGGAACTAATCCAAGGGCATGGCCTCAGAGTAAAGGGATGAATGGCCCTTTAGAACTGAGATGAGGCAGAATTTCTTCAGCCAGAGGGTGGTGAATCTGTGGAATTCAATATGCTTTCCACAAGTAAGGCTGAGTATATGTCGCAACAGCCAAAGGGGACTTTTTATGAAAACAGGGACAGAGTTGGTACCTTCAAGTCTACCAGTTCAGGCATAATTTGCTGCTCAGTTTATTTCCCAAGTCTACAACTCCTCCCCTGTGGAGGCCAGGTCATTGAGCATATTTAAGACAGAAATAGATAGGTTCTTGATTAGTAAGGGGAATCAAAGATTACAGGGAAAAGGCCAGGAGAATGGGATTGAGAAACATATTGATTGAATGGCAGAGCCAACTCAATGGGCCAATTGGCCTAATTCTGTTTCAATATCTTATGGTCTTATATACCACTAACCCTTTTGCTGTGTTGAGGATATAATGAATATTCTTCACACCATTGGCTCATTCTCAGCCTATAAATTGAATATAAACAAAAGTGAATGTTTTCCAATCAACCCTATAGTCAAAAACATCTCCCCCAGAAGCTTTGCTGCTTTGTATATCTTCTGCTCATTTTCACTACTTGGGTATGGACATAATAATCTTTTACGACTCCTCATAAAACAAACTTTATGAACCTGGTCACCAAAATTAAGGCCGCTTTACAGTGCTGGGATAGTTTGTCTCTTACCTTAAATGGCAGAATTCAACCTATAAAAATGAATGTTCTATCCAGGTATAACCTACTAATCCCCTGACACTAAAGGAAATTTAGCAATCCACCCAAGCCGCACATCTTTGGAGTGAGGGAGGGAACTCGAGCAGACATGGGAGAACATGCAGACTCCATAGACTGGAGTTGAGGCTGAAATTGAACCCAGATCCCTGGAGGTGAGGCAGCAGTGCTAACTGCTGTGCCAACACATAGTAGGTTCTTATTTCTTTATCAATGTCTCTCAATACGTTTACCAATATCATTTTTTGTTACGGTAAACAATTTATTTTGGCAGGCAGGACTCCTAGAGCCTGTAGGGTGACACTTCAGAGAGAAGTGGGATGCTAGTCTAATAGTGGGCAGCCAATATTCAAAAGGTTTTAATATGGTGTCACAAACCAGGTATAAACTGGTGTATCAGTGTCACAAATAGGCTTACATTAACAACAATGTTATGACTGCGAAAATCCTCTAGTTGCCACACTCCGGTGCCTATTTGGGTACACTGAGGGAGAATTTAGCACAGTCAATGCACCTAACCAGCATGTCTTTTGGACTGTGGGAGGAAACCAGAGCACCCAGAGGAAACCCACACAGACAAGGGGAGAACATGCAGGCTTCGCACAGCGACCTAAGCCGGGAATTGAACCCAGGTCCCCGGCACTGTGAGACAGCAGTTCTGACCACTGTGCCATCATACAAACTGCTCATCCTCTTATTCCCTTCATTTGTGCTCTGCTATCCTTCTAAATATACATCAAACCCTACTTCAAATATATGGAAGCAATTTTGTCAACATTTTAAACTTACCCCACCTTCGTTACTCAACTCTATTTGTAGTAGCCATCTATTCTTGGCCTCCAAGCTTGACGTGGCATTTGCCTTGTAGGGGGGAAGACTCGAACAGTTCACTGATCTGTTTGCTGAGTGGGGCTTTGTTGGTTGCAGCGAGCTTGTAACCAAAGATACTTTGGGAGATGCCCAAGCCACCCACTGTTTCACCCTGGTTAGAAGACAATGTGTTTTATTTCGTAGAATCCCTACAGTGTAGAAGGTCCATCGAGTCTGTACCGACAATCCCACTCAGGCCCTGTCCCTGTAACCTCATGTATTTACCCTGCTAATCCCCCTGACACTAAAGCAAAAGGCTTGGTGCTTTGAAACTATAAAGTATTGTGTTTGTGAAGGGAAAGGTAAAAAATTAGATTGTATTATTTATAGGGAAAAGCTTTTTTTTTTAAATGTACCTGATACCATCACAACATTCTTACAAATTCTGTTGTCTCCTCCCCATAGCAATTGTATATTTGTCTGGAGTTGTACAAATGCAGAAGCATGGCTAATCCTTCCTACTTTGTCTTATCCAAGATGAACAGCAAACATTTGGAGAAGACTGAATGAGAGGTGTTATTGTAGTTGACAGCCTTCTGTCTCTTTCTTTTAAAGAATTGATTCTGGTCCACTGTTGGCTTAAGTTGGAGTTTTTATTCAGTGGGAAAGGGGAACCGTATCATTGTATTGTTGTGTTTTTCTGCTCCTTACCTCTTTTGGAAAACCAAAAATGTTTTTTAATTCAATTGCTACGAGAGGACACAGGCTTAAGGTACTGGGAAGCAAGTACAGAGGAGATGTTGGGGTAAGTTTTTCACTCAGAGGGTGGTGGGTGAGTGGAATCGGCTGCCGTCGGTGGTGGTAGGGGCAAACTCGCTGGGGTCTTTTAAAAGACTTCTGGATGAGTACATGGGATTTAATGGGATTGGGAGTTACAGATAGTTCTGTGGCCTGGTAGGTATGGATATGATCAGCGCAACTTGTGGGCCGGAAGGCCTGTTTGTGCTGTAGTGTTCTATGTTTCCCACACTCCCATCTCTACAAAGAAAGGTTCAACTTATCTGCATGCCAAAAAAACTGATAACATTCTGTTCTCAGCAAACTGTTCTGGGGTACAAATGTGCAAGCATAGTCTTTCAGTAGTTAATAAAAATGACAATTTTTTTATTAGAATTCTTGCAGTTTAAAATGAAATCAAACATTTAGTACAAAAGCGTGCATCATTGAAAGAGCGGTGGACTAGATAGAGAGAGAGAGAGACCCTCTCCACTCAAGCTCCTGCCTCACTAAACCTCAGAACGTAGAAAAGAGAAGTCTGCTTTGTACATTAGTTTAGAGACTTCTTTCAATCTTCATCTCGGTTTTCAGAGAATTTAACATGAACCTTCATTTGTCTTTTATTCCCATACTTTTGAAAGTAGAAAATACACAGATGTTTCAGACAAGTGTGAGGTACAAAGGTACGCCTAATGTAAAGACATTAGATATGCGCAGGCCAGTGTTATGATTAACTGAATGGTAATGGATGCGAGTACAGTGTTATAGTGAACCAAATATTTCCATTCCTGAAGGATAAATAAAAAGTAATGGAACCAAACTACTGGTAAATGAAGCCACGGCAGAAAAGGTTCAGAGAACAAGTGATCTTCAATGGAAACGGGTAGTGTAAGCTTCAAATTTACGGAACAAGATGCATCCACCATGAATAGGGCGATTGTAGTAGTAATGAATGCAACACTTTATTAACTTGTAGATCTCGGTACACAAACAAATTAAAACAAACAAGCACGTGCACAACTTCAAATGCTGCCCTCTCTACTCTTTTTAAACAAGTTTGTTTTTGCGTAGGGTTTTCATTTTTCATCTGGCAGGTTAGACACCCAGAGCACCCACAGACATCCAGAACCATGAACACCTGTCAGTCCGATGCCAGAACCAAGGGAACACCCCTCCAGTCCGACATCCAGAACTAAGGGAACCAAACCACCCCCCCCACCCACCCACCCATCCGATGCCAGAACCAAGGGAACTGCCCAGTCTGACACCCAGAACCAAGGACACCTACCAGTCAAACACCCAGAACAAAGGGAACTGTCCAGTCAAACATCGAAAACCAAGGGAACCCCCCAGTCAAAAGCCCAGAACCAAGAGAACCCCCCCCAGTCTGACACCCAGAGCCAAGGGCACCCACTGGTCAGAATCCTGAACCACCAGTGACCCTGGCCTCCTTAACGTCCCTATGGAGGGTCCAGAAACACTTCTCCACAACTTGCTATTGCACAGATAAACAGGCTTCAAACCTTTACCTATAAAACTTCAACAGAGTAGCAACATTTTGAACAATAATTTACATTGGGTCTACTCTGCTGCAAACCATCTGACCTGCCACCTAACAACATGCTTCAGATTTCTACTCACACTATCAGCCAATTTATTAATGGGGGGAGGGTTTCACCAACTTCTATAGGCTTCTCCAAAGAAAACGGACAAGGTGTTCAGGCAAGAGATGCTGATATTCAATAGTTTCCCGTTTCTCCTCACCCTACACATGATTCAAAAAAAACCAAAATAAAATAAATTAAATAGCATTCTTAAAGACCAGCTCAGATTTCTCCCACGTGTTTGCCTCAAGATGTGCGAACTTGCAGCACAATTAGCATACAGGTCTGTAAGCAGATGTTAGCACTGAGCTACATAGAAATTCGCCAGAAAGTCTGCTTTAATGTGACATGTTCGGCGGGCACACAGTTAAGACTCTGGTTTCTACATTGAGCAGCAGTGTCTTGTTTACAGCACAGATGAAATCCATGAACTCTGACATACAAAGCTTCTGAATCAGACGATGTTGCTTTCAACAACAATCCCGCACTCCTCATATTATTGTCAGCATTTTAAAATCGATACAGTGCATCGGAAAGGTGTTACCTTCAACTGAGTTCACATCATCACATTACAGGGTCGGAGTTGCAAATGCTGAAGGCAAAGGCGTTCATATCTATTTTTGGCGGCTTATGTATAAACAAAAATGCACATGATCAATCCTTTAGTAAGACATTGGAGGTACCAACTGTACTAAAGAGTAAAACCACGTTGCTTTGGTAGTCGGGTGCTGGTCCTCCAAACTGAAACCTGCTTTGTCTGCCTGGGATGAAGTTAGGTTCAATAACGTAGATGGGCTTACAAAGCACAGCCTTTCATTTGGCAGATCGAAAACTGCCCTCTTAGATAAAAGCAAGTTGCTCGTTTCCCCACAAACCATTACAGGTAACACTTCCAGCGGCGCAGAGTTAGGGAGGAGGAGAGCATGAGAAACAACGGTCAATAATGATGGATATCAAAGCATCAGCCACTTGGTGAGATAGTTAATAAAATGAGGCTGGAAAACTAAAGTGCTAAGAGTGGCAAAATTGTATAGTGTAAATTCACTGCACTGCGGCATTTTTGCTTTTGATGAGCGTGAGGTATAGTATTGTTTTGCAGCAGCTAGCTTACTGACGTAGCTCATAAGGACAATCCTTCTAAACCTCCGAAAGTGCTCATGTTGTGATTGGAAGAGACGAGAAGCATCAAGTTGTTAATTATTCCACACAGATGAGCAACTTTCTGATTTATCAAATGATGAAAGGACATTGCCACGTTTTGGTCAGGATTTAGTCGCGGCAATCCATATCTCCCTCGCACATATGACATTTGCTATGTGATTATTCAGGGTGATTGGGCGTGGGGGGGGGGTTGTTGGAGGAAAGAAAAAGCAAGACTCTTTTTTTTTGCAAAAAGGCCAGATCCATGCAAGAAAACCATATGTACAAATGGAAGACTCCAATAAGGGGGGGAAGGTTTCACCCACAAAAATGTCCAAATGTCCATCAGTTCAGTGTTCCTTTCTGCAAGGCGTTTTTCATGACCTTTCATGTACACGCCAGCACAGGTACTGTACTACAAAAATAAATCTCACATCAAAGCAAAATATATCATATACAAAGGGACAGACCACATTTAAGATTAGAATGTTTTGCAGTACGTCGCCAATGTCCAGAGAGATTAGAGAACCGGTTTCAGGACCGAGCGTAAAGGGCGGCCACCTTTAGTAAGCTCCCGCGTCACACACATGCAGGGCAATGGGACAGCCTCCCCGGTCCTCTCCACTGTGTTGTACCGACAGTCCTTCAGGTGGTCAGCCATGCTGGCGATTTCTGCAAACTTCCACTCTTTGACCGTGCCGAAGGCGGTGCTGAATCGCCAAGCCTGGAATAGAGAAAGGTCACATGGATCATAAAGTGCTGTACAATTATCGGTGCTGGGGTATGATGGGGGCAATCCAAGGAAGCAGTCAGGACATCAACAGGGAATGTTGTGCCTTCCTTCAATGCGCCATTGTGGCCTTAATATACAGCAGCTGTGTGTGTCAATAGTCATTTTCATGGCCATGGCATCAAGTTTGACTTTAATTTGAGAATCCAAACTGAAGCATACAATCCATTTGACTGAGTATGAACTATCAGCCTGCAAGTGTGGTCAATTAGCCTATTATTGATTAGACTATCAGAGCAGTCTGTTGATCTATGACTGATTAAACCATGAGCACTAGGAATTTGCAAATGCAGAGTGCAGTCCTTCATAATTGAAGCCCGTTTTATTGAACACACAACGGAAACAGGAGGAGGGGCGGATCTATATGGACACTTCAATAAAAATTCCTGGAAAGCTGAAGGAAGTGAACGCTATGAGAAAGCCACATTAGTCTGGATTCTGCATCAAGAATAACAGCGAGAAAATTAGTGTTGGCCAATTATTATGGGGTGTACTGGGCAGCTTCCAGAGTCCACTCACACAGTTAGGTGCAGAAATTCAGAAAGTACTGTCTGAATTAATCTGCCTCTACAGGCAGCACTGTACTGCATCAGTAGACCGGTTGTTAACGTGCATATAAGAGGGTAAAGCTGCTGTACCACTACAGTGGTTCGAGAAGGTAGCTCATCACCACCCCCTCAAGATCAATTAGCAATGCCAAAAACCCATGAATGAATTAAAAACTTGCTCACTTGGGTGGTCTTTGGGGACTAGTCCAACATTGAATGGTGGAGCAGAATTGATGGGCCGAATGGTCTACCCTGCTCCTATGTCTTGTGCGAAGTCTGACAACACCAGGTTTAAGTCCAATCAATTTATTTGATAGTAAACTCACAAGCTTTCAAGGTTTACCTCTTCGTCAGGTGAATGAAGAGTTCTGGCCTCAGACAGAGCATATAAAGCAGACAGTTTACAAATTACTGATTAGAATGCAAATCTTTACACCTAACCTGCCTAAACCTAAAGATTCACATTCTAATCAGTAATCTGTTAACTGTCTGTGCTGTTATATGCTCTGAGGCCAGAACACTTCATTCACCTGACGAAGAGGTAAACCTTGAAAGCTTGTGAGTTTACTATTGAATAAATTGGTTGGACTTAAACCTGATGTTGTCAGACTTCTTACTATGTTTACCCTAGTCCAACGCCGGCATCTCCACATCACCCTACGTCTTGTGGAAGGCAAGATGGATGGAGGACAGTCAACTAGGGAATGCAGGCTTTGCCAAATTTTTGTAAGGCATAGATCTCTCCTTAATGTCCCACACTCCCTGGAATATGTGCTCAAAGACCAAGGCCAGTTCCCAGATTGCCAGACAAGGGATCAGCTTCTTAAGGGTTGCTGCTCCGCTTTAAAGGGCAGTAGGCTGTTCTTGCTGGTTGCAAAAGGACTCTTTGATGGTTAGGATGGGCAGATGGTGTTTGGAAATGTAAGAGCAGTGAGGAGTATATGTACCAAAAGGAAAGATGCTGCAATTAAGGTATGATGAACAAGAAGACCTATATGATCAAGTATGTTCAGCAAGACCTTGCCAAATTGGGCCATTTTGTTGTGGATCCCAACAGACTTTTTCAATCGCCTTTCAGATTGCCTGGAACTTGCCAGCAGCAGGAATTGATAACAGCAATGATAAAGGTAATGGGACAACCAGGAAAGAAACAGGGAAAGATAGAGAAGATAACTGAATGAACTAAAGTCAAATCAGGTACAGATAGATTTCAGTTCTAATTTATCTATTCGTGTCACAAGTAGGCTTACATTAACACTGCAGTAAAGTTACTGTGAAAATCCCTAGTCCGGCTCCTGTTCGGGTACACTGAGGGAGAATTTAGCACGGATAATGCACCTAACCAGCACATCTTTTGGACTGTGGGAGAAAACCAGAGCACCTGGAGGAAATCCATACAGACACAAATGATATCTCACCCTTGGCCTCCCCCTGTTATTTTGATCCATTGTGAGATTTGCACATTTATTGCCCATTCCCATCACAAAGTCAGGACTAATAATTACCAACCTAAGCTGTTAATAGCATGATAATTAGTAACTGCCACTCCATCCCCAGCTCAGAAAGGGAACAGTTTAAATTGGAGTCCAATTCCTGCGGGTAGTAAATTGTTGGACAATTTAAATTGAAAATTTTAAATGTTTTAATTTTCCTAATTTTCTGTACCTTCTCTCAGTCCAATCTTTCTTTCTACTCCTTTTATTCCCCTTTCCTTATGGGTGGCATGGCGGTACAGTAGTTAGTGCTGCTGCCTCACAGGTCAGGGACCCGGGTTTGGTTCCCAGCTCAGGTCACTGTCCATGTGGAGTTTGCACGTTTCTCTGCGTGGGTTCCTCCAGGTGCTCTGGTTTCCTCCCTCCGAAAGACGTGCTGGTTAGATGCACTGGCTGTGCTAAATTCTCTGTGTACCCGAACAGGCGCTAGAGCGTGGCGACTAGGGGATTTTCACAGTAATTTAATTTCAGTTTTAATGTAAGCCTATTTGTGACACTAATAAATAAATTTAAATTCAAAACCTTTTCTCGTGGCCTCAGATTTTCTCATGGGCTACATTTTGGTTTTCAGGGTCTCCTTTCTCAGTCATGTTGAAACATTACCTTCTATTTTTGTGCTGCTTTTTTTTTAAGAATTTCGTTCTTTAGATAAGGTAGCACACATACTAAAGATCTTTTAAATTGAAATCTCTGCTAGTTTTTTTTTAAAACTCCATCTCAATTCTTTTTGGTACAAGGTAACTTATTGGGAATGAGTCTCACATCTACAGTCTCTTTTAAACATTAATTTCAAGTGACTATCATTCTGCAGCATTTTTAGTTTCTTTCCTGCCAATTTCAAGTCTCTTTCCCCCTCAATATTTCTGTTGATTTCCAAAGATTCAACTCTGCAACGAAGGGATACGCACAAATTAATGCTGCACTACAAAGACAACCTTCAGATGTTTAATTCACATATACTTCAAGCTAATACACCCAACCAAGTTGTAACGAGACAGCGATTGGAATCTCCTTAGCATGGAAGCACCCTAGTTATGTTAAAGACACACAGCAGTCAACAGAGGTGGTTAATTCACAAACCTCACCCCCTTCATGCTGGATTATAGAATCAGAATATCTTTCCAGCACAAATAGAGGCCATCCAACCAATTGAGTTTCTACTGACTCTCAGAGTAGCATCCCACCCAGGGTCTCCCCTTCATCTTATCTCCATAATACTGCACATATACCATGGGAAAGTTATCTAGCCTACGCATCTTTGCACACTAAGGGGCAATTCAATCACAGCCAATCTGCCTAACTTGCACATCTTTGGACTGTGGGAGGAAAGTGGAACACTCAGGGGAAACCCATGCAGACTCTGCACAGTCACCTGAGGTTGTCACCCTGGGGTCCCTGGCACTGTGAGGCAGCAGTGCTAATCACTGTGCCACCCAGAGGTAGTCTGGCTGTTTGAAATATCTTTAATAAATTTCCCCATGAAACCGCAACACAGTTACTACAATTAAGGTCAACAGAAACCTATTTTGAATTCAAGAATTAATTTTATCTTCAATCACAGGATAAGAAATTTGCCCCAGCCTATGCAAATACTAGGCTCCCTATATGTTACTAAAGATACATGGATAATACATGGGGCATTTGGACTGATACATAAGCAGAATTAGAAGAATTCATCAATAATCAACACCCCTCCAATAGACTTCAAGTCACAACACGAGGAAAATATTCAGTTCCTCGACGCCACTGCATTTAAATTAGCATGACAGAACAACATGTTTTTCTACACACACCAACACATCTACCTACCCACCGCCTCCCGGCACCGGCACACAGCCACCAGCAGCAGCACAGGCCCACACTACTCTACACCCCCGCCCCCCCCAGCACTATGGACGTAGGAAAGGAATGAGGTGAAAGGTGTACTTGTTGCATTCCTGGTACTTGCATGGGGAGGTACCTTAGGAAGTTTATAGCACTTGTTTTTGTAAATAACCATATTGCAGACAGGATATGCCTTGTGTGTGGTCATGTTGGAGGACCATTTGACATTCCACATTCACTGTCTATAAATACTTGAAGTTGATGTTGATGCTGATGGCTTGTCTGTACCTCTTTGTAGAGCTGTTTTGAAAACGCTGAACGGCACCTTCCAAACCCACCACCTCTACGTCGAGAAGCAGATACGTACAAACACCACCGCGTGCAAGTTCCCTTCCAATCCACTCACCATCCTGACTTGGAAATATATCGCTGTTCCTTCATTGTTGCTGAGTTAAAATCCTGGAACTCCCTCCCTGACAGCACTGTCTGTGTACCTACACCACATGGACTGTAGCAGTTCAAAAAGGTGGCTGAGTACCACCTTTTCAATGCCAAAGTTTATTTATTAGTGTCACAAGTAGGCTTACACTACACTGCAATGAGTCACTGTGAAAATCCCCTAGTCGCCACACTCTAGGACCTGTTCCAGTATACTGAGGGAGAATTTAGCACGGCCAATGCACTTAACCAGCGTGTCTTTCAGACTGTGGGAGAAACCAGAGCACCTGGAGGAAACCATTGCAAATGCTGGCCTAGCCAGCACATTCACATCCCGTGAAATAATTTTTAAAATGTAATGCCTGACATGATTAATAGCAAAGCCCATGAGAGCTATATTAGCAAACATAAAGACGCTTTCGAATATTGTGTCAAAAGAACCCCTTTTGGGGTTAAAACAGAGATCTGCTGCAATCATGAAAGTACATTAAACACATTGCACTTTGTTGAAATTAAGTTAACTAAACCCGTTCTTAGCTTCAGGCTTGGAAGCTGCACATTTTATAAGCACTTATATATTTGACAAATTGGCAGACTGTCACTGATTCAGAGAGAGGAGCAGGAAAAAATCACTGATTCATCTGTATTTTTGTATGGATTTACATTCTAAACTAACTCATCTTAACCTCACTACCCCAGAACAGATCAGTGCAGACCAAGGGGATTATTCTATGTGTTGTCCATGAGTGTTAACCAGCAAAGAACTATTAAAAATGGAAATTTGGACAAAGATATTTCAACTTCTAATTTGGGATTTATGATTAGTTGGTTCACAATATCTAGTTGATCAAATTGCTGCGTTGTGCACCCCAAAGCTTCTTTCCATCCACCTCTTGAAATAGATTTTAAAAAGCTCGCAGCTTCCTAGGCAGAATGGGGAGAATGGAACAGTACAGCAGAGTTCATGGCCTTTGTTAAGGAACACAGTGCAGGTGGCGATGTGCTGTCCATGCACTGGATAAAAGAGACATGGCTACACTCAAAAATCTAAAGATCACTTACCCTCTACTCACTAGAGGGAAGGAAATGTCCTTTAGAGAAGGAAATGTCTTCATGTCCTTTTGGGAGGGAAGTCTGCCATCCTTACCTGGTCTGGCCTACATATGACTCGCAGCAATGTGGTTGATTCTCAACTGTCTTGGGCAATTAGGGATGAGCAATAAATAAATGCTGGCCAGCCAGTGATGCCCATGTCCCACAAATGAATAAGAAGTTGACTGCTTCTTAAAACTTAATACCACAGACCTGGCCTAAAGTTCCTTCTTTGATGCCATTTCAATGATCCAAGGCCCTAACAGGAAGAGGGGGACTGGGGCAACACTTCTTACCTGATCCACACCCTGCCCACTCTCTTCTCAAAGCCTCCCAATACTAGAGAGATTTCATGAGGAAAGATTTGGCAGCTTGGAGCTAGAGGAGAGAAATCTTTAGTAAACCTCATCATGAAGACAGGCTGGGAATCATGCAGAGAATAATGTGCTGAGGGCGGCTCTGGGCACCAGGAGGAAAGAATTATTAGAAACCAGGGTATTTCTGTCAAAGTCACTCAATTTTCAAACTGTTAGGATGGGTGAGGCCACACTCAGAGTATTGTGTACAGTTTGGTCACCCTGTTACAGGAAAGACATTGATAAACTGGGAAGAGTGCAAAGGAGATTTATGAGGATGTTGGCAGGCCTGAGATATAGGGAGCAGTTGGCCAGGCTGGGACTTTATGGGTTGCACAGTGGTTAGCACTGCTGCCTCACAGTGCCAAGGACCCAGGTTCGATTCCCAGCTTGGGTCACTGTCTATGTGGAGTCTGCACGTCCTCCCCGTGTCTGCATGGGTTTCCTCCAGGTGCTCCGCTTTCCTCCCAGAGTCCAAAGATGTGTGATTTAGGTGCATTGGCCACGCTAAGTTGTCCATTAGTATCAGGGGTATTGGCAGGGTAGTTATATGGGATTACAGGGATAGAGCCTAACTGGGTGCAGCCTTGATGGGCTAAATGACCTTCTGCACTGTAGGAATTCTATGATTCTATCATTCTTTGGAACATAGGAGAATGAGGGGTGATCTTATTGTATACAAAATCATGAGGGGCATTGATAGGATGAACGCCCACAGTTTTTTCCCCAGGGAAGGGGAATTGAAAACTAGAGGGCAGAGGTTTAAGGTGAGAGGGGAAAGATTTAAAAGGGGTCTGAGGGGCAACTTCTTCGCGCAGAGGGTGGTGTGTGTATGGAATGAGTTGCCAGAGAAAGTGGTTGAGGCAGGTTCAATAGCAACATTTAAAAAGCATTTGAATAAGTACATGGATGGGGAAGAATTAGAGGGAAATGGGCCAAACACAGGCAATTGGGACTAGCTGGGAGGGTGCCAGGGTCGGCATGGATCGGTTGGGCTGAAGGGCCTGTTTCCATGCTGTATTGCTCTTATGACTCTACAACACAAAGGGTGTAGGCCTTGTTGTAGGGACTTGAATTATACAGGAAAAAATTAAAAGCAATGCAGTTGGTACCTCAGGCCTGGAAGTGGATGATGACCCTTTGGAATTAGTGGGAGTTGATCCGATCACAGGAATTGAGTGTGAAGTTTAGACTTAAGCTGCAAACGTAACAAGGCAGCAAACTGGAAAAGTTTGCAATTGGTCCCAAGAAAGTGGATAACTTTCAATAACCTGATAAATAGCCAAAGACTTTGCAGGGGATGGGGGGAACACTGTGGAAAAGGTTGCATTCAGGGCTTTGGTCAAAAGTGTCTGTAGTTATATTTGATTATGCTTTTTGATGTCAAGTACAAGTAATTATCTAACAGTGTTTACTTAATGGTGTTTGTTTTACTGGTTTCCTGTTTAGTAAAACTGACTTGTTTAAATAACGTGAAATCTTATGGCATAATCTCTTTCATTTAACATAGGAGGGTTTGAGCGCAGAATCCCTACAGTGCTGAAGGCAGCCATTTGGCCCAGCGAGTCTGCACCGACCACAATCACACCCAGGCCCTATCCTGTAACCCCACACATTTACCCCGCTAACCCCTTGACACTTTAGCTTGGTCAACCAAACTAACCCGCACATCTTTGGATTGTAGGAGGAAATCAGAGTACCCAGAGGAAACCCACGCAGACATGGGGAGAACATGCAGACTCTGCACAGAGAGTGACCCAAACAGGAATTGAACCAGGCTCCCTGGCACTGTGAGGCAGCAGTGTTCTAATGACTGTGTAACCATACCACTTCTGAATAAACATTCGCTGCCTCTTCAGGGATCATAACAATTTTCTTTCTTAATTCTTATACAGATAGTGAATCAAATTTAATGAAACAAATCACAAACCTTGCCTTTTGTTTTCCAAGAGGCCTTTCCATGAGGGTCCTGCCTCTTTTCCCAAAGTAGGACAACCATTCCGCGAACCTGCAGCAGGCTGCTGCATACGTCCCTCATTAAGTGCGACACTTCTGAGAGCTGTGACAAACTGAACCCATCTAGAAATCCAGCAATGTGCTGCAAAATCTCAAAGGGCAGTTTGCTCAGTTGGTCAACAGCCACTCCCATGCTGGCCTTCCGACCCTCACAGGTTCCCAGCAACACAGACGGGACACATGGCTGGATTCCAAAGGACTTCAGGTGACGGTCGTGAATGACTTTTGAACCCTGGGTAGAAGGGCAGAACCGTCTCTGGGAATAGGTACAGCCATAATAGGCCAAAGGACAGCGATGTTCCAACCAGCCATTGAGTCCAGCATGAATGTCCCCATGCACGTTCTTAAAGTGAGAGGGAAACTCATCCCTCCTGAAGAACTGACCACACACAAACGTGAACATAGAACGCTGCTTTGTTTGGTATCTGGTCACACACTCCAAGACTAGGTCCAGCCCCAATGTGTGGAAAGGGCTCGGGTTTGACAGCTGAGGGTTTGCGTGGTCGCAAGCGGACGCGGAGGCAATCTCGCCGACTGTGGTATTGGTAGCTAATATGGCTGATGGGAACGAGAAAGTCTGCGTACCCAAATCAACGTGGCTTCCATCGACACTGCGGCTGTCCGAGATCCCCCTGCCACTGGGAGAGTCTCCTAAACAGAACAAGAGAGCAGCTGTGATCAAGTCGATCCCCTGTAATTCCAGAGGGTCGTCATCCACTTCCAGGTCTGACGTGTCAACTGCTTTGCTTTCCATTTTTTTCCTGTACCAATTCAAGTCCCCGAGGTAGGGCCTGCGCCCATTGTGTCCATCTAACAGTTTGAAATTGGCAATTTTGTTCAGTGCTTGCCGCTCGGTGGGTCTGTTGACTAACTTTTTCACCCCACAAGGATCAGGTGGCAAAGAGCCCTCTTGAAAACGGTCTGGATGTAACAAGCTCTCTACAGTGAGGAGTTGTGCAAACACAGGTAAGAAGTGATCAGGCTCCGAGGAACTCCCATCGCAATCCATCTCATTCTCATGGCAGGAGCCATTCATCGTCTCTTCCACTGGCTGATCGCAATCATACGAATCCATTCCTTCTGGGTCTAAGCTGTAAGCATTCACATCCGCTTTGTGGAAACCGTTACATAAGGCACTTGTCTTGAGTTGGATGCATCCATCGGTGCCATCATCTGCTTCAGTCACCACACCTGACAAAGTGTGAAAGCCATTTTCCTCCACACACAAGTTCCAATCCCTCCAGGGCTGATCATAGGTGACAGAATCGCCATCTACCCCACCAACCGCTCCTCCCTCCATCGTGCTTTTGCAGGGATCATCGCTGATTTCTGCAAAGTACGGTGCTTTAGGCGGATCCTCCTCCACAACCTGGACTCCACCATTCCTTTCGGATTGATCTTCCGGCATCCTCCCGTTGGCCATCTCCCCGTCTTTTGTGGCATTGTTTAAAAGATCCAGGGCCACGACTAGCGTTCTGGTCGTTTCAACTGTGGCTCGGTACAGCTCTGTGTAGGCTCCTTCATTGGCAGACAGCAAACCACTGGGAGGAGAACTATTTGATACTTCCACAGTCCCGGGGACTTGCTCTGCATTTCGGAACTGCTTGGGAGCAGAGTTTGAAGCTGTGGTCACCACTTTGAGTGATTCAAGCAGCATCCGCTGATCCTGGAGGGCTAAAGCCAAGTCCAACTGCTCCACCCCATCGCCGTCTTTGCTGAAGCTTTCGTAGGATTTGCGGTCAGCATAGCTCACGGGCCAGCGATTCCATTCCATCGTGCAGCAAACAACACTGGCAGGGCAAAGCTCGAGGTGTTCACCAATCTTGTTCCGTGCAATGATGAACGGGCACCCAAAGTCGCTGTTGAGGCATGGCACTCTCTCCAGGGGACACAGCAGGCGATGTTCACCCGCTTTGCACGAGTGAAAGACAGCTCCACACACCAAGGGGCAGCCAATCAGGTCACACGACACATTTGTCTCTGGCCTGACCATACAGCGCCGGCTCACACAGTTTAAGCAGTGCAGATGTTGCTCCATTATGGCCTCTCCAGTTCTGTATGGAGAAATACAATGAATAACATTTACAGATCAATATTAGCATTATTACAACTACTTCAACAGAAATATACGAGCAGCCTCGAGACATTTACACCAAACAGGAGGAGGCCATTCAGCCCCAAGACTGTTACACAGGAACAGGGGTCAGCCATTCAGCCAGTTGAGACTGTTACACAGCTACAAGAGAACATTCAGGCCCTTAAGATTGCTTACACTGCTACAAGAGGAGGCCATTCAGCCTCTTCAGAATGTTACACAGGAACAGGTGGAGGCCATTCGGCCCCTTCAGACTATTACACAGGAATAGGAGGAGGCCATTCAGCCCCTTGATTTACACAGGAATAGCAGAAGGCCATTTAGTAACGTTTACACATCAACATTAGCATCTTTACAACCATTTCAGTAGGAACAGCAAGACAGCCAACTGAGACTGTTGCATAGGAACAGGAGGAGGCCATTCAGCCCAAGACTGTTACAGAGGAATAGGAGGAAGTAATTCAGCCAGTTGAGACTGTTACACAGCTACAAGGGGAGGCCATTCGGCCCCTTCAGACCATTACAGAGGAACAGGAGGAGGCCATTCAGCCCTAAGACTATTATGCAGGAACAGGAGGCCATTCAGACCCTTGAGACTGTTACACAGCTACAGCAGAAGGCCATTCAGCTCATTGGGATTGTTACACAGCTAGAGGAGAAGGCCAATCAGCGCATTGAGACTGTCACACATCTCGAGGAGAAGGCAGTTCAGCCCGTTGAGACTGTTACATAGGACCAGGAGAAGGCCATTCAGCGCACTGAGACTGTTACACAGCTACAGGAAAAGATCATTCAGCCTGTTGAGACTGTTACACAGCAACAGGAGAAGGCTGATTATTAACATTCACATATCAACATTAAAATCATCACAACTATTTCAGTAGAAAGATCAGGCCAGCCAATTGAGACTGTTGCACAGGAACAGGAGTCGGCCATTCAGCCTCAGTGCTGGTCAAGCATCATCACATGACCTTTTGTCTCCACCCTGTATGAATCTAGTTGTCCAACATGACCATATTCTAGCTCCTTATCTTCCCTGCGAAGTAAACACACTCTGCTTCAACTGGATGGTTCAAAAAGCCTTTTTTCCTTTGTATCGAATACTTTAATAACTAATAACAAAATAACGTTCAAAGGAAATGAAACAAAAATGGGCAATATTTTACTGTCCCTGAGATTTTCTTCCCTTTCGCTTACAGTAGTGTCGAGATTTTAACTCCAGCACAATCCAGAAGGTTTGGCAACATCCTATCCGAGGTCTTTTCACTATCCAGCAAGATCACAGGCATTTTAGCTCAATCTAACCGCAAACTTTAATACCCAAATCTATCAATCTCAGTTTTGGAATATTCAATTGACTCCCTCTCTCAACAAGTTCAGAAGGAAATTCCTCACCTTAATGGGCAAACCCTAAACTGTGTCTCCCTCGTTCCATATTTCCCCACAAATGGAAACATCCTTTCAGCATCCACCGTGCCAAGTCCCCTCAGAATCTTGTGTATGTCAATAAAATCACAATTCTTCGAAACTCCAAATGAGTGTAGGCCCAATTTCTTCTCATAAGACAACATTCAGGAATGAGCCTCGGGAACCTTCTCTGAACTGCCTCCAAGTATATCCCTTAAGTAAGGAAACCAAAACCGTGGACCGTACTCTAGATGCAATCTCACTAATACCCTGGATAGTTGTAGCAAGACTTCCCTACTTTTATCATAGAATAGAATCATAGAAGCCCAAGGAGGCCATTCTACCCATCGAGCCCGCATCAAAAATAATCCCATCCTATCCCCATTACCCCATATATTTACCCTAACCCCTCCCCCCAAAACTAGGGTCAATTCAGCATGGCCTATCAACCTAACCCATTTTGTTCTTTGAAAAAAACCAATCAGCCCGGGAAACAGGCCCTTTGGCCCAACGAGCCCACGCCGCCAGCTCAACACCACCAGTCCACCTCTCTACCCACGACCCCTATCTAATGTTTTATGGCCATCCAGATTGAGGGAAACTGATTTAGGGACAATTTATTCCTGCCAATCAGCCTAACCGCACATCTTTGGGGTGTGGGAGGAAACCGGAGCACCCAGAGAAAACCCACGCAAGCACGGGGAGAATGCGCAAACTCCCACAGACACCGGCCCAAATCCATGCGTCTGCACAGCAATCAGCAATAGTCACTGAGCTGTCGTCTTGCCCAGTATCTTGTCCAGTTTAGGCACACCTTGTCTCTCTCCTTAGAGAGACAAAGGATGAGAGGTAACCTGATAGAAGTGTATAAGATGTTGAGAGGTATAGATCGGGTAGATTCTCAGAGGCTTTTTCCAAGGGCTGGAATGGTTGCTACGAGAGGACACAGGTTTAAGGTGCTGGGCAGTGGGTACAGAGGAGATATCAGGGGTAAGTTTTTCACTCAGAAGGTGGTGGGTGAGTGGAATCGGCTGCCGTTGGTGGTGGTGGAGGCAAATTCGATAGAGTCTTTCAAGAGACTTCTGGACGAGTACATGGAACTTAATAGAATTGAGGGTTATAGGTAAGCCTAGTAGGTATGGATATCATCGGCACAACTTGTGGGCCGAAAGGCCTGTTTGTGCTGTAATTTTTCTATGTTCTAACCCACAGACCTTTGGACTGCGGGAGGAAACCAGAGCACCTCGAGGAAACCCACGCAGACACAGGGAGAACGTGCAAAATCCACACAGTGACCCAAGCCAGAAATTGAACTCGGGTCCCTGGTGCTGTGAGGCAGCAGTGTTAATCACTATGCCACTTGCCACCCAATAGTTATGTTCCATCCCCTTGCAATAAAGGCCTACATTTCATTTTTCTTCGTAATTACTTGCTGTACCTGCACAGTAACTCTGTGACACATTGATCCATCTATACCACAGCAATCTGCAGCCTCTTCATTTGAGAAATTTTATGTTTTTCTATTCTTCCCACCAAAGCGGACAAGCTCACATCATATTCCAACTGCCAAATTTGTGACAATTAGGAATGAGTAATAAATTGAGATTTTGTCAGTGAATCCTGCATACCATGAATGATTTTTAAAAAATACATTCACCATCATTTTCATGTATCCCTCACTTCAAAGCAGACTCAGAGAAACGATATACACCGATATAAATACTCCTAAATAATATCAGATTTACGTATTCACTCCCATTTGCAATGCTCCACACAGAATACTTCCCTCTACTACAGTCACTTCTTCATAATACTCAAGATGCATACAATGTTTCTTCCTAACACTTCCATCCAGATAATACTGCTCAAAAATACAGTTCCGCACAATTACGACACAAATATTCCCAGAGAAAAAGGACTCTTCTTTACAAGAAACACAGCCTGGTTAAAAATTTTCCAAATACTTTCAGAAAATGCCACCAGAATTCACAAAATACGTTCACGTATAACGTTGACTGTGGTAGAGTATTCAAACAAAATAATTATCTAGTTATAGCTAGATAATATTCACCTTTTCAACTAGAGCTGTCATCATAAGATTTTGGGATTGAGTTATGTTTAAGGGTTGCATCTTAAAACAAGTTTTTTTAAAAAAGACTAAAGTTTGTGCACATTTATTGTCAGAGGGACCAAAGTGGGAGACTTCACAATTATTGCCCATTTCAAACTGTGGATCCATTCTGTCTCGGAAGGATGAGCTAGAGACAGTAAGCAATTTATTCTCTTGCGGCCAATAAACAGTCACAGCCTCTGTGGTAGAAACAATCCAATTCACGTGAGGTGTTTGCAGAGAACATAGTCCTGGGAAGTGGGGAGCCAACTGGCTCCAGCACAAAAACGTGTCGGAGACACGACCATCTGTTTCTCAGAGGGATCAGAATTAAGGTAAAATTTCCTGGACTTGGGAAAGGAGTTTTAAGAAAGTATTCTCAGACAGTTCTCGGGTCTGAGCTGGACATTCGTTTCAGAGAACCTAGGTAGAAGTTGCCTGGAAAGATTATATCAATAACAAATGAATCAACCTATAAAAAGGAGCATGTCACTATGTTTATTATCTTTCCCTATCTTTCTAGAAAAGTTAGATTGAGTTAAGCTGAATTGGACAAGTACAATCTGTACGTTCTCTTGCTGGCTATGGAAAGAAAGCAACTTAAATGCTGCACATCTGGCCTTATCTTGCCAAGTGTTTCAATTCACTTTCAAAGAAATTGCAGAAGCAAAAGCCAAGTGCCAGTTACTTCCAAGAGGACTCTCGAGATCTCCCCAAACACTTTAATGGATGTCCCAAAGATATCAGAGCAGGACACCAGGACGCTCTCACCCGCAGTAGTCATAGAAATATACAGCATGGAAACAGACCCTTCAGCCCAACTCATTCATGTCAACCAGGTTTCATAAACTGAACCAGTGCCATCTGCCTGTATTTGGCCCACATCCCTCCAAACCTTTCCTATCCACGTATCCGTTCAAATAACTTTCAAAAGTTGTAATCGTACCCACCTCTACCACCTCCTCTGGCAGCTCATTCCATACACGCACCACACTCTGAGAAAAAGTCACCTCTCAGGTCCATTTTAAATCTTTCCCCTCTCACTTTAAACCTATGCCCTCTAGCTTTGGACTCCCTTACCCAGGGGAAAAGATCTTGGTGATTCACCTTATCTATGCCCCTCACGATTTTATAGATCTCTGTAAGGTCACCCCTCATCTGCCTACGCTCCAGTGGAAAAAAGTCCCAGCCTATCCATATAATTCAAATTTTCCAATCCCAGTAACATCCTTGTAAATCTTTTTTTGCACCCTTTCCAGTTTAATAACATCCTTCCCATTGCAGAGTGACCAGAATTGTATGCTGTACTCCAAATGCATCCTTACCAATGTCTTGTACAGTTGTAACATAGCGTCCCAACTCCTGTACTCAATGCCCTGACCAATAAAGCTAAGTATGCCAAACGCCTTCTTCACTACTCTGTCTACCTGTGAAGCCACTTTCAAGGAATTGTGTACCTGCACCCCTAGGTCACCCCTGCGTGTCTCTGTTCAACAACACTCCCCAGGGCCCTACCATTAACTTTATAAGTCTTGCCCTGGTTTGTCTTACCAAAATGCAGCACCTCGCGTTTACCTGAATTAAACTCCATCTGTTAAACACTGGCCCAGTGTAGTCTTAGATAACCTTCTTCAAAGAACAAAGACAAACACAGCACGGGAAACAGGCCCTTTGGCCCAACGAGCCCACGCCGCCATTTTAACATCTTCACTGTCCACTACATTACTAATTTTGGTATGACCTGCAAACTTATTAACCAGTTCAGATCATAAAGGGGTCCATTATGTAACCAACCCGTTAGTATTAGCTATTCAGGGGCACACTTTAGAGATTTTGGCATTCAGGCCAGCATAGCAGTGCGAGAATATCAAATGCAGATCCAAAACTCGCAACACTTCCAATGCAACTCATTTCACCACCTTCCCAGCAACTTCTCCTTACCGACAAGCCAACCTCTATATTTTTCATATTCATTCGTGGGAAGAGTATCACATTGACAAGACTATATTGATTGTCTAGTACTAAAGCAAGTGGCGATGGGCCTTGACCCAGCTCCCCACCCCCACCCCAAAGTGCCTTCTGGCCAGGATGCCAAGATTCTAACTGAGCAACAATAAATGAGCAGCGATATTTATCAACACCAGGATGGGAATCTCAGAGGTCAGGAGTAAGATGTATAATTCAATTTGTAATATAGTCACACTGCATATATTATTAAAACACTCATATAACATGCTATGTAATTTCAAAGCCATACCCACGGACCTCATCAAACCCCTTCGCTCCATCTAACCCCCTCCCCTTACAGAATACAAATCCATCCTTCACCCCACCTCAGCCCCATTTAAACCCCCCTCAGCCCCATTTAAACCCCCCCTCAGCCCCATTTAAACCCCCCCTCAGCCCCATTTAAACCCCCCCTCAGCCCCATTTAAACCCCCCACAGCCCCATTTAAACCCCCCCACAGCCCCATTTAAACCCCCCCTCAGCCTCACTTAAACCCCCCCTCAGCCTCACTTAAAACCTCCTCAGCCCCACTTAAAACCTCCTCAGCCCCATTTAAACCCCCCCTGCCCCATTTAAACCCCCCTCAGCCTCACTTAAACCCCCCTCAGCCTCACTTAAACCCCCCTCAGCTCCATTTAAACCCCCCTCAACTCCATTTAAACCCCCCTCAGCCCACCCAAAAACATTATCCTCTCCAAGGGCCCTCAGCCTCAGCATGTCTCCCCCCCGTCCCCTGGTCTTGGGGCTGATCGCCGGCCTCAAGACCGCTTCCCCCGGTTTGTCTGCCAGCTCCCGGCGCCGGGGCCTAGTCCTCGATCACCGGCTTTGGAGTGCCGACTCCGGCCCCGGGCGGTAAAGAGCAGCGTCAGGCCGGCGGGCAGGCTGCCAGGCCGCGGGAAGAGGCTGCCCCTCCTCCAGCCCCGGGCTCTCCTCTTCCCCCCCGCCCCACTCACTGCCCCGGTCCCGAGTCGGGCCTCGCCCTCTCGACTCCGGCCTCCACTCGCACTCACCCAGCACCGCGGTCACAACCTCCAGCCCCGCCACACACACACACAGCCCAGCCTGAGGCCCAGAGCCCCGCCCACAGCACCGGGGGGGGGGGAGGGCAAGGGGGCGGGGGCCAGGAGAGGGGCGGAGCCAAGAGGGGACGGGCCAGGAGAGGGAAGGGAGGAGGAGGGCGGGGCCAAGAACGGGGAGGAGCAAGGAGAGGGCGGGGCCAGGATAAGGAAAGTGCCAGGAGGGGCGGGGCCAGGGCAGGGGAAGGGCCAGGAGAGGGAAGGGACAAAGAGAGGGGTGGGGCCAAGAGAGGGGTGGGACATGGAATGGGAGGGGCCAGGGGAGGTGGGGCCACGGGAGAGGAGCGGGGCCATGAAAGGGGTGGGGCCAGGTAAGGAGTGGAGCCATGGAAAAGGGTGGAGCAAGGGGGCGGGGCCATGAGGGGAGCCAGTGGAGGAGGGTGGGGCCGGGGGAGTGGAAGGACAGGAGAGGGGCGTGGCCATTAGAGGGGTCATAGAAGAGGGTGGGGCCAGGGGAGGGAGGGGGCAGTGGAAGGGCGGGGCCATGGGAGGGAGGGCCCAGGGAGGAGGCCGTGGAAAAAGGCGCGGCCAGGGAAGTATAATGTCGGGGGGGTGGAGCTGGTGGAGAGTGGGCGGGGCCAGTGGACTAAGAGGGGCCATTGGAGGGGACGCAAAGGGACAGGTCAGGGGGCGTGGCAGGGCCAGGGGAGGAGGTCACGTGACAGGAGAGGAAGATCAGTGACCAGGGATAGGAGGAGGGGAGGCCCCAGTAAGAAGTCTGACATCACCAGGTTAAAGTCCAACAGTTTATTTGGTAGCAAAAGCTACTAGCTTTCGGAACACTGGCTGCTCCTTCATCAGGTGAGAGGGAGTTCTGTTCACAAACAGGAGAGGAGGAGCCAGGGAAGGGTTAAGGGGAGGGCCAGATGGTGGTCAGAGAGCAATCAGTGAAGGGTCAGCACCAGTAGAGTGGGTGTAACCAGTGCTAGTGCCTTGCAGGCAAACCAAGATGCAGAGCCCACATATGGAGGTGACTCCAGAGTCCTGAAGCCACTGCTCCACTCAGAACCTGGGTCACAGTAGGAATCTCTCAGGAGCACAGTGGAAGTTCTTTAAGGGTGCCCTCAAAATATCTCTAAAGTGGTCAAACATCTCGCTAAATCATGGATGACCCTGTGATAACCCAAAAAGAAGGTTCATTTGGGAACAGCGTCCTGGTCAGCCATGGATTAGAAGGAATGTTGGAGCCTCCACCATCAGTATCCAGCGATCCAGACTATAACATGCATTAAACAAAGTTCTGCTGTAGAGGAGTTGGGAGAGAACCTCAATGGGGCAACATACAGCTGATAGGCTTGCTCACTGAGATACTGGGTGACCCCCTGGATCATAGGCCCACCACCGAGCATCAATCCTTGTCCCAATGCAAACTGGAGGAACAAAACGTCATCTTCTGATTAGGCACTTTACAGCCTTCTGGACTCTTCAGACCATAAATTCTCTCCTGCACATCCACCCAATTTCCACCCATTTATTTACTTTTTAATTTATTTTCATTTCTATTATTTCATTTTCATATTTTTTTAATCTCACTTTACATTATTTTTCTCTTCCCCCATCCCACTAGGGCCACTTGTTGCCTGTTTCAGGCCATCCTTTGACACCACTCACCTTCATTCTGTATTTACACATTCTGATCTCTTAATGTGCTGTTATCAGCTCCATTCTTAGCCATGATCACCCCACCATTTACATTCCCTTTGTCTTTTTGTCTGTAACATTTTTGTCAATCTCTCCCATCTCCACTAACCGCTGAACCTCTATCCAGCTCCCACAGCATCCCCACATCCTCACCACAACTATATCAATCTCATCATATTTTCTATTCAACTTTGATGAAGAATCCAGACTCAAAATATTAGCTCTGTTCTCTCTCCACAGATGCTGCCAGACCTGCTGAGATGTTCTGCTTTTGTTGCTGCAGGTACTGGTTGCCTTGCCAATCAGAATCCTGACACTGTCAAGGAGTGTGGAAGAGTCTGCCTCCTAGTCGACAGAGTGTATAGTGCAGAACGTCTCTTCTTCAGAGCCTCTGCTCCATCTCCCTGCTGTCACGCAAACCCGGAGACACTACCGCTGCTTCCCCCCAGACCTTTGTGCAGGCAGGTCACCAAATTCTTTACCCTCAATGTGAGGACTCAGCAATGCTCACTGGCAAATCCAGAACCTCACTATAACACCTCAGAAACACTCTCCAGTACTTCCGGTTACATTGGTAAGATGGGTATAGAGGGATATGGGCCAAACGTGGGTGACTGGGACTAGCTTAGTGGTAAAAACTGAGTGGCATGGACAAGTTGGGCTGAAGGGTCTGTTTCCATGCTGTAAACCTCTAAGCCTCTACCCAACTCTCTCTCCTTGTCCCCTTGTTAGATAATATTAATGTTCTGTCTCTTCTGGTATTGTCCCTCTCTCCTTTAAATCTGTTATCATTACCCCACTTCCGAAAAAACCCTTGACTTTCTCCGTTCTTGCCAATGACATCCCACCACCAACCTTCCTTTCCCCTCCAGAGTCTTTGAGCCTGTGATCATCTCCCAAATTAGTGGCCCACTTTCCTGGAACTCCATGTTTGAATCCCACCAATCAGGTTTCTGCTCCTGCCATAATACTGAAATCGTGCTTGTTAAATGCAACTGGGAAAAAAGCCAACTATCCTTCCCCATCCTTCTCGAACTGTCTGCAGCCTTTGGTACAGTTCACCACACTATCCTCCTCTTGGCATTTCACCCGTGTTGTCCAATGTTAGGGGTTGTGGGTTTTAAACAAAAAGAAAAAGATGCAGTTTGCATATGTAGTTGGGCAACAAGGTGGCAAGTGGTTAGTACTGCTGCCTCACAGCACCAGGGACCCAGGTTCGATTCCCAACTTGGGTCACTGTCTGTGTAGAGTTTGCACATTCTCTGCATGTCTGTGTGGGTTTCCTCCGGGTGCTCCGGTTTCCTGCTACATGCTAGATGGATTGACCATACCAAATTGCTCCTAGGGGGACTAGTTACGGTAAACGCATGAGATTATGGGGATAGATCCCAGGTGGGTTTATGGTTAGTGAAGATTCAATGGGCCAAATGGCCTCTTTCTGCATTGTATGACTCTAAGATTCAAACAAACAACAGGTTTATTGCAGGAGATGTTGACTGAGCAGATTAGAAAATGAAACTAAGGCAGGAACCGATGAAACACCCCAGTGATGTCACCATCAAATTGTGTGACCCACTTTTAAAACAAACCTGCAATCACATAAATAGATAACAGTGGAAGTACTCTTGATTAGTTCCATTTTTAGCCAGGGTATCATTTGCACTGCCTTACCTTGCCATTCATGTACCATTACTCTGGTGACCCACAATCCCCCCCCACCACCCCCGCCACTCTCCAAAGGTCAATCCTTGGCCCTCTCCTATTTCTCATCTACATGCTGCCCTACAATGTTATCACCTGAAAAAGCAGGAATAGTTTCACACATACATTAGCACACTCAGCACCATCACTAGCACCTCCCTCAGCTCCTCCACCATTGCTGAAATGTCAGATTCCTCATCCATCAGAAACTCCTTCCAATTAAATGTTGGGAAGACTGAAGCCACTTGTCTTTGTTCCCCACTCCAAACACTGTTCTCTGGCCACCAACTCCATCCATCGCCGTAGCAATCTTTTGAGAATAAACCAGACAGCTTTGGAGTCGTAGTTAATCCCAAGATTAGCTTCCAATCTCCTATTCTTGCCATCAGTAAGACGGTCTGTTTCCACTTTTTTTAAAAAAGTTTATTTGTTAGTGTCACAAGTAGGCTTACATTAACACTGCAATAAAGTTACTGTGAAAATCCCCTAGTCGCCACATTCCGGGGCCTGTTCGGGTACGCTGAGGGAGAATTTAACGTAGACAATACACCTAACCAGCACGTCTCTCGGACTGCAGGAGGAAACCACAGCACCCAGAGGAAACCTATGCAAACATGGGGAGAATGTGCAAACTCTGCACTGACAGTGACCCAAGCCGGGTATCGAACCCAGGTGCCTGGCACTGTGAAGCAGCAGTGCTAATCACTGTGCCACCATGTCACCCTTTTGTAATATTGCCCAAATTTGCTCAGTCTCAGCTACTGTTGAAACACTCCTTTGTGCCATTTTTACATCTAGACTTGACTATTCCAACACACATCCTGCTGGATTCCCACTTTCTACCTTCTTTTAACTTAAGGGTATTCAAAACTGCGTTGCCTAGGTCCTTAGTCACAGCAAGCCCCACACAAGCGAACACACAAGTCTGTGTTCGCTCGTAGTTAAGCAATGCATTAATTTCAAAATTCTCATCCTTGTTTTCAAAGCCCTCCCATGGCATCACCCCTCCTGTCTCTGCGATTTCCCCCAGTTCCAAACCCTCTTGAGACATCTGAGCTCCTCCTATTCTGGCATCTTCAGCATCTCTGATTATAGTCACAAGTAAGGCTAACATTAACACTGCAATGAAGTTACTGTGAAATTCCCCTAGTCATCACACTCCGACGCCTGTTTTTCACGCAGAGAGCAGTGGGTGCCTGGAATGCACTGCCAGAGGAGGTGGTGGAAGTAGGCAAATTTGCAACATTTAAGAGGCATCTGGATGGGTACATGAGTAGGGAGGGAATAAAGGGTCTACGTAAGGGCAGAAGGTTTTTTTCTTTAGTTTGGGCACCATGATCAGCACAGGCTTGGAGGGCCGAAGTGTCTGATCCTGTGCTGTGCTTTTCTTTGTTCTCATTGCGGAGGAAGTGCAAAGACAGTGTGATACCAGGACTGACCTTCAGCATTCAATGCTCCAAGGACTTTTGGAAATGAACACAATCGCTTTCAGAAAGATACATGAATTTCAGAGAATGTGTAAGAGTGAATGTTCCAGCCTCCCCAGTCTCACCCCATGGCTGCTGACAGAGTAAATAAAGAGAAACTTTTCAGTGGCAGACTGGTTGGTAACCAGAGGACACTTAACTAAATTAAGTAAGTTAATTGGGAAAAGATTTAGAGAGGAGGTGAGTAGGAGAGACAAGGATCTGAGGGCACATCCTCAGAGTAAAAGGACAACCCTTTAGAACTGAGATGAGGAGGAATTTCTGCAGCCAGAGGATTGTGAATCAGTGGAATTCATTGCCACAGAAGGCTGTGGAGACCAGGTCACTGAGTGTATTTAAGACAGACACAGATAGGTTCTTAATTGGTAAGGGGATCAAAGGTTACAGGGAAAAGGTGGGAAAACGGGGTTGAGAAATTTATCAGCCATGATTGAATGTGGAGAAGACTCAATGGGCTGAATGGCCTAATTCTGCTCCGATAATTTATGGTCTTATTTTTATTGCACAGTGAGCTGTGATGACTGCCTATCCCATCCTAGCCCTATTCCCTATGTATTTGCCCTACTAATCCCCTGACACTAAGGGTCAATTTAGTATGGCCAATCAACTTAACCCTTACATCTTTGGACTGTGGGAGGAAACCCAAGCGCCCGGAAGAATCCCCTACGCAGACACGGGAAGAACATGAAGACTCCACACTCACAGACAAGCTGGGAGTCGAACCCGGGTCCCTGGCGATGTGAGGTAGCTGTGATAACCACTGTACCACCAAGCCAGTGCATTTCAGATCCTAAGAACTCAAGCGCTGTCTTAACTGTACTGATGGAGTGGAACAAGTCTCTCATGTTAGTCTCTCATGGAACAAGTCTCTCCTTCACCTGTCTGTGGCCCAATGACCCACCCTGCTCCTGACTGGAGGGGAGTGTGTTCATACCATATTGACTTTGACATAAATGTTATCATCCAGACCCAGAAATGGGACAGTCATCCACTTCTCCTTGTAACTCCCATCCTTGAAAAGGATCATTGAAATGGAGAAGTTCCCGTCTTCTGTATTCAATGTAATGGTTCTAGAAGAAGCAAAGGTGAATTAGCACTGAAAAAAACATCCGCGCCTGGGTAGGCAGAAAGCTCAGGTCCGGAGAGTTGCGTACCCAGAACATTACCTGGTGTCAACGCTGATCTTGTTTTCTGCATTGAGCTGCTGAACAATATAGTTCATTGGATATCTACAAGCAAACGTGATGTTGATGTAGGTTCTGGTGATAATGGCAGAACTGTTGTTCTGTATGGTGTTACTAAACACAATGTACAGATTGTCAGAGGCCTGGAATCAATGCAGTATTTGTTTAAAAAGAACACAATTTACAGCATGCATCTACAACAAGTTAAGGAAGACAAAAAGGGCATTTCACCATCAAACCAGAGACCTAACCTCTTCCACCAAAGTCCATCTTTCTTCTACATTAATTATCAGACTCAAGGTTACTTTTTAGTACCTTACCTGCCCCAAGGTTTAGTTTAAGGTCCATCCCCACAGCACATCAGAGTCCACTTCACTAATTCTCAACCCCCCATCCCCCCAAAAGCCCCCACAGGACCAATCGTCTAGTGCATTCATGCAGGGACTTGGAACAGTAGGAGGATATAAAAACTGCAGTTCTTATGGTAGCTGAGTCTTGCTACTTCTGCTGCCACCTGTGATTTTTCTATCAGAATAAAGTTTTTTTTATTCAATCATACAACTTCAACTCGCTGGCTGGCCAGCATTTATTGCCCCATCCCTAGTTGCCCTTGAACTGAGTAGCCTGCTCAGTCATTTCATAGAATCCTTACAGTGCAGAAAGAGGCCATTCGGCCCATCGACTCTGTACCGACCACAATTCGACCCAAGCCCTATTCCCATAACCTTCATTTAACCTGCTCATTCCCCTGACACTAAGGTCAATTTAGCTTTGATTTTGGCCAATCAACCTAACCCACACATCTTTGGACTTTGGGAGGAACCCAGAGCACCCGGAGGAAACCCATGTAGACATGGGGCAAAAGTGTGAACTCCACACAGACAGTGACACAAGGCTGGAATTGAACCCAGGTCCCTAGAGCTGTGAGGCAGCAGTGCTAACCACTGTGCCATCGTGCCACAGTTAAGAGTCACCACATTGCTGTGGCTCTGGAGTTACATGTAGGCCAGACTAGATAAGGACAGCAGACATTAGGGACATTAAAGGGACATTAGTGATGGGTTTTGCCAACAATTTATAATCCTTCCTACTATTATTTCTTCCAAAGTGGATAACCTCACATTTGTTAATGTTATACTCCATCTGCCAGGTCCTCGCCCACTCACAGCCTATCCGGGTCTCTCTGCAGACTTTCCGCACCTTCCACGCAATTTGCTTTTCCACTCATCTTCGTGTCATCATCAAATTTTGTTACCCTCCACTCAGCGCCCTCCTCCAGATCGTCTATATAAATGGTAAACAGTTGAGGCCCCAGCACCGATCCCTGCGGCACTCCACTAGTCACCAACTGCCAACCAGAAAAGCACCCATTGATTCCAACTCTCTGCTTCCTGTTAGACAACAAATCCTTAATCCTAGAACCTGGGTTCAGGTCCCAGCTTGGGTCACTATCTGTGCGGAATCTGCATGATATCCCTGCGTCTGCATGGGTTTCCTCCGGGTGCTCTGGTTTCCTCCTACAGTCCAAAGATGTGCTGATTAGATGCATTGGCCCTGCTAAATTCTCCCTCAGTTTACCCGAACAGGCGCCAGAGTGTGGTGACTAAGGGATTTTCACAGTAACTTCATTGCAGTGTTAATGTAAGCTTACTTATAGCACTAACAAAATAAACTTTAAACTTTTCATCATCAAAACATTGCAGCGAAAGTACTGTAATGGTGCCGCAGTCTGAAAAGTTCGTTTTTACTCTGAACACATAGAAGCTTTCAGTCTCCAATCCATGGCATGCAGGATCATTCAGATGTAAATCCCAAATCTATAAGGAGTCAAGGATTTTATTAAGGACAGCTGGCATTGCAAACGTTCAGATACCAACAGTTTACTTTCTCACTGTTTGATTATCTGTCAGTGATCATGAATGATATTGACACTGTCCTTGACAGAATCATAGCTATAGCGCAGAAACATAGAAGATAGGAGCAGGAAGAGGCCATTTGGCCCTTCAAGCCTGCTCCGCCATTCATTGTGATCGTGGCTGATCGTCCAACTCCTAATCCTGCTTTTTCCCCATAACCTTTCATTCCACTTGCCCCAAGTGCTATACCTAGTTGCCTCTTGAATACATTCAATGTTTTGGCATCAATTACCTTCTGTGGTAATGAATTCCTCAGGCTCACCACTCTGGGTGAAGAAATGCCTCTTCATCTCCATCTGAAATGATCTACCCCGAATCCTCAGGCTGTGACCCCTGGTTTTGGATTCCCCCACCATCGGGAACATCCTTCCTGCATCTACCCTGTCCAGTCCTGTTAGAATTTTATAAGTCTCTATGAGATTACCCCCCTCATTTGTCTGAACTCCAGCGAAAACAGTACTAACCTAGTCAATCTCTGCTCATACATCAGTCGTGCTATCCCCGGAATTAGCCTGGTAAACCTTTGCTGCCCTCCCTCCAGAGCAAGAACATCCTTCCTCAGAAACGAAGACCAAAACTCCACATAATACTCTCGGTGTGGCCTCACCAAGGCCCTTTATAGTTGCAACAACACATCCCTGCTCCTGTACTTGAAACTCCCGCAATGAAGACCAACATGCCATTTGCCTTCTTTACTTCTGCTGTATCTGCATGCTTACCTTCAGTGACTCACAAGGACACCCAGGTCCCGCTGCATACTTCCCTCTCCCAATTACAGCCATTCAGGAAATAATCTGCCTCCATTTTGCTTCCAAAGTGAATAACCTCACATTTATCCAAATTGTACTGCATTTAACATTGATTTGCCCACTCGCCCAACCAGAAGAGGCCATTCGGCCCATCGACCCCACTTCAGAAAGTCACCCCACTTCAGAAAGGTCCTTCTGTGGCTAGGAATAGTTTTAGGATGTTTTGAACGTGAGAAAGCCACTTGTCTTCTTTTAACCTGCTCTGTTGCAGTCAAGAACTAGTGAGGACAAGAAAAAGCTAAGAATTTGAAAATCAAGGTTACATTGAGTTGGGGGCTGGGGGGGATGGCAATGAAAAAGAAGGAAGTGGAGCCCAAGTCAATCGGTGGGAACAAGAGCTGGTCAGTGCTGTTCTGAGTATTTAGCTGTCCAGTTCCAGTGGTTTAGGATTGAAAGAGCCCCAAGGGATACACAGTGAATTGGGATGGGGTGACCTGTGGGTTAGTTTATAGCAACATAGTGGAGGGGCTTAAAGGGGAACTTACAGAATTGTTCCATGATCATAGAAGTTGTGTTTGAACCAAATGCCTGGAATAGGGAAGAAAATAGACTGGACGGATTTTTGTAGGGGCAACAAATAGTATTCAGGGATAGGTGTCCTATATTAACCCATCTGTCTGTATGGGCAGCAGACAGTGGTTTGCAGTGCTGCCTCACAGTGCCAGGGAGCCAGGTTCAATTCTGGCCTCAGTTGACTAAGTAGAATCTGCACATTCTCCCCATGTGTGCATCAGTTTCCTCCGGGTGCTCCGGTTTCCTCCCATACTCCAAAGATGTGCAGGTTAGGTGGATTAGTCATGGTAATTTGCCTCTTAGTGTCCTGAAATGTATAGGTTAGGGGGATTAGCAGGGTAAATACTTGGGGTTACGAGGAATAGGGCCTGGATAAGATAGTCTGTCAGAGAGCACGGGGAGACAATGGCTAAGTGGTATTATCGCTAGACTATTAATCCAGAAACTCAGCTAATGTTCTGAGGACCTAGGTTCAAATCCCATCATGGCAGACAGTGGAATTTGAATTTGGAATTAAGAATCTGCTGATGACCATGCAACCATTGTTGGAAAAACCCATCTGGTTCACTAATGTCCCTTTAGGGGAGGAAATCTGCCATCCTTACCTGGTCTGGCCTACATGTGGTTGAATCTCAACTACCCTCTGAAATGGCCTAGCAAGCCACTCAGTTTCAAGGACAACTAGGGATGGGCAATAAATGCTGGCCAGCCAGCAATGCCCATGTCCCACAAATAAAAAAAAGTTGATGCAGAGTCGATGGGCTGAATGGCCTCCTTCTGCACTATAAGGATTCAGTATCCTGAATCAGCAAGGCCTTTCACTTACGCCTCTTTCCCTGCAGTTGTCCTGATCTTGCTGACCTGGCCTCTAGTTTCTTCCTCCTAAATCCCTCCCTAAATTTCTCTGTCTCTCTTGCACCAAGGCACCTCTTAAAACCTCCTTCTTAAACCAGCTTTGGCCACTTGTCTGATTGTCTCCTTACAAGTAGACAATATATTTAGTTTGATAAAGCACCTCGGGATGTTTTACTATGTTAGAGGCGCTATATAAATGCAAGCTGCTCTTGGTTGTGCAGGCCAGAGATCAGAGGTCCACCCTGAAAAAAAAATCCCTTGCACTTTGTAGAAGAACAAGGAAGATCTGGGTGGCATGGTAGCAAAGTGGTTAGCACTGCAGCCTCACAGCGCAAGGGACCCAGGTTCAATTCTGGCCTTGGGTGACCGTCTGTGTAGAGTTTTCACATTCTCCCCATGTCTGTGTGGGTTTCCTCCCAAAAGTCCAAAGGCATGTGGGTTAGATGGATTGACCATGCCAAGTTCTTCCTAGTCTCAGGGGGACTAAGAGTGAATATGTGAGGTGACGGGGATTGGGCCTTGTTTGTGATTGTTGTTAGTACAGGTTCAATGGGATGAATGGTCTCCTTCTGTACTGTAGGGATTCTATGAAATGATTCTATTTTCCCGGTAGCTTGGCAAAAATTAACAGCTCATTGTCACATTGCTATTTTGTGGTATTTCCAAATCTGGTCACAGTGTTTCCTACAACCGGGACCTCTCTTCATGAGTCCAAGTCATTGGTTCTGAAGTGCTTTGAGAGATCAGGAAAGGCACAATTAAGACTTCCAACCTTCCGCCCTCTCCTTACACCTCTACGGCCACAGTATGGGCCCCAGCTCTGTCACTGTAATTGCCATCCAATCAGAACAACTCAGTGCTCCTTGGACTGAGTCCAATGTTCTAGGAATCTGGACCCTTTCCTTCCTACACTATCCCTGTATCTGCAAGTTCTTTGCATTAGACTGGCTGCTTCCAGGCTAGAAAGTGCAAAGGTACTGATTGTAAATCTGCAATTATTGACTTGGAACTCCTACTTGCTAACATATATCAATTCTAGAACTGCATACCATAACTTCAATAAATACTAACAGTGGTATACAGAGTAAAGGAGCATTGACTCGTGAACGTTCCATCTGATAAACATTGCTTAGAATACTTGGGCAAGAAAATAAATTTTGCTTTATTTAATTGCAGTTTATCCATTGTGTGTTAAGATAAACAGGGAACTAGATAGAAAAATATATAGATACACAGATAATTATATAGATAGAAAAATATGTAGCTTTACAGATTAACACCATTAAAAACTAGGAGCTAGAAGCAGGAATAGGTCATTTGGCTCTCCAAGCTGGCTCAGCCGTTCATTATGATCAATTTCAATGGGGGCGATTCTCCCAAAAAAAATTTGAAGTTCCAAATGCACGTGAAAACTGGAGTAACTCATGCGGGTTTTATATGATGATTTTCAGATTGAATCTCCCACATTCTGAGCACTGCAGAAAGCCCGAGCGAGATCCACTCTGAATATCAGGGGGTGGGGCCTATTCCCGCTGGAGAGACCGGCAGCATAGCGCTGAGCAGCCATTGCGCATGCGCCAATCTGTCAAAGCAGAGATCGGCACGTGCGCAGTGACTCCGCACTGCCAGCTTCCCACTCGCTGGTCAGCCCCACGACCGCCGCCTCCCCCCACCCCACCACCCACCTCCCAATCATTGGTCTCCCGGAGAATCCTCTTTCCTGCCCCCTTCCCCCAGCTCTGATCTCCCCCTTCCCACCCGACCCCCCACCCCCACCCCCGCCTGACAGTCCCAATGCCGTGCCCCCAACCATGCCCCACTGACAGCCCCGAATCCCAGCAGCCCTGACCCATCCACCCTCCCCCACTGATCCCTATGCAGAATGGTAGCTGGACCCCACACACCCACCGATCGACCTCCATAGGCCCCATCCCAATACATCCCCACCCCAGGGTGCCCCTTGGGCAGTACCGGGGGCCAGGCTGGCACTACCCAAGGGGCACCCCCTTACCCCCAGGGGTGTCGCAATGGCCTCCCTCTGTTTCCTCCAGTAGGATTGTTCCCCATGTATGAGGAGCAGGAGTAAATCCCGCTGGAGTGAACCACTTCTAGCTAGAACAGCGCAGCGAGTTGGAGAATCAGTATCCTAATTACCCTTCCTCCTATATCCTTAGAACTCTTTAAACCCAAGAGCTATATCTAATTTCTTCTTGAAATCAGACAACATTTTGGCCTCAACTACTTTCGGCGGTAATAAATTCCCCACAATTCACCGTCCTCTGAAGAAATTTCTCCTCACCTCAGACCCAAAAGGTTTACCCTTTATCTTCAAACTCTGACCCCTTGTTCTGGACTCCCCCACCGTTGGAAACATCCTTTCTGATTCTACCCTGTCTAACCCTGTTAGTTTCTATGAGATCCCCTCTCACTCTTCTAAACTCCAGTGAATATAAGTCTAACCGACTTAGTTTCTCCTCAGATGACAGACCCGCCACTTCAGGAATTAATCTGGTAAAACTTTACTGTACTCCCTCTGTAGCAAGGAATCAATTTATAGAGGTATAGATAGACAAATAGACAGACAAAGACATATAGTTTTTTTTTAATTCATGTCACAAGTAGGCTTACATTAACGCTGCAATAAAGTTACTGTGAAAATCCCCTAGTTGCCACACTCCAGTGCCTGTTCGGGCACACTGAGGGAGAATTTAGCATGGCCAGTGCACCAAACCAGCATGTCTTTTGGACTGTGGGAGGAAATCAGGGCACCTGAAGGAAACCCACGCAGACATGGGGAGAATGTGCAAACTCCACACGACGGTGACCCCAGCCGGGAATCGAACCCGGGTCCTGGTGCTGTGAGGCACTGTGCTGAAAAGGTAAACAGCTATGGACTAAAAAAGAGCATTAGACAGACAAACATCCCAAAGTAAAAAGAATTGTAAACTGCAGCAAGGGAGACTGAAGGTGAGAGAGTACAATTCAAGACCGTCTCCAGGCAGTTGGCCAGTTCTAGGATTGCTCAATATGTTATGTGGAAGGAGGCCATTTGGTCCATTGAGTCTGTACCGACCACAATTCCACTCAGGCCCTATTCCCGTAACCCCACACATTTACTCTGCTAATCCCCCTGATACTAGGGTCAATTTATCATGGCCAATCAAACTAACCGGCACATCTTTGGACTATGGGAAGAAACTGGAGCACATGGAGGAAACCCATGCAGAAATGGGGAGAATGTGCAAACTCCGCACAGACAATGATCTGAGGCTGAACCTGGGCCCCTGGCGCTGGGAGGCAGCAACGCTAACCACAGTGCACTGGACCACCAACCGCACAAATAGCTGGAAAAGACATGTCAGTGCTTCATTACAGTACTCACCCTTTGCTGCATTACGGTCTGCTAACGTCAAAGCCGGTAAGAGTATCAATACTAATGGCAGGTTTAAGCAACCCATTGGAGTCCTGGTCTAATTCTGTGTCTCAGGGTGAAGTGTTCAGGAATAAGATCTATTTCTCCCCCCCAACACTTCAGATCAACTCGTTCCTCTCCTCACACTTAAATCCTGAGCATCTTTTTTTTCAGCCTTAACTACACTTGGAGTAGGTCCAGTTGCTGAGATTCTGAAGATGAATAGGAACAAGCTCACGGGGGCCTGGGTAACAGATACACACAGAAAAACTCTCACCAGGCATTCAGTGAAATAAACAGCATCAACTCTGTGGGACGTTGCTCCGGGTTAGGCAAAGACAATGAGATGTGAGGCACGGGCAGGAAGGCAATGACTCCAAGCACAGTTTCCTCACCGCTGCTTGCTCCGGAACATGAGCAAACCCCCGGGGAAGAAGTGATGAACTTTCTGTAGCTGTTGTCACTTACATAGAGTTGGCAGTGGCTCTCTTCTTTCAATCAAAAAGGTTGTGGCTGCAAGCTGCACTCCAGGGGGTTGTGAGCACGTACTCCGGACTGATGCCCCAGTCTTGCACTGTCCGAGGTATTGTCTTCCAGATGAGACATTAAACCAAGACCCTTTCAGCCCTATCAGGTGGCGAGCACTGCTGCATCACAGCCACAGGGATCCAGATTCGATTCCTGGCTTGGGTCTGGAGTTGTGTGGAGTCTGCATATTCTCCCCATGTCTGTGTAGGTTTCCTCCGGGTGTGCCGATTTCCTCCCATACTCCAACGATGTGCGGGTTAGGTAGATTGGCCATGATAAATTGACCCTTAGTGTCAGGGGGACGAAATAGGTGGACTAAATATGTTCTTATGCTATGCGGATAGGGCCTGGGTGGGATTGTTGTCATTACAGATTTGATGGGTGAATGGTCTCCTGCGCTGTAAGGATTTTATTCTATTCACAACAGAGTAGCCACTAATTATGTTTTAAAGTTTATTAGTGGCACTTGTATTGAAACATAGAAACTAGAAGCAGGAGGAGGCCCTTAGCCATTCATTATGATCATGGCTGATCATCAAATTCAATATCCTGATCCCCACTTCCTCCTATATCCCTTGATCCCTTTAACTCCGAGAGCTATATCTTCCCGTTGTTAGGTATGTTCAAGAGGCAGCTTCTCGGCCTTTTGGCTAAGATCAAGTGTAGTATTGACAAGCTGTACTTGGTTGAAGTCATTAGGTTACATTTCAGCTTCATTTGAAGCAATTTTTGAAAGCGGCATCTGGGCCTTTTGGCTAAGATGCAAATAAGATCGAGCCTTGGAGGAGGAGGTACTCCTATTCCAATCAGCTTGGATCATGTAGATCAAGCCCAAGGCAGGAAGTGAGAGCCCTGTCTTGTCAGCCTGGAGCGGGAATGTCTCAACTTGTTGAGACTCTGAATTGGACTTGATTTGATTGAATTGGAATAGAAACAAAACAAAAAAAGAGGCAGCTGGACGTGGCCCTTGGGAACAAGGGTTATGGAAAGAAAGTGGAAGTGGGATATTCAGATTACATGGTCAGCCATGATTATATTGAATTGTGGTGCAGGCTCGATGGGCCGAATGGGTTACTCCTGCACTTATTTTCTAAGTTTCTACGTTTCTAACTTCTTCCTGAAATCAGACAACATTTTGGCTTCAGCTACTTTCTGTGGTAGTGAATTCCACACATTCACTGCTCTCTGAGTGAAGAAATTTCTCCTCGGCTCAGATCTAAAAGGTTTACCCCTTATCCTCAAACTATGACCCAATGAGTTCTGGACTCCCCCTGCCATTGGGAACATGATCTGCATGAGTTATCCTTCTTCTTTGTATCTCGGAATAAAGTTATCGTTGACCTCCTTTACCAAAACCTTCATTTTATGTTTATTCTCACCCTGTGATTAATGTTGAATTTAATTTTGTCTAGTAGGCAATTTTCTCACTAGAATTTGCACATTCATTTATAAGCACTTTTATTCTGAGCGCTTTGACAGCAAATCTGCTTAATCACATAATGCACACTGGAAGAGGATACTATTGACATACAAATTATTCATTGAAATTCATAGAAGGCAAATCCATAGAATCAGAGCAGAAATTTGGCCCATGAGTCCGCACTGACTCTCCAAAAGAGAATCCCACTTATGCCCTCCCCTCCACCCTATCCCCATAATCCCACACATTTATCATGGCCAATCCACCTAACCCACACATCAAGGGGCAATTTAGCATGGCCAATCCATCTAACCTACACATCAAGGGGCAATTTCGCATGGCCAATCCATCTAAACTACACATCAAGGGGCAATTTAGCATGGTCAATCCACCTAACTAGCACGTCTTTGGACATTAAGGGGCAATTTATCATGGCCAATTCACCTAACCTGCACATCTTTTGGAGCGTGGGAGGAAACCAGAGCACCCGGAGGAAACACACGCAGACGTGGGGAGAATGGGCAGACTCCACACTGACAATGACCTAAGCTGGGAATCGAACCCGGGTCCCTGGCGCTGTGAGGCAGCAGTGCTACCCACTGTGCCACCGTGCTGCCCTTGATGCAAGTCTGCCCCCAGCAATAAATGTGACAAATACATGCACCAAACAATAAAAATATGTGGAATATAAAGAACGGTGAATAAACTGGAAAAGTAACCCGTTTGGCCCATTACGAACTGGCTCACCAGTATTACCGGCACTGGCAACTGCTTTACTGATACCATCAGCAATATTAACTGGCAATTTTTACTGGAACGCCAGTTGTGAACTGTTCTCAGTCTCCTGACTGGAACTGGATCCTTCTGGTATTATGGGAGCTTCCTCTGGGCAGTCAGAACCACAGCAGTACAATGTTACACTTTGGGAAGCTTCTGTGTCCAGTCAGTGGCTAGCCAGAGTGAACGTTTGGTAAGCACTGAGGGCACAGCTGCAGGTCCCAGCCCTGTGCACGCCAGTATCAGTAACCTACATCGAAGATGGCACAAAATAAATACAAAACAGATGGCAAGTCTGGTCTGCATGTCCATTCCCTTCACACACTGATATTGCAACTTAACACCACCCAGCAGGCTTTCTTTGGCCACCAGGAGATCAGTGCCAATTCCCAGCCATTCTGAGGTCATAAAAGATATGGTAGAGAGTGAGTGAGAGTGCGGTAGAGTTGTGAGACCTTTTTAAATTGCTGCTTTGCCCTAAAACGAATGCAGACAAATCTGTGTGCAAGGGCTGCCTGGTGAGAGTCTGGCACTATCTGATCACAGTTGAGGCATGCACTTTTTAAAAAGTTTTTATTTATTACTGTAGGCTTACGTTAACACTGCAGTGAAGTTACTGCGAAAATCCCCTAGTCTCCACACTCCAGGGCCTGAGGGAGAATTTAGCACGGCCAATCTACCTAACCAGCACGTCTTTCAGTGCAGGAGTGTAGTGACTAGGGGATTTTTCACAATAACTTCACTGTTTATTTACTTATTAATGTCACAAGTAGGCTTATAACACTGCAATGCAGTTACTGTGGGAAGAACACGGGGAGAACATACAGACTCCGCACAGACCCAAGCTGGGAATCAAACCCAGATCCCTGTCGCTGGAAGGCTGCAGTGCTAACCACTGTGCTGCCTTCACACCAGAGCAACGCCCAAAACCGCTGTCTCATGAATGGAAAGCGGCACGGGAGATGCTGTCTTAAATTCAATTCGAGCAACGATTTATTCCCTGAACAATGAAATCCTCCCCAACAGCTCTTGTGTTTGTGCAGGTTTTGCTTGAGTGGTCGCTGACCTTGTTACTGGAAGCTGACTGATGTCCGAGTTGGTTTTATTTTGTTTAATGGCTAAAACTGCACAGATTCAAAGTTGATTGTTCAGGCGCAATGCATTGAACAAATCCCAGACCAGAGACATCGCTGGAAAGCGTTGGCTTCATTCATTGCTTAGATTTATACGTGGGAGAATTGGCTGAGAAACCTCGACAGCTTTTGTGTCAACGTAACTCTGAAGCTGTACAGCAATCTGCGAGCTGCAATAAAAATGTTACCCGGGCTTACTCGGACTGTGATCATTCACATTTGTATTTGTTAAGTACCTATAAAAACAAACGGCAGCAAAAGACAAAGAAACTCCCACCATCCCCTGTCTGTGTTACTCTGCCTCCCATCACACAAACTAAAAGCTACTGGAATGTATCTGCACACTGTGTTAGGTTTCACTTATTGAGGCAACTGAGAGTAAGAAAACAAGTTTAAAATGTATTATTTTTCTGCTCTTCAAAGATAAACCTTAAGATTAATAATCAAATGCAAACATACACAGGGGTGGCATGGTGGCACAGTGGTTAGCACTGCTGCCTCACAGTGCCAGCGACCCAGATTCCATTCCCAGCTTGGGTCACCGTCCACACATTCTCCCTGTGTCTGCTCCTTCAAGAGGTGCGGATTTAAACTCAATTCTAGAAACTTTACAAATTCCAAGCTAACACCCCAGTTTAGGGAGGTGTCATCTTTTGGATGAGATATTTAAACAATGGGCATACCTGTTCTTTTGGGTGGACATTAGGGGTCAGGTATTTTGAAGATATTTTGAGTTATAGAATCATAAAATCTCACAGTGCAGAAGAGGCCCTTCAGCCCATCGAGTCTGCACTGACATACTAGAGACACCTGAATTCCCACTTATTCCCTATGGCCAACACTTAGCCCATAGCTCTGAATGTTATGATGTGCCAAGTGTCCATCCAGGTACTTTTTAAAGGATGTGAGGCAACCTGTCTCTGTCACCTGTCCAGGCAGCGCATTCCAGACCCTCATCACCCTCTGGGTAAAAATGTTTTTCCTTGCATCCCTGCCAATCCTCCTGCCCCTCACCTTGAACCTATGCCCCCTCGTGACTAACCCTTCAACTAAGGGGAACAGCTGCCCCTTATCCACTGTGTCCCTCATAATCTTGTACACCTTAGTCAGGTCGCTCCTCAATATTCTCTGCTCCAATGAAAACAACCCAAGCCTACCCAACCTCTCTTCATAATGTAAATGTTCCATCCCAGGCAGCATCCTGGTGAATCTCCTCTGCACCCTCTCCAGTGCAATCACATCCCTCCTGTAATGTGGCGACCAAAACTGCACACAGTGCTCTAGCTATGGCCTCACCAAAGTGCTATACAACTCCAACATGGCCTCTCTGCTTTTGTAATCTATGCTTTAGCTGATAAAGGCAAGTGTCCCATTTGCCTTTCTCACCACCCTACTAACATGCCCTTCTGCTTTCAGAGATCTGTGGGAATTCTCCCTCTTGTTCTCTTTGAAGGAAAATTTATCCTTCAGTGAACACTTACATTTGTTGCATTGCAGCTTGTGGGAGCTCATTGTACATAAATTGGCTTAAACATTTTCTACACTATAATAGCTACTACGTTTCAAAACTACTTCATTGACTCTAACGTTTTTTGAGACATTCTGAACTCATGAAAGTTGTTTTATAAATTAAATTCCATCTTTCTTGAAGTATGGTTCAATTCAGCACAAAGGTTTAAAGAAAAGCCATATACTTACGCAAAGTCAGAAGATTGGGCAGAAAATTAAAAAACATCAAAGAATGACTAGCAAGATTGACAAGGAAGGAAAAACTAGAGTACAAGAGAAGCCAGCTGATAATGTAAAGATGGAGAGTAAGAGTTTCTATAAGTATTTAAATAAGAAAAGTTAAAGTGAGCACTGGTCCTATAGAAAGGAATTGATAATGGAATTTTGGCTATGGCAGATGAATTAAACAGGTACTTTGTATCAGTCTTCACTATAGAGGACACTGGTAACACCCCAAAAATACTCTAAATCAGGAAATGGAAGGGAGGAACTCAGGAAAATTACAAACACCAGGGAAGTGGTTTTGAGCAAATTGTCAGGATTGCAGGCTGACAAATCCCCAGGTCCAGATGAACTTCATCCTGAGGTTCTAAAAGAAGTGACTAATGAGATAGTTGATGTGTTTGTTTTAAATTTGCAAAGCTCCCCCGATTCAGGGAAGGTTCCATTAGACTTGAAGATAGCAAATGTAACTCCTTTATTTAAAATGGGAAGCAGGCAGAAAACAAGAAACTATTGGCCATTTAGCCTAACATCTATCATAGGGAAAATATTAGAAGCTATTATTAACAATGTTACAGCAGGATGCTTGAAAAAATTCAAGGCAATCAGGCAGAATCAACATACCACGAATGAGTGGATTGACTTATAAGGAAAGGTTGGAGGGGATTAGGTGTGTATCCACAGCATGGTGGCACAGTGGTTAGTGCTGCTATCTCACAGCGCCAGGGGTCTGGGTTCGATTCTGGTCTTGGGTCACTGTCTATGTGGAGTTTGCATGTTCTTTCTTTACCCAGAGGGTGGTGAGGGATTGGAATACCCTGCCTGCTGCAGTTGTAAATGCGCCTAGTTTGGGGGCCTTTAAGAGATCCGTGGATAGGTTTATGGACGAAAAGGGATTGGTTTAGATTAGTGGGTCATTGTTTTTTTTTAACTGGTCGGCGCAACATCGTGGGCCGAAGGGCCTGTTCTGCGCTGTAATGTTCTATGTTCTATGTCTATGAAGTTTCCTCCGGGTGCTCCGGTTTCCTCCCACAATCCAAAAGATGTGCTGGTTAAGTGCACTGGCTATGCTAAATATTCCCTCAGTGTACCTGAACACCTGCCAAAGTGTGGGGATTTTCACAGTAACTTCATTGCAGTGCTAATATAAGCCGATTTGTGACACTAATAAATAAATTCTTAAATGTTAAGAGGTGATTTGAGCAAAAATTTTAAGATCCTGAGGAGTATTGGCAGGGTAGATGTGGTGAGGATGTTTCATCTCCTAGGAGAATCTAGAACCGGGGGTCACTGTTTAAAAATAAGAGGTCACCCAATTTAAAGAGGAGATATGTTTCCTCAGAGGGTCGTGAGTCTCCAGAACTCTCTTCCTCAAAAAGCATTAGAAGCAGATTGATTGCTTAGGTTACATTGATTGGCCGTGCTAAAAATTGCCCCTTAATGTCCTGAGATGTGTAGGTTAGAGGGATTAGTGGGTAAATATGTAGGGACATGGGGTAGGGCCTGGGTGGCATTGTGGTCAATGCAGACTCAATGGGCCAGTGGCCTCTTTCTGCACTGTAGGGTTTCTATGATTCTAAACAGAGTCCTTGAATATTTTAAGGCAGAGCGAGATAAATTCTCAATTAACATGGAGTTGAAAAGTTATCAGGGGTACGTGGGAATATGAATGACTGATAAGCAGATCAGTCATGATCTTATCGAACAGTGGAGCAGGCTCGAGCCACTGAGTGACCTACTCTTTGCTCCTAATTCAAATGTTTGTATGTTTGCTTTGAATGATTAGAGCTCTTGTGTACTTTGATGTGATAAGAGTATTAGCCTCTGATTTAACAATGAAAGCTCCTGAGAACTTCAACATCCACTCAGGTATCAATCCTGGAGATTTTCAGATGGTTCATGTAATGCTCCTCTCAATTTTAAGGAGGCAACACAGTGGTTAGCACTACTGCCTCTCAGGGCCAGGGACCCAGGTTCAATTCCCGGTTTGGGTCACTGTCTGTGAGAAGTCTGCACGTTCTCCTTGTGTCTGCGTGGGTTTCCTCCAAGTGCTCCAGTTTCTTTCCACACTCCAAAGATGTGCGGGTTAAGCGGATTGGCTATGCTAAATTGCTCCTTTGTTTCAGGGGAACTAGCTGGAGTAAATGCATGGCGTTACGGGGAATAGGGCCTGGGTAGAATTATGGTCAGTGCAGACTTGATGGGCCCAATGGCCTCCTTCTGTATTGTAGGATCTATGATATCAGGGGAGAAAGGGTGAAACTCGCTATAAACTAATTCCTTCTTATAGGTAGGAAAATAAAAATCACAAAGAAACATTTTATTCAATTTTTACAACTGCTGAACAAGTACATTAAGCAACATATGGTCATAGCAATGAATAATGCATAGGAGTGGAATTGCTCCCACGGATAACTTAGCAAAAACAAGAGAATTAGTATAAAATGGGAAATCTCATTTAGTTAATACAGGAAGACATTTATTTAAATTATCAGCAGGAGTAACTGCTCCCCAAATTGTATAATAAATAATGTATCAATGGATAAAATAATTCTTGAACACCTCCAATTTCCTGAAGATGGAAAAAAAAAGACATAGCCTTATTCATGAGAACATATTACACATAGCAATAGCTGATGAATAGTGAGAAATCCCTTACTGGTATTAGCTTTTCATGCTGTGATTTGAAAATAATTATGAATGGGAGCATGATCTTGGTCAGTCAGCTAAAATTATGATCCAATTTTTCACAAAATGATAGCACAGTGGTTAGCACTGCTGCCTCACAGTGCCAGGGACCCGGTTTGATTCCAGCCTTGGGTCACTGACTGTGTGCAGTTTGCACTTTCTCCCCATGTCTACGTGGGTTTCCTCCAGGTGATCCAGTTTCCTCCCACAGTTCAAAGTTGTGCAGGTTAGGTGGATTGGAAATGCTAAATTGCCCCTTAGTGTCCCAAGATGTGTGGGTTGGGGTATTAGTGAGGTAAATATGTACCGAGGAAGGGCCTGGGTGGGATGCTCTGTTGGAGAGTTGGTGCAGATTAGATGGGCCCACTGGCCTCCTTGTGTAGGAATTCAAAGTCAATCTTGCCCCTTGATCTTTTACATTTGAATCTTGCATAAGAAGACCAAACAATTCATAAGGTGAGAAAAATTCTTGCACCTTCTACTAACTAAGTGCTCCCAAAGTCAAACTCCTTACTATCCGAGTGTTAGCTTGGCTCATCTGGCGGCACTCTCACCTGAGTTAGAAGGTCTTGGACTCCAGCCATGTTTCAGGACTTGACCATAATCCAAATCATAACATTGAGTGTAGTTCTGAGGAAGTGCTCTACTGAAAGACACATAGGGCTGAATTTTCCCATTCCAATCACCACAGCAATCATTGCAAAGGGGTGGACCATGGAAAAGGCCACTGACCTCGGGCGGGATTTTCATAGAACCCCTACAGTGCAGGAAGAGCCCATTGGATCTGCACCAATCACAACCCCATCCATGGCCTATAACCCCCAGTTATTTACCCTGCTAAACCCCTAACACTACGGGCAATTTACTATGGCCAATCCACCTAACCTGCACATCTTTGGACAGTGGGAGGAAACCGGACCACCTGAAGGAAACCCATGCAGACGCAGGGAGAATGTGCAAACTCTGCACAGACAGTGACCCAAGCTGAGAATCGAACCTGGGCCCCTAGCACTGTGAGGCAGTAGTGCTAACCATTGTGCTGCCCACGGTTTTCTGGTTTCAGGACAAGCACAGCTGGAAAATCCCACCCATTATCTTTTGTAAAATTTATTCAAAGCACGTATCACTGGCAAGGTCCATCCCTCATTGCTGTCTTTCGGATAAAATGTTAAACTGAGGTCTCATGCACTGTAGCAAGCAGGGGCTCGTGATAAACATTTATCGCTCAACCAAAATCACCAAAGCAGATTATCTGATCACCTTACTGTCATTTGTAGGGCTTTGCAATTGGCTTGCCTATGTAAACAAAAAAAAAACATTGATTGCCTGTGAACTATGCTTTGGGACATTCTGTTACATGAAAGCTTTTTTTCTTACACTCCCACTGAAATCCATCTCCCCACACCCAAGCTCTCCTGAAGTTCATCCCTCTACCATCAAAACTCCTGTCCATGTGTTTAAAATTTTTCTTTCATTGGATGTGGGCATTGCTGGTTCAGCCAGCATTTGATGCCCATTCTTAAATTCCCTGGCACAAATGGTAGTGAACAATGGTCCATTTAGTGCAAGTGCACTCATAGAGTTGCTGGAAAGAGAGTTCTAGGTCCCGTGACAGTAAAGGAATGCCAACATGGGGTATTGCTTGGAATGGAACTTGCATCCATCCACATAACATCACAACTCTTTCAAAGTCCATTGCTTCACCAGCCAAACTCCCCTATCAAAGTCAATTCTTCCAATATGTTAACTTTTCATTATTTAATAGTAATCTAAAAACCCCCATTTGATTGATTATCCCAAAAAAGAGCTGATTTCATATTAAAAACATTATGGCAATATTTTGTCTAATAACATTATAAAGAAAAATATGAATCACATGCTTACAGCTTCATCACAGACCTTCCTCCAGAGTACTTGGTGGACCAGAACCGGCTGTCAAAATAATGCAGCAAAAATACAGCAGTTTCAGGTGGCACAGTCGTCAGCACTGCTGCCTCACAGCGCCAGGGGCCCAGGTTTGATTCCTGGCTTGGGTCACTGTCCATGTAGAGTCTGCACGTTCTCACTGTGTTTGCGTGGGTTTCCTCCAGGTGCTCCAGTTTCCTCCCACAGTTCATACTTTTGCAAGTTAGGGGGATTGGCCAATGTTAAATTGCCCCTTAGTATCCAAAGGTGTGTGAGCAAAGTGAGTTAGCCGTGGTGCAATGTGCAGGGTTACATGAATAGGGCGGAGGGGAGAGTCTCAGTGGGATGCACTTCCAGAGAGTCAGTGTAGACCTGATGGGCTGAATGGCCTCTTTCTGCACTGTAGGGATTCTATGGTTCTATGTTAATTTCAGGCAAGGAGCAAGTGTGTGGTCAAATGCAATTTTTAAAAAAAATTCATGGAATGTGGGTATCACTATTTATTGCCCATCTGTAATTAGCCTTAAACTGAGTGGCTTGCTGGGCTATTTCAGAGGACAGTTAAGAGTCAAACACATTGCTGTGTCTCTAGGGCCACATAGGATGACAGATTTCCTTCCCTAAAGGACATTTTATGACAATCGATGATAGTTTCAATTCACCATTTCAGTTCACCATATACTGAATTTATATTCCAGATTTGTTAATTGAATTAAATTCCACCAGCTACCACAATGGGATTTGAAACCAAGTGCCCAGAGCAGGAGCCTGGGCTTTTGGATTACTAGTCCAAAACCATTGTGTCCCCCTATCCAAGAGTTGCTGTCCAAGTTGCTTGACTCTGTCATTAGCTTTGGTAAAGTGACATGTCACTTTTATCTTCCCTTCTTTTTACAAGAACCTTGTCCTATTTACCCTTTGATCTCACCACAGAAACTTAAATTTGATCATTTCAACTACCCTTTAAATGATGTGGTAATAAGTGGTAATTACTGCTAATCCAACCTATCTTGTGCCAGAAATTAACAAATCCCATTGGAATCTCATTCCTTCAGGTATTGTATTTTTGAGAGATTTTAAAAGGGCCAAATTTGAAATATTTTGCTTACTTTCCTTATGTCTTCTTTTCTCTCTTAATCTAATCTTCCTTTCTCTGCATTTCTCTTTTTGTACCAGGGCGGCACAGACAAGTTGGGCCAAAGGGCCTGTTTCCATGCTGTAAACCTCTATGACTAGATATTGAATTCACCCATTAATTTACACCCCTTCACAATCTTTGTTTACTTCCCAATCTCACAGCTGACTGGTTAAGCAGATGCTCCGTTATTTGCCCCTGTTCAGTCAGGTCTCTGATGCCCCACTTCTCTTACTGTTCCATTACCAGCTTGCAGTTTTATCAATATAGCGGGCTGAAGCGTGTTGAGCTGAAGGGCGATCGGGAATCTAACTAACGGCACATGCCATCAGGTGCCCTGCTATAGCAAAATTCCGGTCAACGGTATCATTGTCGACCTTCTCCACTGTGGTTCAATGTTTCAGTTCTGACCTTGGTCCTTCGTACAGCATTGAACATCTCACTTGACATTCTCTATTGTACTACACATTCCAAAATTCAGGCTTATTAATAAAGGAGACAAGAACAGGATTGCTTGTGCCCTAATTTGGTTTCACTCACAGTTCAGGTTTGTTTCAATTTCATTGTTGTCCAGGTGGACATAATGATAATGTCCATCATTAAGGAAAGCCCTTTTCTTAATGATGCTCAAGACTCCACACTCAATAACAAATCACAGGGTGTATGTTATTCATCTTCAGTGCTGGTCAATGATCCTCTTTCATTCATCTGTTGTTGTCTCTTCTTCTGAGAAGAGGTTTGCCAGGTCCCCCACTGTCAGAACAGACGCCTCCGACTGTACGATTACTGACTTGTTGTGACTAAAGACCAATTCAGAAGGAAAAAAAAATCAGGTTACGTCATTGCAAAGAAAGAAATTCTATTCATGTGGTGCCTTTCACACCTGCTATGTCAGCACGTGTGTTTTACAGCCAATGAATGCACTTTTGAAGTACAGTCACAGTTGTAACATGAGAAATAAGGTACACAATATCTGCACAGCAGCATCACATAAACAGCAACAGAGTGGCAAGGTGGCACAGTGATTAGCACTGCTGTCTCACAGCACCAAGGATTCGGCTTGGGTCACTGTCTGTGTGGAACCTACACATTCTCCCTGTGTCTGCATGGGTTTCCTCCAGGTGCTCCGGTTTCCTCCCACAGTCTGAAAGATGTGCTGGTTAGGTGCATTGACTGTGCAAAGTTCTCTCTCAGTGTACCTGAACAGGCACCGGAGTGTGGCAACTAGGGGATTTTCACTTCAACTTTATTGCAGTGTAAGCCTTGTCTGTGACACTAATAAATAAATAAATAAATAAAACAGATTATCTGGTCATTCATTTTATGTGTTGGCTGAGGGATAAATGTTAACTTGATCCCTGAGGAGAACTTCTTTGTAAACAACATACTGAGGTAGCTCTGCATTGCATTAAGTGTGACCTTTTGGATGAGATTGGATAGAATTGGGACTTTGAAAATAAACGAAGATAGTTAATTCATTTTTTATTGTGGTTACTTAAATGCCAATTTTGGTGCAGTAAATAAATAATTTGAGGCATACATACTCAGTTCTGAATGTATCAGTGGGGGAGAGGTTTCCTTTGGAGAGAGCAGTGAGAGTCGTGACCTGAGCACCACCGGTGGCTTAGCTGTGCAGGGAAGGAGGAGAAAATTGAAGCCACAGCTGGGGTACTGGGTACAATTCTGGTTGCCTCACCATGGGAAGGATGTGATTGTACTGGAGGGGCTGCTACCTGGGATGAAGCATTTGAGCTACAAAGAGAGGCTGGATAGACTTGGGTTGTTTTCTTCAGAGCATGGAAGGCTGGTGGCGGAGTGGGAGAGCACTTGATTGAGGTGTATAAGATTATGACGGGTGTTAACAGGGTCGGGAGGAGGCAGCTGTTCCCCTTATTTGAAGGGTCAGTAATGAGGGGACACTATTTTAAGGTGAGAGGCAGGAGTTTAGAGGAAATGTTTTTCACCCAGGGGTTGGTGGGATTCTGGAATGCATTGCCTGGAGTATAGTGGAGGTAGGAAACCTCGTTCTTTAAAAAATACATGGATGAGCACATGAAATGTCACAAGACTCAAAGCAATGGGCCAAGTGCTGCAAAGTGGGATTAGTATAGATCCGTCAGTGCAGAGTCCATGGGCCCTATATCCTCTCCTGTACCATATGACTCTATAATAGAAGGACAATAGAGGTGGGGGATTCTACAGTTAAGCTATAAGCTTCTGGAGACAGACTAGTGACCTTTTCCAGGGACAACCTTGCTATGGTTCTAGATGTTAAACCAGGGTCCTATCTGCCCTCCCAGAGATCCCATGGCACTATTGCAAAGAACAGCAAGGGAGTTCTTCTCGTATGCCCCGAGTAATATTAATCAACCAACAATATTACTGAATACAAATCTGTTCATTACCAGATTATCAATGATTGAGGGATGAATGTTGATTAAAACACCAGGGATCATTCTCCTGTTTTTTATCACAATAATGTTGTGCAATATTTTACAGCCACATGAAGGGGCAGAAAGGGCCTCAGTTTAATGTCACATTCAAAAGACAACTCCAGTGCTGCATTCCCTCAGGACGGTACCAGAGTGCCAGCCTTGCTTTTTGTGTTCAAACAGGACTTTTGGACCCCTGATTCAAAGATGAGAGAATCAACAGAGTTACAGCTGACACCATACCTTTATCCCTTGACTTCCTTATCAAAAATCTATCAATCTCTGATCATCCACTGTTCTCGGGGGTGGTCAGGCCAGGAGAGTTTTGGAGAAGTCAAACCTAAGAGGTGACACAGGCATGGAAGTAGGGAGGCTTGGTGATGGTGTGGCTATGTGGGTCAGAACCAGATTCCCAGGATCAAAGCGGACATCAAGGTTATGAGTAGAATGGTTCAAGCTCACACACTGAATGGGAGGCTAAGGGATGGAGATTGGGATGGGGTTTGTAGGCAAACACAGTAAGAAGTCTCACAACACCAGGTTAAAGTCTAACAGGTTTATTTGGTAGCAAAAGCCACTACCTTTTGGAGCGCTGCCCCTTCGTCAGGGAATTGTCGAAGGTAAGTGACATTTACCTGATGAAGGAGCAGTGCTCCGAAAGCTAGTGGCACTTGCTACCAAATAAACCTGTTGGTGCGAGACTTCTTACTGTGTTTACCCCAGTCCAACGCCAACATCTCCACATCATGATTGTAGGCAATGTAGTGGGTGAGGACCACATTCTTCATGTAGGCAGTAACCTACCCAATGATTAATTCTGTCTGTACAAGCTAAAAAGTTTGTTTAAGAAAAAGTCTTACTTTAATCTTTCAGCAATTTTGAAACCTTGATACCAGTGGAAATTGAACATACCTTTTTTCAGTACATTTAAGCATACTCTGCATCCTCTCTTCTATTGTCGCTTTAATTAAAAACCTGTGAACAACAGTTTCCCTAGAAAAAGAATGGAAATCATTATTCATCATAAATACATTCAAACATTGTGTGGCATTTACAGTTTTAAACTTTATTTATTAGTGTCACAAGTAGGCTTACATTAACACTGCAATGAAGTTACTGTGAAAATCCCCTGGTCGCCACACTCCGGCGCCTGTTCAGGTACACAGGGAGAATTTAGCATGGCAAATGCACCTAATCTTTTCAGACTGTGGGAGGAAACGGGAGCACCCGGAGAAAATCCACGCAGACACAGGGAGAACATGCAGACTCTGCACAGAATTGAACTCGGGTCTCTGGTACTGGGAGGCAGCAGTGCTAACCACTGTGCCACCCAAAGGTACCCAGGTTTCATATCACAGTTCAATTCAGAGGTCCTCCGTTTTCTTCAGATAGGTGACAACCTGATGATAGTGGTGTCCCTCTCGCAGTTCTAAGTAAAAATTGCCAACTTGAAAAGTTTGCTGTTTTTCTCTCTATGGAGCCTGACTTGCTAAGTTATTCTGCTTTATTTCACTTTAAGACAACTTAAGGAAGCTTAACACAACTTATTAGAATAGATTAGAATCCCTACAGTGAAGAGAAGGCCATTTCAGCCCACTGAGTCTGCACCAACAACAATCCCACCTCGGCCCTATCCCCTAACCCCACATGTTTACCCCACTAATCCCTCTAACCTACGCATCCCGGGACAACAAGGGTCAATTTAGCACGGCCAATGCACCTAACCCGCACATCTTTGGAGTGTGGTAGGAAACCGGAGCACCTGGAGGAAACCCACACAGACACGGTGAGAACATGCAACTCCACACTGACAGTGACCAAGCAAGGAATTGAACCCAGGTCCCTGGAGCAGTAAAATAGCAGTGCTAACCACTGTGCCAACTTACAAGACTATTTAGTAGATTGCTAAGTGACATTAAGTGGATAGCTTTCAGAGAAATTGTACTGAAAATAATGGTGTCTTTCCATGCAATAAAATTTCTTCTCTGTTACAACAGTGACTACATCTGAAAAATGCTTCATCAGCTGCAAAATACTTTGGGAAGCTGAGGCTATGAAAGGTGATTTAAATGAAAGCCTCCTTTTTTTTACATTCAAATCAGTTTTAACTTTTCGTTTGTTTACTCACATTTAAAAAGTGCCAAATCAATTTGCTTGATACCAATGAAGTTACGCTAAAAATGAATGAGAGGTAGCAGTTCCATACCAGAAAGCCAAAACCAAGAGACACAGTGGCACAGTGGTCAGCACTGTTGCCTCACAGCGCCAGGGACCCAGGTTCAATTCCGGCCTTGGGGTCACTGTCTATATAGAGTATGCAAGTTCTCCCCGTGTCTGCCTGGGTTTCCTCCGGGTGCTCCAGTTTCCTCCCACAGTCCAAAGATGTGCGGGTTAGTTTTATTGGTCATGATAAAGCATCAAGGGGATTTGAAGGGTAAATACATGGGGTTACAGGGAAAGGGCCTGGGTGGGATTGTTGTCGGTGCAGACTCGATGGGCCAAATGGCCTCCTTCTGCACTGTAGGGATCTATGATTATAGGAGAGCCCAGCTGGCGGGGGAATAACTCATGTGGTTAACCAACAAGATAAAACAAGCATTTTACAAGGCAGAGCTAGTCCTCAGAGGGTGATTTTAAAGATAAGGAAGGTGGTCAATAATGAAATGATGCTATAATTAACAATTTAAAGAGATACACCAGGTACTTCACCAGGGTGGCACAGTGGCCAGCATTGCTGCCTCTCAGTGCCAGGGACCCAGGTTCACCTCCCGGCTTGGGTCACTGTCTGCGTGGAGTCTGTACGTTCTCCCCATGTCTGCATGGATTTTCTTCAGGTGCTCTGGTTTCCTCCCACAGCCCAAAAAACGTGCTGGTTAGGTGCATTGGCCATGCTAAAGTTCCCCTCAGTGTACTCAAACAGATGCCGGAGTGTGGTGGCTAGGGGATTTTCACAGTAACTTCATTGCAGTGTTAATGTAAGCCTACTTGGGACTAATAAATAAACTAATACAGAATGTTGGATGAGGCCAAGTACTGCTAAAGAACAACAATTACCTGCATTTATACAATGCCTTTTTACAGAATGAAACTTACCACTGCCTACTTAATACCTAAAAATCAAAGAAATTGGTCATGCTATTGTATTCCAACACTAACTTATAGACTTTGGCACGAATAACAGATTGTTAATATAATAATGGTAGAGGTTTTAAAGATTGTGGAAAGGGTTGATAGAGTGGATGCTCATAGTTGGAAGCCATAAAAATATGACAGTATCTAATAAATCCAATCTAGAATCCAGGATAAATCTCATTGTTTAAACAGTATGGAGATAGTGAAATATGCTCCCACAACAATTTTTCCACACTTTCACAGGACATGAGCATTGCTGCTCAGTCAGCATGTTTATCTTCCATCCTTAAAGCCCTCGAGAAGGCAGTGGTCTGCTTTCTTGAACTGCTGCAGGCCACGTGACGTAGATACATCCATAGTGCGTTTGGGAGGGAGTTCCAAATTATTAATGGGGAGTTAAAGGGGAAACTAGAAAAGGAAAAGAAGGTGTGTGTCATTAGGGTTTAATGAAGTGGGGTTTGGAGGAGGTTCATGTGGATCACAAATACAGGCATGGACCAGTTGCACCACAAGAATTTACAGCACAGAATTAGACCTGTTCCTGGGTGGCACAGTGGTTAGCATGGCTACCACATAGCGCCAGGAACCTGGGTTTGATTCTGGCCTTGGGTCACAGTCTGTGCGGAGTCTGCATGTTCTCCTCAGGTCTGCGTGGATTTCCTCTAGGTGCTCCAGTTTCCTCCTAATCCAAAGACATGCTGGTTAGGTGCACTGACCACGCTAAATTCTCCCTCAGTGTACCTGAACATGTGCCGGAATGTGGCAACAAGGGGAATTTCACAGTAACTTCATTGCACTGTTAATGTTCGCCTACTTGTGGCTAATAAATAAACGTTAACTTTACTTACTGTGTGTCATTCTGACTGCTTATTTGCACAATAAGGATTATTGTACAACAAAAAGATTGGATCAGAAAATAAATGGAACATGCAATTCTTAACTAATGCTCACTTTGTTTGTCCAATACGATGCACCCTTCCTATTGCTTGTAGTTCATGTGCATGGTTTAATATAGGCTCCACCAGCAGCACATATGTTGCTTCAATGATGTTCAAACCGTTCGATGCCGAATGGAGAGGCAGCAGCAAAATATTGATCTTCGAATCATATTTAAAAGCTGACAGATTCTCCTGAAAAATGCAATTATATATTTTGTTAACTCTGGTGTGATAATGCAATGAGATGTAGTGACGGGATTTCCAGGTTACGCATGTTTATTTATCTCCAGGTATGTTTTGTTGTAAAATGACCACATATCACTTTCTATTTTGAAATGGCAGGGTGCATTTTTCATTATTTTGGTCAAATGAATTGTTACTGGATCCCCTCCTCTATTAAAGGCTCCGACACGTGCTAGGAACAGTATCTAGGTTGTGTGTGTAATGTGTGTGCATGCTGGTTCTGACAGGTCTTTTGGTAATAAGAGGTGCTGTCTTATCCTGGGTAACTTCATTGGTACTGGGTGCCTGCAAATCAGATCTGCTTCTTAAAAGAAAAACAATCCTTGACCCACCTCCCCCCCTTCATCCTTGCAAGTTACTGCTCCCATTTCCAACCTTTCCTCCATATTGATTTTTAATGTGTTATCTCCACCCAAATACATGCTGGTCTTTCTCAAAGCGCATGTTTCAATTCTGCGATCAGATTTATATCCCTGCTGCAGTGCCAAAATGGCTCTTGTCAAAGTTGCAAATGACTTCTCTGTGACTGACCCAGCTAAGCCATTCCTCTTTGCTCTTGACCATCTGCAGCCTTTGACCTATTGAGTACACCAGAGAATCTCCTGCAATGGCTTCACTTGTTCTATCCAAGACTGCAAGAAACTACAAAGTATCGTGAATGTAGCCCAGTCCATCACTCAAACCAGCCTCCCACCCACTGACTTTGTCTACACTTCCCACTGCCTCGAAAAGCAGACAGCATAATCAAAGACCCCACGACTCCAGACATTCTCTCTTCCACCTTCTTCCCTTGGGAAAAAGATACAAAAGTCTGAGATCACATACCAACTGACTCAAAAATAGTTTCTTCCCTGCTGCCATCAGATTTTTGGATGGACCTACCTCACATTAAGTTGATCTTTCTCTACACTCTACACTAGTGTAGTGTTACACTAGTGACTGTAACACTACACTCTGCACTCCCTCCTTGCCTTCTCTATGAATGGTGTGCTTTGTTTGTATAGTGCACAAGAAACAATACTTTTCACTGTATGCTAATACACGTGACAATAATAAATCAAATCAAATCTTCCCATATATGATCTTTCCTAACTCTCATCTTCATATACTTATTCTGAATGGACAGTTTCTTGCACGTGGGGCACTTCTGCTACTTTGCTCCATGTATCGACTGCTTATTGAAAACACATAAGAATTAATTAGGGTTTTTTTACATTTGACATGGCAAACACCGTACCTCCTTTCAGAATCCACTATATCTACCCCAAGGTGCCCTTGACATCATATGGCTAAAGCACTTCCATTATTGTCTACTATGTCTTGTCTGAAAAGATAACTAAAAACACCTTAATAGAAAATAACTTGTGAAACTCTGCAAATAAAAAGATTCGGAGGAAAAAGCGAAAAAATTAAACAATATTAGAAAAAAACTTAAGAGGGAATGTGATCTTGGGAAACCAGGCCTCAATAGGGAATGGGATCACAGAAATCCAGCCTCAATAGGGAATGGGATCTTGGAAAACTAGCCTCAATAAGGAATTGGATCATGGAAAACCAGGCCTTGAGAAGGAATGTGATCATGGAAAACCAGGCCTCAATAGGCAATGGGATTGCATAAAATCAGTGCTGAAAAGGAAACAGCACCAAGCAAACTAGTACAAGAGGGAATGAGTCTCAAATGAGGCATAAATCCAGGACATGGTGGAAGGAATAAATGTAGTAAAATTCCCATTAAAAGTTTTCCTCAGTTTTCAATGATCCCCAGTGAGAATAGCTGAAAGTTGCCTAAGACGATGTAAAGGGAATGTAAAGTACTTGTTTTTATATTGGATACCAATCAGGGTACTGGACAAAGTCTAGAAACCATAGACAGGATTTCCCAGCCCTTCCCGTTGGTGGGGGATCTTACAGTCCAGGCAAAGGCAACACCTGTGGCATGTTCCCTGGTGGTGGAAACTGCGAGCCTCGGCTGAGCTTGGATTCAGTTGACCAAATGTGGAACTAAAATACCGATATCAGTAAAACAGACCATATAAGTTTCTGTATTGCCAGTGTGGCCAGTGACTAGAATGAATACTGCTTTTTATAATGAATCTCCCCATCAGACACATATTTTCTGGATCCCAGGTATTGATGTATGCCAGGAACATTCAAACAGATTAATCTTTCCTCACCTGGAACTTGTGGAGTCCATTGATCTGAACAAACTCCATATTATTATCCAATAAGGCTTTCCCGATTATATCCAGCACATCCTGCCACTGTAAATGCAACAGCACAAAATCCAAATTAGGCCGGAACAATTCACTGAAACTTTGAGAGTGATGAACCACAATGAAAGTCATTCTTATATGTAGCAGTGCACAGGGACAGATACAACAGGATAACATTGTACATTTAAGATGGCTAGTCGCTGGGTGCTATACACTTCGTATTTGATCAAAAAGACTGGGTTTATATCCTCAAGCTATCTGAAAGTGTTTTACAGCCAATTGAGCAATTTTGGCATATAGTTACTCGTGTAAAATAGGAAACATGGAAACCTATTTGTGCACAACAAAGTTCTCCAAACAGCACACTGGCACAGTGGTTAGCACCGCTGCCTCCCAGTACCAGGGACCTGGGTTCAATTCCAGCCTCAGGTCTCTGTCTGTGTGGAGTCTGCACGTTTTCCCTTTGACTGCGTGAGTCTCCTCTGGGTGCTCCAGTTTCCTCCCACACTCCAAAGATGTGCGGGTTAGATTAAATCACCCCTTACTGTCAGGGGAACTAGTAGGGTAAATACATGGGGTTGAAGGGCTAGGGCCTGGGTGGGATTGCTGTTGGTGCAGGCTCAATACGCCAAATGGCCCCTTTCTATGACTAGCAATGTGTTAATAACCAGAGAATCTGTTTTGGTAATATTGTCAAGGCCATTGGGGAGAACTGCGCTTCTTCAAAATAGGATCTTTTATTCAACACAAACATCTCCTCCAAAAGTTGGCACCTCTGACAGTGTAGCACTCCCTCAATGCAATGTCCACCTGCATTATGTGCTCAACCCTCTGGGGTGGAAATTGAAACCCCAGCTCTGAATCAGAGGCGAGTGTATGGCCCATTGAGCCAATTCTGACACAGAGACAAACTTTAAGCAAAATAAAAATCACTCTCTTGCATCCTGCAACCATCACTCCCAAAACTCCTACAACCTTCCACTTTTAGGAAGCACTGTACAATGTTGAAGGATGCTGCAGTTACCTTAGTCTCATTAATGGTTACCAAGTAAACTCAGAATTTTTCTAAATACAGAAATGATGTCGCTGACGCCTTGCCACCAGACACAGATCATTTTAATTATTTTGATTATTATAATTCATGTTGTCAGATTGTGGTGCATTACAATTTATTATCCAAAGGATCAGATGAGGCAGAAATCCCCCAGTGCTTTCCCTTCTCTTAAAGGCAGTAACAGGGGTGCAAGTCCTTTACTTCTTGGATGAAAGGAAAATCGGGTGGGTTTTCTAGAGGGTGGATATTCCATTACAGTAGCTCCACAAGCAGTGAAGCTAATTTACAATAGACAATAAAAGCAGAAATGCTGGACAACTCAGCAGGTCTGGCAGCATGTGTGGAGAGAGAAACAGAGTTAATGTTTTGAGTCGGTTTGACTCTCCTTCAGAGTTTTATTATTCCTGGGAAGTGGTCAGTGCTAGAAAGGCCAGCATCTAATATCCATCCCTATTTGTCCTTGAGAAGGTGCTGGTGAGGCTCCTCCTTGAATATAACTGACTGACTCACTAGATCGTTTTCAAAGTGCAATGAAGAATTAAGCACATTGATGGGGGTCTGCAGTCACACAAAGGTCAGACTACGTCAGGATGGCAGAATCCTTTCCCTAAACGACAGTGGTGAACTTCGGTTTTCACAATAATCCAGTAATTTCACAGTCACTATTTCTGGGACCAGCCTTTCATTCCATTGGGTGGCCCAGTGGTTAGCACTGCTGCCTCACAATACCAGGGACCTGGGTTCAATTCCGGTCTTGGGTTACTGTGTGGAGCTCTCCCCATGTCTGCATGGGTTTCCTCAGGGTGCTCTGATTTCCTCCCACAATACAAAGATGTGTAAATTAGGTAGATTAGCCGTGGTAATCAGGAAGGTGACGGCCCAGTAGTATTATCACTAGACTATAATCCAGAAACTCAGCTAATGTTCTGGGGACCCCGGTTCAAATCTAGCCATGACAGTTGGTGGAATTTGAATTCAATAAAAAATAATCAGGAATTAAGAATCTACTGATGGCCATGAAACCATTATCAATTGTTGGAAAAACCCATCTGGTTCACTAATGTCCTTCACGGAAGGAAATCTGCCATCCTTATCTGGTCTGGCCCATATGTGACTCCAGAGCCATAGCAATGTGGTTGACTTTCAACTGCCCTCCAACGACAGCTAGGGATGGGCAATAAATGCTGGCCACTAGCAGTGCCCATGCCCCATGAAAGAATTTTTAAAAATGCATGAGGTTATGGGGATAAAGCAGGAAGGGGGTCAGGTGGGCTTGGGAATGATGCTCGGACAGTCACTGCAGACTCAATGGACCAAATGGCCTCTTTCTGCAATGCAGGGATTCTATGGATTTATTTAATCAATTGAATTTAAATTTCCCAGCTGCCACGCTAGGACGTGAACTTGTGTCTCTGGATCATTAGTTCAAGCCTCTGGATTACTAGCACAAGAAGAAAATCATCCCTGCTTCTTTACCTGTCAATTCAAAGTTGAAGATTAAACCCAGTGTCCTTTTGGCAAGAAGGACATGAGTGCAAAAACATGAAGCTGAACTGTTATCTGGTAAAGTACCAACTGTGAAAGTGAGCTGTTAAGGCCTACCGTGGAGAAGACCAAGGCCTTGGCCCCAGGGTCTTTCTGCTGGATTTTCTTCAATGTTTTGAGCACAGCCTCCACTTTGGTAGAATGGCTACCCTGAAACGGAAGACCAAAAGAAGAAATGACTAAAAACAACCATCAGACACTGAACTCAGTGGTCCAGTGAGATTACTTACAACAGCTAGCTTTAGCACCTCTCTCTCCATCCACTGCCTGTGTTGGTTGATGCTTGTCCATCCAGCGTCAGATGAACCACAAATTCTTCCAGATGACCAAGAGCCAAATCCTTGCCCTCAGTTCCTGTCATGGACTCTGTAACATTGACATCATTTCTTACTCTAATTTAGATTGAACTCAATTGTTTGGAACCTTAGTTTCCTATTCAACTCCATAGCCTGTCCATTAAACTTCCAACTCCAAGGCATTACCTGCTTCCACACCGACCTCAGCCATTCTACTTTGAAATTATCATCCCACAGTGGTTAGCACTGCTGCCTCACAGCGCCAGGGACCTGGGTTTGTTCCCAGCTTGGGTCACTGTCTGTGTGAATTCTGTATGTTCTTCCCATGTCTGCATGGGTTTCCTCCAGGTGCTCCAGTTTCCTCCCACAGTCTGAAAGACGTGCTGGTTAAATGCATTGGCCATGCTAAATTCTCCCTCAATGTACCCGAACAGGCGCCAGAGTTTGGCAGCTAGGAGAATTTCACAGTACCTTCATTGCAGTTTTAATGTAAGCCTGCTTGTGACACTGATAAATTAACTTTAACTTATCTGTGTCTTTGTTAACTCCAGAATCTCTCCTGGCCAGCCTCCATATTCTACACTCAGCAAACTTAGCTCATTCGAAATCAGACTGCCCACTCCTATTCTTGCAAACCTGCAGTGACTACTGATCCATCAATGCCTCAAATTAATCATTCTCACCCTCGCATTTATATCCTGTCATGGCCACGCCACTTCCCATCTTTGTAGCCTCCTGTTTCAAGTAGACACCCCTCCAGAATTCTCCATTCATCCAACTCTGCCCTCCCCACATTCAGCCTTCCACTGATGGCCTTCAGCCACATACTATGGAAGTGTCTTCCACCTTCTCCTTTCACATCCTCTTTAAAATCCATCTCTCACCAAGCTCCTTTGACTTCTTGTTCACTCTTGACTCATCAGGGCTGTGTAAAGTGACAATTTCTTCATTAGCAGGGCTTTATTAATGCAAATGGTTGTTGTTACTTTGAAGCTTCTGCAACAACACCAGGCATAGTCTGGAAGTGAACTGGGTTTCTGCATAAATTCATCCAACAAGCAAACAACTTAACTCATAAATTACAAGATAATTAATTATAAATGCCAACGCTGAAATAAAACAGAAAGACACTTTCTCTGAGAAAGTAAAACATGAGGGTTTTTTTAAGAATGAGATGTATAGAATTAAACTGGAAAATGGTATGATTAACCCTTTCTTTTTGGTGCATTGATTCCTAATGCAGGCCCCAATATCAAAACATAAGTAGCACATTCCCACTTCTGGTATTATTGTAATACATTAGATTTGTGAATTTAAAGTTCATTTATTAGTGTGACAAGTAGGCTTACATTAACACTGCAATGATGTTACTGTGAAAATCCCCTAGTCGCCATACTTCGGTACCTGTTCAGGTACACTGAGGGAGAATTTAGCATGGCCAGGGCACCTAACCAGCACGTCTTTTGGACAGGGGAGAATGTCAGGCAGTGACCCAAGCAGGAGTCGAACCCGGATCCCCTAGCGCTGTGAGGCAGCAGTGTTAACCATTGTGCTGCAGCAAACAGTGCAAGGTTACCCTCCTTCAGTATAATCCCGAGTTGCTCCAACTTTGTGCTTCACTGGAACGAAGGAGGTTGAGGGACGACCCGATAGAAGATTATGAAGGGCATGGACAGGGTGGAAGAGTCAAGTACAGGGGCATAGGTATAAGGTGCGAGGAACAAGGTTTAAAGAGATGTACGAGGCAAGTTTTTTTCTACACAGGGGGTGGTGGGTGCCTGGAACTCGCTGCCAAGGAGGTAGTGCAAGCAGATAAGATTGTGAGTTTTAAGAGGCATCTGGACAAATACATGACTAGGTTGGGAATAGAGGGATATGGTCCCTGGAAGGGTAGGGGGTTTTAGTTCAGTTGGGCAGCATGGTCAGTGCAGGCTTGGAGGGCCGAAGGGCCTGCTCCTGTGCTGTAATTTTCTTTGTTCTTTCTTTTTTTTGTTCATTTCTCTGTGCCCACATTACATCCCCCTCGTTTCAGTCACTGCCTACATAAAGTACCAATGATGTTAATAATTTTTAAAAGCCCCTCCCTTTGACAGGGAGGGTTTTGCTGATTAAGGCAGCTTACTTTAACAGGAAATTCATCTTCTCTGTTTGCAGCCTCAGTTGTGAATACGTAAGAGATTTCTTTGTGCGCTGTTGTCTGTCTGCAAATTGCACACTTGATAACGCTCCGCCGAGCCCCGACACTGTACTGTTCGATTATAATGGCGATGCAGTCGTTGCAGAAGCAGTGTCCACAAGTCAGTACTGCCCACTGTGAAGAAAGAAGAGGACAGAGAACTGAGAGAGGAAACAAGCAGACAAATAGAATAAAAACTTCAGCACCTAGAATCATAGAATCCAACAGTGCACAAGGAGGCCATTCGGCCCATCAAGTCTGCATCGATCACAATCCCACCCAGGCCCTATTCCCGTAACCCCATGCATTTACCCTAACTAGTCCCCTGAAACTAACCGGCAATTTAGCATGGCCAATCCATCTAACCTGCAAAAATAAAGACATAATTTTCCTTTAGCATTTTGCACAAGCTGATATAGGGGGTCAGCTGTGCCTTAGTGGTTACCACGCTTGCTTCAGGGCAAAATTTTATGTTCCCTCATCTGCTGGTTTGAAAGTGGAAGGGAGTCACAAAATGCATGCTGCCTAACTGCCCGACCTGGAGTGGGATTTAAGTAATACATTCAGGATGGCACAGTGGTTAACACTGCTGCCTCAGAGCGCCAGGGACCCAGATTCAATTGCTGGCCTGGAATCACTCTCTGTGTGTGGAGTTTGCACATTCTCTCCATGTCTGCGTGGGTTTCCTCCCACTGTCCAAAGATTTGCCAGTTAAGTTGATTATTGACCCTAATTTTAGGGGGATTTACATGGTAAATATATGGGGTTAGGGTGGGATCGTTGTCGATGCACGCTCAATGGGCTGAATTGCCTCCTTCCGTACTATCAGAATTCTATGATAACTGCCCGCCCTGACCTGGGGTGGGGTTTAAGTAACACATCCCGCCACTGCTCCTATATTACCTACACCAGGTGGGTTGCCTGGCAAGAACCTGGGGCAACAGGAGAGACAGCGAGAGCGAGAGATAGGAGATTACATCCTTGGGAGTACCCTAAGCACATTATAATTTCATACCCCCTTTAACTCCAACTCCCCTGCCTCCCAGTCCTCAAAGTGGGGGCCCACCATTCCCTTGCTGGGGCATGACAGCCAGACTCCGCTGATACCTCAGCCTTGTGTTCAGTCCAGCTTCCATTAGCCCCTGGTCTTCAGGATTGGTTGCAGACCCAACAGCGGCCACCGCTCAAACCTGGCACTGTTGTGACTACAGATTTGCTGATGAATTGGGTTCACCTGCCGCTCTCTATGGAGGAGCTTTGTTTCGAGACTGGGACAAAAAAAGTCTTGACCTTTACTAAATGGCTGTGGGGCAGATCGGTATCTCTACAGATCCTAGGCAGCAAGATGGGAAACCCTACCATTTGAAAAATCCTGCCCCTGATGTCAGGGCAGGAGGTCCAAGCCACACTGCAGAGGCTTGAGCACAAAAGCTAGGCCAACACAGGGAATGCTTCAGTGTCAGAGATGCCTGTATTCAGATGAGCCGGGGCTCTATTGGTTATCCCAGTTGAACAGGAATAAGGGGATGCTCCTCACCTCTTGGTCAACATTCATGCTTTAACCATGGCTGCTTAAAACAGAGTTGATTACATTGCTATTAATCAAATCTAGCTCCTGATTTTGCTAGTATTACGAAAGTGCCTAAGCTTCAAAAGTACTTTGCTAACTGTGAGGCACCGAGACGTCTGGAGGACACAAAAGGTGCTATTGTAATACAAGTTCTTCCTTTCTGTATTTAGAAGTTCTGAACTTAAAGTCTCAATTAGAATGATGTTTTGTTTTGTGAGACTGATGGTGGTGAGGGGTGGGAGAGGTGTGTTTACGAGGAACCTTTGACGCTCAGTTCTGGCACTGTAGCTGGAGTGAGTCAGGCCCAGAGTATAGTCGTTGACTAAATGCCATAAGTACTGACTGTTGGACACTTAGCAACAGGAATCACCCTCTGCTGCAGCGTGACAGCAACAGCTTGGCACAGACAGTCTACACAACCAGTGCAAATATTCAGGGAGATGAAAACAGCTTTGAAATCATGTGAAGGGGAAATAAAATGTTTGCACTGAAGAGAATGACAACAACTTGCATTAATATAGTACCTTTTGGTATAAAACTGTCCTCCTTTAATCTGACCTCTTTTATAGCTCTGTTATTTATTGCCCCATCGTTGGTAGTCATGCCTTTGGCTGCCTAGGCCCCCAACTCCAGAATTCTCTCCATTAACCTCCTCAACCACCCCTCACCTCCAGCTTTTCTGTGGGGCTTGGTATCAAATTTTGTTTGACAACAATCCTTAAAATTTAAAGTTTATTTTTAAAGTTTTACTTATTTGTGTAACAAGTGGGCTTACATTAACAATGCAATGAAGTTACTGTGAAAATCCCTTAATTGCCACACTCCGGCACCCGTTCAGGTACAGAGGGAGAATTTAGCATGGCCAATGCACCTAACCAGCATGTTTTTCGGACTGTGGGAGGAAACCAGAGCACACAGACACAAGGAGAACATGCAGACTCCACACAGACAGTGACCCAAGTGGGAAACTGAACCCGAGTCCGCGGTGCTGTGAGGCAGCAGTGCTGACCACTGTGCCACTGTATCCTGTGAAGCACTCTGGGGTGCTATATAAATGAAACTGTTTTAAAATATTAATATGTTGCCACATTATATTTTCATAAGTTGGCATTTGTCAAAAAACAAACTAGCGAAAGCATATTTTGCATGCACAGAAATATGAGTTATCACCCTTGGGTTAAATGTCACAAGTGGACTTACATTAACACTACAGTGAAGTTACTGTGGAAAACTCCTACTCGCCACACTCTGGTGACTGTTCGGGTACAGTGAGGGAGAATTTAGCACCCAACCAGCACATCTTTGGAGTGTGGGAGGAAATCAGAGCACCTGGAGGAAACCCATGCAGAAAGGGGGAGAACGTGCAGACTCCACACAGAGTGACCCAAGCCGGGAATCAAGCTCAAGGCCCTGGTGCTGTGAGGCAGCAGTGCTAACCAATGTGCCACCAGGCCATCCACTCCTTAACAACCACTCACGCACAATTACAGAGTTCTCAACTCTTGAATTCTTCTTAAAAGCTGCATTGGCTAGCCAAACACTTTATAAAAGTTTAAAATATGACCAATGAAAGAAGAAATTGACATGACTACAGCTGGTTATGAATAAACTATTTCTTTAAAGAAAACCTATTGTCTGACAAGGAGTTTCAGAAATTTGATCAAAATTATGAGAATATTTCAACATTACAAAAGTGATGGCTTCAGATTTAATTTTTTAAAAATTAACTGGCCTCTAATTTTGTTTTAAACCTTCAAGCGTGTGGAAAGCTGTGAATGTGAGAATCAGCACATACTGCAGCCTCACATACATGGTGATCAACTCCTTACCTGTTGTCCTAATTGTCGTGCACAGATGGGACAGGGATCTGGATTGACGCTGCCGGTAGATGGATCCTGAGACTGAAATAAAATGTAGAATAGATTTCAAATTACACTTCTTAAACATTCCCTTCCTTCTTTGTAAATGCAAGTAGCAGTTGCTGCTGTCATTGTTATCCAGGTTAATAATAACTCATCAAATTACTTCACTTTGGATTAGTACTTATAGAAATTAGGAGCAGGCCATCCGGCCCTTTGAGCCTGCTCTACATTCAATATTATCATGGCTGATCTTGTATCTCACTGCCACATTCCTGCTTTCGCTCAAAACTCCCTGATGCCATTAAAATCTAAAATGTTTTCTATCCCTTCCTTGTATACACTCAACGACTTGGCTTCCTCAGCCTTCTGTGGTAGAGAATTCCATGACTTTGATACCCTTGGAGTGAAAAAATTCTTCCTCAGCTCAGTCCTATACGGTCTACCCCATATCCTGAGACCATGACCCCTGGTTCCAGGTTCCCCAACAAGGGAAGACCTCCTCCTTGCATTTAGTCCTGCTAGAACTTTACACATTTCAAATCAGATCTCCTCTCATCCTTCTAAATTTTAGTGTATAAATCTTAGTTAATTTATTAGTGTTATAAGTAGGCTTACATTAACACTGCAATGAAGCTAATATTCCTAGGAATGAAGGCCCAGTCTCTCCTCTAAGGATAGCCCTGCCAACCCCGACATCAGTCAGTGAACCTCTGCTGCATTCCCTCCATGAAAACTATATCCCTTCTTAGATAAGGAGACCAAAACTGCATGTAATACTGCAGCTATGGTCTCACCAAGGCTCTGCATAACTGCATGATTGAATGGCAGAGCAGACTGGGCTGAATAGCCTAATTCTACTTCTACATCTTATGTTTTTATGGTGATATCAGATGGAATACTGACCCCAGATAGGTCAATTGCTGTTGAAATTCCTTTATGCCTTTCTTTTCCATTCCAGTAATGGCCGTAAACCATTCAGCAGCTAATAAGGAAAGGTTGATGCAGCAAGATCTTCAGCTATTGCAACTTGTCAGAGCCACCAGAGGCAGTGAGGATCCCCTATCCAAATCTGTGACAATTGCATAGGACGGGTGCCTTTGTACCACTGCTACTGGCCTGGGCATTGCTCCCCATGGAACAATAAATCCCAGCCCGTAGGAAAGTGGTCACAATATTCCACATTCCAGCTGTTATTTGTTTCAATGTACTTCAGATTATGCCCTGCACATTCAAATAATTGTTCTCACCTTCTCCAGATTTGTGAGGTAGAGGACTTGACCGAGCTTCTTCTGTAGTTGTGATGTAGCTACAGCTTTATCGTTTAGGAGCTTCATTCGATTTTGTTCCACCTGTAAAATATGGAATAGTAATCTTGATCTGGCTTTGAGAGTCTGAAACATTCACCTCGGGATGAACCAGGCGATAATCTGTGATATTATTGATGGATAACAATAAAGTACACAGGTATTACACCAGACACGTTTATTGCTGCGACACCATTGCTTCTTCATGGTGAGAGGGACATTATACAATGGCCAAGAACATCTTGCTCCAGGCTGCATTGGATGCAATAAATAAAGGCAATTGTCTTTAAATCCTCCATGGCTTCACCCCACCCTATCTCCAGAACCTCCTCCAGCCCACCAAAAGCCCTTCAATTCTGGCCCCATGTGTCTCTGACTTCCTTCGCACCATCACTGTCCTCAGCAGCAAGTCCCTTCACCCCTGTAGACAAAGAGGATTCAAAACAAATACATCACTGGGGTAAGATGGTACTTATCCCAAATGATTGGGAGAACTAAAGAGAAAACACCAAATCATTACAACAAAGGCACTGAGGAAGGATCAGCGATATACACACAGTATACATCAAAATATCAGCATTTTCCAGTTCCCTTCAATTAGTGATTAATCCCTTCACACTGGCAGAAAGAGAGCAATAACTTATGAAGAAAAGGTTCCAAAATGTTTGGGGAGGCGATGGCCTAGTGGTATTATCGCTAGATTATTAATCCAGAAACTCAGCTAATGTTCTGGGGACCTGGATTCAAATCACGCCATGGCAGGTGGTGGAATCGGAATTCAGTAAGAAATATCTGGAATTAAGAATCTACTGATGACCATAAAACCATTGTCAACTATCGGGAAAACCATCTAATTCACTAATAGCCTTTAGGAAGGAAGGGTGGGCAGGCTTTGGAGAGAGTACAAAAAAGATTTACCAGGAGAGAGTCATAGAAATGGCCTAGAACATCTTGAGCATGGAAACAGGCCCTTCAGCCCAACATATCCATGCTGCCCTTTTTTTCTTAAGCCCCTAAACTAATCCCAATTGCCCACATTTGGTCCATATCCCTCTATACTCATGTAACTATCTAAATGCTTTTTATAAGACAGAATTGTACCTGCCTCTACTAATACCTCTGGCAGCTTGTTCTAGACACTCACCACCCTCTGTGTGAAAAACTTGCCCCTTTTTTACACTTTTGTATCTCTCCCCTCTCACCTAAACCTATGCCCTCTAGTTTTAGACTCCCCTATCTTTGGGAGAAGATATTGACTATCTAGCTGATCTGTGCAGCTCGTTATTTTATAGACCTCTATAAGATCATTCCTCATCCTTCTATACTCCAGAGAAAAAAAAGTCCCAGTCTATCCAGCTTCTCCTTATAACTCAATCCATCAAGTTCTGGTAGCATCCTAGTAAATCTTTTCTGCACTCTTTCTAGTTTAGTAATATCCTTTCTATAATAGGGTGACCAGAATTGCACACAGTATTCCAAGTGTGACCGTACCAATGTCTTGGTACAACTTCAACAAGATGTCCCAACTCCTGTATTCAATGTTCTGAATACGAAACCAAGTATGCCAAATGTCTTCTTCACCTCTCTGCCCTCCATACCAGGACGTTGCCTGGTATGGAGGGCATTAGCTACGAAGAGAGGTTGGAGAAACTTGATTTATTCTCACTGGAACAATGGAGGCAGAGGAGCAACCTGATAGAAGTCTACAAGATTATGAGAGGCATGGATAGCAGTGGATAGTCAGAAGCTTTTTCCCAGATCAATTACTAGGGGGCACAGGTTTAAGATGCGAGGGGAAAAGTTTAAAGGAGATGTACGAGGCAGATTTTTTACACAGAGAGTAGTGGGTGCCCGAAACTCATTGCCGGGGGAGGTAGTGGAAGCAGATATGGTAGTGACTTTCAAGGGGCGTCTTGACAAATAAATGAATAGGATGCGAATAGAGGGATATAGTCCCCGGAAGGGTAGTGGGTTTTAGTTAAGTCGGGCAGCATGGTCAGTGCAGGCTTGGAGGGCTGAAGGACCTGTTCCTGTGATGTAATTTTCTTTGTTCTTTGAAATCTGTCATTCTTACCTGGTCTGGCTTACATGACTCCAGAATCACAGCAATGTAGTTGACTCTCAACTGCCATCGGGCAACTAGGGTTGGGCAATAAATGCTGGCCAGCCAGCGACGTCCGCCAATGAATAAAAGAAACTGTAGTCTGTGCGGCAATTTGTTGGTACTTAATCAAATCTCATAACCAGTAGAAACTGCTTCACCCTTTCTGTCAATCAAAGAATCATTGAAGCACTTTGGGACCCAATAAGTACACCGTACACATTACAGAGAATTCACGGCATTGAAACCAGCCATTCAAAACAACTGGCCCACGACAGCATTCATGCTCCCCGCTAATCTCCTTCCACCCCATGAAAAAGGAGAAAATGCTGGGAAATCTCAGCAGGTCTGGCAGCATCTGTAAGGAGAGAAAAGTCCAGATGACTCTGTCAGCTCTTTTCTCTCCTTACAGATACTGCCAGACCTGCTGAGATTTTCTCTTTTGATTTCAGATTCCAGCATCCGCAATAATTTGCTTTTATCCTTCCACGTCTCTTTAGCTAACCAACATAACCTTCAATACGGTTCTCCTTCATATGCTTATTTGATTTATGTACTTAATGCAAATTCAAGGTTTTTTTCCCTTTTCAAGTTCAGTCTCTAGCATGGTCCTAAGCTAAGGATCCAAACAGGGCTTCCCAACTTCATACCTCATGTGACTCAATGATGTGAAGAACAGGAAGACTTGGTTTGGGCTCGTCTGGAAGGCGCACTTGAAAGCGTTCGGTTGCCATGGCTAACTCATCGATAGAAGAAACACGATTGCGCAGTGCCATCCAATATTCATGAAGCAACTACAGACAATGGAAGAACAGATGCTTTAGGTAAATGTGTAAAGATGGATTTGGCGGTTTGCAGCTGAAATACATCAGTTCCCGAGCGAGAGCACGAGAGACAGAGACACACACACACACACACACACACACACACACACACACAGAAACACACACACTCTTGCGCTACAAAAACAAAATTTTGCAGCACAAAGACAAACCATTCAGCTCAACATGCACCCACAGGCTCTCTTCCATCAATATAAAATGACTGGAATTCTCCAGCCATTCACGCCAATGGGATTCTCCAGTCCTGCTGGCAGCACACCAGCATGGGATGACATCAGTGGGAATTCCCATTGACAGCAGCAGGACCAGAGATTCCCACTGCTGGCCACCAACGCACCACCTCCTGCAGGCAGGAAACACGTGGCTGAGAGGCCAGAGAATCTCAGCCGATATCCTTTAACAAAAAATTCTAAATAGTTACATCCATGTCCCTATTGTGGATTCCACTTCCACTGGGAAATTTAATGCAATGATCACTGTGCAAATAATCTATAGGCACGACCTGCAGCATTTGGATCATTCTGATGCAGTTTGCTTTTATGGGATGGAGATCTCTTTACCCAGCATCCATAGCGGCAGAGAAACCTCTCTATCCCTGGGACCATACCACACCAGCATTCAATCTTAGAGATAGAGCAGTTTTCCTGTCAGTGTGGTTGGTAAAGAGATCCACCTTTCCAAATGCCCTATACTTCTCTTGGCTGTTGCCACATGCGTATGTGTGTATCTGGTGTTTCCAGTTATAAGTGAACTTGGTGCATTGAAGGCTACCATAGTTTGTAATTTGTATGTTCATGTATTCCAGATGCAGCTTATGTCTATATATTGTTAAGTTATTTGAGAATGTTAATAAATGTCTGTTTTTTGTAGGTACAGGTTTCACTGTACTTAGATTTAAGTATTTATATACCTGGCTTAACAGGCATTAGAGACAATCAGTTAAGTGATTTCCAAAATATGGCAGATCAATTCTCTTATGTCTGGGGATTTCCCTCGTACCTTGTATTCTTTTTTCCAAGACTCAAACAGTTCCATGAAGATGTTCCCTTCCTCTATTAGCAAGGTATCCATTCGGTGTGCTTTTCCAAAGGCTAAGATGGCTTTTAATGCACGTTCTGTCTCACTCGCAGCCCACAGTCCACGACTAGTGGTAGGCAAGCGTTCATCAACCAGGCCTTCATCCTCTTCAATCATCTCTTCAAAGATTGCTTTCTGGCCCTTAACACTGGACAACAAAGGCAGGCTTTTAGTTTTCCCCAACATAAAATACACACTCTCCCTGCAGGGTTTCTGTTTAACTCATGATGAAATCTATCCTTCATAGAGACATACATTGCTTACATATGTCCAGAAAGCTAAGGCACCGAGTTGCAGAGTCAAGCGTCAGGAACACCATGGGCGGGATTTTTTGCCCAAGGTCAACGGACGTTTGCATAGTCCGTGTCCCGCCTGCTTCGATTTCCGTGGCGGGCATGACAGGAAAATTGTGTGCACAGGACCATGGCTCTAGTTCAAACCAATTAAACCATGGATCTTATCACTGCAATACACTCATAACTTCCACAGTGCAAGGGCAGACAATGCTCCCCTATTTATTAGGGCTTTGCCTTCAGGATCATCGGGAGTCAAGTGGAAACAAACCCTGCTCTCTCACTCCAAATGGTTCTTTGATCAGCTGTGCCCTGGAACTCCTGGGTCTGTTTTCTCAGGTACTGGTTTACCATGTCTGCTTCAGAGGGCAAATCTGGTTCAAAACTTCCATTACCAGACGTTTAATAAATTTGGAGACATCTGAATCCCCAAGAGATGTGCTGACATCCTCAAGGTGCTCGTCACCACGTGGTCATTTGTCAATCTGAGTTTGAATGCTAGATGGGGGGTAAAGTAGGTACCAAGAGCTCCCCATAGGCAGCATAATGCCATCTAATGTAGCATTGGGCAGCATGGTGGCACAGTGGTTAGCACTACTGCCTCACAGAGCCAGGGACCTAGTTCAATTCCAGCTTCGGGTCACTGTTTGTGTGGAGTTTGCACATTCTTCCCGTGTCTGAATGGGTTTCCTCTGGGTGCTCGGGTTTCTTCCCACAGTCCAAAGATGTGCGGGTTAGGTTGAATGGCCATGCTAAATTGACCCTAATGTCAGGGGGATTAGCAGGGTAAATGAGGATTGCAAGAACAGGGTCTGGGTGTGATTGTGGTCGTACAGACTTGATGGGCTGAATAGCCTTCTTCTGTATTGCAGGGATTTTACTATTTATTACCCTAAGATGCTTCCTTGAAGCCTAATCAAATAATACTGAACAGTGAGCCACATTAGGAGACATTAGTTTAAATAAATGGCCAAAAGCTTAATCAAAGATGTAGGTTTTAAGCAACGTCCAAAAGGAGAGGAGAAAATAGAGGGGCGGAAAAGCTGAGAGAAGGAATTCTAGAGCTTGGAGCCCAGGCACAGCCACCAAGATTGGAATGTAGCAAGAAGCCAGAGGTACTAGATATCAGAGGAATGCAGAGATCCTGGAGAACGGTAGAGTTAGAAGTGACAGAGAGAGAGGAGGGAGATGCAAGATCCTAAAGGGATTTGAACGTGATGAGAAGCTTCATAAAGCATGGCATTGTTGAACCAAGAGCTCCAGTGAACACAACAGAGATGGATGAATGAGGTTAGAATTATGATGGCCAGGTGATAGAGAAAATACTGCAGCTTCCTCTCAAAGCATTTGCAAGCTTTTATTTATAGAGACAGACGTAACATATTGTGTAATTCCAACTCTCAATCCCTCTTTTAATCTGTTCCTACATAGGAATATAGGTGAGACCCCAATTAATGCTCACCACCCAAATACCATCAACACAAAATGAAAATACAATTAACAGAGAGAGAGTGTACATTGGGGTGGCACAGTGGCTAGCACTGCTGCCTCACAATACCAGGGACACGGGTTCGATTCCCAGCTTGGATCATTGTCAGTGTGGAGGCTGCACGTTTTCCTAGTGTCTGTGTGAGTTTCCTCTGGGCGGTCCAGTTTTCTCCCACAGTCTGAAAGATGTGCTGGTTAGGTGCATTGGCCATGCTAAATTCACCCTCAGTGTACCCAAACAGGTGCCGGAGTGTGGCGACTAGGGGATTTTCACAGTAACTTCATTGCAGTGTTAACATAAGCCTATTTGTGACGCTAATAAATAAACTTATTTCATACTGAGATAAACAGAAATCTTACAGGGAGAGAATATAAACTTTATTTTTCCACATTTGCCCATTTATGCAAGACACTGAAGGAAACGAGTTATCAAACTTGACAAAATATGTGGTTTATAAGCAGTGGTAGTGCCTATCCTCCTGTATACCTATGAAACATGAACTACCTACTCCAGACATATGAAACATTTGGGCAAGTTCCATATGAAATCCATTATATCAAATCTGAGTCAAAGAGGTACTTCAAATAGGAGAAATGTCTGAAACTGAAGCACTCATTATCACAGCTCAGCTAAGACAGGCATATAGGACATAAAACTGATGAATAAAATCCCTCAGGTGGTGATGTACTCACAACTTAAACTTGGACACTGCCTGCAAGGTAGGCTGCAATTAAGATCCAAGGAAGACAAACCTCAGGAAATGTGGCCTGTCCACCAGACTGCAGAAAAACAAAGTAGTAAGAACGACCTGGGGAGTCATTCCATGTCATGGTGCTGTTTCTATCAAACAGCAAAGAATGCAGGCAACAAAGGACAAAAGGTAAGCTCAAAAGACTAGGCAGTCCTGACAAAAATCAGACAATTGACCCTTGCCCTCACTTTGGAATTGGGCTCTACAACCACGTTAGTACATAAAACAGATGACTCTACACACGCAGGAAATGGCCATCTTCAATAACAGAGGGAAATTAACAATGATACAATTAACAAATAGGACTTAGTTTGAGTTAGGATAAAGGCAGCAAAGTTTTGTTGAGTATAAGGTGGAAGGCTGACCAGGAGAGCACTGGAAAAATCTAACCTGCAAGAAGGTTTGAACAGCTAAGATTAGGACAGATATGAGTGATATTGCAGAGGTGGAAGTAAGCTGTCTTGGCAATGGAGAATGTGGGTCAAATGCTGACCTCAAGATTGCAAACAATCTGCTTTATTCTATTGTTCTGTACCAGGCGCAGACTCTGTCAGAAAACAGATCTTGCTGTACTGTACCCTGAGAGAGGAGAAAATGCACAAAGAATATTATTGCTTCCAGTTGAAGAACTTACCTATGTGAGAACAGCTTGGATTCATATTCTGTAAATAATTCGTCTGCCTTACAGAATTGACAACTGCAAAACAATGGAAAATGAGAGGCTTGATTCATGCTTGATGTTTCCTTCCGAACACCTATTGTACAACATGAACAATTAAAACAGACAATGCTATCTATTTCTCATGCCGCAGATGCTGACAGATCAACTGAGTATTTCCAACATTTTCTGGGGTTCTCCCCCCAACCCCCACCCCCCAGATTTTCAGCCTTTGCCATTTTTTTGCTATTATAACAATACACACATTTAATAAATGGCCTAGTGGTAGCATGACTGACTTCGAGGCAAAAGGCTGTGGGTTCTAGACCCACTCCAAGAGACTCGAGCAGTAAATTCATGCTGACACTCTAATGCTGTTCTGAGGGAGTGCTGCACTGTTGGAGGTTCCATCTTTCAGCTGAGATGTTCAATCATTGCCCATCTGCCCTCTCAAGTGGATGCAAGAGGTCCCACGGGACCATTTCAAAAAACACAGCAGGGGAGACTTTGCCCTTGTCTGGGCTAATATTTATCACACAACAATATGGGGCAGCAATGGCTTGGTGGCATTGTCACAAGACTATTAATTCAGAAACTCAGCTAATGTTCTGGGGATTGTGTTCAAATCCCGCCACGGCAGATGGTGGAACTTGGATTCAATAAAAAGTATCTGGAATTAAAAACCTACTGACGACCGTGAAACCATTGTCGGAAAAATCCATCTGGTTTACTAATGTCCTTTAGGGAAGGAAGTTGCCATCCTGGCCTACACACAACTTCAGAGATACAGCAATGTGATTGTCTCTCAACTGCCCTTGGGCAACTAGGGATGGACAATAAATGCTGGTGGGCCAGCGATGCCCATGTCCAACAAATGAATAATAATAATATATAATTGAAGCTGATCATGTGGTCATATTCTCATTGCTGTTTGTGGGAATTGCTGTGCGAAGGTTGGCTGCCAAGTTTCCTGCATTAAAACAATGATGACCTTTTAAGAAGAACTTAATTAAAGTGTTTGGGACATCCTGTGGTTATGAAAAATGTTACATAAATGGAAGTTTTTTAAATCAATGCATTGCAACACAATTCTTCCCACATTATTTTACTTTACAAGGCAACCACAAGCAGCTATGGCACAAACTAAACTTGTCATGATAAGACAAAAGAGCTAGTTTTGCATTGCCAATTGGCAGAAAACCAATTATGGTTCTGGAGATATGGACTCGAAACATTAACTCTCCACAGATGCTGCCAGACCTGCTCTGTTTTTCCCACATTGTGTTTTTATTTCAGATGTCCAGCATTCACGCTATTTAGCTTTTAACCCAATTATGATACTGGCCAATATACCAACTTGTTCAGAGGAAAGCGGACAGGACGAAGGTGACACACTGTGGCGAGCCGAATTTCTTCTTGTGATGGAGGGGCCTCCAAATTCTTGACCGAATCCTGCACCATCTTTTGGGATTTTCTCAGCTCTTCAATTTGCACGGTCAGCAAAAACTGTAGGCCTCTGCAGTCCCGGAACCTGAGTACACAATGTTTAAAAAAAATTAAAGCGTATTTATTAATGTCACAGGTATGTTTACATTAACACTAATGAAGCTACCATGAAAATCCCCTGGTCACCACACTCTGGCGCCTGTTCGGGTACACGGAGGGAGAATTTAGCTGGCCAATGCACCTAACCAGCACGTCTTTCAGACTGAGGGAGGAAGCCGGAGCACCCAGAGGAAACCCACACAAATACGGGGAGAATGTGCAGACTCAGCACATACTGTGACCTGAGCCGGGAATTGAACCTGGGTCCCTGGTGCTATGAGGCAGCGGTGCCAACCACATTTCCATCATACTGTGATCAACAAATTTGTCATTGTGCCTTTTAGTTGATGAGTGGCTCATTGCGTAAGAGCTCAAAGTCAGTGAAGTTTAGTTGGTGAAATTTGAATGTAATGGTCAGTTAAGACATAGTAAGTGAAATTTAATTAGTGAGTTTTAAAAGTAGCTGTTAGCAAAATTATATGACAGTTAATGCAGCTTCAACAAGTAATAAAGCTTTAATATTTCAGATATGCAGTTATTAGTGAAGTTTAATTACTAATTTGAACTTTATGAATATCTCTAAAATTTTGGAGTATTGTGTTAGCAAAATTTCAATGCATCATAGAATCCTTACAGCGCAGGAGGCGGCCATTCAGCCCATCAAGTTTGCACCGATCACAATCCCACCCAAGCCCTATCCCTGTAGCCCCAAATATTTACCCTGCTAATCCCCCTGACAATAGGGTCAATTTAGCATAGCCAATGCAAATCTTTGGACTGGGAGGAAACCCATACAGGCACGGGGAGAACATGCAAACTCCACACAGACAGTGAGTCGAGGGCGGAATTGAACCTGGATCCCAGATGCTGAGAGGCAGTAGTACTAACCACTGTGTCACCGTGCGGCATCGGATAGGCAAGGTGTAATGTACTGATTAGCAAATTTCCAGTCTCTCTGAACTATTAATGCAGTTTCTCAGGACATTTTAGTATCTTTTACAGGAGCCCACATCCTCTGACATATCATTCCATGCTCTAACAACTTACGACATTATAAAAATTCCTCCTTACTCCCAGTGAAAATTTAAAATCGATGATACCTCCTCACTAACTCCGTAATCAAAGCATATGGGGACCTAACTGAGATTGAAAGTTCTAGATCTACACTGGGGCAGTCACTGTCCCATGGAGCCTGTACCACAGATGAGGGCTCCAGTAGTGGGACCGGGAAGCAGTGGAAAGTGAAGGTGCGGAGATGTTTTTTGAAGTGCCATCCTCCTCACGCACCCCCACATCCCTAGGTTGACTCTCATGCAGGATAGATAGGGTTGGCAACTGGACACAGCAGTTGTCCCTTTCAGCCATTGATGCCAGCAGTGCAAATACCCTGTTATGGGTACATGGCTTCACACGTACTCTTTGGAGAAAAGCGCTCATTCTACACAGCCTATTCCAGATTTCTGATTGAGCCTTGTACCTTTTGCAGGGCATCATACTACTCTCATGTGCAATTTGTGTGACATCCAAGTGTCTCTCCATGAGACTGGCCATTCTTTCATGTTTGGAGTACATGCGATCGACTTTCTGAGACAATGTTGAGCACGTCACCATGATGTGTCCCTCTACTTGAAGCGTTTGGGCTCTCATTGCCTCAGGGAACTCTGTCAGATGTCCATACATCTGCTGCTGATGATAAAAGTACTCTGCCCAATAGGATGCATACTGGAATCATCATTGCGACGACCCTCCCTCCCGACAGGACTGTGCAGAAACATCTCTGACTCAGACCCCTCGTCCTGCACTCTGGTGCAGTGACCTTCAGCAGGTGCCACCAACTCAACGTATGAACATATTAAAATAAATTATTCTTTCACGGGAGGTGAGCCAGTATTTATTACTCATCTGTATTTGCCCTTGAACCGAACAGCTTGCTAGGCATTGCTATGGGCTTAGAGTTACATATAGCCCAGACTAGGTAAGGACAGCAGGCTTCCTTCCCTAAACAGCATTAGTGAACGACATGAATTTTCACAACAATCAATAATAGTGTGATGGTCACTAGCTTTATACTTCAGATTTATTAATTGAATTTAAATTCCACCAACTGTCGTGGTGGGATTTGAACCCATATCCCCCAGAGGATTAGCCTGGGCCTCTGGATTATTTCCCACTACACCACTGTCTACTCCCAAGATCAATACAGAATATTAATCTCTTTACTGAATGGCGAGTGGAACAGACTCAAGGGATCCATTTTCAAGTGTTCATCATCATCAAATGTCTGCAGTGCAGAAGGAGGCTATCTGGCTCATCGAATCCGCACCAAACACAATCCCACTAGGCCGCATTCCCATAACTCCACACATTTACCCTGTTAATCCCCCCCCGACACTAAGGGTCAATTTAACATGGCCAATCAACCTAACCCGCAGATCTTTGGAACTTGGGAGGAAACCGGACAGCTGGAGGAGACATGGGGAGAACGTGCAAATTCCACACAGACTGTGACCCAAGCTGGAAATTGAACCCGGGTCCCTGGCGCTGTGAGGCAGCAGAGTTAACCACCGTGGCACTCTACTCCAGCTTCTAATTTGTTTGTTCACATGGACAGTATGCAAATGTACTTACTTTTCAGCCATGGAGAGTTTGTTAGCTTGATGTTTATAGTTGGATGAGATTTCATTTTGCACCCTTGTCACCAGCTCTTCATCCAGGTCTGCCTGCAGCACACAGTCAATGATACCGAGCCACCAAGGAGCCCCAAAGTGAATCTGATGACAGCACACAAAAACGGGAAGAGAAAAACGTTGCAATATGTCAAGGTAATGGTCAAGTGTCCCATCCTATCTATCAGCTTTCAAAACTGGAAGTCAGCACCAAGTCACAGAGGAAAATGGCAAACCTTAGGGTGTGGAGAAAAACTGTAGGGAGTTATTTCAATAACCGATTCTTTTCTGGAAAGTAACTATACATCAAGTATTACAGATTCTTAGTGGTAGCACTGCTGAGCAACTCAGTGGCAACTTTAGCCTCCTGATGGTTAATTGTGGATTTCAGCCATCTGCTCTCCTGCAGTACAAAAATGATCCCTTTACTGCAAGGCCAGGATTGGGAGTGCTGCAGGAGACACCCAACTCAGCACGAGAAGTGCTGCAGATGATTTTAATTAATCCAGCCCCTCAGCAGTCACAGGACACCATCATTGAGGGATAACTAGTCACTGCTACAGTCCCATGCAATAACATCTGCACCTCAGTATTTGTCTATCTGGTTAAAACTCACACCTGCTTTTCAATGACCCCTGGCACCAGGAGAATTTTGCAGTTAAGCTGTTATTCTACCTGTACCTTTTCAGAGTGAATTGAGTGTCTGCTTCAGCACTCCAAGTCTGGTCTCCTTTACAGTACATGACCTTAACAGAGAGGCACTACTGCATGCAACTCTTTCTCTTGTGCCCCCACTACAAGGCTGCTTACCCAGCACTCCGCCACAGGAATGCTTACCCAGCACCCTGCTGCAGGAAGGTTTACCTTGCGTTGTAGTTCACGGATGTTCTGTTGAACTGGCGGCAAAGCTTGACACGCCGCAGAAACCTCGGAATCGGATTTGCTCATGTAGTGTTGTCTGAGTTGCTCTGCCTGTGTACGGCGAGGCAAGAGAAGGAATGTTGTAAAGGTCATGTATATAATAGAATTTAACAAACCACGCCAGTCTATCATTATCAACGCCAGTGTCTGGTCACATCTTGCATATCGCAATCTGCTGGGTGATGAGCTGGAAGTTATTATTAGGTGATGTTTGACAGTATAGTCCTCTCAGTGAACCATGTCAATGCCCAAGGCTCAGCACGGGAGGTGAACATGACCGTCCTGACATCAAGATAGCAACTAAGTGTGACGTCAAGGAAATTGAAATCAATGCAAAGTTGGGAATGTGGGGATAACTCTCCACTGGGTGGAGTCACACTTAACATAAGGGAAAATGACTGTGACTAGAGGAGGGCAATCATTTCAGTCCCAGGACAACACAGCACGAGTTCCTCAGGGTAGTGTCAATTGCTTCAATGGTCAACCCTTCATCATAAGGTCAGAAGTGGGGTTGATCATTACCATTTGTGGCTTTTTTGTGAGGTAACTTTCACCAATGTCAGGAATTTTAACCACTCAACATTCAGGCACATCAGGAACAAAGATCCCTCGAGATTAAAGAGCAACTTGAAGATTCCTGTGCTGATACATAGCATTTTAATAATATTCATAGATTGAGAGAGGGTACTGCAATGTGCAGAACACAGGACAGCACTGAACTAACATGTATTGTATTGCATTGCAATGTGATATATCTAGAATAATTGGATAGCACTGCTGCCTCACAGCACCAGGAACCCGGATTCAATTCGGGTCACTGTCTGTGAGGAATCTGAACGTTCTCCCCTTGTTTGCGTGGTTTTCCTCTGGGAGCTCCCGTTTCCTTGCACAGTCTGAAAGGCGTGCTAGTTAGGGCATTCTCCCTCAGTGTATCTGGTTAGAAGCCTCACAACACCAGGTTAAAGTCCAACAGGTTTATTTGGAATCACGAGCTTTTGGAGCACTCCTTCATTTGGTAAGTGATGTCTGTGTCGATATATGCGATCTTCTTGGAGGTCCTTTCCACTTTCAGCTGGCAGTTTGAGGTGTTGATGGCAACCATGATGTGGAGATGCTGACGTTGGACTGGGGTGGGCATAGTTAAAAGTTTCACAACACCAGGTTAAAGTCCAACAGGTTTATTCCGAATCATGAGCTTTCAGAGCACTGCTCCTTCATCAGGTGACTCACCTGAAGACGACTCAGGGCCACCAATAAACGTGTTGGACCTGGTATTGTGAGACTTCTAACTGTGCCCATTCCAGTCCAATGCTGGCATCTCCACATCAACATACCTGAACAGGTGCTGTGTTAACGTTAGCCTTCTTGTGACACTAATAAATAAACTTTTAATTAAAACTTTAAACCTTGATTAAACTTTTTTATGCTGCCAGTTGGAATCATGGGTCAGAGATGGAACTACAACACTGCAGCCCCAATTATCCACACCCTTTATGAAATTGGAGAGTATCTTAGCACTGTGTCAGCTATTGAGTTAGAGACAGGGTGGGATATACATTCAAAGGAAACAGTTTATTTTACAGCAAACACAATCTATATATTTACCAAAAAGAGTTTGTTTAAAAAGTGTACTGCAGCCAACAGTCTACAGCATCCTTTTAAAAAAAAAGTTTCCATCAGGAGCTGCAGCAACGTCTCTTGTTTAAAGCCGTGTGATGGCTCCAGGAAACTCCACTGAGTGAACTTCAGTTCATGAGCACAAGGTTGATCCCAGTCACTGACAACAATGAAGTTTCCCAGCATGTTTTATAGGGGAATTACTCAACCATCTCCATTCTGGCCGGGAATAGTCACGTCACAATGTGCAAGCAAGAATCTGGCGTCCTTCCATCTGCAGAGAAGTTTTTTGATTTGATTTATTATTGTCACATGTATTGGAATGCAGTGAAAGGTATTGTTTTTTGCATTATACAAAGCATAACATTCATTGAGTGCATAGGAGAGAAGGAAAGTAGAGAGTGCAGAATGCTTGGGTAAGTCCAAAGCTCAAACGGTAGTAGCTGAACACATTGGGCATCCTGAAATTTGATTTTGATTTGATTTATAGTTGTCACATGTCTTGGGATACATTGAAAAGTATTGTTTTTTGTGCGCTGTGCAAAGTGTACCATTCATAGAGTACTTGGAGGAGAAGGGAAGGAAAGGGTACAGAATGTAGTGTTACAGTCATAGCTAGGGTGTAGAGAAAAATCAACTTAATATAAGGTAGGTCCATTCAGAAGTCTGACGGCAGCAGGGAAGGAGCTGTTCTTGAGTCGGTTGGTACATGATCTCTCTACCTTCCATCTCCTGATTTAGAGCTGTTAGTGGAATGTTTCTTGTATCTTCTATAGTGAAGAAGCAGCAAATTATTTGTGTATTTCATCTGCTGTTGCCTCATTATCTATTAACTCCCCATTGCCCCTCTCTAGGGAACCAACACTCACTTTACTCTTTTTCTTTTTAAATATATGTGCCAAAAGCCATGAGTATGCAATGTAGCCATAAGATAATACAAAGAATTGAGAGTCTAAGGAATATAGTGCTAGAGTGCTCAGGGCCACCATGCCTCCAGAATTAACTACCAAATTACAAACCTTAAGAAGTAGTAAACAAGAAAAACTTTGTTAGCAAGCATTGACCCCTAAAGAAAGATGGGTACCTACTTCTTCACGAAGCCTGTGATCCCGAAGAGTTGGCATGATCCCGGTGTGTTTTGCCTCCAAGAGCTCAATAAGGTTGTGGGTAGCGTGGAGTCGCTGGAAAGAACATTTCAATTGATTGGTAAATGGAGAGTGGGGCTGTTAAAAATCCACAACTTATATCGTTCTGCAATGCAAGTTACATCCAGATTGGTCCTCTCACCTGTAAAGAGTCGGTTTGAAGTTTGCCTTTATGCTCCTCAGACGAACGCAGAACTTCTCTGTAATATTCAACTGCTGTGACAAACTCACCTGTAACATAAATATAGTGTGGCTTCAACTCCCACTCTAGGGATACAAGCAGCAAGCATAAGCTGACACTGTAATAAGGGAGTGCTGCACTGTCGGAGATGCCAATTTATTAGATATGTGAAACCAATATTTATCCATCAATAAGTATATTGAAAAACAATTTTGTCATTATCACAGTGGTGTTTGTGGAAACTTGCTGCATGCGAATTGGCTGCCACATTTCCTTATTACAATGGTGACTACACTTCAAGAGTAGTTCATTGGTTTCAAAGGACTTTGACATATCCGCAGGTCATGAAAGGTGTTCTATAAATGCAAGTTCTTTCTTTGTATCAAATTAACACGTCAATTTGTGATATAAAGTCTTCTTATCTACATAATTAAAACATTAAGGAACTCCCTTAATGTTTTAATTATGTAAGACAGCCATTTGGCAAGAAAATCTATTGTCTCAAACAACCTACTGATAAAACATTGAATATCATAAAATCATTATTAATGGAAAGATCCTAACGGACTCAAATAGCATGAAAAAAATCAGAAAAGCTACCGATGAACAAAAGCAGTCACCAGAAAATAATCAATCAAATCATTATAACAGAATTGTCAGAATACTTCTAGTGGGCATCTTCATTTCTCTTCAAATGCCATTGTATATATTTAAAAGCTAAAAATAACTGCTGAACGTATTCCCCATTCAACAGGTCATATTTATCATGCAACCTGCCACAGGAGGTGGCAGGATGTTCTGGTCCCACTGTTGTCAATGGGGTTTTCCATTGAATGCACTGCTCGCTGCCTGGAAACCTGCGACAGAGGCGTGCCGTCGGCTGGACTGGAAGATCCCATCAACATGAACAGCCAGAAAGTTTGTAGTGCAGAAGGAAGCCATTCAGCCCAATCACAATCCCACCCAGACCCCATCCCCATACATTTCCCTTGGCCAGTCCCCCAACACTAGACTCAATTTAGCATGGTCAATCCACCTAATCCACACATCTTTGGATTGTGGGAGGAAACTGGAGCACTCAGAGAAAACCCGCATAGATACAAGGAGAATGTGCAGTCTCCACACAGACAGTCAGCCGAGGCCAGAATTGAACTCGGGTCCCTGGCGCTGTGAGGCAGCAGTGCTGACCACTGTGCCACCAAGCCATGATGTGGGTATGCCGGCGTTGGACTGGCGTAAACACAGTAAAAAGTCTGACAACACCAGGTTTTAGTCCAACCTATTTATTTGATAATATATGGTGCCACCAAGCCATCCCAGTGAATGCATTTGCAATATCATTAGTATATTTGGATTCAGTTAATACTTTGGTATATTATAAATGCACACGTGCTCAAACTCAGTTAGTATGAGTTAATTTCATATGAGGCAACAGTTAGTACATTTGGGTTCAGATAGTAGCTTGGGTATATCATCCCTGCGTTTGGCAGCTTGTGGTTTTTCATATATTAAAGTGAATGCGCAGACTGTTGACCACAGAGTGGAACACCCCAGCCCATAAACATGAATTAAGCTAGCAGTTACACATTGAACTAGGGCTATTATAGAAATACACACAAGTACAACACAGAAACATATTGATCATTCAACCCAGTTAGTCCATTTTGGTACATATAAAGTTTTACTGAAATTTAACTGTCTTATTCTCATAGCCCTTATCCCCTTTATCTACTAAACTTAGTAGATTCATATTTAGTATCGTACATTAAGAGGTTAAAAAAAAACTCCACTAGGAGCAAGTGTATTTACCTCTGATAATGTGTATGCCAGCCAATCCATTCAGGGCACACACTAGCTGTCGATGAGCCTCTTCACACTCTGTGCAACATTTCTTCTGAAGAGACTTTAAGAGTTCTTCCATCGTCATGGTACTGAATCACAAAAACAGAAATAATCTGGGTAAAGCAATTGCCAAACTTTGCATGTGCCAGCTCGAAAGCAGGCAAACATCCTGCAATGTCAGCTGTGGCTCAATTGGTTACACTCTTGCTTTGAAGTCACAAGGTCCTGGGTCCTAGATGCAATCCAGAGATTTGAGCACTCAACGTCAGCTAACACTCCGCTGGGGTGCGTTTTATTTCAGAAAGCTAGGTGATGAACTGGAACCTTTCTTTACACACTTTCACATGCATTCATTTACAGAGATACACATTACAAACAAATAACTCCTACACCAACAACCTTAGCATTGCTGCCTCGGTGTCAGGGACTCAGATTCAATTCTAGCCTTGATGACTGTGTGGAATTTGCACATTCTCTCTGTGTCTGCGTAGGTTTCCTCCGGGTGCTTTGGTTTCCTCCCACAGTCCAAAAGACGTGCTGGTTAGGTAGATTAGCCACGCTAAATTGACCCTAGTGTCAGGGGATTAGCAGGGTAAATGTATGGGATAATGGGAATAAGGCCTGGGTGGGGTTGTGGTCGGTGCAGACTCAATGGGCACAATGGCCCCCTTCTGCACTTTAGGGATTCTGTGAACCACTGTTTCAATCTGTTCCTATAGAATAAATCCCTAGTTAATTCCACACCACCTGCATACAATTAAGTGCTATGATCGCAGTACCAAGGGAATGCTGCACTGTGGAAGGTGGGACCTTAAAATGAGACCCCATCTGCCCTCTCAAGGGATCCCACAGCATAACTTGAAAGAGATCAGAGAATTCTCCTTTGTATCCTGCCCACTATTTTATCCTAAACCAACAATTAAAAATAGAATCTTTTTTTAAAATTGCTGTTTGTGGGAGCTTGCTGAACACCATCTGGCTACTTTATAACTGCAACTACACTTTAAGAGTACTCCATTGGCTGAAAGGCGATTCGAGACCTACTGTGTTCTGAAAAGTGCTTTGGAAATGCATGCCTTTTCTTAAAAAAGTGAGTAGGTACCCACTAACAGGTATCTTTCCAGATCATTAGGCATATAGCACATCATTACTGTAGTTTAAGAGCAGACTACACATAACTTCATTATACAGAACATGGTGAATATGTAAATTAGATTGTCCAGTAAGGCAGCAAGGACAGAAAGATATGTGAGGGATTACCCAATTAAAGGCATTACTTAGAACCAGATAAATATGAAGAATGATAGGACTTGTCAAAAAGGGAAAATATTGTGGATGCTGAAAATCTGAAAGTAAAACACTCAATGGGTCAGGCAGCATTTAGGGTGGGATTGTCCAGCCACACTCAGCCCTAGAGCAGAAATTCCCACCCAAGGTCAATGGACCTTTGTGTAGTCCGCTGAATCTTCTATCCCTCCCACTACGATTCCTGCGGCAGGCGGGTCGGGAAAATTCCACCCTTAGTGAAAGGAAAGGTTTACAGGTCACAATGGAGATTAGAAACCCTGAAATATTAATCTTTTATCTTTCTCTGATTAGATACTTCCTGTATTTTCTGTTTTCAATTATAAAAACAACAGTTGGTTCATCCAGCCTGTCACCTCCACAATTAAATCAATGCATCTCCCTCCTTAGTCAACCCAATACCCTGGGAGGAAGAGGCGAGAGAGAGAGAAGAGAGAGGAGAAGACAGAGAGTGTAAATGTTTCACCAAGTCAGGAAACAAAATGACTGACAAATCCATTATATTTGTGCTTACAGTGGTCAGAAAAAAAATCCATAGATGCTCATTCACAGGATAAGAACACATTTGAAAGTGTGGGTATTTTTTAATTAAGATGACACAGATTAAGAAGGAATAATAGGATTGTTTGAATTTGAGCATGAGCAAGGCCTGTCAGCATGATGGAATCAAAGAACCTATGAAGGCTATTTGGCCCAAAGTGATTTTGTCAGTTTTTGGAGGGAGACATCCAATTAATCCCACTTCCCCACTATTTTCCCACAGCCCTATAATATTCATTTGTAACTATTTTAAAAGTCTCTTTTGAATTCACTTCCATGTACCTTCCAAGCAATGTGTTCATAAACAGTTAAGAAGCTAAGAAGGAACCACAGGTACATAATTAAATATAAGAGAGTTAGAAAGAACAACAAGAGAAATTTCTCTACAGAATCTTTTATGAAGGATTCCAGGGAGCAAGGCAATTGCCCACTGGAAGTTCAAACTTCCCAGGCAATTTTGTCTTGTCAGGACCTCCACTGGGCCCCAATATGTTTCTTGGGTTGTACATCCAGTGTCCGAAAAATCTGGGCTTATGAAGACTATCTCCTCATATCGAGGATAAATGCCGACGTGGATTGAGAGAGCCGAGTTTCTACATTGAGCTTTCTACATATGTGTGATTTAAACACTGCCTCTCAACGTCTGGGAAATGTTATGGCTCTGGTTTTTGGGCCCTGTTCTATCTTACAGGGCAGCATGGTGGCACATTGCTGTCTCAGAGCGCCAGGGACCCAGGTTTGATTCCCAGCTTGGGTCATTGTCTGCATGTTCTCCGTGTCTGTGTGGGTTTCCTCTGGGTGCTACAGTTTCCTCCCGCAATCCAAAAGACTTAATGGTTAGGTGCATTGGCCATGCAAAATTCTGCTTCCATGTACCCGAACAAGCGTTGGAGCGTGTCACTATGGGATTTTCACAGTAACTTCATTGCAGTGTTAATGTAAGCCTACTTGTGACACCAATAAATAAACTTTCAAAAAACATGTACCTCTTCTGCAATGGAAGGAACTCTCCTCGTACAGCCTGCGGATGACAGCAGGCCTGTCTTAATCTCAGCAAGGGATACAGAATGGAGCCAACTGTTCGCCTGTCCAGGCTGCTCAACTTAATACTCCAATCGGAAATTTTCCGCAGCTTCTGCAGAGCATCCTGCGAGCAAATTTCATGCTGTCGATGGTAGAAGTGTCTTTCTACTGGTGAAAACTGCAGCCAGTGGACTTCTTCAGTCTGAGGGGGAATCTGGATCTGGGGAAAAAAGCAGCGCAAGGGTGATGACAAGATACAACAGACGCCCAGTCTCTCATCAAGCCCATTAACACTCAGCCAAAAACTTCAACAGAAACAACAAAACTCTGCTGTGACATCTAGAAGTGGCATTCCTCTGTAAGTAGCAGGAGAAAGTGGCAAAGCATTAGCCATCCCAATCCCAGTATTTTCACCCACTTCAGTTGGAAATGGTGGCAAAAAATTGGACAAACACCAAAGCAGTACACCCCAAAGAATGCTGAATCTAATATTTGAGACATTAGACTGGGTGGCACAGTGGTTAGTGCTGCTGCTTCAAAGCACCAGGGACCCAGGTTCGATTTCAGCCTCAGGTCACTGTGTATGGAGTCTGCATGTTCTCCCCATGTTTGCATGGCTTTCCTCTGGGCACTCTGGTTTTCTTCCACAGTCTAAAGATGTGCAGGTTAGGTGGATTGGCCATGCTAAAATGCCTCTCAGCAATGGGATTAGAAGGATAAATACATGTGGGTTACAGGGATAGGGCAGGGTAGAATTGTGGTCAGTGCAGACTCAATGGGCCGAATGCCCCTCTTCTGCACTGTAGGGATTCTATGAACCTATGGATTCTACGAGATATTGTACCAAGAGATGATGAATATGAGATTGGGGATTCTAAGACAAGGGATTATGGAAAACTGAGATGGGATACTGTAGAAGAGGACCTCAAAATCTGATCTGAGTAGAATAGAAAGGATCATGTGGGCTGTAGCAATGTTACAACTACTTCCAGTTGTAATACTACTTGTTGCCTCTTTTGAACGGTGGGAAGTGCCATCTTCACTGTTAATTGTAATTATGTTGGCTCTAAGATTCAAACAACAATTTGTTCTACCGCATGTTAATAGTGCACACTTTTCTTTCATTAACTCATAATGCTGGGGTACAAATTGCATCCATTTTGTACTGTAGAACAGATGGAATGAGGCCTATCATCAGGTACTTGGGACCTGTGCCTTAAGACATCTGAAAAACTTCTGACCTGAAGCTGGGTCAGGCCATTTCATTGGTGCTCCTGGCAGCGAGAAAATTAGTTTTACCCTTTTTATATGTGTAAATGAGGAGGGGGGGGCTAACATGATTTAGGCAATCTCACCTCAGAGGAAACAGCCTTCACTGGGCAGAGAAGGCATTGGGCCCAGTCTGGTCAGAATTCTTCCAAAGCAACGGAGCCAGGAAGACTGTTTTGACAGCTATGATTGTCCATCTGTTCACCTCAAATCAGACTTAGTTGGTGAGGCAGATGGCCTGGAATTGTAGAATCCCAACAGCACAGAAGGAGGCCATTTGGCCCATGAGCCTGCACCAACAACAATCACACGTAGGCTCTCACCCCACAACCTCATATTTACCCTGCTAGCCCCCCCCCCCGATATTAGCATGGCAATTTAGCATGGCTAACCAACCTAACCCACATATCTTTGGAGCGTGGAAGGAAACTGGAGCATCTGGAAGAAACCCACACAGGCACGGAGAGAACATGCAAACTCCACATAGTCACCCAAGCTGGGAATCAAACCCGGGTCCCTGGCACTGCGAGGTAGCAGTGCTAACCACTGTGCCACCATGCTGCCCAACATTGCTACAAAAAGTGACAGCTGCCCATGGAGGCATGTCAGGCATTGGTGACCCACCTGGATTATTTCAGTGAAGGCCAGCTACAAGTTCCCCCGTTTGTGTATTGCACATTCTCCCCCCCTCCTCCCCCATCCTCACTGATATCTAGGTGGGCACTTGTACCTGATCAAGCACATCCTTTTTTGCTGTTCTCCACATGATCTTTGCAATGAGGGTGTAGATTGGAATAGGATTCTTCCTGCAGTAAGGTTGGTATAGGAGTTGGTCCCACCAGTGTTTAACCCAATATGGGTCCACGCCCAGAAACAGAACTAATCCATACAGGTCTATGGAAAGAAAAGGAGAAATGAATCAGACACACCAAAATTGTTGATTACAGAAGTTAAAAAAAAGTGTAAGTTTTTTTTAATTCATCCGTGGGATATGGGCTTCACTGGCTGGCTAACATTTATTGTCCATCCCTAGTTGTCCCTTGGAAGGCAGTTGAGAGTCAGCTACAATGCTGTGGCTCTGGAGTCACATGTAGGTCAGACCAGATAAGGACGGCATATTTCCTTCCCTGAAAGACATTAGTGAACCAGATGGGTTTTTCCTGACAATTGACAATGATTTCATCGTCATCAACAGATTCTTAATTCTAAATATTTTTTATTGAATGCAAATTCCACCCCATGCTGTGGTGGGATTCAAACCTGGATCCCCAAAACATTAGCTGAGTTTCTGAATTAATTGTCTAGCAATAATACCAGTAGACCAGCGCCTTGCCATCTTGCTGTGGGATAGATATTAGTTCAGACATCTCTCTTGCTGTTTTTTTTTTGAAATAGTACCCTGGGATCTCTTGCACCTACCTGAGACGGCAGATGAGCCTTGGTTCAGCATCTCAGCTGAGTTTCTGGATTAATAGTCTAGCAATAATACTGCTAAGCCATGGCTTCCGCTACTCAGGTAACTAATTAATTAACAAGTTCAACACTTATGGATTCTCTGGATTTGTTCAACAAGGATCTGCTCTTTCTTTTCCTGTATTAGGCTTAGAAATTCATTACCACAGGGAGTAGCTGAATGGAATTCATTATCACAGAAAGTAGTTGATGCCAAAACATTGAATGCATTCAAGAAGCAGCTAGATATAGCACTTGGGGTGAATGGGATCAAAGGTATGGGGAGAAAGCAGGATTAAGCTATTGAGTCCGACGATCAGCTGTGACTGTAATGAGTAGGGGAGCAGGCTCGAAGGGCCAAATGGCCTACTCTTGCTCCTATCTTCAACGTTTCTACGTTTACCATTTGCAAATACAAGTTACTTTATCAAGTGCAGTTCCAATGTGTAGAATGGACAAGAGGAATCTTATTGGGGATAGACATTTTGAATCATAGCAGGAAATGACCAAGATTCAGGAATTTATTACCTTCCAACCCCCTTTGGACTGGAGTTCCCGTGACGCACCAACGATTGACAGCACTTAGCCGTAGACACATTTCTGCAGCCTGAAAGGAAGAGAATCAAGGGACAGATAGGAGTTATGTGTGTACAAGTTGTTGTGAAAATCTTTGTGTCTCAAAATGAAGATGCAGAGCGGTCTCAATTTTCATTTGTCCTCATTTATTGATAGAATCATACTACGCAGAAGGAGGCCACTCAACCCATCGAATCTGCACCGACCATAATCCCACCCAGGCCCTATCCCCATACATTTACCCTAGCTAGTCCCTCTGATACTAAGGGGCAATTTAGCATGACCAATCCACCTAACCAGCATATCTTTGGACGGAGAGAGAAAACCGCCTCACCTGGAGAAAACCCATGCAGACATGGGGAGAACATGCAAACTCCACACAGATAAAAGTTAATATCATAACGATGAGCTACATCAAAGAAAGAAATATTTGTATTTATATAGCACCACCACCCCCCGCCCTCCACAACCTCAGGACATTCCAAAACACTTTACAGACAATGCAATACTTTCTTATTTGAAGTGATATTGTAATGTAGGAAATATGGCAGCCAAATTGCTTATAGCAAGCTCCCACCATCAACAGTCTGATGAAGACCAGTTAATCTGCTTTTTGCAATGTTAATTGACAGATAAATATAGGCCAGAGCAACAGGCAGGAAGTCCTTGTTCTTCTGCAAAATAGTGATGTGTTCCCTTTAATATCCACCTGAGAAGGCAGTTGGTGGATTGTGTGCTTAAGTTTCTGAAATGGGAATCAAACGCAGGACCTTCTGACACAGCTTGCTACTACTAACCGAGAACTGATATTTTGTGGTAAGATCCTCATCACCTGCAGGCTGTTAAGAACAGATACAGCAATTCTGCTGACATGACAGACAGTACATACATACTTACCTTACCTTAAATACTTACCTTAAAAATACATGACAAATATCTAGTCTGTCAAGTACAATACCCATGATGTGGGTATGCCGGCGTTGGACTGGCGTAAACACAGTAAAAAGTCTGACAACACCAGGTTTTAGTCCAACCTATTTATTTGATAATATACTCACAAGCCAAAGCTTGTGAGTATATTATCAAATAAATAGGTTGGACTAAAACCTGGTGTTGTCAGACTTTTTACTGAAGTACAACACCTACATTTTTCAGCAGAATAAAGAGGCCCACTGATACAGTGCCATTTATGGTGGCACAGTGGTTAGTACTGCTATCTCGCAGCATCAGGGACCCGGGTTCAATTTCTGGTTTGCGTCAGTGTCAGAATGCAGTCTGCACGTTCTCCCTGTGTCTGTGTGAGTTTCCTCCCACAGACCAAAAGGCGTGCTGTTTTAGGTGTTTCGGCCATCCTAAATTCCTCCTCAGTATATCCAAACAGGGGCCAGGGCGTGGTGACTAAAGGATTTTCACTTCATTTCAGTGTTACTGTCAGTCTATTTGTCACACTAATAAATAAGCCTTAAACATCTGCATTCTCACCTTGGCAGTGGCACATTCCACCATTTGAGCCTCATCCAGACAGATTCTCCACCACTCCACTGCAACTAATGGGCTTGGAATAGCCATGTACCGCTTCTCTTTACGTAATCGACGTCCATCATCACTGTTGCTGTGAGGAATGTCAACATAGTTTAGCTCCGATCGAAGCACATCGTATGTCGTGATGACTATCTCATGTTTTGCCAGGGCATGAGGTTGGATGAAGCCATGCTTTTTCACTCCTTGGTACACCTGTGGAGGGGGAAGTCAAAATTGTCAATGCAGATGCTGCTTTAAAGAACTAAAGTACTCTAAATTAGCACAAGAACTAATCACAATAATTAGAATGGATGCAAATATCTAAACATCTTTTGAAAATAAGTTAATTTACTTTGTTGTAGAGATTTTTCGGTCACATAGATTTTAATGCAACAAGATTAAATACTGAAAGGATATCAGGATATTGTACTTGAAAGACAACATGGATTACGTGTGATTGGGACATCACAGGAGACACAGTGGTTTGCACTGCTGCCTCACAGCGCCAGAGACCTGGCTTCAATTTCCGGCTTGCGTCACTGTCTGTGTGGAGACTGTATGTTTTCTCTGTGGGTTTCCTCCGATTTCTGAAATCTGAAGTCTGAAAGACGCGCAGGTTAGGTGCAATGGCCGTGCTTAAGTTCTCCCTCAGTGTACCCAAACAGGTGCCAGAGTGTGGCAACTAGGGGATTTTCAAAGTAACTTCATTGCAGTGTTAATGTAAGCCTACTTGGAACACAGAAACAAACTCATTTACCACCCAATCTTTGGCCTCAAGATCATTTCTTGGATTAAATGCACTGCAAAGCGATTGACAGCCAGGCCTGAGTCACCATGAATCAGCGGTGTCACTCCAAGGCTGCACTCAGTAAAGTGCTCACAGAAAAATTGTTCTTTGCTACCTCCCGATGGATAATTCTAACATGAGAACTAACAAGTGTGAAAGGATAAAGCAGTGATAACAATAATGAAAACCATACATTTAAGACTCACACTAGTTTTATTTATTTTTCACTGTAGGATTCCTTACCAAGATGGAAACGGAAGAAGATCTCACATGCCTGTTAATTTCATCCACCCACTGGTGGCAGATAGAACTGGGTGAAATGATGAGGGTGGCAGAGGTGGGCACAGGTGGCATCATGACCAGACAGTGTGGGCAGTAGAATGGTCTAACCTTCAGGTCTTCCTCCTTGTAATTGACACATGCCGCATGTTGCCATAAATGGCATTTCAGACACTGCACCCGTGCTTTATAATCGACCAGTCCACTCTCTCCACAAATGCATTCAAAATGACACTTCAAGTTGTTAAAGGGAAGGGCCATTTTAGCAGGATGGATCACATCCAGATCTTCTCTCTGGAGGACCTTTGGGGAACTTTCATCCCCTATCGTTAGCTGCAGTGGAGTAACAGAACTCTCTCTTATTTCATTGACTGCATTATTCTCCGTGATCCCTTGTCCGGATGAAATCCTCTCTAACCCTCCAATAGCCACCTCATCTTGTTTTGAGTCAAAGCCCTGTGATGCTTCAGGTGATTTTATTGAATTCTGGTGTTGCCCAGTCTCTCCACAATCATTTTCATTTTCCACAGGACACACTAAAGTATCACTCGCCAATAGTTTGTCTGGCTCTGTGGCATTCGGAGTTGTGTCACCTTCTTCTCTTTTCACTTCTTGCTCGTTATTTAGAAAAATATGTAACACATTTTTCACAGGGCTTGGTTTCTAAGCAGAAATAAAGAGATCAAGTAAAACAGTACCTGCAAATTGCCCAATATGTACACAGAAATGCATAGAAATAACACAAAAGCAGGCTACCGAATTTAACTAGTCCAACTGGTGTCCTTGTATGAGGAAGGATGTCCTTGCTTTAGGGGAAGTAAGACAAAGGTTTACCAGGCTGATTCCTGGAATGGCAGGTCTGTCACATGAGGAGACTATGTTGGTTAGGGTTGTATTCATTGGAGTTTAGAAGAGTGAGAGGGGATCTCAGAAACTTAGAATTTTAGGCCAGGTAGATTCAGAAAGAATGTTCTCAATGGCAGGGGAGTCCAGAATTAGGGGTCATAGTTTGCGAATAAGGGGTAAACCTTTTAGAACTGAGGAAAGGAGAAATTTCTCCACCCAGAGGGTGGTGAATGTGTGGAATTCATTACCAGAGAAAGATATAGATATAGCTCTTGGGGTTAAAGGGATCAAGGGGTATGGAGAAAGGAGGGGCAGATCAGGAAATTGAATATGATCAGCCATGATAATAATGAATGGCAGAGTAGGTTCAAGGGCCATTCTGCTTCTAGTTTCTATGTTTCAGGATTTAATCTCCATGTGAGTAAATAGTCCTCGTCATATTTACCCATCCTGTTTCCATATTCTTTCAACTCCTTTTCCTTCATCCACTCAGCAGATTTAACTTAACATTGGCATAGTTTCTGTCTCAACCACTAACTCTGATTGTGAATTCCACAGCTTCTCAACTCAGAGACATTTCCCTAGCCCTCAGTTCCAAACCTCTTACATTACGGACCTTCATTCCAGATTCCTCGAACAATCTGCTTCTATCCACCCTGTCAACACTTTCATAATTTTAAACACTCTTATTTTCCCAAATTTGAATTGTTCCAATGAAAAAAGACCAGGTTTTCAAGCCTTTCTTCATAGTAGGAGTTTTTCAGACCTGGCAGCATGTTGGTGAACCCAAATTATACTCTTAAGATCCAAATATCCTCTCCAGAGTATGGAGCCCAATACTGTATTCTAATTGAACATAGAACACTCCAGCACAAACAGGCCTTTCGGCCCTCAAGTTGCGCCGATCATATCCCTACCTACCAGGCCTATCTATAACCCTCAATCCCATTAAATTGAGGTCTTAGAAGTTTTATAAAGGCCCATATTGGGTGCATGGGGATAAACGAGCTGTGGAGGTAGCTTAAAGGGATTATGAGGAAGAACATTTGATCTTGGCTTTCAAGATTCCCAAATCCAAACTCTGGTTCACGATTCATCTGATGCACCGTGAGCCACAGGTCATAAAGAAGCTGCGCGACTCCATGAAAATCAAGCAGCTGTGAGATTTCTGCTCTGCAATAGTGCTGACCAGGTTGGGAGTGCATGGTGTGGGCTCGCTACCCTTTAACACTATCCTACACTGGTGAAAATTACCGGTACCTGGAATGCAAGGGTGAATCCCAGAATTGGGCATTTACAAATCTGAAAATCCAGCCCCTGGACTCCACAGGCTAATTTAACTGAATAAGGTACTCAAAATAAGGTAATATTTAATGGAATTTAATAGGGCAACACAGTGGCTAGCACTGCTGCCTCACTGCGCCAGAGACCTGGGTTCAATTCCGGCTTCATGTCACTGTCTATGTGGAGATTGCACATTCTCCCCATGTCTGTGTGGGTGTGCTCCGGGTGCTCTGGTTTCCTCCCACACTCTAAAGGTGTGTGGGTTCGGTGAATTGGCCATGCTAAATTGACCCCAGCGTCAGGAGGATCAGCAGAGTAAACATGACGGGTTACAGGAATATGTCCTGAGTGGGATTGTGGTCGGTGCAGACTCGATGGGCTGAATGGTCTCCTTCTGCATTGTAGGGATTCTATGTAACAAAAAAGTGGCAGAATCCTGAAACAATTTTCTGGAAACAGTAAGTGATACAACTTTAATTTTAAACGGAGATTGATTGATAAAAGTTTGTTAACCAATAAGGGACATGCGGTAAAGGCAGATATGTAGGGTGTGATTTTCTGGCTGTGCTCATCCCAATAAAATCACACCCGAGGTCAAAGGACCTTCGCGTGGTCCTGTCCCGCCTGCTACGATTCCCTTGGTGGGTGAAATGGGAAAATTCTGCCTGTAGAGTAAGATCAGGGATCAACTTGAGGAGTTAAATGGCCTTGTCTCCTGTTCCTATGTTTAAAAGTCGAAACACTCTGTGAATTAAAATAGACCATACCTGCTTTTCCGATCCATTTCTTTTCACTTGTTCCTTGTAGTTCTTTCCCATCCTGAAGGACCCAGCTAATCCATGACCTTTGACCTGTTCAATCACTTGTTCTGCAAGAAGTTTGGCCAAGGTTTTCCTGATTAGATTGCGATTCCGCTGAATGTCATACTTGTAGGTAGCAGTGATGTATTTATACATTGCACTGACAGAAGTTGCCTTCTTCATCTTCATTTCCTTTATAGCGGCGATTAGCATTACTCGTAGGCCTGTGCATAAATTGAAGGCATTATCAGCAATCAGCAGTATAAAGCAAACCATTAATTTGTGACAATCTTTGGTTCGTTCCTCATCAACCACGCTTTGAATTTAATTTTCTCATCCTGTTTTTTTTTTAATTCCACTTTGGCCTTCCCCTTTCCTATCTATGTAATCTCCGCCAGTCAGACTGCTGTCAGAGATCTTCAAGTTCCTCCAATTCTGGCCTCTTCAGCGTTCCTGATTTTAATTGCTCCACCACTGGCAGCCACGCTTTCAGCCATTAAACTTGTTTGCCTCTTCACGCCTCTCTCTTCCTTTAAGCTGTTCCATAAAACCTACCACTTTGTGTAAGTTATTTGTCAACTGTTTGTCATCCGTGGTGCAGCACAGTGACACAGTGGTTGGCACTGCTGCCTCACAGCATCACCGACCTGGGTTCGATTCCTGGCTTGGGTCAGTCTGTGTGTAGTCTGCAGGTTCTCCTCACGTCTGCATGGGTTTCCTCCAGGTGCTCCAGTTTCCTCCCATAGTCTAAAAGACATGCTCGTTAGATGCCAGAGTGTGGCAACTAGGGGATTTTCACAGTAATTTCATTGCAATATTAATATAAGCCTACTCATGACTAATAAATTAACTTTAAAGTTAATAACTCCTTATGAGGTTCGGTGTTAATTATAACCTGATAATGCTCCTTTAAGCTAATTAGTATGTTTTACTACATTAAAGGTGCTAGATAAATAAAGGTTCTTTGCGCCCATGGAGCGCGATTTGAAGTTTTGGAGCCAGATTTTCATGAGGTTGGGCAATCGCTAGGAATGATGGGCAAGGCTGGATTCCACATTTCCAGTCTCATTCCTGGTGCCAGCAACTCACACCTAAAATTCCCGACCAATTCAGTCCCATTTTGGGGTTAGGTATTTTACATCCCCGTACCACTTTACCACAACCCTGCACAATCTTCATGGGGTCAAGCCTGCTTCTCGAAGACCTATGATTCATTGTCTCTCAAAGGAGTTCTTGGCCAAATTATGACTACAGAATCTTTTGAATGGCATTTCTAAAAGATGTTACCCGTGCCCCTTCCAAGCCCTCTTTCCATCCTCCGTGCCCACTTACCAAGTATGCACAGTAGAAACAACAAGCCATATAACAATAATGGCAAATTAGAAATGGACTTTAAAAAAAATCCATTCAAAAATCTTCTTTGGAAAAAACTATTGATTTTACAATCTTATAAAAGTGTTAATTGGACAGAGCCATTCATAGTTTAAATAACAGAAGGTTTATCTCACTTCACCTCTTATTCTTGTCCACATAATCATAGAATCCCTACAATGCAGAATAGGCCATTCAGCCCATAATGTCTACATTGACTTTCTGTTGGTGTATCTTACTCAGGCTCTCCCCCCTGCCCTTTCTGAGTAACCCCACACTTTTACCATCCATCTAACCTACACATCTGTGACACTAAGGGGCAATTTAGCATGGCCAATCCATCTAACCAGCACATTTGTGGAGTGTGGGTGGAAACCGACACAGACTCGGGGCAAGTGTGCAAACTCCACACAGTCACCCAAGGCCAGAATTGAACTCGGGTCCCTGGAGCTATGGAGCAGTGCTGATCATTATGCCATTGTACAAACATAGAGACATTTAAAAAAAAATTAAAGTATAACTTATAACCTCATAATAATGTCAAATCAATTTAAGCAAATACTCCAATTCAGTCTTTGTAAACAAATCCTTTGTTGAACTAATCCATTAGTGAGCCCTGCAGTGCAACAAACATTCATGATGAGGCCATCTGGAAACTGCATCAACAGAAATAGATTGCCAGACATTGCATGCCTTTGTGGCTGCACTCAAACTGCTTCTGAGGTCAGCAGGCCTGACCTAATCCATTCCCATCTCTACTGAATGAAAATGGCAACGGCCATTTATATAAGGACACATCTGCCAAGTTGGGATATTTCCCATCTCAAGCTTCCCACCTTGAGATTCATTTCCAAATGAAAACTGGAGATTTTCACCAATGGCAAAAATCTGGCCTGCAGTCTCCTTACTTAAGGAAGTATATATTTGCAGGCAAGTTTCACTAGGCTGATTCCTGGGATGAAAGAGTTGTCTTATGATGAAAGGTTGAGCAGGTTGGGCCTATACACATTGTCATTTAGAAGAATGAGAGGCAAACTTATTGAAACATAGAAGCTTCTGAGGCGGCTTGACAGGGTAGATGCTGAAAGGATGATTCCTCTCATTGAGGAATCTAGAATAGAATGTAAGAACATAATAGGGAGCACTATTTCAGAATAGGGATCTCCCATTTAAGATGGAGATGAGGGGTAATTTCTTCTCTCTTCGGAATTCTCTTAGAATCATAGAATCCCTACAGTACAGAAAGTGGCCATTCAGCCCATCGAGCCTGTACCAACACAATCCCACCTAGGCCCTATTCCTGTAGCCCCACACATTTACCCTGCTAATCCCCCTGACACCAGGTTCAATTTTAGCATGGCCAATCAACCTAACTCACATATCAGGGGAAACCCACCCAGACATGAGAAGGATGTGCAAACTCCACACATATAGTGATCTGAGGCCAGAATTGAACCTGGGTCCCTGGCATTGTGAAGCAGCAGTGCTAACCACTGTGCTACCATTTCTTCTCCAGACTATTCTGGAAACTGGGTCATTGAATATATTCAAGGCTGAGTTATACAAATTTTTGATCTACACGGGAGTTCATGTTCAGGGGGCAGGCAGAAAATTGGAGTTAAGGCCATAATCAGGTCAGCCACAATCTTAATGAATGGTGGAGCATAGTTTATAGACCAGAAGTCCTGCTCTTATTTCCTGTGACCTTATTATGGTGAATGAAACTGGGAATAAGTTTGATCATTTCAGAAAAGCTGAATGACCAGTAAAGCTCCACAGTGTAGGGACCATTGGGTTGGAAACAGTTAAAACAAAAACAATGGACATCAAGAAATAGTAATGCTAAACCTGGGTTGAATATGCATGTAAAGGGAAGACTATAGGAACAAGGCATTGCACTGTTTTGAGTCCTGCAAAAGAATGAGACAGAGTAGGACATAGTGTGATAAATTTGATTTCAACATATTAATTACGTAGAACAATCTTTTATGTCAGCAGTATTAACCATGCATTATAACATAAAGGTGATCTCCCAGACTCTATGGTTAGGTCACACTTCAATTGATGTTGTACCGCTCTCCCCAATTGTTTCTCTTCCTTCTCTCACATTCACAGAATCTCTCCTCCCTTCTATCCCTTTTCCTCAACATTTGGGAGTCTCCTGCATGTGTTCTTTTACAGATGTGCACAATAGCATTACTTAGGCAGAAACATGAAAGACAACAGCAATGAGAGGGCAATAAGAAAGTCTGTCAGAAAGATGCTGTAATCGAGAAAGGTGGGCTGAAGAATGACTGGTGGGGTACGTATGCGAGAAGCAAAGAGTGGGGATCACAGTGTGTGAGGGAGCCTGAAAAGAACTGAGGGAGTGCTGAATCTAACAGTAATGACTTGAGCTTGAGGCTCAATCTGAAATTGTGTCTGGGATAAGTTTCAGTTGGTTAGCCTTGGAAACAATCCTGGGAGAATTTGCAGAAAGACACAGCGATTTGAAAGATTATGCCAGCTCTTTTTGTGGAAAGAATAGGGATGCTCAAAGTCAAGTTGAAAGGTTCAGGGAGGTTGCAGGTCTGAGAGAACTAGAGATCAGAGGGGAGTAAAAGAAAGCATTGGCAAGGGCTGAGATATGGGGCAGTGGGAGAAAGGAGATTATGGAAAGAATGGCAGTTATAAAAGAGGAATAAATGTCAGTTAAGCCTACTAAGGTACGAATCTTAAGTTTCCACCTCTTCCTTTGCTTCAGACTGACGTTCTCTCTCTCTTACACACTCCTCTTGGTTTACCTTTTCTCCCAACCTCCCCTTTCACTTCTTGCTTTCATTCTCCTCCCTCACTTCTCACGCTTACTTTAACACGCTTGCTTCACTCTTCGCCATTTCTCACTTTTTCATCTTCCTCCTTCACATCTTGATCCTTCTGTTCAATTCTCAAGTTTCTTCACGGAACATAAAAAATAGATTTTTAAGAAAAATCACAGCACTGTAAGAGGCCATTCAGCCTGGTGTCGCTGGCCTGGTTCTTTGAAAGAGCAGTCACGATTAGTCCGCAGCCCTATCTTTTGGATGTAACCCTGTAAAAGTTAATTGTGCTCAAGTTCCTGTTCAAATGATTTACTGTATCAGCTCCCACCACCTTTTCAGGCACAGCATTCCAGATCACAACAACACTGAGGGGAAAAAAATCTAATTTCCCCTCTGTGGGCCTTTTGCCAATGATTCAGAATCTATGACCTCTAGTTATTGACTCTGACAGTGGAGCGAATGGTATATCAAGCAGTAAGTTGCCAGGACAGTGTCAAAACAGATAAGTAAATCTTCTAAAAACACACAAACTTTGAAAAGATTTATCCCTCAATTGACATCACCAGAGCAGATTATTGGACTATTGTTATTCTGGCTTGGCAGGAGTTTGCTGTGCATAATTCGGCTGTGTATTTCCTACATTATAACAGGATGGCACTTCAAAAATAGCTGCAAAGAGTTGGTTCAATTTGATTTGATTTATCGTCAGATAATGCATACGGTTTTAGTTTAGGCAGACATCATGATCGGCGCAGGCTTGGGGGCCGAAGGGCCTGTTCCTGTGCTATACTGTTCTTTGTTTTTTGTACTGGGATACAGTGTGCGCTATACAGGCAAAACATGCCATTAATGAAGTACAAAGGGAAAAAGGTGCAGGATGTAGTCTTGCACTTACAGGTAGGGTGAAGAGAAAGATCAGCTTGATATATGATAGGACTATTCAAAAGTCTGATGGTTGCAGGGAAGAAGCTGTTCTCGAGTCTGTTGTTTTCAGAGCTAGGGGATATCCTATGGCTGTGAAGGATATCACTGAAATGTAAGACTTTCATGTTGTCTCATTAATCTTTCTTGCTGATGTAGTGCAACATGAGGTGGCTGAATCAAAGTTGTGCAGCTAATCACTGAACTCTGGAACAGTCGGCTATCCATTTACAGCAAAGAGCTCACAGAATGTACAGTCTCCAGCACTGGAAGGTTTGGTTATTTCAGAGAGAATCATAGAATTTCATAGAAACCCTACAGTGCAGATGAAGGCCACTCAGCCCATCGAGTCTGCATGACAACAATCCCACCTAGGCCCTATCGCCATAAGCCCACATATTCATCCCGCTAATTCCTCTAAGTTATACATCCCAGGACAGTAAGGGGCAATTTAGTGTAGCCAATGCATCTTAGGACTGTGGGAGGAAACCGGAGAACACGGAGGAAACCCACGCAGATACGGGAAGAACGTGCAGACTCCACACAGACAGTGACCCAAGTCGGGAACTGAACCCGGGTCCCTGGAACTGTGAGGCAGCAGTGCTAACTACTGTGACGCCCTGGATGCTGGAAATTGGGGTAGTTCTCGAATGGTAAAGCACTCACACTTATCTATTTACCGCTTAAATCAGATAGATTGGGCATGTAATGTGTGCGCCTCACAGCTGAGCTGTTGAGTAACAGTTCTATCTTGTTGTCTGTGTCTGGGAATCACACTTTGGGTTCACAGAAATGTTTGGTTTTGAGTAGCCCTTCACTTTTCCCTACTACAAATAAAGATAGCTACTGTACGTAGGTTACATAGAATAGTTACAGCACGCGTGGCCATTTGCCATGGTTGTGCCGGCCTCTAAAGGAGCAATTCACCTTGCTCTCTACCTTTTCCCTTTTTTTTTTCAGGTGATGATCCAATTGTCTTCTGAAAGCTTTAATTGACCCTGCATCCACCACATTCTCAGGCAGTGAGTTCTGGACCTGAACTTGCTGCAGGAAAAAGCTTTTCCTCATTCTGCCATTGCACTGTTTGCAAATTATCCTTCGTCTATGCCTCTAGTTCACGATCCTTCCACCAATGGGAGCAGTTTCTCCTGTCTACTCTGTCCTGACACCTCACGATTTTGAGCACTTCAATCAAATCTCTTCTCAGCCTTCTCTTCATGCATTTTCAATCTTCAATAACCAATAATGGCCAAGCCTCTTCTCCGCAAATTTCTTTACCCATTGTGCTGAGCTGTCCTTGAGGACCATGACTTGGTTCACCCGATGTGGGTGAACCGTTTAATCTCTCCTCATACGTCAACCCTTTCATCCCCAGAATCAATCTGGTGAACCTTCTCTAAACTGCCTCCAATACCACCATATCCTTCCTCAAAGGAGGAGACCAAAACTGGACACAACACTCCTGATGTGGTCTCACCAACACCCTACATGCAACAACACTTCTCGGCTTGTATACTCCAGGCCTTTTGCAGTAAACGCCAACATTCCATTTGTCTTTTTCATTACATGCTGTAATATATTGGCTTCACTGGGAGTTATGATCACATAGCTGTTTGTGGGATCTTGCTGTGCTCAAATTGGCTGTCACAGTTCCTAAATTACAACAATGAGCACAATTCAAAAGTACTTCATCGGCTGTAAAGCATTTTGGAACATCTGGAGAATGGTTGTATAAAAGCAAGTCTTATTTTTGTACAATAAATTCTACCAATTTGGCTTCCAACTTTATGTTCATTAAAAAGAACTGGCAGCAGCAGTGGAGAGCTTTTCTGATTTGTGTTCCCAGCAGATGGGGTTCGCTCCGGAGTGCAAATGTTGTTTCTTTAGTCGCCAATTCAGTCCTGCGCTATAATAATAAAGGAAGTACTTACTAGGATAGTTCATCTTTTCCTTTGGTTTGACTTCAGTTTTCTTCTTTTTTGTTTTACAAGAGGCTGCGGGTGGTGAAGGTGGTATGTAATAATTTACAGATTTCCCCTAGTAAGAGAAGCACAATATCAGTGAAGATTTGATCATAATTTCTTTCTCATTTTAACTATGTTTCCTGCAATCTTTTATAAACAAAATAAGGTTTGTTCACCAAACCTCTCCCTGTAAAAATGACGGGCAGATATAATACAGTAAAGATCACACTAAAAGCCACCTTGAAATTTTGCAATACTAATGCCAGCACCAAGGAAGACGCAGACACCAACAATCTACAATGGCAACCTGATTGTTGCATGAATGTAAATGAATTTGACAGTGCCAAGCATCCAGTATCAGGCAAGTCACCTAATTGTTTCGTTTGGCTTTCAATGCCATAGGGAGAACTGTATTAGTGCATCAGGGATCGAGTTCTTCACCCATCAACATTTCCATAACTGACGAGCTGTTATTGACAAAGGGTCATCCAGAGACTAGTACATAAGTAACTGCAGGAGCATTCGTATCTACATACGAATGTACAACTTAGGGGCATGATTAGGCCATTCAGCCCTACAAGTTTGCTTCACCATTCAATAAGTTTAGGGCTGGTTAAGTTGACGTTCCTATCTACCCCGATAATCTTTCATAAGACCATAGCAGATAGAAGCAGAATTAGGTCACTTGGCCCATTGACTCTGCTCTGTCATTCAATCATGGCTGATAAGTTTCTCAACCCCATTCTCCCCACCTTTTCCCCATAACCTTCGATCCCCTTACCAATCAAGAACCTATCTCTGTCTTAAATACATTCAATGACCCAACCTGCACAGAAGGCTGTGGCAATGAATTTCATAGATTCACCATCCTCTTGCCGAAGAAATTTCTCCTCATCTTGGTTCTAAAGGGTCATCCTTTATTCTGAGGATCCTCGTCTCTCCTACTAATGGTAACTTTTACCTCCCTGCTTATCAAGAATCTATCGACCTTAAAATATTCAAAGACACTTTCCACTGTCTATTGAGTTCCAAAGGTTCACAACCCTCAGAAAAAGAACTGTCCTCGTTTCTGTATTAAAACAGGTGACCCCTTATTTTAAAACATTAGCCCCTGACACTAGATTCTCCAACAAGAGGGAACATCATCTCCACATCCACCCTGTCAAAACCACTCAGGATCTTATATATGTTTAATCAAGTTGCCAGCTGGTTGGACACATATCTGGAAGCTTTGTGGATGATATCCCACCTCCAAATATTCCTAAACTCCAGCAGATATAAATCTAGCCTGTCCATCCTTTCCTCATAAGACAACCCATTTAATCCAGGTATTAGTCTAGTAAACCTCCTCTGAACTATTTCCAATACATTTCCATCCTTCTTTACTGTACATAGTATTCCAGATGTAGTCTCACCAATGCCCTGTACAACTGAAGTATATCTCCCTACTATTGTAATCAATTCCCCTCGCAATAAATGATATTTTATTAGCTTTCCTAATTACTTGCTGTACCTGCTTATTAGCCTTTCGTGATTCAATTACTAGGACCCCTAGGTCACTCTGCAATCTCTCATCATTTAGATAAGGGATGGCACGGTGGTTAACGTTGCTGTCTCACAGCACCAGGGACCCGGGTTCGATTTCCAGCTTGGGTCACTATCTGTGTGGAGTTTGCATGTTTTCCTTGTGTCTGCATGGGTTTCAACCGGGTGCACCTAACCAGCACATCTTTCAGACTGTGGGTTCCTCCCATAGTCGGAAAGACATGCTGGTTAGGTGCATCGGCGATGCCAAATTCTTCCTCAGTATACCTGAACAGGCACCGGAATGTGGCGACTTTCACAATAACTTCACTGCAGTGTCAATGTAAGTCTACTTGTGACACTAATAAATGAACTTAAACCTTAACACGCTTTTTAAAAATTTTTTCCTGCCAAAGTGGGCAATTTCATACTTGCCCACAATTATACTCCATTTGCCAGGTCTTTGACCATTTCCTGAACCTACCTATATGGTTTTGTGGCCTCCTTGTGTCTTCACATCTTACTGGCCTTCATATCTTTGTGTCACCTCTACAGCATTGGATAATGCAGGTCTCACCCATCACAGGTTGAAACAGGGAAATAGGCAGGAAAATACATGACACAACTTGAATCGCGAGTTTGCGACCTGGTATCATTCTAGTCAATCTTTGCTTTCCTCTTTCGATGGTTCTTCTATCCTCCATTAATGGGGTGCCAGAACTACATGTAGTACAGTGACTGACCAAATCAATGTTTTTCACAAATTCAACATTACTTCCCCGTGTTATATCAATTTCCTGGATGTATAAAATCTGGAAACTCATCTGTCTTGGTCTGTTCTATCCACAGATCTTGTTTAAGATCTCTATATCTGTTCCACCACCCTGCTAAGAGTCTTACTCTCCACAGTAAAGTTCTTTTTAGGTTATTCCTAGTATGCTATTTTCTCTGATACCTCAGTTTCCACAGAATTTGCCTTTTAAGCATAACCAGTATGGTAGCCAATCAGATATATCCCATCTCCAAATATTCCACCCAGACAAAAGTCATCCTCTGACCCTAATGTAAGTACTTTCATAACTAATTATCAAAAAGCATCCAACAAAATTGTTTAAAAAATACAATTGTTTTTAATGGCCTCTATGATCATTCTCCTGTGTTTGTCCAGAAGATTAATCTTTAATTTTTGAAGACTCCTGGGTATTCCTAGAGAGTTGGCAATCCTAGCATCCAGATAAACAATACACTCGAATAGTGGGCTGTACCTCCGGGAGCGACAGAGCATCTTGCTTCATTTCTTGGCGTGTGTGGGTCAGAATGAGTGCCAGCATTTCCACAGTTTTCCCCAAACCCATCTCATCCGCAAGGATTCCCCCGGGCCAATCAGCACTTTGTAGAGGGCGCTCACGGATTATGCTAAAAACAGATTGAGAGCAGAGAGCTAACGGGTCAAGCAACACAGAAATTCCACATTCATACAGAAATCAAAGGATCTATCTCAGACATCATTGCTCATGGTTAATCAGATAATTGCTTGGCTGTTGATTCAACAGACCATGTTCTGGTCCCTTCACACCGATATTATTGTTAAGAAAGCCCACCAAAGCCTCCTGAGAAAGTAGAGGCGAAGGAAATGCATCCATTCTGGATGTATCATAGCTTGGAATGGCTCTTGCTCTGTTCAAGACTGCAATAAACAACAAAGGGTCATGAACAAAGCCCAGTCCATCAAGCAAACCATCCATTGACTCCGTCTACACTTCCTGCTGGCTCCAAAAAGCAGCCAATATAATCAAGGACCCCAAGCACCCTGGACATACTCTCTTCCACCTTCTTCTATCAGAAAAAAGGTACAAAAATCTGAGATCATGCATCAACTGACTCAAAAACAACTTCTTCTCTGCTGCCATTATATTTTTGAATGGACCTACCTTATATTAAGTTGATCTTTCTCTACACCCTACACACTACATTCTGCACCCTCTCTATTCCCTTTCCCCTACATACCCTATAAACGGTCTGTACAGTGCACAAGAAACAATATTTACAATATTTTTCAATGTATCCCAGTATATGTGACAATAATAAATCAAATCAAGAAATGCACAACAGATTATTCAATTACTATGGGGCGGGGGGCAGCTCAATTTAACTGAAGGTTGCTCCTTTAAAACACTACTGGAGATAACTTGGAATGAATGTCATTTGGTCTGGAAACACTCAGGAGTTTGGATAATGATCGTCAATTTCAGGCTGCATTTTAGGAGCAACAAGCAGTCTAGGATTATTTTGCCAGGCACTGCAGATGCAACAAGAGGCTCATTCACATTGTTTAGCGTGAGCAGAGATTCCTGTCTTGCGTACCACTTTGTAGTCAGTTCTTACCCAATTATTCCAAAGACACAAAATAAAAAGACATGAAATAAGGAGAAAAAGGGCATTAGCAGCGGTTAAGCGAAGTCAGCAGGGAGGGGAGAGTGCACTGGAAGCAGCTCATGAGTGTAAGAGAGGGAAAAATAGAAAGATTAAAGATAGTGACACATTAAGAGAGAGAAGAAAAAAGACAAAAAAAAGGAGAAAGAAAATTAAGTGTAAAAGAGACCTTGCTGGATTGATCTTTTTTCTTTACATGATCTATCATTGCCCACTTTTGCTTGCATTATCATCCATTCGTTATTTAATCTTTCCTGCCATCCACCCTATCACAGTCCTTCACTTTCCCTACCTATCATAGCTCTATTTTGTTCCAGTTCTGATGGAAGATCACCAATTTGAAACATTAACTGCGTCAATCCCTACAAATGCATTGCCCAGCAGCAATTGTTTTTACTGCATTTCCATACCTTCTTTCATGCCCCTCCAGATATCCAAACTGAAGTACTTTTTTTTTTAGTAAGTTTATCTATTAGCATCACAACTAGGCTTATATTAACACTGCAACGCAGTTACTGTGAAAATCCCCTAGTCGCCACACTCCAGCACCTGTTCAGGTACAGAGGAAGAATTTAGCATGGCCAAAGCACATAACCAGCACGTCTTTCAGACTATGGGAGGAAACCTAAAGGAAACCCATGCAGACACAGCGGAAAACATGCGGACTCCACACAGACAGCAACCCAAGCCGGGAATTGAATTCAGATCCCTAGAGCTGTGAGGCAGCAGTGCTAACCATTGTGCCACCCTTTTATAGTCACTGCTGCAAGGTAGGAAATACAACAGCTGTTTTGCACACAGCCAGATCCTACAAACAGCCATGAGGCAATAAAGTAGATAATCTGGATAAAAGCAAATTGCTGTGGATGCTGGAATCTGAAACCAAAAGAGAAAATGCTGTAAAATCTCAGCAGGTCTGGCAGCGTCTGTGAGGAGAGAAAAGAGCTGACGTTTTGAGTCCAGGTGACCCTTTAAACGGTATGTTTTGAGTCAAAACATCAGCTTTTTTCTCTTCTTACAGATGCTGCGAGACCTGCTGAGATTTTCCAGCATTTCCTCTTTTGGAAGTAGATAATCTGTTCTGGTGATGGCAGCTGAGGGAAAAATACTGACCGGGACAACGAGTAGAACTCTATGTTTACCTCCAAATTAATGTCACGCAAAATTTTGCACACGCTGTAGGGGAGAGTTGAAGTTTAGGATTAACATCTCGTCTGAAAGACAGCAGCTCTGACAGTGCAACATCCCCTCAGTGCTGCAGTGGGGGGACGGTCGGCCTAGATAAAGCACTCAAGTCTCTGGATAGGGGCAATAAATGAGACATGGGCAGAAAGCAAGAAGCAGCAAAGCTATTATCAGTAGCGTAAAGAACCAAGATATGGTAGAGTCCAATTTAAAGTCTACAGTCAGTGAACAAGGTGATTGGACCTTAGATGTGGACGGATTGTTAACCCTAATCTCTTTGTTACAGTAATAAAACCCATCACAAAAGAGCTCTGAATACTGACCCCAAAGGCCACCATGCTTAGGCTGACAAATCTGGTTTCAGCACCAAAATAATGCTCCAGAGATTAACATATACTCACCAGCCAGTGTAGAGGTTGTAATATAATTTCTTCTCATCTTTCGTGATGATTTCTTTCCACAATAAGTGGAGGGCATTTTCTACAAGGAAACAATTGTAATTTTTCAAACTGCTTCGTTACATTGAACATTATGATGGAGTTGAATGGCAAAGAATGAGGATGAAGAAAGACAAAGAATCGATTAAATGTTCTGCAGCTGCATCTTGTGTGGACAGCAAGTGTAAATGATACTCATGCTTTTATTCTTTCAACTAAAAATTCACACTTTTGACCGTCCTACTATAGTGCCTGGGTCGATGCATAACTTTCCTTCATCTAACCCTATTAGCATAATTTTCTATTTTCTCTTGTAAGCTTATCGAGCTTCCCCTTAAATGCTATTGGCTTACACTTATGGATTTTGAGGAGTTTGATTTGGAATGCAAAGGTGTGTTTTAAATTTAAGTTTGTTTATTTATTAGTTTCACAAATAGTTTTACATGAACACTGCAATGAAGTTACTGTGAAAATCTCCTATTCGCCACACTCTGGCACTTGTTTGGGTACACTGAGGAAGAATTTAATATGGCCAATGCAGCTAACCAGCACATCTTTCAGATTGTGGGAGGAAACCCACGCAGACATGGGGAGAACATGCAGACTCCACAGAGAGTGACCCAAGCCGGGAATCGAACTTGGATCCCTGGCACCACGAGGCAGTAGTGCTAACCACTGTGCCACCCCTTGCAGGATGTGAATCGCTTGTTTGCGCACTTGCTGGTTCCAGTCACACTTTGAATGCAGTGCAGAAAAAGACGGCAATAAATGCAGTCAACAGAAGCTGACCAGGTTTTTGGCAGCCTGATTCCTTATAGTGTAAGGGGCATTGAAGATTTAAGGTTTGGGCTGGATTGGATTCCCAGGCACATCCACGCAGATTCACAATCAGACCACCAAAGCTGTCAATACCTGCATGGTTCTGATAATGGTGCCAACATAGATAGGCTCTAAGGCACCAATGGTGGTGACATAATAGCACTAAGACACCGCTCAGCATTATTACTCTTTAATTAATGTCTTAAATCTAAGACTGAAGTGAGAATTGTGTCATGGAATGAACCGTCTCCCACCTCTCTTGAAGGAACTCATCAAGTAAGCCGCAATGTGATTGGATCAAATAAATAAAATCTGAAATGGGTGACCAAGAGAGGGGGGACATCGAGTGGGTCTGCACTGCCAGCAAAGAGGGAGTGGGCCCCGGGTGCTCAGATCCTGGAAGACTGAAGGTGCAGTCTCTTTCATCACTGGGCGCATGGGAAGTAAGAGGTCTCATAACACCAGGTTAAAGTCCAACAGGTTTATTTCGTAGCAAAAGCCACAAGCTTTCAGAGCGCTCGCTACCACTTCAGGTGAGTGGCAGCAAGCGCTCCGAAAGCTGGTGACTTTTGCTACTAAATAAACCTGTTGGACTTTAACCTAGTGCTGAGAGATTTCTTACTGTGTTTATCCCAGTCCAACGTCAGCATGTCCACATCACCACTGCATGGATAGTGCCAGAGTCCCAAATAGGCCAAGCTAGTGCTGAGTCACTCTGACATGGGAGTAGATATGGAGCAGAGCTGGGAACAAACATTTCCTGTTCTGGCTTTGTTATTGGTGGACGCTCCCTCTCTTTTTTTTTGGATTATTCTCCTCAGCCTCCCAGAAAATGTTGAATAGTAGATGACAATGCTGCCAAAAATCTACTGCATAGTGGTGGGACTGGCCAGAGTAACTGCTCCTGCCGCTCCATTCTTGGGATCCCCCTCCTGTTCTGCTGATCGTGGATTCTGCCTTTGCGGGAGCTGCAAGGGTGGGAAGGAGGAAACCTGCAACTGGAGGAGCCCGAGTGGGAGAGATGGAATCTGTGACTGCACTCCATCTGTTCCTTGCTGGCTGCTCCTCCAATCACAGCTCGGCAGTCAGTTCCCACTCTCATAGAAACATAAAAGATAGGAGCAGAAGGAGGCCATTTGGCCCTTCAAGCCCGATCCACCATTCATCATGATCCTGGCTGATCATCCAATTCAATAGCCTAGTCCTGCTTTCTCCTCATAACCATGGGCTGCCAGCAGAGTTGAATTTTGTTTTAAGGCCATACCAGTCCTGAAGGTTGGAATATATATTTTAAATGGCAGATTGCACATGCGTCAATTCAGAAATCTGCAAAATTTCAGAAACTTCTCATCCTTGTTTTATTCATAAAAACTGGGGCGTTGGGGAAGAGGGAACTAGAAAGCCATTAAATGAGAAGGAGCAGCAAAAACAAAAAGAAACACACAGAATTCTGGTTAAAAACCATATCCCTCAGTAAGAGCTGCCAATCACCCTCACTCCATGTGAATGAGCTAATCCACTTTCTCCACTTTAACAATAGTTAGCAGTCCTGCTATCAGGAAAGACAAAACAAGCTGGTTTCCTTTCTATAGGAAAGGAAAAGTTGCAAAGTGACATGACTGAGGTCCTTAAAATTTTCAACGGGTGTGGTATGGTAGACACAAATGTTGTTTCCACTTGGGAAATGAGTCCAGAACTATGGTCCATGAATGTAAGACAATCCAACAAGGAATTCAGGAGAAACTTCTCCACTCAGAGTGGAACTTGCTATCTGATGGAGTAGTTGAGATGAATTGCATTTAAGGGAAAGCTAGATAAGCACACAAGAGAAAATAGAACATTATGTTACTAGAATCGGGGCATCACAGTGGCACAATGGTTAGCACTGCTGCCTCACAGCGCCAGGGACCGAGGTTCAATTCCTGCCTCGGGACACTGTCAATGTAGAATTTGCGTATTCTCCTCGTGTCTGCGTGAGTTTCCTCCGGGTGCACTGGTTTCCTTCCACAGTCCAAAGATGTGCTGGTTAGGTGGATTGGCCATGCTAAATTGATCCTAGTGCCAGGGGGATTAGCAGGGTAAATATATGGGAATAGGACCTGGGTGGGATTGTGGTCTGTGGGCTTGATGGGCCTCCTTCTGCACGATAGGAATCAGATGAAGGAAAGGGACCCTAAACGGTACTGAGGGAAAACAGGTTTAGAAAAATCATACCGCTTACTAGTACAAAACAATGCTTGACTACTCAGTAAGGCTTAATCTGTTATGACATTGGGTTGCAAGGTTATCTATAACTAAGTAGGAAGCACCTCAATCTCCTAAAAAGATACTCTATACTCTAACTTTAAAATAAAAAATTGAAACCATCAAGTTTGGAAAACAATGAAAATTACCATAGAAATGCTAAATAATGTTCACTCTCTGAAGGAAATTTGTCTTTAGTCCAAACTTACTGCTTGTTGAAGGGCCAGCACGATACTCCTCTCTCTGAAGCATCCAGCTGACAGCCTGGCACTGATACGGTCTGAGAGTTGGGACAAGCAGAGGGTGCTGAACCTTCTCAATGCACAGGACTTCCTGCTGATGTGCGTGCCGGACAAAGTCATAAAGTTCTTCCACATTCTCCCTTTCCCGCTCTTTATCAGCTTCTTCTGTGACATTTGAGACTTCTGAATAAAATTTACAGAAAATATTCACGTTGTGAGAATTACCAGCTGAGAATGCCAAGAGAGAAAGCAGCACACAAACATACCAATTAGATCCTATGTTGTAAAACCCTTTAGTGAACTCCAGATAGTATTCAACATTTCAAGGAATAACAGTTCATACTGTTTCTTAAATTTGGATTATTCACGGCTTCGCAGATTCATTCATGTTTTATAGAGTGACACATAATTTGATTGGACATGGAGGGAGAAAACAGGTTCTTCCCCTGAAGATCTGCAGACTGCAGAGACAAAGGCCTCAGCAAGCTTCCAGCCAATACCACAAAATCCATTGGATTTGGGTTCCTGAATTGCCTTGTTACAAAAAGGAAAAACAAGACTGTGAACTTTCCCCTCTGCCTCACCCCACCTTTTTTTCATTTCCTTTGGCTTGCCCAACATAACCCCACCCCTCGCCCACACAACAATCTAACTCTCGTTGTTTAGCTTTAGAATCACAGAATCCCTACAGTGCAGGAGATGACATATTCACCCTGACATAAGGGTCAATTTAACACAGCCAATCAACCTAACCAGCCCATCTTTGGACTGTGGGAGGAAACCAGAGCACCGGGAGGAAACCCACACAGACACAGGAGAATGTGAACATTCCACACAGACAGTGACCTGGAGCCAGAATTGAACCTGAGTCCCTGGTGCTGTGCGGCAATGCTAACCACTGTGCTGCCTTTGCCCCCACTGAGCACTGAATGTTGTTCCCTGTGAACACATTCCGCTTCTTACCTTTATGCCACTATTAGCAGTTCAGTCCTTAATGGCATCATTAACAGCCCCTCTGTCTTACGTCCATGACATACTTGTCAATCTCTCTTTAGCTCTATCCTATCCTGACCTTCCATTCTGACTATGTAATGCTTTCTTCATTCCTCTTCAGCTCTACAGAACAGCCACATGGACTCAAAATATTAACTTTGTTTCTCTCTGCAGAACTGCTGCTAGACCTGCTGAGTTTATGCAGCATTTGCCGTTTGTATCGCAATAATCATGGGTGACTTCAACCTTCATTTATATTGGGACAGTCGGATTGGCAAAGGTGGAAAATCAGTTCATGGAGTGTATTTGGCACAAATTCTTAGAGTAGTACTTTCTACGGCCAACCAGGGAGCAGACTATTCTTGACCTGGTAATGAGTGGTTGGACAGAATTACACGGGCAGCACGGTGACACAGCGGTTAGCACTGCTGCCTCACAGTGCCAGACACCCAGGTTCAATTCCGGCCTTGGGTAACTGTCTGTGCGGAGTTTGCATGTTCTCCCCATGTCTGCGTGGGTTTCCTCCAGGTGCTCCAGTTTCCTCCCACAGTCCAAAAATGTGCAGGTTAGGTTGATTGGCCAAGCTAAATTGCCCCTTAGTGTCAGGGGGATTAGCAGGGTAAATACTGGGGTTACGGGTTAGTGCCCATTTCGGGATAGGGCTAAATAGCCTCTTTTTGCACTGTAGGTGTTCTGTGATTCTATGAAGATAACTTCATGACAAAGGAACCTCGTGGAGACAGCAATAAAATTACAGAATTTCATACTCAGTTTGAAGGTCAAAGATTCATGCTTCAAACCTAAAATGGAGGTAATTATAAGGATATGATGTTATAATTGACTAAAGTGGAACGGGAAAAACAGATTAAAAGATTTAAAGTTTATTTATTAGTGTCACAAGTAGGCTTACATTAACACTGTAATGAAGTTACTGTGAAAATCCCCCAGTCGCCACACTCTGGTGCCTGTTTGGGTACACTGACAGGGGGGATTTAGCATGGCCAATCGCATCTTTCAGACTGTGGGAGAAAACCAGAGCATCTGTAGGAAACACACGCAGATATGGGGAGAACACGCAGACTCCACACAGACAGTGACCCAAGGCAGGAATCAAACCTGGGTCCCTGGTGCTGTGAGGCAGTGTGCCACAGGTACGGCAGTAGCAGACTGTTAAGTAAATTCAAAAGGATTTCATTGAATGTGAGGTATTTTTTGATTTCCAGAGGTCACAAGAAGTTGCTAGAGCAATGCAGGTTCTTCCTTTCTGATGCACATCAGCTCTAGGAACATCAAGGGCAGCATTATTGACACCAGAATGAAGCAAGCTGAAAAAAAAATGCAGCAGCCAGTGGTGTTGCAAGGGAGAAAATATGGAAATGATCTATAAAATGAGCTGATTGCAACAGGTCTTGCACCAGCCTGATTCTGATTTACTCTGAAAATTATACCTGGAACTGCTAAGTCATAAACGTATTCCATGAGTTTCTGCATCAACGCATTTGCCTTTCTGATCCTGCAGCTTCCTTCACTCAGGAATTCTGGTTTACTCAAACCAGACTCAAGAAGGTATATCCCAATCTACAGAGCAAAACAAAAAGGTCTGTAAGTCACAACTAAAATAAACAAGGTGTTCTCAATACAATATAAATTTCAGTGAAGGAGGGCAATCAGGGCCCCACTGGGGTCAGGCAGCAGGGTATGGTTCCTCCCCCCCCTCTGGGTCATGGGCATCCTGGCAGTGCCAGCAATCGAGCTGCCCAGCAAGCTGCAGTCTGATAAGCTTGGGGGCAGTGCCCCAAACTGTAGTGATATTCCGAATTGTGACCTCTGCATTGCACAAGAGTGTGGGAGATTCGAGTCTGAACTCCCACTGAGAGAACAATCATGAATAACACCATTTTTCTCGCCAATTCAGCACTAAGAATTTTTTGGGGGAGAATCAGGCCCAAGATTTCTTTCCCACCACTTTGTGAGCTTCCTGCCTCAGCCTTTACTGATAATTGGTGAGTAGCAAAACTAGAGTATCACCAATAGGAAAGGCAAAAAAAACACACACACTCACCCAATCAGGAAGACTCAACAGTCAAGACAACATTTTATTAGAACAGCTAAATACCTTCAGCGTTTGAGCGTCTTCGATGTCCTTTTGGAACAAACCAAGTACGTTCTTCTTCTGAAGCCACGTTATGTCCTCCAGCATCTTATAACTGAGTGACGTTCTCACAGAGCTCACAAATTCTTCCTGGGCATCACTCTCAACATCATCATATTTCCTCCTGACTGAAACTTGTAGTTGATCATCAGCATCAGTCTTCATTAAGCATATACTAAGAGAGCACAGTTTCTCTGGAAATATTTGCCCTGATGGAAGCTCAAGGGTGAATTCGTCCAGCAGTGCTCGCCACTCTTCACTCGAGCAGCCTGGGGAGACAGCAAGACAGAGCTGAGTGATGGTACTTGACAGAAGAGAACTTTCCCCATCCTCAACTTCAGTTACAGCAGACACATTCAGCGGCTCGGCCAGTTTCAGACCGCTGTCCAGCAGTGGGTCTGCCTGTCCGTGCCCTGGGAAACTCACGCCCACAGCTGAGAGATTACTGCTGCCATCCAGTGCATCAGTTGGATGTGGCTCCTTCAAGTCGTCACCCATGTTCCAGCTCAGCTTCTTCTTTGTTTCCTCGTCTACCCGCACTGGGGCTGATCGCTTCCTTCTGTTGCTCATTGTACCGTGGACTTTGTGCAAGTTCACAGCTGCAACAAAAAAAAATTAGAACATGAACAGTGCTCCCAACAAAAATATGAAGCATTTGTATGGCTCTGAACCTTTAATTAGGAATATAGAGCAGGAAAAGGTCATTCAGCCCCTCAAGACTGTCAAGCTATTCAAAGAGGCCAATATTGATCTGTATCTCAATTCTATTTTCCTGCCTTGCCCAGTGGCTTTCAACACCCCGATCTAACAAAAAAGTATCAATCTCAGTTCTGAAATTTTCAATTGACTTCAAGCTTCAACTGGGGGTCAGATGTGGGGGGGGGGGGGGGGAGGAGAGGAAGAGAGGTGATGGGGAGAGGTTTCCACTATTCTTTGTGGGGGGCCTCTTGATGCAGTTTTCATAGAGTCATACAATGCAGAAAAGGCCCTTCGGCCTAGCGACTCTGCACCAGCCATAACTACATTACAGATGCACTAATCCCATTTTTCTGCACTTGTCCCATATCATTGAATGTTATGATATTTCAAGCGCTCATCAGTACTACCCCTACTGCTGGACCAGAAGCCCCAGGTTCAAGTCCAACACCAGGACTTGTTGGCCATGGAAGGAGCATTCAACACAATTCACCAGTCTGCATGTTCAGAAACACTGAAGGAGAATTCAGCATGGCCAATCCACCTAACCAGCTCGTCTTTCGGACTGTGGGAGGAAAGCGGGACACCCAGAGGAAACCCATGCAGGCACAGGGAGAAGGTGTAGATTCCGCAGAGACAGTGATCCAAGCCAGGAAACAAACCCAGGACCCTGGCTGTGCGAGGCAGCAATGTTTACTACGGTTGCATCGTGCAGTCCGTGGCACTGAATCTACATTGCACTCTTTCCAAGGTCTTCCAAGAGTTCAGTGTCCAGAAACATAAATAATACTCCCGGTGTGGTCCAACATGGGTTTGTAAAAATGTTGGAAACGTTTCCTCATTCTCGTCCTTTGGTTGCCTTTTGACTAATTTTTTGTACCTGACTATATTTTAGTGTCCTATATACACAGACCCTAAATCACTTAGGAACTCTATTGTTTCTATTGTCACGTTATCCAATCAATTGAACAGAGCAACATACATAAGTTAGTGCTCAAAAGAAGAAAATTTGCATCAAAAACGGTTTAACCCTGGGTATTCTTATAGATTAAACAATTATGACCACGTTTGGAGTATTGTGAGCAATTCTGTGCCCCGTATCAATGGGTGTGTTGGCCCTGGAGAGGATCCAGAGGAGGTTCATGAGAATGATCCCAGGAATGAAAAGCTTGATGTATGAGGACCGTTTGAGGACTCTGGGTCTGTACTCGATGGAGTTTAGAAGGATGAGGGGGAAACTTTTGAACACTGAAACTCATAGAATACTGAAAGGCCTGGTTACAGTGGGCATGGTGAAGATATTTCCATTAGGAGGAGAGACTCGGATCCGAAGGCACAGCCTCAGAGTAAAGGCACGATCTTTTAGAACCGAGATGAGGAGGAATTTCTTCAGCCAAAGGGTGGTAAATCTGTGAAATTCATTGCCGCAGAAGGCTGTGGAGGGCATGTCATTGATATTTAATGATGTGGGTATGCCGGCGTTGGACTGGCGTAAACACAGTAAAAAGTCTGACAACACCAGGTTTTAGTGTGAGAATATTATCAAATAAATAGGTTGGACTAAAACCTGGTGTTGTCAGACTTTTTACTATTGATATTTAAGACAGAGATAGACTCCTGATTGGTAAGGGGATCAAAGATTACGGGGATAGGATGGGAGAATGGGTTGAAAAACTTATCAGCCATGATTCAATAGTGGAGCAGACTCAGTGGGCTGAATTGCCTAATTCTGCTCTTATATCTTCTGGCCTTACGAGTTTCATCATTATCTCTCTCCCTCTCATTATGTTAAGTCACTAATTACAGCTTCAATAGCTTAAACGTACTTAAACTGAAATGGAATTGCTCTCCAGCTTATTGGAAATCAGTTGGAAAAACAAAGAAACTCAGGAATCCTGTTACATGGTGGGGATAGATGCAGCCTCCCAACTGCAGAGAGAAAATCCTATTGATGCAGACTGGAAACCGATGGTCATGAAACGCACTCAGACAGCATCATCACCTTGCAGCTATTCAGAGTGAAAACTGTAAGGGAAAAAAAATCATGTTAAATTCAGGAACAGGTTTTGCTGAAATTATTTCTTATAACTTTAGATGAGAAACCTTATCTTAAAGAATACCTTATCTTAATAGAATAGGCAGGAATGAGGGTACAAATGAAGACAATTTGCTATGCAGTTACAGTAACTTATGGGCTGGTTTGCTTCCATTACCTCTTTTCTAAGGAATTTCCATATAGTTAAATTTCAATTTGTAAATTTAAATAGCAGGTAACATAAGTACACAGAACGAATCAAGTAGAGGAGTAAATGAATTGAACTGGAATTGTATATCAACTGTAAAATAAATTGATCAATTAAATTTGAATTAATATTTGAATTAAATAAATTAACTTGTGCTAAATTGTGATTAAAACAAATGGACCAAAAATTTGCAGATGTGTAATCATTATTTCCCAAATTCCTTTAGATTAAAAATCTTTTGATTGGATTTATTATTGTCACATGTATTAGTGTACAGTGAAAACTATTGTTTCTTGCACACTATACAGACAAAGCATACTGTTCATAGAGTACATAGGGGAAAGGAAAGGGAAAGGTGCAGAATGTAGTGTGACAGTCATAACTAGGTGTGGAGAAAAATCAACTGAGTATAAAGGTTACTTTATTCAAAAGTCTGATGGCAGCAGGAAAGAAACTGTTCTAGAGTCATATTGTGTCATTGGATTGATTACTGATTTATTAGAAGAAACCTGGAAACCACACATCTGTCAACTTAACATCAGGAATGGGGAATTTCCTAGCAATTATAGTCAGATTAACATTACCATTGCATAGCAACTTTCACTTTCTTGTTACCGAGCACGTTACAAGCCGCATAAATACTTCTGAAGTGTAATCACTTGTGCTTTGAAAGTAAGCCGATCAGCCAATCTGCATACAGCGAGATCCCAAACAGCAGGAGAATTGAATAATCCAAGGTCCATTAGCAAATGACATAGCTGGAAAAGCAATGATGCCCAAGCTGTAGAAACAGCCAGAATATAGACTAACCTATACGTTAATGGGAACAGCGATTCCAAATGAAGTGGAATGCACATCACAATCCTTGTTCTGCCAAGAGCTCTTTCCTTGCATTCTAAGAACAGTTTAGAAAACCACAGAATAAATGAATAATGAATTCCAGAGGCTCACTACTCTTTGAGTGGAATTCATTACCACAGGAAGGAGTTGATGCCAAAACGTTGAACGTAGGCAAGAGGTGGCTAGATTTAGCACTTGAGGCCAATAGGATCAAAGGTTATGAGAAGAGAGCAGGATTAGGTTATTGAGTTGGACATTCAGCCACAGTCATAACAAATGGTGGAGCAGGCTCGAAGGGCCGAATGCCCTCCTCGTGCATCCAATCTATCACGCAAACCAGCCTTCAATCCATTGACTCTGTCTATACTTCCCACTGCCTTGGCAAAGCAGCCAGCATAATTAAGGACCCCCCGCAACCCAGGCATTCTCTCTTCCACTTTCTTTCATCGGGAAAAAAATACAAGAGTTTGAGGTTCAACCGACCAACTCACGAACAGCTTCTTCCGTGCTGCTGTCAGACTTTTGAATGCAGTAAGAAGTCTTACAACAACAGGTTAAAGTCCAACAGGGCCCTGTTGTGACAAGAACTCCCACTCACCTGACGAAGGAACAGCGTGCCGAAAGCTAGTGGCGTTTGCTACCAAATAAACCTGTTGGACTTTAACCTGGTGTTGTGAGACTTCTTACTGTGTTTACCCCAGTCCAGTGCCGGCATCCCCACATCCAGACTTTGGAACGGTAACACCTTGCATTAAGTTGATATTTCTCTACACCCTAGCTATAACTGTAACGCTACATTCTGCGCACTTTCCTTTCTTTCTCTATAAATGGCATGCTTTGTCTGTATAGCACGCAAGAAACAATACTTTACACTGTCAGTTAATACGTCTCACAATAATAAATCAAATCAAATACTTCTATGTAAACCCAGACAAATAAAATTCTTGGTGTTTGAATGCAGTGTCATGTTCCAACTCAACATTAAAACATGAGCACAGTCTATACTTTATTTTTAAAAGTCTATTGTTATTGGTGTTGGTTGAGAGATAGATTTGGCCTGGACAATGAACAAACTCCCTTACTCCTAATTGAATAATGCCGCACGATGCCTGCGTACAGATGCATTTTCCCAGCGATGGAGAACTCCCTGCTCTTCATCAGTAATGCAGGGACATCCTCTGATGCCCACCTGAGAGGGCAGCCGGTGGACATCTGATTAGAAGGAGGGCACGCAGCCGGCGGCAGTGCTGCACTCCCTCAGCCCGGGATTACTGCGCTCCGGAGCGGCTCTTACGTGACTCAGACACCCGGTGGCTCCGCTCTAACGCTGTGGAGCGACATTACTTACCGCTCAGGCTGAGGCTTTAAATTCAACAACAACAACAAGAAGAAGTGGGCTGGAGCCAGCCCCTGAGCCCCGGAAGCACTCTCTCTTCGCCCGGAAGCTGCCTCTCTCCAGCCCCCGGAAGTTAAACCGGGCCGGGCTCGCGCCGTCATGGAGGGTCGGTACGTCTCGCAGAAGATCAGCCGCGTCCGTTGGCGGCCCGTGTCCGGCTCCAGCCTCCAGGCCCCCGACTGCTTCGTCACTGGATCGTGGGACGCTGAGGTGAGCAGGGTGGATGGGATTGGGGTGGGCAGGGGAGAGGAGAGGAAGGGGAGAGGTGCTGTCCTCTGCCTAAAGGCAACAGAGCTCGAGGGAATGGAGTGAGCGGTGGACTTTGGCGGGGGGGAAAGGAGGGCCGTGGGCAGGAGCGAACCTGGTTAAATGTGCATTCGGAATTCTTGGCTTTATAAATACTTAAAATACAAACGTTCAGAGGATGTGAAAAGATCCCTGCTGAATGGACACCAATTGACTTGTGACAGCAGCTGCCTCACAGCATCAGAGATATGGGTTTGATTCCAGCCTTGGGTATTTGTTTGTGTGGGTTTCCTCTGGGTGCTCTGGTTTCCTCCCATACTCCAGAGATGTGTATGTTAGGTGGATTGGCCATGCCTAATTGCCCTTTAGTGACCAAAGATATGTGGGTTAGGTGGATTAGCCACTACATGCAATACTCCAGGTGTGTTCTCACTAACGCCGTACACAGTAAAACAACTTAATTCCTATACGCAAATACTCTTGCTATGAAGACTAATATATCATTTGCTGCCTTTAATGTCTTCTGTACTTGCCTGCTTACTTTCAGCAACTGATGCATGAGGACTCCAAGGTCTCAGTGAGTGCCCACCCCTCTCAATTTACACCCATTCAACTAATAATCTGTTTTCTTCTTGTTGCTACCAGAGTGGATAACTTCACATTTATTGATACTATACTGTTATCTGCCATGCATATGGCTAAACATTAAGCCTGTTCAAATCACGCTGAAGCATCTCTGCATCCTGCCAGCTCACTCTCCCATCCCAACAGTTGGGGTTCTAGCTCAGATCCCTGCAAAACTCCACAAATCACTACTTGTCTTAAAAAGATCCATTTATGCCAATTCTTTGCTTTCTTTCTGCTTACCAGCTTTCTATCCATCTCGACATTACCTGCAGTCCCATTCACATTAACTTCACGTAGCTGTCTGTTGTGTGAAATCTTGTTGAAAGACTTCTGAAAGTCTTTATAAACCTCATCCAATAGTTCTCCTTGATCAACTCTACTAGTTACATCTTCAAAGAATTCCAATAGTTTCATCAAGCATAATTTCCCTTTTGTAAATCCATGCTGACTTTGATTATTCCACCGCTTTCCAAATGTTGAGTTTGAAATTGTTGATAAACACTAGCAACTCCCCTAGTGCTGACATAAGGATCACATAATTCCCTCTATAATTCCCTGTTTTCTTTCTACCTCCCTTTTTGAATAGTGGGCTTGTATTAGCTCCCCTCCAATCTGTATGAACCAGCCCAGAGTCCAAAGAATTTTGGAAACAACCACCAATGGATTTACTATTTCCAGGGCCACTTCCTTAAATACTCTGGGATGAAGATTATCAAGTGATTTAGCTGGAGATTTATCCACCTTTAACCCCATTAATTTCTGCAAAACCATTTCTCTACTAATGCTAATTTCCTTCAGCTCCCCATTAAAACTTGTTTCTCTCAGAACTTTTGGTAGATTGCTTCAGTCTTCACAAAAGAAGACATGAACAAAGTACAAATTTAGTTCCTTGGCCATTTCTTTGTTCCCCATTATGAATTCTCCCGTTTCTGACTGTGAGGGGCCTACACTCGTTTTTGTCAATCTTTCTCTTTATATACCTATATAAATATTTACAGTCAGCTTTTAAGTCCCCTGTTATCTTTCATACTTTATTTTTCCCTTCTTAATCAATGAGGTAGAGAAGCAAAAAGATTTGAAATTCAGAGAAACAAATTAATAAACCGATTAATAAGGCCTTAAAAAAGCGCTGGGGTTCATTTCTCGAAGGATATAATTGAAAAGCAGAGGATTTATTTAAAACTTATATAGGCCATACTTGGGAGTACTGTGCACAGTCCTGGTCTCTATGATATAGCGGCTGGATGAAGTGCAAAAAAAATTTACTAGAATGACACTCAGCTAAGGGTGATCAGACTGGAACTTCTTTCTCGTGAAAGGGGAGAACACTCGAGGGATAATTCAATAAATGTATTTTAAGATTATGAAGAGGATTTGATAGGATAGATATAGAGAAGGTATTTCTACCTACAGGGGACTCCAGAGACCATCAATATAAGGTAGTGACCATTAAATATAATGGGAAACTTGGGAGAAACATCTTTACCCAGAGAGAGGTTGGAATGTGGAATTTACTTCCACAAGAACTGGTTTAGGTGACATCAATGCATTACAGGGGAATTAAGGATAAACAGCAAGGAAGAGAGGGATAGAAGGGCTTAAAAGGCTAGATAAGGAAGTGTAGAAGGAGGTTCATGTGTAGCTTAAACACGGCCATCTGTATGCTAGGCCAAGTGGTGTGTTTCTGGTCTGTGAATTGTATATAAATCTATGTAATCACTAAGAAATCATATGTGAAGAATTTCATACATCACTGGTTAGTCTTCAGTTGGAGTTTTGTTGTGTCTAATTTTGGGTGCTGTACCTTAGGAAGTTTGTGAAGACCTTAACGAGAGTACAGAGAAGATTTACTGGAATGGCACTGGGGTTGAAAGCCTTCATTCATGTGGAGAAACTGGGATTGTTCTTTGGCTGTGAGGGTGACAGGAAAATTTTGTCAAGGTGTTTGAAGTTATGTAAGGCTTCGATCAAGTAAATAAGCAGTAAAGTGTTTCCAGTTGTAACAGTCAGTAACTCATGGACATAGATTGAATATGTTTACCAAAGAACCAGAAAGGAGTTTTTTTTGCTGTGGGGTATGATCCAAATTCACTGTCTGCAAAGGTGGTGGAAACAGATTCAATGCAGTAGGAACTCCCAAAGAGGAGTTGGATAAGTATTTGAAAAAGGTAATGGGTACAGGGTTATGGGGAAAGAGCAGAGTGTGTGGGACTAATTGGATAGCTTTTTCAAAGACTGAGTACAGACATGATGGGCTGAATGACCTCCCCTTTGGTATGGGATTTGATAATGCTTTATTATGATCTCATATAGAATCCAAATCTTAGAATCATACAGTGCAGAAGGAGGCTGTTTGGCCCATCGAGTCTGCACCAACCACAATCCCACCCAGGCCCTACCCTCATAGCCCCATGTATTTACTCTAGCTAGCCTCTCTGACACTGAGGGACATTTAGAATGGCCAATCTGTACATCTTTGGACTGTTGGAGGAAACCTACACAGATGGGGAGAACATGCAAACTCCACTCAGACAATGACCCAAGCCAGGAATCGAACCTGAGCGCCTGGCACTGAGGCAGCAGTGCTAACCACTGTACCAGCATGTATATTAATATCTTGTCTCAAGCTTGTAGAGAGCATGTAATTGGAACTGATTTTCTTTGTCTCATGCTATCTTTGCAGAAGAACAAGGTGTGCCTTTGGGAAACTATTAATACGGACGTCGATGATCAGCTCTTCTTGGAGAGCACTAAGCCCTTGTGTGAAATCAACCACGATGGTGACGTAATGGATCTCCAGGTAACTGAAGCAGTGATCACGCTTGAGTGAGACGTGCGACACACCTCACACACATCCTAATTCCCCCAAATTCTTTCCCAAATATTTCCACCTTCCTTTCCTCTTCTAAGTTGCTCGTCAAAACCCCTCTCTTTGACCAAGCTTTTGGTTGTGTGTCTTTGACTTGGTGGCAAATTTTGCCTGATTAGTCCTGTGAAACGCTTTGCAATATATTAGCTATGTTCAAATTGCCACACAAGTGAATTAGTTTCAGAAGTAATCCTGTTCCCATTGACTAGGCAAACGAGAAAGTTGGAACAAGTAATGGTGAAGGTCATGTCCTTGAGCATTGGCCTCCATTTCAAACACTGCTGCTGTAAAATGCATGTAATCAGGATTGTGTTGTAAATGACAATGTCACTAGGGATTCATATATTTGTGACTATACAATTATCTCTCGTTCTTTTCTAACATTGTTGTCTTACTATTTTCAACTTTTATTCAATTACAAATTCCTACATCGACTTGTAATGGAAGTTACTACAGCTTTTATGCTTTTATAGTTTCTGGATGAGGAGAGGATTGTCACCGCTTCTTCTACAGGGAGTGTCATTGTATTCCATATTCATACAAACAACCAGGTAAAGATACTAAATACAAACGTTTCGCAGTAATAGCCAAAAAGTTTGAGAATTTAAACTAGAAGGAAAGTTTGTCTTCTGTTGTATATGTATTTTTAAATGTTACAACATTGATTTTACTTAACATTTTGTCAAATAAAATCAATTACTGAAGTAAAAAAGCACCCTTTTGTTACAGCTTGAGCGTACGCTCCTTGTATCCCGGCAGTGGGAGCATGCCCACTATCATTCTCATGACAGTGCTCCCTGTACCAGCCTAGTGTGTAATGGCCCTGAGATCATCAGCGTCGGGGAGGATGGCCGGATCAATCATTTCCACGTTGACCAAAAGGAACCCATACGGACCATAGGTGAGTATTAAAAAGAAATTATGACAGTGCTTGATTAAAGGACTTCTGTTTGCACATCTTTCCAGACCTCGGAGTGACCCACTTCACTTTACAGTCAGTGGAGCACTTTTCATGTGTTGCCACTGTTATAATTTTAAAAGCCCAGTCTGCACACAGCAAAATCCTACAAACAGCAATGTGATGATGATCAGATAGTGGTGTTAATCAAGGGATAAATAATGACAAACAGCGGTGAGAACTCACCAGCTAAATAAAAGTAAAATACTGCAGATGCTGAAATCCAAAACCAAAAGAGAAAATGTTGAAAAATCTCAGCAGGGGTAGAACATACAGCAATAGAACATTACAGCACAATACAGGCCCTTTGGCCCTCAATGTTGTACCGGGCTATGTCCAATCCCAAGATCAAGCTATCCCACTCGCTATCATTCTGGTGTGCTTCATGTGCCTATCTAATCACTGCTTGAAAGTTCCTAAAGTGTCTGACTCCACTATCTCAGCAGGCAGTCTATTCCACACCCCAACTACTGAGTGAAGAATCTACCTTGGACATCCCTCCTATATCTCCCACCATGAACCTTATAGATATGTCCCCCAGTAACAGTTACATCCACTGGAGGAAATAGTCTCTGCATGTCCACTGTATCAAACCCTCTCATCATCTTATAAACCTCAATTAAGTTGCCTCTCATCCTCCTCCGCTCCAAAAAGAAAAGCTCCAGCTCCCTCAACCTTTCCTCATAAGACCTACCCTCCAAACCAGGCAGCATCCTGGTAAATCTCCTCTGCACTCAGTGCTTCGACATCCTTATAATGAGGTGACCAGAACTGAACACACAATTCCAAATGTGGTCTCACCAACATCCGGTAAAGTTGCAGCACAACCCCATGGCTCTTAAACTCAAACCCCCTGTTAATGAATGCTAACACACTATAAGCCTTCTTCATGGCTCTATCCACTTGAGTGACAGCCTTCAGAGATCTGTGGTCTGGCAACATCTGTAAGGAAAGAAGAGAGCTGATGTTTTGAGTCCAGATGACCATTTTTCATTTAGATACATCTACATTCTCTCCTTACAGATGCTGCCAGACCTGCTGAGATTTTCCAGCATTTTCTCTATTGGTTTCAGAACTCACCAGCTCTTTTTCGAAATAGACCACAGAATTTTTAATGCCCATCTGAGAGCGAACAAAGCCTTGGTTAAATGTCTCACCTGAAAGATGGCACTCCTAACTTCAACACTTGCTATCAGCCTAGGAATTTGCACAAAATGACAAATCAAAACTTCAACTATCTTTCTCACGGGCACGAGAAGGCCCATCAAGCCTACTCAGTCTTGGCTGATCTTGGATTTCAACTCCATTTTCACATAAGCTCCCTAGACCCATTCATTCCCTGAGACACCAAAAATCTGTCTATCCCAATCTTAAATGTATTCAATGCAGCATCTACAACCTTCTGGGGTTGAGAACTCCAAAGATTCACAACCCTTTTGAGTGATATAATTTCTCCTCAATCTTGTGGCTCCTAATTCTGAGACTGGGCCTTCTTGTTCCAGGCTCCCCAGACAGTGGAAACAATCTACTCTATCAAGATTCTTCAGAATATTTTAGGTTTGCCAACTCACCAGTGAAACTATAGGGCAATGACAGTTGATGGTAAAGTGTTTTGTCCCTCCCTCCTGAGCACCACTTCTACAAAGAGGTATTTTGTACTCTAACTCAGTTTCCCATGGACTTGGCCTTAGGCATTGTTACTTGTTTCAGCTTCCTCTTCTACCTATTCTCTGGGAATAGGATTATTTCTGAAACCAATTTTCACTTGTGTAGGAATTTTAACATAGTTAAAACCCTACGGCATGGTGGCACAGTGGTTAGCACTGCTGCCTCACAGCTCCAGGAACCTGAGTTTGATTCTTGGTTTAGAGGTCACTGTCTGTGTGGAGTTTGCACATTCTCCCCATGTCTGTGTGGGTTTCCTCCGGGTGCTCCGGTTTCCTCCCATAGTCCAAGGATGTGCAGGTTACGTGTGTTGGCCTTGCTAAATTGTCCCTTAATGTTCTGCGATGCATAAATTAATGGGATTAGCAGGGTAAATATACGGGGTTACGGTAATAGGGCCTTGATGGGATTGTTGGTGCAGACTTGATGGGTTGAATGGCCTCCTTCTGCACCGTAGGGTTTCTGTGATTCTTAGCAAAGTGCTTCACAGGAATGTAGCCAGGGAAAATATGACAGAGTCAAAGACAGGCAACCAAAAGCTTGGTCAAAGAGAGGTTTTGATGGGCAACTTAAAAGAGGAAAGGAAGGTGGAAATATTTGGGGAGGAATTTAATTAAAAATTGGTATTAAACTAGATTGGTTCAGAAGAGGTCAGAGGGACATTTGCAAACTGGTTAGTGAAATATGCAAGCCAGTTAACAAACATATTGTAAATGCCAATAATTAGAAATACCCAGGAAGAGATCAGAAACCATCAATCCAAAATGCCAATTTGTACACAGCCAGGTCCCACAAACAGAAATGCGATGATCTGTTTCTTTGACTAATTCATCTTTTGTGACCACTTGTGATTCGGGGCCTTGGTTCAACATCTGATCTTTTAAAAAAAAACACCTATGAGTGCAAAACCTTTCAGTATTTGGAGCGTCTGTGTACATTTTGTGTTCTGGGGTGGGAATTGAGCCCACAATCTTCATGACTTGGAAGAGTGAGTGCTACCTACTGAGCCACAGCTGGTATCTACTTAATGCATTAATCATGCAAAATTAAAATAAGGCTCCCAACAAGCAATAGCTCTGTTTCAAGAGTTAGAGCTGAACAACATAGCATTGACTTTTAACAAGCTCATTTTCCGTTCAATGTAAGATTGTTTGTGAATGGACCTCAACAACAAGGCTTATTGCCCCTTCTTCTTCCAGACAATGCTGACAGCAGTTCACTCAATGCAGTCACCTTCCTGCGAACTACAGAAATTTTGACAGTCAGCTCAATTGGACAGTTGAAAATCTGGGACTTCAGGCAGCCAGGAAATAAACCTCAACAGATATACTCTTTGTAAGTTCAGCCTTTGCTGCTTTTTCAAGCTTGCATTAAATATAGGAATGATGAAAGGCAATGCAACAGATCAGAAAGTTACTGTCACATAATTGCAATTGTTGAAACATTTATGCATCCCACCCCACCCCAAAAGGGCAAACCCGCCCCCCACCCCGCTTGTAATTAGACCTTGGAGATTGAATGCCTGCACCTTCATTGTGAACAGGATAATGGGATGGAGACACAGGCCCTTAAATCACAGTCTTCAATAGTCTACAAGCACTGTTGGACATGTCGCTGGGACTGGGGCTTGTACTGGAGATGTAACAAAGAAGAATTTTGTTTTTGAAATATTTCTCCAAATTTATGCATTTAAATTTTGTATAACAGTTTATCAAACAAAATAGGGCAGCACAGTGATTGCACTAGGGACCTGGGTTCAAGGTGCAAAAAAAAGTACAGTGCAGGAACAGGTCCTTCTGCTCTCCAAGCCTGTGCCAATCACGATGCCCTAACTCAACTTAAAAAAAAACCCTCTGCTCTTACTTGGTCCATATTCCTCTACTCCCTCCCTATTTTGGCCTTGAGGTGACTGTCTGTGCAGAGTCTGCACGTTCGTCCTGTGTCTGCGTGGGTTTTCTCCATGTGCTTCAGATTCTTCCCACTATCCAAAGGTGTGCAAGTTAGATTGATTAGTCATGTTAAATTGTCCCAAGATGTGTAGGTTCGGAGAATTAGCGTCACAAATAAGTGGGGCTACGGGGATAGGGCCTGAGTGGGATGATGTCGAAAAGTAGATGCAGACTTCTTCTGCAGTGTAGGGATTCTATAGATATTCTAGCCTATATAATGAGGCCATTCAGCCTATTACATGTGAATTTGTCTCCTTTCCCCATGCACTTTTTAAACAAAACAGCAAACTTCCATTTAAAAGTTCTTGAAGATTCCATTTCAACCACTTTCACATTAAACGTTTTGCATCCTGTATTAAAGATTGAACAAATGCCCAGACCTCTCCCTTCATTGATTATGTTGATCCTGTGTTAAACAGTTGTTGTTGAACCATTGTTGTTAAACTGATGACAGGTTCATCCTAGAAAACGAAAACAAATGTTTATTCATATCACACCTTTCACAACCTCCAGATGTCCCAGCACATTTTGCAGCCAGTTAAGTATGTCACTGCTGTAATGTAGGAAATGGGACAATACTGAGTTTCCCAGTCTCTGGGTGAAGAAGCTTCTCCAGAATTTCCTGTTAGATGTATTAGTGGCTGTCTTTATGTTGATGTTCCTCTAGTTCTGTTCTTGTCCACAAGCAGAAGCATTTCTCCATATTGCGTGGTGGCACATTGGTTAGCACTGCTGCCTCACAGTTCCAGAGATCCAGGTTCAATTCCTGGCTTGAGTATCTGTCTGTGCAGAGTCTGCATGTTCTCCCGTGTCTGTGTGGTTTTCCTCCAGCTGCTCCAGTTACCTCCCGCAGTCCAAAGATGTGAGTTGGGTGGATGGGCTATGTTAAATTGCCACTCAAGTGTCAGGATGACTAGCAGGATAAATACATGGGATTACAGGGATAGAGCCTGGGTGGGATCGTTGCTGGTGCAGATTCGATGGGCCAAATGGCCTTTTTTCTGCACTGTGGAGATTCTTTGATCTACTTTATAAAACCTTTTCGTTATTTTCAAAGTTTCTAGCAGGTCTGGAGCATTGGTTGCTATTGCAAAGATATTATTAAAAGTAGTGCTTACTTGCTTTTTTTTAACGCTAACTGTTGTTTCCCAGGACGGGTGACCGAGTGCCACTGCATTGTGTCGATAGACATCCAAATCAGCAGCACATAGTGGCAACTGGCGGCCAGGATGGAACATTCTGTATCTGGGATGTCAGGCAAGGAAGTATACCCATCTCCTTACTGGATGCCCATTCTGCAGAAAGTATGTTTGTTTCTTGTTATCTTCCCCTCTCTCTGACTGCTGAGAATTTTCCGCAAATTCTTTGATATGTAATAAGCTTGCAGGTTTAAAGGTCCCTTCCTTCGTCTTTTTGTTTTCAAACTCTTTGGGTGGAGGAGGGCGAGTAGCGGGGACAATAATCCAGTAAAATGCATTTAAGTTTCAATGAATTATTTTCAGAAGTTCCTTTATTTAGAGAATGACGAGAATGTGGAACTGGCTATCGAAGAGAGTATTTGAGACAAAAGCCATCAATGCATTTAAGGGGAAGCTAGATAAATGTATGAAGAGAGGGGAATAGAAGGATATGCTGATAGGGTGAGATGAACAAAGGTAAGGAAGAGACTTGGGAGGCTTGGACATCTGTATTGTCTAACAGTTCCATGACACACACTGCACTGTACACATTTACAAATAATTTAGTAGGTCTGTTAAATTAAGAATTGACAATTGTGCACCAATAATAAGACTTGCACAATTACTGTTGGTAAGTTATTAATGATTGGTGGAACTTACTGGTTCTGTTTAAGGGAGTCTTCTCTTGACCTTCTTCCAATGTAATGCACATGGAGCTCATTGAAGGATCAAATTGAATTCCCAGGGGATCTGAAAGACTGAAGTATCTTTGACCTATCTCACTGATGCACGACCTAGTCTCGGTGTCCATCTTTTTATTGATGATTCGTAACGGCCCAAAAATTTTTTCTTCAAACTTCAATTACTCCCATCCTGTAACCCTGTTTAATCTGAATACAGCACTTAGCCTTGGCTCTCCATAGGCATTAGTATCATGTTAAGAACATGTTTGAAGAAGTCCCACGTAAGAGATTATCATACAAGATTAAAGCGCATGAGATTGGGCTAACTGTATTGAGATGGATCGAAAACTGGTTGGCAAAGAGGAAATAAAGAGTACGAATTAATGGGCCCTTTTCAAATTAGAAGGCAGTAACTAGTGGGGTGCCACAGGGATTGTTGCTGGAACCCCAGCTATTCACAGTATATATTAATGATTTGGATGAGGGAACAAAATGTAATATCTCAAACTTTGCTGATGATACCATGTTGGGTGGGAAGGTGAACTGTGGTGGGGATGCAGAGATCCTTCAGAATGATCTGGGTGGGATAGGTGAAAGGGCAAATCAATGGCAGATGCAGTATAATTTGGATAAATGTGAGGTTATTCACTTTGGAAGCAAAAGCAAGAAGGCAGATTACTACCTGAATGGCTCTCCCAATATAGCAGGATCTGGGTGTCCTTGTGCACTAGTCATTGAAGGTAAGCATGCAGGTGCAGCAGGCAGTAAAGAAGGCAAATGGCATGTTGGCTTTCATTGCAAGATGTTTCAGTACAGAAGTAAGAATGTGTTGTTGCAATTATTAGACAGGGCCTTGGTGAGGCCACACCTAGAATATTGTGTACAATTTTGGTCTCCTTTTCAGAAGAAGGATGTACTTGCTCTTGAGGGAGTGCAATGAAGGTTTACCAGACTGACTCTGGGAATGGCAGGACTGATGTATGAGGAGAGATTAACTAGGTTAGGATTGTTTTTGCTGGAGTTCAGATGAATGAAGGGGGGATTCTCATAGAGACTTATAAAATTCTAATAGGACTAGACAGGGTAGATGCAGGGAGGATGTTCCTGATGGTGGGGGAATCCAAAACCAGGAGTCAAGTCTGAGGATTCAGGGTAGACCATTAGGACAGAGATGAGAGACATTTCTTCCCCCAAAGAGGGGTGAACCTGTGGAATTCATTACAACAGGAAGTAGTTGATGCCAAAACATTGAATGTATTCAACAGGTGGCTAGATGTAGCACTTGGGGCGAATGGGATCAAAGGTTATGGGGAGAAAGCAGGATTAGGCTAATGAGTTAGATGATCAATCATGATCGTAATGAATGGCAGAGCAGGCTCAAAGAGCCAAATGGTCTCCTCCTGCTCCTACCTTCTATGTTTCTATGTTAAAAACAGTTTTCTGCACAGAATTTTCCATTAAAAAGATAACTTGAATTTATATAGTGCCTTTAACATAATGGTTTATTATCAAAAATTGACACTGAACCACTTGAGACATTTGGACAAGCAGCTGTAAGCTTGGTCACAGAGGTATGTGTTACAGAACACCTTAAAGGAGGTGGTAGTGGCAGAGAGGCTTAGGGAGGGAATTCCAGAATTTAGGACCTGGGCAGCTGAATGTACAGTCTTCACTGGTGGAACAGTTAAAGTCAGGGATGAGCAAGAAACCAACATTGGAGGAGCACCGAGATCTGAGGCTGGGAGAGGTTATAGAGGTATGGAGGGATGAGATCATAGAGGAATTTGAAAACAAGGATAAATATTTTAAAATGTGGATGATGCCAGAGTGGAAGCCAGTGTATGTCAGGGAACCCAGGAGTGATGGAACAGGAGTCGATGTAAGTTAGGATAAGGCCATCAGAATTTTGGATGGTCTCAAGTGTGTGGAGGGTTCAAGATGGGAGGCAGACCAAGAGAACATTGGAATTATCAAGCCAAATCAAATTCAAGTCACGTTGAGGATTTCAACAGCAGCAGTTTGGAGTAGTGCCTTGGAGGTGGAAAGCTTTGATCCTCTAAAATATTTAGTTTGAAAAAAGATCTTTGTACATCCTATGCTGTGTATTCTATACTGAATGTCAGATAACCAGTGTGACAAATCAGAGGTAGTGGATGTTGATTGTATGTTTAATTATTTCACTTGAGCACATGTAAAAAAAAAAGCCTTAACTGAACCTATGGTATGGTGGAATTCAGAGGGATATGCTTGTAATGTTTCACTTTGTAAATAAATGTCGGACTCAGTAAAAATTGGCAATGGGCTTTCTGGAATAGAACAGCAGAGAGCTTGAGAAGTAGTGGTGAAGTAGAGAAGGGTGTCACCAACATACATTTAGAGCCTGACACTTTTTTTGATAACTTCTACTGCCATAAATTTCTATATTTAAATTTATAATTAAACTGCATATGTAAATTAGTTGCTATATTTGGGTCAACCCCCCCCACCTTGCAAACTCACCTCCCCCTCACTGACTGCAGTGAGTTTAAACTATCAGTTGTAGATCAGAAGCACACTCTCACTTCTGAGCCAGAAAGTCATGGATTCAAGTCCCACTCCAAAAAATTGAGCACATAATTTAAGCATCACTCCAGTGCTGTACTGGAGTGATGATAAACTTTAGTTCAGATGTTAAACCAGAACTCCGTTTGCCCTCTTGGTGGATACTGCACTATTTGAAGAAGAGTAAAGTTCTCCTTGGTGCTTTGACCAATCCTCATCCCTTCACCAGTGGTGTTAAAATAGATAACCGTGGTTGTTTTCACAGGCTGCTCATGGAGTCTTGCTATGCTCAGTTTATCTGCTACGTTCCAACAGTGTCTACACTCAACAATATTTAATTGCCTATAAATTCACTTAAAATGTCCTGCGGTTATCAAAAATGTGGTCTGAATTAAACCTGTGGCCGTGATCCTGCTATAAGAACATAAGAAATAGGAGCAGGAGTAGGCCATCTAGCCCTTCGAGCCTGCCCTGCCATTCAATAAGATCATGGCTGATCTGAAGTGGCTCAGTTCCACTTTCCCGGCTTCTCCCCATAACCCTTAATCCCCTTGCCTATCAAAAACCTATCTACCCGCGTCTTAAATATATTTAGCGAGGCAGCCTCCACCACTTCAACGGGCAGAGAATTCCAAAGATTCGCCACCCTTTGAGTGAAGGGTGGTGAATCTCTGTCTGCCCTTCAGCTCCATTTTATCTTGAGTAAAACACGCCAGTGTTCAATAGTGGAAATCATCTTGTGTGTGCCTCCCTCTAAATATTTCATTAGTCTAAATGCACATGTCTCAGTTCTTCCTGCCATTTCTCACCATATTCAAACTCCCAAGTGAATGAGACATTGGCTCTGACTTATTCTTCTTAGAGCTTCCTGATCTTGAGTAATATATCATGGGTCCAGCACAGGCGCTGGTGCTGACCATAATAGGGTGACCAGTGGTGGCCACCACACTGTAATCTCACACTGTGCCCCTTCCAAATCAATGTGAGCCTGTCCAAAACAAGCTGGGACACCAATGCGCTACCACCCTTCTGTGTGATTGTGTTTGGTTGTTGCTGATGAGTTTCATTTATTGTGTGTTCAGTTGAATGATAAAAGTACAAGCTTTTCAAAGTGTGCTGTGCTTTATTAACAGTATGGGAAGTTCATTTTCATCCCTCCAATCCTGATCATGTGTTTACTTGCTCTGAGGATGGGACACTGTGGCATTGGAATGCTTCTGTTGTATCTCCTGATCTGCCTTCCTTTCTCCAACCAAGTAAGAACCAAGACACTGATTTAACAATTGTAGGTTTTTTTCTGGCATTGAATAGAATGTTAAATCAAATATTTCAGCCCAGATAAACATGTTACGGAATGGAGGTTTATTTATTTGAATGAAACAAGTGAGTTAGGAAAATAGAAGGAAGAGATATACTAATCTGAAAGGGTGATTTTTTTTTTTCCTTGGCCATGGAAATCTTTGGAAAATCATAGAATCCCTACAGTGCAGAAAGAAGCCATTCAGCCCATCAAGTTCACACTGACAACAATCCCACCTAGGCCCTATCCCAGTAACCCCACACATTTACCCTAATCCCTCAAACCTGTGCATCCTGGGACACTAAGGGGCAATTGAGCACAGCCAATGCACCTAACCTGCACATCTTTGGACTGTGGGAAGAAATTGAAGCACCCGGTGGAAATCCACGCAGACACAGGGAGAAAATACAAATTCCACAAGGTAGTGACCCACGCCGGAAATGTCTGTACTTTATATGCTCTGTCTGAGGCCAGAACTCTCCATTCACCTGACGAAGGGACTAACCCCGAAAGCTTGTGAGTATATTATCAAATAAATAGGTTGGACTAAAACCTGGTGTTGTCAGACTTTTTACCATGCATCTTTTACCATGATCAACAATTCCATGTGATGGTTATACTTTACCTTCTCCTTTAATTGGACATTTTATTTTCCCAGAACCAGTCCAAAGCTATTCTTCTTTATCTTTTTCCTTTCCCAATCTATTCCCAGAACCAACTTTTACTAAGAGGGTTACATTGGAGATTCATTGTTCTAGCTAAAGCCAGGCAAATCTTCCATCCTCATTTAAATCTTCACAAACTTGGTTTCTTCAATCTGAGCATGAGCTCCCACCCACAATTTGCATGGTGAACAATAATCAGTATTTCATGTGCTTCAGGAGCAGTTTCTTTTGCTTTCTCCCTCAGCTTCTTGCAGACTGAACTGGGTTATGAAGTTCAGCAATATCTGAGGAAATCCTGTGACCTAATACAACAATGGCTTGCTATAGACTCATCCCTTCTCAAAGGCCAACGTTGTGACAACATGAATTGCATTGGTCCTCACATCCAGGTAGAAATGCCAATTAGCTATCGTCGAGGTCTTCAACTCCATTGGAATTAAACTAACAGTTTAAACTAAAATTTATAAAACTTGACGATCTCAGTCTTTCCCTGCGAGACTTGAAGACTGACAGTCTATACACAATCAACATAAATACTCTTGCCATTGTTCACAGGTATGAAAATCTTGCATGGTCTTCCGAGTAAATCATATGTTCCCTTTTACCGATCAATCCACACAGACTTGCTGAGCAGAATTCAGAACAGATCACATCGCCCCTCCATTACTCCTTAAATTGAAAAACGAATCCGAAAACATAACTATCTTTTAAACTTCCTATTGTAACAAATGGTTAAACAAAGATGAAATCCAAGTAAGGACAGCAGATTTCTTTTTCTAAAGGACATTGGTGAAAGACTAAGATAAAGGCAAAATACTGCGGATGCTGGAACCTGAAACAAAAACAGAAAATGCTGGAAAATCTCAGCAGGTCTGACAGCATTTGCGGAGAGAGAATAGAGCCAATGTTTTGAGTCTAGATGACCCTTCATCAGCTTGAAACGTTGGCTGTATTCTCTCCCCACAGATGCTGTCAAACCTGCTGAGATTTTCAAGCATTTTTTTTCCTGTTGGTGAAAAACTAACCTGGTTTTATATAGTGTCATTTTTAACTTCCAAAATGCATTTAATTAACTGAATTTATATTCTCCAGCCACAGTGGTTGACTGTTGTCATTAGTCCAACAACATAGCTATTATGCTTTCGTTGAGTTATATTCAATTATATTCAGTTATAAAAGTTGTATTCAATCACATTGTGAATTACAGCCAGGCTTTGGATTAAAATGTCTGTTTGCTGGTGTCACAATACATGGAAAGTGTCAAGTTCTTGGCTGTAGTGGAGAACCAAACTGAAGAAGACACTTAGTCGTTGGACTGCGGTGCAAGGTTTATGGTTCTGAAAAGTTACTTGAGCAACAAATGTACTGTAAGCATTTATTGTTAGAAAGGCAAAACATTCTCATCACTTCTCTTCCTGCATTTTCTCAGGTCGAAGAAACTTCTCATTGAATACCCCAGTTTCCCATACCGACACAAACCAGTCATTGAGCAGTGCGTGGCTCACTATGGATATTGCAAAAGGAAGAGTGGAAATCAATAACCTGCTGTCAGAATATGTCCTCTCGGTGAATAGTTTGGATGTTATGGGAGAACATTTAGTGTGTGGGACAGATGCAGAAGCTGTCTACTTCACCCATAATCTGGAGCTCTGATGGGCGTCAAACCACACAGTAGACTTTGACAAAACTCAGATGTAAATTCCTGTGCAAGAACCAGTGTCAAAACCATTAACCTGCCAGCCTATGTGTACAGTACCATGGCAAGTACACTTGGCTGTTTTTTTATATATGAAAACAAATAAATTGCCACCATCAAAGCTGACTTGGTTATATTTTAAAATAAAAGTTTATTTATTAGTCACAAGTAGGCTTACATTAACACTCCAATGATGTTACAATGACAATCCCCAAGTCACCATACTCCAACACTTGTTCAGGTACACTGAAAGAGAATTTAGCATGGCCAATGCATCTAAAGACCAAATTATTCTGAGTTAGATTCCAGCCCACATCCCTCTAGTAAATTCTTAGCAATCCATGATGCTATTTTCAGTTCCTTCATTACGATGATGGCTGATCATCAAATTCAGTACCCTGATCTCTGCTTCCCCCCATATCCCTTCATCCCTTTAGCCCCAAGAGTTATAGAAAATTTCAAGAACAGGGGGTGCATATTGAAAGTTTGGACATGCTGGAGTTTTCTGGCCATTGATTTAACTGGTCGCAAAATTGCCCTTATTGGGCCTTTGGCAAAAGTGAGAACATTCTTGCCTCTGAGACAACAACATCATTGGTTTAAAATGCATTTTAGGACTTGAACAGATAGTCTACAAGTTTGCATTCATATAGTACCTTTTATGCAGTAAAAAGTACCAAAATACTTCATGAAAAGCACAATCTGAAAGTAAAAATTGACACAACTCAAAAGGAGTAAGCATTAGGACAAGTGACCAAAAAATGTTTTTTTTTAAGGAGTGTTTTAAACGAGTGAATCAGGTTTAAGAAGAGAAGTCTAGAACTTGGGCCCTAGATGACTGAAGATACAACTGCCAGTGGTGAGGTGAAGGAAGTAAGGAACACAAGAGTACCAAGTTGGAGGAACACAGAATTCTGAAGGTTTTAGTCTGTGAGGAATTTGAACACTTTTGGATAAGCCCAAGTTTATGGACTAGGCTGAAATTATTGTTTACGTTGTTGGCGGTGTCATTCAGGCAGCTGGATAGACACAAATTTATGTGAAGACGGGTATCTTGGTGTCTTGTTCAACACCACCAAAAACTGGTTATATATCCTTTCTGCTTGTTGGATTTTGAAACACATTGGCTGCTATGTTTGACTACATAACAGTGACTGCACTTAAAGAGCAAACAATTTGCCATGTTTGCTTAAATAGATTGTTTTCTTTTGGAAAGCGCAATTACGTCAGTCTCCAATTGCTCACCCAGATGGTTAGTTTTCATGTGCTACATGAGGTGATGTAGATTGAGCTATTAAAGTCAGTGATGCCCATGACTGAATAAAAAAAAGGAAGAGAAGGAAAAGCGAAGGCCAGCAGGTTCATGGAGCTTGATGCATGCTGCTGTGGCAAAACTTGGACATCACAATCCCTGTGTGTGCCCTACTAGCCAGCCATGCAATCTCCAAAGAGCAGCAACAAGTAACAGAAGTTAAAATAAACATGATATCTGCACACAGAATCATAGAACCCTACAGTGCAGAAAGAGGCCCTTCGGCAAATCGAGTCTGCACCAAACACAATCCCACCCAGGCCCTACCTACGTATTATACCCACTAACCCCTCTAACCTAAGCATCCCTGGACACTAAAGGGCAATTTCTTAGCATAGCCAATCAACCTAACCCCGCATGTCTTTGGACTGTGGGAGGAAAGTGGAGTACCCAGAGGAAACCTATGCAGAAACAAGAAGAATGTGCAAACTCCACACAGACAGTGACCTGAGCTGGGAATTGAACCCAGGATCCTGGAGCAGTGAAGCAGTGCTAACCATTGTGCTACCATGATGATAGCATGCATCTTTGGGCTGTACCATTGATGGCACTGCCAATTATCTGTGATGTCAAGTCTTCCTCCATCTCCTTACGAAAAAAGTAGGACATACATTCTTAGTCTTTAGTAAGACTCAAAAAACATAACAACCTATTGATACTCTTTATCAAGGCTGAAAAGGCCAATGGCTAAGGGGTGACTGATAAAATATAAGTGAAAATGGATTCACGCCACATCAAAAAGTAGTGCTGGATACTGCAAAGGTTATGGTCCCTGTTGAAATTCTGGCAGTAATACCAAAGACTTGTATTCAAAATTAGCCGCAACCTTAGCCAAGCTGTTCCATAATACTAGCATCTACCTGATGATGTGGAAAATTGTTCAGGAATGTCCTGTCCCCTAATAGGGGAACAAATCCAATATTGCCATTTGCCATTCAGGGCAAAGCAGCCCAGTTGATTGGCACCTTATTCATCACCTTAAATATCCAATATTAAATTTGAGTTCTGAAGAAGTCCTATTGAGCATAAGAGATTGGAGCAGAAGTAAACCGTGTAGATCGATCAATATGATCATGGCTGATCTTGGGGCTTCAACTCCAATATGCTGCTCTCTCTCCAAATTCCTTGATCCTCAGAGACACTCAAAAATCTGTCCATCCCAGTCCTATTCAATGGTGGAAGATCCACAATTACTGAATTAAAATCCTGGAACTCCCTAACCACACCACATGGACTATAGCAATTCAAGGCTCACCTTTCAAAGGGGTTTGAGATGTGCAAAAAGTTTAGACTTGTTGTTTAGAAGGGTGAGAGGAGATCTCACAGAAATTTATAAAATTCTAACTGGATAGTTTCAGAAGGAAAGTTCCCAATAGTTCAGAACTAGGGGGTCATAGTTTGAGGATAAGGGATAAACCTTTTAAAACTGAGATAAGGAGAAATTTCTTCATCTAGAGACTGGTGATTGTGTGGAATTCACTGCCACAGAAAGTAGTTGAGGCCAGATTTCAAGAAGGAATTAGATACAGTTCTGGCAGCTAAAGGGATCGGGATACTGAATTTGATGATCGGCCATGATCGTAATGAATGGTGGAGTAGGTTCAAAGGGCTGAATGACCTAATCCTGCTTCTAGTTTCTATTTTTCTATGTTCTACCAACCCTAAAGAATGCACCTTCCCACTCCCCACCCCTATTCCGTGAAAAAAATTAGAATTTACTTCATGCATACAGTGTTGTATATGGCTTTGAATGTGCTATGGTGATACATAATATTCTAAATATATTAAAGACTTACAATTATATCGTGTCTTTTTGCATCCTCCAAACGTCTCAAAGTACAGCAAATGAAGTACTTTTGAAGAGTAATACTACTGTAATGTGGCAGATAATTTGCACAGCAAATCCCACAGACAACGATGTGATCATGATAAGATCATTTGCTTTCCTGCATTTGGTTGCGGCTTAAACATTGGTGATGACACCAAGTAAAACTATCCTGTTCTTCCTCAAAATATGCCATGGGATTTTACAGATCCTGAGAGGGCTGACAGGGCTCTGGTTCAATGTCTTACCAGAATCTCTTGACAGTGCAGCACTCCCTGTGTAGTGGGCAAGAAACAATACTTTTCACTGCATACCAATACATGTGTTGATAATAAATCAAATCAAATCCCTCAGTACTACACTGATTGCAGAACTCCTTCAATCTTATTTGTGGATATGTGAAACAAAGTGTAACCAGATATATGTAGTGCTACAAATTTACACAGGTAAGTATGAATCTGAGGTGGTATAGTGAATAGTTTTTCTGTATCTGAGTCAGAAACTCTGGGTTTGAGTCTCACCCCAGTACCTGATGGTCAAGTAAGGCACATTCAACACATCAGTGAGGTGGTAAGAGTGAGATAGACTCCTGGATATGTTTGATACAGAGTGGTGCTCCAGGAAAAAAAAACCTCACTGTGCAGAAGAGAAAGAACAACAAATCTGAGTTTTTATTATTGTCAATTAAAAGTATTCTTTCTTGAGTGCTATACAGACAAAGCATACTGTTCATTGAGTACGTGGGGGAGAAGGAAAGGAGGGCGCAGAATGTAGTGAAATATGAATGCGTAGCAGCAAGCACAACAGTTAGCACTGCCGCCTCACAGTGCCAGGGACCTGGGTTCAATTCCCAGCTTGGGTCACTGTGCGGAGTCTGCATGTTCTCCCCGTGTCTGCATGGGTTTCCTCCAGGTGCTCCATTTTCCTCCCACAGTCCAAAGATGTGCAGGTTAGGTGCATTGGCCGTGCTAAATTCTCCCTCAGTGTACCCGAACAGGCACTGGAATGTAGCAATTAGAGGATTTTCATGGTAACTTCATTGCAGTTACTATGCAAGTTACTAAGTAATGTAAGCTAGTTGTGACACGAATAAATATTCTTTAAAACTAGGGGAGAGGCTGCAGACTGTAGTGAAATATGAAGGTACAGCAGCACAATGGCTGTTTGATGAGGTTGGACTAGTTGCAGTAATTCCAGTAAGAAGTCTCACAACACCAGGTTAAAATCCAACAGGTTTATTTGGTAGCAAACGCCTCTAGCTTTCGGAAGCTACTGGCGTTTGCTACCAAATAAACCTGTTGGAGTTTAACCGGGTGTTGTGAGACTGCTTACCGTGGTTACCCCGGTCCAACGTCAGCATCTCCACATCATGTAGTAACTCCTCCAGGCCAGAGACGGCGCGAACGCAGGCTGAGAACTTGCCCTGCTCCCGCGAGAGGATCTGAGGAGGATCGGGTCGGAGCGGCCATTGCAGGCCTGGGCTGTCCGGGGGGTAGGTACACCCGGGGGGAGCGGCGCTCCGGGCGATTGGGAGAGGGTGTGTTAGACAGCGGTAGTGTCAGCCTTCCTATAGCCGGCCCTCGGGCAGCGGATCCCGGGCCGGTGGTGGCGTAGTGGGCGATGAGTTGGCAAGAAGATCGGAGCCTAAAATGGCCGTGGGGCCTAAAGGTGGGATCGTGAGGAAGGGACTGAGGCCCAGTCTCCCACCCCGGGGCCCGGCTTCCCACCGCGGGCCCAGGGCCCAGGCCTCCCACTGCGGGCCGGCAGCCCCGACCAAGCCTCCCGCTCCAAAAATACTGCAGGTTGGGTGCCTAGAGTTTGGGTGTACTGTAAAAAGCCAGAGTATGGATTACCTGGGGCAGCAGTTTGGTCCCTTTGAATTAACAAACCAGTGTTACTGTACTAATTACTCACAGCTTCTGCCCATCCCTCAGCTCTGCAGATATTTCCCTACCATGAATTTGCCCCTTTGAAAGTTATCATTTCAGGCAGCACGTTCCAGAGTATCGTATCTCAGTGTAAATCACACCCTATTTCACCCTTCAATTCTTTTGTGAATTATTTCAAATCTTTGTCTTCTGGTTGCGATTTCTGTTTGCAACGGGAACAAATCTTTTTCACTTTCTTTGCTCCAAGAACAATCACAACTACTGCACTCTTTTTAAAGTTTATTTCTTAGGGACCCAAGTAACACTGCAATGAAGTTACTGTGAAAATCCCCTAGTCGTCACACTCCGACGCCTGTTTGGGTACCCAGAGAGAATTAGTATGGCCAATGCATTTAACCACGTCTTTCGGCCTGTGGGAGGAAATCCGTGCAGACACAGCACAGATAGTGATCCAAGCGAGGAATTGAACCCAGATCCCTGGTGTTGTGAGGCATCAGTGCTAACCACTGTGTTTCTCAGTGACAGACATACAAGTTTGAACCAGTGTTTAATGTGAAACTAACCTTCAAACGTTTTTCCAAAGATTTGGAAAAAGCAATAAACTTACATTATTTGAACAACTGTGTAAATGTTGCCTACTTTGCTTTGTACACAGCTTGCAAAAAACGTACCTTTGAGTACAATTGGATTTGCAGATAACAATCCATATTTCATAGCATGACGTATGTGATACTGACAAAAGCCTTGTGAGAAGTAAGTGAGCCTCCTATTCCCTGATAAAGATAGAGAACAGTGGGAAACTATTTTGTGTTAACATGTTTGCATGTGCTGTCTTCCCATATGATACGCAGCATGTATAGATATGGTGAACTGCAATAAATGTTGAGGAGCCTATTAGATTACTGGGTGTTCAAGGTGGGATAATATTTTTACATCTGAAAGTCTTCTTCCATGATAACCCTGTTCTTAAATCTTTGTAGTTTCATATTAATTGTAGCTAGTGCGTTGGAAAAGTATTATTAATGAAAAGGTCAGCTTATGTAGTTTGTTTATATACAAAGACCATCCTATCCCCAGTCTGATGGTACATTTGCGAAACTGGGAAATTATTTTTGATTTCCTAATCATTTTGTGTATTAATTTCATGATATATTATGAATGGTGTATTGCCTAGTGCAGAATTGTTTCCCTGTTGGTGTAGTACTGAACCTTGAGTCCCTGACGTATGCTATATTAGTTAATCCTGGGGAGTGAATATAGGCTTCACTTAGCTTCAGTTCCTTGAATTTCACAGGGGTAAAAAAAAGCAACATTTCTGCTCCAGTTGTAATATAAGATTCATTGCTAGAAAGTATACGTGGCAATATTAGGCAGGTTACTGTTTGACATATCTTAAAACATGAAATACTTTCTCCAAAGAAGCAAAAATTCATGATAGTTATGGATTGTGACTTATTTCTTTGTGGAAATCTGTTTGACTTTTTGGTTCTGTATTAAAGTTTTTAATTCAGATACTTAGTGCCTTGTATGGTAAGCATTTGTGTAATAATTTTATTTCTGGGTTAAATTGTATCATTTAATGCATTTTTTTGTTACAGATAACTGGATTGTGCAAATACACAAATGAGCAGAACAACAAACTTGCAGTTGAGAGTCTCAGATATCTGACACAGAAGCCCAAGGCCACCTGTAAATTGCTGAAATTTCACTTATGTAAATGAGCCAAGAGTGGTTGGTTTTTTCTGACACCTTCATGAAGAGGGGAGAGAAGCCTGATGGACATAGACAAATGAGGCCAAAAACATTCCCTGCCAGCAACTTTTCTGGGAGTAGCCGCCAGATGTTGCAGGAAATCCGAGAGAGTCTCAGGCATTTACCCAAACCATCAGGAGATGCTGGGAGCACTGATCAAAGTATGATGAAATTGGGCACTGAAGATTCAAGACAACAGGGTCGGAATGCTCTTAAATTCGTAACTTACCAAAAAGCCCTGCAGGAGATTCGGAATTCCTTGTTGCCATTTTCAAATGAGTACAGTTCATCAGTCCGTGGATCCGCCGATGTAAACAAGCAGATGTTACAGGATTTAGTAACTGCAGGGTTTGATGAGGTGAGATCTATTTAAATGGAACACCTTGGATTCAATCCACTTAGGCTGCAATGCAAGCTATATTGCAAATTCCTTACAGATTGCTAAATTCTATGTTAACATTTGCCAAGGTGCTAAGTCTTTAGAATGACATGTTAACAATGCATGCATTATTAAATGCCAACTGGCCAGTAAGTGCAGGAAATTCAGAAATATGCCATACATTGTGAATCATTTTGGTCGATTTATACCACTCGACTGTTTGCTTACCTGAAGTGACAACTCACTCTTGGCTTCTCCATTATTTTGGAGAATTTCCAGCAAATGCATATTAATTGTCCATTAAACATACTATTGAAGCAAGAATTTTCCCACTATGCCCTCTCAGAATATGATTGTTGCAAAATGTTAATAAAGGACACATTTGTGTTAGGTGAATGTCATTCATTGCAGACTGCTGCAGTTGCATCACATTTTTAATATAAATGTCTTTTGGCACCAGGGCCATCCGGGTACATGAAGGCAAAGCTGTTGTGCCAGAAGCCCAGGAATCGTGTGTTGCTAACATCCAATGGAATTTGCCTAAATCTGCAACATCAAAAAAATTAAATAGAAACAGCAGATTATGGAAGTTGCATTCTCCAGTGACCCATCTAGTCACAGTAAAAATTGCTGCTGCAACATCCATAATCCATTTTCTCAGTTTACATTGTTTTTAATGTGTTGTAGTTCTGGGCAAGTGAGTTAGTAGTTAACTCTACCACTGTCCTGCCTTCACATGAAGGTTGGAGTGGTCCTTGTGCAGGTTCATTCCAGCGACAAAATGTTTTTCTCCCCTGTTGGTGGAACAAGATCATTTCCACCACAGTGTTCCCTGATGCATGTTTGAGTGCTGATACTGCTCCTAGTTGTTCCTGTTCAAAATGTTAACAGCCCTTATAAGCAGCTTTTAATGAAGGTATGCTGATAAGTTATTTAATTATTTCTGCTGCTTAAGATGGTAGGAGGTCATGTTTTGCCCATGTTTGTCAGTAAACAGTATATATCCCCAAGTGTGAAACATCCTGAATACACATTTAACCAGGAACTAGGCTGGTCTTTGTGATCATTGATGGAATGTTTTTGGCGGTCGTCTTCCGGAATTCTATAGACTCTGGAACAGTCCCTGTAGATTGGAGGTAGCTAATGTCATTCCAGTACTCAAAAAAGAAGGTAAAGAGAAACAAGAGAATTATAGACCAGTAAGCTTAACATCGGTCGTGGGGAAAATTCTCAAATTCATTATCAAGGACTTTACAGCAGAGTATTTAGAAAGCAGTGGCAGGAGTAGACAAAGTCAGCATGGATTTATGAATGGGGAATCATGCTTGACACATCTGTTGGAATTCTTTGAAGATGTAACTAGTAGAGTTGACAAGGGGAAATCAGATATGGTATATTTGGACTTTCAGAAAGTGTTTGACAAAGTCCTACACAAGACATTATCATGCAAGATTAAAGAGCATGGGATTGGGAGAAGTGTATTGAGATGGATAGAAAACTGGTTGGCAGAGAGGAAACAAAGAGTAGGAATTTCGAATTGGTATACAATAATTAATGGGGTGCCTTAGGGATCGGTGCTGGGACCCCAGCTATTCATAATATAAATGATTTGGATGAGGGAACAAAATGTAACATCTCAAAGTTTGGTTCTCGGCACAATGAGTCGAAACATCACTCAAAAGGCCAAAGAAAATCATCCTGATTAATACAGTTCTGCAGCTCACAGTTAATTGGACACAATCCAATCAGAAGTGTTACAAATGACCAATAGATCCAATAGAAAAAATATGGAACCACCCTAATCTATGAGATCATGATACCCCAATATATCATCCCTAAGCCTGTCCTCTGGTCTCTAAGTCAGACATCGTGTCTCTATTTTAGATGCAGCCTCGCAAAGCATCTTCGCTAAAACAGTCTCACGTGGGCATCCTTTAATTGGTAAAGGGGGCCTACGAAAGCCATTAGTATTTTCTGGCCTTGTCAGTGAAGTTAACTGAATTTTTAAGGGATGTGGTCAACTCATCTTGCCGTCAGCAAATTTCCCAGTTATAGCCCTGATAAGTTTTGGTTTTTGCCAACATAATGAAACACATGTATGTATTGCTTATCAATTCAATGACTGAGCTTTTTATCGCTACCTACAGTTTCAAGGATTATCATGTTACCATTAATTCTTGTCAGTTCCCACTAAGTCCCCCACCATTACTTTTTCATTAGCTAAGACATTAATATCTTTCTGACTCTGTTTTGATTAGAAACTGCGAAGGCAGCTTCATTAAAACTCACTCTTGTATCAGTTGTTTCTGATAAGGTGTCTGGTGAGGCAATTAAGTCTCTTTTATGGCCTTGTAATTCCAACAGTTGAGTGCTTTAAAGGAATGTATGTAACATATATTTGGTATCAAAGGGACACTAACTGTGCATTAAAGTTTCTTTGTTTAATTTTAAAAAATGTATAAAAGGTACATTTATATGTATGGACTAATTGCAGGTATTACATGTACCTTCAAAACTACAAAGTATTTAAAACACCTCATTACAATTACTAACAAACTTGCTCCCCATTGAGAAAGTAAATTCTACATCTAAGTTGATTAAACAAAAACCCTAGCAGAGTCTGAATTTCTTATATAGCCCGTTTCTTTTCTATCTCTCTACAGTAAAGTTGGGTGGGAGGGTGAACTCTGACGCAGATGCAGAGATCCTTCTGAATGATCTGGACAGGTTAGGTGAGTGGGCAAATCAATAGCAGATGCAGCATAATTTGGATAAATCTGAGATTATTCACTTTGGAAGCAAAAATGAGAAGGCAGATTGCTATCTGGCTGTAAATTGGGAGAGGGGTGTGTGCAATGGAACCTGGGTGTCTTTGTGCACCAGTCATTGAAGGTAAGCATGTGGTAAAGAAGACAAATGGCATGTCGGCCTTCATTGCAAGAGGTTTTGAGTACAGGAACAGGGATGTGTTGTTGCAATTATACAGGGCCTTATTGAGGCCACATCTAGAGTATTGTGTTCAGTTTTGGTCTCCGTTCCTGAGGAAGGATGTTCTGGCTCTTGAGGGAGTGCAGCAAATGTTTACCAGGCTGATTCCAGGGATGGCGAGACAGATGTATGAGGGGAGATTGACTAGGTTAGGCTTGTTTTTGATGAAGTTCAGACGTATGAGGGGGGAATCTCATAGAGGCTTATAAAATTCTACCAGGACTAGACATGGTAAATGCAGGGAGGATGTTCCTGATGGTGAGGGAATCCAGAACCAGAGATCACAGTCTGAGGATTCAGGTTACATCATTTAGGAGAGAGGTGAGGAGACATTTCTTCACCCAAAGAGTGGTGAGCCTGTGGAATTCATTACCACAGGAAGTAGTTGATGCCAAAACATTGAGGCAGCTAGTATAGCACTTAGGGCGAATGGGATCAAAGGTTATGGGGAAAAAGCAGGATTAAGCTATTGAGTTGGATGATCAGCCATGGCCGTAATGAATGGCGGAGCTGAGTTGAAGGGCTAAATGGCCTTCTCCTGCTCTGAACTTCTATGTTCAATTGCAAAGCTTGTTTTATAATTTTGAGTCAATTGTAAAAAGGCACAAAATAGTGTTGGCTTTTTGTAATATTTTGAGATTATTTTTAATCCTTGAAAGTGTTTGTTTCATTTAAGATTTGGCGAGCCTTCTTGGATTATGAGGCGATCAGAATTCATTGCAACCAGTGCTTTTTGCATCTTCAGTGCTGGAATGAGTTCCATTCAAAGCATCGAGGATTGGCAGAACAGACAAGTAGTTGTTCAGAATGGTCACCCCTAGCTGACTTGGGAGGTGTCGGTCTCATTCAAGTTCGTAACTTTGGTCACTTAGCAAACTAATGCTTGCTACAGCTGAAGGTGTGATCAAAGGTTGATCTTTATCTCAATCCCTTTTTTATTGGGGAAGTCAGTTTATAATGGAAGCAAAGTGATTTTGGTTTTTAGCCAGGCAAAGATGGATGAACTGGGACATTAATGTATATGGCCTACAAGAGAAAGGGTAAATACCACTTTGTTCAGCATAGTCAGAGTCATAGAGGTTTACATCATGGAAACAGGCCCTTCAGCCCAACATGTCCATGCTGCCTTTTTGTTTACCATTAAGCTGGACCCAGTTGCCCACGTTTTGGCCCGTATCCCTCTATACCCATCTTACCTATGTAACTATCTGAATGCTTTTTAAAACTGTCACTTTGTGTTTTGTGTTACAACCAGGTTAGGAGGGTTGGTTCGCATCTTTTCCCTATCCTTGTTTGACCACATCAGGTTTTTTTTGTTTCAATGGATATGCTTGCCAATCTGAGTGTGTTTATATACTCCACACATGATCGGGCAAGTCCTCTAGAGTTTTGACAAAGGATAGCTTTTATTGTCCTTAGCTTGATTTAAGAAAAATAATAAACTATGCACACTCTTGCTCACGTGAATTATAGAGTGGGGAATGATAGATAAAGGAAGTTAAAATCCAGTAAAATGAAGTTTGTGGAGGTTGGTGACTTGGCTGGCTTCAGTCTGAATTTGGTAGTCCAGGTGTTTCAAAGGTTGAGATAATTTAAAGATGCGGATGGACGATCTATATGCTGTTCTGGGGACAGTGATGCTAGGTTGAATCCTTTTCAAAAAGCTCTGTGTGTGTGTGTGTGGCACCTGAAGTTAATCACAATCAGCAGGCAGCGTTCAAAAATTTGTAAGATGACGAGAGAGAAAGGAAGAGAATGACGTGAAGTTGAACCGTTAGAATATCTACTGCCTGTAAATTTGTAACTTATTGAACATTGAATGGAACTATAGATTGTTGAATTCCTAAGCACTGACTGCTCATCAGAGGAATTTTTAAAAAAAATTATGATCATCAAAGTTAGCTAACATTGCCTTTAGTTCAAAAATTATGAAGCGCAGTTGCTAATCCAACTCATTGAACTACTGTTTTGTGTTAAGGACATTGAACAGGAGGAGGCTATTCAGCTCTTGATCTTGTTCTACCATGCATTGGCACAGTGGTTAGCACTGTTGCCTCACAGCACCAGGGACCCAGCTTTGATACATGCCTTGGGTCACTCTCTGTGCGGAGATTGCATTTTCTCCCCACCTGGGTTTCGTCCAGATGCTCCAGCTTTCTCCCACAGTCCAAAGATGTGCAGGTTAGGGCTCTTGTTTTGGCGTTTTCCCACCAAGAAGAAACAGTTTCTCTTTTCCTTCATACCCTCTTAATCTTTCACCATCCACAAAATCTCTTGTCTATTGTAGATTAATCCATGCTTTAATTTTGTATGCTCTGCTTGATTTTCTTTGTTAGTATTTTCAAATCTCAGTTTAATTTCTGTACTAATCTAAGGAACTCCAGATAATCTCTACTTAATCATTCCCTGTTGGAACAGTTCCTGTTTTTTGTGCATACTTGGCTAAATTTTCAGTTGAATTTATCTGGATTAGTAATTTTTATTGAATTGAAATAACTTTTTCCAGACTAACTTTCCACTGCTTTACTGTTTTCAATTTTCATTTCATTAGTATGTTATGGTCAGTGATTTTTTTTTACATGTTTGGCATACTTCCAGGTTCTACTTGCTCATTTCCTAGGACTGGTTCCAGTACTGCCTAACTCCTTGTTCATTTAAAACATACTTTATCTAAACACAGAAATCTCTCCCGATTTCCCTTTGCATTATTTTCACTCAGATATCTTTTAGAGTCAGAATTGGCAGAACCTGTCGGATCGATGTTGGCATGCCGAGAAGGGGATGTCCAGCATCGACACTGGGAATTCCCCTTGTATCAAATACTTAAAATTCCACAAAACTTCATCAAAGTTCCACAGGAATGTGGCTGCATAACAAAGCATTGTTGGTGAAGAAGTTGGTTCTTTTCTTCTCACTTACCTAACTGATCTGGATTCAGAAGCACAAGTTGATCACATTTTCAGTTGATAACTAAACTAGGGGCAGTAAATCCTTGTGAAACAGCTAAGGAATTAACAAAGAATCAAAGTGTTTGTAAGTGGGTAGAACCAGTGGTGAGTGAAATTCAATCCAGGTAACAGCCAGGCTTTAAACACTGCGAGAAAATGAAGTGGAGAGCAAGTTTAAGTGATTGAGAGAAATCAGCACTGGATGCAACACTGACTATACCTAGTCATGACCAGGCAGGAGTTCATAGCATCATTACAGCACAGAAGGCCATTCAGCCCATCATGTCTGTACTGACTCTGTAGTTCTGTTACTCCTTTCCCCAATGTAGTTCTGCAAATTTACTTCTCTTAACTACATCTAATTTCCCTTTGAAACCATTAACCATCTTTGCTTCCACCATCCTCATAGACAGTGAGTCCTAGGTTATTACCACCTGCCGCATAAAAAATCCGCCGCCGCCGCATCTCTTGCCTAATCGTAAATCTGCTTCCCACCCCCCAGTCCTTGTAACATCAGTTTTTCTTCGCCTCATTTAAACCTGTCATCTCTTGCACACCTCTTAAACCTCCCATCAATTTCCTTTGATCCAAGTGGAACAATCCCAGCTTCTTGAACCTAACCTTGTAGCTAAAACCTTAATCAAGGAGCCATTCTGGCAAATCTCCTTGGCACCCTCTCAAGGGCCCTCACAGTACTACTTCCTAAAGTACGGTGACCAGAAAGAGAGACAATGCTGCAGTTTTGGTCTCCAGGTGGCAAGAATATGAGGGCAAACACCATTTATTTAAAAGAATCTTGATTGCTACTGTTGACTGTTTTAATATATTTGGACTATTTATTTCTTAAATCCTTGGATACATTTTTAAAATGTATTGATAAAATCATCCAAAGAGTTTTAGATGCAAAGTGTTTTTCACCAACTGCATTTGATCATTTCTAGGACATGGTAGTACGAGCTCTCAAGCAGACCAACAGCCGCAGCATAGAGGCTGCAATTGAATACATCAGTAAGATGAGCTACCAAGATACACGGCGAGAGCAGATGGTCGCTGCAGCTGCAAGACCAGTGAATGCAAGTGTGAAAACATCAGGTATACATAGCTGAAACATTACGTCAACATTAACTCATTCAGTTTAAGAGTATCTTTTACTGGTTCCTTTTACACACTTGGTTATCAACTCCTGTTGAGATAACAGCACCTGTTTGAGTGTGTTCAATTGTAAGGGGTCACCATGATTAGGCCTTGTATTTAGTAACGTTTATTGGTGTTTCCACTGCTTTGGGTTTTCACGTCACCTTTGGCACTTATTTAACTATGCTATTGTAAAACCAGTTCCCTTTCATATTTGATTGTGTGCATTTCTGCAGACCATTTTGGCCTTGCGCATTTTATTGGAAACGCAGTTGTGGGTTTGGCATCAGTGCTGCACTGCAAATACCATACAACACTAATCAGCTTTATTCTGGGTCTCCTGCACTTGAACCACACATGTGGCCTCAGAAGACAAGAGTTTTTTTATGGATGCACTGAACTTTGGCATCTGTACAATCCAGGCCCATTAGTTGGAAATAATGTTCGTAAGCTCCTCTCCAGGAATAGCATTGGAAATATAAATTATCCAGACATATATTGGCCGATTGTGTTCTAAAATATTCCAATCCAGCACTTGGAAACAAAGATGTATTGAAATCCTTGTTTGCCTCCCCACATTCCACTCTGTCATCTATTTATTTTGCTGCAGTTACCCTGCTGGGATTGAACACTCATTCTTTCACAAGACGTGGGTATCACTGGCTTACCAGCATTTGTTGCTCATCCTAAATTGTCTTCAACCAACTTCTTGAAACCATTGTGGTCCATGTGTTGTACCTACAGTGTTGTTAGGAAGTGGGGGGAGGTTCCAGAATTTAGACCCAACAACAGTGAAGGAACGACAATATAGTTCCAAGTCAGGATGATATTCAACTTGAAGGGAAATTGCAGGTTGTGGGCAACACCTGCATCTGCTGCCTTTGACTTCTAAGTGGAGCCAGGGGTTTGAAAAGTTCTGTTGAAAGAGCCTTGATGAGTTGTTGCAGTACATCTTGTATAGATACACACTGCTGGCACTGTCAGTGGTGGAAGTAGTGAATACTTAAGATTGTGATCGGCATGCCAATGAAGCAGACTTTGCCATGGATGGTATTGAATTTCTTAAATATTGTTGGACCTGCACTCATCTAGGCAAGTGAGAAGTATTTCAACGTAATCCTGCCTTGTTTGTAGATGGTGGACAGTGTTTAGGAATTCAGGAGATAAGTTGCTGCAGAATTTCCAGTCTTTGACCTGCTCTTGTAGCCACAATATTTATACAGCTAGTTCAATTTCTGATAAGCCAGGATTTTGATACTGGTAACGTCATTGGATGATGATTAGATTTTCTCTTGGGATTATCACTTCCTGACCCTTTTGTGGCATGGGTGTTGCTTGCCACTTATCAGTCCAAACCTGAATGTTTGTCCGGGTTTTACCGCATATGGACGTGGACTACTTCAGTATCTGACAAGTTGCAAATGCTGCTGAATCTTGTGAAATCATCTGTGAAATTCCCACTTCTGGCATGCTTGAGGGAAGTTTATTGATGAAGCAGCTGAAGATGGTTGGGCTGAGGAACTCCTGCAGTGATATATTGGAATTGAGATGATTTGCCACGAACAACCACAGCCATCTTTGTGCTAGGCATGATGCCAATCAGTGGAGAGTTTCCCCTTCATTCCCATTGGCTTCAGTTTTGCATATAAAGATGAGTCTGAGCATGTAGGAGATTGGGGTTAATCCTCCCTTTCCATGGAGAAAGTGGTTATCTTGTGATTTATATAAAGTTTATATCAGAAGTAGATTGAGCAGTGGAGGAGAGTACACAATTGGAAGGGAGTGTATCTGCTTATATTTGATCATTGGCTAACTGACTTTTTGTCTATTTTAAGAAGATGTATATTTCAAAATAACTATTTATATACAGCAATTGGAATGACATATTTCTGTCAGGGACATTAGGTGTCTAAAGGCTTCCCTTTGTCTGCACCTCTGATAGCTCAGCACAAAAGCTTTCACTAGGCAAGTACAAAGTCTATTTCCTTGTGGGCATGTAGTCATTGTACTATACTGTTGATGATTGGGGTAGTTCAGGTAGAGTTAGGAATGTTGACTCCACAGAGAGAGTGAATGGTCTCATGATCTATAAGCAGAACATAAAATAGGAATGAGTCATTCAGCTCTGAAGCTGAACTGTCTCTTAATCTTTCTACCAGACCTGGTTCTGTAACCCCTTTCCTTTCAATCTTAGTTTTAACTTTTTAAACAATATCCAGCATTGTATTTTTAATTAATATTTCCAGCATTTGCATTTTTTAACTTTATACACATCATTGACACTGACCTGTTTCCTTTCTGTAACTGTGGAAAAGTTAGGAGCGAGAACGCAGCCATTCCCAGGAGTTAGTGTAAACAGCTAAGTAACACTTTGGGGCTAAGCATAATTAGTTGCTTTTAAACATTTTAAAGTATCCAAGTTTTATCAGGCTGACATATTTTTGCTTGCATATTTTAATAATTTATCTTATTGATATCTTAAATCCTGGTTGGTCTTGCTCTTGCTCTGGAGATAAGATTCTCCTGCAGCTGGGTAAGCAGTTGGCTAACAGAAGCTGGCTATGAGTTGAACTCTGCTGAATCTGCTCAAAGCTGAGCAAAAGCTAGCAGTAAAATGCAATCTTTCACTTTGTAGCTTGTATGAGTAATTGAACATTTTAACAATGTTGTGAGATTAAGACATATTATTTGAACAGCTAGAGTAGGAAACAACAACTTGCACCTATATATCTTTTCAGAGGTTTAAAAAGAAACAAAGCACCTCATAGGAGCATTATCAAACAAAGTTTAATTAATTTAAAGTTATTTATTAATCACAAGTAGGCTTACGTTAATACTGCAATGGAGTTATTATGACAATCCCCTAGTTGCCACACTTTGGCGCCTGTTCGGGTACAATGAGGGAGAATTTAGCATGGCCAATGCACCTAACTGTCTTTTGGACTGTGGGAGAAAACCGGAGCACCTGGAGGAAACTCACGAAGACACAGAGAGAATGTCCACACTCAGCACAGACAGTGACCCAAGCCAGGAATCGAACCAGGGTCCCTGCCACCGTGAGGCAGGTAGTGCTAACCACTGTGCTCTCCAACATAATACTGACGCCACATATGGGGTCAGGCAAACAAAAGCTTTATGAAAGAGGAAGGTAGCTTTTATTGGAGGAAGAGAGATGTCACAATCTTGGCAAGGGGAGAAGGGAGGTGTAATTCCAGAACATAGGACGTAGTAGCTGAAGGAATGGTCATTGGTGGTGCAGCAGTGGAAATTGTGGATTTACATGGCCAGAATTTGGGTGTTGTAAGATTGGGCCTTCCTGAAGTAGAGAGGAGTGGGTCCATGATTTCAAATCATGGATAACATTCTTTTAGGCAAAGCTTTACCCTGCAGCTGGCTGTACTGTGCACCACTTTGGAATGCTTGATTTTGATATTTTCTAATTGCGATTTCCCCTGAACCAATGAACTGCTTGTTCATTAGAGAATGGAGGTGAAAAGTAAATTACAATATTATGAAGCTAATTGACAATTGAGAGGAATAATGTTGCATTTTTCATAGTCTGCAAAATGTCATTTAATCTTATAGAACTATATCTTGTTTGAATTACTTTATATCATATTTTATTTTTGTCATCTTCCTAAACAGCATCAAATACTGTTCAGCAAACAATTAACCGAAGGCCAAGCTGGAAGGGTTCAAAAGAATCTTTGGTTGCATCACGACATGGTCCATCACTGATGGAGGGTGTGGGATATCGCGCAGACAGCCCAGTTTCCCAGCTAGAAATGGGTCGACCGTTATCTTCAAGTTCTGGAATTACTGCATACACCCAGAGCCATCCAGGTAATGGACAGGGGCCTATGGGAGGAGTGAGCTCTCAGAGAGCAAATCCCCCGCAGTCACTTCCAGTGAGGAGTGTAACTCCTCCACCGCCTCCGCCCAGAGGACAGACTCCTCCCCCACGTGGCACCACTCCTCCGCCACCCTCCTGGGAAGGGAACCAGCAGCCAAAACGTTTCTCTGGAAACATGGAGTACATGATCACTCGGATATCTCCTGTGCCACAAGGAGCCTGGCAGGATGGATTCCCGCCGGCCAACCTTGGCGCTGCCTCTATGATGAATCCACCATCCCAAGGCCAGAGGGGGATTAGTCCTATTCCACTAGGTAGGCAACCTATTATCATGCAAAATGCCGCCTGTGGTAAATACAACTACCCAGCAGGCCGAACAGGACACCAAAATGGGTCGACACAACCAGACAGCTCAATAGGTGGACATTTTGTGCCACACGCAAATGTTATGGGAGGAAATCCAGTGAGCCGCCAGCCACCACCATACCCACACTCTCAACCTAGCCGCCTGAGTCCCAGTGCCCTCCAGATGCAAGCTGGTGGGACTGCAGCTTCCAACTACAGCAGCAACCTGAATGGCAATGTTTCACAGTCTGTTATGGTACCAAACCGCAACAGCCAGAATATGGATCTTTACAACATCAGTGCACCCACAATTGCATCTTCATGGCCACAGCCACCTCCCTCCCAACCCCAGTCTTCAAGCGGTGGTCCGGAGATGCCTAACTGGCACCCTTCTCAAAACCTGAATACACCTGTGCGATCCAATTCCTTTAACAATCACCTTCTGTCCAGCCGGCAGCCTCATTCCAACTCCCAGCCGTCTGCCACCACCGTGACTGCCATTACCCCTGCCCCTATTCTGCAGCCTGTGAAGAGTATCCGTGTACAGAAACCCGAGCTGCAGACTGCACTAGCACCTACTCACCCTCCCTGGATGCAGCAGACCGGACCTGTCCCCGAGTGTCCAGCTGTGGCTGAAGCCCCGAGTTACCAGCCTCCCCCTCCACCCTACCCCAAGCACTTGCTTCAACAGAATCAGCCTGTGCCTCTGTATGATTCCGTAGCTAAATCTAACAAAGATGAGCACACAGCAAAGCAGTCCATACTCCCAGCTGCTCAGAGCACAGAAGAGGAAGAGCATGAGAAGGCTGCTGAATACGGAGAACGGTTTGATGCTGCGGAGAAGGAGAAGAAACAGATTACAACATCACCTGTCCCAGTTAGGAAAAACAAAAAGGATGAGGAACGTAGAGAGTCACGGATTCAAATTTACTCCTCGCAAGCCTTCAAATTCTTCATGGAGCAGCACGTGGAGAATGTGCTCAAGTCGCATCAGCAGAGGTTGCATCGCAAAAAGCAGCTGGAAAATGAAATGTCGAGGGTAAGCTTTCCGTAACGCATGTCGTCTGTAACAAGCATCATTCAGGCAGGCCTCCGCTCCATCCTTTTGTTTGCTGCCATTGCTTGTCAGCAGGAAGAGGATAGAAATGGCCAGACTGTTCACTCCTTTTGCATTTTTCATTCCTGTTTTATAGGAGGCACATCTCCTGAAGCATGTCATTAAGCAGCCTCAGACAATGAGCATCTGGGTAAAAGCCAAACATGCAGGAAAATTATAACCTTTTTGAGTTTTGCCCTGTGTCTTGAACAATTCAGTTAGTCCCAGCTCGGAAATGATACTCTTATACTACATTTAAAAGATTGTAGTATAAAGTCTCTCTGCAGTCACTTGAGCACGTCACCTGGGCTGTCCCATCAGTGCTGGGCTGCACTGTATTTCAGCTCAGATATTAAATTAAGGCCCTGTGCAGTTAGATCCCCTGGCACTATTTGAAGAAGAGCAGGGGAGTTCGCCCCTGCATCCTGGTCATTATTTGTCCTTCAACTAGCATCATCTTATTGCTGTTCATTTGTTACATTTTCTATGTTGCAACAGTGACAACACTCTAAAAACACTTAATTGGCTGGAAAATTTCACTTTGGGAAAATCCTGAGAACACAAGAGCCTGCTTTGCAATTCAGTATGATCATCGTTGATCTTGGGCTTCAACTCAATTTTTCCATCCACTCCCCATATCCCTTAATTCCCCAAAAGACCAAAAAAGTCTGTCTATCCCAACTGTAAGTATATCCGCAAATTCATGGGGCAGAGAATTCCAAAGATTCACAACCCTTTGTACAAAATAATTTCTTCTCATTTCAGTCCTAAATGATTAGCCCCTTAGCCTGAGACAGCTTTCTTATTTTAAATTCCCCTACCAATGCAAACACCTTCTCAGCATCCACCCTATAAATCCCCCTCAGAATTTTATAGGATACAATGAGATCGCGCCTCTTTCTTCTAAACTCTACAGAATACAAGACCATACAATCATAAAAATCCTACGGTGCAGAAAGAGTCCATTTGGCCCATCGAGTCTGCACTGACTGCAATCCCACCTAAGCAGTACTCTCATATCCCTACATATTTACCCGCTAATCCCCCTAACCTACACATCTCAGGATGGCAATTTTAGCACGGCCAGTCAACCTAACCCACACAGCTTTGGACTGTGGGAGGAAACCCACACAAACACGAGGAGAATGTGCAGACTCCACACAGACGGTGGCCCAAGCCAGGAATCAAACCTAGAGCTGTGAAGCAGCAGTGCTAACCACTGTGCTACCGTGCCATCCAACTTAATCTTTCATCATAGGACAACCCCTTCGTCCCAGGAACCAATCTATTGAACCTTCAATATACTTCCTCCAATGCAGCTATATCTTAAATGTGGAGACCAAAACTGTGCACACTATACCAGATCTGGATTCACCTAAAACCCTGTGTGATTGTAACAATCCACTTATAATAAAGGCCAACATGCCATTTACCTTTCTAATTGCTTCCTGAACCTCCATGCTATCTTTGTGTTCCTTGTAAAAGTACAGCCAAGATTATAAATCAGTTCATTGAACATCCACACCTTTTAAAAATATTTTGCTTTTCTATGGTTACGACCAAAGTGAATAACTTTGTACTTCTCTACGTTATACGCCATGTGCCATCTTGTGGCCCACTCGTTTGTCTATATCCCTTGCAGCAGCCTCAGTGTTCCCCAGAGTTTACCATCTAGAACTAGGGGTCACTGTTTAAAAATATGCTGTTGCCCATTTCAGGCAGAGATGGGAAATTTTTTTCCTAAGAGGGCCGAGAGTCTTTGACATTCTTTAGGCAAAAAGGGGTTGAATATTTTTAGGACTGAGGTAGAGAGATTCTTGGTAAGTAAGAGGGTGAAAGGTTATCAGGGGAATATGGAATTTAGGTTATAATCAGATCAGCCATTATCTTATTGAATGGCAGAGCAGCTGCAAGGGGCTGAGCGGCCTGTTGCTGATTCATATGTTAGTACTTTCTCAATTAGTGTGCTGTTATCAGTAAATGTTGATGTCTTACTTCACCAAGTTAAAGTGCAACAGGTTTATTCAGAATCACAAGCTTTGGAGCGCTGCTCCTTCAGGTGAGTGGGAGCTGAGCCCCGAAAGCTTGTGATTCCAAATGAATCTGTTGGACTTTAACCTGGTGTTGTGAGACTTCTTAATGTGCTTACCCCAGTCCAATGCTGGCATCTCTACATGATGTCTGTCTTGTCACTGGCCTGGTAATCCAGAGACTCAGGACATTGCTCCAGGGACTCAGGACCTTTAATGGGCGTTTAATATTTAGTCCCCCCTCTACAGACATGGGGGACCAACCCCACAAGCATTAGGAGAGCCCCCTTTCCCTCCCACCATGGAAATATTGGAGGAACTCCCTTCAGTGCCCCCACTTTCTCCTCACAGGCATTGGGGCTCTTGCTTCTCTCCTCTCACCGCCCCCCCCCCCCAAAAAAAACGACACACTCTCTCTCTCTGTTCACCACCCCACCACCACCCCAGTATAGGTGAGCTACCCCCTGCCCCCTGCCAGAGCCCCTTGGCAAGTGCCCCTTAGCAATGCCTAGCCTTGTCCCAACCCTTGGGGCCTCCAGGAACTACTACACCCCAGTGTGGTCACCATGATTGGTGATTTGTGCTGATGAAACGTCATGCTACCGAGGGGAAGATGCATTGTGGGTGGAAGCTACAATGTAAAGCCCTTTAATTATATTAAAATATATTTCATTTCATTTTTGGGCATGAACCTGATCACATCACTGCCGGGGAAGATCTCAAACTAAGATTACGCGGCACAAATTCCATTTTAGCTGCTTGTGAGATTTTGCAACCGTAATGTAATTTGCATTTGCGGCAAGTGGGGCATCTAGATCGCACCCTATGTCTATCTTCCCTTGTAATTTTGAAGTATGAAGAGTGACCTCATTGAAAATTATAAAATTCTTTCAGGCTGTGGCAGGTGGATGTTTTCCCAGCTATAGAGTCTAAAACCAGGGGATGTAACCTCAGGATAGGTAATGGGCTATTTAAAACCAGGAGGAATTTCTTTATTCATGGGATGGTGGATCTTTGGAATTCTCTACCCCAGAAGGCTATGGAAGCTCAATAATCGAGCTTGTTCAAGACAAATCACTACATTTCTTGAGACAAATGACATCAAGAGGTATGAAGATATTATGGGAAAGTGGCAAAGGTATATGATTAGCTACAATCCAGGTTTGACAGGGCAAATAGCCTACTCCTGTCCTAAGTGGCGACTAACCTTTCGTGTGGTGCCTGATCAAATGCCTTCTTGGAAATCCAGGTATACTACATCTACTAGTTCCTCCTACTAGTTACATCCTCAAATTTAAAACTCTAAATTTCTCAAACAGGATTTCCCTTTAATAAAGCCACGTTGACTTCTAATGATACAATGCTTTTTTAAATGCATTGTTAAGATTTCATTGATAATAGATTCCTGACAACTGATGGTAAGCTAACCAGCCTGTTTTCACTGCTTTTTCTGTCCCTTTTTGAAAAATTAACTAACATTTGCCAACTTCCAGTACTGTGGAAGCTGGAATCTGAAACAAAAACAGAAAATGCTGAAAGTCTCAGATTTGACAGCATCTGTGAAGAGAGAATAGAGCCAACGTTTCGAGTCTGGATGACCCTTTGTCAGAGCCACTCTATTAAAGGTCATCCAGACATGAAACGTTGACTCTATTCTCTCTTCACAGATGCTGTCAGACCTGCTGAGATTTTCCAGCATTTCCTATCCAACGTAGCGGGACTGTTTCTGAATTGAAGAAATTTTGGAAAATCATAGCTAATACGTCTATTATCCTTGCAGCCATTTCTTTTAGAACCTGAGGATGTAGAACATAGAACATTACAGCACGGAACAGGCCCTTCGGCCCACAATGTTGCGCCGACCAGTCTTATTTTTAAAAAAAAAACATTGACCCACTAATCTAAACCAATCCCTTTTCGTCCATAAACCTATCCACCAATCTCTTAAACGCCCCCAAACTAGGCGCATTTACAACTGCAGCAGGCAGGGCATTCCAGTCCCTCACCACCCTCTGGGTAAAGAACCTGCCCCTGACATCCGTCCTATAACTACCCCCCCTTAATTTAAAGCCATGCCCCCTCGTGCTAGCTTTCTCCATCCGAGGAAACAGGCTATCACCATCCACCCTATCTAAACCTCTAATCATCTTATATGTTTCTATAAGATCCCCTCTTAGCCGCCTTCTTTCCAGTGAAAACAACCCCAAATCCCTCAGTCTCTCCTCATAGGACCTCCCCTGCATACCAGGCAACATCCTGGTAAACCTCCTCTGCACCCTCTCCAAAGCCTCCACATCCTTCCTGTAATGTGGGGACCAGAACTGCACACAGTACTCCAAGTGCGGCCGCACCAGAGTTGTGTACAGTTGCAACATGACGCTGCGACTCCTAAATGTAGTCAAACAGGTCCTAGGGATTTCTCAGATTTTCAGAAGTCTCAACAATATTTTTCTTTGCTGAAATGATTTCCCTAATTTCCTCACTATTTAGCCTCTAGTTTATGGCGGTTGTGAAAGGGGCTATAGAAATTCAGTCGGTTCTTCCTAAGGTTGCAGTGGAGAGTTCTATCACAGAACTGAAATGTAAAAATGCCTTGGTCTTGTGTTGTGGAATGCAAAAGCAAGCTGGCTCATCATTGAGAGTTACAAATGAGATTATGCAGTACAAAATAAATAGGTGAAAAGAGGAACAATGAAGATTAGTCCTTTGTATGAATGAAACTGAAATGTAAAATGGGAAGATGTGATAAAATGAAGGTGAATAATACTGAAAAAGATCACGAATGTAGAGGGTGTAGTGAGAATGTGAAAAGGGAAATTTGAAGAGCTGAAGATGAAAAGGCTGTTAAATGTGAGGCAATCAAAAGTGTAGGCACATCAGATGAAGATATGGAGCTAAATATAGTAAAGGATTTCTGGAAAAAAATACTGAGGAGCACTCAAAGTGCATAGATAGATCACCAGGTACTGAGAGAAAGTACTGTTGAGATAATGTTGATAAGCATGATCACAATATTCAATCCTCAGCTATGTAATTTGTACCATTGGAGTGGTCATGATGAGTCAAAAAGGCTAAAGTTGAGATCTGTTGATGCAAGTTCTTAGAATAATTCAAGATAAAATATGGGGCATTTAGAGTTGTATGTGTTAATCAAAGGACAGCCAAATGCAGGTTGTATTTGAGAAACTTTTTTTTGTATGTGACAGAATAGATCCAGGGTGTGCAGTAGATATGATTAGTTATTGGGAGTGAGTGAAGCAGAGACTAATACACCTGTTAATGGAAATCTGAGTAAGTATTTAAAGCAGAAGAAGGTACAGGACTTGGGATTTAGAGTATTCCAGCAAAACACTGACACAGATATTTGTGTTATGGACCTTTTGTTGTTAACCTTCTTTATTGATGGTCACTGAAGGGGAATTCTGGTGCAAACCACAGGAGCACTCCTGTTTTTTTTTCAGCTTGTGTGGCATGACCTTTAACATCATAAATGCATTAAAAAATAAGTTATTCGGACAGTGTTACAATTTATCCTCGCCTGTAGGAAATCTGTCTAACTACGTGTTGCCATGAGGCCTACCTACAGGCAAACTCACAGTGGCACAGTGGTTAGCACTGCTGCCTCTCAGTGCCTGGGACCTAAGTTCACTTCCTGATTTGGGTCATAGTCTGTGCAGAGTCTGCACATTCCCCCCGCCGTGTCTGCGTGGGTTGGTTTCCTCCGGGTGCTCCAGTTTCCTCCCAGTCTGAAAGATGTGCTGGTTAGGTGCATTGACTTGCTAAATTCTCCCTCAGTGTACTCGACCAGGCATCAGAGTGTGGCGACAGAAGAATTTTCACAGTAATTCTGTTGTTTGTTTACTTATTAGTGTCACAAGTAGGCTTATAACACTGCAATGAAATTACTGTGGGAGGGAACTGGAGCACCCAGAGGAAACCCACACACATATGGGGAGAGCGTGCAGACTCCACACAGACAGTGACCCAATCCAGGAATTGAACCCACATCCCTGGCACTATGAAGCAGCAGCGCTAACCGCTATGCCACCTGCCATCCTCATTGCAGTGTTAATGTAAGCCTACCTGTGACATTATTAAAATAAACTTTAAAAAGGGGCATAATTTCTGTTCCCTTCTCATAGCTTCTCTGCTTTCTTTGTGGAGTCCATTCTTCATACAAACTTATTTTCAAGCACAGTTAACATTTCTTCCCCTCAATGTTTCTTATGATGCCTGTGCATTTATCCTCTGTCAGTGTCAGTTAAGGTGAGCTGGAACTTTCTGAACAGAGTCCATCTTCTGATTTCAGTCCTGGCTGCTTCTTGCTTTTGACCCATCCAATTCCAGTCTCGTTTTTCAAATGTCCATATGATCTCAATTCTGTTTGATACTGTATTTCCTCCAGTGGATTCTCCTCGTGGCCTTTTCATAGAATCATATCCTACGATGCAGAAGGAGACCATTCGACGCATTGAGAATCCACCAGCAACGATCCTACCCAGGCTCTATTCCCAAACCCCACGCATTCACCACAGTAATCTCCCTGGCGTTATGGGGCAATTTATCATGGCCAATCTACCTGCTTTGAATTGCACCTGAGTCCTCTCCTCGAATGTGTCTTATAAGAGGGCATCACCCTCCACATGTATTCCCATGGCGTTCCTGTTTCTCCATTTCCACCATTGAATCCATCACCATTACTACTTTGTCCAGCTGCCTATCTGACATAAAAACCTGGATAGACCCAGTTTGATAGCATTGAAATCATTGCAGCCCCTCCTTAGCTCTTACCAACATCTCAAACACTGCAAAAAAACTATATAGTCAATAGGTCTGGCAACTATCTGCTATGCTAGCACTATTTATTTGTTCTTGGTAATAATGGATTAAATTATTTTTAGTAGATGTGCCCTGCAGTTGGGATCTCCTTGTTTATCCTAAGTTCTGTTATATTTCTAGTGTTGTGTGGAGGATGATGATTGACAAATAAAGGTTGGCCTACCAGTAGATTATTTTCATTTTCTATATTGCCATTGGCTGTATGACAGGCCTACAAGGATGTCCATTTTGATGTCTGTATCTCTTCTAGAGGTGGTGTACTGACATTGTGTGCACTAACTTTTTAATACACATGGTAATGAAGTAACCATCTGATTGCAAAATAATAGTATAGTACAGTTTACCCAGACCACATTAATTCCAACAATCTGGAGAATGTATCTTCAAAGATTAAAGACACTTAAGTATTAATTTTTGCTATATTTCTAATCAGATCCTCATTTACATGGAACTGTAAAAGATAGGAACAGGAGGAGGCCATTTGGCCCTTTGAGCCTGCTCTGCCATTCAGCATGATCATGGCTGATCATCCAACTCAATAGCCCAAACCTGCTTTTTCTCCATAACCTTTGATCCCATTTGCCCCAAGTGCTGTATCTGGCTGTCTGTTGAATACATTCAATGTTTTGGCATCAGCTACTTCCTGTGGTAATGAACTCCACAGACTCATCGCTCTTCGGGTGAAGAAACGTCTCCTCATCTCCATCCTAAATGGTCTACCCCAAATCCTCAGACTGTGACCCCTGGTTGTGGACTCCCCCCACCACTGGGAACATCCTCCCTGCATCTACTCTGTCTAGTCCTGTTAGAATTTTATAAGTCTCTGTAAGATTCCACTCCTTTGTCTGAAGTCCAGCGAAAACAATCCTAACCTACTCAATCTCTGTTCATAAGTCAGTTCTGCTATCCCCAGAATCAGCCTGGTAAACCTTCGCTGCACCCCCTTGAAAGCAAGAACATCCTTCCTCAGGTGTGGCCTCACCTAATGTGACTGGGATATAAGTTGTTAGTTGTATCTGGTGAGGTAAGTACTATATTGATCATTCAAACTCCGTATTCTAAATGGCATCGGCCTTGACTTTGTGGCAGCACATTCGTCTTTTGAATGCGAATTATTCCGATTCGGAGATTTGGACGTGCTATCTAGGCTGAAACTTTATTGGAGGCATACACTTTTGGATGTGCTATTTGGACTTTAAAAAACCCTATAGCGTTATTTGAAGAAGAACAGGGGAGTCCTCCCTGGTGACCTGATCATCATTTTGCCCTTGATCATGACTACCAAAGCAGATGACCTGGTCATTATCATTTTTCTGTGGGACTTTGCTGTGCACAAATTTAGCTGCTAAGTTCCTCTGCATTGCAACACTTGGATCACAATCAATGAAGTGCAACAATTTGGAACATGCTGTACTTGTAAAAGTGTAAGTAACATAAATACAAGTTCCTATTCTTGAATTGAAATTCTATAGCTTCTTTGTCATTACCCAACAAATCTCAACCACAATTTTCATCATTTTAAATGAATTTCATTTTATTGATATTCTTTTCTCAGTTAGTGGGAGTTTCTGGAGTCAGTTGAAATTTTCATGGAATACTCAATTGCAATCTAATCTTTGCTCACCCTCCCTGTTGGTTAGTTTCATCTGTGGTCTTTGTGTTGAGGGGGTGGTGAAATCTATGATAGCAAGAAACAGAATTGTTTTCTTCCAGTAATTGATAAAAGCACATACTCAGAAGTAATGTTTCAAAGCCATGTATCATGTCCTTTCCGTGGATTGAGTTCTTTGTAGGCAGATGAAGAAGAAATTGTCTCATGTTTCATCAAAGGGGAATTCAGGTCCTAAAGTGCCCATCCATTGGTACCTTAACTGCAAAGCTTTAGACAGGAGCATATAACTAATTTTAATTTTCAACATCACATTAAGTCTTGTGCATTAATTGCAGCATTAATGCTACTTTGCATCATGATGTTTTCAGTTTGTGAAATTTTATAAAGAAATGCTTGAAAGCTTAAAGTATGAAGCAAATTATATCTGTAATATTTTCAAATCTAATCTCCTTGTGCATTTCCTGTCAGCATTTCCATCATAAGCTCATCTGTTCACATTTAAAAAGGGACCTGTCTGTGAAACTTATCATATATTTATATTGTCTCATCAGTGGGGAGACAGGCCTGGGAATGGCTCAATGAAGAGAAATCTAGAAATTTATCTGTTGCCAGGGGTGGTGTTTGTTGATGATTGATGCCCTCTGTCTTTAAGTGTTGGCATCTTGCAGTTTTTAAACATTTATTCAGCATTGTATTGTGTCGTAATGAAGTTGAGCAGAAAGGCTAACTTGCTTCCCACAATCAGAATATGTAACATTGGTTGCTGCTGCTCCTAGAAGGAGGAGTTTTTTTCAGTTTTCATTTGTTGAACATGGTCATCACTGGCTGACCAGCATTTATTGTAAGAAGTCTCACAACACCAGGTTAAAGTGACTATCCCAGTCCAATGCTGGCATCTCCTCATCAGCATTTATTGCCCATTCCTAGTTACCCTTAGAGGGCAGCTGAGAGTTAACCACATTGCTGTGGCTCTGGAGTCATATGTAGGCCAGAACGAATAAGAACAGCATATTTCCTTTCCTAAAGGACATTAGTGAACCAGATGGATTTTTTCTGACAATTGACAATGGTTTCATCGTCATCAGTAGATTCTTAATTCCAGATTTTCTTTTACTGAATTCAAATTCCACCATCTGCCTTGGCAGGATTCGAACCCGGGTGTCTAGAACATTAGTTGAGTTTCTGGATTAATAGTCTAGTGATAATACCATTAGACCATTGCCACAGCATAGGAAATTTACATTGGTGATTTTCATTTTACTTGAGGATGTAGTAATTTATAATGAAAATGTAGAAATATGTGTTGAATGTATGATTAAAAATTTGGCCTGAACTGTGGGTCAGTGTATATCCTTGCCCAGTAAGCACCATCAACCTCGTCACTTGATCTGGATACCCCATATGCAATGCTACAGGAAATGAATTAAAAACTATTTCATATCTGTTCTTAAATAAATAGTACGCTATGCGGTCAGAGCTTGTACCTCCAGGGGTTTCAATTTGAAAATGTTGTCTGCCTTTGTTTATAGGTTGGGTTGTCTAAAGATGCCCAGGATCAGATGCGCAAGATGCTGTGCCAGAAAGAATCCAATTATATCCGTCTGAAAAGGGCAAAGATGGATAAGTCCATGTTTGTGAAGATCAAGACCCTGGGAATAGGTGCATTTGGGGAGGTGTGCCTAGCTCGGAAAGTAGATACCAATGCGTTGTATGCAATGAAAACACTGAGGAAGAAAGATGTGTTGTTGCGTAACCAAGTTGCTCATGTGAAAGCTGAGCGGGATATCTTGGCAGAAGCTGACAACGAATGGGTGGTTCGACTCTATTATTCATTCCAGGACCGAGACAATCTTTACTTTGTGATGGACTACATTCCAGGAGGGGACATGATGAGTCTCTTAATCAGAATGGGCATCTTTCCGGAACCTCTGGCACAATTCTACATTGCTGAACTGAACTGTGCTGTGGAAAGTGTTCACAAAATGGGCTTCATTCATCGGGATATTAAACCTGATAATATCCTGATTGACCGCGATGGCCATATAAAACTGACAGACTTTGGGTTATGTACTGGTTTCCGATGGACCCACGATTCCAAGTATTACCAAAGTGGTAAGTAATATTTACTCTCACCAATAGAATGGGGGCATTACTGCAGGTAGAGAAACATTATTTGCTGCTCTGTTCAATATTTGAGACAACTGTTTTGGCAAAGTCGCAGCTGATGGAAGTATATCCGAATAGGTCTTCTGCGTCTGAAAACAAGGACTCTAATCTTGTTCCTGGTGAGGGCGGGGGAGAGTCCTTGACACTGTCAGGTTGTCTACTTATGCCTGTAAGTTCAGTTTCTCACAAAAGAAAATGAGAGTGGTGCCATGCTGCTCCAAGGACCATAGACTGAAGCTCGGGAAAAGGCTCAATGATGAGAAATTGAAAGATTTCTCTGCTGCTAAGGACACTGTTTTGACAGTAACTGATTCTGTCTTCAAGCCTCAGCATTCACTAGCTTCATTAAACATTTATTTATTTTAGTATCATGGCATAATGGAACGAGGCAGAAAGGCCAGCTTGTTTCGGTGACGCAGAGCCTGGGACCTGGGTTTGATTCCCGGCTTGGGTCACTGTGTGGAGTCTGCACATTCTCCCCGCTTCTGCGTGGGTTTCCTCCGGGTGCTTCGGTTTCCTCCCGCAGTCCAAAAGACAAGTTGGTTAGATGCATTGGCCATGCTAAATTCTCCTTCAGTGTACCTGAATAGGCGCCAGAGTATGGTGACCAGGGAATTTTCACAGTAACTTGATTGCTAACGTAAGCCTACATGAGACATAACAAGTAAACTTATTCTCCCAATCAGTTTGTAGCACTGGATGCAAAGGTCAGAATTGAGCTCAGTATTTACATGTGATAAATTGCTTACCTCAATATTTGTCCGTGTCTCTACTGAAAAGTCTATTCCGCGGTTCTGAATTTTTAAAACTAAGCTGGGCCCTACCTAGAAACATCTTGAAGGTTCTGCTCAATTTGTTACTTAAGGTTTGTAATATTATTATTCTCACATTCCCATTCCTATTCCTTGACTTGGTTATTTCCCTTTTCTTTCTCTTCTCTCACTCCTGCCTCTTTTATCATTCTCTCTATCCCGTGTTGCTGAAATCCCTTTTGTCCTTTCAGTTCAAAGTAAAGTTTATTTATTAGTCACAAGTAACACAAGTCATATTAACACTGCAATGAAGTTACCATGAAATTCCCCCAGTTGCCACACTCCGGTGGGTCAGTGCACCTAACCAGCACGTCTTTCAGAAAATGGAGGAAACTACAGCACCCGGAGGAAACCTACATAGACACAGAGAGAACGTGCAAATTTCACACAGACAGTGACCCAATCCTGGAATCAAACCTGGGTCCCTGGCACTGTGGGGCAGCAGTGCTAACCACTGTGCCGCCCCAGTTTCTATCTCTTTCTCCATCACTTTTTCTCTTCAGTTGCCTCCCTATTGTGTAAAGTATCTTAAGACACTTAAACATAAATTATGCATTTAAAATCCTTGAACTCACAACATTGCCATGCTCCTAGTTTATTATAACCAATGGATTAAATGGTAATGCCCAATGCATCATAAGCAGTGGGGAAGATCCCAGTAATAATAGTCAATTCTGCAACAGTAAGCTTTTTCCAGAGCTGACACTATTTCTGATAATTAACCAAGCATGCCAAGGAAAATGGGGTGGTACAGTGGTTGGCACTGCTACCTCACAGTGCCAGGGACTCGGATTTGATTCCCGGCTTGGGTCACCGTCTGTGTGGAGTCCGCACGTTCTCTCCATGTCTGTGGGTTTCCTCTGGGTGCTCCGGTTTCCTCCCACAGTCCAAAATATGTGTTGGTTAGGTGGATTGGCCATGCTAAATTCTCCCTCAGTGTACCTGAACAGAGTGTGGCAACTAGGGGAATTTCATAGTAACCTCATTGCAGTGTTAATGTAAACCTACTTGTGACACTAATAAATAAACTTTAAACTAAATTTTAAAAATTCACTACAACAGTTATTGAAATTAAAGGCTTGTTGACTGCCTCCTGTCTCCCCTCCTCGACTATTTTTCCTTTCCTCTACCTCCATCTCTCTTTTTCTTTCCCTTCAGCAATAAGTTTTAAGATGTTAAAAATTAATGAAAACTTTTAAATATAGGTATCTTTAAAGTTCTTTTCATAATAATTAATGACATTCACTTCTGTGGCCACATCTGTTTTAACATCTTTTCATTCTCGTTCCAATTTTACCATCTGTGAAACACACCCTAATTCTTATTTGCCATCTGCTGTGCGCCTTCCAATTCCTCTTCCTGCAGCTTGTGCACCTCTTTGTTGTCTAGTGCTCTCTAAAAATTAGTTTTTTTAAAGTTCATTTGTTAGTGTCACAAGTAGGCTTATATTAGCACTACAGTGAAGTTATTGTGAAAATCCGCTAGTGGCCACATTCCGTACACTGAGGGAGAATTTAGCACAGCCAATGCACCTAACCAGCACATCTTTCGGATTGTGGGAGGAAACCGGAGCACCCAGTGGAAACCCATGCAGACACGGGGAGAACGTGCAGTCTCCACGCAAACAGTGGCCCAGACCAGGAATCGAACCCAGGTCCTTGGTACTGTGAGGCAGCAGTGCTAACCACTGTGCTGCCCCACATCCTCTCCTAGATGTTTTTGTTTAGTTCTTGGCCATGTCTCTGTGATTTGGAATGACTTGCTGCTCAATGTGTCCCTTTCACTGGAATGCAATTGTTATCCACCGTGGCCCTGGTTCTTGATTTCTCTTCTTGCTTTATGTCAACTGTGCCTGCTTGGTTGGTAACATGCAGCCTCTAAGCCAAAACATTGTGAATTCAAGTTTAGTCCTGAACACAGACTGTAGGCTGAAGTTCCAGGGCAGTTCTGAGCATGTACTGCACTTCTTTCAAATGGGTGTCATAATGAGAAGGTCCTAGGTAAACACAAAAGATCCCATGGCATTACTTTGAAGATGAGCAGTGGACTTTTCCCTGGTACTCTGGCCAATGATTTGTCTTCAACAAACATCATTAAAAGCATATTATGCCAACATTTATTACTTACATACTATCATTATAGTGAAGTTGAGTTTATGTTTTGTGCCTGCTCCTATTCTGTCATATTTTTTGAGGTGGCATAGTGGTTAGCACTGCTGTCTCACAGTGCCAGGGAGTTGAGTTTGAATCCTGGTTTGAGTCACTGTCTGTGTGGAGTCTGCATGTTCTCCAGGTGCTCCGGTTTCCTCCCACAGTCCAAAAGACATGCTGATTAGCTGCATTAGTCATCCTAAATTTTCCCCCAATGTACCTGAACAGGTGCTGGAGTGTGACGACTGGGGGATTTTCACAATACCTTTATTGCAGTGTTAATGCAAGCCTATTTGTGACACTAATAAATAAATCAAATTAAGAATTTGACATTCAAACCCGAGGAAGTATTCCATTTCAGATGATGTCGGCAGTCTCAGGACTGTGCAATCGTTTTCTAAATCTGTTGCTTCATGATTGTTTAAGTAGATGATGCATGCTCACGTCTTGTAACAGTGGTATATACATTCATGTGTTAGTGGAAACTTGTCTTGCAGCTTCTAAATTTATCTAATTCCGAACAGTGACTAGTTGAAAATAGTGTGGGTGTAAAATGGATGTCATTCACTCCAGGAACACGCTCAACAACCTCGTATAGTAAAAGTCTGACCATCTATTATACTCTATGTTCACTTAGTATTCAATTGCAGTAGCTAAAAGAGGGGAAGTTATTGTATATGAAGGTTTGCCAGGCTGGAGCACAGGTCAAAGAGAAAGATGAGAGATTTATGCCAAAGGAGAAAATGCTGGAAAATCTCAGCAGGTCTAGCAGCATCTGTAAGGAAAGAAAAGAGCTGACGTTGCGAGACCAGGTGACCTTCGTCAAAGCTAAAAGGCATAAAAAGTGGGAGATATTTATACTGTAGGGTGAGGAAATTAAAGATGTGTCATAGCCACAAAAACCAGGGGAAAGGCTGCTAATGGCAGTCTACAGAGAGAATAGAAGGTGTGGATGGCCAAATGGCAAAGGAGCTGAAATCAGAGGGTAAGCTGTGACAGATAAAGGATGTGGGAGAGAGTTAAAATTGAGAACGGGTAAGGAAAGGGGGAATAAAATAGGGGGAAGAGTGGGGAAAATAAAGATCATAAAGAAGTAAAAGGTAGAGAGCAGTTAAAATGAAATAAAATTAAAACAAAGGATGAGAGATTTGTGAGCAAGTTAAATGAATGTCACATCTGTGCCTGACTTGCATCTGTGAGCACTGCTGTGACAAGTCAGTAGGGGTGGATTAGAAAGACATGGAATGTTTTATCGGATCAATCTAATGAAATAGTGTTTGCTATGGTCAGTTTCTTCAGATGGTCCCAAATCTGTGGACATGACAGCTTGTGTAGGATGGTGCCGATGTACCTCAGACACTCTGTCAGACCCCTGTCCAAATCCACTTCAAAATCTTACAGACACAGGAAAAAATCAGTCTTTCTGAATTCTACTTGCAGCAATGAAAATTACAGCTCTCAAAATGAAAAAGGCAAAAACAAAATACCAAAGCAAAGACTGAAAGCCATACTGCTGGTCTGGATAGGATGGAAAGAGGGAAACCAGCGTAAGATCAGAAGCAAAGTAGAAATGTAGGACAGAAGGAGTTTGCAGCATTAGAGAGGAACATGGAGGGGTTTGAAGACTGGTATATGATTGAAAACCCCTGCACTGTGAGTAGGTAGTTTAGCAGGGGAAGGTGATCCTATGTGAGACAGGATGTAGACGGATGATTTCAGGAGCGGATAGAAACTGGAGAGTTTGGCCAAGTGGGTTTCAGTCACTGTGCAAGAGGTTAGGATTTAGACGTTTCATAGTTGGGAGCAGATTGACTTGATGAAGCAGAGGAGGTGTGGATTGAATCTCTGCTCAGGATTGAATGGGGCACTGAGATCCTCGCTGGAATGGGTAACTGGGAAAGTGTGGCTGTTGGGGAAAAGAGGTGACAAGGTCTCTGGTTCAGTGTCAACGTTTCCTAATATCCTGTGACAGTCCAGTTAAAAAGAAATGCTGCTTTAAAAAAAGCAGAACTCCGTTTTGGGTCATTTCATCTAGCAAAGAGAAAATTGTTGTTTTGACGTTTGGAAAAGTCTGCACCCAAGTGTCCATTGTGGACGTGAGGATTTATAAAATTAACATTCTTATCTGACTCAACCAATCCAATTCTAGCTGTTGTTCACAGAATGGTAAAAAGTTTAAGGCACAGAAAGAGGCCTCTTGGCCCATCATGTCATTGGCTGAAGTGTGTCTTGTTGCAGTATGAACATTCACAGGCAGCTCAGAAAGAACTGTAGTTGTTTCTAAAACTTAACATTCAACTTCAATCTGGTGTAACAGGTTAAAGGGGAACTCTAGCAGCCATACTAATCTATTGGTTATGGACAACAATGGCCAAATTTTAGTTTGAGAAGCTCTAAGATTGTAAACATTTTCATCATCTGATCCCTTCTCTTGGAATGTGGCCTGCCGCCTGGCTGTACACTTCTGTAGGAAACCAAGGAAGGTGAACCCTTTCTTATATTTGCAGAACATTCTCTACTACAGTTTCATCCCAAACCCTTACCCTTTACTCTGCTTATCTATACTTTTCTTAGTAAAACTTTTAACCACTTTATTTACTGAGAACAAGAAATGCAATCATAACAGGCTGCTGAAGCCCTTTAAGAGCTCCAGCTATCCACAACTTGCTGCATCTTTCTGAGTTATCAATAAGTCCAATCTGAGTTCAACACATATTGTGGATACTCAATCAGTAATCCATTCACTATAGTTGTTCAATCACTGACTTTCATCACTTTTGTTATTTCTGTAGCCAATAAAACCCTTATTCAATCACATCCTGGATATTTCCTGGTGTACAGCGTCCCATCTTCATAATGACTCCAATGTATCTGCTTAATATCAGCGGCCTCCAGAGTGCAAAGCAGAAAAACTCCAGCTGTGACCAGATCAAAGATGGTGGCTTAGCATGTGTCCTGGATGGTTCCTGCCAACCCCATGGCTGATCACTAAGTAGTCCTAGTAGTTTGTTCATCTCTCCTAAGAGTAGTAGAGATAAGTGGGGAAGCAAAAAGTACTGGAGAAACAATGCAATAAAGACTCCTAGAAGTTATCTTCAGAAACACCACTTGTCTGATTGTTGATGCGTTTTCACCCAGGTGACCATCCTCGGCAGGATAGCATGGATTTCAGTAATGAATGGGGTGATCCCAAGAGCTGCAAGTGTGCAGAGAGACTAAAACCACTGGAGCGGAGAGCTGCTCGACAGCATCAGCGCTGCCTGGCACATTCTCTAGTGGGCACACCAAATTACATTGCACCAGAAGTCTTGCTTCGTACAGGTAAGGTTATTGCTATACATTGAAACACACTTTAGTCTCATTTGAGAGTGGGTTTTGTATTCTACTTCCGGTTCCTCTACCATTTGCGATGCTGAATTTGATACTTCTGTGCATATCCAAACCTGCACCAAGTCGTGTCCATTCATCGCCCTTGTGTTCACCAACTTCCTCTGGCTCTGGTTCGGTAATATTTCAATTTAAAACTTGTTATTGTTTTCAAATCCCTCCATGACCCCTCCCTATCTCTGTAACCTGCTCGCAGACTCAGATCTTTGTGCTTCCCCAATTCTGATTTTCATTGTTCCAAAATTTGTGGCTATACCGTCAGATTCATGAGCCTTAAGTTTTGGAATTGTCTCCTTAAAATTCTCCACTTAACCCTCCTTCCTTATGATTCTTAAAATTTACTTCTGACCAGACTTTTGGTCACTTAATAGCTCCTTAAGTGGATTGGTGACAAATTTTATTTAACGCTCCAATGAAGCACTTTGGATTATTGCAAATACTGCATTTATATAGTACATTTTTAAGATCATCAGTTCCGCTTAACAGCATACTATTCCATCTGTAATTCACTTTTCAGAAATATATCCCTTCTTGACTCAGTTTATTCTCGTATTTCCAAAACCAACTTTCGGAACTAGTGCACTGATTCAGCTATTGGTTGAAATTTGTTTAATTTGTTATTTGACACAAAGGCACTGAGACTATATCTAGAATATAAAAAGATTCTTCTGGTTGCATTTTTTGTGTTGCATTTTCTGCACTGAAAGAAAGCTTCCCAACCTATAAAATAAAACCAAATTAGACCCAGTTGATTCATAGTGTTTGCATTAGAGAAACAGGCCATTTGGCCCAAATGATCTTTGCTGGTGTTTCTGCCCTACATTGATCTTCCTTCTGCATCTCCTTCTGTTAACATGTTATTCTGTGATTTCTCCCCCCTTGTGCTCATCTGTCTCCCTCCTTAAATGTATTTGTGCTCTCAGTTGTCAGCAAGTGCTTATGGTAGTGAGTTCCACATTCTCACCGCTCACTAGATAAAGACTTTTTTCCTGAATTGACAATTGGATTTATTAGTAACTATTATACTTCTGGGGTGCAGGAAGAAAATTGGAATCATAGGCCCCTCGTTTTGGATTTCCAACAGGAAGAATTACTTTATATAGTAAATCCAACATGGTGGCACAGTGGTTAGCATTGCTGCCTCACAGCGCCAGGGACATGGGTTCAATTCCCAGCTTGGGCCACTGTCTGTGTAGAATCTGCATGTTCTCCCTGTGTCTGCATGGGTTTCCTCCGGGGTGCTCTGGTTTCACCCACAGTCTGAAAGATGAGCTGGTTAGGTGCATTGGCTATGCCAAATTCTGTGTACCTGAACAGCTGCCTGAGTGTGGTGACTAGGGGATTTTCACAGTAACTTCATTGCAATGTTAGTGTAAGCCTACTTGTGACACCAATAAATAAAATCCATGAACTGGGCAACTCTGAAACTCTCTTCCTTGCTAGTAAAGTTCTTGAGGCTGAAGTCCAAAGATGTGCAGGTTAGGTTGACTGGCCATGCTAAATTGACCCTAGTATTATGGGGATTAGCAGGGTAAGTAAAGTGAGGATACGGGGATAGGGCCTGGATGGGATTGTGGTTAGTGCAGACTCAATGGGCTGAATGGCCTCCTTCTGCACTGTAGGGATTCTATAATTCTAAGTTAATTGAAAATTTCTAAACTGAGATTGACAATTTGTTTGGCAATGGTATTAAGAATTGTGGAACTCAGATGGGTAGGTGGAATTAAAATACAGATCTATTCTGTTTGCTGTACACAACTGGTATGTTGCAGTCCCTTTACATTTGATACCATCCTAGCTGGAGTGTTATTTCTGCACGGTCTCTGACCCTGGGCAGCACATTCTATATTGCGACATGGCTGTACACCAGCATACTGTAAAAGGAAAGGAGCATTGACCATGATTTGATTGAATGGTAGAACAAGCTCAATGGGCTGAATGGCCTCCTATTCCTATATTCTGAAAGATTAAGGATGAAAATCTGACAACATCCCTTGAGTAATGGAAAACAAGACACTGAAACCTGATTTATCCAGGCTTGGGCTGACAAGTGGCAAGTAATATTTGTGCCACACAGATGCCAGGCAATGACCATCATCAATAAGAGACACTCTAAGCACCGCCCCATGGCATTCAATGGTGTTACCATCACAGAATCCCCCACTGTCAACATCCTTGGGGTTACCATTGACCAGAAACTCAACTGGACTCACCACATAAACACAGTGTCGACAAGAGCAGGTCAGAGGCTAGGAATACTGCAGTGAGTAATCCACCTCCTGACTCAGCAAAGCCTGTCCACTGTCTGCAAGGTACAAGTCAGGAGCGTGATGGAATATTCCCCACTTGCTTGGATGGGTGCAGCTTCAACAACATTCCAGAAGCTTGAACCATCCAGGACAAAGCAGCCTGCTTGAATGGCATCATATCTACAAACACTCAATCCCTCCAATGTTCAGTAGCAGCAGTGTGTACTATCTACAAAATGCACTGCAGCAATTCAGCAAAGATCCTTTGACAGCACCTTCCAAAGCCACAACTACTTCCATCTAGAGGATAGGGCAGCAGATAAATGGGAATACCACCACCTGCAAGTTCCCTTGAAAGCAACTCACCATTCCTTCGCACTCACTGAATGAAAATCCTGGAATTTTATTTGCAATATTTATTTTTGTTTATTTGGAACGTCTGTTTCTGATCAGTTCTGCTACCATTAACATCCATATGGAGAGAGTCTTGTCATGTACAAGTTACCATTGAGAAACAGTTCCAACACTCTCACTTGCATCTCTATTCCAGCCCATTTGGGGACACATTGCATTTTATCAAAATAAAACTGACCGGAAAATGGTTATTCTTAAGAATGTCTAAATTTATTGCCCACCCCCCACCCCATAGAGTTGACCCTCTGAAGAATCCCAGTTTATAATTAAAGGGATCAATGAAAATTGTTATTGGCACTGGAGATCAAGACATGAAATCAATTTGCATAGTAATAACCCTGGTAGGAGTAATCAGTAGGCCTCTAATAACAGCATTGTGGATCAACCTGCAGCACGTGGACTGCAGCAATTCAAGAAAGCAGCTCACCACCTCCTTCCCAAAGGCAGCTAGGGATGGGCAATAATGTAGTACAAAAACACCACAAACATGTTTGAATATATCAAATATATCTGAAAACAGCATGCTAAGCAGAAGAATATTACAGGATTTTTCTGGAGCTAACTCCCAACATTTTTCAATGCAGGGTCTGGATTTTTACATGGCCAGACCACTGAAAAGTTTGAACAAAATGAATCAAGACGTCTTTCTCGCACACGCACTACTTTGCTGCATTTGAATCTATTGGTATTGACATGGACCACATTTTTAGGCATATCAGATTACATAGAGATGCATTCATGTCGGCATTGAGCCTTCTTGGCTATCACGAAGCTCTGCTTAACACACATTTATGGCTGGATCGCCTGGGATTCCACTTATCACGATTTTACCTTGTATACCAAATACAAAACTGCATTATTTTGTTAAATAGAACAAATCTCAATCACAAAATCAAATATGTCTTAAAAATAATATGCCTAATAATGAATCTCTGTTGAATTATTGGATAATAGATAAATAGAATCCTCATTGACGCATCATGGTCTTGGGAATATCTAATACAACTCAGTAATTATACCTTGTAGATATAAAACGTTCTTACCTGAATAACAAAACCAGGCTACACGTGTCAGTAATAGAAACTTGAATAACATATCATAGTATCTTTGGCTTTTAGATGTAATATGTATATCAATTTGTACTCTATAGGTTACACCCAGTTGTGTGATTGGTGGAGTGTTGGTGTCATTCTTTATGAAATGTTAGTGGGACAGCCTCCTTTCCTGGCACAGACTCCACTGGAAACGCAGATCAAGGTAATGAATTTATTGTTCATGTCTCATTAATTTTCTGCACTCTGCTGCTTGTTTCTTTACCCCTTCTAGTCCATTTGGGGACACTTGTTGCATTTTTATCAAAATAAAACTGTTCAAAACTGACCAGAAAATGGTTATTCTTAAGAATGTCTAAATTTATTGCCCCCCACCCCACCCCACCCCACCCCATAGAGTTGCCCCTCTGAAGAATCCCAGTTTATAATTAAAGGGATCAATGAAAATTATTATTGGCATGGAGATCAAGACATGAAATCAATTTGCATAATAATGACCCTAGTAGGAGTAATCAATCAATAGGCCCCCTAATAATAGCTCCACAGTAGAACACAGTATAAACCAGGAAATATAAGGGGTTTGTAAGAAACGTACGACAATAATCATGGGTGATTTTAATATGCATATAGACTAGATTAATCAAATTGGTAAAGGTAGCCTTGAAGGAGGCTTCACAGAGTGTATTAGAGATTGTTTCTTGGAATAACCAACCCATGAGCAAACTGTTTTTAATTTAATGTTATTTAATGAGATGGGAATAATTAATCTTGTAGTAAAGGAGCTTCTAGGCAAGAGTGATCATTGCGTGCTTAATTTCAAATTCAGTTTGAGGGCAATGAATTTTGAGTCCCACATTAGTGTTCTGGTGTTAAACCAAGGTAATTACATAGGCTTGCAGAGAGATTTGGCCCTAGTGGGAATGGCAGAAAACTGAAAAGTATGACATTGATAAACATGGGCAGATATTTAAAGAGATATTTAATTCCTCCCAACTAAAGTATATTCCAGAAAGCAGGAAAGATTGTAAGAGAGGGAAATGCATCTGTAGTTAAGCAAGGAGGTGAAAGATAACATAAAAGTAAAAACTAAGGCATACCATATTGCAAAGGTGAATAGCAGCCTCGAGGATTGGAAGCACTTTAAAGATCAACAGAGGGTTATTGAAAAGTAAATAAAAAGAGCACATGTAAATAATGAAATAAATCTAGCACAAAATATAAAAACTGTAGCAAACAATTCTATAACTATATAAAAAGGAAAAGTGTAACTAATACCAATGTTGGTCCCTTAGAGGACGAGACTGAGGATTTAATAATGGGGAAAGCAGAAATGGAAGCGACACTAAATCAATATTTTGCCTTGGCTTTCACGATGGAGGACACTAAAACCATCCCAATAATAATAGATAATGCAGAGTTTGTTGAAAAGAAGGAACTAAAATCACCACAAATGGGGAAAAAGTATTGAGCAAGCTATTAGGATTAAAGGCAGACAAGCTTCCGGGGCCTGATGGCCTACTTCCTAGGATCGTCTTAAAGGAAGTGGCAGCTGAGATAGTGGAGACATTGGTTGTAATATTCCAAAATTCCCTGAATTCTGGCGAGTTCCATTAGTTGGGAAGAAGTTAATGTAACACCCTATTCAAAAATGGCACATGGCAGAAAATAGGAACCTATATAGGCCAATAAGTTTAACATTGTGATTGGGAAACTATGGAATCTATTATGGAAGTAGTAATAGGACATTTGGAAAGTCAAAATGCAATCCATCAGAGACAGCATGGCTTTATGAAGGGTAATTTGCTGGAGTGCTTCGAACATATAACAAGCAAAGTGGATAATGGAGGTTCTGTAGGTGTAATGTATCCAGACTTTCAGAAGGCATTTGATATGGTGCCGCACAAAAGGTAAGGTCCCATGGGGTTGGGGGTAATATGTTGGCTTGTTTAGAGGATTGGCTAACAGAAATCAACAAGTGGGGATAAATGGGTGTTTTTCTGGATGGAAATCTTTAAGTAGTGGGGTGCCACAGGGTTCAGTCCTTGGGCTCCAACTATTTACAATCTACATTAATGACTTGGATTCCAGGGTAGAATGTAGTAAAGCCAAATTTACAGAAAACACTAAAATAGGTGGGAAAGCAAGTTGCAAAGAGAGAATAAGAAATTTACAAATGGATATGGATAAGTTTGGCAGTAGGGCCAAAATTTGGTAGATGGAATTTAACTTGGATAAGTGTGAGGTTATCAATTTTGGTCGGAGGAATAAAAAGGCAACTTATTATTTAAATGGAGAGAAACTTCAAAATGCTTCGGTACAGAGGGATCTGGGTGTCTTCCTGCACAAATCGCAGAAAGTTAGTATTCAGGTGCAGCAGGTAATAAGGAAGGCAAATGGAATTTTGGCATACGTTATTAAAGTAGGGAAATGTTGTCTCAACTATATAGGGCATTGGTGAGACCGCATCTGGAGTGCTACTCTCAGTTTTGGCCTCCTTATTAAGGCTGTAAATGCTTTAGAGATGGTTCACTGAAGGTTCATTAGATTGATTCCTGGTATGAAGGTCTTGTCTTAGAGAGATTGAGCCGTTTAGCCCTATATTCACTGGAGTTTCATAGCATGAGAGAAATCTGAGATATTCAACATGCTAAAGAGGATTAACATAATAGATGTGGGGCAGATGATTCCCCTTGTTAGACATTCTAGAACAAGAGTCCGTAGTTTTAGGCTAAGGGGTGGCAGATTCAAAATCCAAATGAGGAGGAATCAAAGGGTTGTGAACCTCTGGAATTCTGTATCCCAGAGTACACTAGCTGGTAGAACGCTAAACAAATTTAAGGAGATAGGTTTTTAATTAGTAGAGGGATTAAGGGTTATGGGGAGCAGGCAGGAAGGTGGAGATGAGGCACAGATTAAATCAGTCATGATTGTATTAAATGACAGAGCAGGCTCAAGGGGCTGAATTGCCTATTCCCGTTCCTAGTTCTTAATTGTAATCTAATTGAATGGTAGCGCCAATGTGAGGGACTGTTCAACATTAAAATGCATTTAGGCACAATTGCAGACTTCCAATCCAGTGGTTCAGCCATAATCTCAGTTGTTGGTGGTTGATTTATGACTTGTATTATTACCCGTTATTGTCTAGGTTATAAACTGGCAGACGACTCTTCACATCCCGCCCCAGGCTAAACTTAGTCCAGAGGCCTCTGATCTCATCATCAAACTCTGTCGAGGTCCAGAAGATCGGCTCGGAAAGAATGGCACAGATGAAATAAAAGTCCATCCATTTTTCAGACTGATTGATTTCTCCAATGACATCCGGCACCAGTCTGCTCCATATGTTCCCAAGATTACGCACCCAACGGATACGTCTAATTTTGATCCTGTGGATCCTGACAAGTTGTGGAGTGATGGCAGTGATGGAGAAAGTGTCAACGACACACTGAATGGCTGGTACCAGAATGGGAAGCACCCCGAACATGCCTTCTATGAGTTCACATTCCGGAGGTTTTTTGATGATAACGGTTACCCCTACAGCTATCCCAAACCATTGCAGTGTGATTATCTCAGTCCAGAAACATCTGAACACCAACTGGAAAGTAACAGGGAAAACACTGCAACGGGGAAAGGGAGCCAGAATAGAGAGCTGGTTTACGTATGAAATGAGAATCTGTATGCTTTACCCCTTGTTTAATTCCCAGGGATGGATTTTAGTTTTTACCCAATGCTTTTGTGTTTAGTTTAAGAACTTACAGAAAGATATGTTTTGTAAGTATTAATTTATTTGAATGTTGTAATTTGAAGCCTCCAGCAGTTAACATGTGAATTATTAGAATGCTGGTTTGAGCACCTAACATTAGAGTTGAAAATCAGTTGGATCAGTAGTCAATCAGCAAAATTGTGCTTGACTTTATTCTTCACGTACATTAAGTCTTAATTATTATCTTCCGAGCTCCCATGTTCTTGGACAGTTTTACGTAGGCAAGTGCACAGTAGGTGCCTATATTTTTTCATTAAAAGTATAAAGGAGTCATTTTGCGAGGCTTTGCTTGAAGAGAGCACAAGTTGGAGGTAGAAATGTAATGGCATAGGGTCAAATCTGTAAGCTGCACTTCCAGCCAATGAAGCTCTTACATTGGGAGTGTGGATAGGGTTACAACAGTATAGGGCTATATCTGTTACCTATGTACCTATCTAATGAGGCCTCAAACTGAGTGATATTAGAGCTTTAACACTATAGGGCCCATTCTGGAACATACATTGGGAGTGGGGAGTAGGGTTATAATGTAACAGGGCCCATCTTTATACCCACACTGGGAGTAGAGGTGGGGCTATAACACTATATGGGTCATTTGAAGACCCACCCTGGGAGTGGGGATAGGGCTATAACACTATTTAGACCATTCTGGGAGTGGGGATAGGGCTATAACACTATATAGGGCCCATTGTGGGGCCTGTGCTCCTGTCTAGCCAAGTTGTGCCTATGGGGAGCGAACATACATGTCTGAAGCCTGTAAAATGGTCTTTTACGCTGTGCCTTAAACCATCCTTGCTTAGCTTTGACCAAATATGAAGAAATCAGTTTGGTGTACTTTACATGAAAATAATTTTCTTTTAGAAGCGTGTAGAACACAGGTTATTAGCCTTCTCTTTTTTCTAATTTATGCATTGAATTTATTTATAAATTATACATGTTGTATAAACATTTAATTTGACTGTAAATACCTTCATTGTCTCATTTTACTTCCAATGATATTAAATCTAAGATAATTTTCAATGTCGATTGTTTTTCAGTCTTTTATCATTTTCAATGCAAATTAACCAGTATTGTTATCATTACATCTTACACCACTGTCTGAAAGTTTCCCTCCACGCTACACACCCCACTAACTTTGAACTATATTATCATTCATTTACTGTTACTGGGTCAAAAACCTGGAACTTCTTCCCTAGCAGCACTGTGGGTATACCTACACCACACAGACTGCAGTGGTTCAAGGCAGCTCAGCACCACATTCTCGAAGGCAGTAAAGGGTGAGAAGTAAATGCTGGACCTGCCAGCAAACTCTCATTAAATAAAAAAGATTTTAAAAAATAAAGTCATTACTTGTTCAAGATTTGAAACATAAATATGACTTTGGCATTTGCCACCGACTAAGCTGTAAAATTCACACTTGGGTGCCTATAAAGTGAGGTTTCCAACTTCTGGCTGCAACATGGCCTGCTGAAAGCAGGACTAGTAAGTGCTCTGCCGCAGAGGCTGGTGACATTAAGTGGTCAGAATTCTGCTGAGAGGCAGGCAAGTGTTTATGGAGTGTTTTACATGGCTTTTAAGAACTTCTAACCATTTTTGAGAACTTCTATTAACTTAAAATGATCTTTAAAACTTAAAGCATAATTTAATAGACTTTCAAATTTTTGTACAGCCTTTTAAAAAGACAGGCTAAGTAAAACAGTTGTTTGAAAACCACTAGTTTTTCTGTGTTGATCGTCATATAGAAAAGCAGATGAGGGGATCGAGTGTCAATTTTAGTGTGTAAAACCTCAATGACCTGAAGGTAGTGGAACATTCGGTAGGTAATATATGTTAGGGCATCAAAAGTTGGCATCTGAATGTGGAAGGAAGGGGTTGCAGAGGCCGAGTCTTTTTTTAATCATTCATGGGATGTGGGTGTCACTGGGCCAGCATTTCTTGCCCATCCCCGAGGGCTTTAAGAGTCAGAGTCAATCACATTGCTATGGGTCTAGAGTCAATGGCACAGTGGTTAGCGCTGCAACCTCACAGCGCCAGGGACTTGGTTCAGTTCCAGCCTCGGGTCCCTGTCTGGAGTTTGCACGTGGATGAGGGCTTTCCTCCAGGGTGGAAACGTCAATTACAAGGGGACATCAGTTCAAGGTGAGAGGGGGAAGTTTAAGGGAGAAGTCTGAGGGAGCTTTTTCACATGGAGTGGTGGGTGCCTGGAACATGCTGCCAGAAGAGGTGGTGGAAGCAGGGATATTAGCAATATTTAAGCAGCAACTGGATAGGTACATGAATAGGGAGGAAATAGAGGGATATGGACCAAGTTAGGGCATCATGATTGGCACAGGCTTGGAGGGCCAAGGGGCCTGTTCCTGTGCTGTACTTTGTTGGTTGTTCCATTTTATCTAAAAGTGAAGGATCAGTCTTTCCAGCAGGGAAAAGTTGTGCAGATAGTGCTCCAGAGCAGCCAATAAGGATGGCACCTGATTCTTTGTTGATCCACATATTAGTCATGTAACAGAAACCATAAAAAAACTGGTACCTGGAATGGAATGTTTCTCCCGCACAGTCTTAATCGTTTTAAGTTGTTAGAAAGACAGCCTTGAGTTATTTTGAAGTTGTCTCACAACTGTTGTCATATGTAAGCAGGATTTTAAAATATAGATAATTGTTTTAAAGCTCACTTCAGTTTTAACATTGAAATATCAAAGTCATAAATATTATTCATCGTATATCTAAAGGTCACAAACATCACTTCAATTTTTTAAATTCATTTGAGAAGTCTGATGAGCCATACTTAAGTTATGTTAATAACTAACTGCAGGCATTGAGGACTTTAATACCTTGTTCAAGGCTATAAAGTATGAAAAGGGTAAATCCAACTAATTAATTTGAATTGCTGGAGCAGGAAAAGGAGTCTTTGGATGATGATGATGCAAAAGCAGACTTTCAGGCTCAGTATTCAGGGAGTGCTGCATTGTTAGACCAAGATGGTCTCTACCCTTCCAGGTGGGTACAAAAGCTCCCATGGCACTACCACTTTGCTCTATGTAAGAGGTTAGAGTGTGCAAATTCAGTGCCACATTTTCCACCATACTTCAAAAATGTACTTTGCAATGGCCTGTGATTGTGAATGGTTACATACAAATGAAAATGCTATGGGATGTTACAGCAACCTGACACAAAGCAGAAGTAATAATTCACTTAGAACACAAGGAATAGAAGCAGGAGTAAGCCACCAGGGCATTCAATAATATCATGGCTGATATGCTGCCCTTAGATCCTTTTCTGTCCCATTTCCCTATAGCCTTCTATTCCTCGATCTATCAAATATTTATCCACCTCTATTACATTCTTCTAATGATCCAGTCTCCCATCGATAATATATCCTGTGCAAAGCCCGTCCTCACCAAGTTACTTACAAACCATCAGCTCCATTCATCAGTGAATTCACCAAAGATTCTTCGACAGCACGTTCCAAACCCACAACCACTTTCACCTAGAAGGACAAGGGCAGCAGATAAATGGGAACACCACCACCTGCAAGTTCCCCTCCAAGCCACTCACCATCCTGACTTGGAAACATATCGCCTTTGCTTTGCAGTCACTGGGTGAAAATCCTGAAATTCCCTCCAGCATTGTGGATCAACCCACAGCACATGGATTGCAGCAACTCAAGAAGGCAGCTCACCACCACCTTCTCAAGGACAACTAGGAATGGGTAATAAATGCTATCTAGCCAGCGATGCCCATGTCCCACAAATGAATAAAACAAATCAGAGGGATTAAAATATGTACCAAGCACCAAGCTGCCAGGAGTGTCGTGTCCCACAAAAGTAGGAAATTAAAACAAAAAAAATTGACTGCATGGTTTATTAAAATTTTAAGAAAGCACAAGTATTTCAATCACAATTGCACGAGATGGTTTCTTTCTTCTCAGCCCCACACTCGCGATCCGTCCAACCATTCTTACCCTGGAGTAAGGACAGGGAATAGGTAAGTCACCTGACTCATCTCCTTTTCTCACCGCTTCTCACATCATTCTCTCCGGTCCCACCCCATTCTCTCCCTCGCTCTCTGGTCCCACCTCATTCTCTCCCTCGCTCTCTGGTCCTACCCCATTCTCTCCCTCGCTCTCTGGTCCTACCCCATTCTCTCCCTCGCTGTCTGGTTCCACCCCATTCTCTCCCTCGCTGTCTGGTTCCACCCCATTCTCTCCCTCGCTGTCTGGTCCCACCCCATTCTCTCCCTCGCTCTCCGGTCCCACCCCATTCTCTCCCTCGCTCTATTCTCACCCTCTCCGTTCACACTCCATTCCCTCTCCCTCTGTTCTCACCCCATTCTCACACTCCCCGTTCTCACCTCATTCCCTCGCTCTCCGTTCTCACCCCATTCCCTCATTCTCACTCCATTCTCTCTTTCGATCTTTTGGGACTTCTGCTCCTTCTTTCCTCTGCCCTTTCCCGATGTCTGGATTTCTTCTTACTCCGGCTTCGCTTGTGGTGATCTTTCTCTTGGGATTCACTCCTGCTTCGGCTTCGATGTCGGTCCCGCTTTTTGTGACTCCTGTCTTTTTCCCTGCAGTATTCATCAGTGGGTGCAGTATTTCTGTGCTGCTGAATCTCCCTGTCAGCTGCTCCCTGTCAAGTTAACAAAGACATGTTTTCAGAAGATCCTGGGGTAACCTGATGAATTGATAGAGGGGGACTGTTTAGTCCCTCTTTCCTGCCTTGCTGTAAATCTCCTGGCCCATTGCTCTACTTATCCCATGAGATCACTTCGTACTCCCTTTGGGAGGCCGAATAAATCTAAGGAGCATGATTATTTTCCCTAAACTGAAGCTGTATCAACAGCAGCTGTTAACAGTTGAAGAAAATAATGGGGTTCTGAAATTATCATTTGCACATAGCAAGCCAAGAGAACCATCCAGAGTTTAGAGTTTTCCCTATCTGGGTAGAATAAATCGGGAAACATAACATTATTAGCAGATGATACAACAATAAGTTATTCTGATTACTTTGGTTCATTTATGTGGTCAGTTGAAGTTATATGCCAGTGAAGGTCGTCAACTTCAGGGGCTGATCTGAACACGTTAGCCTAGCTTGGAGCTTATTATAGAAAGCTGTGTACATCGACAGAAATTACAATCAGGTTACCAGAACTTTCCATCATGTGATTCGAGTATGATGCACAGTTCTTGTCTCCAGGATGTAGAAAGGATATTGAGGCTCATGGGAAGGATCATTGAATCCAGATAGTGCAGGAGAGGCCATTCAGCCCATCAAGTCTGCAGCAAGTCTCTGACAGAGATCTTAAACTGGCCCTCTCCCCTGCCCTATCCTTATAAATGCGTGTACTTACCATAGGGGTTTACAGCATGGAAACAGGCCCTTCGGCCCAACTTGTCCATGCTGTACTTTTTTTTAAAAACCCCTAAGTAATCCCAATTACCTGCATTTGGCCCATATCCCTCTGTACCCATCTTATCCACATTACTATCTAAATGTTTTTTAAAAGACAAAATTGTACCCACCTACTACCTCTGGCAGCTTGTTCCAGACACTCACCACCATGGCTAATCCCATCCAACCTACACATCTTGGGATACTAAGGGGCAATTTAGCATGGCCAATCCACCAAACCAGCAAGTCTTTCAGACTGCGGAAGGAAACCGGAGCACCTAGAGGAAACCCACACAGATACAGAAAGAACGTGCAAACTCCGCACAATCACCCAAGGCCAGAATTGAACCCAAGTCCCTGGAGCCACCAAAGAAAATTAAGAAATGATACCAAAACATAGGTTATAAAAATAGGGAGAGATGGAATAGGCTGGGTTTCTTTCATCTGGAAACAAGAATGTGAAGGGTTGACTGATGGAGGTTAAGATTATGCAGAGGTTTGACAGTAGTTTAGAATGTGGGGGAGACCAATACTAGGGGCCCATATATATAAAATGTAGTCATTAATAAATCTAAATAGAGATTTTCACAAGCAACTTCTTTAACCAGGCTGCAGCAAGCATGTGCAATTTGCTGCCTCAAAAACAGCTGGGGCAAATTACACAAGTACATTTATGGGGAAGCTCAATAAGTACATGGGGGAGAAAATAGAAGATTATGCTGATTGAGTGGTGTTGGAGGAGGCTCAACTGGCGAGCAAACACTGCACAGGTGCATCCGACTGAATGACCTGTTTCTGTGTTCTGTCCTGTACACTTTGTTACGTAATACGTGCTCTTCACAGAAGCTCCAAATCAGGGGGACACATTTCTGGCCCAATGGTGCACTGTCCCACAACCAGCACGTGCTCTGCCGCATACTGCCAGCTAAATACAGAGATTTTCAAATGAATAAACAGACCTATAATGAAACCATGAAATATTATTCTTGGTTAATTTGCTACCTTGCATTTTGCTGCCTTCACTCTGTCACCTTCTTCCTCTTCGGAACGCCGATGATGCCGTCTCTCCTTGTGGTGTTTCTTTGAATGTCGGTGGCTTCCACTTGTCTCAGCCTCATCCAGTAACAACTCATATTTAGAGCTATTTTTATTAAGGAACAATAGTTGGATGGAGTGCAAGCTAAATTTCTGAAGGAAGAATTTACAGGTTTTAGTTATGGCTGATGCATCAAGTGCTGGTGATGGGAAAAACAATCTCAATCTCAAAGCTTTTTGATTTTCTTTTCATCTATTTCCCTTGATTTCAAGTAAAGGATTCCCTCCAATAGTGGCAGGGAAAATATCCTCGAGACAGAGTCTCTAGTTTTGTGTGTTGTTTATGGTGATAATCAAAGAATCCCTACAGTACTGAAGGAGGCCATTCGGCCCATCGAGTTTGTACTGACTACAATCCCACCCAGACCCTAACCTCACACATTTACCCTGCTCATGTCCCTAACACTAGGGTCAATTTTAGCAGGGCCAATCAACCTAACCCACACATCTTTGGACCATGGGAAGAAACCGGAGCACCTGGAGGAAACCCATGCAGACACAGGAAGAACATGCAAACTTCACACCTGCTATGACCCGAGGCCAAAATTGAACCCGAGTCCCTGGCGCTGTGAGGCAGCAGAGCTAACCACTGTACCACTATATGGATCATATGGTTTTGCTGAAGTAGGAAGTGCTGAATTAAACTAATTTTAATGCTGTTTCCAAATGAATTGTGCAATACGAAAGATCTTTAATACAACGCAGTAACTGATCTTCCAAGTTACATCATAACCTTTGTGATATTCCTCCAGCTATTACAGTTTTGTTGCTTTCAGCTAATAGCACCAGCAACAACAACAACAGAGAGATTCAAAGTCAAATGATGAGCCTAGTTCTCACCTCTTTCTTGCAATATGTAACTTTCAGCTCAAGGAATTGGTCGACAGGCCTTTTGATGTCTGAGAATTTACTAAAAATATGTAAAATATTTCTGGACACAACTGCATTTCCTTTTTACCAGGCATTATTTTGTTTTGTGAAGTCGAGAGAAGACCCAAGTATGATGGACTTTAAATGGTGACCATGATGTGGAGATGTCAGTCTTGGACTGGATTGGACAAGATGAGAGGTTACATGACATCAGGTCAAATTCCAAAAGGTTTATCTGAAATCACAAGCTTTTGGAACGTTATTCTGAAAGCTTATTGACTTCAAATAAATCTGTTGGACTTTTACCTGGCATCGTGTGACCTCTCATCTTGGACTTCAAAATGGGGATATTTAAATAAATTAGAATGACGCTTATTTTTCTTCCATTTTAGAGGTTCAGGGACGCACTTGGGACAGCTGAGTGAAGACAACTTGGGCTCATCAGTTCAGCAAATGGACTGAGTAAGCACTTGGTAAAGCAGGGAAGCCACAGGCCAGATGAACAAGCATACAAAGAACAAAGAACAACACAGCACGGGAAACAGGCCCTTCGGCCCAACGAGCCTGCGCCGCCATTACGGGTCACTGGGGTCGATAGACTGTAGAAGCACTTTGACTGAATGAATAAGTTGGTGGCCCAAGGATCATTCAGTTTAAGCTTTGGAAGGAGCAAGTAGACTGAGGATCATTGAGGTTATTCGTGCTACTGAACACACAAGCCAGGAATCACCAAACTGGAGTCACTGACGTTTCCTATTGCAAAAGGGCAATCTATATCAAGAACTAGAATTTTAATTATGTACGCATCAATATTTTTAAACAAAGTAACCAGTAAACAAAATGTGCAATTGATGAATGGCAGGATTCCATTAGACGCAATAACTGAGGAAGCATTGAGTTCTTTTCAATATGAAAACTGCCTCTCAGTCACTTCTCACTCCAAATGTCAACTGTGCGCACATACATTGAGATGACAAAGCTCTGTTCTTCACCAACGCTGCTTTGGTTATTACATTTAATGTCTCATTTCACTTAATAAGTTCTGTTTCATTAAATCATGAAATCTTATAGCACAGGAGCATATTTGACCCATCATGCCTGTGTTCTCTCTTTGGAAGAACACTCATAATTAGTCCCGTAACTCCACTCCTTTGTCCATAAGCCAGCGAGTTCCTCATCCTGTCCAACTAACCTACGAAATTATTTATAGAATCAGCTTCCATCACCTTTTCAGGTAATCATAGAACCCTACAGTGCAGAAAGAGGCTCTTCGGGCCATCAAGTCTGCACTGAACACAATCCCACCCAGGCCCTATCCCCATATCCCTACATGTTAAACCCACTAATCCCTCTAACCTACACACCCCTGGACACTAAGGGGCAATTTCTTAGCATGGCCAATCAACCTAACGCGCATATCTTTGGACTGTGGGAGGAAACCGGAGTACCCGGAGGAAACCCACACAGACACGAGGAGAATGTGCAAACTCCACACAGACAGTGATCCGAGCTGGAAATCGAACCCAGGACCCTGGAGCTGTGTAGCAGCAGTGCTAACCACTGTGCTACCGTGCCACCCCAACATTCCAGATCCCTGCAACTGTGAAAACTTCTCAGTTCCCCTCTGGATCTTTTGCCAATGATTTTAGAAATCTGTGGCCTTCAGTTATTGATCAACTCCCCAGAGGGACTAGGTTTTCACAATTTACTCTTATCAAAATGTATCTAGAAAACCTCCGTGTGGTCATCTCTTACTCTTCTCTGTTTTAAAGAGAATATTGTCTTAACTTTTCCAATCATGCCTGTCTACATCAATGGTGATTAAGTGGAAATGATTGAGGGCTTTCAGTTTCTTAGTGTCCAGGTCACCAACAAACTGTCCTGGTCTCTCCACGCCAACGCTGTAGTTAAGAAAGCCCACCAACACCTCTACTTTCCCAGGAGGCAAAGGAAATTTGGCATGTCAGCTATGACTCTCACCAATTTTTACAGTTGCACCATAGAAAGCATTCTTTCTGGATGTATCACAGCTTGGTATCGTTCCTGCTCTGACCAAGACCGTAAGAAACTACGAAAGAGTTCAAAACATTGCCCAGTCCATCAAGCAAAGCAGCCTCCCATCCACTGACTCTGTCTACACTTCCCTCTGCCTCGGGAAAGCAGCCAGCATAATCAAGGACCCCATGTACTCCGGACAAACTCTTTCCCGCCTTCTTCCATCGGGAAGAAGGTACAAAAGTCTGAGATCACGTACCAACCGACTCAAGAACAGCTTCTTCCCTGCTGCCATCACACTTTTGAATGGATCTACCTTATATTAAGTTGATCTTTCTATGACTGTAACACTATATTCTGCAACCTCTCCTTTCTTTCTACCCTGTGTACTCTATGAATGGTATACTTTGTCTGTATATCACACAAAAAATACTTTTCACAGTCTACCAATAATTGTGACAATAATAAATTCCATCAAATCAACCTCTCCTTATAATTGAAGTCACCCATACCTGGTAATATCCTGGTAAATCTCCTCTGTATTCTTTCTAAGGTTTTCCTGAAACGTGCTGCAAATTCTCCAGTTGAGGTCCAACTATAATATAATATTTCTGACTGCTAAACAAGTCCAAGGATACTTGTTCAAATGCAACAAGATCTGGACAATATCCAGGTTTGGGTTGACAAGTGGCAAGTGACACTTATGCCACACAAATGCCAGACAATGACCATCAGCAACAAGAGACACATTACCCACTGAATACCCCACTGTCAACATCCCTGGGGTTACCGTTGACAGAAACTCAATTGGACTCACCACATAAACACAATGCCTACCAGAACAGGTCAGCAGCTAGGAACTCTGCAGCAAGTAACTCACCTCCTGATTACCTGAAGCCTGTCCATCACGTACAATGCACAAGTCAGGAGTTTGACGGAATACTCTCCACTTGCCTGGATGGGTGGGGCTCCAACAACACAAGAAGCTCAACACCATCCAGGACAAAACAGCCTGTTTGATTGGCACCACATCTATAAATATCCACTCCCTTCATCACCGACACTCAGTAGCAGCAGTGTGTGCTACCTACAAGGTACACTGCAGCAATTCAGCAAATATTCTTAGGCAGCACCTTCCAAACCCATGATCACTTTCACCTAGAAGAACAAGGGAAGCGGATATATGGGAACACCACCATCTGCAAGTTCCCCTCCAAGTCACTCACCTTCTTGACTTGGAAATATATCATTCCTTCAGCCTCTGGGTTAAAATCCTATAATTGCCTAACGACATTGTGCATCAACCCACAGCGCATGGACTGCAGCAATTCAAGAAGGCAGCTCACCACCACCTTCTCATGAGCAACTAGGGTTGGGCAATTAATGCTGGCCGCCAGTGATGCCCATGTGCCACGAATGAATTAAAAAAAAAAGGATACTCCTGTTTAGGTTGTATTTTATCCTTCAGGGTAATGTTGGAATGTTTGCTAAGGTCCTTCTCATACTCCTTAAAATCTTCTTTAGTGTATTTTGCACCTGTGAGTGTAAAGGTTAAAAAATTGAAAAAGCAGGCTAACAAGAATTATTCTACAACATATGGAATCATACATGTGTTACAGTAGAGGCCATTTGACTCATTGTGCGTGTCAATGCCAACTTATAAGTTGCTAAGAAGTTCATAAGATATAGGAGCAGAATTAGGCCATTCGGCCCATTGAGTCTGCTCTGCCATTAGATCATGGCTGATATGCTTCTCGTCCCCATTTTCCTGCCTTTGCCCCATAACCTTTTAACCCACTACAGATTAAAAATCTGTCTAACTCCTCCTTAAATTTACTCAATGTCCGAGCATCCACCGTGCTTTGGGGTAGCGAATTTCACAGGTTCACAGCCCTTTGGGAGAAGGGGTTTCTCCTCAACTCTGTTTTATATTTGTTAGCCCTTATCCTAAGACTATGACCTCTCGTTCTAGAATGTCCCACCAACAGAAGCATCCGCTCCACGTCCACTTTATCCATACGTTTTACCATCTTGTACACTTCAATTTGATCTCCCCTCATTCTTCTAAATTCCAGAGAGTATAGGCCTAAACTATTCAAACACTCTTCACATGACAAAGCCCTCATCCCTGGAATCAACCTAGTGAACCTCCTCTGAACTGGCTCCAATGCTACTGCATCTTTCCTCAAAGACAGGAACCAAAATTGTGCACAATACTTCAGGTGCGGGCTTACCAATGCTCACTGCAAGATCAACTCAGCTAGTCCCACTTTCCTGCTCTTTCTGCCAACCTGGCAATTTTTCTCCTTTTAGGTGTTCATCCAATTTCTTTCTGAAAACTATAACTGAATCTGCCTCCATCACTCTCCCAGATCCAAACCATTCGCTGTATTAAAAGGCTTTTCCTCATGTCACTGTTGGTGATTTTAAGTCACCTTATATCTTCTGGTTCTCGACTCTTCCATCAATGGAACAGTCTCCCTGCCTACCTCTGTCCTAGCCCCTCAATTTTGAACACTTCTATCAACTCCTCTTAACCTCCTCTTCTCTAAGAACAAATGCCTTAGCTTTTCCAATTCATTCACATAACTTTCATATCTCATCCCAAGAATCATTCTCGAAAATGTGTTTCGCACCCTCTCGTGCCTTCACATCTTCCATAAAGCATGTTATTGGAGTTCTATGAGGATGTTTTTGTTTCTGTCTTCACGGAGGAGGACGTGAATAATTTGCCGGGTGTTAGCGATGGAAAGGTGGTAGGAATGGAGGGTCTTAATGACATTACTGTTACTAGAGAGGTGGTGCTCGACAGACTGGAGTGGCTGATTGTGGACAAGTCCCCAGGACCGGATGGAATGCATCCGAGGGTTCTGAAAGAAATGGCGGAGGTTATAGTGGATGCCTTGGTGGTTATTTTCCAGACGTCGCTGGATTCCGGGGAAGTGCCGGAAGATTGGAAAACGGCTAATGTTACGCCGTTGTTTAAGAAGGGTGCCAGGCAAAAGGCGGGGAATTATAGGCCGGTTAGTTTAACGTCTGTGGTAGGTAAAATGTTAGAATCCGTCATTAAGGAGGAAATTGCGAGGCATCTTGAAGGGAATTGCTTGATAGGGTGGACGCAACACGGTTTCATTAAAGGGAAGTCGTGTCTGACAAATTTACTGGAGTTCTATGAGGATGTGTCTAGGGCAGTGGATAGAGGAGAGCCGGTGGATGTAGTCTTTCTGGATTTTCAGAAGGCGTTTGACAAGGTACCTCACAAGAGGTTATTGCAGAAGGTCAGGGGACATGGAGTTGGGGGTAGGGTGTTAGCGTGGATAGGGGATTGGTTGTCAAATAGGAGGCAGAGAGTGGGGGTCAATGGGTGCTATTCGGATTGGCGGTTGGTGACTAGTGGGGTGCCCCAGGGGTCGGTGCTGGGGCCTCAGCTATTTACCATTTATATAGATGATCTGGAGGAGGGAACCGAGTGCAGGGTGTCGAAATTTGCTGATGACACCAAGATTGGGGGAAAGGCAAATTGTGCGGAGGGTGTGGAGAGTCTGCAGAAGGATCTAGATAGGCTGGGCGAATGGGCCAGGAAATGGCAAATGGAATTTAATGTTGGCAAGTGTGAGGTGGTCCACTTTGGTAGGAAGAATGGTAGGAAGGACTATTACTTACGTGGCGAAAAACTGCAGCAGGCGACGGTGCAGAGGGACCTTGGGGTCCTTGTGCATGAGTCGCAAAAACCCAGCTTGCAGGTGCAGCAGGTGGTCAGGAAGGCTAATGGGATGCTGGCCTTCGTAGCGAGGGGGATTGAATATAAAAGTAGGGAGGTCTTGCTGCAGCTGTATAGGGCATTGGTGAGGCCGCAGCTGGAGTACTGTGTGCAGTTTTGGGCGCCGCACCTGCGCAAGGATATTTTAGCCCTGGAGGGAGTGCAGAGGAGGTTTACTAGGCTGATACCGGAGTTGAGGGGATTGAGCTATGAGGAGAGGCTGAATAAACTAGGCTTGTACTCGTTAGAGTTTAGAAGAATGAGGGGAGATCTCATTGAGACGTATAAGATGATGAATGGGATGGATAGGATAGAGGTGGAGAGACTCTTCCCGCTCAAAAAAGACAGTAGGACTAGGGGGCACAGCCTCAAGATAAAGGGGAGGCGGTTTAGAACGGAGTTGAGGAGGAACTTCTTCACTCAAAGGGTGGTGAATCTCTGGAATTCTCTGCCCGTTGAAGTGGTGGAGGCTGCCTCGCTAAATATTTTTAAGAAGCGGGTTGATGGGTTCTTGATAAGAGAGGGGATTAAGGGTTATGGGGAGAGGGCGGGAAAGTGGAACTGAGCCACAACAGATCAGCCATGATCTTATTGAATGGCGGGGCAGGCTCGAAGGGCTAGATGGCCTACTCCTGCTCCTATTTCTTATGTTTCTTATGTGTCTAGGGCAGTGGATAGAGGAGAGCCGGTGGATGTGGTCTTTCTTGATTTTCAGAAGGCGTTTGACAAGGTACCTCACAAGAGGTTATTGCAGAAGGTAAGGGGGCATGGAGTTGGGGGTAGGGTGTTAGAGTGGATAGAGGATTGGCTGTCAAATAGGAGGCAGAGAGTGGGGGTTAATGGGTGCTATTCGGATTGGCGGTTGGTGACTAGTGGAGTGCCCCAGGGGTCGGTGCTGGGGCCTCAGCTATTTACCGTTCATATAGATGATCTGGAGGAGGGAATCGAGTGTATGGTGTCGAAATTTGCTGATGACACAAAGATTGGGGGAACGGCAAATTGCGCGGAGGGTGTGGAGAGTCTGGAGAAGGATCTAGATAGGCTGGGCGAATGGGCCAGGAAATGGCAAATGGAATTTAATGTTGGCAAGTGCGAGGTGGTCCACTTTGGTAGGAATAATGGTAGGAAGGACTATTTCTTACGTGGCGAAAAACTGCAGCAGGCAACAGTGCAGAGGGACCTCGGGGTCCTTGTGCATGAGTCGCAAAAACCCAGCCTGCAGGTGCAGCAGGTGGTCAGGAAGGCTAATGGGATGCTGGCCTTCATAGCGAGGGGGATTGAATATAGAAGTAGGGAGGTCTTGCTGCAGCTGTATAGGGCATTGGTGAGGCCGCAGCTGGAGTACTGTGTGCAGTTTTGGTTGCCGTACTTACGCAAGGATATTTTGGCCTTGGAGAGAGTGCAGAGGAGGTTTACTAGGCTGATACCAGAGTTGAGGGGGTTGAGCTATGAGGAGAGGCTGAATAAACTAGGCTTGTACTCGTTAGAGTTTAGAAGAATGAGGGGAGATCTCATTGAGACGTATAAGATGATCAATGGGATGGATAGGATAGAGGTGGAGAGACTCTTCCCGCTCAGAAAGGACAGTAGGACTAGGGGGCACAGCCTCAAGATAAAGGGGGGGCGGTTTAGAACGGAGTTGAGGAGGAACTTCTTCACTCAAAGGGTGGTGAATCTCTGGAATTCTCTGCCCGTTGAAGTGGTGGAGGCTGCCTCGCTAAATATTTTTAAGACGCGGGTTGATGGGTTTTTGATAAGAGAGGGGATTAAGGGTTATGGGGAGAGGGCAGGAATGTGGAACTGAGCCACGACAGATCAGCCATGATCTTACTGAATGGCGGGGCAGGCTCGAAGGGCTAGATGGCCTACTCCTGCTCCTATTTCTTATGTTGTCCAGAACTGGACGTAATACTTCAATGCTTTATACAGGCTCATTATAACTTGCTTACTTTTGTATTCTACGCCTCATTTATAAAACTTGGGATCCTGCAAGGAAGTTTAATTACTTTATCAACCTGCTCTGCCATTTTCAGTGATTTTTGCATACGCACCCCAGGTCCCTCCGCTCCTGCATCCCCTTTGGAATGAAAACCTTTACTTTATATTGCTTCTCTTTGTGTTTCATATCAAATGTGTCACCTCAGTCTTCTGTTGTGATTCATAGACATGATGTGGAGATGCTGGTGTTAGATTGGGGTAAACACAGTAAGAAGTCTCATAACACCAGGTTAAAGTCCAACAGGTTTATTTGGTAGCAAACGCCACTAACTTTCGGAGTGCTGCTCCTTCGTCAGAGAAGTGGGAGTTCTGTTCACAAACAGGGCATATAAAGACACAAGCTCAATTTACAAAACGATGATTGGAATGTGAGTCTTTACAACTAATCAAGTCTTAAAGGTACAGACAATGTGAGTGGAGAGAGCGTTAAGCACAGGTTAAGAACATAAGAAATAGGAGCAGGAGTAGGCCATCTAGCCCTTCAAGCCTGCCCCGCCATTCAAAAAGATCATGGCTGATCTGAAGTGGCTCAGTTCCACTTTCCTGCTTTCTACCCATAACCCTTAATCCCCCTGCCTACCAAAAACCTATCTACCCGTGTCTTAAATATATTTAGCGAGGCAGCCTCCACCACTTCAACGGGCAGAGAATTCCAGGGAATTAAAGAGATGTGTATTGTCTCTAGACAAGACAGTTAGTGAGATTTTGCAAGTCCAGGCAAGTCATGGGGGTTAAAGATAGTGTGACAGGAACCCAAGATCCTGGTTGAAGCCGTCCTCATGCGTGCGGAACTTGGCTATCAGTCACTGCTCAGCGACGCTGCGCTGTCGTGTGTCATGAAGGCCGCCTTGAAGAACGCTTACCCGAAGATCAGAAGCCAAATGCCCGTGACTGCTGAAGTGTTCCCCAACAGGAAGAGAACAGTCTTGCACGGTGATTGTCAAGCAGTGTTCATTCATCCTTTTTGTAGTGTCTGCATGGTCTCCCCAATGTACCATCCCTCGGGACATCCTTTCCTGCAGCGTATCAGGTAGACAACGTTGACCAAGTTATAAGTGTATGCACCATGTACCTGGTGGATGGTGTTCTCATGTGAGATGATGGCATCTGTGTTAATGATCCTGCACATCTTGCGGAGGTTGCTGCAGCAGGGTTGTGTGGTGTCGTGGTCACTGTTCTCTTGAAGGCTGGATAGTTTGCTGTGGACAATGGTCCCACTTCTAGACTTCAAACAACTGCACAACCTCAAACAGACTACTGTCCACAGCAAACTACCCAGCCTTCAAGAGAACAGTGACCACGACATCACACAACCCTGCCACAGCAACCTCTGCAAGATGTGCCGGATGATCAACACAGATGCCATCATTTCACATGAGAACACCATCCACCAGGGTACATGGTACATACTCTTGCAACTCAGTAAACATTGTCTACCTGATAGGCTGCAGGAAAGGATGTCCAGAGGCATGATGCATTGGGGAGACCATGCAGATGTTATGATAACAGGTGAATGAACACCGCTCGGCAATCATCATGCAAGACTGTTCTCTTCCTGTTGGGGAACACTTCAGCGGTCATGGACATTTGGCTTCTGATTTTTAGATAAGCGTTCTCCAAGGAGGCCCTCACGACACACAACGGTGCAGAGTCACTGAGCAGAGACTGATGGCCAAGATCCATATATGAGGATGGCCTCAACAGGGATCTTGGGTTCATGTCACACTATCTGTAACCCCTACGACTTGCCTGGACTAGCAAAATCTCACTAACTGTCCTGTCTGGAGGCAATACACATCTCTTAAACCTGTTGCATATCAGACTGGTTAGCAGTTCCCATCGTCTAGACAGTATTAGAGCTGATTAAAGTCTAGGAGTTTTGAAATTTTAATGCCTTCCATTCAAAAGATTATTTTTGAACCAGACCTTGACACTCCAAAAGTGAGCAACATGTTAGCAATGCAATTCACGCAGTATCTTTACAGAAATGGCCAATTTATAATTTCAGACATCAGGTGATTCATAGAAGACCGTTCAATTTGTTTTTTTTTGGTTAACTGTGTAGTTATAGGTAGATCTCACTCACCCATTATTTTAACACCGTCCCTTCATGAGGAAGGAAATGAGGTACACCCTCATTTCATTACAAGGTATATAAAATAACAAACATTCATTCCCATTCATTCTCTTAGCCCTGGTCTAGATTATTCCATCAATTCTAACTGTAGCTATGTTAGGCCCTGGATAACCTATTCACGTTCAATGTTTTAGTTTGTTCTTTTCACGTGGTTAGTTACATTCACTTGAAAGATTACACTGTTTTCATGCTTCTGAGGTCTCTTTATCTTTTGTGATACTCTCAATACAATTTTATCAGTAACCCTGTGCCTGTCCTTTGCTGTAACTCCACATCAAAGGAGGTCATGTGTTTAACTAGTGGTTAGCTTCCAGATTGTTAATGAAAGCCAAGCTGTGTTGTGTTACCTGTGGGTAAGTTCTCTGCTTCTCCCTTGCCCTGTCTTCACGCTGCTTCTCAAAAATACTTTCAGTATGTAAATTTGTTTGATTGTGGGACTGAACTGCTGTTGTCAGGCTTAACACTTCCCTGCCCATCTCCAACCCATGAATTTATTCACTCAAAGTCAGGCACTTTTATAAATCTTATTACTGGGAGGTTAGTGACCTGAATTTCCACCTCCAGAGATTCTGGTTGAATGACGGTTCATTTTTAGTGAATAATCCATCAACACAGTTCTGGTTGAGGTTAAAATTTGTTCTGTTTCATCTTGCTTATTAGTAGTAAACTCGTATGAATTTCACTGCTATCCTCCTTGTGATCTCCACAAGTGTGGCCTGCGTTGCTTAGGTTACCTACTCTTTTTTGTCTTGGGAAATGGGCTGTTTAAGAGGCTCAAGTTCAGCAGGTTTATTTGGAGTCGCGGGCTTTTGGAGTGCTGCTCCTTCATCAGGTGATGGAGGGGCGGTGCTCCGAGGGCTCGTGATTCCAAATGAACATGTTGGACTTTAACCTGGTGTTATGAGACCTCTTACTACCTACCCCAGTCCAACTTCAGCATCTCCACACCATGGGCTCTCAAACACTACTGTCCTCAGATGATATTCAGCTCCTGAGGTACTCCTCTGTTGTTCTTCAACTAACTGGGGCATCACTAGGAGAGCCGGTGGATGTGGTCTTTCTTGATTCTCAGAAGGCGTTTGACAAGGTATCGCACAAGAGGTTATTGCAGAAGGTCAGGGGACATGGAGTTGGGGGTAGGGTGTTAGCGTGGATAGAAGATTGGTTGTCAAATAGGAGGCAGAGAGTGGGGGTCAATGGGTGCTATTCGGATTGGCGGTTGGTGACTAGTGGGGTGCCCCAGGGGTCGGTGCTGGGGCCTCAGCTACTTACCATTTATATAGATGATCTGGAGGAGGGAACCGAGTGTATGGTGTCGAAATTTGCTGATGTCACCAAGATTGGTGGAACAGCAAATAGCGCGGAGGGTGTGGAGAGTCTGCAGAAGGATATAGATAGGCTGGGCGAATGGGCCAGGAACTGGCAAATGGAATTTAATGTTGGCAAGTGCGAGGTGGTCCACTTTGGTAGGAATAATGGTAGGAAGGATTATTACTTACATGGCGAAAAACTGCAGCAGGCGACGGTGCAGAGGGACCTCGGGGTCCTTGTGCATGAGTCGCAAAAACCCAGCCTGCAGGTGCAGCAGGTAGTCAGGAAGGCTAATGGGATGCTGGCCTTCATAGCGAGGGGGATTGAATATAGAAGTAGGGAGGTCTTGCTGCGGCTGTATAGGGCATTGGTGAGGCCACAGCTGGAGTACTGTGTGCAGTTTTGGGCGCCGTACTTACACAAGGATATTTTGGCCTTGGAGGGAGTGCAGAGGAGGTTTACTAGGCTGATGCCGGAGTTGAAGGGGTTGAGCTATGAGGAGAGGCTGAATAAACTAGGCTTGTACTCGTTAGAGTTTAGAAGAATGAGGGGAGATCTCATTGAGACGTATAAGATGATGAATGGGATGGATAGGATAGAGGTGGAGAGACTCTTCCCGCTCAGAAACGACAGTAGGACTAGGGGGCACAGCCTCAAGATAGGGGGCGGGGGGGGGGGGGGGGGGGGCGGTGGTGGTGGTTTAGAACGGAGTTGAGGAAGAACTTCTTCACTCAAAGGGTGGTGAATCTCTGGAATTCTCTGCCCGTTGAAGTGGTGGAGGCTGCCTCGCTAAATATTTTTAAGACGCGGGTTGATGGGTTTTTGATAAGAGAGGGGATTAAGGGTTATGGGGAGAGGGCGGGAATGTGGAACTGAGCCACGACAGATCAGCCATGATCTTATTGAATGGCGGGGCAGGCTCGAAGGGCTAGATAGCCTACTCCTGCTCCTATTTCTTATGTTCTTATGTGCTTAACCCTCTCTCCACTCACATTGTCTGTATCTTTAAGATTTGATTAGCTGTAAAGACTCGCATTCCAATCATTATTTTGTAAGTTGAGTTTGTGTCTTTACACGCCCTATTTGTGAACAGAGCTCCCACTTACCTGATGAAGGAGCAGCGTTCTGAAAGCTAGTGGCTTTTGCTATCAAATAAACCTATTGGACTTTGACCTGGCATCGTGAGACTTCTTACTGTGATTCATCAATCCATAACCCTAAGTAAAGAAGGATATTTGACCCATCGAGTCTGCACCAACCACAATCCCATCCAGGCCCCAGTCCCATTGCCCCATGCATTTAGCCTAACTAGTCCCTTGATACTAGGGCAATTTTGCATGATTAATCCACCTAGCCCGCACATCTTTGGACTGTGGGAAGAAACCAGAGCACCCGGAGGAAACCCATGCAGATGTGGGGAGAACGTGCAAGTTCCATACAGTTTGTGATCCAAGCTGGGAATTGAACCCGGGCCACTATGCCGCCCAGTGAAAGCTCAATGCTCATCTCATTTTTGGATTAGGCCCTCTGGACTCAGCATTGAGTTCAACAATTTCAGACTGCAACCTCTGCCCCCATTTGTTTTACTTCATCTTTGCAGTTTTCGGATTTTCGCTTTTGGATGACAGCTATATATCATTTGCCATTTACAGCACCTCTAAACACACCCTTTTATTTCATTACCACTCCACTTTGACTTTGCATCATCAACTCTTTTGACATTTAATCTCTCCTGTTACAGACCTTTCCTTCTGTCCTTTTTCCATCCTCCCACCTTTCAATTGCTTAAAACCTGTTGCATTTCTAACATTTTCCAATTCTGATAAAATGTCACTGAACTTAAAACCATTTGCTTTTTCTCTCTACGTGTTGCCCAACCTGCTGAGCATTTTCCAGCAATTTCAGCTTTTGACGTTATTGCTAACTCCCCTACCACCGTAATCCACTTAAAATCTTATTGTTTAAGACTGATTATTTCCCATTTATATTTACAATACAGTGGTATTGTAAAAGAAGTTTCAAAATAGACTATAACATTATAACAAAGAGGCAGATTCAAATAAAAGACAGACAAATTTAAGTCCTATCAGAAACAGTTTGTTCGCAAAAAGAGTAGAAACCCGAAAGCTTTCGGGTTAGCCCCTTCGTCAGGTGAATGGAGAGAACTCTCCATTCACCTGACGAAGGGGCTAACCCGAAAGCTTGCGAGTATATTATCAAATAAATAGGTTGGACTAAAACCTGGTGTTGTCAGACTTTGTACTGTGTTTACGCCAGTCCAACGCCGGCATACCCACATCATTATTGCAGGTGAAACCATTAGCTTCATTTCCAAGCAATTACATGCTGTGACATTGGGTGAAGTTAACATCATCTTTCCAGATGAATGGTCTGTTAAGTTTCCACTTGTGAAGCAAAATGAGTGCAAAATTGTAACCAGAGAACCTACCTTTCCCCTTCCACTGAACTTTAGCTACAGATTGGCTGAAGTCCACATGTATCCTCCTGTCGTCTATCAGCACATTATCCATCTTAAAGTAAGCCTTTTCACAATCCTCCTGCTGTAAGAAAATACAAAGTGCAGCCATTGAGGGAGAGTCTGTCAAGGATGAGATTGCCTTCACTCACAAATCAAACAATGCACAATTCAGAGTGCAGGTTAGGCTGTAGCTAATAGTGAATCATTAAGAATGGTTGAGGAGCCTAAGAATGTCAGCTCACATTGATTGATTTGTTTTGATTTATTATTGTCACATGTATTAACATTACAGTAAAAAGTATTGTTTCTCGCACACTACACAGACAAAACATACCGTTCAACGGGAAGGGAAGGAGCGAGTGCAGAATGTAGTGTAGCCATTGCTAGGGTGTAAAGAAAGATCAACTTAGTGCAAGTCCATTCAAAAATCTGATGGCAGCAGGGAAGAAGCTGCTCTCAAGTTGGTTGGTACGTGACTTCAGACTTTTGTATCTATTTCCGAAGGAAACAGGTGGAAGAGAGAACGTCTGGGCTGCGTGGGTCTTTAATTATGCTGGCTGCTTTTCCAAGGCAGTGGGAAGTGTAGACAGAGTGAATGGATGGAAGGCTGATTGACAGGAGGCTCACGGACCCAACAAGAAAGGCACAGGTCTGCTAACAGTGAATGCTCACTGATTCAATAGCAGCAGCATACATCCCAGAAAGCTCATGACTGAGCAGAGGAAAGTTCCTACTCCGAGAGCAAATGCTCACTTCACTATCAGTGATCACTCACTGTCCCTATAGCTTGTTACCCTGAGAGTGATCACTCACTGTCCCTATAGCTTGTTACCCTGATAGTGATCACTCACTGTCCCTATAGCTTGTTACACAGACAGTGATCACTCACTGTCCCTATAGCTTGTTACACAGACAGTGATCACTCACTGTCCCTATAGCTTGTTACCCTGACAATGATCACTCACTGTCCCTATAGCTTGGTACACAGACAGTGATCACTCACTGTCCCTATAGCTTATTACCCTGACAGTGATCACTCACTGTCCCTATAGCTTGTTACCCTGAGAGCAATCGCTCACTGCCCCTATAGTTTGTTACCCTGAGAGTGATCATTCACTGTCCCTTTAGCTTGTTACCCTGAGTGATCACTCACTGTCCCTGTAGCTTGTTACCCTGAGAGCAATCACTCACTGTCCCTATAGCTTGTTACGCTGAGAGCAATCACTCACTGCCCCTATAGTTTGTTACCCTGAGAGTGATCACTCACTGTCCCTGCAGCTTGTTACCCTGACAGCAATCACTCACTGTCCCTATAGCTTGTTACACTGACAGTGATCACTCACTGTTCCTATAGTTTGTTACCATGATAGTGATCACTCACTGTCCCTATAGTTTGTTACCCTGATAGTGATCACTCACTGTCCCTGCAGCTTGTTACCCTGATAGTGATCATTCACTGTCCCTGTAGCTTGTTACCCTGTGATCACTCACGTCCCTACAGTTTGTTACACAGAGTGATCACTCACTGTCCTTTTAGCTTGTTACCCTGAGAGTGATCACTCACTGTCCCTTTAGCTTGTTACCCTGAGAGTGATCACTCACTGTCCCTATGGCTTGTTACCCTGAGAGTGATCACTCACGTCCCTATAGCTTATTACCCTGAGAGTGATCACTCACTGTCCCTTTTGCTTGTTACACTGAGAGTGATCACTCACTGTCCCTGTAGCTTGTTACCCCGAGAGTGATCACTCACTGTCCCTATGGCTTGTTACCCTGAGAGTGATCACTCACTGTACGTACAGTTTGTTACCATGATAGTGATCACTCACTGTCCCTATAGCTTGTTACCCTGAGAGTGATCATTCACCGGCCCTATAGCAATCACTGTTCCTACAGCTTATTACCCTGATAGTGATCACTCACTATCCCTATAGCTTGTTACCCTGACACTAAGGACTAGCAATGTTCTAAAGTATACTTTAAAAAACTCAGAATATAAACTAAAAACATTTCAAAGATGAAATGTCTTACCTTCTCAAACTCAATGAAGGCATAGCAGAGGGATTCTCCAGTTTTCCAATCTCGAATGATTTCACAGCTGTAGAACAGATGTTGATAAGTTAAACCAAAGATTTTTATCTCACCTGAAAACCTCTCACTCTCAGCCACACACTCCCAAAGGGCATATGGCAAGATGACAGAGAACCACTCACACATTTCTTTCTTCCTTGGTCCATTCTTAGCGGTTTTCTTCAAAGTGGCTTTTAAAGTAAACCAAGTAAGAAGTAATCCAAAGCAGTTCTATGGCTGCAAAGTAAATTGGAGCACCCCAAGGTCATTCAATGCACTATATAAATGTATTTTACAGACTGCTTCATGACCCAAGTGATTAGAGCTGAACACTGCATTCTTACAGTAAGAAGTCTCACAACACCAGATTAAAGTCCAACGGGTTTATTTGGAATCACGAACTTTCAGAGCGCTGCTCCTTCATCAGGTGAGTTTGGAGATAGGTTTCACAAACACAGCATATGTAGACAGAGACACAATTACAAGATAATGTTTCTTGGAGATCCTCTCCACTTTGAGGCAGCGGTTGTGTCTTTGTCTATATATGCCATATTTGTGAAACCTACTGCTCCACTCACCTGATGAAGGAGCAGCGCTCGGAAAGCTCGTGATTCCAAATAAACCTGATGTTGTGAGACTTCTTACTGTGCCTGGTCCAACGCCGGCACCTCCACATTATTGCATTTTTACACAAACATTTCCACTTCTGGCATTACGATGGGACAGAAGTTAATTGTAGTAGTAGAATGGAACTGGGTTATGGATTCTGTCTAGACATTATAAACAGAATTAAACAGAATTAAACAATCCCACAACCAATAAGAACATAAGAAATAGGAGCAGGAGTAGGCCATCTAGCCCTTCGAGCCTGCCCCGCCATTCAATAAGATCATGGCTGATCTGTTGTGGCTCAGTTCCACTTTCCCGCCCTCTCCCCATAACCCTTAATCCCCTCTCTTATCAAGAACCCATCAACCCGCTTCTTAAAAATATTTAGCGAGGCAGCCTCCACCACTTCAACGGGCAGAGAATTCCAGAGATTCACCACCCTTTGCGTGAAGAAGTTCCTCCTCAACTCCGTTCTAAACCGCCTCCCCTTTATCTTGAGGCTGTGCCCCCTAGTCCTACTGTCTTTTTTGAGCGGGAAGAGTCTCTCCACCTCTATCCTATCCATCCCATTCATCATCTTATACGTCTCAATGAGATCTCCCCTCATTCTTCTAAACTCTAACGAGTACAAGCCTAGTTTATTCAGCCTCTCCTCATAGCTCAATAATACAAAGCTCTGCAGCCCTGCCACATCCAGTTGTGAAGGATTTTCCAAACCTTTGCAGTCATGGATAGCTTTTGAAGAGATAAACCGCAAAATGATAGTTTTTACATATAATTTGAATTAATAAAAGTATTCTCTATTTCTTGCATATATACCTTAGTTATAATGAAAAAGTTCTCTCTCTCACCCACAGGCACCTGTCTCTCTCTCTCACTCACAGGCACTTCTCTCTTTCATATCCTCTCTCTTTCTTTCTCTCTCACTCACAGGCACTTCTCTCTCTCATACCCCCTGTCTCTGTCTCTCACCCAGAGGCACCTGTCTCTCTCTCTCTCACACACCCACAGGCACCTCCCTTTCTTTCTCACCCACCTCACACATTCCCACCTCTCTCTCTCTCATCCACACACAACCATCTCTTTCACTATTCTCTCGCCATTACTTGCCCTTCACCAACCACAACCCCTTGGCCTCCGCTCCCCACCTTACACTACTCACCCCGACATCTGCTGCCTGCCTCTTGCTCCAGCCTCACCTCTGCCCTGTGGCAGTAATGTACCTCTTACCGCCATCCAGTCATTTTCTCACTCTGACCTTGCAGCTGAATTGGCCCGCATTTCCAGCTCTCCAATCAGAGTCCAGTTTCTCAGTGCATTGGCTGCTGATAGGCTTAACAGTGCATCAATCTGTAGCCAAGGGAGTTCGAAAACCATCTTCGATTGGATAAGTTGGAAGGGCGACTTTTTCAAATATGGCTGGACTTGGAGCTGAACCCCTAGGAAACGTTGGTCTATTGCATGTATGTACTTGTGTGTAGCTTCACCATGTTGGCACTTTACTTTAGGTATGCCTGACACTGTTTCTGGTGTTCTACACTCATCATTGAACTGAAGCTGGCTGCTGAATTTGGTAGTGATGTGACAGAAAGGCTGGCTGCAATGGAATACAATTCTGCTGCTGCTGGTGATTCACAGGGTTTCATGCATGCCTAGTTTTGCGTTGCTGGATTTGTTTTTAATCTGTCATATTTATCATAATAGTAGAGCCTCACTAACTCTGTGCAGATCAAACTTAAATGCTGTGTAGTGGTAATTGCTATCAATGCTAAACTAGACAGACATAGTGCAACAAGTAGTTTGATAAGAATAAGGTCAACTAGGTAAATCCCTCATGCTGGTTCACTTGCCAACTACCCTAAGCCAAATCTTGCACCTATTTCCTCAGAGCTTTGCTAGCTCAGTCACTGGCAATGCTACTGAGTTACTCTCAGAGTTGAGGTCATTCTGCACTCTTTCTAACGAAAGCGCTTCCATTAAGTTGTATTCAACATGGAGAAGCACTGAATCTTCACTTAGAAAGGGATAGTTGGTAATCAGCAGGCTTCTTTGGTCTGAAGCATTGAGACTTTATTGGGTCCTGAGTCAATCATTAGTACTCCCAGGGCTGCTCCTCTTCTGTCAAATGTGTACCATAAGCCTCAGCTCTGGGATGGTGATGAAAGAGTGGAACACTGTCTCACACTCAAAATCATACCTAATAGTTACTGACAGGCTGTTATGTGATTAGTGGGACATCGCTCAGCTGTCTTTAATTGTTAATAAAGACGGTTTTGCAAAGGAAATGGACAGCTTGTTATCATGTCCTTATTTGATGCCCAATTCACTGCTGAATGGTCTGTCCATTCAGGGGGTTGAGCTATGAGGACAGGCTGGATAAACTAGGCTTGTACTCGTTAGAGTTTAGAAGAATGAGGAGAGATCTCATTGAGACATATAAGATGACGAATGGGATGGATAGGATAGAGGTGGGGAGGCTCTTCCTGCTCAGAAAGGACAGCAGGACTAGAGGGCACAGCCTCAAGGTAAAGGGGGGGCGGTTTAGAACAGAGTTGAGGAGGAACTTCTTCACTCAAAGGGTGGTGAATCTCTGGAATTCTCTGCCCGTTGAAGTGGTGGAGGCTGCCTCGCTAAATATATTTAAGACGCGGGTTGATAGGTTTTTGATAGGCAAGGGGATTAAGGGTTATGGGGAGAGGGCGGGAATGTGGAACTGAGGCACGACAGATCAGCCATGATCTTATTGAATGGCAGGGCAGGCTCGAGGGGCTAGATGGCCTACTCCTGCTCCTATTTCTTATGTTCTTATGTCCAGTTCAATTTTATTTATTGCTATTAGTTTCACACTGTTTTACTCAGCCACTTCAGCAAATAGCTGTAAATCTGACCAACATTTGAGTTAACAGCTCGTCACGTGTCATAAGATTTACACAAAAGATTTACAAAAGAACAATAAAATACCTTTTGATTGATCCAAATCTTGAAAAAATGATTTCCAAGTCTTCATCTGTGGTAACTGGATTGAGTTTACAAACAAACAGCACATTTTCAGGGGGCTTTATATCTGCATCTGGTAGATCTCCAACCTATAAATATTAAGATTGGGGTCTTGTAAGCAGTAATTCTGGAAAAAAAACAAGTCAATAAGATCTCAAAGCATAATTAAATTTAACTTACACTAGTATATGGATAAGTCAAGCATTTGCTCCAAGGTAGCATCATTCTTTTTCACCTCATCTAGTGAGTTAACGTCAACCTACATGGTACAACTTTGAGAGTTTTCTATCTATTCCCCTTCTCCTGCTTCCTTCAGGACCATTCTCAGAACTCACTTTCTGACCCCATCCTACTCTCTCTTCTTTGATCAGCATTCATTTTCAAGTCTGTGAAGCAGCTTGGAATTGTATTTAAAGGTACCACCTGGTCCACAGTGAGCTAATATGGACATTTTGATTTCTTTCTGATGCTTACACATGATGTACTGCTGTTTTTCATATGTCCTTTTGATGACTGCTATGCCCACAGTGCCACCTACAGGTACAATATATTTGCATTTTCTTAGTTTATGTAATAATTATATTCCATATTGCATCAAGTGGCTGTTCGTCACACAAGCAAACAGACTACAAATGTCCTGACTGCCTTCTGATGCTTTAATCCCAAAAAACCCTGTTTCATGGTCTCCATGCACAACTCTCACAAATATTTCTAATTCCTTTTACCCCATGCACAACTGCACAACCAGTGATTTATTACTAAGCAACACCCCAAAAATACTGAGTGGTAACAAAATAACAAAGTTTACATAAATAATCTTTCTTCAAAGCATAAAATATCATGGTAAAATGCTTCAGTTAAAATAAATAACGCTACTCATTTACTTTTATAATATAGAATCAAAGACGTAAAAGCCAACTGTATCCTGAACAGAAGTAGATAATTCAGCCCCTCGAATCTATTCTGCTATTCAATCAAACTATATATTATGTGTATGGAAATTGATAGACTTCTGGACAAGGAAAGCAAGAGGTCTGGAGGTGGAGTGGGGAAGTGAAGTTGATTGCAGAAGGTAAGCCATGATCTTACTGAATGGCAGAGTAGGATCGAAAAGTTGTATGGCTTGGTCCTACTCCTTAGGTTTGTGTGCACCTTAATTTCAACTATCGATCTTGTTTTTTGTAACCAGGCGGCACAGTGGTTAGCGCCAGTGCCTCACAGCGCAAGGGACTCGGGTTCGATTTGAGCTTGGGTGACTGTCCACGTGGAGTTTGCAACTTCTCCCCGTGTCTGCTTGGAAAGAGTTCTAACTTCTCTTACCTTTATGTAAAGGAAGTGCTTCCTGAACCACACAACTATAATTTTACGGTTATGGCTTTTATTTTATGTTCCCCCACTAAAGGGAATAGTTTCTGCCTACCTGAGCAAATCCTTTAATCACTTTAAATGCTTCAATTAAATTACCCCTTACTTTTCTGTACTCAAGAAAATACAAGCCCAGCCTATGCAACTTGTCCTCTAAACCCCATTACCACTGTGGTGAATTACCCTACTGAGGGGCAGTGTCTGTAACTGAACACATCATCCCAACTGGGGCTTGACCAAAATATAACTAATGTAACATTTGTATTTCAGCTCCTTTGATACACATGGTAGTACTCCTTTTACCAGGTAGCTTTCACAAATTGTACGTCAATTAACACCAATATTTTTGTCTCTATTAAATTACTTGGTACAGTATTCGAAACTAAAATATTCACTTTGAGAAAGTTACTTTTTGGCGTCTGTTCAAAATTTAGGTTTCACTAATTTCCCGTAATGCTGACAGTCCTAACTTGCTTTTATGATGTGGAGATGCTAGTGTTGGACTGGGGTATCTCACAACACCAAGTTAAAGTCCAACTGGTTTAACTGGAACCACGAACTTTCGAAGCACTGCTCCTTCTCCGGGTGAGTGGTACTGCCCACTCATCTGATGAAGGAGCAGTACTCCAAAAGCTCGTGATTCCAAACAAAGCTTTTGGACTTTAACCTGGTGTTGTGAGATTTTTTTTAAAGTAATAACCAAGCTTTATCCTCTAATTATATAGTCTTTGCATCGTGAAAGCTTAAACTTCTTTTATTGCTAACCCCCACTATGCTTTCTGTACCCTTTCTAATGGCTGGCATGACCGCACACACAATATTCTAAGCGTGGGCTCACTCCCGGTACATCATGAAACATTAACATGAGCTATCCACAGTTAGATTCTAGCATTCAGTTGGCCTTATTACTACTGTCTAGGCATTAAAAGTGCATCCCATTTTTTCAGCTTCTATGGTGATTTAGTTCCACTCCTACTTAAAGAAGGTTGTGGATTCAAGATCCATCCCAGAGACTTGAGCACAAAATCTAGGCTGACACTTCAGTACAAGGGAATGCTTCACTAACAATGGTATCATCTTTTATATAGAGACATTAAACATACACCTCTTTGAATAAAAGATTCTGTGGTACTATTTTGAAATAAACTAGGGGAGCTTTCCCTAGCATTCTGACCAATATCAATCCCTTAACCAACATAATTAGAATAGGTTTTCTGATCATTTATCTTATTGCACACAACTAGATCCAAAAATAACAAGTTTCCTACATTTCAACAATAATTGTCCATTATAAGTACTTCGAGATGTCCCAAGGTTGTGACAGACACTAAATAAACGTTTGTTTTTTTAAAATTATCTACTTAGATCACCAATGTTTTCAACCTAAAGCCCATATTCTTGAGTTATCACATCCCTGTTTGTCTACTAAACTGCATAATTGATCCAACTTTTCCTATAAATCTTTTGGTTAATCTGACCTCCAATCTTCTAAGATGCTTTTACAGCAATGTCACAGCTACTGAGTCAAAGCACTTCAAAGGGATTGGCTGTTATCCACACATTTCTAGTCTACTGTGGTGTGTAGATAACAATGGGATGAATGAATAATTTCTCTTCACATTCGTGAATGAGGAAGCATTGACTAGATTGATGGCATTACCTGTAATTCATAAAAACAGATTAAGGCCCATTTAAGGGGTCATCGTAATTAATTTATTTTACCATTTCCAGTAGTATGGCCCGTGTTTTTGCTTCTTTCTCTGCCAGCATCTCTTCAATTTCCTCTGCAGATTTTCCCTTGTTATCATCTATTTCTTCATCAGCTCCTATTCTGCCACTCTAAACAGAAATTTAAATCAAGAACATTATTAGTATCAAATTATACTGAAAACATGCAAGGACACATTTTTTAAAGAGTTTTAACCCTCAAAACCAAAACACCCTTTAATTCTTTAACTGGAGTGCATGGTCAATTAATTTAAGTGTGAGGTATGTTTAAACATTTTTGTGTGGTTGCACGCATACAGCAGTTTAAAGGATTGACTTGTGTGCGGCCTAAGGCACTCAGAGGGAATGTTGCTCAAAACATGCTATTCATTTCACTTTTAGCAGTTTTCATTTCATGCCCTAGGAACACAATCACATTATCATGTTATTTGCTTTTTTCATGCGATCTGACCTGAGCAATTTCACCAACACCCTGGTTAAGCACAGGTAGAAAAGATTGTGACAAAAGCATATGGTATGCTTGCCTTCATCGGATGGGGCATCAAGTATAAAAGTTGGCAAATTACGTTAGTTTATAAAAGGTTGGTTCAGCCACATTTGGAATACTGCATCCAATCTGGTCAACACACTACAGAAGGACGCGGTGCTTTCGACAGAGTGCAGAAAAGGTTTACCAGGATGTTGCCTGGTATGAAGGGTATTATCTATGAGGAGAGACTGAATGAATTGGGATGTTCTCCTTGGTAAAATGGAGGCGAAGTTGGAAGCTTTTTCCTAGGGCAGAGATAACAATTACAAGGGGGCACAAGTTAAAGATAAGGGTGGAAAGGTTCAGTGGAGATGTGCGGGGAAAGTTTTTTTTTACACTGAGGGTGGTGAGGGCCTGGAATACATTGCCAAGGGAGCTGGTTGAGACAGATACATTAGCACATTTAAGACTTACCTTGATAGGCATATGAACAACCGGGAAATAAAGGGATATAAGCAGTTGGTTTAGATAGGTAAATGTGATTGGCGCAGGCTTGGAGGGCCATTGTTAAGAAATATTGGATGGCATTTTGCTCAACTTCATTTGACAAAAGTTAAAATCCCCTCAGGTCTTTAGATAGCCCTATCCACACATGATGTTCACATTTACTTCCAATACACTGTACCCAAATATTTATATATTATCTATTATATTTATGTTTTGAATTTAATCTTTCACTCATCTGCAAATTTCAACCTGATCTTACTCCTTGTGCTTGGCTACCTCCCTAATTCAATAATAGAACAAAGAACTACCCAGCACAGCAAACAGGCCCTTCAGCCCAACGAGCCTGCACCGCCATTTCAACAAAGCATTTTCCTACACCTACCCTGCCCCGGGTGTATGTGAATGGTACCCCTAATGTAGCCAGCTTTAGCATCATCTGTAAATGTAATCAATTTGCATTGTTTCTAAGTCAATAAAATGGATCAAGAACGGAGAAAAATATATACTAGCAAAGTACATAAGCAAGACTCTGAATTCTTCACGAAGCACCAGTAAAAACAATTTGTTGGCTAATATTCACTACCACACCCCATTAGGATTATAGCATTGGAAGCCTTGCCACTCCGCCCTCAGAAAAGTCTTGATGTGACTGTAGCGTTTTTATGAATCTACCAGCTAAGATGCATGTATCCCACTCATTAGGTCAGCTCAAGGCTATTCCTCCTCTGTGAATCTCAAAAGAAACCGAGATCCTCCTCCGCATGGCTTTGGAATACTTCCATTTCCACTGCCCATTCTCTACTGTTCCAGTTTTTCTTTAAACTGAAACTATTCCAGGGACACATAAATCTTGGTTTGTTCTTCAAACAGAGGATTCCGACAGTTGAGGAAATCAACATGGGCACTGGCTTAAGTGTCAAGTAAAAATTTCAACCTGATGTAAAAATTTAGTATGTTCACTGGAGAAAAGAAAGGTGGAAGATTGAGAGGTAGTATGCTTGTAAAGGGATTTTAACGTTGACCACACAGACTATTTCACTTCTTTCATAACAGTGGAGCCAGGAGAACATGGGCTCCGCTCGAAGGGGGAAAAAGGGAACCATTAGTGAACAAGCGTTCCAATCTTTGGACCATGTTCCTTAGGGGAACAGTGAGACAGTTATCATTGACTCACCTCAATGCAAATTGGATAAAAATTTATTTCAGAAAATTTCAAATATTTTGTGATACAACGTGCAAGTAATTTTGAGACACGATTGTAATAAGTATGATGTGCTTGGGAGGACAGATGACTTCTGATGGATGATTCCCAAAGTTTATCACTACCGAGGGATTTTCGTCACTTCATTTCTGCCAACAAAGCCTTTATTCTTATGTTGTGTGATAAAAGGACAATATGAAGCATAGTCCTTTCTCATCCACCAATACCCATGTTCCTATATGTGATGCTTTGATAAATTTGGGGAAACTTTTAGATCGAAAACTCCTATACATTTTCAAACAACTCTACCAAAAACCGAGTAGTTTTAATGACTACCAAATTTTACAAAAACAGTAAGCCACCATAGCTCAGTCACTGTACGTTCCTGCTCCTTTGTAACATTACCTTTAGGAGGGTACACGTAATATTAATTGTAAACACACTGTCGTAAATTATAGTTTTGTTCTTACGACCAACTTTCATTATTAAAAAAAGCCAAAAATGTTAAAAAGCTATTGAAAATGCAGGATACTGCTAACAGAAGCAACAGAGTTTTCACTGTTTTTGTTTACCTACATGCACTTCATTTATGTTTTCCAATTTCAAATTCTTATGTCCATATTGATAATGGGAAGCTCCTGTGCAAATGTACTACTTAAACTTATCATCTAGAACAGGCACTGAAGTAGCGCTGCTGATAAGCGGTTCAGCAAGTTTATAAATGCAGTCCCCATTATAAACATTAACATGAGAATTTGTAATGGAAATATAAAATTAAGGACATTAGAAAGGTTGAAAAATGCTGGTGAGTCCTAATCCAATTACAGTTTACCTTCCAACCTCACTTCATCTGCAGACTACACTCAGCCTGCATTTCCATGACTCCACTTTGACATCAGCTAATATAAATTATGTTTATATGCACAAATATAAAAGCCACATAGAACTTGAGTTGCTGCTACGGTCTGCATTGGGAAAGGTGCACAAAATAAGCCAAGAAAAAGCTTCTCAAAGCCAATGGGTACAGAAAGTGTTTAAGTAAATACTCACATCAAGCTGTTCTTTGGTGGGTTCTGGTGAGCGATCTGGAATTTGCAAACCCTGAGGGTCATCAAATGGATCTTCCAGTATTACTGTATGGGTTATCCTAATATAAAATAGACGACATGTAAGAAATAGACACTGAAAACTTTGAATTAACCCAATGGGAATAAGGTATCTCTGATGAATTGACATCACATCACTTAGTAATCACATCTTCATATTATACTGAAAAACCTATAATAATTGATAATTGTTATTTGAACAACTTATACGCATTTAGTATTTTCATTCATAAATAATTTGTATAATGGCAGAAGGCAACTGAAAAAACTTTTAACCAGATAACAGATATCTCATGAAACTTGCATATTGCTTCTTGGGAACAGAAAGCAAAACAACAGACTTCAAACGTTCAATGCATACCCCAGCAAATTTGCTTCAACAAGCGATTATTCTTGTCCTCTAATTTTCTGTGCACAAGGTGCAGTTTCAGGTAGCCACACCATCACTAATAGGAGCTAGAATCACAGAATCCCTACAGTGCAGAAGGAAGCCATTCAGCCCATCAAACCTGCACTGACAACAATCCCATCCACGCCATATCCCATAACCCTCTGTATTTATCCTGCTAATCCCCCTGACACTGAGGGACAATTTACCATGGCCCATCAACATAACCCACACATCTCTGGTGTGGGAAGAAACCGCAACACTCAAAGGAAGCCATGCAGATACAAGGAGAATGTGCAAACTCCACACAGCCACCCAAGGAGGAATCAAGCCTTTGTCCCTGGTGCTGTGAGGCAGCAGTGCTAACCACTGTGCCACTGTACCATCCTACACAAATAAGAAACAGATTGCAAAGTGCAGGATTTTTTGAAGGATCACTGAGGACTACAGCAACTTTTGAATTCCCAGGATTAACATGGAGATCTGAACTAAGCATCAAAAATTCTTCCAGTATTTCCTATTCCCATGATCTCTCAGAGACTGATGGCTTAGTATTCTTTCCAAACCTGGGGAATGGTGAATTCTGGAACAATGCAAACTCATTTGTGAAATTAATTGGTTTTACACAACTTTGGCTTACCCATTTTTCCGAACTGCAGAACCAGCTCCACTATTCCAATAACATGAATTCAATATAAGATTACCTCCATAAAATAATACACATTAGTACATCCCTCACAGAGGTAAATACTCAATTCGAGGCAATCAAATGAGAAAAAACTTTTGTGAAGAACAGGGATATTCATAGAAACGAATCAAAAACTAAGGCTTTACATTTAGGTACAACTGACTTTTAAGTAGAAAATGACCCAAATTGACCGCAATGGACTGGGAGGAAGTGTTAATAGATAAAATTACAAATGAACAGTGAACAAAATGTATCACCTTGCATTTGTCTGGATTAAACTCCACCTGCCATTTATCCTCTGACACTATCAGCAAATCCAAATCTGCAGATGACACGAAGCTGGGTGGCACTCTGTGCTATGAGGAGGATTCTAAAAGGCTGCAGGGTGACTTGGACAGGCTGGCTGAGTGGGCAAATACTTGGCAAATGCAATATAACGTGGATAAAGGTAAAGTTATCCACTTTGGTGGCAAAAATAAGAAGGAAGATTATTATCTGAATGGTGGCTGATAAGAAAAAGGTGAAGTTCAATGTGACTTGGGTGACATGGTGGAACAGTCGCTGAAGGTCCAATTCTCTTTTAAGGACGCAGGTACAGCTGGCGGTGAGGAAAGCAAATGGCATGCTGGCTTTCATAGCAAGAGGATTTGAGTACAAGAGTAAGGATGTCTTGCTGAGGCCACATCTTGAGTATTATGTACAGTTTTGGTCTCCTTGTCTGAGGAAGGACATTGCTATTGAGGGAGTCCACCGAAGGTTCACCAGACTGATTCCTGGAATAGCAGAACTGATATATGAAGAGAGACTGGATCAACTGGGCTTGTACTCACTGGAATTTAGAAGATTGATAGGGGATCTCACGGAAACATAAAATCCTGATGGGACTGGACAGGCTAGATTTGGAATGTTCCCAATGCTGGGGAAGTCCAGAACTACAGGTCATTTTCTAAGAATAAGGGATAAGCCATTCAGGACTGAGATGAGGAATAATTTGTTCACTTAGAGTTATGAACCACCGGAATTCTTTACCACACAAAGCTGTTGGGGCCACTTTGTTAGATAAGTTCAAGAAGGAGCTGGAGGCAGCCCTTGTGACTAAAGAGATCAAGGGGTATGGAGAGAAAGCGGGAGTGGGATACTGAACATGCATGACCAGTCATGATCATATTGAATGATGGTGCAGGCTCGAAGGGCCAAATGGCCTACTCCTGCACCTATTTTCTATGTTTCTATATTTTATGTTTGGGTGATGGAACCATTAAGAACTAGATTTCTCTGGGAGTTGATTTCTGGTAAAGCACCTTGTTTCCAGTAAATGATCATGTGACCAAGTTGTCTGAGAGATAGACAATAGAAAAACAATCAATAAAAAGTTAATTAGAGGGGAATTAGATTGTGTACATAGTTTTGTTTCAGTTAGGCATTTTGGTTTGGAACAAGCTGGTTTGAGGGAGCATTTCTTCCATGCAGGATTCAGTTGCAATTGTGTGTGCTGGCTAAAAGGATTTTTAAAAATCTGGTTAATTGAAGGCCTCTGCAACAATGAGCTGGATTTCTGGAATGGGCAAATTGAGAAGAGAGAGGACGTTTATAGATACAAGGCTCCAGAGTTAACAGCTTCAGAACCTGGTGAGTTTCAACCCAAAGTGGCTACATGCTTCTGTTAAATGGGGAGTCCACAACCGTGGGACTTTGGAGGAGATTTGCCAAAGTTGAAGGCCCAAGAAATCTCAATCCTTATATAAATCTTTGAAACAATATTCAGGTTGTAGTTAATCTTCCAATATCTGGCAAGTACCTATCTAGCCTATTTTGTTTTAGGGGGCTACATCAAAAGGGTACAGAAGAAAATTTGAGTTAAGTAGTTTGATTTAGAGTACAAGCAACTGTATTTGTTGTACTTTCAACATCTTTAGCATATCCAATCAGTTAAGATAGACTGTAGTTGCAGGTATTTGTATCTGTGTCATAAAATTCTCTTATTTTAAACTGTGAACGTTGTGGCTTCACTCCTTTAGTAATTTTCTGGGATTTTGGATTTACAAATAAAAATTAAAAACATTAATCTCTACGAAGATTATAGCAACATTCACTTTAGCATTTTCTTTAAAATTTTAAATCTGCAGCAAATCTTTAAAAAAAACCTAGGTTCATTTTTACAGCGCAGTACAGGCCCTTCGGCCCTCGAGGTTCTGTCAATGCATTATTTGCTATACATTTCCATCTATATAATTTAGCAGCACAGACCTGATATCTTGATAGGGGCAGAAATCCTTGTCAACAAAGGCCTCGTTGATCTTCATAAGGACATCCATGCCTTCAGTCACCTCACCAAACACTGTATGTACACCATCAAGGTAATCCACATTTTCTCCTGCAGTGATCAGAAACTGGTGGGGTCAAGAAGGGGAAGGGGATGCAAGAGTAGGATGAGGAAGATGAAGGTGAGAAGAAATCAGTGAATTTGAAAAGTGAGATGACTCAACTTGTAAGATCTTCAACTTGTAAGACCAAGGCTGACTGATTCTAGAAGTACATTGTGCTAAATACAGACATAAGATGTATCATGATGTCATCCTGGACTGTGTTACTGAAAATCTCCTGCTTCCTGCCGAGGATGTACATCACAAAAGCAACTAATTCATGCTCTCACACTACCGTTTGAGAACATTGCCTTATAATCCACTAAACAAAGCAGTGGACCTCAGAAGATGATGCCTTATTCATTTGAATTCTGAAGACCCTATAAAACAAGCACCTTTTCTTCATCATCCTTGTGTTCTTCACACCTTGTTGGAGTCATACCGAAATAACACCAATTTGGCAGGAGGGGAATGCGGTTTGAAGAACTCCAAGGGAAGTTTTACAAAACACATTGCTTTGTGCATTAGCAAAATGTACCATAAGGTTTATTAAATGAACTGTGGACACTACATTGCTGCATTTGCAAGTGCTGTCAGTAGAAACTCAAAGTCTGGGGTCATGTACCAACTGACTCAAGAACAGTTTCTTCCCTGCTGCCAGCAGACTTTTGAATGGACCTACCTTGTATTATAAGTTCATAAGAACTTAAGTTGAGCTTTCTCTACACCCTAGCTATAACTGTAACAGTATATTCTGCACTCTCTTGTTTCCTTCTCTATGAAGGATATGTTTTGTCTGTATGGCATGCAAGAGACAATACTTTTCACTGTCTACTAATACACGTGACAAAAATAAATCGAGTGGCTGTGAAATTGGCTTTAACCAAACCCCTCTTTAGAAGTATTGGAATGCTAGCCATACTATTCGAGAGATTTTTGGGGTCGGACAGAGAGAGGATGTGTCCCCTTTTCTCTGTGCTCTGCCACTTTCTTTTCAGCTCACATTCAATCCTTGTCCCTGTGAGTGTGCTTTAGGACCTTTTTCCTGTGCCTACTACTCGGGGATGTGTCCCTCAACCTGACAGGGATGCATCCCTCCTGTTGTCAACTACAAGACAAGAATGATGAAAAGGAGCAGGTAGAGTTACTGTGATCATAGGAAAATGAAGAGAATCATAGAATACAATCCAAATATTAAACAAAATTCCAATTCCATCTGAAAATATTCTGAGCCCAGCATAAGGGATCTTGAGTTGATACACACTATCTGAACTAATGAGGCATGAGCAACTAACTAGACAACAAATTGGAGGGTTGTTAAACAGGTCTACACTGACAATCCCGTAAATAGTTGCAGCTTCAGTTCTCGATTGATTGTCCATGTGGGTTACACTAGTTTGATTGTCCATGTGAGTCACACTTAAAGAGTTCAAATGTATGTTAATCAAAAGCCAAATAGGTTGTCAAATTTAGTTAAGTTTATTTATTTGTCACAAGTAGGCTTACGTTAACACTGCAATGAAGTTACTGTGAAAATTTAAGGCTCATCTATAAGTGAGGTAATGTCCATAAACAGCATGTAAGCTACAACAGGCAGACAGGTTATTGGTTTACAGCCTTGTCTGACAGTTGGCAAGTTCTGACAATGTAACATTCTCTCGTGTTGCACTGACATGCCAGCCTAGATTATGTGTTTGAGTTCTGAGTGCTGTAGAGTCTTCTGACTCAAGGAGGTGAGGGTGCTACCAAACAAACAGCTAACATCACCAGCCCAACGTAGTCTCAGAGAAATACATTGATGCTGGAAGGCAGGATATAAATAAAGCGCAGATTTCTTGGCTGAACTCCAAGCGTGCTCACTCTGCCAAAAAGTAATATATTTCAGGCATCAATATGTACTTTTTGGTTGCAGTCTACATCATTTAACCTGGACCCAGCAAAGCAAAATATTAATGGCCTGTTGTGATGCTATTCATAGGTATCTGGAGACTTAAGACAGGGAAGTAGTGCAGCTAGAATGGAGCATGCCAGGGTGGATCTAACACACCAACCACTCCACAATCCAAGTTGTTCTGGGATGCTCATACATGGCTGTTTCAAATGCCAGACTGATGAATATAAGATTTGAATGTAGGTTTCATAATGTCAAGAAAATATGCAAATCATTGAGAAATTGGGATTATTATGATTTTGTAACAAATTTCATCTTCAGTCCTAACCCTTTAGGCTGGCTACTTTTTTTGGAAATGCAACCTTTCACTTAACCATTATGTCATAATCATAATTTTGCTAAATCACCTTTAAGCCTCAGTTCTTAAGCTCACATCAGAAACTAAGTACCTCAAAATGAGTGTTTTTGTATGGAACTATCCATTAGTCTTCATTCCAACTTACAGGTTGTTTATCACCACAATCCAGTCATAACTTAGGCTAAAGTTAAAGTATTTTTATTTTCTGCTCCCCAGTAATCACATAGCAGCATAACTGTTTGTGTATTGATTCATGCACAGATGTGCAAGTGACAGAGAGAACACAACAAATAAAAGTACAGTTAGGTAGTTAGGACTTAAAAAAGCTCATAGGAACCTCCCTGTCAACATCCCCTTTACAGACACTTCAATTTTACTCAAGAAAGTACGGGAAGTGCTCTGCCTTTCTTAATCATTGCTCACAAAGACAGTTAACCAGCTTACGTTACAAGCTTGTTCAACAACCAAGGTTGACATCAAAGTCTGACCAATCAATTCCTGTACTGGCTGTTAACCTTCATGGTTAGGTGGACAGGAAAGATAGATATATCAGCACTCAGCATAACAAAGCACAAGAACATATACATCAGTGAATCATCTTTATCTCCTTCTCATATACTTTCTTATAAAGTGACTAAACAAGAAATCAACAAAAAGGGAGCATTATAATGAGTTCAATTTACATTTAAAATTAGTTATTGACGAAAAGCATTTCCTCAACTGCTCCAATTTGTAAATTGAGAAATTATTCACTGAAAAATTAATAATTCTACAATACTAGATACACACATACCAATATGTGACACACATGAAAAACACAGGTGCTACAATCTACCTGAGATGCATGCTGATCACTGCCATTATTCACCATGGATACGGTTCCTTTCTTCTTGTGTTTAATACGAGGCACCTTTTCTGCCTCGAAAAATCTGGCCTGATCCCCATAGAGCTTACTGTGGAATAGGGAAAGAAAAATAGTTTACCACAATTGGCAAAATGATTTCCTGGTCAGCTGCATTCTGCAGTTCAGCAATTGGAAGCAGGTATTCCCAAGGACAGCATGTTCCCAGGAAAGAATCGGGGAGGATTCATCCAATCATATGCTTTTCTGATGCAGGCCAAGGAGAAACCATAAGCAAAAAAGACAATGGAACCAAGGAAATTTTCCAGCAAAAAAGTAATTTGTTACAGGAAATTTCCATTTGGGAAGCTAAACACACTATTAGGAAACTGAAGTAATGTATTGGACAGCTGCATTATAAATCATGCTACTGCCAGCAATATTAAATCCAGAATACTGAGAGGCCTAGATAGAGTGAACATAGAGAGGATGTTTCCACTAGTGGGAGAGACCACAACCTCAGAAAGAAGGGGTGCTCCTTTAAAACGGAGATGAGGAGGAATTTCTTCAGCCAGAGGGTGGTGAATCTGTGGAACTCATTGCCACGGAGGGCTGTGGAGGCCAGGTCACTTGAGTGTCCTTAAGACAGAGACAGATAGGTTTTTGATCACTAAGGGGATCAAGGGTTATGGGGGGAAGGCAGGAGAATGGGATGAGAATTTTATCAGCCATGATTAGACGGCAGAGCAGATTCAATGGGCCAAATGGCCTAATTCTGCTCCTAAATCTTATGGCCTTATGGAGGCAGAAAAAGGGATCAAAGGGTGAAACAGTCAAACGAAAGAAACATGAAGAATGTTAAAATGACTTACAGCAGAATAACGATCAGATAAAGTACAGCACCATGCAGATTTTAGTGAAGAGCCAATAGCACCAATTATGTAAATTTATTTTCATTTCTAATTTTTAAAAAGCCACACGTTTACAATGGAAATGTTCATTGATGTAACAAAGGTGGATTTTTAACTCTGTATTTAGTAGTTTGGTTGGAGTGACATTAATAATGGGATCATATTGTCATTGAGATGCTAGACATTTACTCAAAGAATATATTGATAAAATCTGTGATATAGAATACACTCAATGACTAACACTCTCGCCAGTCAAAAGGTTGTGCATTCAAGTCCCATTCCAGAAACTTGAGCACATGACCTAGGTTAGCACACCAGTATAATATTGAGGGAGCACTGCAGTATTGATGCTGCTCTTCTGGATGAGATACTAAACTAAGATTGTGTCTGCCCTCTCAAGTAGATGCAAAAGATCCCACGGTTCTTTTTCAAAGAGGTGCAGGGAAGTTCTCCTCAATGTTCAGATTGATACATTTTTTCAACCAATATCTCAAAGACAGATCAGACTGCTGTTAGAAGGACCTTATTACGTGTAAGTTAGCTACTGCATTTCCTACTTGTGCTAAGATTCAGACATTGGGTGGACAGAAATTCAATTTTCGACAGTTCACCTAATGCATAAATTTTGCAGGGCATTGTGGACTGTAGTCACATTTTGAATTAGAAAAATAATTCTGAATGATGGCTTTTTAAAAAATATGTATCATTCCCAGCATTCCAGTTACCTTCAAGCTTTGAGGTTTACATGAAGAACATCACCAAATTCTCATTAGTCTGGTGATGCGGCTATATAGGGCATTGGTGAGGCCGCAGCTGGAGTACTGTGTGCAGTTTTGGGCGCTGTACTTACGCAAGGATATTTTGGCCTTGGAGGGAGTGCAGAGGAGGTTTACTAGGCTGATGCCGGAGTTGAGGGGGTTGAGCTATGAGGAGAGGCTGAATAAACTAGGCTTGTACTCGTTAGAGTTTAGAAGAATGAGGGGAGATCTCATTGAGACGTATAAGATGATGAATGGGATGGATAGGATAGAGGTGGAGAGACTCTTCCCGCTCAGAAAGGACAGTAGGACTAGGGGGCACAGCCTCAAGATAAAGGGGGGGCGGTTTAGAACGGAGTTGAGGAAGAACTTCTTCACTCAAAGGGTGGTGAATCTCTGGGATTCTCTGCCCGTTGAAGTGGTGGAGGCTACCTCGCTAAATATTTTTAAGAAGCGGGTTGATGGGTTTTTGATAAGAGAGGGGATTAAGGGTTATGGGGAGAGGGCGGGAATGTGGACCTGAGCCACGACAGATCAGCCATGATCTTATTGAATGGCGGGGCAGGCTCGAGGGGCCAGATGGCCTATTCCTGCTCCTATTTCTTATGTTCTTATGTTCACATCTTGCTTGTATCTTTAGCTATGTTTGGCTCAGCCAGTTTCTTTAAGAAAAATTCAAGATATAGCTGATGCTTGAAATGTCAGATTTACTGCCCACTGCTCTCAGTTGCTCTTAGAAGGCCTTTGTGAGTTGCTAATCCAAATGATAATAGCGCTCTCCCTTTTGTAATCTACCTGCTTACCTTAAAATCCATGGTTATTTTTATTTAAAAAAAGTTTATCTTTATAAATAGCACATAATAATGTAACGGGAAAGCCAGCATTCAAATTATATAGTAACACAACAGCATCACATTAAATTCTGCAGTGTTATTTAATTGAAAGTGGACAATCAGATGGTAAGCTAGTTAGTGGTCTCAAATTGTAAGAAATAGAAGTTTTATATATTTACTGTGAATGGAGCATCAATGGTTTATTGATGTAACTGTGTGAATGGAGTATCGATGATTTATTGATACAACATTGATTGTTATGATGCGAGTCAATTGCTTTTGCCACGTATGGCAGGAGAAAAGTTGGATACCAGAGGTACGGAAGGATTAAAAGGGTTTTGTGTAGGACACAATTTTGTCCAGTACACAATTATACAGGTTCATAGAAGAAAGCAGATGGAAATAATAAAAAAGTCAGACAGAACTAACATCAACCAGTGTTAAAACTGCTCTACAGGATAAAGGCCCTCTAAATTATCACACAGTTGTGAAGTATTGCTTCCGTACTTAATAAATACACGTTTCTTTACACCGAAACAGCAGCTTGACAACTTTCTGTCTCACCACAGGTCGGCTTATGTTAACATGCAACGAAATTCCTGTGAAACTCCCTCAGCCCCCACACTCCAGCGCCTCTTCCCACACTCCAGTGCTTGTTTCGGTACATTGAGGAAGAATTTAGCATGGCCAATGCACCTAACTTGCAAATCTTTCGGACTGAGACAGGAAACCAGAGTACCCAGAGGAAACCCAAGCAGACACTGGGAGAACGTGCAGACTTCGCACAGGCAGTGACCCAAGATGGGAATCGAACCTGGATCCCTGAAGCAGCAGTGCTAACCACTGTTCCACCATGCCACTCTGTGTTTGGAGTTGGAATCAAATGTCATGTCCAAGGGGAAGTACGCTACCTGCAGTCAATCAGTGAGGATTGCAATTAAACTACTGAAATATTATTGGATTAGAACTGCAGAAAATGGGTGTAATTTAGCAGGATTTGAGCCAATGGCCTACTTAACAGCTTATTTAGAAATATATTCAGCAACTCCTGTTTAATTAAAATACTTAAACAGTACCAACCAAAAAATGGATTCTCCTCCACGACCACTTCCAGTTGGGTCACCAGTCTGTATAACAAAGTCCCTCTGTTACAAAACAACATGAATGAAAAGGGGCCAGATGTTTACAGTCAGTAATCATTAATCTTTTTCGATCAAAATTAAATGAAACTTCAATTCACATCTACATTTTCACCTACTGAATTTACTCCGGACACCAACATTTCACCTTTTCCTTTAACTTCTTGATTTTAAAACAAGCTATTTTGTGTCCACTCTTATGCATATTTTCTGATACTCTGCATCTGAGCATCCCAGAGGCAGCTGAATTAATTTTATTTATTTGATGAAGAAATCCATGTGCACTTAATAAGAAGTGAGCAAATGGAGGAAGCAGAATGGGTTGAAGGCAGTTGTTGGAAACATGAAGAGGAACTTGGGAGTTATGTTTGCTCTACAAGACGACCTGAATAATGGGCAATTTTGGCAGAGTGGCAAAAGGCTTGGTACACTTGATATGATCAAACCAGATGGACGGTAGCTGAACTAGTGCACGATGTACGCTCAAGTTTTCACCCCTTGTATTTAATTGGGCAAAAACAAAGGTCATATAGAAGGGAACAACCAGGATAATAACAAGGCCATTAAAAGAGGGCAAGGCAGTACTTGTGCAAAATCCCCTCTGTAGAGGTATTGTAGCAAATGGGCAGCTGTAGGTTAAGCAATTGGAAATTTAGAATTGTTTTAAGCAAGTTGGAGCAAGTGTTTTTTCAGGGTTGATTCAGGGAACAAAATTATATTGAAGGAGAGGTAGTGGGTGTGAGTGTCAAGGGATACAAGGAAGCAATCAATGTATACATAGACCTTCCTGTCCCAAGCAGGGTAATGGGTATCAAACTCCACCATCAGCTCACCACAATGTGTTTAACTCCAGCTGAAATGCTGTCCCACTTTTGAAAGTCCCCTTAAATGTAGTTTGCCAGATCTCCTTTGGCTGGCTCTGTCTTTATTTTCCATCTGGTGCATTCCATTCTACTGCCACTCTGGCAGATATATCTGAGTAGGGAAATATGTGTCCTGCCAATCTCAGTCATCGCTTCATCATGATGTCTCACAGGCACTTCTGATTAGATTTCTGTAGCACTTTTCCATTTGATACACATCTTATGTAGGCAATGCTGTTGAAAGGCTGCAATTTATTTCACACTTTTGCAATTCTCTTCAATGTCTCTCCAGCATAGGTTGCAGTTGTACTGCTTATGTTGATGGTGTTGAGTGCCCAGACTACATGAAGCCACTGGAAGACGGATGCTGCTTTGTTGATTCCTGTGCAGACATCAATCTCATGGGGAGATTATGCAGCCTCACCGCATTCCTGGGATGATGGAGTCCATGATGTCTGTGCTGGTCTTAATACAGCAGCTGGAGTCTTGGTATAAAGCTTTGAAGATATTTACATGCTTACATGGCAAAATGCCATACTGTCTTGCAATATACTAGAGTGGCTGCCAATGGATGTGATCAAAAGCCGTCTTAAACAATTAAGCTTTTGCTTTTTAGTTGGAGGAAGTGGTTGATGTCCTTGATGTTCTGTTGCCTGCTGGGAGGATCTTGTTGCTGACCAGCCATCACTGTCTTGGTCTTCTTGGAGCTGATGTACATCTGGGAGATGAAATATATGTCCTGCCAGTCTTGATCACTTCTTTGTCATGATATCTTACAGGCACTTCTGAGACTAACCTTGGCATTGCTACTTTCAAGACCGATAGTTATGTCACAGAATCATAGAAACCATTCAGTACAGAAAGAGGCCATTTGGCTCATCGAGTCTGCACCGACCACAATCCCACCTAGGCCCTACCCCCACATCCCTATCTACTTCACCCGCTAATCCCTCTAATCTACACATCTCAGGACACTAAGGGGAAATTTTAGCATGGCCAATCAACGTAACCTGCACATCTTTGACCTGTGGGAGGAAACCAAAGCACCTGGAGAAAACCCATGCAGACACGAGAAGAATGTGCAAACTCCACACAGACAGTCACACAAGCCAGGAATCGAACCCAGGTCCTTGGAGCTGTGAAGCAGCAGTGCTAACCACTGTGCTACCATGCCGCCTGTATGTCATGAAGCACGTGATTCTTTGGTCAGCAATTCTGTAAAGTTCACGTCCGTCAATTGGTGGTTTGCCAAGGAATGCCAAAGTCTAAACCATCATCATCTTCCTCATGATGAAATCAACCACCAAAAGGAAAAGAATTGGGACAGTATGCCATACTCCTGTGATGATGGAAGAAGTCCATGGTTCTCATGATGGTCTTGACACAGCAGCTTTGAAGGTCCTTGTGCATGAGTCGCAAAAACCCAGCCTGCAGGTGCGGCAGGTGGTCAGGAAGGCGAATGGGATGCTGGCCTTCATAGCGAGGGGGATTGAATATAAAAGTAGGGAGGTCTTGCTGCAGCTGTATAGGGCACTGGTGAGGCTGCAGCTGGAGTACTGTGTGCAGTTTTGGTCGCCGTACTTACGCAAGGATGTTCTGGCCTTGGAGGGAGTGCAGAGGAGGTTTACTAGGCTGATACCAGAGTTGAGGGGGTTGAACTATGAGGAGAGGCTGAATAAACTAGGCTTGTACTTGTTAGAGTTTAGAAGAATGGGGGGAGATCTCATTGAGACATATAAGATGATGAATGGGATGGATAGGATAGAGGTGGAGAGGCTCTTCCCGCTCAGAAAGGACAGTAGGACTAGAGGGCACAGCCTCAAGATAAAGGGGGGGAGGTTTAGAACAGAGTTGAGGAGGAACTTCTTCACTCAAAGGGTGGTGAATCTCTGGAATTCTCTGCCCATTGAGGTGGTGGAGGCTGCCTCGCTAAATATTTTTAAGACACGGGTTGATGGGTTTTTGATAAGCGAGGGGATTTATGGTTATGGGGAGAGGGCGGGAATGTGGAACTGAGCCACAACAGATCAGCCATAATCTTACTGAATGGCGGGGCAGGCTCGAAGGGCTAGATGGCCTACTCCTGCTCCTATTTCTTATGTTCTTATTATTATATCACAGTAGGATGTCATACTGTCTTGCAATATGCTAGAGCGAATGCCAAAACATGTCATCGAAAGCCTTCTTGAAGTTGACAGCATGTCACTACTGACAGTCTAGGCTCTGTCCTATAATGTTTCTAGTTTAATGGTCCGCCACCCTGAAAACCTGCCTGTTTTTCCACAAGGCTACCATATTTTTAAAAGTACAAAATGTTCTCTCCAAACACATACAACTAAAGATTTTAAATGTGACTAAGCGTTCTCCACAGTTCAAATGGACAGGGCATTTGTTACTTGCACCTATGTTTTGTTGTGAGGTTCACAAGGTTCAATAGCTTCACATACTGAAATCATAATATTGAAATGCCAATACATTGCCTACATCACACATCCTAAATCACAAAATAGCAGAGCAAACAATCTCTGAAGACTTTTTTTTTGCCCTTTTCTTTTTTGGGGAGCTTACAAGATATAACAGTGTTAAAAATGCTTGGAAACTCACCTGTACACTGTGGATGAGACAGTAGTTGTAATACTTGATCTTGCAAAGCTTCAGAAAATTCAAACAGGCTATAAACAAAAAAGACATTGTATGTAAACCATAACTCCCAAAGTTATTTCAGATTAAGTAGGACACAGCGTAAGATTATTATTGCTGCTTCAGCATTTTTCTTTTTATTGTGGTTGTTCTTTCATTCAAGCAATTCAGTTATCTGGTTTCCCTCCCCTCCTTGTTTTCAAAAGCCTCCTCAAAAATCTTCTGTGATTTTGCTTTGTCCAAACCCGCTTTTCTTGCTTTGTGTTGACCTTTCTTCCTCCCCTCCACTGCGACATGTTCCCATGTAAGCAGTGCTACAGAAATCTGAGCAGCTAAGTTTTTTTACTGCATTATTAAGTTTCAAGGGAAAAAAATATAAAAGTAGGGAGGTCTTGCTGCAACTGTACAGGGCACTGGTGAGGCCGCAGCTGGAGTACTGTGCGCAGTTTTGGTCTCCGCACTTACGCAAGGATATTTTGGCCTTGGAGGGAGTGCAGAGGAGGTTCACTAGGCTGATACCGGAGTTGAGCTACAGGGAGAGGCTGAATAAACTAGGCTTGTACTCGTCAGAGTTTAGAAGGATGAGGGGAGATCTCATTGAGACGTACAAGATGATGAATGGGATGGATAGGATAAAGGTGGAGAGGCTCTTCCTGCTCAGAAAGGACAGTAGGACTAGAGGGCACAGCGTCAAGATAAGGGGGGGGGGCAGTTTAGAACGGAGTTGAGGAGTAAGGGTGGTGAATCTCTGGAATTCTCTGCCCATTGAAGTGGTGAAGGCTGCCTCGCTAAATATATTTAAGATGCGGGTAGATAGGTTTTTGGTAGGCAAGGGGATTAAGGGTTATGGGGAGAAGGCGGGAAAGTGGAACTGAGCCACTTCAGATCAGCCATGATCTTATTGAATGGCGGGGCAGGCTCGAAGGGCTAGATAGCCTACTCCTGCTCCTATTTCTTAAGTTTCTTATGTAAGATGTCTTCAAGAACAGCTTTAAACATGATCAGTAGTATAAAATTATTTGAAGCAGAATCTCACTTTCTTATCTGGGAGTCAGAATGTTGAGTTTAATTCCCACTCCAGAGACTGGAATACAAATTCCAGACCAACAATGCAGCACTGAGGAATTGCTGCGCTGTTACTAGTGCCATTTAGTAGACATCAAACCCCAGTGCTCTACGAATTACGAGTAAGCCATTCAGCCCCTTGAGACTGCTCTGCCGTTCGATAAGATCTTGGCTGATTTGATTGCAGCCTTTGTGGTCTCAACTCCACTATCCTGCCCATCACGACCACACTCCCCCCAGTCACCTGTCCCATTCGCTTTGGCTCCCTTGTCAGTCAAGAATCTACTTAGCTCTGCCTTAAGAATATTCAATGATCCTGCCTTCACCACGCTCACTGGAAAAGGAACTTTCATTGACTCACAACTTATAGTGAAAAAGATACTCCTATCTTGAGACCTTACATTTTTAAACTGTATCCCCTAGTTCTAGTCACTCTAGTCACTGTCAAGTCCCCGCAGGATTTTGTGTGCTTTGATAAGATCACCCCTCACTCTTAAAACCTCCTCTGGACACAGACCTAACCTTTCCTTATTAGGTCATAGAATCATAGAACTTTACAGTGCAGAAAGAGGCCCTTCGGCCCATCAAGTCTGCACAGAATACATAAGAAATAGGAACAGGAGTAGGCTATCTAGCCCTTCGACCCTGCCCTGCCGTTCAATAAGATCATGGCTGATCTGAAGTGGCTCAGTTCCACTTTCCCGCTTTCTCCCCATAACCCTTAATCCCCTTGCCTACCAAAAACCTATTTACCCACGTCTTAAATATATTTAGCGAGGTAGCCTCCACCACTCAACGGGCAGAGAATTCCAGAGATTCACCACCCTTTGAGCGAAGAAGTTCCTCCTCAACTCTGTTCTAAACTGCACCCCCCCCTCTTATCTTGAGGCTGTGCCCTCTAGTCCTACTGTCCTTTCTGAGCGGGAAGAACCTCTCCACCTCTACCCTATCCATCCCTTTCATCATCTTATACGTCTCAATAAGATCCCCAATACAATCCCATCCAGGCCCTACCCCCATATCCCTACATATTATACCCACTAATCCCTCTAACCTACACATCTCTGGACACTAAGCAGCAATTTCTTAGTATGGGCAATCAACTTAACCCGCACATCTTTGGTCTGTGGGAGGAAACAAACCGGAGTACCTGGAGGAAACCCACATAGACATGAGGAGAACGTGCAAACTCCACACAGACAGTGACCCAAGCTGGGAATCGAACCTAGGACCCTGGAGCTGTGAAGTAGCAGTGCTAACCACTGTGCCTACTGTGACGTGATAACTGTCCCATTCCAGCTGTGAATCTTCTTTGAACTGCTTCTCATACAATTATGTCCCTTCTTATATACGTAGACTAAAACTGAAAACACTGCTCTAGATGTGGTGTCATAAACACCGTGAAATACTGTAGAAAAACATCTATTTTACGTTCAATTCCCCTTACAATAAACACCAACTTTCCATTTGCTATACGTGCATTTTGTGATTCATGTGTCAAGACACCTAGTTCTCTAAGCGTTTCAAGCGTTCTGCAATCTTTATCCATTTAAATAACATACTTTTTTTTAATTCTTCATGTCAAAGTCAACAAGTTCATATTTTACCACGTTACACTCCATCTACCAATTGTTCAGCCCTCTCACTTAGTCCATCTATATCCTTTGCAGACTCCTTATGCCCCCTTTGCAACTTACTCTCCTACCCTTTTTTTGTGTCAGCCCCATCATCCAAAATCATTCATTGATATAGATAGCCTTTTATTTATCTATACTCATACTTATCTCAACTATCACCAAAACAGATTGTAGGATGAGCTGTTTATAAAATTGCTCCAGAAGTTCAAGAAGTATTTCATTGGCTGTAAAGTGCTTTGGGACATCCTGAGTCGTGAAAAGTGCAATAGAAATGAAAAACTCTCTTATTAGACAGTTGAGAAAATATTTCTTCCCCTCCCTGCCTTCGCATAACTGTTTTGCAGATATGTGTATGAACCTAACTATAAACGAAGAAATTTACACTCAGAACTGGTTTCCTGAGTTACTACTGACCCCTAGGCCTCTCCTCCGTGTACAAATCGATCACCAAGTCACCCAGCGTCGTTTCTAACAGCACCGCCATTTTCTCTTCAGCATTACTCAAAATGGCCGCCAGGTGAATCGCGTCACCTGACGTCGAATCCTGACTGAACTCGAGCGGTAGAAGACGCGACCCTGACCTGCTCCCCACTTCTGCGCCTGCGCTTCCAACTCCGGACCCGGCTCCCGCGCCTGCGCTCCCCCTCACGGACCCGGCTTCCGCGCCTGCGCTCGCAGTCACAGACCCAGCCCCCCTCCGCGCCTGCGCTCCCACCTCCGGATCCGGTTCCCGTGCCTGCGTTCGCAGTCACAGACCCAGCCCCCTCCGCGTCTACGCTCCCACCTCCGGATCCGGCTCCCGCGCCTGCGCTCCCACTCACGGACCCGGTCCTCCCCCTCGCCTGCGCTCGCAGTCATAGTCCCTACCTCGCACCCCCATCCTACCCCGCGCCTGCGCCCCTCGCCTTAGCTCCCGTGCCGCCTCCAGAAGCTTCTAACGGCTGATCGCGCCGGATCGGCTAGTTGGTTCCGCGGCACCGTGTTCGGCCGCAGCAGGTATCTCGTATATGCCGCGGGGTAAGATTAGCTGCATTATATAAAATAAATGCTTTCGTGTGTGACCTCGGAAAAGTTAGTCAAATTCAGCAACCTCGCGCCCTTTCTTCCAACTCCTCCCCCCGCCCCCCCACACCGCCAGCCTCTCACAACTTGTACGTTTTTTCTCTATGCCCTGTAACATTACATTTATTTAACTATCTGCAGTGTATATTTTTTAATGGGGTAAGAGAGGGAAGGTGGAATTCTCCATTTCTTGCTTGAGGACTGTGGGCATCTCCAGTATTTACTCCAAACAAAAGACAAGCAGATCAGTTCCCCTATGACAAACTTTTCTTTGTCACTGACTCAGTCCCTTGCTGGCATCCATTCTAACATAGTTGTTCCTGATAAGGTGAGGCAGATGTACAAAATGCATGAAAACACCTGGCAGGTCAGCCAGCATCTCAAAAGAGAGAGAGAGAAAAAAACAAGAGTTAACATTCCATAAATATAAGCAAATTAAGTTTTAAGTTTATTTATTTATTGTCACAAGTAGGCTTGCATTAATACTGCAATGGAGTTACTTTGAAAATCTCCGAGTCAGCACACACTCCGGTGCCTGTTCGGGTACGTGGAGGGAATGTTTAGCACGGCCAGTGCACCTAACCAGCGTGTCTTTCAGACTGTGGAAGGAAACCGGAGCACCTGGAGGAAACCCGTGCAGACTCCACACAGACAATGAATCAATCTGGGTCCCTGGTGACATGAGGCAGAAGTGCTGACCACTGTGTCAGTGTGCCGCGGATGCTGGAATCTGAAACAAAAGCAGAAAACGCTGGAAAATCCCAGCAGGTCTGATTAGCACCTGTGGAGAGAGAACAGAGCTAATGTTTGGAGCCTGAATGACCTTCGTCAAAACTCAATCTTCCTGACCTTTCATCAGAAAGTCTCACAGAGTAATAACAGGATGACAAAGGTCTGTGGCTGTCTCACTAAGGAAGGTAACATTGAATAGTGGGGAAGAAGCAGAAAAAAGTATTACAGAAATGAGAGATGAACAAGGCATTGACTGTGTGTGGTAAAAGAAGTGTTGTGAAGCTGCCAGTTATTGATGCAACAGTGGCTGTTGTTGGAAAGCATGGTCGGTGCAGACAAGTGTTTGAGAATCACAACCTACATGATTCTATATGGGTTTAAGTGGGAGTTCAGGTGTTTCTAATGTGTCAGTGTGGACTCAGTGGGCCTCTTCTACACCATGATTCTAGGAGAAAAGGTGTACAGATAGGATTGAAGCAAATGAGAAAACTCAGCTCCCTTTCCCCTGAATCCTTTATCCCTTGACCTGTCAAGGCACTTCGAAAGATTAGTTATGGCACACATCAACACCGGTTACCCAGACTGTCTTCGTCTATTACAATTTGCCTATCGCCACAGCAGACACCATCTCCTCGGCCATATACTCAACCCTGGAACATCTGGATAACAAGGACGCTTATATTAGACTCCTATTTGTTGACTACAGCTCAGCCTTCAAAACCATTATTCCAACAAAACTTATCTCCAAAATCCATGGCCTAGGGCTTTGAGACTGGATCTTTGACTTTTTAACCCACAGACTGCAATTAGTAAAGACAGGTAACAACACTTGAATGATTATCCTCAACATCGGTGCCCCACAAAGCTGTGTCCTCAGCCCCTTACTATAGTCCTTACGCACTTATGACTGTGTGGCCAAATTCTGCTCCGACTCCCGTTTTCAAGTTTGCTGATGACAACACCGTAATGGATTGAATCACAAATCATCGACGAGATGGAGTACAGAAGGGAGTAAGAGAACCTACTGAATGGCGCGATGACAATAATCTCTCCCTCAGTGTCAGTAAAAAGGGGGCTAGCCATCGACTACAGGAAGCATAGAGGAAGACATGCCCCTGTCTGCGTCAGTGGGGATGAAGTGGAAATGGTCAAGAGCTTCAAGTTTCTCGGTGTTCTGATCACCGACAACCTGCCCTGGTCTCTCCACGCCAACACAATTAACAAAGCCCACCAATGCCTCTACTTTCTCAGGAGGCTAAGGAAATTCATATCTACTATGACTCACCAATTTTTACAGATGCACCATAGAACGCATCTTTTTTGGATGTATCAGCTTGGTATGGCTTCTCTGGCAAAGACAGCAAGAAAGTACAAAGAGTTCTGAACGTGGGCCAGTTTATCACGTAAACCAGCCTCCTATCCATTGATTCCATCTACACTTTCAACTGTCTTGACAAAGCAGCCAGCATAATTAAGGATCCCGTGCACCCTGGACATACTTTCTTCCACCTTCTTTCGTCTGGAAAAAGATACAAAAGTCTGAAAACTCATACCAACAGGCTCAGGAACAGCTTCTTCCCCGCTGCCATCAGATTTTTGACCCCGCTGCCATCAGACTTTTGAATGGTCATATCATATAAGTTGATCTTTCTCTTCACCCTGTTTGTAACTGCCACATTCTATCTGACACCTTACCCTTTTCTTCTCCCCATGTACTCTATGAATGGTATGTTTTGACTGTATAGCGCACAAGAAATAATATTTTTCACTGTATCCCAATATATGACAATAATAAATTATTTATTATTAATAATAATTATTATTGTTATTTATCCAACTCCACTTTAAATACATGAATGTATCCATACATGTATCTTTGTTTGTGGAGATTCGGTGGTTTGTGTTTTCAGGCAGTGAGGTACATTGAGAGCAAAGAGATGGTAAGAAAGTTTAAACCAGTTTTAATGGAGTGAATAGAAGTGTGCAACTGGCAGAGACCGACAACACCAAAGCTGGGGCTGAGGTGCGAAGGAGTTTTAAGATTGTAAGAATAGGGTCTGGGCAAAGAAAGTGTGTGCCAAATGCCGAATAAGATTAGTCTGAATCAGTGTGATGTCCTGGTTCAGAAATGAACCAAACCAAGGAACGATAGTGTAAAGGTTAATGAATACACTTACAGTGGAGTTGGAGGTGTCTTTATAAAATTAGAAAAGTACATAAATTATTGAACATATTCCTGTTGAAATTTTGATGATTTAATGGTTGAAAATGATGTGAAGGAAGAAATTTACATATGAGGAAATCAACTGTAAGACATTTGCATAGAACAGCGTAATTTGCGTATAGGAACATTAGTAGACCATTTGGTTCCTTGAGCATGATCTGCCGTTCGGTGAGATTATGGCTTATTCAGTGATTGTATAATGAAGTCTGGCATAATTCAATGGTTCTCAAATACCTTTGGTTGAAGGATCTATTATCAAATGGATTAGTAATCATGACTTCTCCACTATATAAATTATAAAATTGTATATCATTATAAAAGTGTATGTGTGAGGAATGTTTTAGTAATGTTTTAAAGAAATCAGTATTTATTTTGAGCTATCATGTCATTTGTGGGGCTTTGAAATGTGCAAATTGGCTTTTACATAGTTAAAAGTAGTTTGGTAAAGTGCCTTGTAGAGTATTGAGGACATGTGGAACATTATATAAATGCAGGTTCTTTCTTCATAATATTGTTGGTAGATTTGCTATGGAAGTACATGATGTGCTGTTGTAGAGGACAGTGGATTCTGTTGAGGTGGATTTGTTGTCCTTTAATGCAGCAAGGTAGTAAATGTGACCTCAGATCATAATGATTATTTGATTGGGAAACTTTACAGTTTACAACATCAATCTTGACTTTGTAACTAGTTTTTCCCATCATTCTTTCAAGACTATATGGATTAGTGAAGAAGTGTGATGCCTGTCATGCTGATTTACTTATTTTGATATGTACCTAGCGTTACTCAAGGTGAGTCAGCGAATATGCTGTCCAGTAAATATGAGAGTATTACATTGTGCAATGCACAAGCATTATTATGAGGATATCTGCTTTATTTCTGTAACAACTTGGTATTTATAATGTTTTAAGTGTTTTTAAAGCTCATTGAAACCTAACCAAAAAAAGCTAGACAGTGAAACATATATGGTAATTCATGGATTGTGTAGGTGTAGTTGGCATTTATTGCCCGTGTTGATTTTCTTTCTCGAACTGCTGCAGCCCATGTATTACAAGGGTTCACTTAAAGATTGGCCAAGTGTGGCCATTAATTGCGAGAGAGAAAAGAGATGGAGGGATTGAGGGAGGGAGTTCAAGACAGAGACCTGGATGGCAGTTACATAAACTAGACTTGCATTTTCTTGAGTTTAATTGAAGGGTGATTAAGTTCATATCTAAAGGATAGATACAGGGAAATTATTTTTTCAGGTGAGGGAACCCAAGGCAAAAGGATACTATCTCTTAATGTTGGTGCTGGGATATTCTGTGTGAAATCAGGAAATACTACTTCGTTTAAGGACATTACGTTAGTGGAAATCAGAAATTCTCTCTCCGAAGAAGTTGTGTCAATTGAAATGTTCAAAATGGAAATTTAAGGGATATGAATTAAATGTATCCAGTGTGAACTCAATGGGGAAGTGGCAGGACAGTGGGGATATTTAAGCTCTCTGAGCTGGCAAGGACACTGTGGGCTGAATGACCTCCTTCTGTACTGAAATGACACAAATTGCTGTTCGACAGACCTAATTTCTGTAACCGTTCAGCCCATCTCGGTACCATGTTCTTTAGCTTCTACACTCCTTTAGAAATGTATCTTTTATATTGCCTTAGCTTGTTCTTCCTACTTCACACTTTTCTGTGTTTGTTTTTATCTTTAATGTATCTGTCTGTTCCACTAGCTAGTCTGTATCCTCTTTTAAATTTATCACTATCCTGCTCGCAGTTCACAATACTTGTACTCATAGCTGAATTTTATTTTCATAGCTATGTACAGCAATACTTTGTTTGCTGACTTATAGCCTCAGACCCTCCATGGATTGTCACCTTGACATAATCGAGAGGTTTGTGTATTCCAACTCTTTTGACTGACACCAGGAGTTTCTTGCTCCTAATAGGGCTATCCAAGGTGGCAAAGTCAGGAGGAAAATGCTGTCCAGAACAATAGAATAGGTGACAGAAAATTGTGCATGTCCACAGCTGCAAAGCTGAAGGAAAGCTGCAGTGGAAAGCTAGTCCCAATCATTGTAATTCAACAAGAAGTCTGACAACACCAGGTTTAAGTCCAGCTGATTTATTTGATAGTAAACTCACTAGCTTTCGGGTTTGTCCCTTCATCAGGTGGTTGGACTTAAACCTGGTGTTGACTTTTTACTGTGTTTACCCCAGTCCAACGCCAGCATATCCACATCATTGTAATTCAACACATTAATGAAATCTGACCACTAACCTGTTGCGATCCTGTGGACAATAATGATGCCCAACGTTTCCATATCATTACAAAGTCAGACTTGCAGGCATCTGCTGGAGTTTGTTCACAAATTCCTGCAACAAAATAGAATTGACGAATAGGGAGTGTGAACCTGCAAATCCCTAGCCAAGAATCTATGCGCGGGCAACAGATACATGGATGTCATTAGATACCTGTGTTGGGACAGAGGTTCCTTACAAAATTGTAAAATTAAGTGGAGTGAAAACTGTTAGGTGGCTCCTGATGTGTTCTGTTTTCTCAGCTCTCAATTAGCTAATGAGGTAGGACAAAAAAAAGTGCTTCAAAGACAGTGAAGTGCAGAAGTATCTGCATTGATGGCTGGGAGAAGCTTGATATGTCATTCAAAATGGTAACAATTTGCCCAGCAGGTAGCATCGCACTTTTGAATCCCAACATCTTAATGATGAGGCAGAGTAGCAGCAGAGAAGGAAAGAAAAGAAAGGAAATCCTGCAATCCGGCTCATACTATCTTGTCAAGAATCGGCCTGTTCAGTCACATGAAGATCTTGACAAAAACTCATGAACCTTGGGAGACAACATACTTGAATCTAGGGACAGCTGACAACTGTGGTTTTATGATGGAGTTTAGGTCTTTAGGCAAAATTTTATGGGTGCATTTCAAATGAGAATTGGGAAAGTTTATGTTGAACTAAAAACAATTTTTTGTATGCTATTTAGAAGGAGCAGGTAATTGCACGCTCTCATTCAAGTCCTCCCTCAGCCGCCGCAGACTGCACAACTCATGGCCAAATCCCATAGATCTTCCTACCCTCAACCCTATCACTATATTTCTCTTTCTCGTGCATGTTCTAGTTTTTATGTGGCCTGACCCCCGTCATGCAAGATACCTACTTTATTCCTATCTTATTACTTCTTGGCTGTCATTGTTCTGTGTATCTTGATCCTTGTCATAGATATGACACAGAAATTTATATAGAATCTAAGGGACAGGGGCAGACCATTTAGTCCAAACAGTCAATGCGAGCATTTATGATCACAAACTTCCTTCTGCCCCACTTCACTTGACTCAGTTGGCATATCTTTCTGTTTCTCCCTCTTGTGTTTATTTATTTTTCCCTTAAAGGCATCTATGCTATTTGCCTTAATTACTCCTCGCGACAGTGAATTACACCTAACTACATTCTGGTAAAGAGATTTCTCCTGTTACACGTTGTTTGTTATGGTCTATCTTATATTTATGACAATTTGCGTATAACCAGAAAATAGCATGTGTGACAATCCCATAGCTACAGACAGCAACGTGGGATAGGTGATAGAGGGAAAAAATGACTAACATAATGCAATATAATAAAAACAAAATAATGTGGATGCTGGAAATGTAAAATAAATCAGAAAATACTGGACAAACTCAGATCTGGCAGCATCTACAATCTGTGGAGAGAGAAACAGTTAATGTTTCATGTCCATGTGACTCTTCAGAGCTATTTTGTACGCAGATAGAAAATGTACAATGAAAAATGTAACAATCAAGAAAAAGAATAAAACCGAGAAGGAGAATGGTAAATTCAGAAAACAGTCACTGAAACAAAATGCATGAGTACAGTGCCTTTCTGCATCAAAACTTTGCAATGTTTCACTCAGTAATTTAGTTTCGAGGACCAATGGTCTTTTGTTAGGCCCACAAATAGAAAGTGGTAAATTACCAATTAATCTCTTTTTTGGTGTTAATAATTGAGGGAGGAATGTAAGCCAGGTCACTATGAAGTTCTCTATTCTTGCAGTGAGATTATTACCATTCTCTTAGCTGAATAGAACCTTGGTGTAACTTCGCTTACGAGGAACAATAATGTTATGCTTGCTATTATACTGATGTATCAATCCAGATTATGTGCTTAAAAAAAGAGTAACATTTTCTATCTGACACAATAGAAGAGCCAATCGTTGTTTAAAATCTAGCAAAGCTATGTTTTATAAACTATTCTAAATGCAGCCTGTATTCCTGTTTAAAAAAAAATTAGTTGTATTTCCTGAAGTTTTCAATACCATGTTTGTTCTTCTAGAATGCATGAGAATGAGTCTTCTAGAGATCAGTGAGAATGTGAAGTTGGGCCGAGAATATGCCTTATTGGGAAATTATGATTCTGCATTAGTGTACTACCAAGGAGTAATTGAACAAATTCAGAAGTACTTATCTTCTGTTAGAGATCCTTCATACAAGCAGAAATGGAATCAGGTAAGTGTCTGACTCTTTTCAGTCTTGTCTTTTGTACAATGAGATTGATGGTGCCTGTGACCTATGCTACATGAAAACATTTCAGGTTCCGTACTCATATTTGCTATATCTCAGTTGAAAGCTGTGATATTTGACAGGAACATCGTGAAACCAATTTTATGATAGGTGCTACACATCTCCAGAGGGAAAAAATCTTTGGCTTGCAGATTCTGAACTGCCCTTCCAGCCGTCTTTTGTTGAGTTGAAACTGGCTGGAGGAGGTGGGGCTACTCCCAGGAAATCCCATTTTTGGGAATCAGCAAGTGCTGTTAATCATGTAACAATGTTTTTTATTCTGAAATGAATTGGATATAATTACCTGATCAACTTTCAAAACTTAATTTGTTTGGAGGAACTGCAATATTCTCTCTCATTCATGCACGCTTTATTTTTCTCACCCCCGCTGTTTCTTCCCTGCACTCTCTGCCCCCCTTTCTCTCCTCCACCCTTTTTCCTGCCCCATCCATCCATATTATTCACCTGACCCACACAAAATAAACAGTTGTTAAAATATTAAGTTATGCCTAAGAAAAATATTTCTGCAGATCATCAAATCATTTGAAGAACCTGTAGCCCTTTGTAGAATGGTCGACACTTTCAGTCCTACCGATAAGTTATGTATTTCACACAACATATGCTTCATCCTCAACATTCTGAGAACTGCAATCATAAATTTTCATCAGTAACTCCCTTTAGCTGATTATCAGCTATAAGAATTTTTTTTTAATGTATGCAGTGATGACATGCTCTCTCAGCCCTCCATTGAATTTTGTTAGGAGGCGGGCTTCAGTGATTGGAAAAGCCTTGAGCAGTGCGGACATGGTTGAGGAATGTTCAATGTTGCCGTAGCTGGGTGGGTTGGCTGTGGGATCTGTGATGAGGAAGCAGTTTTCAGTGGTGGCATGTAGGTACCATTCCTGCTGCTGTAGGAAGAATATCAACCTCACTCATCCCTAGGCTTTGGACTGAGAATGCCTCTGAACAAAATACAAACAAAGGTACCCAGACATCAAAGATAACTAAAGATCTTTAAGTTTGTTATCAGGATTTTCTTGAAAAATGTCTTTATAATGTTACAATTTTTTTCTTTGGCTTTTATAAGTTTATGTTGCTGAAGAAAAGAATGCCTGTTGCTTAGTGCTGTGGTTCCACTGATGCTAAATTCTCAATTTCTGTACAGCTCTTTTTTATAAGTTTAGTAAAAAAGAAAGAGTTGGCTTTGTCCAGTGTTATATTACAATTCTAAAAATACTTAAATGTTTAACCTCCAATCAATTACTTTTCAGAGTACACTTAATCTTCAATAAAACAGCAGTGCTCCACAATCTGTAAATGAGATAAATGACCAGTTAAGTCAGTTTTTTTGTGGTTGAGGGTGGAATGTTGATCAGGATAACGGGCAAGCCCTGATTTACATATGTATGTTTAACAAATCCAAACTCCTTAACTAAATCAGTACCTTCCATTTGCTATGTATCGCAACAGGTATGGCAAGAGATAACTGAAGAATGTCAGCACGTCAAAGAGATTATGGCAACATTGGATGGCTTTAAACATGATAGTTCTCCCCTACAGGCAGTACGACATGAAGGACCAGCACGTGACTTAGAAGTCTGGTCATTGCCTGTGCCTGTAGAACGCAAGTACGTAATATCCTATGTGTACTGTGATCTACAACCTTGCATTGAAGAATCTTTGCATTTTACATTATGTTGGCTGCAAAGTGTTGTTAGAGATTGCAATTGCATGCGATTATGCATGTCAAAAAGGCCAAAATCTATTTAGTTCTTCTATCCTGATAGTAGCAATGAACAATATTAACAGAATTGTTAAATATAGAGAAATAAGATTTGTACCATATCAAATAAAAATGACAATTCTAGAGCAAATGTAAATATACTTATAACATTTGCCATTATGTGTTAAGAATGCTACTTAGAACCTTCTCCCACATATGCTTGCCCCTTTCCTTAGAATCCTGGGGGCTTGTGTTGTATTTTATACAGGAAGAAGTCTCACAACACCACGTTAAAGTCCAACAGGTTTATTTATAGCAAAAGCCACTAGCTTTCGGAGCACTTGCTCTTTTGTCAGGTGAGTGGGATTTCAGTTCACAAACAGGGTATATAAAGACACAAACTCAATTTACAAAATAATGGTTGGAACGCTTTGTAGAAACTTGGTGTCTGTGTCAATATGCACGATCTTGGAGATCCTCTCCACTTGGAGCTGGCAGTTTGCAAGTATATATTTTATACCCAGAGCTTTAATCTTCAGTTGGATAGACAATCATAACTCCTGTGTTTATAACTACAAATTTGTATTGAGCAAAACATACATTATGAAAGTTGTAGTCTTCACCTGTCTCCTGTCATTTACAAAACACTTTTATATACCATGGTGACCCATTTTCCATGGCAACCAGACAGAAAATTTCACAACAAATTCCACTGGTATGCACCATTTATAATTATCACTGGTTGGTTCTGTCAAAGGTGTGATGTAGAATCCGCATTTGCAAAAAGTTTTCAACCTCTGGGTGGAGAGTTGACGTTATCTCACAGGGATGCCTTAAACAGGACTTTTGATACCCTGTATCAAAGAGAGGGCATTATCCATGTAATCAGAACTCCTTTAAAATTGGTAATTCATTCTTGAAAGAATTCATGTATGGTTGTGTTCTTACATGTTTTGAGGGAAGGTGAAAGTACTTGCACTGAGTGGACAAGAATAGTAGCCTTGAATTCTAAGTTTTGTTTTGTATGTTTGAAATATGTTAATTTGAACATTCTTCAAAACAGCAAATGGTTAACTTTTATTGCTGAAGGATATGCATAAGAAGTAGGAACAGGAGAAGACTGTTTGGCTGACAGCTTAATCCACCATTCAGTATGAGCATGGTTGACTTTGGACTTAACTCATTGCACTCATTTTTCATATCCCTTGATTCTCGGGAAGAAAAATCTGTCTATCTCATCCTTAAACGTATTCAGTGATGGCAGACCCACAGCCCTCTGGGGTAGAGAATTCCAAAGATTTCAGCCCTTTGATTGAAGAAATTTCTCATCCCAGACGCTATCCTGAAATTGTGCCCCATTGATCTAGGTTCCTCAACTGGGGCAATTTTTTTGTATCTTCCCTTAACAACCCCTTCATAATCTTAAATTTTTAACAAAATTACCTTTTCTAAACTCCCAAGAATATTGATGCAATTTATTCAGCCTCTCATCATAGGATAACTCTCTCATACTAGGGTCTAGTCTAATGAACTTTTGCTGTTCTGTCTCCAATGCAATATATCCTTCCTTAAATATGAAGACCAAAATTGCGCACAACTTTCCAGGTGTGGTCTCTTGAAAGTCCTGTACAATTGTAGCAAGACTTTTCTATTCTTGCAGTCCAATCCCTTTGAAGTAAAAGTCAACATGCTGTTTGCTTTCTTAGTTGCTTGCTATACCTGCAGTCCTTTGAGTTTCTCTCTTTTTTTTCTGCAGATTTTTGTTTGCTAATTATTTTGATTTCTTCCCTTTTATTAGCCCTTAGGTTACCCATTATGGTATATAACTTGAATTTTCTACCATGAAGGCAGACTTAAAATATTTTTTTCACTGTGTTTGCCATATCCGCATTAAATTGATCTTTCCCTAGCTATGACTGTAACATTACATTCTACATGCTCTTTTCCTTCTCTATGTATAGTATGCTTTGCATAGTGTACAAGAAACAATACTTTTCACTGTATACTAATACATGTGACAAATCAAATCATCCTGCATGATAACTTCTCCTGTCTTTGCTTCTCAGAAAACTATCCTTTTCCTTTATAGATGCTTGTAAAAGCTTTTACGATCTATTTACATTACTGGCTAGTTTATTCTCACACCATTTTTAAAATTTTATTAACTTTTTGGCGACTTTTGCTGGTTTTTAAAACACACTTAATATTCAGAATTACATCAATTCTTGCAAACTTTTAAACTTATTCCTTTATTTTGATGCCATCCTAATGTCCAAAAGCTGAACTTTTGATTTTCAATGGAATTAATTTTCTTTGAGCATTTTGAATTGTTTCTTTAAATGTTTCCTATTGTTTATTTACTGTCATACCTATTAGTCTCTATCCAATCAACATTAGGCGGTTGTCCCCAATTCCTATGTCATTGGATCTGTTTAAGGTTCTTGTTTGTAATTGAAGTTTCTTGTTTTCAAACTTACTGTGGAATTCAATTTTATTATCAATACTTCCTGGGGATCTTTTACTATGACATTACTAATTAACCCTTCCCATTGCTCATACAAGATTTAACTTAGTTTTATCCCTATTTGGTTCTGCAAGGTATTAGGAGTAATTAACCCTTTAAGCCTCTAGGAATCTCAAAAACACTCTTCCAAACCACCTTTGTCAGTTTGGGCCAGTCTGTATGAAAACCCCCAAAATGTTATTACGTTGCCTTTGGTCCAAACTCCAGTAATATCTCGTTGAATGTACTGTCCAATTGTATAACCATTATTAAGGGGCCTACAAACATACTTCTTGTAATTTCCCATCTATACTGAACCATGGCCTTTCTTTTGTGCTTTATGTCATTCTGTCTTCCTTCATTATCAGGATCCTTTCCCATTCTGCCCTACTTTCTTTTCCAGATGTGGTCACCTTGTAACTGTATCTCTGTAATGACAATTAGATCTAAATCATTTATCTTTGTCTATAACTATGCAAAAAATACAATGAAATGCAGCTGAACACTTGTAGAGATCATTATCTAACTTAGTCTAGTATTTCCTTGAACATAGACCATCACCACATCCGAGAAAACGACAGTCAACTCCTTGCAATGACCTCAGAGCTCCTCAGAAAGACCGTATCGGAGCTCCAGTTAGAGGTTCTAGCCGTCCTGTGCCCCGAGCAGGTAACAGTGACAGAACCAGAGCAAACAAAGGAAAGGAAAAGAAAGAAAATCAAAACAAAGGAAAGGAAGACAAGGTAGATTTTATTCTATTCAAATAAGTAATTCTTCAGTAAAATACAAAAAATAAATTGCTGTGACTGAGAGTCTTTAGTACTTTAAGTATTTCTAAATGAGTTAACATTTCTGCCACAGAAGTGTTTGCTGTCAGAATAATAAGCTGCAACCCTGATTGTCATTAACATTCTCAACTTTCCTATTAGAGTTTGTCTAGTAAAGCTACAGGGGAATGTATAGAAAATCAAATAGTACTAGGTACATGATCTATAAAGATTATGTTACTGTACATTATTTTTCATAAGCATACAAGTCCTGATGCATATTTTCTATATACATAACACATGCAGTATTTGGTGAGGTTTTCTAAAGTAAGAATAGAATTTGAAATTCATCTGAAGTGCTATCACTGTTACGTAAGTAAAAATAGCAACCAACATACACCTAGCAAGATCAGACAAACAGCTGTTAGATGACTAGTCAGTCAATCTGCTTTTGTTGGGGGGGCGGATTTTGGCAAGAAGTTTGCCTTATACTTCACGTAGTTTCATGGGATCATTTGTGCTCAAATTCCTCTTGTAGGGCTTGAATCTATAATGTTCTGACTAAGGCCAGATTGCAACAAATATGTTAAGCTGACCCTTTTGACAGTTTTAAGATTTGTATTGGTTATTACAGATCTTTTATAGTTTATTTTGTGTTTCATACATCTTCTTGCACTTCATTTGATAATTCACAAACTACAATATATTCTTACATGCATTTTATTGCTAAATATTTGTTATTACAGATATCTTAAAGATGGGAAAGCTTATTCCGTTCCCTCAATTCAGCCCTACTCCATGTAGGTTTCTAATAGCAATTGCTTTTGTTGTTTTATGAAAACTTGAATAAAAATATATTCCCAATAATTTATCGAGCTCTGGATTTTTGCCAAATAATTTTTTTCAGTGATGGTCTAAAAGCCAGAGAATCGCTCAGAAATTATGAAGTAATCAAATATGTTCGTCTAAATTACTCTAGATAAAACCAATTGATTCCTCTGAAAGTGAGCCAAAAAAATTTGATGGATCAGGAAATGATCGAGATTTAGTAGAAGCTTTGGAGCGAGACATAATATCACAAAATCCAAATGTTCGATGGTAAGTAAAATCATTACTGTCTGATTCTTTTTAGATCTGATATAATTACTGAGACTGTTCATAAACCACTTCTGATTTGAAATAATGAATCGAGACCTTTTTTAATAGCTAGGTCAAAGATGAAAGTTATATCTGTTTAATTGTTTTTTTGTGCAATGTTATCAAAGACCAATTTTGTCTTCTAGTCCTAAAGGTAAACAAGAGTAACAATTGTGAAATACTGCATCAACAAGTAACTCAGTCTATTTTGTGTTTAGGGATGATATAGCAGACTTGGCAACAGCAAAGAAATTATTGGAAGAAGCAGTAGTTCTTCCCATGTGGATGCCAGATTTCTTTAAAGGAATCAGACGACCTTGGAAAGTAAGCTAATATTCAACATGTCCTGTTAAAGGTTATCCAGATGTCTCTGGGTTATATTCTTACCCCATTGACAAACATCATTTAAATTATGGAATAGCAAAAGTTTACAAGGCCATTTGGCAGGGTTAATGCATCTTGTACTGCCAGGAATTATTACTGGTTTACTTGCTCACCTTAACACAGCAATATAACCAGAGTGAATAATGAAGTAAAACCTCTATAAAAAGTTAATCTTAACATTAGTATCCAGACACACTCAACTTTTAACTTTTACTTTTTAAGCTTAAAACTTGGTCCCATACTTAACCCTATTATCCTTTTGTAAGCTACCAACGTGCTTATGAAAGTTGACTGGTCAAAACTGCATACTCCATGTGCGGCAGCCCTGATAAATTACACAAAATGAACATAAACTAGTACAGCTTGTAATAAAATTCCTCAAGGCATTACAATACCAATGGCATTCTTAATAATTTTATATGACTTAATGCTTGAGTGATTAATTGTTAATCACAAATTAAACTTTGCTTTTTCCACATCTGCAAATCAAAAACCCACCACTATGTTTATGTTTCACGTTCAAATTTTTTTTATTCATTCATGGGATATGGGCATCACTGCAGCAACATTTGTTGCCCATCTCTAATTGTCCTTGAATTGAAAGGCTTGCTAGGCTATTTCAGGGGGCAGTTAAGAGTCAAACACATTGCTGTGGACCTGGAGTCACATGCAGGCCAGACCAGGTAAGGACGGCAGATTTCCTTCCCTAAAGCACATTAGTGAATGATGGGTTTTTACAACAATCGACAATGGTTTCGCGATCATCGTTAGATTTTTAGTTCCAGATTTTTATTGAATTCAAATTTCACCTGCTGCCATGGTGGGATTCGAAACCAGGTTCTCGGAGCGTTACTCTTGGTCTCTGGATTGCTGCTCCAGTGACAGTACCATCACACCACTGCCTCCCCTTATTGGTCTAAACTGTACTTCATATAACATTCCCTTCCATCTTCTTCCCCAAGAATGCTATCAAGTATAGAAGGCTCCAGTAAGAATTAAATGGTCTAGAAGTTTCTAGGTAAAATTAGAATTATATATAATTAAACTGACATTTTTAATCTACTAATTGTTCTATCTTGCCAAATAAACCAATCTTGAGTGTTTTTGTAGTTGAAAAGTTTTCTTTGAGCTCAACTAGGTTACTTATGGTCACAATTATGAATGAAAATAAAACCATCTTTATTCTGCATATTAAGTATATTAGGTACTGTGTTTGTTCAACAGAGTAAGATCTGCAAAATTTGAGACTATAATTTTGGATGAATTTTAACTTGGGGAAGCACCTAAATTTTCAAGCGGGAGATCTTAAGCACAGGACTATTAACAATATTTATGTTGCTAGGTTACTTTTACAGCTGGCAATTTAAATGTTTGATCTTCATTTTGGAGCTGTGATCAGCATGGGTGCCACTTATGCTCCAGAAGTTGCTCTTCTTGTTGGCCCTGTTGATAATACTGGTCGCCTTGGTCCTCATCTGAGGCTCTGAATAAAACAGCATAATTGTCACTTTGATATTATGTATTTAGTTTGATCTGTAAGCACAATATTGGCCGCATGGTTCCATGAATTTGGACTTAAATCAAATGATGCAAAGGAGGAGGATGTGTAGGACAGCATATTTAAGCTTAGTAGGAAACAAACAAGAAAATTTCAGAAGGACAATTATTTAAAAATTATTTTTAAAAAAGAATGCAATGAAGAGAAAGGACAATTAATGGCTGGAGGTATTGAACTGGCTTGCTTATCAAATAACCAGGCTTCTTTTTTGTGCCTTGTCCAGACCAGACATGCAAGAGAGGTGTGAGAACAACCCTCAATATGTTGGAGCAGTATTCAACTTTTGCATGTGACTGCTTTTCCGATCCCAGAACTCCTACATCATGTTGAATTTGTTTTTTCCTCGTCTTGTGGTAACGTGTTTCATCTGTGGTGAAAACCTTTAACAAGTTTTGCAGTTTGAATCTAAATTTGAGATAGGGATAGTAAATTTTGCTGGGTCAGTGTAGAGACCTGGCCACTTTTGTCTGCTCTGGGCTATATTGACTCCCTTCTGGACTTGAATTTGAGATTTCATTGCTAAAATTGTTTTGTTTTGCAACTGTTGGCACTCTTTTGTGCCATTTAACTGCATCACGTAGCAAAATAAATTGGACTTTGAATAGGTGGAGGAGAAAGTAATGCTCTTCTGGTTATTAGACACTATCGTCATGGATTAGAGTTTGAGAATATATACACTTGTTTACAGGGAGTACTGATGGTTGGCCCCCCAGGAACTGGAAAAACAATGCTGGCTAAAGCTGTAGCGACTGAATGCGGAACAACATTTTTCAATATTTCTTCATCAACGCTTACTTCTAAGTATAGAGGAGAATCTGAGAAACTTGTCCGTCTTCTGTTTGAAATGGTAGGTATTTGTATGTAGCACGTGATATTGATTAATGGCAGGTTAATTTTCAGCTTGCAGCTTGAGAAAGTAGCTCAAGAAGCAGACCCTAAATCTCAAAATAATGTCTCCTCCTAGCTAACTCCTGCACAAAACTTTAGATAGTTGATGAAGTAAAATACTGTCTGAACAGGCAAGAGCCGAAAAAGAAGTCAACCAAAGGACCTAATCCTTAATCACTTTACATAATTTGGAAAGTTCCTGTCCTGGCACCTGACACCCTCAATAAACATGGAACTGTTATTGGAGAGTTGTTCTGTTCTTCTGATAAATACATTTACAAATAAATACAAATACACTGATAAAAACTCTCGGTTGACTCACGTTGTTCTGTGGCATGGCGGTACATTTTCCTCCCAATGTCCAATGAAAAGTTTCTTATTCCCAAAGCAACACAAAGCAAACCATAGCTCCTGGCTCTTGCAAATGTGCCCTTCCTTACACTAGGATTTTTGTGGGACACCAATACTTTGGTCTCAGCAGGGACTGACTGACGATGCACAAAGCTGTTGAATAAGAACTTCCATAACTAGAACTGCCTTCCCTCTAAGGAAATGAGCTAATGTTATGGTATGACCACCTTTCAACTGCTTCACTGGTTTCTAGGGGCAGATAAACCCCAGTTACATTAGCTAATGCCTTACTGTAAATACCCAAATAAGCACAAAATGCCTCAGGATGCACTGCTCCCAAACACAACTTAACAAATGTTGAAGTGGCAAAGATGATATAGGAAAGATAGAACAAGAGAGTTGTGTTTTTGATTAAGGAAAACATTACGGCAGTACTGAGAAGGGCTATTTCTGAGGGTTTGCCAGTTAAGCCTATATGGACAGAACTGAGAAATAAGAAGGGGGAAATCACTTTGATAGGATTGTACTATAGGCCCCCAAATAGCGGGAAATTGTAGAGCAAATATGCTGATAGCTCCATGAAAAGTAGGGGCTAATAGTAGAGGACTTTAACTTTAGAGTGAAGGGGTAAGGTTGGTAGAAGTAGGAAACCCTGGATGACTTGGGGTATGGAGGCCGTGGTCAAGAAGAAGGCGGCATATGACCTCCATAGGCATCTGGGATCAAGTGGATCTCTTGAAGAGTATAGAGGGTATAGAGTTAAGGGAGAAATCAGAAGGGCAAAAAGGGGACACGAGATTGCTTTGGCAGATAAGGCACAGGACAATCCAAAGAGCTTCTACAAATACATACATAAAGAGCAAATGAGTAACCAGGGACAGAGTACGGCCTCTTAAGAATCAACAAGGTCATGTATGTGCAGATCCACAAGAAATGGGTGCGATCCTAAATGAATATTTCTAATCAGTATTTACTTTGAGAAAGGCATGGGTGTTCAAGAACTTGAGGAAATGAAGGAAGTCTTAATCCCTGGGACCTGAAGAAGTGTCCCCCAGGACGTGGGAGGCTAGGGAGGAAATTGCAAGGCCCCTGGCAGAGATATTTGAATCTCCGACAGCCACAAGTGAGGTGCCTGAAGATTGGAAGGTGGCAAATGTGCCTTTGTTTAGAAGCTGCAGGGAAAAGCCTGGAAGCTACAGGCCTGAGCGCCTAACATCTGTAATAGGTAAGTTGTTGGAAGGTATTGTGAGAGACACAATCTGCAGATATTTAGAGATGCAAGGACTAATTAGAGACAGTCAGCATGGCGTCGAGTGGAAAATCATGTCTCAAATTTGATTGCGCTTTTTGAAGGGGTAACCAAGAAAGTAGATGAGGGTAGTGCAATTGATGTTGTTTACTTGGATTTTAGCAAGGCCTTTGACAAGATACTGCATGGTAGGTTGTTGCATAAGGTTAAACTCACAGCATCCAGGGTGTGGTAGTCAAATGGATACAAAATTGTTTTGGTGACAGAAAACACAGGATTGTTTTTCAAACTGGAGGCCTGTGACCAGCGGTGTGCCTCAGGACTCAGTGCTGGATCTACTGTTATTTGTTATTTATATTATTGATTTGGATGAGAATATTGGAGGCGTGGTTAGTAATTTTGTAGATGACGCCAAGATTGGTGGCATAGTGGACAATGAGAAAAGTTATTTAGGATTGCAACAGGATCTCACTCAGTTGGACCAGTGGGCTGATGAATGGCTGATGGAGTTTAATTGAGATGTGATGCATTTTGGTAGATCGAACCAGGGCAGGACTTATTCAGTTAATGGTAGGATGTTGGGGAGAGTTATAGAATAAAGAGATCTAGGGGTACAGGTTCACACAGCTCCTTGAAAGTGGAGTCACAAGTGGCCAGAGTGGTGAAGAAGGCATTGGGATGCTTGGTTTCATTGGTCAGAATGCAGGATTTAGGATGTCTTGTTGAAGCTGTGCAAGACATTGGTATGGTCACACTTGGAATACTGTGTACAATTCTGGTCATCCTATTATAGAAAGGATGTTATTAAACTAGAAAGAATGCAGAAAAGATTTACTAAGATGCTACTGGGATTTGATGATTTTGAATTTTCAGGAGAGGCTGGATAGACTGGGACTTTTTTCCCTGGAGCATAGGATACTTAGGGGTGATCTTATAAAGGTCTATAAAATAATGAGGGGCATAGATCAGCTCAATAGTCAATATCTTTTCCCAAAGGTAGGGGACTCTAAAACTAGAGGCCATAGGTTTAAGGTGAGGAGGGGGGGGAGAAACAAATGGGTCCAGAGGGGCCACTTTTTCACACCGGGTGGCGATTGTCTGGAACAAACTGCCAGAGGTAGTAGAGGTGGGTACGATTTTGTCTCTTAAAAAGCATTTCGACAGTTACATGGGTATAAGGGGATATGGGCCAAATGCGGACAATTGGGACTAGCTTAGCGGTTAAAAGAAAAGGGGCAGCATGAACAAATTGGGCCAAGGAGCCCGTTTCCATGCTGTAAACTTCTATGATAAGGTATTCCGAATTGTGATAAAATGTTACCTCTGACAAATTATCTGGGCTTTCCCTACTCAAACCATTGTTCATTGCTGTCTTAAAATGACTGAAGATTTTTCATTGCTGATTGAAGTAATCTGAAAAGATATCGTGTGAAATTACTGGAAGTGATGCTGAGGTGTAACCTAACAGTACATTCCTGTTTCTTGTTTTCGAGGCCAGATTTTATGCCCCAACAACCATTTTCATTGACGAAATTGACTCCATTTGTAGTCGTAGGGGGACAGCTGAGGAGCATGAAGCTAGCAGACGAGTGAAGGCAGAGCTACTTGTTCAGATGGATGGTAAGTGCCCCCTTCTATTGGTGATGGGACCTTGCACAAATGTTAGCTGGTTATTTAACCATGGAGAATATCATTACCTTTGTTCAGCGTTCACATTGTCAACACTTTCCAAAGGAGATTTTGAATTAGTTCATATCCTTTTTTGTTTGTTGCCCCACTCCAGGTGAACTGAGACCAATTGTGGCACAGAAACTGTTGCCCTAACTAAAACCAGAAACTTGGCAATAATAAAACAGAAAATGCTGGAAATTCTTAGCAGGTCAGGCAGCAGCTGTGGAGAGAGACATGGTTAATGTTTCAGGTCAATGACCTTTCATTGGTGCAAAAAGGTGGAAATGCTATCAGTTTTAAGCAAGTGCAGAAGCAGGGAATGGGAGAGGGAATGTCTGGGGTGGAAGACAGGAGAGATTGAAATACAAAAGGGATGAGAGTACACAGTAAAAACAGTTGGTATTTGGACAAGTAAACATTTAGGTCTAGAGACAGAGTGTAAGTGGGAATGGAAAAATGGACAATTGTTATCTGAAAAATGAGGTCAGAAGTTATGATCTGAAATTATTGAATTCATCGTTGCCTCCAGATCATTATCAAAGGCCTAATCACAAGCTGAGGTGCTGTTTCTTACTTATGCCGAGCTGAATTTGAAACATTGTAGGAGGTTGAGAACAGAGTGTTTGCAGTGAATGTGGGGCAGAAAATTAAAGTGACAAGCAAGCAGAAGCTCAGGATTACACTTGTGGACTAAGTGGAGGTTTTCTGCAAAGTAAATAACCTATCTTTGGTCTCCAGAATGGAGAGGACTGCATTATGAGTAAAAGTACAAGTTAATCGCTATTTCACTGGAAAGAGTATTTGAGACGCTTGGACATTGATGAGGTAGAAAGGTGGGTGTCGCTGTTGCATAGGAAGAAGAGGGGGTGTTGGCAATAAGGAGTGGACCAAGGTGTCACAGTAGGATCAGTCCCTTCTGTTTGCCAAAAAGGGAGCGAAAGAAGTATTTGTTGATAGCATCATGCTGGATGTGGCAGAACTCAGTAAGAAATCTCTCAACACCAGGTTAAAGTCCCTTCATCAGCTGAGTGGTGAGTGGAACTCTCCACTCACTTGACAAAGGGCAAACCCCAAAAGCTAGTGGGTTTACCATCAAATAAACTTGTTGGACTTTAACCTGGTTTTATGAGACTTCTTACTGTGTTTACCCCAGTCCAATGCTGGTATCTCCACATTGTGGCAGAACTGGCAGGGGACAATTACTGAAAGAAAGACATGTCAAAGCCTTTCGTCTTGCACTCGGGATGCTTCAGAGGTGTACTGATATAAGGGGAAAACTGCAATTTGTACTGTATGAAAAGAATGTGCTGATTGATTTATGGGCAGAATGGTGGCACAGCAGTTAGCACTGCTATCTCACAGCGCCGGGGACCTGGGTTCGATTCGTGGCTAAGGCCACTCACTATCTGTGAAGAGTTTGTACATTCTCCCTGTGTTTGCGTGGGTTTTCTCCAGGTGCTCCGGTTTCCTCCCAGAGTCCAAAGATATGCAGGTTAGATGGATTGGCCGTGCTAAACTTGCCTTTTAGTGTCAAGAGGGCTAGCCAGGGTGAATGCATGGGGTTATGGGGATAGGGCCTGGATGGGATTGTAGTCAGTGCAGACTCGATGGGCTGAATGGCCTCCTTCTACACTGTCGGCTTCTATGATTGGCAAATAGACTCTGATTAGTAGAAACATTGCCATGGGAAATGCACCAAATAACTAACAGTTAAATATTAAGAAATTTAAACCAGGCAGTTTGACCCTGATTGGTCAGAGCATTGCTGTGAGGAATGAACCACCAAATGACTATCACTTAATTTATTTAGCTTTATTTACTTTGTTTCTCTTTTTAGTTATAACTCTTATTTTGATTCTGTTCTTTCTCCCATTTTCTTTATTGGTTCTCTGCAACATAAATCAAATTGAACTTGAAATGATGTGGAAGTTTCAATTTGATGTCATTTACTGGTTATATGAAATGAGTTACTTGTTTATTTCCCTCTATTAGGTGTTGGGGGTGCATCAGAAAGTGACGATCCTTCCAAGATGGTAATGGTTCTAGCAGCTACAAATTTCCCATGGGATATTGATGAAGCTCTAAGGAGGCGTCTAGAAAAACGAATTTACATTCCTTTACCTTCAGGTATTGATTGTTTAGTTATGCTGAAGTGTTAATGCAACCAGTTGGTGAGATGTATAAAAATTGAAGCCTGTATGTACAATATAAGCTTGGCCATTCTAATCTTTGTTGGAAGTTGTGACTAGATTATTATTCAGCTTTATGGATGTTGCATTCAAAATTTGTAGAGGGAAGGAATCATAATTTAACATAAAATATTTTTGATTCTAAGGAGTTGTAGATTCTTTATTACATTTGTCGTCAAATACTATCATCTAAATCTTATTCCTGTTTTACTTAAGACTACGGAGTGAATCCTGATTAATGCTGTTTACATAATCTATAATCAATGTAAAGCAATGAAAAGAAGCAGCAGGAAAATATTGATATTTTTACAGTGTAAATTCAGTACTTTAACACACTTGGCTCTAGGATTGAATAAAGGCCCCATTAGGTGTCACCATTTGTATGTAATAGTGCTTGTCTGGCAATATATATCAAAACAAGTTGAATACAAATTCAATTTTTATTTCAGCAACAGGCAGAGAGGAGCTGCTGCGTATAAACCTCCGAGAATTGGAGGTGGCAGATGATGTAGATCTCAAAAAAATAGCCGAACAAATGGAAGGGTATTCCGGAGCAGACATTACCAACGTTTGCAGGTTTGTTCCGGCGTAAAGTACTGGATTCTAATCTCTTGATGCTTTCTTAACCTCAGTCCTACAGCAAAAAATAAATTGATACCTTAAAAATTACATGAAAACCAAAGACATTTATTATCTCAGAGATGAGCTTTGTGAGATGGTAAGTGCTGCAGAGAATATGCAAAAAAAGACCAACTGCTCACATTTCACTTGCTGTTTGTGGAGTCTTGGGGTGTGCAAATTGGACTCACTTTCACTTGCAGAACGACAATGACTCTGCCAGTTTTGAGCAGCATTGGAATAGCTTGAGATGTGAAATGCAAGCTTTTTTCTTCCAGTTATTATCCTCTCCCCCCCCCCCCAATCTATTTATTCTGCACTGATGCTCATACTATCTTCCATACTCAGTCAATTGCTTAGGATTATAAGAGATAGGATTTATATTCCTTTTGAAAGGAATAATTTGATTAGGGATAGTCAACATGGTTTTGTGAAGGGTAGGTCTTGCCTCACAAATCTCATTGAGTTTTTTGAGAATGTGACCAAAGAGGTAGATAAGGGTAAAGCAGTTGATGTGGTGTATATGGATTTCAGTATAGCGTTTGATAAGGTTCCCCATGGTAAGCTATTGCAGAAGATATGGAGGCAAGGGATTGAGGGTGATTTAGTAGTTTGGATCAGAAATTGGCTAGCTGTAAGAAGACAGGGTGGTGGTTGATGGGAAATGTTCATCCTGGAGTTCAGTTACTAGTGGTGTATCACAAGGATCTGTTCTGGGGCCACAGCTGTTTGCAATTTTTATAAATGATCTGGATGAGGGCATAGAAGGATGGGTTAGTAAATTTGCGGATGACAGTAAAGATGGTGGAGCTGTGGACAGTGCGAAAGGATGTTGCAGGTTACAGAGGGGCATAGATAAGCTACAGAGCTGGGCTGAGAGATGGCAAATGGAGTTTAATGCAGAAAAGTGTGAAGTGATTCGCTTTGAAAGGAGTAAAAGGAATACGGAGTACTGGGCTAATGGTAAGATACTTGGTAGTGTGGATGAGCAGAAAGATGTCAGTGTCCATGTGCATAGATCTCTGAAAGCTGGCACCCAGGTTGATAAGGTTGTAAAGAAGACATGCGTTGTGTCAGCTTTTATTGGTAGAGGGATTGAGTTTCATGTTGCAGCTATACAAAACTCTGGTGCGGCTGCACTTGGAATATTGTGTACAGTTCTGGTTGCCACATTATAGGAAGAATGTAGAAGCATTGGAAAGGGTGCAGAAGAGATTTACCAGGATGTTGCCTGGTATGGTGGGAAGGTCTTATGAGGAAAGCTTGAGAGACTTGAGGCTGTTTTTGTGAGAGAGAAGAAGGTTAAGAAGTGACTTAATAGAGGCATATAAGATGATCAGAGGATTAGATAGGGTGGACAGTGAGAGCCTTTTTCCTTGGATGGAGATGGCTAGCACGAAGGGACATAGCTTTAAAATGAGGGGTGATAGTTATAGGACAGATGTCAGAGGTAGGTTCTTTACTCAGAGATTAGTAAGGGTGTGGAATGCCATGCCTGTATCCGTAGTGGACTCACCAACATTAAGGGCGTTTAAATGGTCATTGGATAAACATTTGGATGGTATTGAAATAGTGTAGGTTAGATGGGCTTTAGATTGGTTTCACAGGTCGGCACAACATTGAGACCTGAAGGGCCTGTACTGCACTGTAATATTCTATGAACACTCCCCTCCATGCTCGTACCTTGTATTTAAATATAATTTATTTACATGGACCCTGTTCCTATAGATACACACCTTGCATTTATCTAGTACATTAAAGTCTTAAAGATTTCAGAAATGGAAATAGACAGCAAACCTCTCTTCCAACTTTCAGTGATCATTTTGAATTGATGACCCCACTTTATTGACTCCAAGAACTGGAAATAATCTTTCCCTAATTTCTCCTATCAGAATTTTGTATATTAAAACAGCTGGATCAAATTTATTCTTAATCTTTTCCCCAATTCAGTAGAAATAATCTAAACATTACAAGTGTATTCTCATCTCTAGTTTCTGTGACATTCTTAAATGACCAGATCTGGAAACTAATTTTGCTGAATCATTGAAGACATGAAACTGCATCTTCTGTAAGAGAATATCTGCAATCAGCCATGGCTTTAAATATTAGATGGAACAGGCTTTGCTCAGAGATGGAACTGGCCTCTCTGAAGATTCTGGCCTGCCTGCCTATTAATTGGAAAACTAGCCTCTTGGGCTGTTGGATGTAAAATTACACTGCTTCCCAAAGAGGGTGCTAGCAATTATACCATTTAGTTGCTTTTATTTGCTACACTATGGATTAAGATATCTATCTCTCAAATTCCTTGCATTTAGAAATCATCCATTGTATAGCTCCACTGATCTCTGATAAACAATATTTTATTGATACAGCAATTCATACCTCAAGTACTCTGAATGCTTGCTAATCTAGTTACTGGGTAAATCACATCTCTAGACGCCTGCTAGTTTTGTTACTTGCCTGGTATGTTTTCATCTCAAGTCCGACTGTTAATCTCTAACTTCCCCAAATTCTTGACATTACAAATGGAGAAATTCAAAGGCTCTTTGCATTGATATTAGATGTGAAGGTGGAGTGGGCAGGTAAAATTATTTTGCTACCACTTGTTTATCGAAACTTCATTCTCGGGAGTCATAGCCTTTTCCTGTGCTCATATCCCACTCTTGCTCTCTATAATTATATTCAGTTTTTGTTTTTTTTGCAGGGATGCCTCCATGATGGCCATGCGACGTCGCATTCAAGGACTTACTCCTGAGGAAATAAGAAACATCTCCAGAGATGAGTTGCAAATGCCGACAACCATGGAAGATTTTGGAATGGCCTTAAAAAAAGTTTCTAAGTCTGTTTCTGCTGCAGACCTCGAGAAGTATGAGAAATGGATTGCAGAGTTTGGTTCCTATTAATCCATGTGAAATGCATTTAGTTAGTACCAGCTAAATACTATTGAGTTCACTCAGGTAAGATAGAAGATTGACTTCTTAAACCTCAGGCCAAAAATTGTTGCCTACAGTGCCCTATTTAACAGTGATTTGCTGTCAAATCCTTACCTCTGTCCATCTTTCTTTTCCTACTCAAATGTTTTTATTTAAACAGGGGATATTGAGAAACCAAAGTAAAGATGTGGAATCTATGTTTTAAAAAAAACAAATCAGAGCAAAGAATTCTGTTTAATTCTAACATTTTGTTTTTCTTTACCTATGTAAGTTTATTTTTGTTAGAATTGTTATATTTAATACGTTCTGCAAATGTTTGAATCTGCCAGTATGAGTTAATATTTATAGCTGATGTTGAAGCAAGGATTACTGATGACTATCTGTTATAACTGTATAAATACAACTGTTGGGATGCTTCAACATCAGGCATTCCCAAACTTCATTCAGGTGAGTCAATTGTGTTCACTTCCAAAGAGAATTGCAAGTAAGCATTAATCAGAATTCTTTGAATTAATATTTTAGTTGCATTTTGATGATGGGATTCCCTCTTATTTTTGTAATGGGTTAATTTCTAATGAGCACCGTAAAACACATTCTTAAAATGCAAGCTACGGGCACAATGAGAAGTTGAAATTATGTTCTCCTTTTCTCTATATTGTTCTTATTCATTTCAATTTTGTTTATTTTCTTTACTTTTTTGTGCCTCTTTATTTTACACTCTACCTTGCCCTTTCCTCTCTCCATCTTATCTCTGTGTTGCCTCAATCCCTTATTTATATGAAGTTGCTCCATAAAGTACAAAAAAATCTTGAAAATGCCAAAAAACTTGAGCACAGTAATGTTAGTAAAGCAGTTAAACCCACTGCATTTCATGCACACTTTGTGACCTGGTTGGATTGTATTCGCACGTTGTACAATCCATAAAAACAATCTCAGAATATTTTAATAAATAGTCACTAGTTGCAATCCTAATTCTGTTTATTTAGTTAGCACATGTAGGTACAATGTGTTATTCTAAGGGACAGGATGGCATTCGACACACCTACCTGGGCAGGCATCTGATTTCTCCCCATCTGTATAAGATGGCTAATTTTTAGTTCTTTACTTTTACTCCTGTCAGATCTTTTTGTTGTTTCCCACATAGCAAATGTTTGATTTATCTATTGATTTCTGTTTATTTCTCAGTTTAAATACTGAAGAAAATCTTACTCCATGATAGAGAGGGTGATTTTGTACATTTTTACTTTAATTGCTGATTGGATCCTTAATGTCAATTGTGCAAATCAACAACGTGCTGTGCCCGTTTTTCATTAAAAGGTTAGAAATCCATATAGCAGTGAACTGATGCCAGCTTCTGGTTTTAAAATAAGTCAAATGCTTCTGTAGAAGACATCCCACCATTTGTTCCTGCAGCTTTTAAATTGTTGCACCACTTCACTACTCCAGAATAAGCCCGAGGATTTACTGGATCTGTCATCCTGCAGAAAACGATGTTGGCTACAAGAACAGTTAAACATGAATGATTCTTCTGGGTACAAAAAAATCCTAGACTGACACCAATGTGCTATAGTGTTGCCACTGATCTTATTTGGCATGGCTACAAATGGTTCACCTGGATTGTATGCAAGTTTGGGAGTGATCCAATACCTTGATCTCCATGCTTGAAGGCATGTAGAGCAAATGGAAAAACTTCATCGTTGTCTTTCCACAATTGCCGCTTAGATCCATTGAAATGCTGTTGTTCGTTCTTATCTTAATTTTTCTCCAGTTATCCTAACGTAATAGTATGGTCCACCAGTTCTTGTTTATTCCATTTAGTTTGTGTTCAGATAGGCCAAAATAATTAAATTAACTTGGGTAGTTTGATTTAATTGGGAACAAAACTTTAGACAAATCAGCTTGATATTTTTGTGGTTCAGTGAATGTGTCTCTTTAGCTTGGCCCTCAGTAGACCAACATCCTTTCAAGAAATGTTTGATTTGAACATTTTATTTTTACCTATGCATTTGCTACTTATTGGGTTTACGAAGTTCTCTTTAACTAAGAATGAATGTCTGACCCTCCATGTTGGTACTTCAAACGGACCTGAAATTTATGGCCTTAGAATCCTGCCTTTGGCACACTTGTCATTGTGCGTGGAAATGGGAAGAATGTCCTTTTGCCTTTTCTTTATCTCCACTCTTAGCTTAGCAAAAAAAAACACTCCAGAGCTACCTTATTTGAGATATTTGCTTAGAAGGAACTATATCAGTTATCTTTCCACCAGGGCAGAATGGTACGACTAACTAGAGGTCAAAGCTAATGCATATTCTTTTTTTTTTGATTGATTGGAAACTGAATTGAGGATTTTAAATTATGTCTTTGGATAAGTAACCAATTGTGCAAGATGATTACAAAATGGAATCTGGTGATTAGAGATCACTCAATGCTGAACTATTTTTATATCAAGCCGATAAAGAGAAGGATGGAGAATCTTAGTGGTATATAAACCAAGCGCAAGCTGAAAGAATGGCCAATCAGATAAACAAACATTCTTCTAAAATCAATTTTTTCTGCATACTTGATAGTTCAGTACAATGAATTGTTGATTTGTTAACCACCATTTGTCTGTAGCAGTTAGATGTTCAAACTCAGCACTTGAAGCATCAATAACTTTCCATTTTCCCTCTCTAAAATAAATTGAGATGTACTCCAATGAGTACAGTATTTTTATTATAGATTTTATATAAAATTAAATATTTGTACTATAACTCTCCAAATACATTTTACTGTTTGTGTAAAGACCTGCCTTCAATAAAATGACACTGCTGCAAACTTTTTGATGTGCATCTAGTTCTGCAATTAACGATTTGAGTATTTTTGAATGAATCATTTTACACTGCAATTTCTGCCGCTACTTGAAAGTGATGTCATCAAAACTGGAACTAGCAAAACGAGTGCTCACAAAATACACTGCTGTTCAAACAATGAAGAAACAAATGGTACAATCAGAAGACGTCATCTAGTCCCAACAAAACCGAAGGGAACCATGTCAGCTGAGTCAGAGCAGTGTAAAGGCTCCAGAAGACACGTTATAGTCTGGAAGATCCAATAAAGAAATGCAGCCTGCTGCAACCAATCTAAACAATGTAATTTGTCCATAAAGAAATGGAAGTGAACTTTCAACTTTACTAGTCCTGACTGACAACGAGGAAAATCTTGAGTCCAGGCTGGTAATTGCAACAGTTGGTGACCTAGGAGCTCTCGTTTTACGATCATGGATGCAGGAGTTCTGACTACACAACTAAGTGCAAATGCCTGAAGAGCTACCATTAAAATTATATATTCCTGCTATTAGTCACTTGTTTTGTTTCTGTTTACATAAGAACATAAGAAATAGGAGCAGGAGTAGGCCAACTAGCCCCTCGAGCCTGCCCCGCCATTCAATAAGATCATGGCTGATCTGTCGTGGCTCAGGTCCACATTCCCGCCCTCTCCCCATAACCCTTAATCCCCTCTCTTATCAAAAACCCATCAACCCGCGTCTTAAAAATATTTAGCGAGGTAGCCTCCACCACTTCAACGGGCAGAAATTCACCACCCTTTGAGTGAAGAAGTTCCTCCTCAACTCCGTTCTAAACCGCCCCCCCTTTATCTTGAGGCTGTGCCCCCTAGTCCTACTATCCTTTCTGAGCGGGAAGAGTCTCTCCACCTCTATCCTATCCATCCCATTCATCATCTTATACGTCTCAATGAGATCTCCCCTCATTCTTCTAAACTCTAACGAGTACAAGCCTAATTTATTCAGCCTCTCCTCATAGCTCAACCTCCTCAACTCTGGCATCAGCCTAGTAAACCTCCTCTGCACTCCCTTCAAGGCCAAAATATCCTTGCGTAAGTACAGCGCCCAAAACTGCACACACTACTCCAGCTGCGGCCTCACCAATGCCCTATACAGCCGCAGCAAGACCTCCCTACTTTTATATTCAATCCCCTTCGTGATGAAGGCCAGCATCCCATTCGCCTTCCTGACCACCTGCTGCACCTGCAAGCTGGGTTTTTGCGAACTTGGTTTGGCAGTTAAAGACATAAGCCACATTATTCAGCAGTTCTTTGAAGATTAAGTAGGTCAGTGGAAGCAAAGGATTGAAATACCAGCTGCGATCCAGAAAGGGTGAAGAATGCTGCAGTATTTTTCCCAGCTCTCTGGGCAAGCAAAAGCCTTTCCAGTGATTGAGAGAGCTGGGATTTACAAATATCTGACAAACAAGGAGCCCCAGAAATTTAACAATTACCTTCATGGGTGCCAACAATCACCATGTCAACTATATGAAGGCAGATTGGAAAACCCAGCCATAGGTTGTACCTTGCACCAAATCGGGAGTGGAAAGGAGAGGTTACATAGTTAGCACTGATACGGGCCTTTTAGCTCAGCTGGTCTGTGCCATTGTTTCTGCTCCACGAGTCTAATCCCATCTTTTCATATCATCATATCTTAAAGAAGAGTTTCTTCTTTAACGTACCTATAATAGTTTCTCCAACCACTCCATGCAGTAGCAAGTTCAACATTCTACAAATATTCTCGAGGAGAAATAGCAACGTACTTGTATTTTCAATTTCGTTCACTGTATTTGCTGCTCACAATGTCTTCTCTTGAGAAAATGCAGATTGGATGACTGCTTTGTAGAATGCCTGTTCAGTCCAAAAACATAACCCCAAGCTTCTTATTGCATGTTATTTTGATTGTTCACCTTGATCCCACTCCTCTGCAGTGTTCCAACTTAGTGAATGCATCAGTCTTGACAACCAGTACCTCATCTTTCAGCTAGGCACTTTAAGGCATTCTAGACTCGACAAGTTCAGAACGTTATTCCTGTCCCATTTTGATTACTTTTACTTCATTTTCATCCCCTCCTTGTTTCTCTTATTTCCTTTCAAATGGCAGTGGTTTGGGATACTGTCATTTACACCTCTTCTAGACACATTGTTTCTTTCCTTTCCCGCAACCTTCAGACCATGAAATCTTTTGTCATTTAATCTTTCCCTATTGCATACCATCCCTTTCATACTTCTAAGCACCACCCTCTTCTTGCTGAAAACTATTACATTTCAGAACTGGAATGTTAACTTTGTTTCTCTCTATAAAACTCCTGCTGAATATCTCCACCATTTTATGTTTTCATTCTATGTTCTATCCTTGGGTACAGAGATTTTCCCTGAACTCTATATTTTTAATAAAAACAAATTACTGTGCATTTTGGAATCTGAAACCAAAAGAGGAAATGCTTTGACAAAGGGTCATCTGGACTCAAAACATCAGCTCTTCTCTCTCCTTACAGCTGCTGACAGATCTGCTGAGATTCTTCAGCATTTTCTCTTTTGTGTTCTATATTTTTAACAGTGACTATCATATTAATGGCCCCTGATCTTACATCCCACCCGCAATATTGAGAAAATGTTGCAGGAGTCCTTTATTGGGAAATAATTGAAATGTGAGCAATGTAGATGCAGGAAACAAACATGGCACTGGCCGTAGACTTTATTTCCATTATCTCCACATCATCAATATAAAATTGATTTAAACAATATAAAATGCAGAGTAGAATTGAAACTAAAGGTTAAAAATGACATGGAAGCTCTTTCACATCTTTGGGTGAATGGAAGTTGATTTTTTTTATTGGATTTAACTGGCAATTCAGTAACATCTTGTAGTAAAACAGTGGAACAAACATTGCACAAGGAAATGTGAGAAACAAACAGGTTAGAGAGAGACTATCAATTCATAATGTTTGATGATTGTAATATATATTAATTATTTTCAAGCCATCACTGATGTACTACAAGAATAGTGCAGTATTGGCACAGCACTGATAGACAGTGGGACAGTACCTGATACCTACAGGAAGAGTACTGGCATAGTCTGAGCCAGTCTAATCATACTGGGACAGTGCTGGCTCAGTCAGGACCAGTATTGACACAAACTGGAACAGTCTGAGTCAGGGAAGCATCACCCTGTGATTAGATTAAGTGAGAATATGTTGGGTGAGATGCGAGGGAGATAGAAAGGAATGGATGTATTTAGATTATCCATTAAAATTCTTCAGGTCTTCTCATTATTTATAAAGAGAATTTTCATTTTTTCCCTTCATGTACTATACTGGTCTTGCAGTTTATGGCAGTGTGCAGCTAAATGCAGTCTCGCATCAAATGGTTTAAAGGCATATTATAGTTCTCCTGATGGAAATTTCCTCTTCGACATAAGATGGTGTGATCAGCTTTCATCTTTTAAATAAATATCATGGTTTTTGAACTCCTCATTTTGTTCTGAGTATTGTGACAGTATAAACTGAATTTGGTGAGATACACAGCAGGTGTTGCAAGCCATGAGATCTACTAGACCTTCACAAATACTTGAGGTCAATTAAACAGAAACCAAGTTGTGTGTCCAGTGAATGTTATAAGACGTACAGCACCAACGCAGTCCTTGTGTACGCTTATCCTAACAACTAAACTGTGATTCTCAACTTAAAAAACCATGTTGATGCATCGGTCCAAATTTGCCATTGAAAGGCTAAATTCTTTGAATTAAAAAGCCCTCAAACGACAAAGAATTACCCAAATAGTGTTAAAGAGTGTTGAACAGCTGTGTATGTACTGTACTACTGTTTATGCCCAATGGACCGCCACTCACCTTATTTCATCCAACCGTATCAATATATTATCTATTTCTTTCATGTACTTATCTAGCTTCCTCTTAAATGCATCAATGCTATTCAACTCAGCCACATGAAAATGGTTTCTTCCTTCAAACTTTCAACATGGTTATCTTGGTTTTTGGTGAGATGGCAGTGATAAAATGATCCATATTCTTAGCTAGAGTGAAAAATGGGGAAAATAATTCAGGAAAAAAAATTGCCATCAGCGGGTGAGTTAATATACTTGTGGGCAGCCTTTAATTGGTGAGTTAAAGTACTAGATGGATGACTTTCAAGGAGAGGAAACTACAAAATTGATGGACTGAATGGGAAAGTACAATGCAGGAAAGAAGTATCTGCATCGTGTTTCTCCACCTAACAAAACAATTATAATCATATTTGCCCAACCAGTGTCCATATTCCTTTGTACACTTTTCCATCATCCAATATAATCTTGAGTATTAGCAGTTTCTGTCCAAACCGCTGAGCCTGGAGGTGTATTCCACAGCCTAAAAGTGGAGGGCCTCAATGGCAGAGCTGATATTCTGGCGGGATGGATGCAATGGGAGATTCCATATTCCTGATCCTTGGAGTTCAAAGACAGTGTTAATATACCAGAGGGATGGGTTTTGATGAAGGTATTAGAAGAATCAATTAATGTACTAGTTAGATGAGCTTCAGTGGAAGATTTAATGTAAAAGTCAGGGGAGTTTAGATGCAAGGGATGAGATTCAATGACCTGTTTTTTTTCCCTCATCTCATGGAGGATGCAATGATGGTATGAACTGTTCTAGTCTCAGAACACAAAATACATGTGGAATACATGTAAATGTTGGTCTCAGAATGGAGGAATAGAGCAAATAAATCCCTAAAGTAACATCATCAAGTAATAGGAATGTTCTCCAAAACACTTACAGCAAGGACAAGCAGACATACTCAAGTACAATACAAAGTAAACAATAAGACCTCATTCTGTTACATAAAGTACCCCTGATAATGCTGAAATCACGATCTTTGTGATGGCAGAGTGCACGAAGTGCAAGGATCTCCAATTCCATCTTCAAATGCTCAAGGTCATGTGGAGCCACTGTTTAAACAAACACAGCAACATGGGTTAAACAGAATGAAATAGGTCCTAATTTTTGTATCCACCATGTAAAATATCAGCAGCTGAAATTAACAAAGTTAAGAAAAGCCAGATATTGAGGAGAGGGCATTTTTTTAAAAGTTTATTTATGAGTGTTATAAGTAGGCTGACATTAACACTACAATGAAGCTACCGTGAAAGTCCCCTAGTCACCACACTCTGGCACCTGTTCGGGTACACTGAGGGAGAACTTAGCCTGGCCAACGTACCTAATCACGTCTTTCGGACTGTGAGAGGAAACTGGAGCACCTAGAAGAAACCCATGCAAGCGCAGGGAAAAGGTCAGTCCCCAAGACAGGAATTGAATCTGGGTCCCTGGCACTGTAAGACAGAAATGCTAACCACTGTGCATTCCCTGACTCAAACTGTTCTACTTTTTGTCAATACTGTCCCAGAGAAGGAGGACGGTGGGTACAAGAACCGTACACTGACTCGGCACAGGAGTAGGGCGCTGATGAATAAAACTGGGGAACTGACTGGATACAGTATGGAAAGAATATCATCTATGCAACAGAGCAATAAAAATGCAATGGCACATAGCATAGTTCCTGTATATTGGGATCCTGCTGTTGGTTGAGATGGGGATTTGGGGGGGTGGTGGAGGTGGTGGTTAGTGATAGTGACTGAAAAGAACTCCCACCTCATGCAATCCCCCAAGAGGGAGAAAGTAAAGTAGTGACAGAATTCAACTCGGTCACCTGACAAGATTGGCTGTTTTTTTCACAGAATGATCAGTAATCTTCTTGAAAAGGGAATCTTAAGGAAACAGCAACATAATAAATAGCTTTGTGAAACCTTTCTCACCTTAGCTGTAATTGAAAATGGTGTCACTGCCCATGACAATGAGATCTCATGTCATGTTAATTCTGTGGCTCAGTGAGTAAGCAGGGTATAGGTTCAAGTCTCACAGCACAGAGACTTAAGTACAAAATCTAGGCTGACTCTCTAATACTGAAGTTTGCTGCACTGTTGGGTATCTTGTCTTTTGGATAAATTGTTAAACCAACATTAATTAAAGACAGGGCGCCAAATGAAAAGTGCAAATATAGTAGAATTTTTTTAAAAAGTTATGTTGCAAAATTGATTTCAGAGGATGAAGTATCTGACTGGAAATAAACTGTGCAGTTGGGAGACAGATTTTGTTGGAATCTGCTACTCAAATAAAATGACTTCTTTTGCCACTTGGTGATGCCATGGTCAAGTATATCCCTGATGTGGATATGCCAGTGTTGGACTGGAGTGGGCACAGTAAGAACTCTCACAACACCAGTTTAAAGTCCAACAGGTTTATTTTGGAATCACGAACTTTCAGAGCACTGCTCCTTCATCAGGTGAGTCACTCACCTGATGAAGGAGCAGCACTCCAAATAAACCTGTTACGAGTATATCCCAACATTCGCATGGAATGTTAACTCCATGGATTTTTGGACATGCGTTTTATGTCGTTTCCATTCCCATGTACATGTAAATGGCCTCATGTTGTTTCAGTGTTTGGGGCAGTGGTTCACAACTGGTGGGCTTGCCGCACATGTGCCAGTTGGGAAAAAGCCACATGTGCATGGTTCAGACTTTTTACACTGGTCAGGCCTATCCACATAACCAGCAGGACTTGGAGCTGAAGAGAAAGGCTCCATGTGCCTGCACAAAATGCAGAAACTCAACAGGGTGCAAAAACCTTAAGAGAAGTGGCAGAGATTGAGGCTAAAAAACACAGGCTAGAGGACAGGGAGAAGTTAAAAATTAAGTTCTCAATAAGAAAGAAGAGAAAATAAATTTTAATTATCATATAGAGGTATGTCATGACATAGAAAAGGGGCATTCATCCTGGTATAGATGTGTGTGGCCGTATATAAGGATCTGCAATAAAAACTGGAAGTGCCTATCCCAGAGTTAAATTCAGACAAAGTGTTGATTGAAGCGTAATTTCTTACCTGCATCACATTCATTGTCACCTCACCAGTCTGCCGGGAGTCAAATGACTTAAACAGCCCTGTTTTTAAAATAAAATCCACAATGAATACAATGGCACATAACACACAACTGCTATTGTTTCAATGATTTATTCATAAAGGCATGAGAAATTTGCCTTTTGATTTAATGAAAGACAAATCTGGGTGGCACAGTGATCAGCACTCCTGCCTCACAACAGCAGGGACTTGGGTTCGATTCCCAGCTTGGATCACTGTCTGTGCTGAGTCTGCATGTTCTGCCCATGTCTGCGTGGGCTTCCTCCGGGTACTCCGGTTTCTTCCCACAGTCCAAAAGACGTGCTGGTTAGGTGCATTAGCCATACTAAAACAGGCGCCAGAGTGTGGCGACCGGGGGATTTTCACAGTACTTCATTGCAGTGTTAATGTAAGCCTTCTTATGACACTAATTAATAAACTTAAAAGAAATACTTAACCACAAATAGTTGGATTTAAAAGTCAGTAAATAAGCTTATCCGTTCTCTGGGATTAAATTTTAGTTGATTAAGTACCTGACCCCACGCAGCACAACCTTGGTCTCTTTGTTACAGACCAATGAGCTGGGATTGCCCTGCTGATTTGAGCGGAATCAGAGTTTGGGCCTCTATCTACTTTGTGGATCACCGATCAACAAAGAGGACAGACACAGATCTGATGGGACTGGACAAAATATGGACAAAAGTATGTCCAAATTACATGCAGATTGACCTGACCAGTACCTGTTTGTATTTCTGCACTCAGCACTGTGCAGACTCAGCACAGACAGTGATCCAAGCTGGGATTCCTCCCAGTTAGTTGAAATCCCAATTGATAATTTTCCTCCTTATTCAAAGTCTTCCATTAATGAAATACTCCCTCATTACTAAAAATCCCAATTCCTGCTATCTTATTATTTTCCCAGTTGCACCAGATGTGTTAAGAAAAGCCTCAAAATCAGCACTCATATGTCCAGTTTTGGTTAAATATATAACAGACATGGAATCAGCATAGCATAGAAAGAAAATACTTTGTTCATTATTTCCATGCCTACTCTTTGTCACTTATTCAATTAGCCCTACTATCCCTACAGCCCTCCAATATCCAATTTGTTTTGAAAGTTATTGTTGAATCTGTTTCCACCACCCTCTCTTAAAGTTTATTTATTAGTGTCACAAGTAGGCTTACATTAACACTGCAATGAAGTTACTGTGAAAATCCCCTAGTCACCACACTCCAGCATCTGTTTGAATACACTGAGAGAGAATTTAACATGGCCAATGCACCTAATCAGCACTTCTTTCAGACTGTGAGATGAAACCAGGGCCCCCAGAGGAAACCCACACAGACACAGGGGGAATTGCAGACTCCGCACAGACAGTGACTCAAGCCAGGAATTGAACCTGGGTTCCTGGTGCTGTAAGGCAGCAGTGCTAACCACTGTGCCAACCACAGAGAGCCGTTTGCGATCATACAACTTGCTGTATGAAAAACCTCCCATCACACTTCTGGATCTTTTGCCACCAGGGACCCAAGTTCAATTCCAGGCTTGGGTCACTGTCTGTGTGGAGTTTGGACATTCTCCCCTTGGCTGCATTTGTTTCCTCGGAGTTCTCCAGTTTCCTTCCACAGTTCAAAGATATGCAGTTTAGGTGGAGTGGCCATGCTAAATTGCCCTTAATGTCCAAAAGATGTGTAATTTAGTGGATTAGCCATGGTAAATGATTGGAGTTATGGGGACAGGGCAGAGCGGCTGGCCTGGGTGACATGTTCTTTTGGAAAGTCACTGCAGATTCAGTGGGCCGAATGGTCTCTTTCTGCACTGTAGAGATTTTATAGATTCCTCTGGTTGCCAATGAAAATAGTTCCTCCTTATTTACTCTATCAAGACCCTTCACAAATTTTGAATACTTCTATTAAATCTCCCCCTAACCTCAATCCAATGTCTCTCGCACCTTCACATAACTGAGTTCTTCATGCCTGGTACCACTCTGATATGTCTTTCTCTCTCTCTCCAAGGCTTTGATGTATATAAGTTTATATTAGTATTTATTAGTGTCACAAGTAGATTTACATTAATACTGCCATGAAGTTACTGTAAAAATCCCCTACATGTACTGCAGAAAGCGCAAAGCGATGGAATAAAACTGATCCTTGTGTAAAAAGGATGGGATACAAGGAAAGCAGCTTAATGGCTTAAAGACATGGCTGGATATTCCTTGACAGTGGCAATGGTTCTTTAGGTTAGCAGGCACGGTGTCACAGTAGTTAACACTGCTGTCTCACAGCTCCAGGGACCTGGGTTTGATTCCTGACTTGGGTCATTGTCTATGTGGAGTTTGCACATTCTCCCTGTGTCTGCATTGGTTTTTTCCAGGTGCTCCTCCCACAGTCCAAAGGTTTGTGGGTTAGGTTGATTGGCCATGCCAAAATTGCCCCTTAGTGTCCTGGGATGCATAAGGTAGAGGAGTTAGCAGCGTGGAAATGAGGGTTTATAGGAGGGATTGTTATCGATGCAGACTCGATGGGCTGAATGGCCTTCTGCACTGTAGGAATTCTATGATGCGCAGTAAGCTTCGAGCCTACAGCAGCAAGATCACCACAAGGTGGCAGAACGTTACTACCTCTACAGACTTTGGTGCCTTCAGCAACCTTAAATAGCTCAAAGCAGCCCAGGTCACCTCACAATGTTGTCAGCCAAAATTTGACAGACGCACAGCAGGTAATATTAGGACAGGTGACCAAATGCTTGGTCAAAGAGGTGCATTTTTAGGAAGGAGAGAGGGAAAGGTGGAGCGATTTAGGGAAATAATTCAAGAGGCTCGAGCCCAGGCAGCCGAAGGCACGACCGTCAGTGATGAAGTGATGGGAAATGCTCGCGAGGCCAGAATTGGAGGAAGGCAGAGATAGTGGATGGTTAAGTAGCTGGAGAAATAGCCAGGATTAAGGCTGTGGAGGGATTTTTAACACAAGGATGGGAATTTTAATTTGGAGGTATTGTCTGGCCAGGAATTAGTGCAGGACAGTGAATAGATGTAATAGATGGATGTTAGGAGAGGGGCAACAGCTTTGGAAGATATGAAATTTATGGAGAGCAAGAGGTGTGAGGCTGGTTAGGAAATTATTGGAATAAAGTCCTGTCTTTCATTGTCGCTGGGTCAAAAACCAGCAAGGCCCTCCTGAGCAGCACTGTGGGTGTACCTACACCAGACAGACTGCAGCAATTCATGAAGGCAGTTCACCAGTTCTTCTCAAGGGCAATTAAGGATGGGCAATAAATGCTGACCTAACCAATGATGCCCAAATCCTGAGAAAATATTACAACATTTTCTGTCAGGGATACTGTTTATCATAGCCAACCTCAGTTAAAAAAAAGACAGATTGTATAAACATAGAATCCCTACAGTGCAGAAGGAGGCTATTCGGCCCATCAAGGCTGCACCAACCACAATTCCACCCAGCCCCTATTCCCGTAACCCCTCATATTTATCCTGCTAATCCCGCTGACACTAGAGTTAATTTAGCATGGCCATTCAACCTAACCCAACATCTTTGAACTGTGGGAGGAAACTGGAACACTTGGAAGAAATCCACGCAGATATGGGGATAATGTGCAAACTCCATACAAGCCTGCATGATCACATTGCTGTTTATGGGAGCATAATGAGCTCGAATTAACAACCATGTTTTCCACATTACAACAGTGATCAAGCTTCAGAAAGTAATTCATTGGCTGAAAGGTGTCATGGGATGTCCAGAGGTCGTGAATGGTGCTAGCATTTCCATTGAAAGATCAGGAGACTGTCTTGGTCAGTGAGGGACTGCAAGTATCTTTTTCTGATAGTTAACTAATTAATACTCACTGAATGAAGTTTCCAATCGAACCACGCAACGGAGGAAGTTATCAAAATCAACTTGAAGGTACTCGTCTGTGTATCGGAGGACCAACAGCTGCAGTAACTGGTTGTTGATGTGAAACCCTGGAGACCAACAGTTGCAGTTTAATTACAATCAGAGCTGAATTGGAAACCAAACCATTGAGAGACCTGACACCCAGAATTTCACCCCAGCACATTGGACAGAAGCCAGGAGACACAGATCTTGTGACCACTTTCCTCTGATGCACTCCACATTTTTCATTACACAAAGCCCCCTTTATGTGTCTTCTGTGGCTGCAACCATGTTCTTTTACTCCTGTTGGTCCCTCTAAACCCCTCCAGTCACGAATGCTAAGCTTAGACTGTCTGAATAATTACTACTACTAATAATGATGAAAAAGGATTCTGTAACATTTATCTTTCACATTTTCTGTTAAGGCACTGACCTGGAATCTAGTTACACTTGGATCACTATTATCCTGAAATCACTATTCCTAATCCTAGTAATGCTGGGATCACTATTCCTAATCTCAGTAATGCTGGGATCACTATTTCTGATTCCACTAATGCTGGGATCACTATTCCCGATTCCAGTAATGCTGGGATCACTATTCCGAATCCCAGTAATGCTAGGATCACTATTCCTGATTCCAGTAATGTTGGGGTCACTATTCCTGATTCAAGTAATGCTGGAATCACTATTCCTAATCCCAGTAATGCTGGGATCACTATTCCTAATCCCAGTAATGCTGGGATCACTATTCCTAATCCCAGTAATGTTGGAATCACTATTCTTGATCCCGGTAATGCTGTGATCAGAACTCCAGATCCCAGTAATCCTTGGATCATTATTCCAGACCTTAGCACTGCTGGGATCACAGCTCCTTGTGTTTTTGCTTCAAGTCCCGATCTCTTTCATTATTCAACCTGCCCATTGTATTTCAGCACAGAAACACCAACTCCAACTAAAAGTTGGAATTTACCATCCTTGTTGATGGTATCAGCTGTGGCTATGTCTGTAGCAATCTTGTCTCGGAGTCAAAGTTCATGTGCTCATTGTTTAGTCATATTAACAGTCAGGGGACAGGAACTAAGCATAATGAGGATGTACTTTCTGGGTGCCACAATCCACTGCTGCCCTGCAGTGAATTTTGGCACAAACAATGTACCTGCCTGTCTGATCCTATCTCGTCTGATGTTCTAGCACAGCTGGTCCCAAGGTCCAGTAACAATCCCAGCTCCGTCAAAGTGAGGGAGGACATTTGAGGGAGCGAGGGATGGGGGGAGGAGGTCAGGTCAGAGGGAACTAATCTTTGGGCAGCTGTGGGGGCAAGAATCGCACCCACGGGGAGATGTGGTGGGTGAAGTCCTGTGTGAATGGGGGAAATCCCCTGTGGGTTGGGAGGGGAGTGAGGAATACTGTTGGGGATGAGTGAGGTGGGGGATCAGTCCTGTTGGTGGGGAAGGGGTTGGCGGGCTTGGGGGTTGGTGGTAGCCTGCATCTTTACAATAGTTATCCAGAGGAGGATTATATTCTTTTAACTTTTCCACAGCAACTTGGTGTAACCCATTGCTCAGGGAAAGTCTGAACTTTCTGGCAATTGCCATGCAAACCCTTGCCTGGGACATTCTGAGAGGGGTTCCCCACCAATCTGACACTGGGGAACTCGGAGGTTACAGCCAATGACCCAAGTCCCACTCCAGAGTTATAAGTACATAATCAAGACTGAAATTCCAGTGCAGCATTGAGGGTACTCCAATGGCCTGAGCAATATATATCCTCAATCAACAATACTGAAAGACGATTTGGCCATTTACACAGTTCTGTATCTGGGAGCCTGCTGGTTGTTGCGTTTCCTTCAAAAACTGTACACAACCCCTTTGGCTCCAAAGAGCTTTGGGATGTCCTGAGCTTTGAAAGCCACAGTATAAATGTAAGTTCTTTTTCTTGGCTTTCCTTCTTGACTTGTGTGCCCAGTTCCTTACCTGAGTTTTTGGCAGCAATTCGGAGCTCATGGGCTGATATGGTCCCTGTGTTGTCATGGTCGCAACTCAGGAAAGCACTCTGCAAATGGAGGAAATTGGGAAGCAAAGTGAGACCTGACAGATTAACCAGATGGGAATCGGTAAAGGCTGACACATCAATGCTTCCTTACCTTCCACTGCTTCATTCGATTCCAGAAGATCTTAAATTCATCAAACCCAAGTCCTTCAGCATTGTCCCTCTGTGTTTGAGGAGCAGTCAAGGAATAACTCTTCATTTTGTAATTCTTTACACTTTTTCAGCTAACACGTCTCTCTCAGCCAATAACAAAAACTCAGATTGGATTCTGGTTGAGTCTGCCCAGCCTGTGAAACATTTTCTACATTAAATGTATCTAAGATACGTCAAGCATTCCCAACAGCAAATAAACTTGTTAGCAGACATTTAAGAACTTGACATATGCTCCATGCTCAATATGCTATTTGCCTGATGTTGGTGCATTAATAGGCTGATATTTGGATGGTAGTTATACATTTGATGGGGGCCGTGCATCCATGAGGTTTCAATCAATTGGTTTTGGTCATCAGGAAGCTGAATGTGTGGCCGCCATGTGGTAGCACTCTTGCCTCTGAGACAGAAAACTGTGGTTTCACTTAGTCCCACTCCAAAGATTTAAATACCGAACCCAAGTTTATACTTGTGTACGGTACCAAGAGAGTGCCACACTGCTGTCTTCTTGTTATAATGTACAGCACTTTTGCATGCATTTAGTATGTTTCCAAACATTACATCTACAGTATTTCAAATGTGTTAACATAATTCTAAACATTATGGGTGCAATCTTTCTGCCCGCTGTGCTCGTCGATTAGCTTGGCAGGACGGGAAATTTAAGCTGAAGTCCAATAACACCAATCACACCCAGGAGTGAGACGTTCGCAATCGTCCCAGGCCATTTTTGCTGACGTAATCAGAGGCTGATTTAAATATTTATAAAGTAATTTAACTGTGATCAGTGAGCTCGGGACACAAGAGCCCAGGCTCACTTAGCTTACCAGCCTCGCCGGTGGAGGTTCTCACTGGTGAGGATCTCGTATGGTCCCCACCAACGGGGGACCTGATGTGATGGCCTCGCCAGTAGGACTGGAGGCCATTGAGGCACCCCCAGGAGGTTGGGGGCAAGGCCGACACTGCCAGCCAGGCACCCTCGTACTGCCAGCCAGGCACCCTGGCACTGTCATTGAGGTGTGGCCTCACAGAGTGGAGCCGGACAGAGACTGGTGGGAGAGGTCCAAGGAGGGCAGGGAAGGGAGGAAATCTGCATTGTGAGGTGGGTTGCTGATGGTGTGGCAAGCAACCGGGAGTCAAGACAGGCAATGGGGGTAGGGGCTGCATGTATGAGAGATGAGGGTGCATGCCTAGCAGTCTACAGCCGGCTTCCTTAGTGTGCTTAGGCTGTGTCCCCGCTACCAGTGTGAAACTCCGGACTGCCAAAAAAACTCACAGCATAAGAAAATTACACTGAAAATACTGGAGTGAAACATTCCGGCTTCCAGACTTTTGTGACACTTTTGGGAAAATTCCACCTGTATCTACAATATTTTGTGCACGTTTAGAACATTTCTAAACATTACATCTGCAGTATTTTAAACGTTCAGAACATTTCCATATGTTTAGATAGAGAATTTTCAGATATTTGCGTTATACAGTTTTTAAGTAAATGAGCCCTAATTTAGTAAGAAAATATTATTTTGATGATCGTGCTTTGCAGGTCACTAAATATTGACCAGGTTGAAGCAGGAAAGAAATTCTAGGATACATGGTAGAGAGACACAATACTGCGGCAAGTCTCAATGTCAAAACCATCGGGCGCCATTTCCTTTTCTGTAAAACAAAGAAAGGTAAATGATGAAACCAAAAGAGAAAATGCTGGAAAATCTCAGCAGGTCTGGCAGTATTTGTAAGGAGAGAAAAGAGTTGATGTTTCGAGCCTAGATGACCTTTTGTCAAAGCTAAAAGGCATAGAAAGTAGGGGATATTTATACTGCAGGGTGAGGGAATGAAGGATGAGTCATAGCCACAGATACTAGGGAAATCAGTTAATAGCTGTCCACAAAGAGAATAAAGGCTGTGAATGGCCAAACGGCAGAGAAGCTAAAATGAAGATGTTGGGGGAGTGGGGGAAGAAAAATGGATGGGACAGAGGTAAGATTTAGAAAAGGAGAAGCAAAGGGGGAGAAACGGTAAGGGAAGGGGCGTAATGCAGGGGAAAAGAGTGGGAAGAAAATTAAAGAAAGACATAAAGAAATAAAAGGTAGAGAACAGTAAAAAATTAATAAAATAGAATGAAAACAAAGGGGTCAAGGTGGGGTAGAGCAAATCATCTGAAATTGTTGAATTCAGTGTTGAGACCGGAAGGCTGTAAAGTATCTAACTGGAAGATGAGATGCTGTTCCTCCAGTTTACATTGAGCTTCACAGGAACATTGCAGCAGGCCGAAGACAGACGTGTGGGCAAGGGAGCATGATCGTGTGTTAAAATGGCAAACAACTGGAAGGTCAGGGTCCTGACTGTGTACAGACTGAAGGTGCTCAGCAAGGCGATCACCCAGTATACACTTGGTCTCTCTGTAATTGAGGAGACCACATTGGGAGCAGCGAATGCAATTCACCAAATTGGAAGAGGTGCAAGTGAAACACTGCTTAACCTGGAATGAATGTTTTAGACCTTGGATGGTGAGCATAGAAGAGGTAAAGGGACAGGTATTACACCTTCTGCGATTGCATGGGAAAGTGCCATGAGTGACAGGAGAGGTGTTGGGTATAGTGGAGGAGTGGACTCGGTTATCCTGGAGGGAATGGTCTCTGCGGAATGCTGATAGAAAGGAGTGAAGGGAAGATGTGTTTGGTGATGGTATCACGCTGGGGTTGGTGAAAATGGCAGAGGATTGTGCTTTGCATGCGGAGGCTGATGGGGTGAAATGTGAGAACAGGGGGGACTCCTTCCTTGTTGTGGGGGCGGGGAAGGTGGGATGGTGGGGTCGTGGTGCAGGAGATGGACTGCACGCTATTGAGGGCCCTGTCGACAACTGTAGATGGGAATCCATGGTTGCAGAAAAAGGAGCACATATTAGAAGCACCACTTTGGAAGGTGGCATCATCAGAACAAATGTGACGGAGGTGAAGGAGCTGAGAGAAAGGGATGGATTCCTTACCAGATATGGGGTGTAAAGAACTGTAGACCAGATAGCTTGGGGAGTCAGTGGTTTGTAATGGATATTGGTAGATAGTCTATTGCCGGAAATAGAGACAGAAAGGTCAAGGAAGGGAAGGGAAGGAAAGTTTCTGAGATGGACCAGGTGAAGGCGATGGAGGGGTGGAAATTGGAAGGAAGTTGAATAATTTTTCAAGGTCTGGATGAGAGCATGAAGCAGCACCAAAACAGTCATTGATGTACTGGTAAAGGAATTGTGGGAGGGGACCCGGGTAGGCTTGGAACAGGGAATGTTCCGCATACCCTATAAAAAGACAAGTGTAGCTAGGACCCATGCGGGTACCCATTGCTACTCCGTTGATTTGGAGAAAGTGGGATGAGTTAAAGGAGAGGTTGTTGAGAGAGAGAACAAGTTCAGCCAGGCAGAGGAGAGTGGTGATGGATGGGAATTGTTCAAGCCTCTTTTCAAGAAAGAAGCAAAGAGCTCTCAGGCAGTCCTGGTGTGGGATGGAGATGTAGACATATTGCACATCCATGGTGAATAGGATGCTGTTAGAGCCTGTGAACTGGAAGCTGTTAATATGATGCAGGGCATCAGAGGAATCCTGGATGTAGGTGGGGAGGGAATGGACCAGGGGAGTGAGGATGGAGTCAAAGTAAGAGGAAGTAAGTTCAGTGGAGCATGCTGACACAATGGGCCTACCATTTTGGGAAGTAGGTAGAAACGGGCTGTCCAGGATTGGGAGAATATGAAGTTGGAAGCAGTGGGGAGAAGGCATCTGGAGGAAATGAGGTCAGTGATGGTGTTGGAGATAATGGCTTGATGTTCAGTGGTGTTGTCATAGTCCAGGGGGAGGTAGGAGGAAGTATCTGAGAGTTGGCACTCAGCCTGTACGAGGTAAATGATGAATACCACTGCCCCCTACCGATGGGTAACATTCAGTTCCTGTAGAGACAACTCCTTAGCACGCATGATCCATCAACTACGACTCCCTCCTATGAGGGAATATGACCAAGCTTAGCCATTTTAGGCAGGAGCTGGTCAGATCCTGTACCCCATTGTGACAAACCCCCATAGCCTGCACAGGGAACTGCTGAGTGACCTCCCTGTAGGATTTATTGAATATGAGGTCCCTGGGGATTGGTAATTAACTCATCAGGTGGAGCTCATATACCGAGTCCTGTATAAAGCAGGACCCTAAATGGGTCCATTATTTGATTGTCTGGATTGGGATCTGTTTGTGTTCACCATGGGCTTTTGATTTTGCTTTGCTTTATTTTGTGCAATAAAAGCACTACTTCTTCACAGCTGATTCCTGGAATTATTATACCCATGGGTGATGAAATTGATAAGAATTGAATTATTTTTGTATAGACCCCAAAGGAACAGAGACTCCCGTTCAAGTTCCGCACAAGTAATTTGGGAGCCCTGCCTCAACACAGTTATCTGAACTCCCACCCACCTTCGCAACCGACTCAACTCTGACCACACCTGCCCAAACCGCACCTGTGTGGCTTCTGTCAATTTATTTATACAGTGGCTTTGATATGGGAGTGGGAGGGCGTTGGGCACATTTACCACAGGAAATGGGTGTATAGCCAGTAGCCTCCTAAAATCGACCCCAGTGCAGCATTAAACTTCCACACAAACAAGAAGGACTCCTGTTAGCCAAAGCTGTAGGCAGTGAACTCACGTTTTGAGAACACGGTATTTAAAATATCTTGCAGTTCGTAAGCATTGACTTCCAAATCCTGAAAGACAAGAGTGCAAAGGATAAGGTGACGCATTGGACGTTATGTCACAACAATGCCTGTTTAGAAGGATCTGTTTTGTTCTATAGAACGTTACACCTGACAGACCATTCAGCTGGACTTTTCTATAACAACTATTATGATCTACTCTTGCCTACTCTAACCCTTCTTCTTTGACTAATACATCACAAAGAAAGACCATCGCCGCTTTCTAGATTTAAACTTAGGAAGTAAAATGCAAGGAAATGGATTAAACACCCCATAGAACATATTTCCAACTCCGAGTGTTTCCTGAGCAGTTCCTTCGAAATCCACATGCTCCACTCCTGAGATTGTAAGTACACAGGCTCAAAGCACCACATCTGCCCCAGATTCCAAGATTGGGAATGATTGGCGCAAGTCCATCACCACTTCCAAAAAAGAGAATTGACCTGTGCTGTGTCAGTCTCCTGAATATACCATGTTCTCGCTCCTGAATCTCCCATGTTCCCACTCCTGAATCTCCTGTTTTCCAACTCTTGAATCTCCCGTCTTCTCCCTCCTGAATCTCCTGTCTCCCCACTCCTGAATCTCCGGTGTTCCCATTCCTGTACCCGCTGTGAACCGATGAATATTTCGTCCTCAAGCCTGCTCCACTGTTCAATAAGATGATGGCTGATCTGTTGGGGCCTTCACTCCATTATGTTGCCCAATAACCTTTAATTTCCTGGTTTGTCAAGAATCTACCTGCTTCTGCCTTAAAAATATTTAATGGCCCAGGCTCCACCGTCTCTGGAGAAGAGCGTTAGAGACTCACAACCCTCAGGGAAAAAAATTCTCCTAATGTCCAGCTTATATGGGAGAGCCTTTATTTGCAAATGATAACACCTTGTTCTAGTCTCTCCCACAGAGGGAAACATCTACAGATCACCTCTCAAACTCCAGTGAATTCTGGAGTTTGATACGGCCTGCCCAACTATTTCTCATAAGATAACTCCTTCATCACAGGAATCAATTGAATGAATCTTTTCTGAACTGGTTCTAAGAGCAACTCATTTCTTTCTTAAATAAGATGACCAAAACTGTACACAGTACCTAGATGAGGTCACACCAATGTCAGTGCACAAATGCAGAAAAACATCCCTACTTTTATATTCCACTCCCCTTGCAATAAAGAACATTCTATTTGTCTTCTTCACTCACTGCATACTAACCTCTCATATACCAGGACACCCAGATCCCTCTGCCCCCCCCATCTTTCTCCATTTAAATAACATGCTACTTTTCTATTCCTACCTAAGTTGACAAGTTCACATTTTTCCATATTATACTTCATTGCCAAATGTTTTCCGCTCACTTAACTTGCCTAACTCTCCCTATGGACTGCCTTTGTCCTCTTCCATCCCACTCCCAACTCCACATGTTCTCACTCCTAAATTTCCTGTGCCCTGTGTCACTAACAGATTATTTAACGATAGTTGCTGCTCACCTTCCCTGAGATTTGTTCAAACAGAGAGCGGAACTGCTTTTCCTCTTGGCTTTCCTGCTCGGGGCTGGCTGCTGATTTTGGTGGCTGCAAGAAGCAAGATCATAAAACATGTTACATAAATACAAGTTCTCTCTCTTTCTCACAGAGGTTAGAATAGAATCCTACAGTACAGAAGGAGGCCATTTGGCCCATTGAGTCTGCACTAACCACAATCCCACCTAGGTCCTATCCCCATAACCCCATACATTTACCCTAGCTAGTCCCCTGACACTAAGGAGCAATTTAGCATGGCCAATCCACCTAACCTGCACATTTTTGGAGTGTGGGAGGAAACCAGAGCACCTGGAGGGAACCCACACACACACACGGGGAAATGTGCAAACTTCACACAGTCACCCGAGGCTGGATTTGAACCCAGGTCCCTGGCACTGTGAGGCAGCAATGCTAACCACTGTGCCTTCCACAACTTAAGGATGGCACCCAATCTCGAGGAGAAGAGAGAAAATTTTTAAGGACACCCTGAAGGCCTTGTTGAAAAGGAGACAAGTTGACATTGGTGTATTGAAGGACCTTGCCACAAAGCATACCATGTGGCAGCCTCTCATCCAACACGCTGCAACACAGTCTGAAACATGGCCACACAAGTCCGCTACAGAGAAGTAACAAAAGCCATAGGAGAGAAAGCAGGTGACCCTGACATTTTATTCCAGAGTTAAATGTTACTAAGCTTAAAGAAAACACTCACCTCTGGTAGATCCGCACCAATTTTATCCCCCATTTCACTGCAAATAATAAATAAATATTAATAAGAGCTTAACTACTTTGCATGAACATCATGAGAAATATGATACTGTAAACTCGGCTCTGGTTGTTGGAGAGGTAATTGGTGATGGTTGGAGAGGTAGATTGGTGATAAATTGGAGGGGGGTTGGCAGTTGGTGGGGTGGTTGGAGGGACAGTTGGAGGGATGGTTGATAATGGTTGGAGGGCAATTGATGGGATATTTGTTGATTGTAGAGGTAATTGATGGGATATTTGTTGATGGTTGGGCAAATAGTTGGTAATGAAAGGGGGTGCAATGGTGATTGGTGATGGTTTGTGATGATTAGAAGGAGCAATTGATGATGGACAGATGGATAATTTGAGGGAGGGTTTGAGTGACATTTGGATGGAAAAGATGATAGTTTGAAATTCAGGAGTGAAGTGACAAACTTGCAGTTATTCCCACCACCTGAGCTGTGAATGAGAGTAAATGCAACAATAACTTTTAAAAGGAAATTGGATAAATATTTGAAAAGGAAAAGTTGCAGGCCTATGGGAAAAGAATAGGGGAGTGGGACAAGTTGGTTAGGATTAGTACATGCACGATGGGCCAAATTATCTCCTCAAAATCAACAAGAACTTATTTCTAATCTTACAGACTTAAAGCTTTCTTCTCTGAAATAAATCGAACGATGAATTCAGCCTCCTCTTCTGGTTGGAAAGTAGTAGGGACAATAATATATTCTCCTGGGGGAAGTTTAAACCTTTCGGAGTTTTCCCGTATGTTAATGTACGTCTTACTCTTCGCTTTTGAACTATGAAATCGGAAGAACTCTTTCGGCAGATGATTAACGTCATTTTCCGCCTGGAAAACAAATCCAGCATCAGTGTAGCAAAACCCCACACTACCCATTACATAAATACATAATGAAAAATATTATCGAGGAAATAGCATTCAACGTGCTAAGGACAAACCTTCGCATATACTAAACCTCCAAAAACTTATTCCTCTTGTACTCCTACTGTTCCATTGAAGCCCACCCACTAGTGTGTGGCAGTGGGTGGCACAATAGTTAGCACTGCTGCCTCACAGTGTCAGGGACCCGGGTTCAATTCCCAGTTTGGGTCACTGTCAATGCAAAGTTTGCATGTTCTCCCTGTGTCCATGTGGGTTCCTCCAGGTGCTCCAGTTTCTTCCCAATGTTCAAATGACGTGCTGGTTAGGTACACTGGCTAGGCTAAATTCTCCCTCAATGTATCCAAACAGGCATTGGAATCTGGCGACTTGGGGATTTTCACAGTAACTTCATTGCAGTGTTAATGTAAGCTTACTTGTACATTATTAGACTGTAAATTTCAGTTCCCTAACCAATTGAAGCTCAGCCCTCTAATACCACAACTAATCAACTAAAGTACATTGAACGTGCTTTCCATCACAACGAAGTCCATCCTACTAGTACCCTAACTCACTCAATGAAGCCCATCATTCTCACACCCAAACTCACTCAATGATGTCCATCCTCTAATCCCTTAACATCCTCTTTGAATCCTGAATAGGAGACTGCTCAGTTGGTACTCTTGCCTAGGTATCAGAATGCTGTGCATTCAATTCTCACTCCAGGGCCTCTCTCCTACAACATGCCCTTATGTTGTCCTTTTCAATGTAACCCTCCGGACATTTAGCTCAGAGATTATCAAAAAAATTACTGAGGAGTTACTTAAAATTTCTGAACTCTGAGACTTTGTATTTATAAACCAGAATTAAAACATGAAATGTACCTCATAAATGGCGAACCCAATGGTCAGCATCTCGGCTCCTTCCTTCCGCAGTTTGCGCCTGTTTTTTTGCATGAGAGCTACAATAAATGTGCACTCATCTTTGCCATCTTCTTGCTCATCATCTGCCTCCAGCAGCTTTACTTTATACTGCGGATTGATCCAGAAAGTGTCTGCCAACAAAATGACCACAATATATAAAACTACAAACCTTTGACACCTCCAGGAATTTCTTTATTTCATGGAATCAATTGTGATGACACTGTGCTATTTTGATATATTTTATGTTTAAGATGGGGCTGCTTTAAAAGGCAGTGTTTTGTTACAAGAATCCACTTGTCTGGGAAGACATGCATCTTAAATGCTGAGAATGCAGGATAATAACTGATTTTAGCTAGGAATGTGTTACTTTATAGAGTTAATGGACCTTTTGTTGACTTACATGCTGGCATTTTACACTACGTATATAGAGTCATGTGGTTAATGGGAGGAGCAAAGCTTGCAGGAAAAGAAGTCTCATTTTCATTTTAAAATAAAGAGGAGTTGCTGCCTGGAACTGGTCAAAGAAAGAAGTCTCTCTCTCTCTCCTCAAGCTCTCTGAAAGCTCCAAGACTGTTAACCTAAGTCACAAGCAAATCTGCTAACTAAAGAGGAGTTTAACTAATAGTGATGGGTTAGCAGTTAAGAATTGTATCTTGTCATGTTTAAGTATTGTTCAGTTGTTAAAAATTAAGTTATAATTAAACTGTTGTTAAATGAAGTTTGTTTTGATAAAAACTCCCTAATTTGTCAGAATGTGAAACACCCTATCTTCACATTAATGCCAAAATAGAAAAATTGATGAGGTCTAGTCTGGCCTACTGGTATACCTTAAGGTTTCTGATCTGTACCCGAACAGGATTAACTTTTCGAACCATGGCATACTTCAACTAATAGAAGAGCTGAACCATTTTGTTTTAATGCCCCTCTGATTTGTAAAGGAAGTACAATTTTGCATCAATGTAGCACACTCCTCAAGCTTGGAAAATCCCGAAGCATTTTACAGTCAATTAAGTTTGAAATGGAGTCACTGTTGTAACGTAGAGAATGCAGCCGCCAATCTATAAACAACAAGATCCCACAAACAGCAATGAAATAATGACCAGATAACCTGTTTTTAGAGACGATGTCTGAGGGATGAATATTGACCAAGTGCCATTGGATCTTTTACATCCACCTGAGAGGACAGATGGGTCGTTGGCTTAGCATTTCATTCAAAAGTCAGTATCTCCGATATTGCAGCATTCCCTCCATACTGCAACGGAGAGTCAGTCTAAATTCTGTGCAAAAGTCTCTCAATGTCACTAACCCATAGAGATTTTTATGAGTGAAATCTCAGAGTGATTGAGCCATTGATGAAGATTCTGGGCATCTTACGCCCACAAAAACCTGGGCATCAGAACTAAATGCTGGGGTTTTTTTGAGGAAGGATCGATGAGGATTAAGATGTTGATGTGATGTACATGGACTTCCAGAAGGCATTTGATACAATGCTAGGCTTGTGAAAGAAGTTATACCATGGAATAAAAGGGACAATCGCAATGTGAATACAAAATTGGCTGAATAATAGGAAGCAGAGAGTAATGGTCAATGGATATTTTTCAGGCTGAAGGAAGATTTGTAGTAGTGTTCTCCAAGGGTCAGTATTGGGACCCTTGCTTTTCCTGATATATATTAATGGTCTACATCTTAGTGTGCAGAGGACAACTTCAAGTTAGTGGATGACACAAAACTTGGAACTGTGAAAAGGATAGTGTGGAACTTCAAAAGGACAAAGACAGGTTGGTGGAATGGGCAGATAGGTGGCAGATGAAGTTCAGTATGGAGAAATATGAGGTGATGCATTTTGATGGGAAGAACATGGAGAGACAATAAGGAGTAAAATTCTTAAAAGGGTACAGGAGAAGAGGGACCTAGGTGTAAATGCGCATAGATCATTGAAGGTAGCAGGACAGGTGGCAAGAGCAGTTAATAAAGCATACAGTATCCTGAGATTTGTTTATAGGAGCATAGAGTACAAAAAGCAAGGAGGTTATGCTAAACTTATACAAGTCACTAGTTAGACCTCAGCTGGTGTATTACATACAGTCCTTGGCACTACACATTAGGACTGATATGAATGCTTTGGAGAGAGTGCGGAATTGGTTTACAAGAATAGTTCCGGGGATGAGAAACTTCAGTTATGAGGATAGATTGGAGAGGTTGAGACTGTTCTCCTTGGAGAGAAGAAGGCTAAGAGGATATTTGATAGAGATGTTTAAAATCATGAGGGCATTGGGCAGAGTAGATAGGGAGAAACTGTACCCACTGGTAAAAGGATCAAGAACAAGAGGGCACAGAATTGATTTGCAGAAGAAGCAAATGTGAGGAAATTTTTTCACACAGCAAGGGGTTCGGGTCTGGAATGGGTCTGGAAGTGTGGTGGAGGCAGGTCCAATCGAGACATTCAATAGAAACAATGTGCAGGGATATGGAAAAAAGACCGGGGAATGGCACTAAGCCACGGTACTCATTTTGAGAGCCAGTGCAGACACAGTGGGCCAAATGGTTTTATTTGGTGTAGCCATAATTTTCTGATTCTTTGAAACAACATTCACATTTCTTTAATTTTTCAGTAACTTTGTTTAGTCTGACACCCGTCTGCGCTCCTCCAATAATTCTCATCCTTCATTTCTTAATACCTATTCCTTACAGCAAGCCTGTTTTAAATCTTTATTAGTTCTGCTGTCAAATTTTGTTCGATAACACCTCAGTCAAGCGCTATATAAATGTAAGATGTTGTTGCATTAAGCCATGATGCACACTTCCTCTCTTCCAGAAAGTAAGATAATTAGCTATAATCCATGAGGAGCCCATAGGCTTTGTTACAGAGGGACAACTGGTTATATAGCTTGAAGGGCACCACTCAGATCAAGCTTGGGGCAAGGAAAGGAGGGAGCTCTGCATGAACTATCACTACCCCTTCTGGTTTAACCAGCAGGCACCAGACAAAAACTCTTGATAACCATGAGGTTGGGACAAACAAAAGATGAAACTGAAGATAATGAAACAGGATATTGTAATTATGTAAGGTAAGATAAAGTCGTCATAGTCTTAGATGATGCTAGGCCTCAAAGGGGAGAGCTGACTGGCGGTGACATACCTGAGGATCACTGCACCTCAGGTGAGGGGATTGAGAAAGTGTGGCCTTCATGAATAACCTCAGCCAGTACAGGAACTGAACCCACATTGCTCTGTATCACAAACTAGCCATCCAGCCAACTTAGCTAAACCAACCCCATTATATATAGTTAAAGGAAGCTGGATAAGCCCCTAAGGGAGAAAGGAATTTTAAAAATAATTATTTATTCATTCATGGGATATGGGCATCGCTGGCTAGACCAACATTTATTACCCACACTCATTTTCCCTTGAGAAGGTAGTGGTGAGCTGCTTCCTTGAACTGCTACAGTCCATATAGTGTCAGTAATGCCCACAGCACCGTTAGGGAAAGAGTTCCAGGATTTTGACTTAGCGACAGTAAAGGAATGACACTATATTTCCAAGTCGGGATGCTCTGTGGCTTGGATGAGAACTTGCAGGTGATGGTGTTCCCATACATCCGCTTATCCTTCAAAGCGGTCACGAGTTAGGAAGGTGTTGTCAAAGGGCAAGTTGGGAGAGTGACATGAAAAGGGGTGGGAGGAGGTTTGCTGGGAGCATAAATACTGGCGCAGACCAGCTGGGCTGAATGGTCTGCTTTAGTGCTTTGCACTCGAAGGAGCTGAACATCTTTCTTCATCTACTGCTCCTTGTGAGTTTCCAGTACCTGTGAAGTTCCTGCAGCCTCCAGCTGTGCAGCCTTTGGTCCAAGCCCCTTCGAAAACTGTCATTTCCCATTTGTGAAAGGTATCAGTGTCCAGTGAGTCCGGAGTAAGATTACAGATCTCTACCGTGTCATAATACTTCTTAAAATCATCAAAGGACATCCTATGGAAAATGAGGAAATGCACAAACAAGTGAATTGTCTGAAAGGGCAGTGAAAGAAGATTCAAGAGCAGCTTTCAAAAGGGAATTGGTAAATATTTAGAATGGAAAGGCTTGGGGGAGGAAAGGGCTGGAGCAGTTGGACTAATTGGATAACTTTTTCAAAGAGTCATCACAGGCGCAAATGTCATATAATTCTGTGAAATCGTGGGTGGTATTCTCCAATCTCGACTGTGCTGCCCCCGCTGCAAGTGAGAATGAAGGGGTGTATTGACACAAACGAGCGCTGGAGTGTGGCAACTCGGGGAATTTCACAGTAACTTCACTGCAGTGTTAATGTAAGGCTTACTTGTGACTAATAAATAAATAAACTTTAAAAACTTTATTTAAAAAATTGGCATTCCAGCCAAAAATCCATTCATTTTCAGTAGCACTGAAGAATCCCAATCTCAAACAAGGACAGAGATTTTTGGTGCGTGGGAAAATAAAGCATTAGAATAATGGAAATACTGGAAGAGAATTGTTTAAACTCTCATCAGTGGCATAATTTTTGCATTAGGAATATACCAAAACTATCTCAATGACATGAAGAAAACATGCGTCAACACATACGCAGCTTGGACGGTAAAATAGACTTCAATCACATGCTTATGACTGTGAAAAGGACTGTAATAAACAAGAATCATAGAAATTACAACATAGGAGAAGTCTGTTTGGCTTATCATGCTGGTGTCGGCTCCTAAACTAGAACTCTGTGCTCCAATCTAATATTTTTGCTTCAGAGTGCAGTTGCCTTTCCCAAATAATGTGGAATTTTAGGTGTTCTCAGGAGAAAAGTGTTGTGGCACATTTCTCAGGAACATTCAGGAAAGCTCTTTTCTCACATGTCTGGTTCACTGGCTTTACAGTCTCTGCCTCAACAGTGACTGGTAGTCAAGACTTCCCTGTACCTAGCTCTTGTGCTCTTCCAATTCTGGCCTCCTGCATACCCACTATTTCCAATGCTCCATCAACTAGAGCTCTGTGTTCAGGTGTCTAGGTCCTAAGCTCTTGCATTTTCACCATACATTTTTCTTTGTCTGTCTGCTTACTTAATTTAAGATACTGCTTGAAACTTTCCTTGAGCAAGCTTTTGGTCATCTCTTCAAATATCCTTTTCTGTGGCACAGTGTCAAATTTGTCTGATAATGCTCCTACGAAGCACTGTGGGATGTTTTATCAAGTTAAAAGGCAACAGGCTAGCAATCTGATCCAGATAATATCATGAAAATAGATGAAAGTGCCTTGTGGATGCCTTGTGCATCACAGGAAGAAAAGCAACAAACAACCATGTGCTGTATAAATATAAATTATTGTTGTTCTATTGACACACTGGGTGAAAAGATTTTTCTGATGTATTCCCCAAGTCATATTCTTCAGGTCCATGCCCCCTCGTTGCCATGCACCAGCTAATGGATACAATGGGCAGGATTTTGCAACCTCACTTGGGTGAGGCTTGTAAAATCCCATCCGAGGCCAACGGAGAATTCTGTTCTGCGAGCCTCGCCCACCCTGTAAAATTCCAGCCAATATCACTAACATTGTGAAATTTCAGTCTTCTGGAAACCTGACTCAAGGACAGCTTCTTGCCTGCGGCCATCAGACTTTTGAATGGACCTACCATATATTAAGCTGATCTTTCTTTATTCTGCACTCTCTCCTTTCCTTCTCCTCTATGTACTCTATGAACTGTATGTTTTGTCTGTATTGCATGCAAGAAACAATGAGTGAGGTTTTCTGACCTCCCAGCCACATGTTTCCTGCTGGTGGAAGGAGATGTGGTGTTTGCTAGTGGCGGGATTCTGTGGTCCCGCTGCTGCCAATGAAAATTTTCATTGACGTCACCCGATGCCGGTAGTAAACCTGCAGACGTCGGTCCGCTGCCTGTAGGAACCGGAGAATCCTGCCTACGTGAATGGCCATCGAATTCTGGCCAATACGTTTCACTGTGTGCCAATACATGTGACAGGAATAAATCAAATTAAAATCAAAACCAAAACCTGTATTCAATCTTTCTTTAACCTTTTCCGATCCATTCACTTTGCTGCTATCAGCCTTACAAATCTTTGCTTTCCATGGCTCTAGTATCTTTCCTATAATAAGGCAGCCAGAAATCTAATATGGGCCAAATGGATGTCCTGTATAAATTCAACATGACTTTACTTGATCAATAATCAACTAGATTGAATTAAATCCATAAATCCACAAAATGTATACCTATCTAAATTCTAACTCAGGTTTTCTATTACCATTTGGCCACATCTCCCAAAAGGGTGAAGAGAAAGACCCATTCCAAAGCATTTTTAAAATTTAATGAAGAACTTTTGCAGCATAGTTACTGTTACAATGTAGGAAACAGGGCAGCCAATTTGCCCACAGCAAGATCCCACTGACATGGCATGGCAGCATAGCGGTTAGAACTGCTGTCTCATAGCACCAGGGACCCGTGTTCAATTCCCAGCTCGGGTCATTGTCTCTTTGGAGTCTGCACATTCTCCCCGTGTCTGCATGAGTTTCCTCTGGGTGTTCCGGTTTCCTCCCATAGTCCAAAAGACATGCTGGTTAGGTGCATTTGCCATGCTAAATTCTCCCTCGGTGTACCATTAGATTCCCAGCTTGGGTCACTGTCTGTGTGGAGTTAGCACATTCTCCCCATATCTGCATGGGTTTCTTCCACGTGCTCGGGTTTTCTCTCACACGCCAAAGATGTGAGCATTAGGTGTATTGGCCATTCTAAATTGCCCATTTGTGTCCCAGGATGTATAGGTTAGAGGGTTTAGAGAAGATGTGGGGTTACAGGGATAGGGGTTAGGTATGATTGTTGTTGGTGCAGTCTTAATGGGCCAAATGGCATCCTTCTGCACTGTAGGGATTCTATGATGATTCTATGATTACCAGAACAGGCATCAGAGTGTGGCGATCAGAGGATTTTCACAGTAACTTCATTGCAGTGTTAACGTAACCCTAATTATGTCACTAATAAGTAGACTTCTAACAATGTGATGATAACTAAGTGATCTGTATTTTTAATGATGTTGGTTAAGAGATAAATACTGGTCAGAACACTGGGAATACTCCCCTACTTTTCAAAATAGTTCAGTAGGGATCTTTAACATCCACCTAAGACCGTTTAACTTCTGATCTGAAAGGCAGCATCCCCATCAGTGTGACATTCCCTCAGCATTGCGCTAAAGCATCAACCTGAAATACATTCTAAGTCTTGAAGTGGGACTTGAGCCCACAGCCTTCTGATTCATAGATAAGAGTCATAGTGCAGAATCCTATCCACCTGGGATCTGAGTCCAATGCCAGTTGAATCTCCAATTCAGGATGAGTAAGATAGCAGTGATAGATTTCCCAAGTCAGCTCTTGGAGGCGGAGACCTGCTGTAATGACTATGTGTTGCAATCTATAAGCCCCTTAAAATAATTTGGGGTCCTGGGCAAACTAGGCTCTCTTGAGATGGTTACACAGGCCCACCTATCACTGGAAATCAAAATCCAGGGGACTAATCCCACAATCCTCAAAGCAACACAGAGCTCAACATTGAAAATACACAGACGACAACAAATGCATTAGAAGACACTTATCTCCTGTCGGCATATCATTGGCATTTGCCTGCGCACAATTAGGAAAACCAACTCTCTGGCATAGACCCTGGGAAATGCAGGATAAGGTTGGGTGGGTAGGTGCAAGGCAATGGCTAACTTGGCAGAATGCATTCCTCTAACATATTTCTGCTTTCACAGTATACGCACCAGATCTACCTGAAAGGTCTAACATTTTCCAGGTAAGTTCTGGAGCTAGAGTACACTATGCAGCTCTCGTCACTGCCACAGAGGGAAGACATGATTCCACTTAGGAAGTTACAGAGGAGATTTACCAGGATGTTGCCTTTACTGGAGAATTTTAGTTGTTCAGAAAGATTGGATATGTATATTTTGAAACACAGGAGGCTGAGGGGGGAATCTAAGCATGTAATATGATGAGAGGTTTAGATAGACTGGATAGAAAGGTCCTGTTCCCCTTAGTTGAGGGACCCATAACCAGGGGCGTAGATTTAGGGTAGATGGGAGGAAGTGTCGGGGTTAGAGGGGAAATTCATGCAAAGGATGATTGGGGATCTGGAACTCACTGCCTGAAAGAGCGGTAAAGGCAAAAAATGCTTGAATTGCTGTAAACTATAAGGCTACACACCCAAGAACTGGGAAGTGGGATGAAGAAGAGCAGCTGCTGGTCAGCTGGCATAAAAATAATGGGCAGAATGGCGTCCTTCCTGGCTATACATTTCTATGATTCTAACTACAGGATTGACAAAGTATCACACGAAACATTACAAGAATATATCAATTAGTTCTTAATGGGAATTCAAACTGCTTCCTAGGCATCAGCTATACTTTACCAGAACTCTCCATCATTTTTGGAGACCATGTTCAATTTTTGATATTCAGTGGCATCCACTGTCTTCCATTCAGGAGAGCTGCGAAGCAGAGAAAAAAAGTTAGCTACAGTCATATTTTACAGTCTAAGCATCATGAGGGCTGCACTGTGGGATATCAGAGGGGTAACTGTGACCAATGTGGGAATTGATGACAGTGCAGCATGTGAGGCAAACTCAGAGGCTCCTTCAGGATGTGGATAGGGAACAAAGCAGATATGAAAGGCAAAAGGTTATTATATTCCCCTAGTTGGAGTGGTCTCAATGCTTGACCAGTTGAGTTTCAGCTACAACATTAGTCAAGAAGCTCGATACAATTAGGAATAGAAGAGTTCAGGTGACCAATACTCCAGACCATCAAACAGCAACTCAACCAAATTATTTTTGACAACACTTTGCTCCCCTCTGATCGCCACCATCAAAAAAGACAAGAGCATTAATGTCTAGGGAATACCATCACCTCCTAGATTTTCTCCAAGTCACACACCACACTGACTTTAGTAGAAATCACCTCAGTACTAAATCAGTCTAGAAATTCATTAACTAACATCATAGCGGGAGCACCTACACCACATGGAATGCGGTGGAAGAGGGGAAGTCCTATCATCATCTTCTCAGGGAAAGAGAAAATCTCTATCACTTGGTGGAATAGTTCAGGGCGAGGGGAGAACTTTTCTTTTAATATTAGAGTGAAACTATTTAGGGATTACATCAGGAAGCACTTCTTTACACAAAAGAGATTGAAAACGTTAAACACTCTCGCCACAGAATGTTATTGAAGCTGAGAATCAATTGAAAATTTCCAGACTGAGATAGATGTATTTTTATTAGACAAGGGCATTAAGGGTTAGGAGGGAACCAAGGCAAGTAGATGGAGCTAAGGTACAGATTAACCAGGATCTAACTGAATAATGGGACAGGTTTGAGGGGCTGAATGGCCTCTTTCTTTACTAAGGAATAAGCTATAAATGCTACCTTGTCAGCATTGTAAGAACAAATCATAAAAGTTATGATAACTGCTTATGTCATGAAATTCAGTGATAGGTGTTTATATAGGGAATGTCAACACCAGGAAGTGATGTTTATGATTAGGAAGTAGATACAAGCTTTTTTGGATAATATTCATTAATTGCCCTGGGGATTTATATCGTATTGCACTGCGTGTTCACCTCAAGTGTGAAGATCTTTTTCTCCAACCACAGGTTGGGGTGAAATCTTTAGTTTACTCCTAGAGACAAAAATTAATATGGATGTGCCTGTTTTTCAGGCATAAAGCAGGCACCAGTTTAACAGTGGGCTGGCTAAATAAATGCATGATGTGGGTATGCCGGCGTTGGACTGGCGTAAACACAGTAAAAAGTCTGACAACACCAGGTTTTAGTCCAACCTACAATAGGTTGGACTAAAACCTGGTGTTGTCAGACTTTTTACTGTAAATAAATGCACCCAACCCACCACACAAGCAGTCAGCACGCACCTCACTTTACTTGCCCTTGCTTTACACGTGTAGCACTTCAGTCATACGGGTAGGTACAAAGCTACGTAGATAAAAATCAGCGGAATGTGCCAACCCTGTGCATGGGCAATAATGAACAAAATGTGGGCCGCACTCAGATGGGCTGCACATGGCTCCCAGGCTGCAGGTTACCCACCACTGGCTTATATCTTGAGATAGATAGAGGTGGGAAGAAACTCATGTGGACCAGAAACACCAGTCTAGAGTAGATGTGCCAAAATGGTCTGTCTCAATGCTACAAATTCAATGTAATCTTAACTCTTGGTGATTAAAATCACCAGTAAATTGAAGATGTACTGGACTGTGTTGTGCTTGCTTCCTATTCTGCTCCATGGTTAATCTGTCACCTACTCATCACTCCAGGATCCGCTCCACTCTACTTGACCCCAAGGATTTCTTACACGGATCAATTGTACTGGTCGACCTCTGGAGTTCACCTACAAAGGAGATAAGAGAGAGATCAGAGAATCAATTCGTATTCAAAGTGTGCCGCAAGTTTAAAAAAAACATCTGGAAAGATAAAAGATTTAATCTAATATGCCGAGTGGGGAGCTGTGTTAAAGGGTCATCCAGCTTGAAAACAAATTTGCAAAGCACTGGCCTCGCCATCTCCATTTGAAGATTCCCCCTGTCCCCCTCACCCCACCCCGTGCCACCCCACATTACTCCCTTGCCCCTTCTCCCCAAGAGTACAGTAAGAGATTGGGACGTAAGTAGATAAAGGGGTTATAACTCTGCGCAGATATATTTCTGAGTAAGCATTAGATGAAGCAGGACTACAGCCCACAGGAGCTTTTGGTCAGACAAGACCGTCCGGAGGAGGGGAGGGGGTCCAACAACCACAACAAGTCATTTTGGGTAAGTTAGGCAATGAGCAATGGCCAGGGGTGGGTGTGGCGGTTGGTGTATTTCTTAAGAAGTGTGACCACCATGTGAGAGAAGGGCCACACATTATTTATTTATTAGTATCACAAGTAAGCTTACATTAACACTGCAGTGAAGTTACTGTGAAAATCCATTAGTTGCCACACACCAGCGCCAGGTGCAAGGCCAATGCACCCAACCAGTATGTCTTTCGGACTATGGGAGAAAACCAGAGTGTCCGGAGAAAACCCACACAGACACGGGGAGAACATGCAGATTCCACACAGTCACCCAAGTCATGAATTGAATCTGGGTCCCTGGTGCTGTGAGGCAGCAGTGCTAACCATTGTGCCACCGTACTGCCCCATGGAAGAGCACTGAGAGCAGCACGATAATGTTTGACAATCCAGGTAGAGCAGTCATGTTGATTTATTCTGTTTTTTGGACTTAGGATGTGAAGACAGACTGGCAGAGATAAGACAAGAAAAAGGCAAAGTCGAAGGAGCTGTTAAGATCATAATGCTTATGATTATAGCATAATCTCCATTCATTCCTAGCCCTAGCTTATAGAAAGAGTTTTACTCTTTGGGATGTAGAAGGAAAGAGCTACAATCTACTTGGCTACATGTCTTGTGCTGAATTAAGTAATAACAGGACATTTGGAAAGTCAAATCACAAGGGGTGGCACGGTGACACTGTGGTTAGCACTGCTGCTTCACAGCGCCAGGGAGCTGGGTTTGATTCCTGGCTTGGGTTACTGCCTGTGTGGAGTCTGCACGTTCTCCCCTATCTGCGTGGGTTTCCTCCAGGTGCTCTGGTTTCCTTCCACTGTCCAAAGATGTGTGGGCTAGGTGGTTTGGCCGTACTAAATTGCCCCTTAGTGTCAGGGGGATTAGCAGGGTAAATGATGGGGATAGGGCCTGGATGGGATTGTGGCAGGTGCAGAATCAACGGGCCGAATGGCCTTCTTCTGCACTGTAGAATTTTATGATTCAATCTATCAGTCAGAATGGTTTTATGAAGAGTCAGTCATGGTTGACTAATTTGCTAGTGTTCTTCGAAGATGTAACAAGCCATGTGGATAATGGGGGTCCTGTAGACGTAGTGGATCTGGATTTCAGAAACGTGTTTGATAAGGTGCCACACAGTGAGTTAATACACAAAGTAAGATCACATGGGGTTAAGAGTAATTTATTAGCTTGAATAGAAGACTGGCTTACTGACAGAAGACAGAGAGTTGGGATAAATGGGTCTTTTACCGGTTGGCAACATGTAACTAGTGGGATGCAACAGGGCTTCGTCCTCGAGTCCCAACTATTTACAATGTATATTAATGACTTAGATACAGGAATAGTAGGTACCATAGCTAGATTTGCAGATGATACTAAAATAGGTGGGATAATAAGTTGCAATGAGGAAATAAGGAATTTACAAATGGATGTAGATAGGTTAGGAGAGTGGGTCAAAATGTGGCAGATGGAGTTTAATGTAGATAAGTGCGAGGTTATCCATTTTGATTGGAAAAATAGAAAGGCAACTCATAATCTAAACGGAGAGAGACTTTGGGGGTGCTTCAGCACAGAGGAGACCCTGGGTGCCCTTGTGCATAAGTCGCAGAAAACTGGTATGCAGGTGCAACAGGTAATAAGGAAAGCAAATGAAATGTTGGCATTTAAAGCTAAAGGAATAGAATATTAAAGTAAGGAAGTGTTGCTGCAAGTGTAGAAGGCATTGGTGATGGTAGAGGTTGTGGGTTTGGAAGGTGCTGCCTAAGGACCCTTGGTGAATTTGTATAGTGCATCTTGTAGATGGTCCACACAGCTGGCATTATGCATCTCTGGTGGAAGGAGTGAATATTTATGGAGAGGGTGTTAATCAAATGAGCTGATTTGTCCTGAATGGTGTTAAGTTTCTTGAGTGTTGTTGGAGATGCACTCATCCAGGTAAGTGGAGAATGTTGTACCATATTCCTGACTTGGGTCTTGTGGATGGTGGACGGGATGGGAGGAATCAGGAAGGGAGTTACTTGCCAAAGGATTCCTAGCCTTTTACCTACTCTGGTAGCCACAGTATTTATATGGCTGGTCCAGTTCAGTTTCTGGTCAATGGTAATTCCAGGATGTTGATTCAGTGAGGAAAATGCCATTGAATGTCAAGGGGAGATGTTTAGATTCTCTCTTGTTGTCATTGTGTGGCACCTGTGTGGTGCAAATTTTATTTGGTATTTGTCAGTCCAAGCCTGGATATTGCCCAGGTCTTGCTGCATTTGGACACAGACTGCTTCAAAATCTGAGGAGTTGTGAATAGTGCTGAACATTGTGCTATCATCAGCGAACATCTCCACTTCTGACCTTATGATGAAAGGAAGATCATTGATGAAATAGCTGAAGGTGGTTGGACCTAGGACGCTCTCTTGAGGAATAAATAAACTTTTAAATTTGCAGTGATGTTCTGGGACTGAGATCACTGACATCAAACAACCACAACCATCCTTCTTTGTGCTAAGTATGACTCCAGCCTGCAGTAAGTTTTCCCCTGAGTCCCATTGACTCCAGTTTTGCAAGGGCTCGTTGAAGCCACACTTGGTCAAACACTGCCCTGATGTCAAGGACAGTCAGTCTCACCTTACCAGCACCCATGGAGAAGCACTAAGAGCAGCATAATGTGTATGTAAACTCTCTGATTTTTGCTGAGTTGGTACAGTTTAAAGATGATAGTGGCCAGTAGCGGTGTTTGGCTGCTGGACTGGACATGATGGTCTGCATTATCAGATAATGTGGACTTATTAGCACCTCTTTGAAAATAAGTCCAAGGGTGTAATGGTCTTCCATATAAGTTCCATATTTAGACATAACCCTCAGGCTGAAATGTTTGCCCACCCCTGAGATAAAGTGTTCCGAACCTTCCAATATTTCTCTAAGTCCCAACACTGGGGCCAAGCGACACAATCTGGTGAGGGCCCCAACTGTATCTCTGGGTTTGTGGTCAGTCAGACCTGGGGTGGCAACATGAATGTTGCAATTAGGCTCAGTACCCCTGAGCAAGGAAAGGGGTAAGCAGCATGTGTTGTGGTTCCTGGCCACCCTTCAGCTGCCCCTGCTGGAAGTAGCACCCAGTAAAGACAGTAGTGGGCTCACCTTTGGGTCAGATATTAGCCCACTAGTCCTCAAAGGCAAGATTGATACCTGAGGAATGTTCATTGAGGTAGGATGCCTTAATTATGTCCACAGCCTTAACCAGGGCAAGGATGAAAGAATGTGATCAAGAGAAGAAGGGATACACACAATTCAAGGAAGCAACATAGTGATTAGCATCTTATAATAAGTCCTCGCAGGCTGATGTCTCTTTACTGAAATTCCTTTATTTACAAGTTCCAACAACACTCTACAGAATGCTCTCTGTGTGCAGCCTACACCTGGAGTGTCAGAGGAACTGACACTCCTGATTAAGCACAGAGCATGGGGCTCCTGGATTCGACCATCAATTTTACCATTAATCAGGGACCTATTTTATGGTGCAAACAATTACACTAATTCAAATTAACTCAGGGACAAATTAAAAGAGGCAGCTCCCAAAAGGAGGGGAGATGACCAAAATAAAAGACAAAGCATAAAGGAAACTTAAAACATCAAATTAAAATGTGATTAAAAGGGATCAATAATGTGCCCAGTCCCTGAGGTGCCCAGCGGGCATGGAAGGCATTAATAGTGCCGTCAGACACAGCATACTCCCTCTTCAGGGACACCCGGCCGCAAATATACCCTCTGTAGAGGGGCAGATAGTCAGACTGGACGACCTCTCAGTTGTCCGCTGCTTGGACCTGTAGATGGCACACCTTGCCACGCCCAGAGGTTCATGAGAAGGTCCTCCTCCTTCCCCGCCCCCTTCGCATCAGATGTCCATAGATTGGGAATGTGCTGAAGGCTCTTAATCAGGACATCTTTTGTTGGTTCATGTTCAAACAGGCCAACATCAATTGCCAGATTAAAATTGTTATACATCTATTAGCACAATTAACAAGAAATACAAGCTTCTTTCAGAGAACTCACCTGATCAAAACCAGTTATAGAATATGCATGACCTTTGATTAGTCCTGTTGTGGTGCGAGCTTCTGTCTCTGTTGAACTCGTGATCTTTAAAAATGAAAAGATATGCACCATATGTTAACATAGTTAATGGGTTAAGATTACAGGACTCACCACATGTAGTGGGCCCTTTGAGGCTAACATAAGAACATAAGAAATAGGAGCAGGAGTAGGCCATCTGGCCCTTCGAGCCTGCCCCGCCATTCAATAAGATCATGGCTGATCTGTCGTGGCTCAGTTCCACTTTCCCGCCCTCTCCCCATAACCCTTAATCCCCTCTCTTATCAAAAACCCATCAACCCGCTTCTTAAAAATATTTAGCGAGGCAGCCTCCACCACTTCAACGGGCAGAGAATTCCAGAGATTCACCACCCTTTGAGTGAAGAAGTTCCTCCTCAACTCCGTTCTGAACCGCCCCCCCTTTATCTTGAGGCTGTGCCCCCTAGTCCTACTGTCTTTTTTGAGCGGGAAGAGTCTTTCCACCTCTATCCTATCCATCCCATTCATCATCTTATACGTCTCAATGAGATCTCCCCTCATTCTTCTAAACTCTAACGAGTACAAGCCTAGTTTATTCAGCCTCTCCTCATAGCTCAACCCCCTCAACTCCGGTATCAGCCTAGTAAACCTCCTCTGCACTCCCTCCAGGGCCAAAATATCCTTGCGCAGGTGCGGCGCCCAAAACTGCACACAGTACTCCAGCTGCGGCCTCACCAATGCCCTATACAGCTGCAGCAAGACCTCCCTACTTTTATATTCAATCCCCCTCGCTATGAAGGCCAGCATCCCATTCGCCTTCCTGACCACCTGCTGCACTTGCAGGCTGGGTTTTTGCGACTCATGCACAAGGACCCCGAGGTCCCTCTGCACCGTCGCCTGCTGCAGTTTTTCGCCACGTAAGTAATAGTCCTTCCTACCATTCTTCCTACCAAAGTGGACCACCTCACACTTGCCAACATTAAATTCCATTTGCCATTTCCTGGCCCATTCTCCCAGCCTATCTAGATCCTTCTGCAGACTCTCCACACCCTCCGCACAATTTGCCTTTCCCCCAATCTTGGTGTCATCAGCAAATTTCGACACCCTACACTCGGTTCCCTCCTCCAGATCATCTATATAAATGGTAAATAGCTGAGGCCCCAGCACCGACCCCTGGGGCACCCCACTAGTCACCAACCGCCAATCCGAATAGCACCCATTGACCCCCACTCTCTGCCTCCTATTTGACAACCAATCCTCTATCCACGCTAACACCCTACCCCCAACTCCATGTCCTCTGACCTTCTGCAGTAACCTCTTGTGAGGTACCTTATCAAACGCCTTCTGAAAATCCAGAAAGACCACATCCACCGGCTCTCCTCTATCCACCGCCCTAGACACATCCTCATAGAACTCCAGTAAATTTGTCAGACACGACTTCCCTTTAATGAAACCGTGTTGCGTCTGCCCTATCAAGCAATTCCCTTCAAGATGCCTCGCAATTTCCTCCTTAATGACGGATTCTAACATTTTACCTACCACAGACGTTAAACTAACCGGCCTGTAATTCCCCGCCTTTTGCCTGGCACCCTTCTTAAACAACGGCGTAACATTAGCCGTTTTCCAATCCTCCGGCACTTCCCCGGAATCCAGCGACGTCTGGAAAATAACCACCAAGGCATCCACTATCACCTCCGCCATTTCTTTCAGAACCCTCGGATGCATTCCATCCGGTCCTGGGGACTTGTCCACAATCAGCCCCTCCAGTCTGTCGCGCACCACCTCTCTAGTAACAGTAATGTCATTAAGACCCTCCAGTCCTACCACCTTTCCATCGCTAACACCCGGCAAATTATTCACGTCCTCCTCCGTGAAGACAGAAACAAAAAAGTTATTCAAGATGATGTAGGCAGATTTTTTTTACAATTTTTTTCTCTACAAAAAAAACTATTTTCCCTTCCCAGGAGTTGGTGAAATACAAGAAGATTCCACCATTGCAAATTCATCATTCTGTCGTCCAGGGTCAAGTTCAGATAAACACCTGACCCTGCTGGCAATAATCCATGCACCGAAACCTTGCAATCAGCAATAGTTCAGACAGATAGTCCATGCTATTTGCCCTGATTACAATATGGATTAAACATGGGTGGTTAAGCAGTAGGAAAGATGTTACAAAATCATTTTGAATGGAAATTCTCACATGTGGGGGGAATTTTCCATTCCTTGTTCTTGGCAGGAAGGAATTGTGGAGGAGGCGGACAATCTAGCTGGAGTCTCAAAACAGCGTTTGTGCTGGTGGGATTTCCCGTTGAGCTTGTCCAAAAAACCCCAGAATTATAATAGGGTTCCCACCAATGAAAAATTGGGACCCCATTAGCATACTTTTGAATATGCTTAGTGGGCAGCCCTGCTGTATCCTCCGCCCTAAGTTGGGAATTCCTCTGTCAGCATGACATCATTTTGGTGGGGTTTACAACAGGTCTTGACAAACGGTAACCTGCAAATGGAACCCACAAGGGTGCACAGGTAAGTACAGCCTCCTGGAGGATAGAGGGTCATGCTGAGGCTTTGCCCTGACACTGCTCCCTGAATTTTGAATACTCACATCAATGGAACATCCCAACATGGAGCCGCGTTTCAATGCCTTTTGAAGGAGAGTACACAGCTTTGGGGGAGGCTGTTTCAACTTAAATGTCTCTCCCATGCCACCGGTAAAATCTTCCATTGCTTCTAATGTGTTGCCTCCTTTCAGCGATTCATAACTACCATTTAACCTGTTAATACACAGTTAGGTTAACACCACCAAGATGTATGTTTTGCTCATTCTGTTTGTGAAAAAGTAATCCAGTCTCATTTTGTGTTCAGCTTTCACAATTCTTAAATATCCTGGATAACAGGGATAAAAATGTCAGGGCCTCAGACCTTTATCCAATCAGTTGGACATACTCTAGCAAGACTAAGGACCCCCTGCTTTGGCTGTGTGTGATTGTCCCTTTAAGGGCAACACAGCAGAGAAGAGCCTGGCCTGGGTGACAATTCAGAGCGGTGATTCACTCCAGGAGGAGTTCTCTTTGGCAGAAGCTTTCATTGTCCCTCTTGTGCAGAATATTTCTATAGCTTTTCACAACTTCAGAACGTCCCAAAGGACCTTAAAGCCAATGAAGTATTTTAGAAATGTAGCCACTGCTGTAACATACGAATCATGGCAGCCAATTTGCAAAACAGCAATGAGCAATTAATCTGTTTTTATGGAGTTGATGGATGGATCAGTATTGGCCAAGACACTGGGGAGAGTTTCCTTGTTCTCCTTTCAAATAGTACCATGGGATTTCTTAAGTCTGTCTAAGACGGAAGACACTTTAACATCTCCTCTGAAAGATGGCACCTCTGACACCTCAACACTCTCTCAGTACTGCTATGGGAATGTGAATCTGCAGGATGATTTTAGACTGTACCATTAAAGTATCCCCTCCTGACTCAAAGGGTGAGAGGTCGTATCCACTGAGAACAGCTGACACCAAGAACATTCTCTCTGAAAACATCCATTAATAAACTTGTACCATTAGTCAAGAAGAATTAGATATAGCTCTTGAGGCTAAAGGGATCAAGGGATATGGGGGGGATGAGCAAACAGGATGTTGAATTCAATGATCAGCCATGATCAAAATGAATGGCAGAGCAGGCTTGAAGGGTCGAATGGCCTAAACCTGCTTCTGGTTTCTATGTTACAATAAAAAAGCTCAGAGCAAGAACACAATGGGACAAGGAGGAAAACTGGTGGATCCAATAAATCTGAAAAATGCAGACAGCACTAACTGCTACACCCTAGTTCAAGTCTATGACTTGACTATTAGGGTGAATCTTGCATTTAGAGGTTTATTTTACTGGACTAGTAAACAGGGCAATCTATGAGAACTCCATTACAGCACTTTGCAAAATTTGAACTCAGTTTAAACAAATTCAGGCTCAAAAAGCTGGTTTCAGTGAAAGTGATCATGGAGTTGTCAAATGGTGATGAAAATCCTAGCTGCTCCTCTGATATCCTTTCTGGATTGAAATCTGCCCATAAGTGACTCCAGTCCCACACTAGTGTGTTTAATGTTGCCAAGTTTCCGAGATTGCCCTTGAATCTCCAGAATATTGTTGCCAGCAATGCAGGGGGAGGCTCGTCAGGGCATTAAGAATAAATGAAGTTTGTTCATTGTCCTTGAACATTTTAGTTTATTAGTTACAAGAATGTTGGGTATGGGAGGTATAAAAAGCTACCTGACCAGCTGGATTGTCAGGAATCCTCCGGAAGTGCCGCCAACCTGTTGGTAGGTATGGCATTGTTGATTTCTATCTGCCAACAAAGGGGCTCACCACCAGCTCTTAGGGAAACAAGGAATGGGAGTCAAATTCTGGCCATGCCGACAATGCCCTGTTCCAAAAACAATATCAGATGGCATCTAAGAAAGCTTTGAAACCTCAGAAGCCAAAGTGGGGGAGGGGGGGGGGTGCAATAAGAGAAAAGAAAATGTCATAGTCTCCATTGTTTGAGCTTCTTGGTTGCAGTTCAGTAAAGGAGACGTGAGTTCTGCTTCTTCATAAAGTACCTTTATTTCTTTGATCCAACTCCACATACAATTCCCTACCAACATCCAGTGCCACCTGTAGCCCTTTTATACTTCTATTGACTTCTATTGGACAATTAACATCAAATTAGGACTTAATTGGAAGGTCTGGGAATCAATTCCTAACATCCGTGAAGAGATTGCAGGCAACGATAGTGTCTGTACTCACTTAGCATAGGCCTTTTCCAGCAGAGCACTCCAGAACTCATCATTACTGGCAGAGTGCAAAAATACCAGACGGTTTCTAAAGGTTGGCAAACGGTCATCAATTATGACATCCACCCAGTCGTTATACTGCCAAAACTAGGGGAGATTAGAAAAATGTTACTGATTTTACAAGGCAACATAATAAACATAAAAATAAAATTCCTTAAACACTTCAAGTTATTGGCATTAAAACAGGGATTTCAGTTATGTGAAAATGACTCTTTATTCTTTAATAAGATGTAGGAGTCACTGGTTAGGCCAGCATTTATTGCCCAAGCCTAAATAATCTCGAGAAGGTGGCGGTGAGCTGCCTTCTTGTACATATGGTGTAGGTACACACACAGTGCTGTTAGTCCAAATCAGGATGGTAAGTGATTTTGAGAGGAACTTACAGATGGCGGTGTGCCCGTGTATCTACTGCCCTTGTTCTTCTAGGTGCTAGAGGTTGCGGTTTTGGAAGGTAATGTCTAAGGAGCCTTGGTGAGTCCCGACAGTGCATCTTTAGATAGAGTACACGGCTGCTATTGTATGTTGGTGGTGGAGGGAGTGAATGCTTAATTTGGTAGGTAGGGTGGTGATCAAGTGGGCAGTTTTGTCCTGGATGGTATTAAGTTTCTTGAATGTTATTGGAGCTGCACTTATTCAGGCAAGTGGAGAGTATTCCGTCATACTCCTGACTTCAGCCCCTTGTAGATGGTGAACAAGCTTTGGAAATTATACTCTCAACATAATTCCCAATCATTGACTTGCTGTTTTAGGCACAGTATTTATATGGCTAGTCCAGTTCAGCTTCTGGTCAATGGTACCCGCAGGAGGTTGAAAGTGAGAGAATTCAGTGATGGTGATGCCACTGAATGTCAAGGAGAGATGGTTAGGTTCTTTCATATTGAACATCGGTCATTATCTGGTACTCATGTGGTGCGAATGTTATCTGCCAGTTATCAGCAAAAGCCCAGTGTTGTCCTGGTCTTGCTGCTTCCAGATATGAACTGCTTCGTATTTGAGGAAGTAGGAGAATCTGGGCTTAATAAAGATGTTGAAAATTAATGGGTGTTTTGATAGCTGTTTTATATTCATCCATGAGATGTGGACATTAGTGCCTAGAGTTCATAAGGAGAAATTATTTCCAATTGCAGAGGGGTCAGAAAACAGAAGACATTTAGATAATGGATGCAAAGAATTGTTTTGCTTATACCCCTCCCCATCCCTCACTCAGAGACTGCAGAAGGTCAAGAAAGCAGCTCACTATCACCTTCTCAAGGGCAACAAGAGATGGGCAGTAAATGCTGGCCTAAACTGGACATCTACAGCCCATAAAAATGAATTTAAAAAATGCCTCCCTCTACTTTTTCACCTCTTCCTCCCTATTTTCATCCCTCATTTTTCCGTTGTGTGTGTGATGACCTGCTCTCCTCAATCTCATTGATTCTGTTCCATTTGTGTTCTTGAAGTTTGGTCAGTATTAATCTAAGGTATCACTGTCACTTGGCAAGCTCCCTTGTTAAAATTGCAGCTAAACTGTCTGGTGTTTATCTCATTGCGAGTGGCAAGGTTTATGTGTAAATTAGCTGTTTCATTGCCAACATTCCTACAATGACTGCATTCCCAAACAACTAACTGGCCACTGCTTTGACACTACCTTGAAATCTATTAATAATTGCAAGATCTTCTTTATCCTTTCACTTTTCCTTTCATTTTCATCTCTATGATTTCCTTCATTCTCTTCCCTGTCCTCTCTTCTTCAGCTCTTGTTGTCCTCCTTCCTGGACCTTATTGCTTCTTTCATTTCTCCTTCCTGCCTGTCTCTCCTCTCTAATTTTCTCTTCCTCCTGCCCCTCTCATTCAGAGACTTCCTACAGTCTGCACTTCATCGAGCCATCAGTCTGCACTTGTCCACAATCAGGGACTGATTGTGGACAAGTCCCCAGGACCGGATGGAATGCATCCAAGGGTTCTGAAAGAAATGGTAGAGGTGATAGTGGATGCCTTGGGGATTATTTTCCAAACGTCGCTGGATTCCAGGGAAGTGCCGGAAGATTGGAAAACGGCTAATGTTACGCCGTTGTTTAAGAAGGGTGGCAGACAAAAGGCAGGGAATTATAGGCTGGTTAGTTTAACGTCTGTTGTAGGTAAAATGTTAGAATCCGTGATCAAGGAGAAAATAGCGAGGCATCTTGAGGAGAATTGTTTGATAGAGCAGACGCAGCACGGTTTCATTAAGGGGAAGTCATGTCTGACGAATTTATTGGAGTTCTATGAGGATGTGTCTAGGGCGGTGGATAGAGGAGAGTCGGTGGATGTGGTGTTTCTTGATTTTCAGAAGGCGTTTGACAAGGTGCCTCACAAGACGTTATTACAGAAGGTCAGGGGGCATGGAGTTGGGGGTAGGGTGTTAGCGTGGATAGAAGATTGGCTGTCAAATAGGAGGCAGAGAGTGGGGGTCAATAGGTGCTATTCGGATTGGCGGCTGGTGACTAGTGGAGTGCCCCAAGGGTCGGTGCTGGGGCCTCAGCTATTTACCATTTATATAGATGATCTGGAGGAGGGAACCGAGTGTATGGTGTCGAAATTTGCTGATGACACCAAGATTGGTGGAACGGCAAATTATGTGGAGAGTCTGCAGAAGGATCTAGATAGGCTGGGCAAATGGGCCAGGAAATGGCAAATGGAATTTAATGTTGGCAAATGTGAGGTTGTCCACTTTGGTAGGAATAATGGTAGGAAGGACTATTACTTACATGGCGAAAAACTGCAGCATGCGACGGTGCAGAGGGACCTCGGGGTCCTTGTGCGTGAGTCGCAAAAACCCAGCCTGCAGGTGCAGCAGGTGGTCAGGAAGGCAAATGGGATGCTGGCCTTCATAGCGAGGGGGATTGAATATAAAAGTAGGGAGGTCTTGCTGCAGCTGTATAGGCACTGGTGAGGCCGCAGCTGGAGTACTGTGTGCAGTTTTGGTCGCTGTACTTATGCAAGGATATTTTGGCCTTGGAGGGAGTGCAGAGGAGGTTTACTAGGCTGACACCGGAGTTGAGAGGGTTGAACTATGAGGAGAGGCTGAATAAACTAGGCTTGTACTTGTTAGAGTTTAGAAGAATGGGGGGAGATCTCATTGAGACATATAAGATGATGAATGGGATGGATAGGATAGAGGTGGAGAGGCTCTTCCCGCTCAGAAAGGACAGTAGAACTAGAGGGCACAGCCTCAAGATAAAGGGGGGGAGGTTTAGAACAGAGTTGAGGAGGAACTTCTTCACTCAAAGGGTGGTGAATCTCTGGAATTCTCTGCCCATTGAAGTGGTGGAGGCTGCCTTGCTAAATATTTTTAAGACGCTGGTTGATAGGTTTTTGATAGGCAAGGGGATTAAGGGTTATGGGGAGAGGGCGGGAATGTGGAACTGAGACACGACAGATCAGCCATGATCTTGTTGAATGGCGGGGCGGGCTCGGGGGGCTGGATGGCCTACTCCTGCTCCTATTCCTTATGTTCTTACTTACATGAACATCTTACTCAGGCACACCACCCCGTCCCATCCCTGCAACCTCATTCATTTACCAAGGCCAACCCACCTAACCTACGCATCCTTTGAACAGTAAGGGGCAATTTAACATGGCCAATCCACCTAACCTGCACAATTTGGATTGTGGGAGGAAACTGGAGCATCCAGAGGAAATCCACGCAAATACGGGGAGAACGTGCAAACTCCACACAGTGACCCGAGCCGGAATTGAACACGGGCCCTTGGCACAGTGCTAACCGCTGTGCCACCCGTCTCTTCCACTTCCTCCTTCCTGACAGCAAGGTTCATCTCATGCTTAAATCCTACTTGGCACAATTTGCAAAGGGGATTAATTATTAACATTGGCCACAGCTCTTTCTTCAGAACCTCAAATTCCATACCCGAAAGTGAAATATTCCAGCATAATCACGGCCAAAGGTCTGGTCCAGCGGAACGACCTGGCCCATTATCTTCTGATTAAGAGTCAGTGAAGCAACAGCAGCAAGAAACCAGCAGTCCCCTAGTGAGAGAAGACAGAGCAGGAGTTAAAAAGTTGGACTGCAGGTCAGAATCAGAAATACTTTTGACCACAAAGGCACATGACAGTTTTGACTATAGATATGTGAAGCATTAGCTTCAATTGTAATAAAGGCCACACTGCCTGTCAGCAGGTCATGGGTTTGAGTCCCCCTTCAGGAGCCTGAGCCCATAATCCAACATCAGTGCAACATTGAAGGAGTGCTGCACTGTTCGAGGTGCGATCATTTTGTATGAGATACTAAATTAGGTGGGGGTAACTAATCCCACGTTCAAAGTGATTACACCTGGTGTTCTCGGCAATATTTAACCACTGTACCACCATGCCGCCCTGGAGGAGAATTTAGCATGGCCAATGCACCTAGCCAGCATGTCTTTCAGACTGTGGGAGGAAACCAGAGGAAACACTCCAGACACAGGAAGAATATGCAAACTCCATACAGGTAGTGACCCAAGCCAGGAATCAAACCCGGGTCCCAAGCGCCGTGAGGCAGCAGTGCTAACCACTGTGCCAGCTGCAGAAGGGAGAGTGACTAGGGAAAGAAATATTTATTCATGATGCTTCAGCCACCATCAAATGATATTTTCCTGTTTGACAATTCTGTATGAAAGAAGATTATCACCCATTTGTTTCACTGGCTGTGGGTTCTCTGTTGTGATCTGTCATTTTCTAAGGCATTCAGGGAGACAGACACCCGCCTCTTCAGTGTTGACCTGCTGTTTGTGCCACGTCACCACTGGATGCCACTGATGCACCTTGTCTCCAGTGTTGCTGTAGTTAGCAATGCAGGAATGTTGGCACATGTGACAGAATTCCCAAATTATTGAGCACCTTGGCAGCTTTGACAGATGCAGCAGTCCAGGGACTGAAATATAGAGCATCATGTGGGACTTTCTTGGGTATCATGACAATTAAATGTCACCCTACTAACCTCAAGTACACCATGCTAAGGCAGCACAGCGGCACAGCACTGCTGTCCCACAGCGCTAGGGACCCAGGTTCAATTCTGGGCTCAGGTCACTGTATGGAGTTTGCACATTCTCCCTATGTCTGCGTGGGTTTCTTCCAGGTGCTCCGGTTTCCTCCCACTCCGAAAGATGTGCGGGTTAGGTGGATTGGCCTTGCTAAATTGACCCTAGTTCAGGGGGATCAGCAGGATAAATGTGTGGGGTTATGGGAATAGGGTCTGAGTGGGATGTGGTCAGTAAAGACTCAGTGGGCTGAACGACCTCCTTCTGTACTGTAGGGATTCTATGATTCATGCCCCAAATGCTCAGATCACAACCTGTGAAGGGTTGGAGCCATTTCTCTGGATATGATAACTGCACCCTCCATCACAAATTCATTTTTTTAATAAGGTCCTCTTTGTGGAAGTCACTCATTAAAATCCCGTACCCAAGTCTCCTTGGCATATATCTGTCCTTGACGCTCCATCGATAATAAACTTTGGATCTTTTGAAATCTCCTGCAAACAAAGCAAAACAGTAAATGAGTTTTTTTTTCAAAAGAGCTATCTAATTAGTCCCCACCCAGTCCTGTTCTTTCTCACAACCCTGAAATATTTTGTGATAGTTGCTATTCAATCTGCTTCCACCATCCTTTCAGTCCATGCATTCCAGATCATAAAAATGCTCTGTTTTGAATATTTATTAGAGTCACAGTAGGCTTACATTAACACTGCAATGAAGTTACTGTGGAAGTCCCCTAGTCGCCACACTCTGGCGCCTGTTCAGGTACACTGAGGGAGAATTTAGCACATCCAATGCACTGTGAGCCTGCACTGCTAACCACTGTGCCACCATGCCACCCACTGCACAAGCAAAATAAAGTTCTTTGCATCATCTTTCTGGTTATATACAATTATATTGAATTTACAGCACAGAAACAGGCCATTCATCCACTAGGGTCATGCTGGTGTTTAGGAGTTAAACATTTATCGAGCATCCCCTAAATGCATCTTCACTATTCACCTCAATTACACCTTGGGCTGGGTGATATTCACCTCAATCACATGGTGGGCTTATCTTATATTTATGATCCCTTTTGATTTCCAACGGAAACATTTTCTGTACATCCAATCTATTGAACTCCCTTTTGCAATGAGATGTGCTATTGAGATGTTTCATGTTTAAGGGGAACTGTTTTAAGATTCAGTATTTTTTTACAGGCAGTCAGTGTGGCTGGAAAAATGTGCAGCTCAGATGCTGGAGTGCAGGATAATTACTCATTTTAGCCATGTAGTGTTTATTTAGGATCGAGCTTATACATTTTTGTTTATAGATTGACAGGTCCCCTGGGGTATTTTCATTAAAAGAATGGAAGGTGAGTTTTGGAATACAGAGTCAGATGATCATGAGATTGAAACAAAGAGCTAGTTTTCTAGCAGAAAGAAAACCAACTTCTGTTTAGTTGCCGACTGGAGCTGTTTAAAGACAGAAGTCTGCTCTCTCTCTTTGCAAAGTCACTCTGACAGCTTCAAGACTTTCTACCCTAATTTTAAATTCAGGAGTAGCATGATGGCACAGTGGTTAGCACTGCTGCCTCATAATGCCAGGAACCTAGGTTAATTTCTGGTCTCAGTCACTGTCTATGTGGGGTTTGCACATTCTCCCCGGTTGTCTGCGTGGGTTTCTTCCGGATGCTCCAGTTTTCTCACACAATCCAAAGATGTGCGGGTTAGGTTGATTGGCCATGCTAAATTGCCCCTTAGTGTCCAAAGATATGTAGGTTAGGTGGATTAGCACTGGATCATAGGATAGGGTGGAGGGGAGGGCCTGGGTGGGGAGTTCTTTCTAATAGTTGGTGCAGACTCGAAGGGCTGAATGGCTTCTTTTCTGCACTATAGGGTTTCTATGTTACTCCAAGTTTGGTCCAAATGAGGTTCTGTACAAATTTAACATGATTTCTCGGCCTCCCCTCGGTGCCTTGTCAGTAATTTTTCATAGTTTGTGTATTTTTATTGTTTTGCTACTTCTAATAATTTATGAAACTGTAGTCTATGCTTCTCTACCCCAGTGTTTTGTCAATCACCTTAAGTTTATGTTTCCTGTTCACCAATCCTCCTACCAATGGGAACACTTACAAAGTTTCTTCTTCTCATTGTGTGTCAATGTTTTCTTTGATGTTGGCATCACATCCCTTCATTTCATTGCTCTTTCTGAAATATGGGCTGGAATTCTGCTATGTTGTTTGCCTTGCTACCGCTGCCAGCCAGAATGGAGAATTTAGCACTCAGCCAAACCTCCATTCATTGCAGCGGGACCAGAAAATCCCAGCCATGGGGAGGTCAGAGGATTTCGGCCGTATTTATCTTTTCTCTTCTTCAAATATTTATCCAAATCCCTTTTAACCATTATATTTTGGCATCAATAATCTCACAGAATCTGACATGACAGACGGATGCCCAACAACCCATCATGCCTTTGGAAGAACTATCCACTTATAGTCCTGCTCATTCCCCATGGCTCTGCAAACTCTCTCCTTTTCGAGGATTTATCCAGTTCCCAACTGGAAGTTACCTTTGGATTTGCTTCCCCAGTCCTTTCAGACGTAGGAGTTGCCAACCCTCCAGGATTGGCCTGGAGACCCCAGGAATTGAAAATCAATTGCCAGGACACTTGCTGTGTGCAACACTAGAGAAAAACCATCGGGGTATTGAGAAGATGTGATTTTCTTTCAACGATTCTCTCTCCCAAGTATAAAAATATTGTGGGGGGGTGGGATGGGGTGGTGAGTGGGAAAGGCAGTTTGACTGACAGCCAAACATCATCCAGTTGGGGACTGAGTCTTGTGACTTTCCGTTTGGTGTAGGGAGACAGTGCGTCACGTGATGGATATGCTGGTTGATGACTGGCTGGAGCCTGGGGGGCAAGTCATGCGGTGAAACCTCCAGCAGTATGTTTGATCACACTTGGCAACCCTACTCAGACAGAACATTCTGGATTATAATGATTTGCTGCATGAAAGGATTTTTCTGAGCTCCTTCCTGGTTCTTTTACAAATAATCTTAAATTAGTGTTACCAAAACAGTTTCTTCCTGTTTACTCGATTAAACCCTTCATAATTTTAAATGTCTTTATTGAATCTCCTCTTATTCTCCTCTATTTCAAGGGGAACAATCCATGATTGCTCGATTCATTGCAGATGTTTTCTTTGGAATATTGCCACTCTCAACAGCAGGAACACAGAGACTTTCACCCTTTACTCTATAAATATTTGTACATTGGCACAGCCATTGGCTGCAAAGATCACTTGTCAACCCGTGGTCCCAAAAGGAAGACACATCTTTCTAGACCTGGTAAGCAACGTCTCATGATCCCAAGCTTCAACAGGTCCTCCCCCACTCCAAACCAAGGTCAAAGGTTAGCCCCTCTATGTACGCCAGCAGGATGAGGTCAATGTGAATCTTGAAGTGAGATTCCATGTTAGATCACATTGAATGTATTCAAGAGGTGGCTAGATATAGAACTTGCGGCGAATGGGATCAAAGGTTACGGGGAGAAAACAGGATTACGTTATTGAGTTGGACAATAAGTCATGATCATAATGAATGGTTAAGCAGGCTCGAAGGGCTAACTGGCCTCCTCCTGTTCCTATCTTCTATATTTCTATCATGTTTGCTCATTTCCCCGGTGCTTGTATTATTCATGTTGACGAGAATGATATGAGGGATGAAAGACTTTAGTTATATGGAGGGACCAGTAAGCTGGGATTGTTCTCCTCAGAGCATAGGTTGAGAGAAAATTTACTGGAAGGAAGCCATGGGCCTTGGACTGGAGAAGTTGTGAATGTTTTCTAACTTTGGCTGAACAATATTGTGTTGACAATTAATAAAAGTACAGGGAATATGCATCACCCATGGGACCTGGCCAACTAACAAACTCAGTAAAGTCAAATGTGTATCTCAAAGCTTTGCTAATTAGAATCATAGAATCCCTAGAGTGCAGAAGGAGGACATTCGACCCAACGAGCCAACAACAATCCCATCCAGCTCTTATCCCTGCAACCCCATGCATTTACTCCACTAATCCCCCTAATATTAGGGGGCAATTTAACATGGCCAATCAACCTAATTCCCACATCTTTGGAGTGTGAGAGGAAACCGAAGCACCTGGAGGAAACCCACGCAGACACAGGAGAATGTGTAGACTCCACACCTGAGGCCAGAATTGAACCTACGTCCCTGACACTGTGAGGCAGCAGTGCTAACCACTGTGCCACCATGCCACCATAACTTGGGGCAACAGAAACACTTCCATGAATCACACTGCCTTGCGTTTGTAATAAGAAAGTTTCTTATCTCATAATACTGTTCAAAGCTTCCTCATGACCATGCTTCCATTGTCAGTAGCAGTATTACTCACACTCCCAAACAATGAGCGGGCTCTTCACACATCATCCTCTCTGCTCCCTGACCTATAATGGCTCCTGGTTCAGTGGTGCCTCAAATTTAAATTTCTCATCCTCATTTACAGGTCCACCTATGGCCTCACCTTTTCCTATCTTTGTAAGCCACCCCAACCTCTGAGAACCCAGTGAGATCTCTGCACTCCTCCAATTCTGCCCTCTTGTCCATCTCAGATTACCTACACTCCACCATGGGTGGCTGTGCCTCCAGCTGCCTGGGCTCCACGTTTTGGAATTCTCTCATTAAAATCCTCTCCCACTTTCTATCTCACTCCATTGAGATGATTCTTAAAGCTTGTTGCTTAAAACTTCCCTTGACCCCTCTATCCTTGCAAAACTGCTGCCCCATCTCCAGCCTTCCTGTCCTCTCCAAAAGTGTGGAGCATTGATTCCCAAATCTGTGCTCATCTTTCCCAGAACCTCCCCAATCAGGTTTCTGCCCTGCCACAGAACCGAAACAACTCTCATCAAAGTCACACCATGACGTCCGATGTGCGGAAGGTAAACTTTCTCAAACTACCTGCAACCTTTGTTAAGTTGAGTGCACCATCCTCCTGCAACGCTTCCCCACTTCTGTTCAGCTGGGTGGGACTGTTCTCACCCAAACCATTCTTACCTATTTAATCGCAGCCAGAGTCACTGGCAATGGCTTCTCTTCCAGCTCCCGGACTGTTGTGTCTGGTGTTTCCCCTTGAATCTCTACTATTTCTTATCGGCATGCTGCCTCACAACAACTTTGTCCAAAGGCATTTGCATTTTCACTCCCAGCTTTACCTCACCACAATCAGCCTCAACCTCTCCATGGTGTCTAAATTGTCAAATTGTGTTTCCAGCACAGGATAGGGTAATCAAAATTTTCCTCCAAATAAACTTTGGGAATACTGAAGGCACATTGTCTTCGATCCACCACACAAAATCTGTTTTCCAACTACCGACTCCGAATCTTTGTCTTGGAAAGTTCCTGAGACTAAACCAACTTTGCTGAAATATTTAACCTCAAGTGAGCTTCACATCGCCTGACTTTGTTCTTGCCTCCACTCTTCTGTTGCTGAATCCCTCAGCAATGCCTCTATCACTTGCTGACCAGACTATTCCAAGGCATTCCTGTCCGGTCTTCCCCATTCTACCCTCTGTAAATTTGATTTTTTTCAAAGTTTTGCTGCCTGTCCTCACTCGCATCAAATCCTGTTCACCAATCATCCCTGTGTCCGCTGACATCCAGTTAAGCAACACCATGATTTTCTTATTCTCATTGTTTTTCAAATTTCCCCATGGCCTTTCCCCTCACTATCTCTGTAATCTCCTTTGTGGCTCTCTGAGATATCCTCCAATTCCGACCTCTCGAGCACCCTTGATTGTAATTGTTCCACCACTGATCTGAATTGATTTGATGTATCATTGTACATGTATTAGTATATAGAGAAAAGTATTGTTCCTTGCACATTATACAGACAAAGCATACCATTCATAGAGAAGGAAAGGAGCGAGTGCAGAACATAGCCATAGCTAGGATGTAGAGAAAGATCAATGCAAGTTAGGTACATTCAAAAGTCTGAGAAGAGGTTGTTTTTGAGTTGGTTGGTACATGATCTCAGACTTGTGTATCTTTTTCTCAATGGACGAAGGTGGAGGAGAGTATGTCCAGGGAGCATGAGGTCCTTGATCATGCTGGCTGCTTTTCCGAGGCAGCAGAAAGATGGGAGATTGGTTTAAGTGATGGTCTGGGCTTCATTCACGACCTATTGTTATTTCTTGTGGTCTTGGACAGAGCAGGAACCATACTAAACTGTAATACAACCAGAAACATTGCTATCTACGGTGCATTTGTAGAAGTTGGTGAGAGCTATAGCAGACATGCCAAATTTCCTTAGTCACCTGAAAAAGTGGAGATGTTAGTGGGCTTTCTTAACTATAGAGTCCACATGGGAGGACAGTGACAGGTTGTTGGTAATCTGTACACATAAAAAGTAGAAGCTGTCAACCATTTTTACTTCATCCCCATTGATGTAGACAGGGGCATGTCCTCCACTACGGTTCCTGAAGTCGATGATTATCTCCTTCGTTTTGTTGACATTGAGGGAGAGACTATTGTTGTTGCACCAGTTCACCAGATTCTCTATTTCCTGTATTGTGTCTTGTCATTGTTTGAGATCTGACCCACTATGGTGGTGTGATCAGCAAACTTGAAAATTGAGTTGGAGGGGAATTTAGTCACACAGTCATAGGTGTATAAAGAGTATAAGGGGCTGAGGACACAGCATTGTGGAGCACTGGTGTTGAGGATGATTGCAGCTGAGGTGTTGTTGCCTATCCTTACTGATTGCGGTCTGTGGTTAGGAAGTCCAGGATCCTGTTGCAGAAGGAGGAGCCGAGCCCCAGGCCACTAAGTTTGGAGATGAGCCTCATAAGAGGCCATGTCTTCAGATGTCAGTGTCCAGGGCTTTGGATTTCCCTCTCTACACCTCTCCATCTCTCTCTTCTTTAAGTCGCTCCGTAAAACTTGTCTCTGCAATGACGTTGCTGGTTTTCTGCACTAAGCTTTACTTTTATGGCTCAGTGGCCATTTTGTTTTATATGCTCTTGTGAAGCACCTTGAGACAATATGAATTAAAGTGGCCATATAAATGCAATATATTGTTGTTCAGTATGATATGTCTATTTTTGTACCTTTTGGGATTTAATTCCCAATCAAAAATCAAATTTGGCCCAGAATCCCCACAAGAGAGACAAACCAGATCCAAGGTGACAAGACAAGATAAACGTCCCATCTTGGGCTCGATCAAACAAGAGCAAAGCTGACAGGATGAGGCATTCCACCCCATCGAGTCTGCATTGACCACAATGCCACTCAGGCCCCATCCCCACAATCCCATGCATTTACCTTAGCTAGTCCCCATGACACAAAGGGGCAATTTAGCATGGCCAATGTACCTAACCAGTACGTCTATCGGACTGTGGGAGGAAACCGGAGCACCTGGCGGAAACCCACACATACCCAGGGAGAATGTGCTGACTCCACACAGACAGTGACCCAAGCCAGGGGTCAAACCCGGGTCCCTGGCACTGTAAGGCAGCAGTGCTAACCACTGTGCCACCTTGCCGATCCAATAGCATGTGGCTTAAAAAAATTGCTTTAGGTGAAGCCTCAGTGTAACCTCATTGGCCAAGACCAATTGCAAGGTCAGATACTATGCTTGAACTTAGCCAAAAGGTTGGCCTCTTAGCTTATTTCCGGGTGATATTCCAAGGACTAGAAATAGGACTGAATTTGGCAGCAGATGTTCATGTAATATCCAGAACCTAAGGATAAAATTACTGCTAAACTAGTTCTCAAACAAGCAAGGACTGGCTATGATTGGCTCAGCTGATTAGTCATCAACTCCACCCAGAAAGTAACTTACTACTTGTTTCCAATAGCAACAGGTTGGATATTTCTGCATCTTAACCTCCTCTTCTCCCGGAAAGGCCTGCCACCTGACTCCACCCTTGCCACCCACACCCACAGCAAATTTGGCTGGAACATTACATCTCACAAAGGGAGATCTATTGCACAACACATGGCCTGAACAGGGGCAGTTATGAAGCACAATGGACTTTATTATCTCCTCACCCACCACAAAACAAATGCGTTTTACTCACATAACTGAACAAATAAGAAAGGTAAAGAAAGAACTTGCTTTTCTGTCACAAGTTTCACCATCTCCCAGGACACGCCAAAGCACTTCACAGCCAACAAAGTACTTTTAAAATTTAGTCACAGGTGGAGACAGCCAATTTGCATACAGCAAGGTTTCATAAACAGCAGTGAGAAAATGCCCAAAGATTCTGTCTTTCAGGGGGGCAAAGTGTATTGATGGCACAGTGGTTAGCACTGCTGCCTCACAACATGAGGGACCTGGGTTTGATTCGAGGCTTGAGTCACTGTCACTGCAGAGTCTGCACATTCTCCCCGTGTCGGCGTGGGTTTCCTCTGGGTGCTCTGGTTACCTCCCACACTCCAAAGATGCGCGGGTCAGGTGGATTGGCAATGCTAAATTGTCGGGGCCGACTTCTCTGAAAATTTGTGCCCACATTCTGGCGCAAAATCGCAATAAATTCGGGCATTGGGCCTTTAACGTGATCTCCCCCGAATCCAAGCAGATCGTGGCTTTACTGACACCCAATTCAGGTGTGGTTCTGGTCTGCGCCCGAATCAGGCAGCCCAATGATTTAAATGCATTAGCATGCATTTACATCGATTTAATGAACCGCGCGCCCAACTCTCCCACCAAATCCCACTTTACTGTCTTCTGGTCTGTTCCGGATCCGCGCTGTAAGCAACCTGCAAAATAAAAATCCGAGGCCGATTTTTATTTTGCAGGGAACCTCCGAAGCGGGTTCAGAGCCGACAACGGCTCTCTGACCCAAATCATCCTCTGAGGGGGTGGGTGGGGGGGCGGGGTCAGATCATTCTCAGGGGGGCAGTGGGGTGGGGGGGGTTGTCAGATCATTCTCTGGTTGGAGGGGAGTGAGGTCACATCGTTGTCTAGTTGGGGAGTGAGTGAGTGAGGAAGAGGAGGCAGGTCAGATGTATCTCTGGTGGTGGTGGGGGTTGAGAGCTGATCATTGTCTGGTGGTGGGTGGGAGAGGGCTGATCGTGGTCTGGCGTTGGGGGAGAGGATGCAGGTCAGATATTCCTCTGGAGGGGAGGAGGAGTGAGGCTAGACCATTCTTTTGGGGGGGGGGGTTGGCGTGAGGCCAGACCGTTGTCTGGGGGAGAGGGAAGGAAGACGGGTAAGATGTATCTCAGGAGGGCGGGCAGATGGATCTCTGGTGGGGGGGCAGGGGGGTTCTGCTGCCACTCTGCGGGTGATCGGTGTGGGTGGGGGCGGGGCGGTAGGGGGCAGGGGTAGCAGTAGGTCTGGGTAGTCGGGGGGTGGACTTGTCAACAAGGGACCAACGACAGAAGAGGAATGTGTGTGGGAGCTTGCACTTGGACTGAAAGGACCAAACGGTGCAGATTTGAAATGTTGCTGGAAAATTCACCTAGCTTGCACTTGAGGGCAGATCTCCAGAGAAAACCCTCACCATGAAACACAGTTCTGGGCTAGAAAAAAAAGAATGGAAGTAGATCCTTGAAAGCTAAAAATCACCCCACCCCCCCGCTACCAGACTGACCACCACCCCTGCCCCCCTCCTCCCCCCCCCCCCCCCCAAAAACTCCTCAAACTGCTTTGCAAGCAACTAAGCAGTTTTTTTTTTAAGGATAATCACTGCTGTACCAGTCACGGCAGCCAATTTGTGCACAGCAAGCTCCCAACGATACAAATCTGTTTTAGCTGTGTAGAACGAGATTCTAAATTAGCTAAGAAGATAACATAGGTTTAGTTTCAGTAACACATGGGGAGGGAAGAATTAAAATAATTTTTACTCAATATTAGATATCAACGGTTTTTAGTCATGTGTGAATGCATTTAATTGAAGTAAAAATATATATTATGACTCTGTTTGTGAAGTATTTTTATTCAACTGAGAAAACATAGAATCATAGAATCCCTACAGTGCAGAGAAAGACCATTCGGCCCATTGAGTCTGCACCAACACCAATCCCACCCAGGCCCTATCCCCATAACCCCACATATTCACCCTGCTAATTCCTCTAACCTATGCATCCACTAAGACACGAAGGGGCAATTTAGCATGGCCAATCAACCTAACCCGCACATTTTTTAAATAATATATATTAACTAAAATTTAACATGTCTGTCCCACTCAGTAAAAATGCTAACACTGCAAATATTGCAAGCATTTACTTAAAGAATGCAGAAGCGGCAGTTATGGAATTTGAATGTTCATGACCTGCTTAACATAATGGTTCAATAAGAACAAACAGTGCAACAATCAGATTTAGAATATAGTAGAGTTAGTTAACAAGCATAAGATAGCATCAGATCCAAGGGCCCTGGATTTGATATTATCAAGATGCTTTGGTATTTATGTCACAGATGATACAAGAAAGGAGTGGCATCTTCCAATTGTGCCAAAAAGGTGGGAATCAGATATCAGGATGGACCAATAGAAGTGTCACTCTATAGGGTGTCATACTGCAATTGACTAAGACATGATAAAGACTGACAATTTAACATGCAATGAAATTGAATTAAGCTAAAGACTTAGATAAGAAAGAAAGGTATAATCATATTTGAATTTTGGCACAAGGTTGGAATCTTTGGATGACTTGGTGGTACTCTAGGCTGCTGACAATCTGACTTAAGTATTGTATCAGTCTAATGTAGGTCTTTGTTCTTTGTACTGTTTATATGTTTTATAACAAAACTAGTTTTGGAAAATATATTTATTACATTTTAAACCTGAATTTCAATTACCTTCGTGAAAAATATTAAATAGAATTACTTCTTAATCTTTCTGAAGAACATGTCAGCTTCCGAGTACAGAATTCCCCACTTCAAGCTGGTTAAGGGATACCTATTGACCTGGAGAGAACTCCCCTGCTGTTCTCCAAAATAAAGCTATGGGTGTCTAACAGACCCTTTGTATTAGAGCTCATCTGGCCCCTGAATCCTGGCTTGGAGATGAGGGTGCTATACACTGAGCTACAGCTGATCAAACTGCTCAGAAACTGTTTAGTTAGCTGATTCAGGGCTATAGAATGAAGATTTGGTAGAAATACTGTGTCCAAGTCCCTCCCTCACTCCACCCATGAATCTTGGTGGTGGAATGCAGTAACACTGGACTGGTGTAAATTCCATAGATAACTGAATCACACCCGCCATTCATTCTGCTTTACAGACCAAAGCTGCATTTATACAGGAGCTCTGGAGTCAATCAGAGCACAGGACATAGAAACATGAGAGCAGGAGGAGGCCATTTGGCACTTCGAGCCTGCTCCACCATTCAGCATGATCATGGCTGATCATCCAACTGAATAGCCTAATTCTGCTTTCTCCCAGTAACCTTTGATCCCATTCGCCCCAAGTGCTATATCTAGCTGCCTCTATGAGCTGCCCTTAATGTTTCTGGTTTCATCCTGTGACTGCCTGACTAATGCTGCAGAATCTCGTGTCCAGTTGCTGGGTCCACCTTGCCTTTTACCTGTGTGCCCCATTTTGCTCTGAATTTTGGAACTTTTCTCCATCCACAATTGGCCTGATTATGGATTCCAATCAGGATTAATGGGATTCCTATTCCAGAGAGATAAGTAGAATTCCCAATCCTTGGAGTCTCTAGGAATCAATGATTGATCTCTTGCACCTCTGTGACAAAAATACCCATGGGAAAACCTGTTGGGAAAAGAGGAATGAAGGCCTTGATAGTGAGGCCGAGATGGGGGTCAAAGTGGCGAGGGGGCTAGGGGTGGGGGGAGGAATTATCCATAGCAGCTGAGCTTGGAAGAGGCATGCAATATGGAAGGCGGGGGCCTTTTAAGAGAGGCTCCTCCCTGCTCCCCTGCCCCCCACCCCACTTCACCTGTCGAAAGCCCTAGCAGGGTTACATGTCAGATCTCTCCACTCCCCCTGAACTGCCCCATCATCTGAAAATTGGTATGCAGCTCCTAACTGAGCCTCAATTTGGGGTCAGACAGGCCTAGACCTCATACGCCCCCATGTAAAATTATGGGCTGTTAGAGGGCAGATGGGAGACCGGTGGGAAGGCCAGTCAGAGAATTTTACAGCATCAAAACCCACCCCACAAAAATCTGCCAGAGATTCTGTTCCCATTCCAATGGAAGGGACGGAAGGTCACAAGGTGAAACCTCCTAGAAAAACATCCAACCAGAACTGGCAAGTTTCAGAGTGAGGCTGTCACCTTAACCTCATGTCAAGCAAAAAGGTACGAGTGTCCTTGAACTAAGTGCTGGCCCCTGGGATGGTGATTATACAGCGGCTGACAGGAATTTTAACTTAACTCCACCCCACACTCTGCTGGTGGGCCACCGATGTGATCAGACTGCTTTCTCCATCTTGTGCATGGAGATAGGGCGGGTGAAGAGGAGAGGTGGTAAGATGTTGTTTCGGAGAGTCAGTGGGCCAAATGGCCTCCTTCTGCACTGTAGGGATTCTATTTCCTTAAACATGAGTTGTAATGACCACAAAATCAGATCCTTGTCTCTAACAAGCTCATGTTACAGAATCCAACTCGTCAAATCATAGAAACCCTACAGTGCAGAAGGAGGCCATTCAGCCCATTGAGTCTGCACCAACAACAATCCCAGCCAAGCCCTATTCACAACCCCACAGATTTACCCCACTAATCCCTCTAACCTACACATCCCGAGACATTATGGACAAACTGGCATGACCAATCAACCTAACCCTCACATCTTTGGACTGTGGGAGTAAACCAGAGCACCCGGAGGAAACCCACGTAGACACGGGGAGAATGTACAAACTCCACACAGATAGTGATCCAAGCCGGGAATCGAACCCAGGTCCCTGGAGCTGTGAGGCAGCAGTGCTAACTACTGTGCCACCGTGCTGCCCCAGAATTTCTTTCAACACAATTCTATTTATAGAATTCTTCATCATTGAGTTCAAAATTCATTCCAAAATTTGAGGGGGGAGAGATGGCAGTTTTGTGGTAATGTCATTGACTAGTGACCCAGGCGAATATTCAAACTCCACCACAGCAGTTAGTCTCAGCAATGGTAACTGTGAAACCAGTATAAATGATCAAAACCTATCTGGTTCACTCATGTCCTTTAGGGAAGAAATCTACCATCTTTACCTGGTCTGGCCTACATGCGACTCCAGAGCCACAATGGAGTCTCAAAGGACACTCAATGGAGAGGCAACAAATGTTATCCTTGTTAGTGAAGCCCACATCAGTGGATGGGAAATTAGGGATGAGCAACAAGTGCTGGCCCACATCCCATCAACGAATAAAAAGAAATTCAGGAACCAAGCTTCACCTTCCACCTGACTAGAGCAGACACTAGCTTCTTCAAAGGACTTGTACCAACTTTAATGCCTACATTCTCTGCACAATAACACTTATTTACAACACATTAAAACACAAAGTGGACTTCAGTTCTACCAGACCTGGAAGAATTCCCCCTTTTCCAGCATCTATCTCCTGTGACTCCAGTCCCACAGCAATGTGGTTAATGACTCATTGCTCCCTCAAATGGCCAAACAAGTTATTCAGTTGTAGCAATTAGGGATGAGTAACAAACGCTGGCCTTGTCAGCAATGACCACATCCCATGAAATTTTTTTTTTTCAAAATTTGTCCACTCTATCAAGGTCCTTCGTAATTTTATGCACTGGGGAGAGTATTCCATCATACTCTTAGCTTGTGCCTTGTAGGTGGTGAGCAGGTTTTGGGGAGTCAGGAGGTGAGCTACTTGCCACAAGATTCCTAGCCCCTGATTTGCTCTGGTAGCCACAGTATTTATATGGCTTGTCCAGTACAGTTTCTGGTCAATGGTAACCCCTCAGGATGTTGATTATGAGGAATGCAGTGATGGCAATGCCATTGAATGTCAAGAAATGATGCTTAGATCCTCTCTTTCTGGGTTGCTTTTTGTTTGAAAAAAATGGCCAAGAGGTGACCTGGAAGTCTTTAAGACTTTGAAAGATTTTGAAAGAGCCCCAGACCATCAATGTAAGTTAGTCACCAAAAAATCCAGAAGGAACTCTTTACCCAGAGTGGGATGGGGAAATGGCTGAGGCCTTGAATAACTTTTTTGTTTCGGTCTTCACGGAGGACGACGTGAATAATTTGCCGGGTGTTAGCAATGGAAAGATGGTAGAACTGGAGGGTCTCAATGACATTATTGTTACTAGAGAGGCGGTGCTCGACAGACTGGAGGGACTGATTATGGACAAGTCCCCAGGACCGGATGGAATGCATCCAAGGGTTCTGAAAGAAATGGCGGAGGTGATAGTGGAGGCCGGAGTTGAGGGGGTTGAACTATGAGGAGAGGCTGAATAAACTAGGCTTGTACTCGTTAGAGTTTAGAAGAATGAGGGGAGATCTCATTGAGACATATAAGATGATGAATAGGATGGTTAGCATAGAGGTGGAGAGACTCTTCCCGCTCAGAAAGGACAGTAGGACTAGGGAACATAGCCTCAAGATAAAGAGGGGGCGGTTTAGAACGGAGTTGAGGAGGAACTTCTTCACTCAAAGGGTGGTGAATCTCTGGAATTCTCTGCCCATTGAAGTGGTGGAGGCTGCCTTGCTAAATATTTTTAAGACGCGGGTTGATAGGTTTTTGATAGGCAAGGGGATTAAGGGTTATGGGGAGAGGGCGGGAATGTGGAACTGAGCCACAACAAATCAGCCATGATCTTATTGAATGGCGGGGCAGGCTCGAAGGGCTAGATGGCCTATTCCTGCTCCTATTTCTTATGTTCTTATGTTCTTATGTGGTGAGATTGTGGAACTCACTTACCATAGAGTGTACTTGAGGCAAATATTATTGATGCTATACTATAGGTTTATAGGTACTATAGCTTTCCCATATCTAAGGAAGGGTTGTTGGTTCTGAAGAGAGTCCAGAGGAGTTTCATGAGAGTGATCCTAGGAGAGAAAAGCTTGACGTATGAGGAGTGTCTGAGGACTCGGGATCTGTACTCAATGGAGTTTAGAAGGATATGGGGAGGGATCGCACTGAAATATACAGAATACCGAAAGGGTTGGATAGAGTTGACGTGGAGAAGATGTTCCTATTAGCAGAAGGGACTAAGATCTGAGGGCACTGTCAGAGTAAAGGGATGACCCTTCAGAACTGAGGTGAAGCGGAGTTTCTTCAGCCAGAGGATGGTGAATCTGTGGAATTCATTGCATAGAAGGCTGTGCAGGACAGGTCATTGGGTGTATTTAAGACAGAGATAGGTCCTTGATTGGTAAGGGGATCAAAGGTTACGAGGAACAGGCAGTAGAATGTGGTTGAAATATTTATCAGCCAAGGTTGAATGGTGGAGCAGACTCGATGGGCCAAATGACATAATTCTACTCCAATATCTGATGGTTTTATGATCTACATTAGAGAAAGGGAACAACAAGAACAGATGTGTATGATGGAAATGGGATAAGAAGAATAAGGTTGGATGGGAAAGGCTTGAAGGAGACTTGTTGAAGCCAAAAGGACTGGTTTGGCTGAATGGCCTGTTTCTGTGCTGTATATTCTATGTAATTTAATTTACAAACTTGCTTAAAAGCCAGAAAGGTGGAAGTTTGGCCAGCTGCTGACAAAATCTACAATGTCATTGCTTGTAGATGCCAAGTCTGAGGTGTGCCTCAGGGATCTGTTTTGGGGCCACTGTTGTTTGTAATTTTTATTAATGATCTGGATGAGGGTATAGTTGGGTGGATTAGTAAATTTGCTGATGACACCAAAGTTGGAGGTGTGGTAGATTGTGAGGAAGGGTGTCATAGTCTGCAGGGAGACTTAGATAGGTTGCAGAGCTGGGCCGAGAGGTGGCGGATGGAATTTAATGCGGAGAAGTGTGAGGTAATTCACTTTGGTAGGAGCAACAGATGTGTCGAGTATAGGGCTAACAGGAGGACTTTGAATAGTGTGGATGAACAGAGGGATCTAGGTGTGTGTGTACATAGATCCCTGAAAGTTGGGAATCAAGTAGATAAGGTTGTCAAGAAGGCGTACGGTGTCTTGGCGTTTATTGGTAGGGGGATTGAATTTAGGAGTCGCAGTGTAATGTTGCAACTGTACACTACTCTAGTGCGGCCGCACTTGGAGTACTGTGTGCAGTTCTGGTCCCCGCATTACAAGAAGGATGTGGAGGCGTTGGAGAGGGTGCAGAGGAGGTTTACTAGGATGTTGCCTGGTATGGTGGGGAGGTCCTATGAGGAGAGACTGAGGGATCTAGGGTTGTTTTCGTTGGAAAGAAGGCGGCTAAGAGGGGATCTTATTGAAACATATAAGATGATTAGAGGTTTAGATAGGGTGGATAGTGATAGCCTTTTTCCTCGGATGGAGAAAGCTAGCACGAGGGGGCATGGCTTTAAATTAAGGGGGGGTAGCTACAGGACGGATGTCAGGGGTAGGTTCTTTACCCAGCGGGTGGTGAGGGATTGGAATGCCCTGCCTGCTGCAGTTGTAAATGCGTCTAGTTTGGGGGCGTTTAAGAGATCTCTGGATAGGTTTATGGACGAAAAGGGATTGGTATAGGCTAGTGGGTCATTGTTTTTGTAACTGGTCGGCGCAACATCGTGGGCCGAAGGGCCTGTTCTGCGCTGTAATGTTCTATGTTCTATGTTCTATGTTCTAAGTCATTTTGACTCTCCCATTTCGAGTTTGCACAACATGAATTTCATCAATTCAAATGGGGTGGGGCTGAAGTTGTTGATTTGAGCTGAATGTAGATTTAGTTAATAATGTTCAATAAAGCTAACACCAGAGCTGAACGGTTTATGTCAAGCAGGAAAGATCGTACAAGCTGCAGCTCTTTTCTCTACTAGAGGAAGCTGAGGGGGAGGACCTGATGGGTATCTTTCAAATTATGAAGTGATTTGATCAGCTAGATGTGGAGAAAGTGTTTCTAGCTGTCTGATGGGCCATGAATATTAGTTGGTCTCTAATAAACTTAAGAGTGAATTCAGGAGAAACTTCTTTACCCAGAGAGTGATGGGAGTGTCGACTTTGGAATAGTTGAAACAAATAACAGATGTATTTAAAGGGAAACTAGATACTTACACGAGGGAAAAATGGAATAAATGATATGTTGATATGGTGAGAAGGGGGCGGGGGGAGACTTAGGTGGAGCATAAACACCCAGAATTGACCAGTTGGGCTAAATGGATCTTTCTGGGCTCTTAATTCCATTTAATTTTGCATAATCCATTTAATTAACATATCCTATCTGACCAACCATATGATTGTCTTCCTTTTTTTAAAAGTTTATTTATTAACATCACAAGTAGGCTTACATCAACACTGCAATTAAGTTACTGTAAAAATCTTCTAGTCGCCACATTCCAGTGCACTGAGGGAGGATTTAGCACGGCCAATGCACCTAACCAGCACGTCTTTTGGACTGTGGGAGGAAACCAGAGCTCCCAAAGGAAACCTATGCAGACACAAGGAGAATGTGCAACTCTGCACAGACACTGACCAAGCTAGGAATTGAACCCGGATCCCTGGCGCTGTGAAGCAGCAATGCTAACCACTGTGCCACCGTGTCGCAGGGACAGTCGAATAGAATACAAGTTCTGAATAAATTATTTTGCTTACCCAAAATAGGCTATTACTATCAATTAAATCATCAATGTGAAAACAGAACCTCCCTTACCAGAGGATGGCCACACCCTACAATTGGCTAGGTGGTGCACCTCTGCATGTGTGCTATTGTTTGCGAATGCAAAATTTGTGTGTACTTAATATTATTCACAATGTTCGTGATTTGTACATAACGTAGTCTGTTTGTTACAAGTCAGTATTGCGCATAGTCGGTGAGAGAAGCTAACCAATGAACCCACACCATAAAAGGCCAGCCAAGGAGTGAATGGATCTGTAGTGGTGTAAAAATCACTTCATTATTTGTATTGTAGGAGGTCTGTTGTTTGCGGACTAGTCAAGATCAAGAGCAGTAAACAGATGATACTGGGTTAAAGGGAAGAGTTTGTGGAATTAAACCTGAGGTGGATGAGGAGGTGAAGGATAGGAGGAGATTGGGAGATATAGGTGGGGAGGCAGAAGCATAGCGGTAACCCAGATCTCAGGGCAATAAAAACAGAAAATGCTGGAAAATCTCAGCAGTCTGACAACATCTGTGGAGAGAGAATGGAGCCAACGTTTCAAGTCTGGATGACCTTTTGTCAGAGCAGAGCTGTCAGATCTGCTGAGATTTTTCAGCATTTTCTCTTTTCGTTTCCAATTCCAGCATCCACAGTATTTTGCTTTTAGTCAAGGTAATGCTCTGGTTCAAATGTTTTGTCTTTTTATTCCACAGGTGTTGGTCCACCTTGTTGTCAAACGAGGGGCATGCACACGGTGGGTCGTGCGTGGGCTGCTCTTGGAGGTTCCGGGAGTGGCCTAGTACTTTGTGTCGTTGTGTGTGCTTAATCCTGGACCAGCAGACGGGCGCCACAGCAGCTCAGTGACTATCACTGCTAGCTGTGCAGATACATGGATTTTGGCCTGTGTCTGTGGCAGTTTGCGCATTCTCCCTGTGGTTGCGTGGGTTTCCTCCGGGCGCTCTGGTTTCCTCTCACACCCCAAAGATGTGCTCTTAGGCTGATTGGTGTACCAAATTGACACTATTCTCCCCTGAATCTGGCTACATTAGGGGTTCCACTCATATACACACAGGGCAGGGTAGGTGTAGGAAGATGCGGCGGCACGGGCTCGTTGGGCCAAAGGGCCTGTTTCCCATGCTGGGTTGTTCTTTGTTCTTTGTTTGTTAAATCCCACCACAGCAGATGGTGAAATTTGACTTCAATAAAAATCCAGAATTAAAAGTCCAATGATGACCATTCCTGACTGTTGTAAAAAACCCATTTGGTTTGCACATGTTCTTTAGGGAGGGGAATCAGTTGTTTTCCCTGGTCTGGCCTACATGTGACTCCATAGCTGCAGCAATGTGGTTGACTTTTAACTGCCCCTTGAAATGGCCAAGCAAGCCATTCAGTTGTATTACAAAATTACAAAATCAATAGCACGATAGGTGTAACCACATGGAGCGCAGTGATTCAAGAAGGCAACTCACCACCACCTTCTCAAGAGCAATTAGGGATGGGTAATAAATGCTGACCTAGCCAGCGATGCCTACATCCTGTAAATGAATGGGTTTGGGGGTGGTGGGGTTGGAGGAAAGAGAATGATTGAGGAGAGTCACATGGGAAGGGCACATGGAAATGGGAAGAGGATTTAAATCAGGCTGGAGAGGATGGCTATTATGGGTAGGGAGAGAAAATGGCCTCAACAGGACTGTGGCCCAGAACATAGATGTCTCAGCAGAGGACAGTGCTGGAGAGGGGTTTTTGTCTCAATGGGAAAGGGATTTCACTTGGAGAGGAGGGGGAAAAGGGGACTGCAGGGGGACAAAACATAAGGGAAATGCCTCAATAAGAGGAAGACCTATTAGTTTTGTATCCTGGTTACTTTTCCAAGACTTTTCCTTTTTCCCTCTTCCATAATGTCACCTTTCAGACAGCCTCCTTCAGTTGTAACCAGCAGAGGGGAACTTTCCTACTCAACAACTGAGCTTCACATTTGATCAGCTTGACTGTCCTTTTAAAGGGTCTTTTTAAAAGCTCTTTCTTCCCATTCACCAGCCTTCCCAAATCACTACTACCCTCCCCAACTCCCACCTCCACCCAGTCACCCATCCCTCAGGGTTTGAATAGTTCTTTCCTTTAGGTCAGCTGTAATGTCATTAATTCATGGGCATGGGCCATGTCCGTGAAGGCAGTATTTATTGCCCGTCCCAATATGCAGAGTATGCGGGATAAACTGGGCCAGATATGTCTTTGCCATTTCTGGACCTGGTGCCCAGCTCAATGTCAGATAACCCATTCAGTTTTATTCTGCAATGGTACGATACAATTTAATGATCTGATGAGCGGTGAAGAATTACCCAACTTGCTGTGTGTCTGCAATCACAGTAAAGAACATGTGTCAGTGGATTGAATGGAGAACATGTACATGCCCAGCTCCTAGAAATCAGTGCAGACAGTACCCCGCGACCTGTATACAGAGGATATTCCCCTACTCCCACACAACCCCTGATGTGTACGCACATCAGTGCACACTCACAATAGATGTTAACATGTGGTTTTGAATGACAAATACATGTGGAGACTTCATTCTCTTGTAAACTCCATCCCCATATTTGCCACACCTAATTTCTTTAAATTTATTCCGCAGACATGTGACTCCACAGATAATAATGTGGCTAACTCTTCATTCTAGTAAATCACAAAGCTGTCATGGGGTATTTTGCTCATCTCCACTTGCCTTCGAGAAGATAAGCTGCCTATTTGACTCACTGCAGTATATCTGGTAATAGGTATAGCCACAGTGCTGTTAAGGAGAGAATTTCAGGATATTTCCCCAGCGACACTGAAGATAGTTAGCTATAATCCACCATAGGTATCTCTCTCTGTTACAGGGAGAAGTGCTTACACGGCTTGAGGGGCATCACTTTGCATCACACACAGGGCAGCAAGGAGGTAGCCCTCCAGAAACTGGCACAGCCAGCAGCCAGTGCAAAGATTAAACCCATGCCGTTGTATTATTCTCCACCACACTCCAACCTTCTAGCCAACTGAGCTAACTGACACCGCCCTCCCCCAGCAAGAGTTGCTCCTCAGGATGGTGTCTGGCTTACAAAGGAACTTGCAGGTGGTGGTGTTCCCATCTGTCTGCTGTGCTTGTTTAATATAGTAAGAAGTCTTACAACACCAGGTTAAAGTGCAGCAGGCTTATTTGGAGTCACGAGCTTTCAGAGCGCTGCTCCTGCACTCACCTGATGAAGGGGCAGAGCTCAGAAAGCTTGTGATTCCAAATAAACCTGTTGGATTTTAACCTGGTGTTGTGAGACTTTTTACTGTGCCCACCCCAGTCCAATGTTGGCAGCTCCACATCTTGTCGAATAGAGGTTATGTTTGGAATGTGCTTCTAAGGAGCCTTGGTGTGTTTCTGCAGTGCACCTTATAGATGGTACATACTGCTGCTACTGAGTGTCAGTGATGGAGGGAGTGAATGTTGAAGGTAGTAGATGGGGTGTCAATCATGCAGGGATACTTTGTCCTGGATGTGTTGAGTTTCTTGAATGTTGTTGGAGCTGCATCCATCTAGGCTAGTGGGGTGTATTCCATTACCTTCCTGACTTGTATCATATAGATGGTGGACAGCCTTTGGGGAATCTGCAGAATTCTCAGCCTCTGACCTGCTCTGGTAGCCACAGCATTTCTATGGTTAGCCCAGTTCAGTTTCTGGTTAATGATAACCCTGATGTGGAGAAGCCGGCGTTTGACTGGGGTGGGCACTGTAAGAAGTCTCACAACACCAAGTTAAAGTCCATCAGGTTTATTTGGCAACACAAGCTTTCAGAGTCTCTCTCCTTCATCAAGTGAGTGAGAAGTTGTGTTCACAAATCGGGCACATATGGACACAAACTTAATTTACAAGATAATGGCTGATGCAAGTCTTTACAGGCAATCAAGTCTTAAAGGTAACTCCCCCCCACCCCGGATATCAATGGTGGAGGTTTGTTATGTGCAGAGCCCTCAGTCGCAGTGTAAATTAATTTCAGTTTCCATATACCTGGCTCTCTGTCCTCATGTACACAGCTCCCAGTTCCCATATTCACAGCTCCCAGGCTAAATGAACACAGCTCCCAGTCCTCATGTACACAGCTCCTCACATGTGCGCAACACTCAGACCCCATATATATGGCACATAGTCCTCATGCACACAGCCCTCGGTTCTCCATATACACGACTCTCCTTCCCTGTGTACACAGCTCTCCATCCCCGTGTACACAGTTCCCAGTCCCCTCGTACACAGTTCCCAGTCCCCTTGTACACAGCTCCCAGTACACAGCTTCCAGTCCCCATGTACACAGCTCACAGATCTCATGTACAAAGCTCTCAGTTCCCATGTACATAGCTCTAAGTCTCCATGTACACAGCTCCCAGATCTCGTGTACACAACTGTCAGTCCCCATGTACATAACTCTCAGTCCCCATGTAAACAGCTCTCAGTCTCCATGTACACAGCTCCCAGATCTCGTGTACACAGCTGTCAGACTCCATGTATACAGCCCCCAGTCTCTATGTACAAAAAAGAAGCACTCACTTTTGGCCGTTTCCACTCGAAAGTGACTGCGGGTTTCTCGCTGTAAAAGAGAGATGATTCATCCGCTGGGAACTCCGGGTCCTCATATAAGACCCCCTGTTGCAGACACTGCTTTTTCAGCTCCTGGTAGGTGAGTTTTCTGGGCTTCACCCCCATGGTGCCGCGGTCTTTCACCGCTCTCTTCTTCTGGGACCCCCCGCTGGCCGAAGTGAACACATAGGACATGTTGGACAGATCAGGAGCGAGTCCCCGAGCAGACAGTACAAAGTTTCACCTGTCCCCGAATGTGCTACCTGTTCCTGGAGCGCTCCACCTCTCTTTCCCCTGACCACACCTCTCCTCCTAACCTGGCTTCCCCTCCCACTGTCGTTGCTAACCCCAAAACTGGCACTCCTTCCACAAAACCTCTGCCCCTCTCACACCCATCTCCACAGAACACGAAACCCGAGGCTCACAACATGAAAGAGATGTCACACAACTTCAGATCTGCACCATTGAATCCCTACAGTGCAGGAAGAGGCCATTCCGCCCATCATGCCTGTACTCAAAGCAATCCCTGTAACCCCACGTTTTAACCTGCTATTCCCCCTGACACGAAGAGGAAATTTAGCATGGCCAGTGCACCTGATCTGCACACCTTTCAGACTGTGGGAGGAATCCAGAGCACCCAGAGGAAACCCACGCAGACACGGGGAGAACATGCAGACTCCACACAGACAATGACACGAACCGGGAATCGAACCCGATCCCTGGAACTGTGAGACAGCAGTACTAACCACCCATCAATTCTCCCTGGTACCTCAAGGGGAGGGGGATGAGGGGATCTGAGTAAGATGCTCTGTCAGAGAGTCAGTGCAGACTTGATGAGCTGAATGGCCACCTTCTGCACTGTAAGGGTTCTATGTTCTTTATCTCCAGATCTGGGACCCACCTCATGTTCCTCACTAAGCATTGTTGAGTCTGCCTCACTCCTCCTTATACCTTAGAACCTCAGTAATAACACATTTATTTCTCTAAAGTCATATTAGTCTTGAATAATGAACTCTGCTTCTCCCTCCACTGTTAGACCTGCTAAGTTTTTCCAAGATTTCACATTTCTGGCATTTTGCTTCTATTTAAGACATTTCCCTATAAACCTATTCGTATTTCCCTGTACCCCAAATACAAGGGCGGCACAGTGGTTAGCACTGCTGCCTCCCAGCATCAGGTTCAATTCCTGGCTTGGGTCACTGTCTGTGCAGAGTCTGCACATTCTCCTCATGTCTGCATGGGTTTCCTCCCACAGTCCAAAAGATGTGCTGGATAGGTGCATTGGCTGTGCTAAATTCTCCCTCAGTGTATCCAAACAGGTGTTGGAGTGTGGCGACTAGGGGATTTTCACAGTAACTTCATTGCAGTGTTAATGTAAACCTACTTGGGACTAATAAATAAATTTTACTTAAGTGTGTGAAGTATACAGACACTGAAATTCTACTGAGTAGGTCAATGGTATACAAATGCGTCTAGTGTTCATATGAGTCTGCTTTCCTCTGCTACTTATAGCAGAGGTGTTGGCCAGATTTTAATAAGTGGGTTAGTACCTCTGGTCTGGGAAACATGAATGTCCCATGTAAATGCACTGGAGAGAGTAGGCTATTATCTCACAACACAGGTTAAAGTGAATCCTGTGCATCCTGTACATTCAGAAACACAGTATGGGAGGGAGGGCCTGAGATTATATCTTACTCACTTCAATTACACATAAGAAACAAAAAAAACTAGCTGAACTGGGCCGACAGAACCATTCACTTTGTCCCTCAGATGTGGGAGTGCCTGGTATTGCGAGAAAGCGACTGTGAAACTGCTTTGTCCTCAACACCCCGAAACTATTTATTCACTTCATTCCTCTCTCTCCTCTAGTATTTCTGATGCAGCAAGAAAAAAGATAATTTGGATTTGATTTATTGTTGTCACATGCATTGGGATACAGTGAAAAACATTGTTTCTTACATTCTATACAATCAAAGCATACTATTCATAAAGTATTTGGGAAGCAGGAAATCCCCCTCCACCCACTTACTCACTCACTCAGCAGCCCTTACTCCCAAACCCCCTGCCCCCACTTGCCCCTTCCTCCCTTTGTAAGACAGCTTCACCAGGGTGTTGGCCATGTCTGTCCAGAAGTCACTGAACCCTGGGTCAAGGAGTTGCCTCTCCCACTTTGTGCTTGGGTCAGCGGCAGCACCTCTCTTCACCCCTACGCCGCTACTGAGCCCATGCACCACCCCCACACCAGCACTGAGGCCCATGCACCACCCCCACACCGATTCTGAGACCGCCAGTCACCTTTCCACTGCTCCTCCAATCACAGGTCCAGTCTCTCCGGCACTTGATGCTAATAGGCATAACTTCTATTAGCAGCAAGCATGGGAAAGAAACAGCTTGTGATTGGAGGGGATGTGAGTGGTGGAAAGGTAAGTTGTTGCACACTCACCTGAACACTTGTGTTTCAGAAACCCTGGCCCACAGATAGGGGGAGGCAGGGAAAAAAAACTTTATCCCTGAAAATCCGCCATTATACAATTAAGAGTAAAGTTCCCCCGAGAGAAATCTGGCATACAGATACGTCTGAAGGTATGTACACCACACTTTGGGAATCACTGTGCTGGCACTCTTATATCTGCGTTCAAGTTCCATTCCAGGGCTTGAGAACAAAACTAAGGCTGATATTGCAGTGCAATGCTGAAGGAGTGCTGCACTTTTGGAGGCATTATTTTTGGATGAGGCATTAAACTGAGGCCTTCTCTGCCTTTTCTGGTGGATGGTAAAGATTCCAGGGCACTATTTGAAGAAGAAAGGGGGAGATCTCCTTAGTGTTCTGGCCAACATTCACCCCTTAACCAAAATCACAAAAACAGGTTATCTGTTCATTATCATGTCACTGTTTGTTGGGAGTTTGCTGTGTGCATATTGAGGGCCACATTCCCTTTATTATAACAGTGACAAGACTTCAAAAGTACTTCATTGGCTATGAAGTGTTTTGAGACATGATGAAAAGCAGCAAGTCTTTCTTTTTTTAATTTTTTTATGTCTACCCAAGAGGGTAGGGAGAGCCTCAGTTTAACATCTCATTTGACAGATGGTACATCCAACAGTACTGCATTCCCTCAGTACGCTTCCGAATCGTGCAATTGCTTGACAAGCAAATGTTCCACAGCCCCATTTAAGCTTTACATCGCTGCGTCCAAGTCGGATTGTGAATGGTTGACCCAATCACAGATTAAAACCTCTGATCTATGTACTGTTGAACCAAACCAGCCCCCACAGTGCCAGGGACCCAGGTTCAATTCCTGGCTTGGGTCACTGCCTGTGCAGAGTCTGTACATTCTCCCCGTGTCTGTGTGCATTTCCTTCGGGTGCTCCAGTTTCCTCCCACAGCCCAAAAAATGTGCTGGTTAGGTGCATTGGTCATGCTAAATTCTCCCTCAGTGTACCAGAACAGGTTCTGGAGTGTGGTGACTAGGGGATTTTCACAGTAACTTCATTGCAGCCTACTTGTTACACTAATAAATAAACTTAAACTTTTATTCATTCTCACAAATGCATTTCTGGTCACAGTTGCTTTATCTTCAGTTTTTCCCATGTTAAGTCACAGAGGTGGACAAAGATGAACACGGGAATTATCCCTGGGTGTCTTGGCCAGGATTTATCCCTAACAGAGTTAGACAGAGTTCATTCAGAAAGAAGTTTCCATTGGTGGGGAGTCTAGAACTAGGGGTGATAGTTTGAGGATAAGGGGTAAATGCTTTAGAATTGAGGTGAGGAGGAATTTCTTCACCCAGGGTGGTGAATGTGTGGAACTCACTACCACAGAAAGTAGTTGAGGCCAAAACGTGTGATTTCAAGAAGAAATTAGATACAGCTCTTGGGGCTAAAGGAATCAAGGGATATTGGGGGAAGGGGGGATCAGAACATTGAATTTGATGATCAGCCATGATTAAGATGAATGGTGGAGCAGGCTGGAAGGGTCGAATGGCCTACTCCTACTTCTAGTTTCTATGTTCCTACATAAACAACATCTCAGAAGTACAGATTATCTAGTCATTTATCTCATTGCTGCTTTTAGGAGCTTACTGTGCACAAATTGATTGATGTGTTTCCTCCATTACAACCATGACTACATCTCAAAAAGTACTTCATTGGGTGTAAAGTACTTGAAATTGAGAAAGGTGCCGTATAAATGGGCCTCCTTCTGCACTGTAGGGATTCTGTGATGATTCTATGAAAGAAAGGGTTAACAAAATGACCCTCAAAAACTGTCCTGGTGTTTTGTGACCAATTGGGAATCCAAATATAAGCAAGTGGAGAGCTGACTAGTTAATGATTACCAAAACAAAAACATTTTACAACAGACTTTCCTGGACTGATCAAATCAAGCACACTATTCCAGAAAAGGTAAGTGAATTTCCAAACCCAAAACTAAGTTGAATGTACAGGTGCAGTTTTTCCAAAGTTAGATGAGATTTGTTGTGATCAGAGATCCCAGTAATTTCTAATGAGATGCATTAAGTTAATGAACTGAGACATTTTCTTTGGCTTGTTTCTGATTTGTAAGTGGACAGGTGGACTTGTTCAACCTGTTGTGGAAGAGGTAATTCCAGATACTAGTCAATCTTGACTGCCGCAAATTCCGGCCTACCCAGAACAAGAGGAATGCGCATCTGGCTCAGTGACAGCTTCCCTTCCTCTGAGTCTGAAAGGTTGAGTACTCAATCCCCATTCTGGTCAGTCCCAATGTGTGTTGACTCTGGTTTCGTTCAGTTGGCTGGATGGCTGGTTCATGATGCAGAGTGATGCCAACAGTGTGGGCTCAATTCCCGTACTGGCTGAGGTTATTCATGAAGGCCCTAACTGCTCAACATTGTGCCTCACCTGAGGTGTGGTGATCCTCAGGTTAAATTACCACCAGTCATTCTCCCCTATGGTCATTTGGGACTATGGAGCCTGAGACTTACCTCTGAATTCCAGTTTGAAAGCCACTGGGATACTTGCATCTGGTAAATGATCCATGACCCTCCTGCTCTGTAGGACTAACCTCGCTCCCCCCCTCACCGATTGGGATGAAAGGTTTCAGAAGTGCCATTCACATTGTGGACTCTCAGTCTGTGAAACCTTCCACTAACTACATCAATCTCCAAGCAAAGACTCTGATGGTAGAATTGAAGGCAATAACTGAAATGAAGAGGACATTTCAGAATTGTGCATGGGTTTTGAGAGAGCTTTTTCTCTCCAACGGCTGGGAAATTGGTGTCGACATGGACAATCTGTTCAGTAGCTTCAGCTGATGCACTGTGAATGGTTGTGATGCCACCAGGAATGGTTGCTCTCAGGGCAGGAGTTCAGTACGTGGCCAATGGGCAGAATAGCCTTTTACTGTGTTGTACGATTGTATTTTACCCTGCACAAGTTAACTTTCTTGAGCTTTCAAAGTTATTAGCCGCTTGAGGGGCAATGATTTTTTGTGTGCAGGGGGACTGAGAGCTTATGTACATGGGAATTAAGAGCTGTGTACTTGCGGATGGAAAGCTGTGTACATGGGAATGAGAACTGTGTACACGGGGACTGAAAAATACGTAAATAGGGACCGAGACCTGTGTAAACGGGGATCGAAAGCTGTATGGACGGGAATTGGGAGCTGTGTATATGGGGACCAAGAGCTGTGTACGTGGGGACTGAAAGCTGTGTAGATGGGGATTGAGAGCTGTGTACATGGGAACTGAGAGCTGTGTACATGGGAGCTGAGAGCTGTGTACATGGGAACTGAGAGCTGTGTACATGAGAACTGAGAGCTGCGTACTTGGGGACTGAAAGCTATGTACACAGGGAAAGAGCTGTGTATATGAGGATGGAGAGCAGTGTACATGGGTATGAGAACTGTGTATATGAGGACTGAGGCTGTGTGCAGAGGAACTTAGAGCTGCATACACAGCAAATTGAGAGCTGTGTACACAGGGGACTGGCAGCTGTGTACGTGCGTATGCATTAATTTAGATTCTTCATCCTGTTCAAATCCCTCCATAGATCTCAAGTCCTCCCTATCTCTGTAACTACTTCCAGCACAAAAATCTTCCGAGAAAGCATCGCACTAAATCTGAACTCCTCCTGCACATCGCACCCCACCCTGTTCCTCACTGCGCCATAAGCCTTGACTCCCTTGCAGTTGAAAAATTTGCCTATCCCAGCCTGGAATCTATTCCATGCCCCTTCTCTGTGGAAGAGAATTCCAAAGATTAATGACCCTCTGACAGAATGAATTCCTCCTCATCCCTATTTTAAATAGAACATTTGAAACTGTGCCCCCTAATTCTAGATTCCCTCCCCTCCCCCCTCCCTCCGCTGGCAAAATTTCCTCTTAGTATTGACTCTGCACTGCTCCCTTGGAATCTTATCCGTTTCGATCAGATCACCACTCGTCAATGATGCTTCTTAAAACCTAGCTCTTTATTTTTCACCTGTCCCAGTATCTCCTAACGTGGTTCAATTCCAAATTTTGCTTCACAATGTTCCTGTGACACATCCTGGGAAATTTTACTACATTAAAGAATTAATATAAATACAAGTTTCCTCCAGGAACTCTGGTTTCCTCCCAAAGATGTGCCGGTTAGGTTGATTGGCCATGTTAAACTCCCCTTAGGGTCAGGTGGATTAGCAGGGTAAATGCATGGGACTATGGGGATAGGGCCTGGGGGGGGAATTGTTAATGGGCCAAATGGCCTTCTTCTTCACTGTAGGGATTGTATCTATCCAAGTTGCTGCAAGGTAGTGACTTGTCAGTTAACTAATGATTGTCTCCCTCTCACATTCCAGTGCTGGGCTGAGAAGTGGTTGAGCATGAGGTGGATCTTCTCACTTCTGTGGGTGGGAGCACTCCTGGAATGGGGTACAACAAACCGACCCTACATTCATCCTTTCCAGCTGTTCACCTGCAACCAAACAAAGTTCCAGGAGGAAATGGACCGCAACAACAGATTCCTTCCTGAACAAAGTCCGGTCAACATGTCTGAGGAATGGTGGGAGAATGAGCTGTGGAAAGTCAGCTCCACCAAGATGTTCACCTTAATCAGTATCCAGATGACTCTGGCCAAAATCTGGTTCGCCAAGCTGGGCTCGCTGGACGAGTCAGGGGTCACACTGCTGTCCCCTGTCCACCTGTATGAGAGCCTGGCCGCGCTCTCCCTGGGGGCTGGGGGTGCCACCGCCGAAAGCTTCCACGAGCACCTGGGACTCATCGACCACAGATGCGTAGGCGACCAGCGCTCCTGGCTCATGCGCTGGCAAGGCAGGCTGCTCCACCATGACATCCTCACTCGGCAGGAAGGCTCGATCTCCACCGGCACCTGGTTAATTTTCCGAAAGGGTCTGCAGCTCCGTCGAGCCTTCAGCTGGGAGCTGCGGTTGTTCTATCCCCAGGTGCAGCTGAGAGCCGCAGACTGCAATCAACCCCACGTAGCCGAAGAGACAATCAACAGCCTGGTCCTCAATGCCACTGGCGGCAGGGTGAGCAACCTGGTGACTGGCTTGAGCCCCAGCACCAATTTAGTGTTGGCCAGTTACATTCACTTCACAGGTAAGAGCCTCGTCAATGAGGAGAAACCTGTAAAAGATCAAGGAAGTGAAATAATCCCTCTGGAAACTTGCTCCACATTCCCAACAAATACCAATAAAAGCAGCATGGGCGGCTCGGTGGCACAGTGGTTAGCACTGTTGCCTCACAGCCCCCGGGACCCGGGTTCAGTTCCAGCCTTGGGTGACTGTGTGGAGTTTGAACGTTTTCCCCATGTCTGCACAGGTTTCTTCCAGGTGCTCCGGTTTCCTCCCACAATCCAAAGATGTGTGGATTACGGGCATTGGCCCTGCTAAATTGTCCCTTAGTGTCAGGGGGATTAGCAGGGTAAGTGCATGGGGTTGCAGGGATAAGGCCTGGGTGGGATTGTGGTCGGTACAGACTCAATGGGCCAAATGTCCTCCTTCTCCACTATAGGGATTGTATTCTATGAAGCCTGAGGAAGTTCTGCCTTATCTCAGATCTGGGTTGGCTTCAATCCCTGGTGAGATCTGTTGTCAGAGATTCACCAGGATGATGCGGGAGCTCAAAGGGTTAATTTACGAGGACAGGTGGCATTGTCCAGGCTTCCTTCTGAGTAATCCAACTGAGATCAGAGGGCTGAAAATTTCTGCTTTCTGTGCAATTGGAGATCAAGGCATGAGTTCCCCTCAAAATCGCACCAGTTCTGAGAAGCATTTCTTCATATCCCATTTTGTGGTTGATGCAGGCTTGATGGACTGAATGGCCTCTTTCTGCACTGTAAGGATTCTATGGTAATCAATCATACAATCATAGAATCTCTACAGTACAAAATGAGGCCATTGGGTCCCTCAAACCTGCACTGACAACAATCCCATCTATGCCCTATCCCCGTAACCCCATTTATTTACCCTGCTAATCCCTCTGACACTAAGGATCAACTTTGTATGGCCAAGCCACCTAACCAGCACATCTTTGGAGTGTGAAAGCCAGACCACCCAAAGAAAACCCATGCAGACACGGGGAGAACATGCAAACTCTACACAGTCACCCGAGGTGCAGGGTGCTAACCACTGCGCCACTGTGCCACCCCTATGTTCACACTTATTTCCTTGTCCCTGAATGTAAATCTGCAATGAAGCAATACATTTGGCCTGTGCTGTGGAATATGCTTTATCTAAAATTTGCATTTAAAATGAGTGCTTGACTATATTTTATTGAGGTGACCTGGTGCAGATTTATTAACGCAACCGAAAATGGTCTTATCACCTGGAAAATTACAATTTTAAATAACGGAAATAGAAGTGAACTTATTACAGAGTTGGTCTTAATAAGGACCAAAGAGCTTTGTTTCTGAGGTGAGGTGAGAGTGACAGTCCTCAATATCAAGACTGCATTTGTCTGACTATGGTGTCAAGGAACGCTAGCAAACTGGCCAGTGGGAAACTCGGGGAAAGCCCTCCGCTGGTTGGAGTCATACTTGGTACAAGGGAAGATGGTTGTGGTTGTTGGAGGTCAATCATCTCAGCTCCAAGATATGGCTGTAGGAGTTCCCCAGTGTCCTGGGCCCAACCATCTTCAGCTGCTTCATCAATGACCTTCCTTCTATCATAAGCTTAGAAGTGGGGAAGTTCGCTGATGACTGCACAATGTTCAGTACCATTCATGACTTTTCAGATGCTGAAGCAGTCTGTGTCCAAATGCAGCAAGACCTGGACAAAAGTGAGGCTTGGACTGATAAGTGGCAAGTAACATTTATGCCACAGAAGTGCCATGCAATGACCACCTTCCCTTAACATTCAACAGCATTACCATCGCTGAACCCCTCACCCTCAACCTCCTGGGAGCTTACCATTATTCAGAAACTTAATTGGACCAGCCTTACAAATACCAAATCTGTAACAGCAGGTCAGGGGCTGGGAATTCTGTGGTGAGTAACTCACCTGTCTCCCCACAATCAAATCAGGAGTATGATGGAAGACTCTCCACTTGCCTGGATGAATGCAGCTCCACTGAAGAGGGTTTACACTATCCAGGACAAAGCAGCCTGTTTGGTTAGCACCGCTTCCACCAATGATGCACAATGACACAGTGTATACTATTTACAAGATGAATAGTAGCAAATCAACAAGGCTTCTTTGACAACACCTTCCAAATCCACAACCTCTATCTTCTAGAAAGACAAAGGCAGCAACACATAGGAACACCACCACCTGCAAATTCTTTCTAAGCCACACACTGTTCCTGAGTTAGAAATATCATCGTCATTGGATCAAAATTGTGGGACTTCCTCCCTAACTGCATATGAGTATACCTACACCACATGGATTACAGTGGTTAAAGAAGGCAGCTCACACCACTTCTCCACGGCTATTAGGGATGGGCATTAAATGCTGGCCTCGTCAGCAATGCTTCTACCCCATGAATAAATAAAAGAAAGAGCTTAATGTCTACATTAATTTGATAAAGTATCAGGTTTGCTATCAAAGTGTATTTCTTAGCACATCATGTCATATGGGTGTGGATTGGAAACTGGATTTGAAGCCCAAAATCAGCCATGATTTCTACTCTTGCTCCTATATCTTTTGTTCTCATAATCCAGAATCCGGGTAATCCGGGTTGTTTTATGGGGAAAGTTGGATCTATTCTCATTGAGATTTAGAAGAATGTGAGGCAACCGTATTGAAACATTTACGATTCTGAAGGAACTGGACTGATTGATGCTGGTGGGGAGGGGCATAACTTCACAATTAAAGGTCTCCCACATGAGATGAAGATGAGGAGAAATTTTTTCTCTCAGGGAGTTGGAATTTTCCACCCCAGAGTGCAGTATCTTTTTATTCATTCGTGGGACATGAGCTTTGTTGACCAGCATTTATTACCCATCCCTGGTTGTCCTTAGAGGGCAGTTGAGAGTCAGCCATATTGCTGCAGCTCTGGAGTCACATGTAGGCCAGACCAGGTAAGGATGGCAGATTTCCTTCCCTAAAGACATTAGTGAACCAGGTGAGTTTTTCCAACAATTGACAATGGTTTCATGGTCATCAGTAGAGACTTAATTCCAGCTATTCTTTGTTGAATTCAAATTCCACCATCTGCCATAGTGGGATTTGAACCCAGGTACCCAGAACATTAGCTGAGTTTCTGGGTTAATAGTCTAGCGATAATACCACTAGGCTATCATCTCCTTGGGGCTGGGTCATTGAATATATTCTAGGCTGAGTGCGGCAGATTTTTGAGCTTGAAGGGAGTTGAAAATTAACCGGGGGGGGTGGGGGGGTGGGCAATGGCCTCGAATGGGACTTCAGGCAGCAATTAGATTGGCCATGATCTTATTGAATAGTCATGATGTGGAGATGCCAGCATTGCACTGGGTTAAAGACAGTAAGAAGTTTCACATAACTAGGTTAAAGTCCAACAGTTTATTTGGTAGCAAAGGCACTAGCTTTCGGAGACTTTGCTGCTCCTTCGTCAGGTCACCTGTTGGACTTTAACCTGGTGTTGTGAGACTTCTTACTTACTGAATAGCAGAGGGGAAAACCAAAACAAAATGCCTATTTCATCTGCTCCTATTTCTGATGGTCCTGAGTAATGGGATAGAAGGCAAATTAGCAGCATTGATACAAATTGGGCAAAGAATAGAAAGCAGAACTATGGAGAGAGCTGTTTTTGGATGGAGTGAAATCCTCAGAGGTTCTGCACTCAAATCACTGCTGCTTTTGATAAACCATAATGATCTGGACTTTGGGATACAATTTTTGCAGATGACACTTGAATCAGAAGGGATGAGGAGGGATAAGGAGGAATGGTACCAGTTATTTGAAACAATTTTAAAGGGTCTGCCTGAACAGAGGGATATTTGCTCCCAAATCCTTTAAGGTGATAATAAAGCAATCAATAATATATGTGGGCTCCAGGTCTTTGTAAATACAGACGGGAAGTGCAAAAATTAGGAAGTTATGGGTTGGCAATGGAATAGTTAGTCACTGTTCGAGTACATAAGAACGTAAGTACTAGGAGCAGGAGTAGGCCATCTGGCCTCGCGAGCTTGATCCGCCATTCAATAAGATCACGGCTGATCTTTTTGTGGACTTAGCTCCACTTGTCTGCCCGCTCACCATAAACCTTAATTCCTTTACTGGAGTACTCCAGAGACCCAGTCCACTGCTTCAGAATAACTTACCTTTAATTAATAAATCTAGAGATTTGTCTCTGCAATGCCGACATAAAGACCCACTCACAGGTCACTCATGCCCTCAGCAGTGTGGCCAACATGTGTCTCCGTATCCATAGCAAGGTGGCTGACTCTTAATTGTCCCCTGAAATGGCCAAGCAAGCCATTCAAGGGCAATTAGGGATGAGCAATGAATGCTGGCCTAAGCAGCCATAAAAAAGCCCATACAAATCATTACATCAGCCGCAGCTGGAGTACAATTGCCCAGTAAATAAATGGTATAATGTTGGGATCTTATATCAATGAGAACCTATGGTGATGCATCTTTTGGATGTGACACTAATCTAAGGTCCTTCCTGCCTTCTGATACATTTGTAAATGAGCCAGTGAGTTTTCCCAGTGACCGAACAATTGATGCACCTTTCATTCAAGGAATGAAAGGTGCCTCAGAAATGCAAATACTTTCTTTCCAATTATTTATATGACCTAAAGGATTAGCTTAAAGTTTAGAGTCATAGAGGTTTACAGCAAGGAAACAGGCCCTTCAGCCTAACTTGTCCATGCTGCTTTTTTTTAAACCTCTAAGCTAATCCCAATTGCCCGCATTTAGCCCATATCCTTCTATACCCATCATACCCATTTAACTATCTAAATGCTTTTTAAAAAACAAAATTGTACCTACCTCTACTACTACCTCTGGCAACTTGTTCCAGACACTCACCACTCTCTGTGTGAAAAAATTGCCCCCTGGACATTTTTGTATCTTTCCCTTCTCATCTTAAACCTATGCCCTCTAGTTTTAGGCTCTCCTGCCTTTGGGAAAAGATATTGACTATCTAGCTGATCTATGCCCCTCATTATTTTAGAGAGCTCTATAAGAACATCCCTCAGCTCCAAAGAAAAAAGTCCCCGTCTACCCAGCCTCTCCTTATATATAACTCAAACCATCAAGTCTCGGTAGCATCCAAGTAAATCTTTTCTGCACTCTTTCTAGTTTAATAACATTCTTTCTATAATAGGGTGAGCAGAACTGCACACAGTATTCCAAATGTGGTCTTACCAATGTTTTGTACAACTTCAACAAGACATCCCAACTCCTGATTTCAATGTTCTGATGAATGAAACCAAACAAAGAAGAATGCCTTCTTCACCACTCTGTCCACCTGTGACTCCACTTTCAAGGAGCTATGAACATGTATCCCTAGATCTCTTTGTTCTGTAACTCTCCCCAATGCCCTACCATTAACTGAGTAAGTCCTGCCCTGGTTCAATCTACCAAAATGCATCATCTCACATTTGTCTAAATTAAACTCCATGTGACACTCGTCAGCTCACTGGCCCAATTGATCAAGATCCCATTGCAATTGGAGGTAACTTTCTTCACTATCCATTACCCCATCAATGTTGGTGTCATCTGCAAACTTACTAACCATGCCTCCTATATTCTCATTCAAATCATTAATATAAATGACAAATAACAGTGGATCCAGCACTGATCTCTGAGGCACACCGCTGGTCACAGGCCTCCAGTTTGAAAAACAATCCTCTACAACCACCCTCTGGCTTTTCTGTCAAGAAGCCAATTTTGTATCCATTTAGACCCTCACTCTGGATCCCGTGAGATTTAACCTTGTGCAACAACTTACCATGTGGAGCCTTGTCAAAGGCCTTGCTAATGTCCATGTAGACAACATCAACTGCACTGCCCTCGTCTACCTTCTTGGTTACCCCTTCAAAAAACTCAATCAAATTTGTGAGACATGATTTTCCATTCACAAAGCCATGCTGACTATCCCTAATCAGTCCTTACATCGCTAACTGCCTTTAGATCCTGTCTCTCAAAATACCTTCTAACAACTTACCCACCACAGATGTGAGGCTCACCAACCTGTAGTTCCTAAGCTTTTCCCTGCAGCCCTTTTTAAACAAAGGCACAACATTTGCCACCCTCCAATCTTCAGGATTCACCTGTGACTATCAATGGTTCAAATATCTCTGCCAGGGGACCAGCAATTTCCTCCCTAGCCTCCCATAATGTCCTGGAATACATTTCATCAGGTCCCAGGGATTTATCTACCTTGATGTGCTTTAAGACTTCCAGCACCTCTTTCTCTGTAATATGTTCACTCCTCAAGACATCACTGTTTATTTCCCCAAGTTCCCTAATATTCATGCTTTTCTCAACAGTAAATACTGATGAGAAATATTCATTAGGATTTCACCCATTTCTTGTGGATCCGTACATAGGTGACCTTGTTGATCCTTAAGAGGTTCTACTCTCTACCTTGTTACTCTTTTGCCCTTTATGTATTTGTAGAAGCTCATTAGATTCTCCTTTGCCTTACCTGTTAAAACAATCTCATGTCCCTTTTTGCCGTCCTGATTTCTCTCTTAACTCTACTCCTACACCCCCTACACTCTTCAAGGGAGTCACTTGATCCCAGCTGCCTATGCATGTCATGTGCCTCCTTCTTCTTCTTGACCAGGGCCTCAATATCCCAAGTCAGCCAAGGTTCCCTATTTCTGTCAGCCTTGCCTTTCACTCTAAGAGGAATGTGCTTTCCCTGAATCCTGGTTAACACACCTTTGGAAGCCTCCCACTTACCAGACCTCCCTTTGCCTTCCCACAGAGGCCCCCAATCAACTTTTGAAAGTTCCTGCCTGATGCCATCAAAATTGGCCTTGCCCCAATTTAGAATTTTAACTTTTGGGACAGACATATCATTCTCCATAATTATCTTAAAAATAATGGAATTATGGTCACTGATCCCAAAATGGTCCCTCACGAACACTTCTGTCACCTGCCCTTCCTTATTTCCAAGAGGAGGTCAAGTTTTGTCCCCTTTCTAGTCAGGCCATCCACATACTGAATGATAAATTCCTCCTGAACACACTCAACAAATTTCTCTCCATCCAACCCTCTAAGACTATGGCTGTCCCAGGGTAAGACTTCTGTGAGGTAGAAACTTAATGGAAGATGCTACCAATTTTGCAGAAAAGTGAGAGAATCAGGCTGTAAATTGTTGCAATGTAAAAAGCAAAATACTGTGGGATGCTGGGGCCTGAAACAAAAACAGAACAATACTGGAAAATCTCAGCAGGTCTGACAATAACTGCAGACAGAGAACAGAGCCAATGTTTTGAGTCTGAATGACTCTTCCAAATTGTTAGCTCTATTCTCTCTCCACAGATGCTGTCAGACCTGCTGAGATTTTCCAGCATTTTCTGTTTCTGCATTGTAAATTGTTGCGTTTCTTTCACAAGCTGTGTGAGAAAATTTCATTTTCTTCCTCTTAGGAAAATGGCTGTCCAGATCTCAATGCCAAGGGTCAGAACTTCAGGATTTCTTCAATGACGGCGAGGACAAAGTCCAGGTCCCTATGATGACCTGGTGTGGAAAATTGTGGTATTACATTGATCCTGAGTACACTTTGATTAAACTCCCGATGAATGGAACACTGTACATGATGCTTGTCCAGCCTGTCCAATCCAACTTGCTGCAGAAGATTGAATCCACCCTTGATGTTAACAATATCATGCTTAAAACTGGGTATATATAAATAATTATACAGTTATTTAGATACATTGAATCTATCAAACAGAAATAGGCCATTGGCCCAAATGGCCTATGTCAGTTTTATGCTTCATACAGTCCTGTTCACACCCTTCTTCACTTCAACCTATCACATATCCCTCTGTCTTTTCTCCCTCAAGTACTTATCCAGCCTCCTCTTAAATGTATCTACTGCTAGATACCCCATTGAAAGAGAACATCAAAGAATGTTATTCACATATACGCACAGAAGACATTTGACAAAGTCCCTTCTTTAGCTAACTTTGAAGCTAATGCAATTGAAACCAAAGTACTGACGTGCTTAGAAAATTAGCTGAGTGGCAGGTTGCAGAGAGTAATGGGTGGGAATTAGCAGCAAGTAGTTAGTGGTGTCCCACAAGGATCTGTAGTGGACCTCAACTAATCACTGTTTATTTATTAACAACTTAGATGACGCAACCAAAAGCCACATATACAATTTGCAATTACAATGACACCAAGGTAAGCGATATTGTAAGCAGTGTCATTGGCAGCATAAAATCAGAAGGAAAAATGAATCAATTAAGTGAATGGACAAAACTGGAACACCATGAGGGTGGTGAAAGCAGAGATAATCAATGATTTCAAAAGGAAATTGGATAATTTGATTTGATTTATTATTGTCACATGTATTGGTATACAGTGGAAAATATTGTTTCTTGCACGCTATACAGACAAGCATACTGTTCATAGAGTATATATGGGAGAAGGAAAGGAGAGGGCGCAGAATATAGTGTTACAGCCATAGCTAGGGTGTTGAGAAAGATCAGCTTAATATAAGATAGGTCCATTTAAAATTCTGACAGCAGCAGCGAAGAAGCTGTTCTTGAGTCGGTTGGTACGTGACCTCGGATTTTTTCCTGACGGAAGAAGATGGAAGAGAGAATGTCTGGGGTGCATGGGTCCTTAATTTCGTTGGCTGCTTTGCAGAGGCAGCGGGAAGTGTAGACAGAGTCAATGGATGGGAGGCTGGCGTGCGTGATGGATTGGGCTACATTCACAATCCTTTGTAGTTTTTTGTGGTCTTGGTCAGAGCAGGAGCCATACCAAATTGTGATACAACCAGAAAGAATGCTTTCTCTGGTGCACCTGGTACTTGAAGAAAATAAATTCACTAGGCCATAGTGGGGGAATGGGATGATTGGATTGCTGCATGAAGATCCAGTATTGACTCGAAGGCTGAATGGCCTCCTTGCGTGTTATAAATGACCCGTCTCTAAAACTGAGGCAAAGAGATTTTAATGTCGGAAAATGTAAAGTCACCCACTCTGGACTAAAAGAGAACGGAGTGGAGGACTTACTCAACAATGAAAAACCAGAATTCACAAAAGGCTGGTACAGGTGGTCCTGGCCAGGTAAGGACAACAGATTTCCTTCCCTAAAGGGCATTAGTAAGCAAAATGCATTTTTACAATGATCAGTGGCAGTTTCAAAGTGGTCACTGTTACTGAGACTAACTTTATATTCCAGATGCTTTTTTAAAATTGAAGTTAAATCCCACCAGCTGTCACAGTGGGACTTGAATCCATGTCCACAAAGCATAAGCCTGACCAGTGACATTAATAGTACAGCTTCTCCCCATAATTTCAAAACTAAGATATATAGGTTTTGTATTATGGGTGGCACGTTGGCACAGTGGTTAGCACTGCTGCCTCACAGCACCAGGGACCCAGATTCGATTCCCAGCTTGGGTCACTGTCAGTGTGAAGTTTGCACATTCTCCCCATGTCTGCATGGGTTTCCTCCCACGCTCCAAGTATGTGTGGGTTAGGTGGATTGGCTATGCTAAATTGCCCCTTAGTATCAGGGGGACTAGCTAGTGTAAACGCATGGGGTTACGGGAACGGGGCCTGGGTGGGATTGTGGTCGATGCAGTCTCGATGGGCCGAATGGACTCCTTCTGCACTGTAGGATTTTATGATGCTATGGAATATGGGGTAACAGCAGACATATGAAGTTAATTTGCAAATCAGCCATGGCATCATTGATTGCCGAAACAGGTTCAAAGGGCTGAATGACTGACTCTGTTCCAATAATGCATGCCCAGTCTGTTCTATCTGTCCAGATAACTGTAACCTCCTAGTTCTGGTACAACATTATAAATATCTTTTTTCTTTCTTGATTTCCTCAACATCTTCCTCAACATGGAGACCAAAACTGTTCAGAATACCCCAAGTTTATCTTAGCAAGGTTCTGCAGAAACTCAATACAGCTTCTTCGTTTTTCAATCCGATACATCCAGAAATTAACCCCATTATTTGATTTCCATTTTTATTGCTTGAATTTGTAAAGCTACTCTTTGTATTTATCTGTACCCTCAAATAAGTTTCTCTGTGCCCTTTTACCCTTTTAAAGAATGTATGGCCTCTTAGCTTTCCACCAAAATACTCATAATATTTATGTAAAAAAATAGTTGTACAAAGAGAATGTTTGTTACAAAAGGGGAAGAAATCTGGACATGGGTAGGGGAGGAGCACAAAAAAGTCAGCGTCTCATTTGCTGAACACAGCACGATAGGGCCTGATGTTGATTTGATTTGATTTATTACTGTCACATGTATTAGAATACAGTGAAAAGTATTGTTTCCTGCGTGCTATACGAACAAAGCATACCATTCATAGAGAAGGAAAGGAGAGGGTGCAGAATGTAGTATTACCCTACATAGCTTGGGTTTAAAGAAAGATCAACTTAGTATAAGGTAGGCCCATTCAAAAGTCTGATGACAGCAGGGAAGAAGCTGTTGTTGAGTCGGTTGGTATGTGATCTCAGACTTTTGTATCTTTTTCCCGACCAAAAAAGGTGGAAGAGAGAATGTCCAGGGTGCACGGGGTCCTTGATTATGCTGGCTGCTTTTCCAAGGCAGCGGGAAATTTAGACGGAGCCAATTTGCTGAAGTTGGGTTGAGTTGAATATTAAGTAAGACATATAAGCAGCAACCAACAACACACTGTCTGTCTTGCTTTCTGACCCATATCCAATTTCACTGCCAGAATGGTTTTTGAATGCATTGCAATCCTCTCATCTCTTCTTGGTAATGGGGAGGGAAATATTATTTTCTTCTTTTAATCACCCCACAGACTTGTGAAGCTGACCTTGCCACGTTTCAAATGGGACAGTACATATGATGTGAAAGAGCTTTACCGCAGGATGATGCTGCCAGATATGTTGGGTGGTCAAGCTAACTTCTCCAGATTAAACAATGTCCAGGAGCTGACACCAGACCAGGTAGGGGAGCAGCTCAACTAACAGCAGTCATTGGCGTTCCTTTGATTTGATTTATTATAGTCACATGTATTAGTACATAGTGAAAAATATTGTTCTTTGCACACTATACAAAGCATACTGTTCATGGAGTACATGGGGAGAAGAAAAGGAGGTGCAGAATGTAATGTTGCAGTCATAGCTTGAGTGTAGAGAAAAATCAACTTAATCCAAGGTAACTCCATTCAAAAATATGACAGCAGCAGGGAAGAAGCTATTCTTGAGTCAGTTGGTACATGTCCTCAGACCTTTGTATCTTTTTCCCAAAGGAAGAATGTGGAAGAGGTGGGGTCCTTGATTATGCTGGCTGTTTATCCGAGGCAGCGGGAAGTGTAGGTGGAGTCAATGGACCGGAGGCTGGTTTGCGCGATGGACTTGGCTACGTCCATGACCCTTTGTAGTTTCTTGCAGTCTTGAACAGAGCAGAAGCCATATCAAGCAGTGATACGTCCAGAAAGGATGTCATCTATGGTGCATCTGTAAAAATTGGAGAGTCATAGCTGACATGCCAAATTTAGTTAGCCTCCTGAGAAAGTAGAGGCCCCAGTTCGTGACACCAGAACAGACTAAAACACAAAGTCACTCCCAGACGTTATAACCTGGTCAGCTAAATCCCCCTCCCTAGCCAGTCTGTCAGGCTGAAAGGTTCCTAATATCTGACCCCATCGTCTCTCCATTGTCAAGACAGGCTACCTTCCAACTGCATAACTCTGTCCCTCTCAACACAAACATCCATGCTGCCATTACCTTCACACCAACATTTGCAATAAGCTGTGCAGGTGAATGGTCATGCAGCAATCAATCAGTAACACCCCCATTTCTGACCTTATGATGGACGGAAGGTCATTGATGAAGCAGCTGAGGGTGGTTGTGTCTGGAACACTGTTTCTGCTGGATTGACCTCCAAAAACCATAACCATTTCCCAGATGACAAAAATCTTGGTCAAAGAGGGAGATTTCAAGGAGCATCTTAAATGGAGAGAAAAAGGAAGAGAGGCAGCAGTGCTTAGAGATGGAATTCCAGAGCTTAGGCAGCTGAAGATATGTTCACCAATGGAAATCAGGGCTGTACACGAGTCAGAGTTGAGAAAGCACAAAGAACTCAGATGGTTGCACAGCTGAAGTAGCTCACAGACAGATAAAGGGGTCAGAGACGACTTAAACATCCACAACTGGCACAGTTAGCTAAAGAATAAATATGGATCAGAACTCCCTCTGGGTACTTACGGTCACCTTAGCTCCACTCATCCTGTTGACCCTCCTCATGTGTTTGCAGAACTTAGGGCCATGAGACTCATGGTCTTTGTCATTATTTGTGACAAACAGCAAGGCGTGGATCATTTCATGTAGCAGCGTCTCAACCAAGTCTCAATTGCACGATGTCCTCCATTCATGAGTCCTCAGATACTCAAGCAGTTCATGTTGAAATGCAGCAAGACCTGGACAATATCTGGGCCTGGGCTGACAAGTGGAAATAATATTTGTGCCAAACAAGTGCCAAAGACTATCTCCAACAAGAGAGAATCTAACCATCTCCCCATGACAGTCAATGTAATTACATCACTGAAACCCCACCATAAACATGTTGGGCATTACCATTGACCAGACACTGAATTGGACCAACCACATAAATACTGTGGCTACAAAATCGGCGCAGAGGCTGGGAATTCTGAGGCAAATGACCCACCACCTGACTCCCAAAGTTTGTCCACCATCTAGATGGCATAAGTCAAGACTATGATGGAATATTCTCAGCTTGACTCCAAAAATCTGTCACCATCCAGAACAAAACAGTCCGCTTGATTGACACCCCACCTGCCAACTTCATCATGAATGTGTACGATATATTAGAGGTGCTTCAGCAATCCTTTGACAGCACTGTCCAAACTTGCAACTTCCGTCACCAGGTTCCCACCAAGCCCCACACCATCCTGACGTGGAATTATATCATTGTTTCTTTCCCACTCAAAATCCTGGAACTCCTTTCCTAACAGCACCGTGTGTACCTTACTGCATGACATTGCAGGTAGACTGGGTGGTGGAGAAGGCACTTAGCACACTGGCCACTTTCAGGGCATTAAGGCAGGAGCTGGGACATTGTTACAGTCGTTTTAGTTGTTGGTGAGGCCATTCTTGGTGTACTGTGTACAGTTTTGCTCACCCTGTTATAGGAAAGATATTGATAAACTGGAAAGAGTGCTGAGAAGATTTACAAGGATGTTGGCAGGACTAGTGGGGCCTGGGTTATAGGGAGCGGTTGGCCAGGCTGGGATTTTATTCCTGGGAACGTAGGAGAATGAGCAGTAATCTTATTGAGGTTTATAAAATCATGAGGGGCATTGATAGGATGAACGCAATCTTTTTCCAGGGAAGGGGAATTGAAAACTAGTGGGCAGAAGTTTGAGGAGAAAGATTTAAAAGGGGCCTGTGGGACAACTTCTTCACACATAGTGTGGTGTGTGTATGGAATGGGCTGCCAGAGAAAGTGGTTGAGGCAGGTTCAATAACAACATTTAAAAAGCATTTTTGATAAGTACATGGATGGGAAAGTACATAGAGGGATATGGGCCAAATGTGGGCAATTGGGACGAGCTGGGAGGGCACCATGGCTGGCATGGACTGGTTGGGCTGAAGGGCCTGTTTCCATGCTGTATTGCTGTATGACTAGGAATGTACCACACAGGAAACAAACAGGCATGTTCCCCGTTAAGGTATATATGCACACAGTGATGTGTTATTCTTAAAGGAGCCACACTGTGCAACAAGTCAATGGCACACTGCAAACAGAAATTAACAGGAGCATTGTTCTAGACCTGACTACTCCAGTGCTCTCCTGGCTGACCAGCCACCTTCCAAAACTCTGCTGCCCATATCCTAACTTGTACCCAAGTTCAGTTTATCCATCATCCTATGTTCACTGATCTACATTGGCTCCATGTCTGACACAGCTCAAATTCAAAATTTTCAATCTTGTGTTAAAATCACTCCATGGCCCTTCCGATCTCTAACCTCCTCCAACCCTACAAGTTGATGAGATCTCTGAATTCCTTTCATTCTGGCCTTTTGATTTCTGACTTTCAGTGCTCCACTATTGGTGGCTGTGCCTTCAGCTGGCGAGGTCCTAAACTCTGGAATTCCCTCCCAAAATATCTGTGCCTCTGTCACTGCTTTTAATAAATTCATACACCACCCTAACTTGGAAATATATCTCCATTCCTTCACTGTTACTGGGTCCAAACCCTGGTATTCCTTCCCAAACAGCATCAAGGATGTAGCTACATCAGGTGGCACAGTGGCACCTCTGCTGCCTCACAGTGTCAGGGTCCAAGGTTCAATTCCAGCCTTGGATCACTGTATTTGCATGTTGTCCCCATGTGTGTGGGTTTCCTCTGGGTGCTCCAGTTTCCTCCCACAGTCCAAAGATATGTGGGTTAGGTTGAATGGCTATGGTAAATTGACTCTAGTGTCAGGGGGGATTAGCAGGGTAAATGCACTGGGTTACGGGAGCAGGGCCTGGGTGGATTGTGGTCGGTACAGACTTGATGAGCCGAAGGGCCTCCTTCTGTGCTATAAGGATTCTATTCTAAATGGACTGCACCAGTTCAAGAAAGCAGCTAACCATCACCTTCTCAAGGGCAATTAGGGATGGGCAATAAATGCTGGTCTGAGCAGTGATGAATGAATAAAGAAAAACTTTTAAAAATCTACCTCCTTAAACCAACCTTTTGGTAGCCTGATGCTTGATGTCAAGTGTGGTTTTCTGATGCTACAATGAAGCAACTTGGGGGTAAACATTATAGAAATGCAATTTGTTTTTAGAGTGTCTGTGAGTTTTCTTTCTTTGTTAAATGTCCTGCTTTTGTATGTTTGCTTTAGGTCAAACAGCGTGTTATTTTTGAAGTGTTGGAAGATGAGGAGAAGCCCACCTCTGCAGATTTTCCCTTCAGTAACACAACCTTCACAACAGAGATTCGGATAGACAAACCTTTCTTTTTCCAAGTTTACGATAAAATATTGAGTCAGTTGCTCTTTCTTGGTAGAGTAAAGAAGCTTCATTGAAAACCAGAGTTAACAATATTACTGAAGAAAGACATGATCTCGAAGCTTTTCATCTTGCACTTATCAGGACAGATCTACAAGAGTACAAATTGTATAGGGAACAACAGTTCATACTGCATGAGAAGAGAGTGCTGATTAGTTGGCAAGTGGACTCTTGATTCGTGGAAGCATTACCGTGGAGAATTATCAAGGGAACAGTTAATTGTCCATGTTTTGTTTAAATTCAAACCATGCAGATTGACTCTGACTGGTCAAGGCATTGTCCCAGGATAGAACCAGGGAATAGCTGTCCCCACAAGCTTTTGTTTAGTTAAAAATGGTGCAATGCATGGACATGCTGCTTCTGCCTGCAAAGAACAGGGCCTGGTGAGTGAATATACATAAATTCTAGCATAATGCGAGTATGACTGATAAACTTGAATTGGTTATTGTTGTAATTAACAGGATGTTGCCTTCTAGCCAAAAAGATGCTCCATCTGTCGCACACAGGAGTAACATAATACATGAATTTCAGCGTATGGAGATTGTATCAAACAGCATGTACCATCATCTGTCCCCAATAGGCAAGGCTCTAACCGGACCCGACCCTAGCCTATGCTTGCATAACTCAAAACACATTCATGGCGACATTAGATATGATTCTGTGATTGGACAGCACTTGCTAAACAATCCTGATTGTATAAAGAATTACACTGACAACCAGTTTAAGATTATCATTCGGCTCACAGTATGGTTCATTTTCTTCATTTGTGGAACATGGGTGTCACTGGCTGACCAGCATTTATTACCCATTCCTAGTTGCCCTTGAGAAGTTGATGGTGAGCTGCCTTCTTGAATATCTGCAATTGATGTGCTGTGGGTTGATCCACAATACTGTTAAGGCGGAAATTCCAGAATTTTGACCCAGTGACTGAGAAGGAATTAGGATGGTGAGCGGCTTGGAGGGGAACTTGCAGGTGATGGTGTTCACATTTATCTGCTGCCGTTGTCCTTCTAGATGGAAGTGGTCGTGGGTTTGCAAGGTGCTGTCTAAGGATCTTCGGTAATTTGCTGCAGTGCATTTTGTAGATTCTACACATTGCTGCTACTGAACGTCATTGATGGAGGGAGTGGATGTTTGTAGATGTTGTGCCAATAAAATGGGCTGTTTTGTCCTGGTTGGTGTCAAGTTTCTTGAGTGTTGTTGGAGCTGCACCCATCCAGGCAAGTGGGGAGCATTCCATCACACTCCCAACTTGTGCCTTGTAGATGGTGGATAGGTTTTGGGAGTCAGAAGGTGAGTTACTTGCTGCAGTTTTGCAGCATTCCTAGCCTCTGACCTGCTCTTGTAGCCACTGTGTTTATGTGGTGAGTACAATTGAGTTTCTGGTCAATGGTAACCCCAGTTGACAGTGTGCTAGAAGCTACATATATTCATACACAGGGTCATGTCCTTTGTAAACAGAAGGAAAACGTCCATACTCTTTACACCTTTTTCAGCTGAACAAAAGTTTGGGGACAACCGTTTCCTGGTTCATTCCCCAGGGTAATGCCTCGACAAGAGTAAACCTGCCTGGTTTGAATTTAAACAAATGTTTGGCAGTTAACTGTTCCCTTGTGCATTCGCTTTGTCAATACTTCTACCAATCAGCATTCTTTTCTCTTGCAGCATAAATTCTCGTTCCATGTACAATTAATATTCTTGCGAATCTGTCCTAATGAGTGCAAGATGAAAAGCTTTGGCAGCAATTATCAGCAATATTCAAGTTCTGTACTACCAAACAACTAATTAAAAATATTTTAATGTACATTCATGTAAAGACTTACTGAAAAATGTAATCTTAGTTTAAAGTTCCTGGGAAAGGATATGGGTAGGAGAAAATGGAAATGGAGTAGACATTCCTGTAGAAGGGTTAGAAGCAGAAACAGCACAAATCTGATGGGCCAAGTGGCCTCCTTCTCAGAATGTATGTTCCATTATTATATTTTTGGACCAGACCAGTTAAAGCTACTGAACATATCATTATATAAATAACACTAAATTGTTCCATTTAGGAAGTAATGTTACAGTTCCCTGAAAATTATATCATTATATACAGTACCTTGAACAATACTATATGATGTGCGCATTATCTAGAACAAAATACATGTAGAGTATACAGCATCTCAAACAGTCTAAAATAGTATACCATGTAAGTGTACCATGCTGCATGTTCTACTCTAGTCAGTCACCTGAACTTGTCGCAGAAGTCCCATTAAGTTAAGTGAAGTTGATTGCCATTTTCAGTGATTGTATCTCTCAGGCGGAAACAATACTTCCTGGGAGTGCTAGCTGCTCCTGAATGAACCATGGTCCCTGCATCCAACTGGAGTTGAAACGGGTTGTATGTGCCCAATGACCATCTCCCCAATAGTGTGGTAGATCATGGGAGTACCAGCCAAGAACATATGTAAACACAAATGATACCAAGCTTGCCTAAGGGTGTCCTGATATAAACAGCATGTGTTGCCAGTCACATAATTTGTTCAAAAATAATTTGAAGTGTTTGGAAAAATAAACTTCCCATTTTTGAAACAGTTGACAAATTAATTCTGCGTAATGACATAACCCTTACTTCAGATCGACTATTGCTTGTCAGCTTGCAGTGGAGACATTTTTAATAACTCATTTATGAGATGTGGGCATTATGGATTTATTGGCTGCCCCTAGAATTTTTTAAATTTGATTTTTTGGGATGTGGGTGTTGTTAATGAGGACAGTTTCATTGGCCATCACCAATTTTGTTGCTAATGACTCTCAAGAAGGTGATGGTGAATTGCCTTGAACCATTGCAGGCCTTGCGGTGTAGGACTCACAGTGGTTTAGGGAGAGAGTTACAGTGAAGGAGATTGCCCTGGGGAAGTGATGTTGGACTGCCTTCTTGCACCATTGATAATGGTTTGGCCATTTCAGAGGTAATTTAAGGGGTGACCCTGTTGGGAGCAGGACGGCAGACACATAAGCTCAGGCAGGATAAAGGCCACAGGTTTCCTTTGCTAAAGAACATTAGTGGATCAGTTAGGTTTTAATGGCAACCAGACAGCTTCATGATCACTTCTAGCGATACCAGTTTTTAAAAAATCCTTGACATCCTCCCAAGAAGGGGCGGCACAGTGGTTAGCACTGCTATCTCACAGGGACCCAGGTTCAATTCCAGCCTCGGGTGGCTGTATGGGGTCTGCATGTTCTCCCCGTGTCTTCATGGGTTTCCTCTTATCAGTGGTGTCAGGTGAATTGTGTATTATTTCACATACTGCCCTAACTAGTTACAAAATAGCTTTGATTCACCTGATTTGGGAGTGTACCTGTAGTTTTTGCATAGAATTATACAATGAACAGCACAGAAAGAGGCCATTCAGCCAATATGTTTATGCACCACTTCATTATCATTTCTTTCCTCTTCATTTCATTATATCAACAGATTCTTCTATTCCTCTCTCCCTCATAGGTTGGTCTATACATGGTACCTGCCAAGTGGAACACTGGTTGTCTCTCAGTCATTTATTGGCTGATTGGCCAATAATAGGCTGGAGGCAGGACTTCTGCCCTACAGGAAAAGGAAGTCTCACCCCAGGGACTTGCACTCAAGCACTTGCAAACTGAAGGCTTGCAATGCTGGATTAGGATTTGGCTAAGTAATTGGGGATCTTGCCAGTGCCAAGCAGGCAGGCCCTGGCATGGGGTGTTTGAGAGGCTAATGGAGGAAGGACAACCTAGTTATGGAAGGTGGGTTTACACCTTAAGGAGGAAGCACCCCCATGTCATAGAAACCTGTTGAGCTGATCACTCGATTGGGGCATCTGCCATCATTGGCTAAATTCTGGTACTGGTGGGTAAGGTCTTTAAGTGGGAATTAACTGCCCACTTAAGGGCCTCATTGGTCCTCTGGTGAATAAGCCACCCAAAACCACCCCTGCACTGATTTAATTGTAGTAGGGGCAGGAACATGAAGGCAGTCAGTTAGGAGGCCACTCACTGGATTTAACAAGCCCCTGACCTACAAACGTTTTAAGGGCAGCACAGTGGTTAGCATTGCTACCTCTCAGTGCCAGGGACCCAGGTTCAATTCCAGCCTCAGGTCACTGTCTGTGTGGAGTTTGCATGTTCTCCTTGTGTCTGCGTGGATTTCCTCTGGGTGCTCTGGTCTCCTCCCACAGTCCAAAGATGTGCAGGTTGGGTGAATTGGACATGTTACATTGTCCCTTAATCCCAGGAGGATTAGCAGGGTAAATACGTGGGGTTACGGGAATAGGGTGGGATTGTTGTCAGTGCAGACACAATGGGCAGAATGGCCCCCTTCTGCACTGCCGCATAAAATCCATCTTCCCCTTAAATGCAGCTATGCTGTTCACCTCAACCACACTTGATGGTAATCAAGTTGTCACCACTCTCTGGGTAAAGAAGTTTCTTCTGAATTCCTTATTGGATTTATTTAAATATGGGAACAAATCACCAACATAGCAGGGAACAAAACAACACTTTACAAGCTGGGAAAGAAATAACCTGCAGGTTCTCTTCTGTCTTCAATTTCAAGTTCTTCCAAGGAATGTGAAAATACAATTTCACTTGTCCAGTGCAACCGCTGTTATTCAAAGTCCACAACATATGGTGACCAGTGCTGCACTCAAAAACCTTCAGTGAGTACAGATCCATTATCATCTAACGATAGCCTGCAGATATCCTTCAGAGATTTACAAACTGTGATCCACATTTTTACAATTAGAAATTGAGGAATACAGGACAAGATTAATTGTAGTATAGATCCTGGTGTTGTTAACCATGACAAGGTCCTGGTATTGTGAGTCGAGTTATTGGGCTAGTGGCTGTTTCACGCAGGGGATACCCATGGATATGTGGCTTCAGCCATGTCTCAAATTGGCTCCACTGTTGCCATAGCTTTCGCTGCTTGAGCTAATTCCAGCAGAGCTGCAAACTGGGTAAAGGTTGACATCTGCAGGCCCAGACTCTGAACCTAGGAAACAGACAGATAAACATCACTGACGCAAGAAAGACTGGTCACATACCTCTGCAATCGATTTATTCACAACAGCAAATTGTTAAAGTATCGCTAGAACAACACTGGGTTACATTTATGAAGAAAGCTTGAAAGGTTGGGGCCTTTCCACAGAACTGAAGAAGGTTAAAGGGGAACATAAGGGATTATTAAATTATTCAAGCTTCTGAAAGTATAAATAGGGCAAATGGCTACCAAGGGACAGAGGGTAAAGGTCATCATCAGGCAAAGGGTGAGAGTCATAACTAAATACAGGCATCCCCAGTATAGTATCCCTAGAATCCCCACAGAGCAGAAGGAGGCCATTAGGACATTGAGTCTACATCGATCACAATCCCACCCAGACCCTATTCCTGTGACCTCACATATTTACCCTACTAATCCCCCCTGACACTAGGGTCAGTTTATCATGGCCAATCCACCTAACGTGCACATCTTTGGACTGTGGAAGAAAATTGGAGCACCTGGAGGAAACCCATGCTGACATGGGTAGAACGTGCAGGCTCCACACAGGCAGTGACCCAAGCCAGGAATTGAACCCAGGGCCCTGGCGCTGAGAGGCAGCAGTGCTAATCACTGTGCCACTGTGCTGCCCACCTTCTTATTCTTCCTGCACAATATACCACTCACACTTATCTATATTGAAATATATTTACCAATAAAATGTTTATTAATATCTTCCTGTATTTTGTCACGGTTCTCCTCTGTATTAATAACATTCCCACCCTGATTTGGTATCACCAGCAAATCTAGAAATTCCAAATGCTCCAGCCAAAATCAGATTAAATTGTGAGTGGCAGTGAGTAACAGTGGTCCTTACAAACAGCAATTCCCACCAAACAGCATCTCCTTTAAACACTTGCCAGCACAAGCCACTATCAACTTACCTGATTCCACAGGTATTCAACATCGAAAGCGAGTTGTAGCCGGATTTTGTTGTCGTCACTCATGCCGCTATTTGTTCCTGCATTGCTCGCAGCTGCAGATTTCCGCGCTTGTTTCAGTCGCTTGAGACTCTCCTCCATCTTTTTAACCGAGCTAAGAACGTCTGAAATGGTTTCGTAATACCTGGAAAGAGGAAGCAGGCTACTTTTGACATTGATTTTGAGAACCAAAGACTATTAGAGAGGGATTTCCAGTGTTTAGGCACAGCAAGGTATAGTGTAGAGATGAAAATCAGGAATTTGGGAATTGGAGGAATGCACAGGTCTCAGAAGGTGATAGAGCGGAAAAGAAAAAGCAAGGAGTGAAGCTACAAAAACAGTTATTAGAATTGAAAATCGAGGTGATGGGAATCAATGTAGTTTACGTAGCACTTCATAGAATCTCTATAATGCAGAAGGAGCCCATTCGGCCCATCAAGCCTGCACCGACAACAATCCCACCCTATCCTCGTAACCCCATGTATTTACCCTGCTAGTTCCCCTGACATTAGCGTCAATTTAACATGGCCAATCCACCCAACCCGCACATCTTTCGGAGTATGGGATGAAATCAGGGCACCTGAAGAAAACCCACCCGAACACGGGGAGAACATGTAAACTCCACACAGACACTGACCCAAGCCGGGAATCGAACCCGGCTCCCTGGTGCTGTGAGGCAGCAGTGCTAACCACTGTGCCACCCCTATCACTTGGTGTGATAATAGCAAGATAGTTTGTTATTGCGATGTTGACTGAAGGATAAACATTGGGCATAATTTGAGCAGAACTTCCCTGATCTCTCACAGCACGGAGCTGCAGTTCTCAGGAAATATTTCACGCACAATTAATTACTATCTAGTGCAGTGGCTACTGCTGTCAGAGATTTAGCAGTCTATGCACAGCAAGAGATACAAGCAATAATGAAAGAGACAAACAGGCAATGCTGGCGCTGGTACTTGAGGAAGCAACTTTGGCTGTAACACCCTGAAAATTTGTGCACTTCCTCAATTAATTCTGCAGGATCTTCCAATATTCACTTATCACCAGAACAAGAGAAAGCCACGTAACATCACACCTGCAAAGGACTACAGTTTCAAAAATGCAGGATTCCCTCAGTATTGCACCCTGCATGAAACAAAATGGTCAAATATAATATCAATTGTATTATGTGGGGGAATAACTGGCATGAGAATGACCTATTATTCAGTGATGGCTTTATATCATGGGATGCTTACCTTTCCGTGCTAACTCTGAGGGCACCTGACAGCCATTCCTGTATCCTGTTTTCTTTCACAACGCTGCTGTATTGACTTTGAAGATGGTGCAGTGGTTTCAAGGCATTTTCAACATACAAGGAAGCCTTGACAGGGACCTCCTGATATAAACAAAATACAATAACATGCATTAAAATGGATGTTGTTGGATGCTGGAAGACAACAGTGAACAGGAGTTTAGTCCACATTGGTCATGTCAGTATGAGAAGGCATGGGTTTCAGTCCAGACAGGCTCATTTAAGGTGCTCACAGCAAGCTCCAACAAGCAGCAAGGTGATAACCACATAATGTTTCTTACGTGGTGTTGTTTGAGGGATAAATGTTGACCAGGCCACTGGAAGAATTCCCCTTCTTAGAGAAGGTACCATGTAATTTTTTTACATCCATCTAACAGCACGGATGAGTTGGTTTAACGTGTCTTCCGAGAGACTGTGCAGCACAGGGTACTGCAATATCAGCTTGGACTTGACATTCCAGTCTCTGGAGTACAACTCGAACTTGGGGTTACAATATTACCCACTTAGCCACAGCTCAACAGCATGGCGGCACAGTGGTTAGCACTGCTGCCTCACAGCACCTGAATCTGGGTTTGATTCCCAGCTTGGGTCACTGTCTGTGGAGTCTGCATGTTCTCCCCGTGTCTGCATGGGTTTCCTCCAGGTGCTCTGGTTTCCTCCCAGAGTCCAAAGATGTGTGAGCTAGGTGCATTGGCCATGCTAAATTCTCCCTTAGTGTAGCTGAACAGGCGCCGGAGTGTGGCAATTAGGGGATTGTCACAGTAACTTCATTGCAGTGTTAATGTAAGCCTAGTTGAGACACAAATAAATTTTAAAAAGCTGATATCTAATCTGTGGAACATAAAGTCCTTAGTACATTAGCTATTACCTCACCCTTCATTCTGATACGGATCCATGTCCAACTACTCTTCACTCTCTATGACTGAGCCAATTTCATCTTCATTGCTATGTTGTTTTTCCAGCCTCGTTGCCCAATCTCCTGTCCAGTAAAGTCTGAAAAGTTGCTGAAAAGCCAATTACACAGAACCCATTGGGTGGAATTTTCAGGCCATTCCCGCTGGCAGGATCTCCTCATCCAGCCAATGGCATCCCCACCCCCCATCCCCGTATACCTGCCAATAACCACCACCGCTGTGGGTTCTCCAGCAGTGGAGAGTACAAACAACAGGAACCCCCATTGACAGCAGTGGGACTGGACAACGGCCAATGGTGGGTGTCTCCACTGTTGCACAACATGCCGTGGGGCTTGGGGACAGAAAATCCCACTCATTGTCTACTCAAAAGATAACATACCTGTAATGATCTTGCTCCACAAATGCCTATTGTCTCTCCCTTGTCTCTCCAGGCACTTCAACATTCCTTCCTTCCTCTGCAATGCCCCATAATAGGCCATAAGATAAGATACAGGAGCAGAATTAGGCCATTTGGCCCATCGAGTCTGCTCCCACACATCTTTGGACTGTGGGAGGAAACCAGAGCACCTGGAGGAAACCCATCATGAGTGATAAGTTTTTCAACCCCATTTTCCCATCTTTTCCCCATAATCTTTGATCCCCTTAGCAAGAACCTATCTATCTCTGCCTTTAATACGCTCAATGACCGGACCTCCATAGGCTTCTGTGGCAATGAATTCCACAGATTCACCATCCTTGGACTGTTGTAACGAATCAGGCTCTTTGGCTTTTTGCTCCCAGGGTTAGTTTTGCCCTCACTTTTTAAATAATAAGTTAGTCATTCCACTTGCTTTTGGGAAATCTCCAGGTACCACCCCAATTTCCTGAAGTATCATTTGGTGCACTTCATTACCTGGCGTTATTCTGGTCTATTTTATGCTCATGATTAGCAGGGAAATAACCAGTGAATCACAGAAGGAGGCATTTCGGCCCATCGCGTCTGTGCTGGAATCTTTTCATTATGATATTCATTTGTCACTGTTGACTTTTCTACACATAGTAACAGAAACACAGAGGAGGACAAGTCAAAACAATTATTATACTCGCCTTGTTTGTCCTCCGATATAGCCTGGGCACTTCTGAAGCATTTTTAAGATAACTGTAACAGGCTTCACTCAATTCCTCAATAATTCTGTCACTTAACACAGGTAAGTTGCTGACCACCGACACCCGAGAATCTGCAAGGGCCTCTGTTGGGGGAAAGAAAAAACAGAAATTACAAATGAAGTGTACAATCACGGAATTAGTGAGGAATTCTTTAACTGATTTTAGCCTCGTTTTCCTCCGTCAATGATAGCATGACTTTACACGGTATTGAAAATGGATGTGACACACTGAATGAGTAGTCAGTGTGTTAACCAGCGGGAGTGAGTTTCCAAGTATTAGTTTTTGATGTGGGAAGGTAAGAAATGGGGACAATATTTAAGCAAATGGTTAGTTATGGAAAAGCAGGAGTGGGATTGCCCTCCTCCGTTCAAAATGAACGCTGGATTGGTACATTGTCTGAGACTTCAGTGCAGTACTGAGGGAACACTGCATTGTCGCAGGTGTCATTTTTACAAGGCAGTAGTGGCAACTCTTTCAGTTTCAATGCTGTAGCTGAAGGTTCAATCGCACTATTCAAACAGGAGCAGGGAGATCTCCTGGTTTCTTGGCTAACAGTCTTCCCTCAACTTAAAACAAATAATGAATTGCTCCTTTAGCTCATTGATGGCCAAGAAATTTGGCCATGCACAAAATGATTGCCACAGTTTGCCTACTAAGGCACCTCACTAAAGTGTTTGAAATGTTTCTGAGAGACATAACAAGGTGCTTTACGCTAATCCTGGTCTTTCTTTTAACAATACACAAGAAACATTATAGTTTCCTCCAAGTGATCTGTCAATTAGGGCCATGTCAGCCGTGCCTCTCAAGATCATGTGATTCAGGAGGTTGTGGGTTGAAGGTCAAATTCGGCCACTTGAGCATCTGACCTATGGACTCATACTCCTACTGTAATATTTAAATAGTGCTGGACTATTAGAAGTTGTGACATTAAACCGAGGCCCTGTCTGCTCTCTCAGATGGGTTGAAAAGATCCCATGACACGACTGAAAAGAGCAATCGGAGAGTTCCTGGATCCATATTTATTCCTCAACCAAAATAACCAAACAGATTATCTGTTGATTATCACAGAGCCTGCCTGGGACGGAACCCCCCTGGGGAACAGAGATCCCCTGAGGGACATAATGTGCTCAAATTGGCTGCTATGTTTCCTACAACTGTGCATACACTTCTGTCTGTACTTCACTGGTTATAAGGGCTTTGGCATATCCTGAGGCCATGAAATCACAAACACGGTGACACAGTGGTTAGCATTGCTGCCTCACAGCGCCAGGGACCTGGGTTTGATTCCCAGCTTGGGTCACTGTCTGTGTGGAGTTTGCACATTCTCCCTTTGTCTGCGTGGGTTTCCTCCAGGTGCTCCAGTTTACTCCCACAGTCCAAAGATGTGCGGGTTAGGTGAACTGGTTGTGTTAAATTGCCCCTTACTGTCAGAGGGACTAGCTAGGATAAATGCATTGGTTTACGCAGATAGGGCCTGGGTAGGATTGTGGTCGGTGCACATTTGATGGGCCAAATGGCCTCCTTCTGCATTGTAGGGATTTTATGAATATCTCATACAAAAAAACTAATGTTTTACAGCATCTTACCTGAAATGAGAGAGAAATTTGTAAACCCGATATTCTCCAGCCTAGGTTTAATCATCTCCAAAAGGTCTGGAAGCTGCAAAGAAAAGGGTTTAAAGTTTAAAGGGAACAACATGCTTTCTAACAGTTTCCTCCCCGTTTCTTTCTTACCCAAGATTATTAACGTGTGTTGGGATAGAGTTTTCAGTTTTCCAAAGCCCAAAAGTACACTGAGCCAGTAAGCACTCCTCTTGCAGAGGTCCAGAGTAAAGGTTCGAATGTCATTCAACCAAGAAAGGTATCACAAACAAGCACACATTCAGGCATGGGAACTCAAAACTCATGTTTCCCTCTTCCTTGGCCAGTGGCACTAGGGACAAGGAATGGCATCTTTACCCGTGAACCAGCTGGCTTTAACTGGACGCCACTGATAGGAATGAATACATCTGGAATAAAGTCCTCTCAGCCCTCCAACATACCAAAATAGAGGGCTGTGGTTGGAGTTCGGGGCTCAGACCTAACTACCCTGACCAATATGGTGAATTTAACAAGTTCAGGGAACTGGGGAACTTGGAAAGCTGAAATTAACCAGAGGCCAACTGTTCCCACTTTTGATGAGGGGGAGGGGATAGTGGGGACAGAGCATCCTAATCCCTCGGCCAATACAAGCAATCTGGAAGGAAGGAAGGAAGAACTTTCGATTCGAGTACTGGAAGATCTGATACTGGAACCCATGTTTCTTAAATTAGTCTCTAAAGCATGAAATCAACTCAAACCTGTTCATGGACCTTGTCCAGATCTGAGACCACATACACAAGTTGGCTAACGGAAAGCGGTGGTACAACTTTCACATCTGCAGTCAGCCCGTTTCCCGGGTCCTCGTTACTTCCATTTGGAGATGTCAACATGTTGTTGCTGTTGGCAGTCAAAGATTTTAACCCGTCCTGAGTAAGGTCCTTGCTTGGTAGTGCAATTTTCAACTGTGGAAAGGAATAAGATGAGATATAGCCACTGCTTTTGTGCCATCACAGTGCACAAGTGCATAATGTTATATTTTCAAACAACCAAATAGCATAAAAAAGGAGGCTATTCAACCCATTGAGCCTGTGATGGCTCTTTGAAAGAGCTATCCAATCAGGTCCACACTCTCAGCTTTTCCCTGAGCTCTGCAGATTTGATCTTTTCAAGTTATTATAGAATCATAGAAACCCTACAGTGCAGATAGGGGGCATTCTGCCCATCGGGTCTGCACAGACCACAATCCCATCCAGGCACTACCCCCATGTCGCTACATATTTTACCTGCTAATCCCTCCAACCTATGCATCTCAGGACACAAAGGAGCAGTTTTTAGCCTGGCCAATCAACCTAACCCGCACATCTTTGCACTGTGGAAGGAAACAGGAGCACCCGGAGGAAAGCCACGCAGACAGAAGGAGAATGTGCAAACTCCACACAGACAGTGACCCAAGCCGGGAATCAAACCCAGGTCCCTGGAGCTGTGAAGCAGCAGCGCTAACCACTGTGCTACCATGCCGCCCCTATATCCCATCCCTGTTTTTATAAGTTAATACCAAATCTGTTTCCATTTCTTTTTCAGGCTGTGCATCCCAGATTGCATTAATTCGTGTAAAATAATGCCCATTCCCCCTCCCCTCCACCACCTTTTTTAAAGCAAGTTAGCTCCAATATCTTAGAATCATAGAAACTCTACAGTGCAGGAGCAGGCCACTCGGCCCATTGAGTCTGCACCACTGGGTGGCACAGTGGCAAAATGGTTAGCACTGCTGCCTCATAGCACCAGGGACCCTGATTCAATTCCAGCCTCGTGTCACTGTGTGGACTTTGCATGTTCTTCCCAAGTCTGTGTGGGTTTCCTCCCACTGTCCAAAGATGTGTGGGTTAGGTTGATTGGCCATGCTAAATTGCCCCTAGTGTCAGGAAGATTAGCAGGGTAAACATATGGGGTTATGAGAATTGGGCCAGGGTGGGATTGTGGTCGGTGGGCTGAATGGCCTCCTTCTGCACTGTAGGGATTCTACGATTCGATGGTTCTCTGAAGGAGCATCCCACCCAGACCCTTTCCCTGTAATTCCATGTATTTATCCCACTAATCCACTAACCTACACATCTTGGGACACCATGGGGCAAGTTAGTATGGCCAATCAACCTAACCCGTATATCTTTAGACTGTGGGAGCAAACCGGAGCACCCGGGGAATATATCATCCAGTTACTGATGTTCATGCCAGCTAGAGAGTAATGGCCCTATTTATTCTACCAACTGGCCATTAAATCTCCCGTTAGCTTTCTCTACTCAAAGCGGAGCAGGTTCGAAGGGCTGAATGGACTACTCCTGCTTCTAGTTTCTATGTTACCAGTTTTAGGCACTGTGGCACAGTGGTTAACACTGCTACATCACAGCACCACTGACCCAGGTTCGATTCCTGACTTGGGTCACCGTCTGTGGGAAGTCTCCCCTTGTCTGTGTGGGTTTCCTCCATGTGCTCCGGTTTCCTCCCTCAGTCCGAAAGACTTGCTGGTTAGGTGCATTTGCTGTGCTAAATTCTCCCTCAGTGTATCCGAATAGGTGCTGCAGTGTGACGACTGGGGGATTTTCACAGTAACTTCATTGCAGTATTAATGTAAGCATACATATGACAATAATGAATAAACTTTACTTTTACTTTTTAGGCCTTTAAGACTGGTGAGCTTCACCAGTTGAGTGGCAATGTCTCCACGTTCACACGCGCTGACGCAGTTCAATAGGGAGGTGAAAAGCCCATCGTGGGTTAGGAAATTAAAGAGTACAAATGATTCTTAAAAAGCGACTGAAACAAGTTTTAAAGTGTGTTGCACCTTGCAGACAAGAGGATTAAACTCTGATGAAAGATGAATTGTTCCACCCTGGTGTTGCTCACCTAGTGATGCTTTAATTATAGTCATGGTGTTAACATTGTTTAACCCAGCCTGTCCCTTTAAGGCTGGTCCTCAGGTGTCCTTGTGAAGGGAGTGGACTATATAGCCACATCCTGCTGTTTTTTGTTATTTGTTCTTGGGATCGGAATGTTAGCAAGAGGAGGATTTGTTGCCCATCCCTAACTGCCCTTGAGAAGATGGGGGTGTGTTACCTTCCTGAACTGCTGCAATCCAGGTGCAGGTACACCACAATGAAGGAACAGTGATATAATTCCAAGTCAGCATGGTGTATGACTTAAGAGGGCAATTTGCAGGCGATGGTGCTCCCATGTGTCTGCTACCCATCTTCTTCTAGGCAGTAAAGGTCACACGTTTAGAAGATGCTGCTGAAGGAATCTTGAAGAGTTGCTACAGTGCATCTTGTAGATGTTTCACATTGCTGCCACTGTACACTGCTGGAGGGAGTGAATGTTTATGGTGGTGGATGGGATATCAATTGAGTAGGCTACTTTGTCCTAGATTGTGTTGAGCTTCTAGAGTGTTGTTGGAGCTGCACTCACCCAGGCAACTGGGGAATATTCCATCTCACTCCTAACTTGTGCATTGTGGATGGTGGACAGGCTTTTGGAAATCAGGTGGTGAGTTACTCACTGAAGAATTCCCAGCCTCTGTCTTGCTCTTGCATGGTAAGAAGTCTCACGACACGAGGTTAAAGTCCAGCAGGTTAATTTGGAATCATGAGCTTTCGGAGTGCTGTTCCTTCATCAGGTGAGTCACTCAACTGTTCAACTTGTTGGACTTTAAGCTGCTGTAGTGAGACTTCTTACCGTGCCCACCCCAGTCCAACGCCAGCATCTCCACAACACGGCTGCTCTTGTAGTCATCATATTTATATGGCTAATCCAGTTCCACCTCTGGTCAATGGTAACATCTAGAAAGTTGACAGCGAAGGATTCAATGATGGCAAAGGTGATGGGGAGATTCTCTCTTGTTGGAGATGTTGCAGAGGGAAGGTTCTCTTGATTGACTGTCACTTATAGATCTTCAGCTTTGGTCTTGAAAAGTGGCCACTTTATCAAAGACGAGAAGAAATGATCAGGATATAACTCATTAAAAAAAACATTCAGGTTATTTTGTGTGTGATGTTTGAACCAGTTACAAGCATGTTATAAGCTGTTTGTAACAAGTGGGGGATATTATGATGCACATATGTGACGAATGCATGCTCCACTAAAGATATATTTGCGGGAAAGTGGGAACTGGGGCCAAGATCATGCTCCACAGGAGAATCTGAAAACCTGCTTAGTGAGGAAAGGCATGTGTGATGTGGACCTACTGGTACTTATGGTGAAAACATGTAAATGAGGGAAAAAGGAATACATGGATATGTGGAGAGAGTAAGAAAGAAGAAACAGGGTGGAGGCCTATGTGAAGCTTAAACACCAGAACAGATTAGTTGGTCAAATGACCTGTTTTTGGAACTTGTCTCTTCTTGTTCAGTGGGTTGCTTGGAGGATTAGAGCCAATTTCAGGCTTTACTTTGGTGTGGAGGACTGAAAAGCCGATCATACTGCTCAATGTTGGACGGTGAAGATGTATTTCTTAGTGATTACTGCCTAATCAGACGTACAATCAAGAGTGAGGTGCAGTCTGAAGGTTGTGCAGAAATGTTTACTGGTGGTGAAGAAGTGAAGGATTTGAGTGTCGAACAGTATGATGCCAATACAAGTGAACATATGAATCAAGGGCAGGAGTGGCTCACTGGGCCCCTCGAGACCACTCCGACATTCAATAAGATCACACTGATCTAACTGTAACTTCAACTCCACATTCCCACCTACCCTCCGACTGTGGGAGGTGTGAGTGTCCCTATAGTGTGTTACTGTGGGAGGTGTGAGTGTCCCTATAGTGTGTTACTGTGGGAGGTGTGAGTGTCCCTATAGTGTGTTACTGTGGGAGGTGTGAGTGTCCCTATAGTGTGTTACTGTGGGAAGCACAAGCTACCCTAGTATATTACTTTCCTTGGTTGTATTGAGGAATTGGTTCATGCTGTGTTGTCAGGGGCGAAACTCTATGTGCAAATATTAGTCAGCAAACATCAGCCATGCCCAGTAACAAGGCTGAGCTTAGTATATACTTATTTACCAGAATAAATGTTTGTCTTTCAAATCACTGCAAAAAGAAATGTACATTTGAGATAGCTCTTTGACTAATCATTGGTTTAGTTACTCTGCGATCTGGGGACGTAGTTCTTATCTGTGACCAGTGATTAAATGATTTTAAATGTGCTCCGCAAATAGTGGGGGTGGCAATTGTACTGCTTACAGTTCCCAAAGCTGTGAGGGAGATGGAGTGTTCTGTATTTAAGTTTGCACTGGATCTTGCTGCTGTCCAGTCTCCTCGTGGGTGTAGGCAGAAAGCACTGTTTTGGGATGATAGTGATGAGCTGTGCATGAATCGCAATATGTAACGATTACAGATTGTCCTTTCTCACAACAATGCAATGGCATCATTAGATAGTATTTAAGCTCGTGTATGATGGCAAAGAGAATTTAGTAATGTGCATAATATGTTTGCGTCCCTCGACTCCCACCAACCCCTACCAAGCTTTGGGCAAAGGCAGAAGTTAGGGCACAGCCTCAAGATAAAGGGGGGGCAGTTCAGAACGGAGTTGAGGAGGAACTTCTTCACTCAAAGGGTGGTGAATCTCTGGAATTCTCTGCCCGTTGAAGTGGTGGAGGCTGCCTCGCTAAATATTTTTAAGAAGCGGGTTGATGGGTTTTTGATAAGAGAGGGGATTAAGGGTTATGGGGAGAGGGCGGGAAAGTGGAACTGAGCCACGACAGATCAGCCATGATCTTATTGAATGGCGGGGCAGGCTCGAAGGGCCAGATGGCCTACTCCTGCTCCTATTTCTTATGTTCTTATGTTCTTATGTTCTTAAATGAAAATCATAGGGGGGAGCGATGGCCTCATGGTATTATGGTTACACTATTAATCCAGAAGCTCAGCTAATGTTCTGGGCTACCTGGGTTTGAATCCCACCAGGGCAGGTGATGAATTCAATTTAAAAAGAAATCTGGAATTAAGAATCTACTGATGACCATGAAACCATTGCCAATTGTCAGAAAAACCCATCTGGTTCACTAATGTCCTTTTGAGAAGGAAATCTGCCATCCTTACCCAGTCTGACCCACATGTGACTCCAGAGACACAGCAACTGCTCTCAACTACCCTCAGCAACTAAGGATGGGCAATAAATGCTAAGCCCAAGGCTCACGAATGAATAAAAAAAAGCATGGTTGTTTGAGTGGCGTCCTTTTAAGGTAAATCATTAAATTTAAAATATATATTTTATATTAATGAAAACTTTTAGAATTTAAAAGGCAACTTAGAACTTTGTCTTGGCTTTGATAAGATGCCACAGGTGATTAATCCAGACTGGGGATTAAGCATTAAGACACTAGCAATTTCTCCCAGGGGTTAACATAACTCTTATGGCTCTGTCTGTTATGAAGAAGAAAATTCTTCTCCAACTTTGGTTGCTCCAAACTGGGAGCTTCAGCAAAGTTGTCCAATTTGCCTTTTCCTGTGTCGTCTGAATCTCCGTGCCTATCAAATGAAGATCAACAAATGAAAGTTGAGCAAAGTTCATTGGGAAGCAGCCAACATATGAGTAACTTTTTAAAAAAGTGGATGTGGGCGCAGGCTGGCGAGCCTGGCATCTGTTCAGAGATAGATAATGGAACACAAAGATAGGTTTCAGTCTGCATTTACTGGACTAACAAAACTGTCTAACAAAATTCCTGGAGTTTTGGAGGAACTTGCCTTGCATGCAGCATGTTTGGATTTCAATAAATCTACTGACACAGTGTCATATGGGCAATCTGCCATTGAGACCAAAGGACACAGGATGGGGGGTGGGAGTGGAGGGGGTGATTCTGAGGCAGAATCAAAACGGGTTAAACCAGAGACAGCAATGGAATGGCATGGCAAGGGGTCACCAGAAGAACACCATATGAACTAATCATAGAATCCCTACAATGCAGAAGGAGGCCATTTGACCCATCAAGTCTATACCGATTGTCTGACAGAGCATCTTACCCAAGCCCTCCCCCTCCTACCCTAATCCTGGAACCCCACACATTTACAATGGTTAATCCATTTAACCTGGACACTTTTGGACAATAAGGGGCAGGTTAGCTTGGCCAATCCACCCAACCTGCATACTTCTAGACTGTGGGAGAAAATCAGAGCACCTGGAGGAAACCCACGCAGACAAGGGGAGAATGTGCAAACTCCACACAATCGAACCTGGGTCCCTGGCACAGAGAGATAGCAGTGCTAGCCACTCTGTCACCGATAATACTGAGGCCCATTTGCATGTATCAATGATCTGAGCCTGGGAGAAAAACAAAGCTGTTTAAATTTGTAGGTGACAGAAGCTGAGGGGAACTGGAAGTGGCCAAACAATGGGAACATGGCAAACCAATCCCAAGATATTAGGACAGGTTGGGAAGCTGGACTGGTGGTGGCAAATTACATTCAATCGTGAAAAATACAAAATAAATAAATAGGAAAGGCAAGTAAAATAATGTGAATATAAACTAAAAGCTGTAAGGTTACAGGGCACAGCGTAATAGAGGGAATAGTTGGTAGCTCATTAAAATAAACCTGCCCAGTGCGCTGCAGTAGCACACATAGCATCTGGGGATTTACAGGCAGCGAAATATAGCACAAATTAAGTTTGTTAGTGTCGCAAGTAGGCTTACATTAAAACTGCATTGAAGTTACTGTGAAAATACCCTAGTTGCCAAACTCCAACGCCTGTTCGGGTACACGGTGGGAGAATTTAGCATGGCCAACCTGCACGTCTTTCAGACCATGGGAGGAAACTGGAGTACCCAGAGGAAACCCACGCAGACACAGGGAGAACATACAGGGTCTGCACAGTGACCCAAGCAGGGAATTGAACTCAGGCCCCCAGCATCGTGAGGAGCAGTGCTAACCACTGTGCCACCCCAAATCCCAGTAACGATGAATTTATACCATAACCAGAACGTCTGCCCCTGGTCCGCTGTGTCCAATTCTAGCCACCGTGTTACAAGATAACCAGGCGCTGGAAACCTTGCAGAAAGGGCAACAAAACTGAGACTAAAGACAAACCATCTGAATGAGGAAGAGAGGATAGACAGCCTGGGAATGTTGACACTGGAGAAGTGAAGACTAATGAGAAAGCTTATTCCATTGTCCCAAGGCCATGAAGGAAACATAAATCAAATCCTCATAATACCGTGGCAATTGTCACAACTCTACCACTGGGCTTCCTGGGCTATAAGTGGAACGATTAGATTTAGTTGCTATATGCAGCTGGTTGAGAGTCTGTGGAATGGACTGTCCAGGAAACAGGCTGTGAAAAACATATCTGGGAGATTGCGGCAGATATTTCAGAGTGCAGATCACAAAGAGTTATCAGTTCTGAGGACCAGCTGAACAACACCTGTCTCAGGCCATATGATTTTTAACCTTGCAGCACAGTGGGACAGTGGTTAGCAGTGCTGCCTCACAGCGCCAAGGACCCAGACTTGATTCCTGGCTTGGGTCGGTTAGTGCGGAGTTTGCACGTTCTCCCTGTGTCTGCTTGAGTTTCCTCCGGGTACTCCAGTTTCCTCCCACAATCTGAAAGACATGCAGGTTTGATGCATTGGCCATGTTAAATTCTCCCTCGGTGTACCCGAACTGGCGCCGGAGTGCGGCGACTAGGAGATTTTCACAGTAACTTCATTGCAACGTTAATATAAGCCTACTTGTGACTAATAAATAAGCTTTTACTTTAAACAAAATGCCACTATGTGCATTTCAGATTCAGCCACAATTCATCCCTTCTGTCATTTAACCTCTCATGCTCCCACCTTAATCAGCTCTCCTCTGGTCTCCTCCTGCTCCTGTTACTTGTTTAAAAACTGCTACAGTGCTGATGAGAGGGCACATGCCTGAAATGCTAGTTCTGGTTCTCTCTCCACGGGTGTTGCTTTGCCCCCTGAGTTTTTCCAGCATTTGTTTTTATTTCAGACTTCTGTGGTTCTTTACCTTTTCTACATCCCTTGTACTTTATCAGAATCTTTTCACCTCTTCCTTCAAGTCATCCCTCCCAATAGGCTCAGCAGTGCACAAAGGGGGAAGTGCAGAAACATTAAGACCCTGTCTCAGGTGACTATCCGCTATATGGACCTTAACCCTGGATTCCCTACTTTCAACTACATTAGCCTGAGACAACGAGAGATGGTGAAAGAATCCTGCAGACATATCCCAAGGCAATTAATTCAATTATTAAATCCTTGGTCTTTCAAACTTAATGCACTAAGGCAGCAAATCACTCAGGCTTCCAAATCTAAAGTTTATTTATTAGACACAAGCAAGAATTACATTAACACTGCAATGAAGTTACTGCAAAAATCCCCGAGTCGCCACACTCTGGCATCTATTTGGGTACACTGAGGGTCAATTTAGCATGGCCAATGCACCTAATCTACACATCTTTTGGACTGTGGGAGCAAAGTGGAGCACCCAGAGGAAATGCACACAAATATGGGGAGAATGTGCAGACTCCACACAATGAGCTGAGTCACAAATTGAACCCGGGTCCCTGGCGCTGAGAGGCAGCAGTGCTAACCACTGTGCCACCCCTATGACCGCGACATCTTAGAAAAACAAGATTAGCAGCTACATAGAAACATCACCTCTTAGGGGTCCTTCTCCCCTTCCTCCCCACCACATCTCACTCTGTCTTGAAAGCATAAATAAATACATTTCACCATGTTTTCATGCAACTGGGTCCAACGGTCTGGAACTCCCTCCCCAACCTTCACAATATGGAACGCAGCGATTCGATATGATGTACCTTCCCTACTCAAGGGCACCAGAGATGGGCAACGACTGCTGTCCTTGCCAGCAATGCCCACATCCCATGAATGAATAATTAAAGATATCCTCATGGTTTCTCCCATTCCAGCCTTGAAGAAATCTTCTCAGAGCTCCAACAACTCAAAAATGAGATTCTCCAGCATTTTCTGTTTTTGTATCCAGAAAGTGCAGTATTTTGCCTTTATCTCAAAAGTATTGGCATATCTACAGAACCAAAATCTAATTTGTCCAGGTTACTAATAATTTCTAGTAGAATTACACTGAAGCTATAGCACAGAAACAGGCTATCAGCCCAATGTTGGTATTTATACTGTACATAGCCTCTCCATGTAGAGTGTTGGTACACTATTAATCTAGGATAACTTAACTGTTTGTATCCCTGGTCCATTTATCATTGCCTGAGATATTCCCCACAATTAAGAAAGCTAGCACTAAGAATGCATTGTGTGGCCAACCAAACCTGCTCCCTTGCCAGTTGTACATGACCAATTTATTCAAGGACACCCTCTCCTCACCACAGACAAAGCCTCAAAACCCATTTCCTAATTCCAATATAAATTAATCAGGTACATTCCAGCCTTAATCCCTTTATCAATACTTATTGATTCAGATCCTTATCAAAAGTATTATTTGATCCAGAACTAACTGCTTTTTGCTCACCATTTCCATGAGAGAGGTGAACCAAATTCTTCTAAATCATAATCTTGCTTTTAGTATAAGAATATTCTGAATACACCCAGAGCTTGATCTGAACCACATCGTACATGTTCACCCAAATTCTACTTAAACTTATTTTGGTTAGTTGTTTCATTAACTTTTGGTGGGATGGTGGAGCAGTGGTAAGCACTGCTGCCTCACAGCGCCAGAAACCCGGTACGATTCCCGGCCTCGTGTGACTGTGTGGAGTCTGCACATTCTCCGTGTCTACATGGGTTTTCTCCAGGTGCTCCGGTTTCCTCCAACAGTCCAAAGATGTGCAGGTTAGGTGAATTGGCCATGCTAAATTGCCACGTAGTGTCAGGAAGATTATGAGGGTAATATGTGGGGTTATGGGGACGGGACCTGTATGGGAAGGTTCGATGGGCCAAGTGGCCTCCTTATGCATTGTAGATTCAATCTCACTCCTAATGTTTTCTGAGAAATCATCAGCCACCATAAGAACATCTGGATTTTGTTAGATAAATTTCCTTTGGAGTTTTGTTTCTATGCTCCTTTAAGGAGTTTTCACTTGAATTTAATTTGACTAATTGTTTTGCTCAATAGAAAGACTAGAGGGGTGTAGAAATTGGAAGTGGACATATACAAGTCTGTGTTCTGTAAATACATCAAGAATCAGTGTCTAATTTCATACGTCACCAATTGGTATGGGATTGAGTTAAAATGCTACCCCATACAAAGCCATGACCTACTCTATACATTCCACACACGAGCAAAAGCCAGCACATTCCTTTCTAATATTTCTGGGGCCACTGAAGCATTAAAAATGCTGCCTGACAGCCTGAAAAGTGGCTTAATCCAAGCTGAATTTTGCTTGATTGCTTCTGTCCATTAGGCTGGTCACTGCTATTTCAGTAAAATTCTAAAATATGACCTGCAACTTCTGTAACCTTCTGTATTCGCCACGATACCTCCGTTCTGTACATGTTCACTCATGAGCTTCTACAAACTGTTCCAAGATTATCCACCACCTCCTCTTGACTACAGATATTGGTCTAAATGGCCCATCGTCACTATGTTCATTGCTCTTGCTTTTTCTTTTGAATACTGGTTCTGGATTAATTACTCTTCATACTCTGGCACTTGTGAAGCTCTGAAGGAGGCTAAGAAAATTTGGCTTGTCTGCTACAACTCTCATCAACCTGCACCATAGAAAGCATTCTTTCTGGTTGTATCACAGCTTCACATCTCTTCTGTTCTGCCCAAGATCACAAGAAACTACAAAGGGTTGTGAATGAAGCCCAGTCCATCACACAAACTAGCCTCCCATCCATTGACTCTGTCTACATTTCCTGCTGCCTTGGAAAAGCAGCCACTATAATTAAGGACTCCACACACCCTGGACATTCTCTCTTCCACCTTCTTCAATTAGGAAAAAGACACAAAAATACCAACTGACTCAAGAACAGTTTCTTCCCTGCTGTTATCAGACTTTGGAATGGACCTCCCTTATATTAAGTGGATCTTTCTCTACACCCTAGCTGTGACTGTAACACTATATTCTGCACCGTCTTCTTTCCTTCTCCCCATGTACTCTGAATAGTATGCTTTATCTCTATAGCACACAATTTGTATAGCAAACAATAATTTTCACTGTATACCAATATATGTATCACTAATAATAAAGGACCAAAATGTGCCAAACTTTTTCCTTCAATTCCTTGATGGTTCCTGGCTGTATCCCACCTGGCCCAGAAACTCTGCAAATATTTAACTGTTCTAGTTTGACTTCAATGGGTCTCTTACCCCCGTAACTGTGTGTATAATTTGCCCAGGGTCTACTTGGTGAAAACTGCAGTGAAGAATATATTTAACAGAACCACCCACATCATGAATAGTTTTGTACTATTTACATAAGAACATAAGAAGTAGGAGCAGGAGTAGGCCATCTGGCCCTTCGAGCCTGCCCCGCCATTCAATAAGGTCATGGCTGATCTGTCGTGGCTCAGTTCCACATTCCCGCCCTCTCCCCATAACCCTTAATCCCCTCTCTTATCAAAAACCCATCAACCCGCTTCTTAAAAATATTTAGCGAGGCAGCCTCCACCACTTCAACGGGCAGAGAATTCCAGATATTCACCACCCTTTGAGTGAAGAAGTTCCTCCTCAACTCCGTTCTAAACCGCCCCCCCTTTATCTTGAGGCTGTGCCCCCTAGTCCTACTGTCTTTTTTGAGCAGGAAGAGTCTCTCCACCTCTATCCTATCCATCCCATTCATCATCTTATACGTCTCAATGAGATCTCCCCTCATTCTTCTAAACTCTAACGAGTACAAGCCTAGTTTATTCAGCCTCTCCTCATAGCTCAACCCCCTCAACTCCGGTATCAGCCTAGTAAACCTCCTCTGCACTCCCTCCAAGGCCAAAATATCCTTGCGCAGGTGCGGCGCCCAAAACTGCACACAGTACTCCAGCTGCGGCCTCACCAATGCCCTATACAGCTGCAGCAAGACCTCCCTACTTTTATATTCAATCCCCCTCGCGATGAAGGCCAGCATCCCATTCGCCTTCCTGACCACCTGCTGCACCTGCAGGCTGGGTTTTTGCGACTCATGCACAAGGACCCCGAGGTCCCTCTGCACCGTCGCCTGCTGCAGTTTCTCGCCACGTAAGTAATAGTCCTTCCTACCAAAGTGGACCACCTCACACTTGCCAACATTAAATTCCATTTGCCATTTCCTGGCCCATTCTCCCAGCCTATCTAGATCCTTCTGCAGACTCTCCACACCCTCCGCACAATTTGCCTTTCCCCCAATCTTGGTGTCATCAGCAAATTTCGACACCCTACACTCGGTTCCCTCCTCCAGATCATCTATATAAATGGTAAATAGCTGAGGCCCCAGCACCGACCCCTGGGGCACCCCACTAGTCACCAACCGCCAATCCGAATAGCACCCATTGACCCCCACTCTCTGCCTCCTATTTGACAACCAATCCTCTATCCACGCTAACACCCTACCCCCAACTCCATGTCCTCTGACCTTCTGCAGTAACCTCTTGTGAGGTACCTTATCAAACGCCTTCTGAAAATCCAGAAAGACCACATCCACCGGCTCTCCTCTATCCAGCGCCCTAGACACATCCTCATAGAACTCCAGTAAAATTTGTCAGACACGACTTCCCTTTAATGAAACCGTGTTGCGTCTGCCCTATCAAGCAATTCCCTTCAAGATGCCTCGCAATTTCCTCCTTAATGACGGATTCTAACATTTTACCTACCACAGACGTTAAACTAACCGGCCTATAATTCCCCGCCTTTTGCCTGGCACCCTTCTTAAACAACGGCGTAACATTAGCCGTTTTCCAATCTTCCGGCACTTCCCCGGAATCCAGCGACGTCTGGAAAATAACCACCAAGGCATCCACTATAACCTCCGCCATTTCTTTCAGAACCCTCGGATGCATTCCATCCGGTCCTGGGGACTTGTCCACAATCAGCCCCTCCAGTCTGTCGCGCACCACCTCTCTAGTAACAGTAATGTCATTAAGACCCTCCAGTCCTACCACCTTTCCATCGCTAACACCCGGCAAATTATTCACGTCCTCCTCCGTGAAGACAGAAACAAAAAAGTTATTCAAGACCTTAGCCATATCCCCATCCCCTACCACTAGGTCCCCTTTCTCATCCTCTAAGGGACCAACGTTCACCCTAGCCAGCCTCTTCCTTTTTATATATTTATAAAAACTCTTGCTATCCTTTTTTATATTAAGCGCTAGCCCAGCTTCATAGCTTCTTCTACCCTTCTTTATCAACTTTTTTGTCAATCTTTGTTGACATTTAAACCTTTCCCAATCCTCTTCTCACCCACTGCTCTTAGCTACTCTAAATTCCTCCGCTTTTAATTTATCCTTTAGTTTCGTTGATCCACCTGTTGTTCGACATTCCTCCTGCTAATGACATATTCGCAGGACTTTTTTTTCCTCCAGATTCCACAGCTATTGATGCGTGTGCCTCCCTGGGCACTTCCTCAACTTCAAACAACATATTATTGCACATTGCGCAACTACTGAACAAAATTATTAAAGAGTAATAGATTAAGTGCAAAGTTCTGTTTTCTCCCCCACACACTTCTTTTCCTGTTATCACACTTTTAAATGCCAACACTGAAATGCCTAAGTAGTCCATTATATACAGAACAGTACAGCAAAGGAACAGGCCCTTTGGCCCACAACATTGTAATGAACATGATGCCAAACTAAACTAATCCCTTCTGCCTGCCCTTGGTCCATATCCCTCTACTCCTTGCATATTCACGTGCTTATCTAAAAGTCCCTTAAATGCCCCATATTGTATTTGCCTTCACCACCACTCCTGGCAGCACATTCCAGACACTCTGTGTTAAAAATTCGCCCCTCACATCTCCTTTGAAGTTTCCCTCTCACCTTAATTGCATCCTCTCTAATATTAGGTATTTCAACTCTGCTCCTGAATTGTTTATTCAGATATGTTCAACATATTTATTAAAAGATCCTTTGACTGCACATGAATCATCTATGTCAATGAAGAATGTCCTCTTCGTTGTTGGCAGTGTCTGCCGCTGCCTGGGCCCCAAGCTTAGAATTTCCTTCAAAAACCTCTCCATCTCTTCTGCCATTTTTTTAATTCACTCATGAGACGTGGGCATCACTGGCTGGTGAGCATTTATTGCCCATTCCTATTGAGTGGCTTGCTAGGCCACTTCAGAGGTCAGTTGAGAGTCAGCCACATTGTGGCTCTGGAGTCACATGTAGGTCAGACTGTGTAAGGACAGCCATCTCTTCTGCCTTCAAGAACCTAATATTTGGGCCAAGCTTTCCTCATATCTTATGTAGCTCAGTATCACATTTTATTTCAAAAAACATGCTTGGAATGTTTCGACATATTTTTTATTCATGGGACATGGGCGTCACTGGCTGGCCAGCGTTTATTGCCCTTCCTTAGTTACCCCTTGGGAAGGTGGTGGTGAGCTGCCTTCTTGAATTGCTACAATCCACGTGCTGTGGGCTGACCCACAATGCCATTAGGGAGGGAATTCCAGGTATTTGATCCAGCAACTGCGAAGGAACGGCAATATATTTCCAAGTTAGAATGGTGAGTAGCTTGGAGGCAAACATGCAGATGGTGATGTTCCCATTTATCTGCTGTCCTTGTCCTTCTAGATGGAAGTGGCCATGATCCTTGTCGAAGGATCTTTGGTGAATTGCTGCAGTGCATCATGTAGATGGTACACACTGCTGCTACTGAGCGTCGGTGGTGGAGGGAGTGAATGTTTATGGATATAGTGCTAATCAAGTGGGCTACTTTGTCCTGAACGGTGTCAAGCTTCTTGAGTGTTGTTGGAGCTGCACCCATCCAGGCAAGTGAAGAGTATTCCATCACATTCTTTGCGCCTTGTAGATGGTGGATAGGCTCTGGGGAGTCAGGAGGTTGAGTTCTCGTCACAGTATTCCTAGCCTCTGATCTGCTCTTGTAGTCACTGTGTTTAAGTGGCAAGTCCAGTTGAGTTTCTGGTCAATGGCAACCTCAAGGATGTTGAAAGTGGGGATTCAGTGGTGGTTACACCATTGAATGTCAAGGGATGGTAGTTAGAGTATCTCTTATTGGTGATGGTCATTGCTTGGCATTTGTATGGTGCAAATGTTATTTGTCACTTGTCAGCCCAAACCTGGATATTGTCAAGATGTTGTTGCATTGGAACATAGACTGTTCAGTCACAAATGGTGCTGAACATTGTGTAATCATCAGTAACATCCCTCACTTCTGATTTTATGATGATGGGAAGATCATTGATGAAGGAACTGAAGATGGTTTGGCCTAGGACACTATCCTGAGGGACTCCTGCAGAGATGTACTGGAGCTGAGATGACTGACCCTCCACAACCACAACCATCTTCCTTTGTACCAGGTATGACTCCAACCAGCGGAGAGTTTGCCCCCTGATTCCCATTGATTCCAGTTTCACTAGGCCTCCTTGATACCACACTCAATTGAATGTGACCATGATGTCAACAACTGTCACTCTCATCTCACCACTGGAATTGTCCATGTTTGAACCAAGGCTGTAATGAGGTCAGGAGCTGAGTGACCCTGGTGAAACCCAAACTGGGTGTAACTGCGCAGGTTATTGCTGAGCAGCTGCTGCTTGATAGCACTGTTGATGACCTCTTCCATCACTGGCGTGATTTGAACCTGGCTCCCCAGAACATGAGCTGAGTTTCTGGATGAACAGTTTAGTGATAATATCACTAAGTCATTGCCTGCTCATTAAAAGGTGTAAATTCAAGTTGTTGTTGGTAATGTGATGATTGCACTGATGCCCCTAGGTGGCACCATTGCCCACTATATCCTCTAACTGTGCTAATACAACAATGTACCTTTGCAGCAGCAGGTTAATATAACAGGATGGGAAAACTCTAATTCTTGTGCTAAAACTATGCTTAGTGTTTTTAATCCATTCCTCACCAACTACAGAGATTTGCTGCCTATTTTCATAGGCAGTTCAAGATCAGACGCCTTGTAAATCACTTTGTGATGTTCTTCTGTATTTAAGACACTATATAAATACAGGTTGTTGTTGTAAAACACCAGTCACTGGAGCCTTATGAATTTAAATAGCTACTGGGTCAATTCTAAAAGCTGCCATTAAGATACATATTTTAACAAGGGGCGGCACAGTAGCACTGCTGCCTCACAGCAGCAGGGATCCAGGTTCAATTCTGGCCTCGGGTCACTGTCTGCACGGAGTCTGCACATTCTCCCTGTGTCTGCATGGGTTTCCTCCAGGTGCTCTGGTCTCCTCCCAAGGTCCAAAGATGTGCAGGTTAGGTTGACTGGCCATGCTAGATCAACCCTAGTATCTGGGGGATTAGCAGGGTAAATATGTGGGGTTATGGGAAAGGGTCTGGATGGGATTGTGGTTGGTGCAGACTCAATGGGCCAAATGGCCTCCTTCTGCACTGTAGGGATTCTATGATTCTAGCAAAGCCTAAATGGTCAATGTCTTTTCTCAAAGGTGGGGAATCTAAAACTAGAGGGCATAGGTTTAAGGTGAGGGGAAAGATACAAAAGGGTCCAGAGAGGCAATTTTTTCACAGAGTCTGGAGTGTGTCTGGAACGAGAGCCAGTGGTAGAGGTGGGTACAATTTTATTTTTCAAAAAGCGTTTAGATGGTTACATGGATAAGATGGGTATAGAGGGATATGGGCCAAATGCAGGCAATTGGGACTAGCTTAGTGGTAAATACTGGGCAGCATGGACAAGTTGGGCTGAAAGGCCTGTTTCCATGCTGTAAACCTCTGACTCTGTACGAATTCAGTTGCTTGGCTCTTCCTTCAAACACATTGTCCAGACTAACAACTGAATCAACATCGTCTATCGAGTTAGAGTGGTGTTTCTGTGAGATGATTTTAAAAAAACTCCATTAGTACTGAGAGAATTAACAAAGTACAATGGTGAACAATGATTTAAGAAATGCTTCCTGTGTGGCAAGGATAGGTATGGGGAAGTGATCAGTAGCAGAGAAAATGAGCTCAATTGATATTGCTCCTTGATAGAAACACAAGGAATGCAGTAAGACATACAGAACCTGCTGCCTGTTGTGAATGATCCATCGCTTTACTCTATCCACCTGCCTTGACTCCTTATCCTCCTACTGACAAGAATCTGCAGCTCCTGTGATACAGTGGGTGGTGTCGTTGCCTCAGAGTTCAGAATTTGAGCCCCACCTTAGGATTTGATGGTCAAGGAAGGTGTGTTCACAACACAGCTAAACATGTCAAGTATCAACTTGAAAATCCTTCCAACACCCATCAGCGGCGGGTGGTAACAGTGGGAGAGGTACCTAGTCAGCCCATAATGGAAAGTTGGGAATCTAAATATTCATAGCTCCAGCCTACAACATCAATATAAAAGTACATGTTGCCACAGCAACTCAGACTCCTTGAGTGAACTTTTAAAGTTTATTATTGTCACAAGTAGGCTTACATTAACACGGCAATGAAGTTACTGTGAAAAGCTCCTAGTCGCCACACTCCAGCGCTCATTCGGGTACACTGAGGGAGAATTTAGCGTGGCCAATGCACCTAAGCAGCACATCTTTCAGACTGTGGGAGGAAACTGGAACACCTGGAGGAAACCCATGCAGACATGGGGAGAATGTGCACACTCTGCACAGACAGTGACCCAAGCTGGGAATTGAACCCTGGCGCTGTGAGGCAGCATTACTAAAATATTTTCTTGTTTTCAACCACTAAAACCGTAGAGAGTTCGTCCTTGGCGTTTCAGGGCATACACAACATCCATGGCAGTAACGGTCTTGCGTTTGGCGTGTTCTGTGTAGGTAACGGAGTCCCGAATGATGTTCTCTAAGAAAACTTTCAGGACTCCGCGGGTTTCTTCGTAGATGAGGCCTGAAATGCGCTTAACGCCCCCACGCCGAGTGAGCCGATGAATTGCAGGTTTAGTTATTCCCTGGATATTATTGCGGAGAACTTTCCGATGCCGTTTGGCACCACCCTTCCCAAGACCTTTCCCACCTTTACCTCTACCAGACATCCCGCCCTGACAGCGAGTTAACCACTGTGCCATTATGCCACCACCAACAAAAGTTGATCGACCTCAATATTGAAATTACAGCCTGAACAGCCTTTTGGGGAGAGAGTTCCAAATTTCCACAATCCTTTTGCGTGCAGAAGTGTTGAGGATTTTTTTTTTTTAGACAGGGATATAACTTTCCCAACAAATATTACGGCCTGATAGCTTTGTACAGAAGCCCACTAACTAACTGCACTAATTTCAATTGGATGCCCTTCTATCCATTTATCTGAAGTTGTTTAAGCCGATACTAAGGAAGTGGTAGACCATCTATAACACCAGTGGTGCAATCAGCACACTTTACCAAATGCAATTAGTCCACTTCAATCTGGTTAAAACCATTAACTGATCAACATGTTTACCACAAGCATTGCTAGCAGCTCGATGACCTTCCTCATTGAACAAGAAAGTCAGGGAGGGAATGTGAAGTGAACATTTTCTTTTAAAATCACAGTGGGGTACGATGATCTGGAATGCGCTGCTGGACAAGTGGTGGAAACTGATGCAGTAGTGACTTTGAAAGGGGAACTGTCACATAGTTGAAAAGTAAACCAACAGCAGGGCTATGGGGAAAGTGCAAGGGAAGAATGGGGTTAATTGGATCGTTCTTCTGAGCCAATAGCAAACGCATATGCATCTCCTTCTGTGCAGCAAGATTCCAAGTGTTTTCTACCTGAGACACAGAAAGGGATCTCACTCACCTCATCCACCCACTTTGAGTAGCGTGCTAGTAACTGCAGAGTCAGCTTCCAGAAGCGGTGAGCGAGTGGGGGAAGATAGATGTGATCAGCCCAGCATTTCAGAAGGTTCTGCCACAGAACATGTGTAACCAAAAGCCGAAACTCACTTCCATCTGCATCAAAAAAACTCGACTGTCAGCCCTTTGTGTTCACGTGGGATATGTTGTGCTTAGAGCCAGTTCTAAAAGAAGCTTCTTTATTATTACAAAGCTCTTACCTGGTGCTTCCTTCAAACCTTCAGACATAGTCGCCTCCAAATCTCCTGCAATTTCCTTGAACCTGATAAAGGATTGGGTAAAGTGCAAATGCTTATGTTATTTCTTTCTTTAAACCTATATCTGGACAAGCTGAAGCAAAATAAGGACTGTTGAAAAGTTAGACTCTGTGCTAAGTACGTTGTTAACTCAAACAATTGAATAATGAAATGTTATTGGCACAAATGATCAGGAGCAGACAATGCACCGGCTACAGTTGTGAAATTACTTGGGTAACACAGTGGGGTTAGCACTGCTGCCTTATGGCACAGGGGACCTGGGAATTCCCGGCTTGGGTCACTGTGCAAAGTCTGCATGTTCTCCCATTGTCTGCATGGTATTCCTCCGGGTGCTCCAGTTTCCTCCCCCAGTCCGATGCTGGTTAGGTGCATTGGACGCCCTAAATTCTCCCTTGGTGTCCCCGAACAGGTGCTGGAGTGTGGCGACTATGGGATTTTCACAGTTACTTCATTGCAGTGTTAATGTAAGGTGACTTGTGACACTAATAAACAAACTAAAGAACATGGGCTGAAGACAATACAGCCACTGACTGCAGACGAACCTGATTTGGTAATAAACAGGCAGGCTCCATTTATTGTTGAAACTCTTGTACGCTGAGTGCGATCTCAGTCTCTTTACACTTGCTTGAGATGCACACTGCAACTCAAATCTCCGAATAAATTCCATAGTAATTGTGTATTTCTGCAATATCCAATATGGAGAATGGTTAGGGGGAAAAAAAAGTCCCGGGGAATAATTGCGTTTATCAAAATATAAAATTGATCGCACAGTTAGTTACCTCATGGAACATATCTGGATTTCCTGGGTTAAATAATGACGGCACCTTTTCCTCTAAACCTCGTACCATTTCAGGCCAGACGGAATTCACTGTAAAATCATAGCCTGGAATGACTTCTGTCTTATCGCTGGAACAGAGAGCATACACAAGGGTCAGGCAACAGTAAATGCAGTGATTTATGATAACAGGCATGCAGACAATGGTTCAATATGTGCAACTGGTGTCATTTCTAAGTACACCAATTTTTAATTACACCAGCTTCATTTGCACACTGCAGTTTTGCTTTGCCCTTGTGTCCGATTAAAGTGCCAGTATTTTTGGTCAGATATCTGTTGCGAATGCACCCCTAATTTATTCCAAACATACAGTTATTTTTACAAGGTAAAAGTACAAGTACATCTGGTTACTTGGACATTGCCTGTCATAGAGATAGTGAACATAAGAGCAAAAGTGTTGTGAAGATAGTGTCTGTAAAATTATTTAAAAATTGTGAAATGTTAAGAGTGATAAAATTTCATGGTTCTGTTAAAACAAATGCTGTTTTTAAAAGAGATACAGATACAAATTGCAAGTACACAGAGAGTACGGAGTAAAACATTGTTTTGAGAGGCCAGGCAATAGTACTGCTTAGACAATAGGTTGGTTAAAATTCAAAAACAATCAATTTAAACTAGGCATTCAAATAATAGCACCCTATCAGATTTGAATTTAATGTTTTGGTAACCTGTAAACCACTCTTAATGTAGGGATTTTGGTATGTCATCAGCAATATTATAGCCAGCTCCCAAGAGCCAGACAGCAACTGCCTCTGCCAGAGCTCTCAGTTTGAGGGAGAGAGAGGCACAGCCAACAAGTGTCTTTGCCAGCATAACAGCCACATGTACGTCTTAAAAGAAAGCCTCATCTCGATAGCGAAGATAGAAGAAATCAGCAAAGATTCTGGAAGACAACAAACCTGGTTGAAATTTTGAGTGACTAGAAATTCTATTCTTTTGTTAATCAGTGCAAATTGTATTTATCTAAACAGCAATCCATTAGAATCACATTTTATTGGGTTTGTTAATAGTTTAGTTAACTGTTAGTTATATAAATAGTGTCACTTGTCGCTTTTACAGACAATGTCTCAGGTGGTTATTTTGGTTTAATCAAAATAATTATTTTGGTTGAAGCACAGATATTACTCCTTCTCACACACTGTTTAATGATTAAGGAAGGAAGGTACTTCCTTTTGCGTGGTTGAGTGCTAGTTCTCAGAGATCAAACCTCCCCCTTCATAACAAAGACCATAAGAAAAAGTGCAGGCTGGAGTCTCATGTTGCAGTTGTACAAAGCGTTGGTTAGGCCGCATTTGGAGTACTGCGTCCAGTTCTGGTCGCCTTACTACTGGAAGGACATGGAAACTCTGGAGAGAGTACAGAGGAGGTTTACCAGGATGTTGCCTGGTATGGAAGGACTGGGGTATGAGGAAAGATTGAAGAAATTGGGGCTCTTTTCCCTTGAAAGACGCCGACTGAGGGGGGATCTAATAGAGGTATATAAGATTATGAAGGGTATAGATAGAGTAAACAGAGGTAAGCTATTTCCTATAATAGAGACACGTAGGACAAGGGGCCATGGACTTAAGGTGAGGGGGGAGAGGTACAACACAGATATTAGAGGGAGGTTTTTCACACAGAGGGTTGTGGGGGTATGGAATGCTCTGCCAAGTAAGGTGGTGGAGGCAAACATGCTAGAGTCCTTTAAGAGTAACTTAGACAGGCACATGACTGAGTTGGAGATGGGTGGATATAGGAGAACCTTTTAAATAAGGGTCATTAGCATTGGGGCGTCCCTGGTAATGTAAATGGGTATAGTATGATAATGTTTTTTCTCTTTTCATTCACAGGTTTTAAGTCGGTCCACCTCGTGCCCAACGAGGGGCATACACACCATGGGTCGTACTGGGGCTGCTCTTGGTTGTTCGAGATTGGCCTAGTGCTTCATGTCGTTAGTGTGTGCCTAAACTGGACAAGATACTGGGCAAGACGACAGCTCAGTGACTATCGCTGATTGCTGTGCAGACACATGGATTTGGGCCGGTGTCTGTGGGAGTTTGTGCATTCTCCCCGTGCTTGCGTGGGTTTTCTCCGGGTGCTCCGGTTTCCTCCCACACCCCAAAGATGTGCTGTTAGGCTGATTGGCAGGAATAAATTGTCCCTAAATCAGTTTCCCTCAATCTGGATGGCCATAAAACATTAGACAGGGGTTGTGAGTAGAGAGGTGGACTGGTGGTGTTGAGATGGCGGCGCGGGCTCGTTGGGCCGAAGGGCCTGTTTCCCGGGCTGATTTTGTTCTTTGTTCTTGGAATGGTTCTCAGCCTGCGTGATTAACCCAGTAATAAGGAACAGCCCCAAGACAAATGATCAGCCAGTGGATCCAAATGATTAGCTGCAGAAGGGTATCCCAAATGCAAGGATGAAAATTCGTAACATTCTCAAGGACAATTAAGCATGGGCAACAAATGCTGGCCTTGCCAAAGACAGCCATATCCCATGGAAGAATATTTAAAAAAAACATTAAATTGTTAGATCACTGGAAGTTGTCAAGAAGCTGCCAGTTACACAATCCACAGAATAACACATGATTTAGTGTTTGATATGGTTAGATTTCCAACAGGATAAGATAACAACAGGGTGGCACAGTGGTTAGCACTGCTATCTCACAGCACCAGGGACCAGGGTTCAATTCCTAGCTTGGGTCACTGTTTGTGTGGACTTTGCACATTCTCTCCGTGTCTGTGTGGATTTCCTCCAGGTTCCTCCCAAAGTCCAAAGATGTGCAGTTTAGGTAGGTTGGCTGTGCCTATTAGTGTCGGGGGAACTAGCTAGGTTAAATGCATGGGGTTATGGAGATTGGGGCTGGATGGGATCGTTGTCAGTGCAGACTCAATGGGGCGATTCTATGATTTTCTAACTATAAATTAATGCCAGCTTACATAAACTCAAAGGCAACTCTTTAATATCTATAAACTCATTGCAAACTAAAAATAAATTCAAAGTTCCATTTACTTGATGTAATACAAGATATTTTCTCTGGAAAAATCAGCATCTCTTTCTCTGACAACAGATGTCAGGTTGGAGCCCTGGTCAAGATGAGTGGGAATGGAACTCCAAGTCCCAGTACGACACACAGTCGGTTCTCAGATACGAAGAGTGCAGCTGCCTTCGCTCATCAAAGGATTATAAGATCCCTAAATCCCTTCTGTCGCTCTGTGCTAAATATCTAATAGAATCACACAATGATACAGCCACTGAAAGGGACTTTTCGGCCGAAGATGCCCATGTTAGATCTTTGATGGGACTAGCCAATTAGTCCCAATTCCTTGTTCTCTCCCCATAACCATGTGAAAATGTTTCCCTTCAAGTATTTATTCAGAATAGTATGACTGAATCTGCTTCCACCAACTTTTCAGGCAGCACATAGAAACCCTACAAGAATCATAGAAACCCTACAGTTTGGAAGGAGGCCATTCAGCCCAAGAGTCTGCTTTGATGACAATCCCACCCCGGGCCCAATCCTGACATCTAATCTGTTAATCCCTCTAACCTACACATCCTGGGACATTACGGGCAATTTAGCATGGCCAGTCAACCATTGATCACAACTTGCTGCCTCGTTTTTGTTCTGCTGTCACCTCTGATTGTTTTGCAAATCATTTTAAACCCATGTCCTGTGGTAGACTCTTCTGCCAAACTTCACCAAAACTATTAATAATTTTGTATGCATCTATCTAATCTTCTGTGTTTGATGGAGAACAACACTAGGTTCTCGTCTCCACATATGTCTTTTTCATCCTACTATTCCAGCCAGTCTTTTCTGCAGCCTCTGAAAAGCTTTGATTGACACCCGTGTTATTTGCCACTTGTCTGCCCAAGTCTGAATGTTGTCCAGGTCTTGCTATGTGTAGCGACAGACATTTCCTTATTTGAAGGGATGCGAAAGGAAATTAAACACTGTGCGGTCACCAGCGAATATTCCCTCTTCTGACCTTATGATGGAGGGAAGGTAGTAATGAAGCAGCTGAAGATCGTTGGGTCTTGGTCACTACCGTGAGGAACTATTGCAATGATGGCCTGGGATGATTAATCTCTAATCACCATAGCCATCTTCCTACATACCAAGTATGATTCAGCCAGTGGAGCTGTATGTGATTCTCCATTTGACTCCAATTTTACACAGGCTCCATGGTGCCACATTCAGTTAAATACTACCTTAATGCCAAGTGTAACCAGTCCTTTCACCTCTGGAATTCATCTCTTTTATCCATATTTGTAACAAGACTGCAATGTGGTCTGGAATTGAGCGTTCTGATGGAATTCAAACTAAGTATTGTTGACTAAGTTATTGCCGAGTATACATCACTTTATGGCACTGTTGATGGTATTTTCTAGCACATGAATAGAAGTAGAATCATAGAATTCCAACAGTGCAGAAGGAGGCCATTTGGACCATCAAGTCTGTACCATAATCCTGTCCAGCCCTATTCCCATAACCTCACATACTTACCCTGTTACTCCTGCTAACACAAGGGTCAATTTAGCATGGCCAATCAACCTAACCCACACATCTTTGGAGTGTGGGAGGAAACCAGAGCACCTGGAAAGAACCCACGCAGACACAGGGAGAACATGCAAACTCCACACAGTGGCCCGAGGCCAGAATTGAACCCGAGTCTCTGGCGCTGTGAGGCAGCAGTGCTAACCACTGTGCCACCGAGCCATGGGTGGATGGGGCAGTAATTGATCGAATTGGATTTGTCCTCCTTTTTGTGGGCAGTATATACCTGGGAATTTCACTTTCTTTCAGGCGGACATCAGCGTTGTAGCTGTACTGGAACAGCTTGACTTTGGTTGCAAATGCTTCAGCCTTGGCTCTTGCCAGGTTCTCTATGTCATCCTGAACTTCCTGTCTTCATCCTAGTGAACCTTTGCCTTTCAACCTGCTAGAGTTTGTAAAGGAATTTTCTCCCCTCTATTTTGCTTATAATTAATTAATCCATATGAAGCATGTCATCCAACTGTTTAGTTTATGCTTGATAATTCTCAGTCTATGTGGATCTCCCAGGGAGTTAACAATTAGTTTGTAGTCCATCAAGAAAGTTATTTTCAGAACATTGAACAGATGAAAGATTATTTTAGTTGCATGCAACTCACCCGATTACTGCTCCCCCAGTCACCACTTGGAGAAGCCGGCAATGGTTAGGAATGAAGTCTAGCAGTTTTCCATACATTTCACGAAGACCACTTGTCCCAGACTGAACATACTGTTCGCTGATGACCTGGAAGGAAAAATATCCTTTTAAACTGACGATAAGAAAAATTTGCAAATAAGCTGCTGAATACAACCCATTCCAACTCAGTTTTTAGACTGCTAACTTTTCACAGAAGAAACTGAACTTGTAAGGTTTATAAAAGCAAATTGCTGTGGATGCTGGAATCTGAAACCGAGAGAAACTGCTGGAAAATCTCAGCAGGCCTGGCAGCATCGGTAAGGGGAGAAAAGAGCTGACGTTTCAAGTCCAGATGGCCCTTTATCAAAACTTAGGCAAAAGGTCATTTGGACACGAAACGTCAGCTCTTTTCTCCTCTTGCAGATGCCGGACCTGCTGAGAGTTTCCAGCATTTTCTCTTTTGGTTGTAGGGTTTATAAGTGGATCAGGGTAAATGAAGGAAAATTGCAGGTGCCAGACATTCCTTCCTTTTCGCTTTTTGATAGCCACTCACCAAAACATTAGGTCACAGAATGGGCTCCCCAATTAAGGAAGGGGGTGAGGGGGGAATGCTGGTTTCAAAGCCTGACCTAGAGGTGACGTGTACCAGCTGCTCCTTTCATAGTCATGAAACACTCTGTCCTGAAGGAGAAAGGGTTAACAGGATTAAATTTCCTCACATCTGGTGATTGGGTGGAGGCGCTAAGGATCCAGTGAAGGAACTAATCTGCTACATTTTAAACAGGCAGACATTTCAGTACACATTATCTGGACATGAAACTCTTGGTGCATACTTAAACAAAAGCACAAGAAACTGACAAAAGGGTCACATTGCAAAGTACATGGTGACTTGAAAGTCACAAAGCGCTGAATCAGACTGCCTACTAAGTGTAAATTCCAAAATATGGGCAGTACCTAATTTTAATTTTTTGAGTTACTTGCTGTAACGTAATAACAAAAATAAATGTATTATAGCTCAGCGGTTTGCCTTGCTTGATCGACATAGACTACTTCCTCTGCATTCTGTGCTATAGCACAGGAGGAAACCTCTCACTGCAGACTCCTGCATTTTATTACAGGCTCACGGAATGAGGCAGCACGGTGACACAATGGTCAGCACTGCTGCCTCACAGCGCCAAAGACTCAGGTTCAATTCTGGCCTCAGGTCACTGTCTGTGTGGAGTTTGCACATTCCCCCCATGCCTGAGTGGGTTTCCCCCAGGTGCTCCGGTTTCCTCCCACACGCCAAAGATGTGCAGGTTATGTTGGTTGACCACGCTAAACTGTCACTTAGTGTTAGGGGGATTAGCAGGTTAAATAAGTGGGGCCCGACTGGGATTATGCTCAGTGCAGACTCGATGAGCTGAATGGCCTTCTTCTGTATTGTAGGGATTCTATGATGATAAGGCACAGAATGAGGCCATTTGGCCTATCATACTTCCTTTCCTTTCGGCTCGAGCAGGTTTAAGGGGCCAGATGGCTGACTCCTGCTTCTAGTTCTTATGTTCTTTGAAAGAGCTATCAAATTAGCTCCCTCAGCCCTTCAATTAGTTTTCCTTTTCAAGTCTTTATCCAATTCTCCCTATTAAATCTGCTTCCACTACTCTCAGGTAGTACAAGATCACAACCTGCCTTTCCTCACATCGCCTCTGGTTCTTTTACTGATTTATTTAAATGTGACCTTTGGTCACTGCCTTTTCTGCCACTAACTATATTTACTTAATCAAGATTTTGAACACCATTGTAAGTTTCTCAGGTCTCAGGAGAAAACCAGTTTCTCTAGGGAACTACCCTGCTGCCATGATAGGCTGTGTAAAAAGTCTGACAACACCAGGTTTAAGTCCAACCTTAAGTTGGACTTAAACCTGGTGTTGTCAGACTTTTTACTGTTTACCCCAGTCCAACTCCGGCACATCCACATCATGATAGGCTGTGCCAGGTTGCTGCAAGGGGGAAAGGGACAGTGGTGATCTTCTGGTTGACACAGGCCTTGCTCCATGCCTCACCCTCCTGCCAACTCAGAGGGTAACAATTTCACTCTGAAGCTCGCTGCTACCACTTACTTTCCTTGTGTGTGCAGAAGGGGATGTTGCCATCAGTGTGCACTAGATGTGACCCTTTGCAGTGTAATTATATACAAAGCAGGAGAAGGGCAGCTTGGCAGCCCCACTGAAAGTCTACAGCAGTCGGAGGAGGAGGAGGAGCTGGAAGCCAGTTAGAACGTGACCAGTGAAGCAGCTTGAGCTGCAAATGTGGACTGCAGCCAGGTCAGGGTGGCACAAGGCCTGACCTGCAGCCAGCCTCATTACTGGCAGAGATTTTCTGGGCTGAGACTCTCTCCTTCTGGTTTTAGACGGGTTGCAAGAGGCTGCAGCCGAGGGGAGGCAGTGGTCGGAAGAATATTAAAGTGGAAACTCCATGATTCACACGTCAAGGTTCTACGAAAAGACTGAAATTTCTCATCCTTGGTATTCTCTAACTCTGTTACTATCTTCTCCACTGCTTACTACACTTCTGAGCTTTGCATCATTCGCAAACTTTGATATTATATCCTGTATAACCAAGTCCAGGTCATTAATGTGTATCAAGAAAGGCAGCTGGTCTCAACACCAATCTCTCAGGGACACCACTGCAAAATTCCTTCGAGTCTACTAAAAAATTGTTTGTCACTACTTGGGGTGGCACAGCCGTTAGAATTGTTGCCTCACAGCCCCAGCGACCCTGGTTTGATTTCCGGTGTGGGTTTCCTCCGGGTGCTCTGGTTTCCTCCCACAGTCCAAAGATGTGCAGGTCAGGCTGACTGGCCATGATAAATTGTCCCTTAGTGTTAGGAGATTTACAAGGTAAATATATGGGGATAGAGCCAGTGCTGGCTTGATGGGTCAAATGGCCTCTTCAGGGATTCTAAGATTCTAAAACATACTTTTCCTTTCTGCCAATTATATATCCAGTCACTGCCCTTTTAACCTCATGGACTTCAATTTTGCTAAGAAGGCTGTTATGTATTAACTGGTAAAACAAATTTTTGATCAACTCCATAATCACCCACCTCTTCTATGGGAAAAAAAAATGATGGGAATACAAACTGCTTTTAAAAAGCCTTCCCCTCTCATGGAAGAACGTAATCCTGAAAGGTCAGATTTTGCCAGTTAAGTGAAATATTGTAACCCAACTAAATCTACTTCTGGTTTTTGCTTTTTCTGCCTAATTTGTTAATGTCATTTGTAGCCATAAGCATCAATTACACAGTCTGTCAGCTTGCCATATGCCGTACTGATCAGCAGGATACAGTGGTGAGCTGGTTCTACTTCTAGTTCGCACTCTATGACGGCCCATATGTTTTGGGTGGGTTGGGGACGACATGTTTTGTGTAGGGATGATTTATCTGAACAACTTCTTGTCAAGCACCTGGATTCCACTAACTGATCATATGACCAAGTTGCCTGGGAGTGAAACAACATATACAAAGTGAACAGGAGCGAGTAGATTTTGGCTGTGGCTCTCGAGTGCCAGTACTGTTGGAGTTCTGTGCTGCTCAATATTCTGCCCATCAGATGAAATATTAAACTGGGAAAAGTCCCTGGAGTGGAAATTTGACCCACAACCTTCTGACTCAGAGGTGAGTGTGCTACTCACTGGGTCACATTGGCTTGCTTGGAGCATTAAGTAAAAGCTAGTCACCATTGATCAAGAAATGTAATAATTTTACATAGAGATCAATAATATGTCCTCTTAGGTGGGCATGAAAGATGCATCAGCCTCACCATCTCATCTCCAATCCCCTTCTCTCCTTGTCATTATGCCACCCACTTCCCATGATCTTGCCTTACTCCTCCTAACCACCACACTCCAACTCCCTTCACGTCACCTCACAATCCAATTTTCTTCCTTCACCACCTCACGCCCTGAATCTCCTCCCTCCTCCCCTCACCATCTCACTACCCAATCCTCTGCCCGCCGAATAGCTTCACTCCAATCCTCCCTTCTCTCTATCTCACTCCCCTCCTCACTGTGTCACCTAAGAATCAGAGATGGTCCTCCCTTCTCAACAGCTCATTTCCTGTGATATTCAGCCCTTCACTCCAAGTTGCTCTTCCTTCCTCATCCTGAGGTGCTGTTTCCTCCTCACCAGTTCACTCCGAGGCAATCTTGCATTTCATCATGTAGAGGCACTGTATTCCAGTCACCGCCTCATTATCTGAGGCGATCTCCTTTCAATGCATTCTCACTCTGTGCTCTTCGTTCCCACAGCCTCGCTCCTTGACACATCTCTACTCTCCTCACCACAGCAGACAAACGTTGATTACCCTCAGTGAATCTCATGGGTTGCTCCTCGACTCTGCACTTCACTCCAACAGCAAATGCAAGATACGAAAGAAGTCAGATTTATAGTAAAACGTGAAATTCTCTTGCAGTTACCTGGAGTAACACGCCGTTTACTCACCTCTTCTACGTAGGGTTTCACGAGCACCTGGCCAATCAGTGCTTCGGCATCCCTGGTTTTGTCTATGGTCGCATAGGTCCGTAAACAAGGGCGTACGATCTCAACATTGGCGGTCTGCAGGCCTTCCAATAGCAGCCCTTCCAGTGACTGCTGAAGCATAGCTGTAATTCCAGCTATTCGCTGTAAACAGAGTTCAGTATACATGATACAGTGGCATATACAAATATAAAATTAACTGGTGGGAGAGATGTGAAAACATTTGACACCGGGAGTAAATAGTTAAATTTAGAGAAGTACAGGGTTTCTGCTGGGACAGTTACTTTTTACCACAAGTTAACAGAGTGTTCCTCACCCTATTAACTCCATAAACCTTGAGCTAGCCCCCATTTAGAGTAATGTGTTTAGTTCTCACATACCAGGAAGGATGGATTGACCCTGGACTGAGTGCAGTACCAATTCACCAGAATGTTCCCCGGCTAAAAAGTTTAAATTGGGACCACAGGTTGCATATACAGGCTTACTCACTTGAGCGTAAGAGAGATAAAGAGCAAAGAACAAAGAACAACCCAGCACGGGAAACAGGCCCTTCGGCCCAACGAGCCCGTGCAGCCGCATCACCCTACACCTATTCTACCCTGCATGTCTACGAATGGATGTTGAGGTATTTTCATTTAACCACGTTATTTGATAAGGTAGAAAGAGAAAAACTATTTCCTCTGACGGGGGAGCCTAGAGCAATGTTTTAAAGTTTAAAGTTTATTTATTAGTCTGACAAATAGGCTTACATTAAGACTGCAACGAAGTTACTGTGAAAATCCCCTAGTCGCCACACTCCGGCACCTTTTCGGGTACAGTGAGGGAGAATTTAGCTTGGCCAATGCACCTAACCAGTACATCTTTCGGACTGTGGGAGGAAACCGGAGCACCAAGAGGAAATCCATGCAGACACTGGTGAATGTGCAGACTCCGCACAGACAGTGATCCAAAGCCAGAATCAAACCTGGGTCCCTGGCGCTGTGAGGCAGCAGTGCTAACCACTGAGCCACCATGAAGGGGGGAGAAGCTTAAAAGTGGATCATTCAGGAGCGTTGTCAAGTAGCGGTTCATCACACAAAGCGTTTGTAGAAACCTGAAACTCTTTCACAAAACACAAATTGAGGTTTGGGGTGGGGAGGGCGTCAACTGAAAATTTCAAGACTTTTAAGGGCTACAGAACCAAGGCAGATAAATTGAGTTAAGATGCTGACCAGTCACCACCTAATAAACAGCAGAACAGGGTTGAGCGGTTGAATGACCTCCCCCTGATCTAAATTCTCCCAATTTATTTCAAAGAACTGCTCTTGCATATACATCTCTTTTCCACATATACCAGAGAGCTGGGAGAAGGTGGCAGCTCCATCAGAAACAATGCATACCAGAAGCAGACAAGAAACAAATCCCACAAGACTTCTGGAACTGAGAATGACCAAGATCCTGCACAACAAAGTGTGCGATGAAAGTGATCCAGGTTCCTAGGTTTCAGAGTAATCGGGAAATTCTGGGACAATTAGTAAGAGCTAGAAATTCTCAACAAAGCACTTGTGAGGTTTCTTTATTACTCCAAGTGAAAGTGGAGCCTGGTTGTGGCTGATGATGGAGATTAACCTGTACATAAGGTATGTTACCGCAACCCCATTAACTATTGTCAGAATGAGATACGTTCCCATCACCTAAAGCTTTGAGAGAATTCTTCCAGGTTTCAGCCCCAGAATTAACCTTAATTTTTCAGCTGGCTTTTCACCTCCCTGGAAATCACATGGCTTCAGATAGAGTGAGCAGTGTCTGCATTGTGATGCACATCGCAGTTTGTCACAGTGGCACTATTGCCTCACAGCGCCTTGAGTCTGAGTTCGATTCCTGGTTTAGGCCACTGTCTATAAGGGAGTTTGCATTCCTCCAGGTGCTCCAGTTTCCTCCTATTGACTTCAGGAAGTGGAGTGGAGGACATGCCTTGTTTACATCAACGGGGATGAAGTGGAAATGGTCGAGACCTTCAGGTTTCTAGGTGTCCAAATCACCAACAACCTATCCTGGTCTCTTCATGCCAACTCTATAGTTAAGAAAACCCACCAAAACCTCAACTTTCTCAGGAGGCTAAGGAAATTTGGCATGTCTGCAACACCTCTCACCAACTCTTACAAATGCACCATAGAAAACATCATTTCTGGATGTATCACAGCTTGTTATGGCTCCTCCTCTGTCCAAAACTGCACCAAACTGCAAAAAGTCGTGAATGAAGCCCAGTCCATCATGAAAACCAGTCTCCTATCCAATGACTTTGTCTGCACTTCCTGCTGACTCAGAAAAACAGCCAGCATAATCAAGAACCCCACACACCCCATATTCTCTTCCACCTTCTCCTGTTGAGGAAATGATACAAAACTCTACGGTCACGTACCAAGACTCAAGAACAGCTTCTTCCCAGCTGCCAGACTTCTGAATGTAACCTACCTCACTAAATTGATCTTTCCCACACCCTATGACTATAACACTACATTCTGCATGTTCTCTTTCCCTTCTCCAAGTACTATATGCTTTGCCTGTATAATGCAAGAAACAATACTTTTTCACTGTAGTCTAATACACGTGACAATAATAAATTAAATCAAATCACAGTCCGAAAGACGTGTTGGTTAGGTGCACGGCTGTGCTAAATTTTCCTTCCGTGTACCTGAAGAGGCGTCAGTGCGTGGCAACTAGGGGATTTTCACAGTAATTTCATTGCAGTGTTAATGTAAGCCTATTGTGACACTATTAAATAAACTTAGCTTGAACTTAGTTGCATTGGTACTGGCTGGACAGACCACAGGGTCTTTTCCTGTTTGTTATTGCTCATTTATCACCTCTTATTCAATCTATTACCACAACAAAGGCTTTGGTGGCATATTTTAAATTTTTGCAAGGATGACCACAGGCTGCTTACGGTTTTAGATGGGATGTTGACTTAGGCATTCAGTCATAATCCCACAGATGGTAGCTTCGCACCATTGGCTCCTCAGCTAATACATACACCAAATGTCTGAACCTGCGGTTCCTCATACTAAACAGGATTACTATTGCAACGACACTTTGTAATCATCAGTAGGGTAAAACTATGGTCAGTTTTTCTGCTTTTATGATTAAAAATTAAAGTTTATTTATTAGTCATAAGTAAGCCTTTCATTACACCGCAATGAAATTACTGTGAAATTCCCCTAGTTGCTACACTCCAGCACCTGTTCGGGTAAATGCACCTAACCTAATTAAGTCTACGGTGTACCCACTTCCTGGTGCAGAATTAGAACTACAGCAAACCCATTAGCAAATTGCACACTTACAGGTCTCACTTTGTCCAAAAGGGGCATTCCCTTGCTCTGCACAGCGTGAAAGTGTAATTGGTTAAATTCAGTCCCAATCCTTTCCAGCATCTGCCCGGCCAAGGGAGGTCTGCCGAGAATAAATGCAAGGGTTAAAAAGAAAACTAAAGAAAGGTGTTGATTCAGGGCATTAAAATGTCAATGACAACCGCAAAGATGTCAAGGACCACTTTACACCGTCTGTAAAGAAAATTCCTTAACATCACGAAAGCAGTCAAATCTGGATCCCTGATATGAACTACACTGTCAGTCCTCACAAGATTTAGCTGTTTGTATAAGCAATTTTTCAGAGAACACAATTTGCAGGACAGCAATATATGGCACAGATCAAAAACACGTTTCCTTCATCTCAGCAGCTTGCCAGTAACAGCAGATGGAGGTAAGGATGCTTGAAGGGCAGTCGTGGCCTCTCAGGTAACACCAAACTTGTCACATATACTGCAGTGCTGGGAGCAGCAGTGGCAAAAACCTTCAACAGCTTCTTTTGGCCAAGGGTGAACTGTCTGAATTCAAGGTGAAGGATGTTCAGTGCTGGAATGATACAGCACTGGAATTAGTACTGAAACACAGAGATCATGCCTGCATTTGGGAAATTAGATAGCCAGTTGAAGGAAGGTTAGGTGATTTGGAAACAGGGTGGTTTCGTGAGATTAAGACTATTATTGGTACGCATGACAAAATTCCTTCATCCCACTGTTGGCTGACATGCCTTTAATCATTTCAGCTTATGCTCTGGAATTCCTTCCTCAAGCCTCTGAAATCACTCTCCTCCACTGACTTCCCTTAAAGCCCACTTCATTAACCAAAATATCTCCTCCTTCGGCTCAGTGCTGTTTTTCATCTGACTATACTTCTGTAAAGCACTTATGGATGTTTCCCTACATTAAAAGGTGCTGCATAAATGCAAGCTATGTGGATAAATACTTGCAGTGAGTGAAAGAGAGTCATACGGACTCAAAATGTTTTTTCTCTGCAGATGCTGCCAGATCTGCTGAGCTTTTTGAATATTTTCTGTTTAACTTACTCGTAGTGGCTTCTTGGACTGAAAATGTATTTTTTTATTCATTCGAGGGACATAGGCGTTGCAGGCTGGCCAGTATTTAATACCTATCCTAGCTGCCCTTGAAAAAGGTGATGTTGAGCTGCCTACTTGAAACACTGATACATCTGAAGGGCTGGCTAGGTCACTTCAGAGGGCAGTTGAGAGTCAACCACCTCACTGTGGCTCTGGTTCACATTTAGACCAGACCAGGTACGAATGGCAAATTTCCTTCCCTAAAGAAAGTAGACATGAGTTTTTCCAACAATTGACAATGGTGTCATGGTCATTGGTAGATTCTTTATTAGGTTAGGTGGACTGGTCATGCTAAATTGCCCCTTCGTGTCAGGGGACTAGCTAGGTAAATGCATTGGGTAATGGGGATAGGGGCCTGGGTGGAATTGTGGTCGACGCATACTCGCTGGGCCGAAGGCCTCCTTCTGCACTGTAGGTATTCTATGATTAAGTCCAGTTTCTTTTATTAAATTCAAATTCCACCATCTGCTGTGGCAGGTTCGAACCAGATGCTCTGAATAAGTATGCTGTAATTCCCATGTTAAAAATGTTCCATTTTCATTTGTGCACCTAATACTTGTAATCAAGTGCCAAACAGCTTAGATGCAGCATTAAATTCCCTCAATCATATATCTCAGTCTAAGCTCAGAAGCAAACATGCTCACCAATACTTACAAACACCATCCTTGCAGACTCTTAGTGTCACTCTTACCAATTTAACAGAGGGGATCATTTTGTGTTACATTGAGAGTGAGGGTGTTGCTCTCAATTGTATGAAAAAAAAACCATCCCAAGCAAATCTATCAGTTACAATAGTTTTGGAATTTTTAGCTCTTTACAAATTTACGTTCAAACTTTTAGTTTTTAAAATAACCTATCTATAGTCAGGAGCAGAGAACTAAGAAAATTTCAGACTAAGGAAATTTGGCATGTCAGCTACAACCCTCGCCAACTTTTACGGGTGCAGTGTAGAAAACATTCTTTCTGGCTGTAACGCATCCTGTTATGGTTCCTGCTCTGCCCAACACCACAAAAAATTACAAAAGGTAGTGATTGCAGCCCAATCCATGATGCAAACTAGCCTTCCATCCACTGAATCCGTCTACACTTCCTGCTGTCTTGGCAAAGCAACCAGTATAATCAAGGACTACCATGCACCTCTCTTTCACCTTCTTTCATCGGGAAAACGATACAAAAGTACCAACCGACTCAAGAACAGCTTCTTCCCTGCTTCAATCAGACTTTTGAATAGATCTATCTTGCATTAAGTTGATCTTTCTCTACACCAGCTATGACTGTAAAACTACATACTGCACTCTCTCGTTTCCTTCTCTATGAATGGTATGCTTTGTCTGTTTGACGAAGCTTGCAAGAAACAATTCTTTTCACTGTACACTAATACTTGATAATAATAAATCAAATCAAGGAGGAAAAGCAAAGTGGACAACAAAACATAAGAGAATTTATAAGTGCTGTTGATTCTGCAACTTGTTTTCAAATAATTTGAGGGAATAATTAAAATACATTGCAAAACCTTTTCTACATCAGGAGATCTACTCTTGCAACTGGGAATGGTAGGCTGTGATGCTGTGATGCAATCCTACACATGTACAATAGGAAATTCTACAGATGCCCAAACTGCAGCATTTCCTTGCAGGTAATGGAATGGGTCCCATTTATTGTAAAAAGATCATCAAGAGCAATCCAAAGACACACAGAAGTTATAGGGAGAGGAAATATCCCGAAAACCTGGGTGGAAAATCAGTGACATTGAAAAAATTGTGTCTTCTGCACCACCCCCTTCTCCACAAGCCCCTTTCCCTTTCTGTCCACTAATACTCATTAGTTACAGAGATATTGGAAGCAGGGAAAATTACTGTCTGACCAGCATGACCACTGAAGATGGGCAATCATGATGAATCCTCTGAGGATAAGTTCAGCAAAGTTGGCAATCCCTGAGCCATTCAATTTGATCATGGCTGATCTGTGTGCTTAGTTTAACCCTATTACTATTAACCATCAAAGTTTTAATTCAAAACCTTATTTTAAGGCCATGTCAAAATAATGTGCCAAAAAAAGTCACAAATTTTCAAAAAGTATTTTGGTCGATCTCTTTCTGATAAATTTACACGCAATCCAATTTATGACCCCTTGTTCTGATCTCCTCATACAAGAGGAAACATCTTTACTAGATTGATACCTGGAACGAGCGCGTTTCTTATGAAGAAAGGTTGGACAGACTAGATTTGTTTCCACTGGAGTTTAGAAGCGTGTGGGGTATACAAGATCCTGACCAGTCTCGGCAAGGTGGAAGTGGAAAGGATGCTTCCTTTTTAGGACAAGTCTAGAACCAAGTGGCATTGTTTTAAAATGAGAGTTTGGCTTTGTAGGATAGAAATGAAGGGAAATGAAGGGAAATCAATTTTCTCAAAGGGATTGTGTGACTTTGGAATTCTCCCTCAGAAGGCAGATTGATTGATTCTCATGCCTGACAAGAAACTAAGGTCATTAGGGGTAGAGGGGAATGTGCAACTTGAAACACAAACAGCTATGATCTTATTGAATGGTGGAGCAGACTCAAGAGACAAATGGTCTAGTTCTGCTCCTATTTTGTAAGTTTGCTATGCCCAATTCCTCTCAACAGGTTTTTAATATTAACTTCAGGCTCTCCAATTCAAAAGAGGGCCAAATGGAATAAAGAAGCTCAGTTTCCATTTTAAAATTCCCTGTGACTAATTTTAGGCCCATTCTCTGCAAGATGCCATCAATGAAGAACGAGAGCCATTTTGATTGACAATCACTAACTTCACTCTCATTTTTGTCAATATCTCTGGAACAAAGGAAAACTGTCACTCCAGCCATGAGGCTGGGTTAGACCTCAAGCACCTCATGCTATCAAGTCATGAGATGTAGCCTTTGAATGTACAACATGTGAGTGCTTGGTTGTGATGTTACAAAAATGTCGAGAACCCAGCACTTACCCACTTGCTTCTAACGGAGATGCGTCTTTGGAAGACTGAGAATGAAGGATCTTTTCAATCTTCTCCACTGATCGGATCACTTGAAGCAGTCTCAACACACACATCTGCAAGAGCACAAACATAAAAGGCAGGGGTGTTTATGATTGTTGGTTTATTTGATGCATTCAACTCTAATTATAGAGCACTGGCTTCCACATTCTCACATCAATAAACAGCTTCAATACACACGTTTAGCTCACTGGGAGTCTCATTTACTTCCCCACAAATGACAAGTGAAGTGCTCAAATATTATCATAAATTGCTGGTTTTGATGTGTATCTGACGTCCAGGAATTTGGTTTTGTTTGAAAAAGAGTTTGGTTCAGTTGATGATAAAACCTCCAAAGAATACATTCATAAAATTGGCCACCGACCTTAACCTGGTCACTTCGATCATGCCTGAATTATGTGCTTAGTTTAACCCTACGAATGTTAATCAACATTTTTTTTAAAATTAGAAACCTAGGATGTATCAAAAGACAAAAAACTCCAAATTTTTAAAAAAATAATTGCTTTTCCTCCTTTCTAACACATTTACCTATATTCACAGCTGGAAGTTATATCATATCTAAGCCATGCTTGATCTACTGATGGAAACAATATCTTAACTGCAATGATCCAGGGCAGGGTTTAAATCTTGACAAAAATTTTTAGAAGCTTTAGCGTGCGTGACATATCTCTACATGCACACTTTGCAACCATTCCAAACAAACAGTTATGTTTAGTGGGCAACATGTTGGCCTTGTTAAGGTTTTGGATTCATTCATTAGTCCACGAACATGAAGGACTGCTACATTTGTTTTTATTCATTCATAGGACATGGGCATCATTGGCTGGCCAGCATTTATTGCCCATCCCTAGTTGCCTCAGCATTGAGAGTCAACCACATTGCTATGGTTCTGGAGTCACATGTAGGCCAGGCCAGATAAGGACAGCAGATTTTCTTCCCTAAAGGACATTACTGAGTCAAATGAATCCTGACAATCGATTCATAGTTCTCAGTAGTTTCTTAATTCCAGATATTTTTTATTGAATTCAAATTCATCTGCCAAGGTATGATTCAAACCCGGATCCCCAGAACATTAGCTGAGTTTCTGGGTTAATAGTCTGGAGATAATACCACTAGGCCAACACCTCCCCACTATTAGAAGTGCTGTATTTTGGATAAGATGTTAAATCAGTTGACCCACTCAACTGAGCTTCAAAGATCCTACAGCAATATTCTGAAGAAGTGTGGAGGAATTTTGTCCACTATGTATCCCTAAATCAACATAACTAAAGAAAAAAACACAAATACATTGCTATTTGTGCGAGCTTATTGCTGTGCATAAACGGACTCTATGCTGACTAAATTACAAGGCTATGGACCAAGTGCTGGTAGATGGAATTAGGTGGGAGTTCAGGTGTTTCTAATGTGTCAGTGTGGATACAATGGGCTGAAGGGCCTCTTCTTCACTCAATGATTCTATGGGGGTGACACAGTGATTAGTGTTGCTGCTTCACACCACCAGGGAACATGTTCAATTCAGGCCTCGGGTCACTGTCTATGCGGAGTTTGCACATTCTCCCCGTGTCTGCATTGGTTCCTCTGGTTTCCTCCCACATTCCAAAGATATGCGGGTTAGGTGGATTGGCCATGCTAAATTGACCCTAGTTTTGGAGGGGATTAGCAGGGTAAATGTGAGGGGATTATGGGATTAGGGCCTGGGTGGGATTGTGGTTGGTGTGGACTTGATGGGCCGAATGGCCTCATTCTGCACTGTGGAGATTCTATTCTATCCTTGTCTTCAGTACACTCCATTAAACAATAATGTACCTTGGGGGCAGCCCGTGACTGAGAATGGTGCTGTATACATAGAGGGCTTTCCTTCAATTTCTTTTTAATGCGCTGACTTAAAGCAATATCAATATGAATAGAGCAGCCAATCACCTCTTGGAATTTATTCATAAAAATAAAGGAGGGCCAGTTTTATAGAAGCTCAGTGAGGACTATCAGGTAGCTGAAAACTCATTTCCAGAGTTGATAAACATCAAATTTTCCAAGATTTGTTTCTCAACTTCAGTATTTTGTATGGAAATGAAGCAATAGCATTAAATTGTGCCTAAAGCTGCAGTTATACACTGGATAATGTACGACTGTTGCTTGACTTACGTGAGGGTCAGTACCTTGCATAGCAACTTGATAGCAGCATACTGGGATGGAAGCAGAGACTCGTGGCCATTTGATGATTGGATTCAATATAGTTTGGTAGAAACGCAAAGTCTTAAAAGCAATATAAATGCGATTTTAAAGGAAAAACGTCCGAGAAGGTTCCTGAGAGGCTGCACAGGAGATTTATCAGAATATCAGAGTGTATAGCACTGCTGTCTCTCAGCTCCAGGGATCTGGGTGCGATTCCTGGCTTGGGTCATTGTCTGTGTGGGGTTTGCAAATTCTTACTGTGTCTGTGTGGGTTTCCTCCAGGTGCTCCGGTTTCCTCCCACAGTCCGAAAGATGTGGGGGTTAGGTGCATCGGCCATGTTAATGCCACTCAGTGTCCCTGGATTAGCAAGGCAAATATGTGGGGTTATGGGAATAGAGCCTGAGTGGGTTTGTTATTGGTGCAGACTCAATGGGACGAATGGCCTTCCTTTGCATTGTAGGGTTTTCTATGAGGGCTTTTAACTGCAAGGTTAGGTTGGAAAGTCTGGCATTTGTTTTCTTTGGGAGAAAGGAGCTCGAGGGCAGATTTGATAGAAGTGTACAAGATTATGACAGCTTACAAAAGGTGGACAGGGGAAAGCTCTTCCCATTAGCTTGAAGACAGAAGTACTAGGAGAGACAGACTCAGGACTTTGGGGAAGAGATGCAGGGGGAATTAAGCAGTGAGTGGGAATGATCTGGAACTTGCTGCCCACGAGGACAGTGGAAGTGGAAACAATGATTTCAGAAAGAAATTGGATGGGCACCTGAAGACGTTAATCTACAGGGATGGAGTGAGACTGATGGGATTTTGTGGGGAGACAACATGAACTCAATGTGCCAAATTGCCTCCTTTTCTGTGCCATAAATGACTCTAAAGTTAAAGTTTACTTATTAGTCACAAGTAAGGCTTACACTGCAATGAAGTTACTATGGGCGGGATTTTCTGCCCATGCTCGCCCCAAAAACCAGAAAATCCCACCCAAGGTCAACGGATCTTTGCACGGTTTGCCCTACCCCCCACCCACTACAATTCCTGTGGCAGAGGAGAGAGGAAAATTCTACCTATGGCTCTAATTTTAAAGCATGTGTATTAAATCTCTGCTTGAATGAGAACAGCCCTAGTTTTCTCCAACCTAAGCTTTTAGGTTGATAGGAAATTGGTTGGAAGTCATCCATACTTATTGCAAGAGTGACATTAGTCTTTCAAAATGTGGTGTGGAGTGCCCCAAGGATCAATCCTGGGGTTCCTCACTGTTTCCAATCTGCACAAACCTGCTGAATTCACAAGCACAATGCAAACTGATCAAATTTGCAGACGGTCCAAGATGTAGCATATGGTCAAGGTTGATGCAGCAGCCAAGAAGAACTGAGAGAAAAGTCGTAAGTAGATGGAAACAAGCCACCAATTAAATTCAAAACAGGTATAAATGCAAGTTAAAGTTTTAAAAAACTATAGACCCTGGAAATCTGAATCAAAAACAGTAAAAATGTTACCAGCACTCAGCAGCTAAGGCAGCTTGACTGGACAGAACTGATAAGTAAAACATCTGGGTTCAGAGAATTTCAAAAATTATGCTTTAAATTTCCACTTCTCATTCATCTACCTAGAATTTGCAACTGTAGGATGGGCTTTCCATTGACATTCATTGGAGGTTCACTGACTCTAAACACACCCGAATTATATTTCCCCTCATTTTGCTTCCAATCCTGCAAGGTTTTTAATTCTGTCTCTGGTTCTCTATCTGTCATCTGATGACATGTTACAAACCACACTGATATTATATGACAGGGTGTGCCAACTTGAAACACTGATTCCTAGGCACAGCTGGATCCAAGAATTGTAGGATCCCGGGGCACAGCCTCAATAAAGGGACAAATGACCCTTTAGAACCAACATGAGGAGGAATTTCTTCAGCCAAAGGACGGTGATTCTATGGAATTCATTGCCACAGAATCCATTGCTGTGGAGGCCAGGTCATTGAATATATTTAAGATAGATAGGTTCTTGATTGGCATGGGGATCAAAGGTTACAGGGAAAAGACAGGAGAATGACGTTCAGAAGGTTAATCAGCCACAAACGAATGGTGGAGCAGACTCAATAGGCCGAATAACCTGATTCTATCCCTATATCTTACCATTGTGGTGAATAGTTTTTCTGGAATATTGAGAGTCATGCAAAACTCCAGTAAGGAACCAGTTCTGTTGTCATAACAATTATAAAGTAATATTTACTGACTTAAAATAAAAGGAAAATTTCTTTCTTTTGCGGGGCTTAGCATTTCTATAGTCCTGAGTCAGTCATTTAGGTCAACTGCTACAGTTTGGGGGAACTTAACATTTCTATTGCAGTCATTTAAGTAATCTGTCTCTACTCAGAAAGCAATTCACACACCTCATTATTTTTCGATGCTCTCATGCCTTTGGAGTGCCTTGATCACTTTCAGACGCTTGCCTGCCTCTAGAAATGCTGGTTGTTACTGTTGCTAGGCAAATTCCTACATTTCAGGCCTCTTTAAATTCCTATTAATGCTGCTAAGCAGATTTCTTACAGGCTTTTTTAAGTTTAAAGTTTACTTATTTTTGTCGCAAGTATGCTTACATTAACACTGCAATGAAGTTACTGTGCAAATCCCTCAGTCACCACACTCTGGTGCCTGTTCAGATAGACTGAGGAAGAATTTAGCATGGCCAATGCACCTAACCAGAATGTTGGGGGTGGGGGAAAATCAAACCCAGGTCCCTGGCCCTGTGAGGCAGCAATGCTAACCACTGTACCAATTCAATCAGGTGCATCCCATTTCCAGTCCTTCTGCCCTCACTCCATTCTCCCATCCTCCTCTCACACAGGGTCCCTCATTCTCACCTTCCATTCCCATCAGTCACCACATTCAGCAGATCATCTTCCACACAATTCCACCAAACACACCTTCCCTTCCTCATCCTTCTGCTTCCCAAAGATGCCCATTAGCTATACAACACTCTGGTCATCACATCCCATGGTACCTTCCCATGCACGTTCAGGAGACGTAAGAGCTGGCCTTTAGCCCCTTCTCAGAATATTATTCAAACCCAAAATAGTACTTGGAGTCATAGAGATATACAGCATGGAAACAGCCCAACTCGCCCATGCCAACCACATTTCCTAAATGGCAAATGGAATTTAATGTTGGCAAGTGTGAGGTGGTCCACTTTGGTAGGAAGAATGGTAGGAAGGACTATTACTTACGGGGCGAAAAACTGCAGCAGGCGACGGTGCAGAGGGACCTCGGGGTCCTTGTGCATGAGTCGCAAAAACCCAGCTTGCAGGTGCAGCAGGTGGTCAGGAAGGCGAATGGGATGCTGGCCTTCATAGCGAAGGGGATTGAATATAAAAGTAGGGAGGTCTTGCTGCAGCTGTATAGGGCATTGGTGAGGCCGCAACTGGAGTACTGTGTGCATTTTTGGGCGCCGCACCTGCGCAAAGATATTTTGGCCTTGGAGGGAGTGCAGAGGAGGTTTAGTAGGCTGATACCGGAGTTGAGGGGGTTGAGCTATGAGGAGAGGCTGAATAAACTGGGCTTGTACTCGTTAGAGTTTAGAAGAATGAGAGGAGATCTCATTGAGACGTATAAGATGATGAATGGGATGGATAGGATAGAGGTGGAAAGACTCTTCCTGCTCAAAAAAGACAATAGGACTAGGGGGCACAGCCTCAAGATAAAAGGGGGGCGGTTTAGAACGGAGTTGAGGAGGAACTTCTTCACTCAAAGGGTGGTGAATCTCTGGAATTCTCTGCCCGTTGAAGTGGTGGAGGCTGCCTCGCTAAATATTTTTAAGACGCGGGTTGATGGGTTTTTGATAGGAGAGGGGATTAAGGGTTATGGGGAGAGGGCGGGAAAGTGGAACTGAGCCACGACAGATCAGCCATGATCTTATTGAATGGCGGGGCAGGCTCGAAGGGCTGGATGGCCTACTCCTGCTCCTATTTCTTATGTTCTAAACTGAGCTAGTCCCACTTGCCTGCGTTTGGTCCATTTCCCTCTAAACTTTGCTATCCATGTCAATTAAATGTTGTAATCATACCCACCTCTACCACTTCCTCTGGTAGTTCATTCCACCGTGTCTGAAAAAGTCACCCCTCAGGTCCCTTTTAAATCTCTCCCCTCTCACCTTAAACCAATGCTCTCTCGTTTTAGACTCTTCTACACTGGGGAAAAGATCTTGGATATTCACCTTATCTATGCCACTCATTAACTTCTACTAAATTAGCATGCTGCATTGTCTGCTGAAAGGCTTCTTTAGAGACCAAGTAACAGATTAGGAGCTTGAGTTGCTCAACATTCAAATTTGGTTCACAAGTGTCAAATAAAAAAGGATGAACACAAAAAAACATGGACAACATGAATATCAGCTGCATGTTGATATCATTGTTGATAATCCTCCAAGTAATTCAGTGCGTACGAATACATTTTAACTCCTTGTTCCAAAATGCCTTCCTGACATTGGAAGATGGACAAATAGATGCATTTTTCTTTAAGATCAGTTGTGAAACTAGAGAACAGTGAGCTACTGAATCACCAAACACAGACTGGGACCAGCCACTAATGGCAACAAGTGTCTGAATGGATTGAAGCGGTTTAAATTACCACAGGACCCAAGAATCAATACTCATCCTGTTATCATTTCGCCAGCAACCGTTTATTTTTAGCCACCTGCAAAGTTTTAAGATGAAAATGGCTCAGGTGCAGTCTGCTAGTCTCTGTACTAATGAGCAGAAGGCAAAATGAGAATGTTGCACTGCAGCAAACTGAAGCACTGAGGAGAATAAACTCAAACATGGCACTGCACAATGGGACTGAGATTTAAACAGCTAATTCAAAACATGATCGCCACACGCACAGGGGCTGTGGTCAGAGAACCACTACATCCTTCTGATTGACACGGTCGCAGGGTGATTGGGATTGAAATGCAATCAAGTCCTAAAGGTCCCCCTACCTGGCTTGCTGTAGTCGTGTGAACCCTGCCCTAAGACACTGGCTGTGGGTAGCCATTTGACATTCAGTTCTAATAAAGACGTTCTGCTAATAACACTGTAATCTCTGAGCACATAATAAATGGTGCTGAGATTAAATTTTGAAGAGTTGGAGAAAAGCCACAGCCACTGAATGGGGAACACACAAACATTTAGAAAGCTTCTAAAATAAGCCACTGAAAGTCACCGAATAAGAAAGCAAACAACTGGGTGAGTCAAAATGGCTGCTAACTTTCTTCTCCAGCTTCTGTCAACATGAAAGATGACATGCGGCAGGACTGGTAGTTATTCCATTTGCAATGGCAAAATTACAAGAGTGTAACAGATTAGCTTAACAAGCCAAAACTAATGCTTGTACTAACACTTCCAACATCGTTGGGGAGAGACTGCTACAAATTGTATTCCACCTTAAATCCATTTATTTATTATTGTCACAAATAGGCTTACATTACCACTGCAATGAGCTTACTGTGAAAATCCCTTAGTTGCCACACTCTAGTGCCTGTTTGGGTACACTGAGGAAGAATTTAGCATGGCCAATCCACCTAACCAGCACATCTTTCAGACTGTGGGAAGAAACCAGAGCACCTGGAGGAAATGCACGCAGACACAGGGAGAACGTGCAGACCCCGCATACAGTGGCCCAAGCCGGGAATTGAACCTGGGTCCCTGGCGCTGTGAGGCAGCAGCGCTAACTGCTGTGCCACCGTGACGCCCAACTCCCCGTAGGATGGGGAAAACAGATGATATGTCAAAGCCACTCATTTCAACTGAAGCAAGTCTAAAGCTGAGATGTGCCAAAAGTGACTTATAATGTGCCTCAGCACGTTGAACCACTGACTGCTGAACAGATCAGAGATGCACAAATGTTAGAACATCGAACACCACAGCGCAGTACAGGCCCTTCGCCCCCTCAATGTTGAGACGACCTGTGAAAACCAATCTAAAGCCCATCTAACCTACACTATTCCAACATCATCTATATGTTTATCCAATGACCATTTAAATGCCCTTAATGTTGGCGAGTCCACTACTGTTGCAGGCAGGGCATTCCACGCCCTTACTACTCTGAGTAAAGAACCTAACTCTGACATCTGTCCTGTATCTATCACCCCTCAATTTAAAGCTATGTCCCCAGAGTTTAGAAATCTCTCTAGTGAATACTGTTTTGAAATTGATATGAGTGCAAGATCAACTTAGCATCTGCCAAGAAGAGTTCCAGTTGTCCTCATGTCCAGCCTTAAAAAGAAGATAGGAGGCTGGAAAAGAAGGGAGTCAAGAAAGTAGCAACTCCCACAGAGTGGATTAGAATCCCTTCAGTGCAGGAGGAGGCTGTTTGGCCCATCGAGTCTGCACCGACAGCAATCCCACCCTGGCCTTATCCCTAAAACCCCACACATTTACCCAGCTAATCCTTCTAACATAGGTATCTCAGGACACTAAAGGGCAATTTAGCACAGCCTATCAACCTAACCTGCTCATTTTTTGAGTCTGGGAGAAAACCAGAGCAAGCGGAGGAAACCCCAAGCAGACACGGGGAGAATGTGCAAACTGCATACAGACAATGACTAAAGCTGGGAATCGAACCCAGGTCCCTGGAGCTGTGAGACAGTGGTGCTAACCACTGTCACCGTACCGCCCAGCAAAGAAACAGTGAAACCACCTGGAAAGCTGAAAAAGCAGATATGCATCAACCCAAAGAATATAAAGCATTGAAGAGATCTCACTACCCTGTCTCGACCATCAAAGGAATTTTGACACAACTTGCCAAGACAAAGATCTTTGCTACCCTAGAAATGAAGGATAGATATTGGGAGGTGAGGCTGGGTGAAAGTAGCAGTTGTCAAACAACCTTCTGGATGCTGTTCAGGAGCTACAGATGGTTTTGCACTTCCATGATTCCAGAACAACATGAACACAGCCAGCATGAGGTGATAAGTAATAGGCCCAGAGTGGAAGCTATAGTGGATGATTTGTTATTCTGTGGATTTGGAAACAGAATGGAAGAAGCCATTGTTGACCGCAATCAGAATCTAGGATGACTGTTATGGGTGAACCTAAAGGTGACCAACAAAACACTGCGATTGAAGATGCTTAAAGTCAAGTACAGTCAAGTCATGCACAGAAAAAGGTCTTCCATCCAGATCATGAAAAAGATGAGAGCTGCAGCAGTGATGCAATGATCAACAGATGTGAAAGCAGTACAACAACGTGTTGGATTTGTGAGCTATTTAGTGAAATGTTTGTATAATTTGTCAGAGTGTGAACCATTACGCCAGCTCTCTGCCATGGGTGTGCAGTGGCATTGGGACACAGAAGAAGAGGGGTTCACTGAAATCAAACAACTAATGACAACGTCAGAGCTGAAGTACTATGACATCAGTGAGGAAATCACCTTGTAGTGTGAGACACGATACAGGCCTTGAAGCAATCCTAATGCAGCAAGGACACTCAGTTACATTGCTTAGTGCAAACTGAGCAGCGCTATGTTCCGAATGAGAAATAGCATGGCTGGCTATTGTCTTTGCTTATGAGTACCATCAATATCCGTTTGGGAAAGACAAAGTGAAGTGGAGTTTGACCATAAGCCATGTCAAAATATTTCCTTCAAATCACTACTTTCTGTTCCAAAAGTCTACAAAGGATGTTAGAATTATAGAATCCCTACAGTGCAGAAGGAGGCTATTCAGTCCATCGAGTCTGCACCAACCACATCCCACCCAGGTTCTATCCCATAGCTCCACATGTTTACTCTGTTAATCCCCTGACACTAGGGCCAATTTAATATGGCCAATTAACCTAACTTGCACATCTTTGGACTGTGGGAGGAAACCCACGCAGACATGGGGAGAGCATGCAGACTCCACACGGAGAGTGACCTGAGGCTGGAATTGAAGCCAGGTTCCTGGTGCTGTGAGGCAGCAGTGCTAACCACTCTGCCACCATGCCGCCCTTAGAGGCATCATTTGGATCTGATACACAAGCAAGGGGAACTGATGTACATTGCTGACATGCTATCAAAAGCAGAATTCCTTGTGAATAAAACTGAGGATGATGAAACAGAAAGCAAAATCTTCCAACTTCAATGTGAAGTGGCTGCTTGACATGCTATAGAAGTCATTAACCCCACCAGGACATAGACAAGTGCCTTGTTCAAATCAAGTTACCTACACAAGGTACAACGCTCCAAATGCTGGTAGAAGTATTGATGAAAGGATGGCCTGAGAGCGTTATGGCCATACATGTGGTCACAAAAGTGTAATGAGCATTCAGAGATGAACTGACAGCCTAAGAGTCATTATCCCCAAAGATGTGAGAGGAGAGATTCTGAAGAGTATCAATGTAAGCCATTAAGGAAATGAGTCAAAAATGAGGAAGACATTATGCTTTTCTGGCCAAACATAAGCAATGAAATTAAGGATCACATCGGCCTGTGCGTTGCTTGTAACAAGTACCACGCTAAGCAAGCTAGAAAGCCATTGATGATGCGTAACATTTTAGACAGAGCATGGAGGAAGCAGGAAGTAGACCTCTTCATTTTCACAAGAATTGCTTAACTTATCTCCATATACTATTAATCTGACTATGTTCCCGTGAAACTCATCTTCAAACCCCGTGGCCTGGGGCTCAGCTCCTCCCTTTGCAACTGGATCCTGAACTTCCTAACTCAGATCCCAATCTGTAAAGATAGGCAACTACACTTCCTCCGTGATCATCCTCAACACTGGTGCCCAGTGTTAAGGCCATGGCCTCAGCACCTTACTATATTCCTTATACACCTATGACTGTGTGGCCAAATTCCCCTCCAACTCAATTTTCAAGTTTGCTGATGACACTACTATAGTGGGTTGAATCTCAAGCAATGACGAGGCGCACTATGGGAAAGAGATAGAGAATCTGGTGAACTGGTGCTACAATAATCTCTCCCTGAATGTCAACAAAATGAAGGAGATAGTCACCAACTTCAAAAGCACGGCAGAGGACTTGCCCCTGTCTACATCAATGGGGATGAAGCAGAATTGGTTGAGAATTTCAGGTTTTTAGGTGTCCAGATTACAACAACCTATCCTGGTTCCCCCCATGCTGATACAATAGTTAAGAAAGCCCACCAACATCTCTACTTTCTCAGAAGACGAAGGAAATTTGGCATGTCAGCTACAACTCTCACCAACTTTTACAGATGCACCATAGAAAGCATTCTTTCTGGTAGTATCACAGCTTGGTATGGCTCCTGCTCTGTCCAAGACTGCAAAAACTACAAACGGTTGTGAGCAAAGCCCAGTCCATCACTCAAACCAGCCTTCCACCTAGTGATATTTCTCACTGTCTTGGAAAAGCAGCCAGCACAATTAAGTGCCTCATATATCCCAGATATACTTTCTTCCATCTTCTTCCATTGGGAAAAAGATACAAAAGTCTGAGGACACCAACAGACTCAAGAACAGCTTCTTCCCTGCTGCCATCAGGCTTTTGAATGGACCTACCTCGCATTAAGTTGATCTTTCCCTACACCCTAACTGTGACTGTAACACTACATTCTGCACTCTCTCCTTTCCTTCTCTAAGTACAGTACGTTTTGTCTGTAGAGTGCCCAAGAAACAATACTTTTCACTGTATACTAATACATGTGACAATAATAAATCAAATCAAAAGGGAGTTAGATCAATTGACGTCAATGACTACTGGTGAGATTGTAGAATACCTGATAGCACACTTCAGTTATTTAAGGCATTGGAGACATTGTGATGAGTGACAATGGCTTTTAGTTCACGTGTGAAGAATCAGCCACTTTACACAGGATTGGGAAAGTCAACACAATACATCATCTCCACACTATTCCCAGTTGATTGGAAAGGCTAAGGTGACAGTGAAAATCATCAAAGGAATCATCAAAAACTGAACATATTTAGCTTAGATGTATGCAAGGCAATCCTCGAAACCTTTGATTGGATGCATGGAAAGTAGTCATGCATGTCATGCTGCTCCCAAACAGCACGCAGAAAGAGGTGGAGAAAAAACAAGGAATTATAGACCAGTCAGTGTGATGCAGTAGTGAGAAAAATTTAGAGTTCAACTCAAAGATTTCATTGCAAAATACTTGGAAACAGTAAGGGAAATTATCCTTAGCAAATCTACTGGCATTACCAAGGGTGTAACTAAGAGACTTGACGAGGGGGAGAAAGTGGTTGTGGTTTATTTGGATATGCAGAAGGTTTTTGACAAAGTCCCTCATAAAAGATTAATGGGTAAAATTAAAGTGTATGGGACTGGGGTAGTGTATTGAGATGGGTTAAAAAACTAATTAGCAGACAGGAAAAAAAGAGTAGGAATAAACTGGCCTTTTTCCAAGGGGCTGGTAGTGACTATTGCAGGGATCGGTGCTAGTGGCTCAGCTTTTAACAATACATATTAATGATATAGATGAGAGAACTAAATGTACTTTCTCAATTTGCAGATGACAGAAAGCTAGGAGCAAAGGTGAGAACTGAGGAGGAAACAAGATACAGAGATACTTCTGTGTGATTTGGACAAGCTGAGTGAGTGGGCAAATGCATGGCAGATGCATGTGCATGTGAGGTTATCCACGTTAGTAGCTAAAACAGGAAAACAGATTATTATCTGAATGGTAATCAAGGTGAATGTGCAACGAGATATGGGTGTTGTTGTACACTAGTCATTGGTGAGGCCGCAGCTGAAGTACTGTGTGCAGTTTTGGGCGCCGCACCTGCGCAAGGATATTTTGGCCTTGGAGGGAGTGCAGAGGAGGTTTACGAGGCTGATACCGGAGTTGAGGGGATTGAGCTATGAGGAGAGGCTGAATAAACTTGGCTTGTACTCGTTAGAGTTTAGAAGAATGAGGGGAGATCTCATTGAGACGTATAAGATGATGAATGGGATGGATAGGATAGAGGTGGAGAGACTCTTCCCGCTCAAAAAAGACAGTAGGACTAGGGGGCACAGCCTCAAGATAAAGGGGAGGCGGTTTAGAACGGAGTTGAGGAGGAACTTCTTCACTCAAAGGGTGGTGAATCTCTGGAATTCTCTGCCCGTTGAAGTGGTGGAGGCTGCCTCGCTAAATATTTTTAAGAAGCGGGTTGATGGGTTCTTGATAAGAGAGGGGATTAAGGGTTATGGGGAGAGGGCGGGAAAGTGGAACTGAGCCACAACAGATCAGCCATGATCTTATTGAATGGCGGGGCAGGCTCGAAGGGCTAGATGGCCTACTCCTGCTCCTATTTCTTATGTTCTTATGTTCTTAAGATAACTATTCAAGTGCAACAGGTGGTGAAGAAGGCAAACGGTACATTGGCCTTCATAGCGTGAGGATTCAAGTACAAGAGCAGGGATGTCTTGCTGCAATTATGCAGGGTCTTGGTGAGGTCACACCCGGAATATTATGCACAGTTTTGGTCTCCATCTGAGGAAGGATGTTCTTGCTATAGAGTGCAGAGAAGGTTTATCAGACTGACTCCTGGGACAGAAGGACTGACGTATGAGGAGAGATTGGCTTTGTTAGGATTATAATTGCTGGAGCTTAGAAGAATGAGGGGGAATCTCATAGAAACCTAGAAAATTCTAACAGGATAGATGCAGGAAGGATGTTCCCAATGATGAAGGTGTCCAGAACTAGGGGGTCATAGTCTAAGGATATGGGGTAAACCATTTAGGACTGAGATGAGGAGAAATTTCTTCAGCAAGAAAGTGGTAAGCCTGTGGAATTCATTACCATAGAAAGCAGTTGATGCCAAAACAGGGTATGTCTTCAAGGAGTTAGATTGGCTGCTAGGGTGAAGGGGATCAAAGGCTTTGGGAGAAGGTGGGATTGGGCTATTGAGTTGGATAACCAGCCACGATCATAATGAATAGTGCAGCAGGCCTGAAGGACTGAATGGCTTGTTCCCGCTTCTATTTCCTACTTTTCTGTTACTCTTCCAACAGCAAAAAAAAGGTAGCAACAGCCGTGAGTGATACAAAGCCAAATTTCATTTTAACAAGACTGCCAAACCATTGCCAGAGTTAAGCATTGGAGAGTCAGTCATGGCTCTCCAATAGTTTCAATCGTCTCAACAGGATTCAGCCCACATGGAAAATTTGGACACGCGTAGAGCAGTTATCATTTCGATCGTACGTAGTGGACACGAAAAACCAAATGTACCAGTACAAACACAGGCATATATGAACAATTATAGCTGTCCCTTCACTGTAGGTGGCTGAACAAGAGAATGGGATCTCACCAGCTGCACTGAGTAAAGAATGACAATCACTCCCAGAGGTCCACTGGTCTTCAACAACACAAATGGAACAGGAATAACAATCACCACAGCAACAAGTACCACAAGAACACTCTCCAGAGTAGCAACATCACCCAGACAAACCAGCAATAACAATATGCATGTGCATCATTAAACAGACCTGCACGAATAAATGGTTACGTATGCAATGCATATCATAGAATCATAGAAACCCTACACAGTGCAGATTCAGACCATCGGGTCTGCACTGACCACAATACCATCCAGGCCTTACCCCCATATCCCTACATATTTTACCCACTAATCCCTCTAACATACGCATCTCAGGACACTAAGGGGCAATATTATAGCTTGGCCAATCAACCTAACCCGCACATCTTTGGACTGTAAGAGGAAACCGGAGCACCCGGAGGAAACCCAAGCAGAGACAAGGAGAATGTGCAAACTCCACACAGACAGTGGCAGCCGGGAATCGAATATGCAGAGACTGATGAATGAACATGAGAATAGGGGGTGTAATAGTGGGTTGCTTGGGTAAATCACAGGATACAAAAGATTATAGGGGACAGGCGGGAAAATGGAATTGAACTAAATCAGATCAGCCATGATCTTATCAAGTGGCAGCATTGACTTGAGAGGCTGAATGGCCTATTCCAGCTCCTATTTCTGATTATCCTACCTGCTGCATTTCCAACACCATACAGTGACTTCAACAATAACTTGTCTTTATTGTGACTTTAACTTAACAGCTAGTGAAGTATTTTGGAATGACCTGAGGTCACAAAAGGTATTATATAACTGTGTATTTTGTTTGATTATACCAGTTTGTAGTGTTTAAACCAGCAAGTCTAACTAAATAAAGTAGTTTTGAAAAGTGAGTAAACTGCAAGTGAATGAAGACACAAGTATATTTTATTTCCAAATACATTAATATCAGTTAAATTCTGCATCATGTGTTGACAATCAGAGCCAGAACATCCTACCAAGTCCATTCAGTTACATGCTCCTAATCCGATATTAAACAATATGTCACCTTTTTCTTTCTGATGTCATCCTCTTTAACCAGGCGGTCATCAATGGCTTGAATCCCTTCACTCACCACCAGTTTGAGGCTCTGCAGGATAGTAAAGGGAAAAAAGCTTGGTCAATGTCCTCAAAAAATGAAGGCACATTTTTTCAAAGCAAAGGGAAATTATTTAGAGCAACGTACTTCAAACATATTGTCAAATGTAACTATAAATGTCTGGTGGCAAGAATGTGCAAGTTGCCTCACAGCTTTGAAAAGATCTCATACTTGCACAGGGTAACAATGATAAGCTAAAATATTCTAATATTTGTTGATACCAATGGAACATCTGATTGATCATGTGGATGAAGCTACACGGTCAATTCTATAAGTACCAGTGAAAGAGCAGTGGGAAGCAGCTATCAATTTGCTGATTTTCCTTCCCATCTAAAGCTCACCAAGAGAAAGGATTATACAAGTGACATTGTAAACTTGGCATTCTTGGCATTAGCCACTACTTGGGATTTTCAGCAGGGTGTGAAAGTAGCTTCCATAGAACTAAAGGTCTTATAAAATAATTCAAACACTTAGTAAATCAAATAATCAGTAATGGAATTGAGGATTATGGGGTAACGCAGCAAACTGAAATTGAGGATTATCATTTCAGTTCAGTCTTGATCTCACTAAATGGCAGAGCAGACTCGGTGGGTGTAATGGCCACTTCTGCTCCTACATCTTGTGATAATTCAACAACTTACACTTATTACAGCAGCAGTTTTACTGTAGGGCATGTCTCAATTCAAAACAAAATGTCATTTCTTAGAGTAGCCTATGTTAGAAAACATTCCCAATAGCCCAGCTACTGTTTCAGTCATCTGGGCTCAGTATTTGGAGCTTGCTCAAATTATTGAGCAAGCATTTGTCAACCAGTTGTTTTACAGCTGCCATTTTGGTTTTGCCATTTGAGCAATGATTCACGTCAATCATAAAAGATGTGACCTTTGCTAAAGTTTAGACAATTGGATCCTTTTCATGATCTAACCCATCCTCGGTTCCTGCTCTTCCCTTATGGAACCTATGATGTGAAGAAGCCGCCATTGGACTGGGGTGGGCACAGTAAGAATCTCACAACACCAGGTTAAAGTCCAACAGGTTTATTTGGAATCATGAGCTTTCTCAGCACTACTCCTTCATCGAGTGAGTGGCTCATTCACCAGAGGAAGGAGCGGCACTCAAAGTTCATGATTCCAAATAAACCTGTTGGACTTTAACCTGGTGATGTGAGGCTTCTTATTTATGGAACCCAGCTGGCCAATGTGCGCCCAGACCCAGCTAACTTAAGTGTTTTTTGTTTGTTTGCTTCCTGGAGTGGCAGAGTTGAAACAGACCAAAAGAGACCAAGGAGCGAAAGAGTCAGAGAAAGCGAGATCAGAAGGCATATAACAGGGGAGAAGAAATAAAAAAATACACTGACAAAGTGTTTGAGAGAGACACAAACAAGATCACCAAACGTGTTCATTTTCTACTGCCTGTCCTTATCTGCTCAAGTCCTTTGTACTTTGCTATTGTTAGCTGGATCGCAAAGCCCAACCTGACCAAAACTATCCCCACCCATTATTTCTCTCCTGCATCAGAGATGCTGGGCTGTGTTCCATTCCGTCTCTAGAGTATTCGCAATCTGACGGGTGATCATAGAGAGTGATAACACTCAGCAATCACAATCCCTGGACCAAATATGGATGGGCTCTAGCTCAGGGACTTCCTGATCTGCCAAAAGGTGAACCAGGAGAGAAATTGAACAGTAATTTTATATAATTTTATTAGTGTCACAAGTAGGCTTACATTGACATTGCAACTGAGTTACTGTAACAATCCTCTAGTCGCCACACTCCATTGTCTATTTGGGTAAACTGAGGGAGAATTTAGCATCTAATCTTCACGACATTCGGACTGTGGAGGAAACCCATGCGGACATGGGGAGAATGTGCAGAATCCACACAGACAGTGGCCCAAGCCAGGAATTAACTTGGGTCACTGTCAATCAAATGAAGAGAATGGGGAAGGGGAGGAACTGAAGCTGACCAGAGAAAATGAGCGAGAGAAAGAAATTAGCAAATGAGACACAGACAAGTAGGGGAAGACACAGAGACAAATAAAAAGCAAAGCAAGACAAGAGGATGACTTGATGTACTCAAAGTCATCTTTCAACTTGGCAGCCGGAAGCAAAAGGTATTCCCCTGTCCATGAAACCTCCACTTTCTGACAATTAGATGATCTATGGGCATGCTACAGTGCAGAGGGACCACGGGGTCCTTGTGCATGAGTCGCAAAAACCCAGCCTGCAGGTGCAGCAGGTGGTCAGGAAGGCAAATGGGATGCTGGCCTTCATAGCAAGGGGGATTGAATATAAAAGTAGGGCGGTCTTGCTGCAACTGTACAGGGCACTGGTGAGGCCGCAGCTGGAGTACTGTGCGCAGTTTTGGTTGCCGCACTTATGCAAGGATATTTTGGCCTTGGAGGGAGTGCAGAGGAGGTTTACTAGGCTGATACCGGAGTTGAGGGGGTTGAACTATGAGGAGAGGCTGAATAAACTAGGCTTGTACGCGTTAGAGTTTAGAAGAATGAGGGGAGATCTCATTGAGACATATAAGATGATGAATGGGATGGATAGGATAGAGGTGGAGAGGCTCTTCCCGCTCAGAAAGGACAGTAGGACTAGAGGGCACAGCCTCAAGATAAAGAGGGGGGGGGGGGGCGCAGTTTGGAACGGAGTTGAGGAGAAACTTCTTCACTCAAAGGGTGGTGAATCTCTGGAATTCTCTGCCTGTTGAGGTGGTGGAGGCTGCCTCGCTAAATATATTTAAGACGCGGGTAGATAGGTTTTTGATAGGCAAGGGGATTAAGGGTTATGGGGAGAAGGCAGGAAAGTGGAACTGAGCCACAACAGATCAGCCATGATCTTATTGAATGGCGGGGCAGGCTTGAAGGGCTGGATGGCCTACTCCTGCTCCTATTTCTTATGTTCTTAAATAGATTAGGTCGACTCCAGTTCCCACAGTACAAAATTGCCCAGAACTCAAAATTGCCAAGCCCACTGAGGGAGGCCATATTGTTCCTTTGTAAGGTAAGGCAACTTACTGAGAATCTTCACACAGTGTCTAATCTTACACATGCTGATGTGAGACATAATGTTATCATTTCATAACATGTGATAAACTGTTCCCTTCCCCCACACAACTATCTTGTGCTTTGACAAGGAAACAAAACGCCCACATTGACTAAAAAGCCAAAAATCAGCAACTTCATTAACTGGTTCAACTTGAAATAGCCCGTTTCCAAAATAGGGGAACTCGAGCTGAAGTTATTGGCTCAAAACCTGTTCTTTCAATGGTAATGACACAAGGATGTGTTGTAAAGACATACCATCACCTCTTCTCTCAACTGACCCAGTGGTACTGTCAGTTGGTTCAGAGCTCTGTCCATGCCAACCTGAAAAATAAAATTACACTTCAAAAAAGTGAGCACAAATGCAAACAGCCAAAATTACACAGGTTCAGTTAAAAAGAGCCTTACCAAATTGGTAGAAAGGTTGACAAAGTCCGCATAGTCTTTATTTATCAGTTCTATCATAGCAGTTTTCAGGAGCTTATAATAAAGTTCCAGATCATCTCGAAGTGTCTCCAACTGAACATGTTTTCTGCACTCTGACACAAAATGATCCACATCAAAATCATCCTGTAAATGAAAAGCAGTGCGCACATGTCAAAGAACAGAAATTCTCAGCCTAATGAACATCTACTTAACGTTTAATGCATAATTAGCAAATGAACATGTACAGTTTATAAAACTGTCATCTTCTGAATGATGAAATGAACCTCTCAGAATTGAATCCAGGTCCCTCGCACTGAGATAGCTGTGTGCCACCTTGTTGTCACTGAACTAGTAACCTGGGTAAATCTCTGGGGACCCCGTGTTCAACATATGGTGAAATTTGAATTCAAAAATCTGAAATTAAAAATCTAATGAAAAATTGATTGTCTTTAAAAATCCATCCAGTTCACTAAAACCCTCAGACAGGAAAGGGGTCCAAAGTCCTAGACACTAACAGGATAAAAGTACACTTCTTTGCTCGATTGTTATGATCTCCTGAGAGAGATAGCTAATAACTGAAGGCAGCCTACCTGAAGAAACGGGTTGACCAGACAGGCAGCCCTGGTCAAAGTCAATAGACCAAGACTCTTAACCCACTCTACAGGGGCGATTTGGAGTCATTTTATAATTTCCTTGGTCACAAGGTAGGACTGAAATTAAGTTAAAGCCAGATGAGATTTTCTGTAATGCCTGCTGTAAACATGATTCACTGCAAGATAAAACAGCATAACAATTTGTATTGTTCCTCTCACATCAATGCACTATTCAAAAGACTGCAGAAGCATATAGATATACACAAGCTAATGGCATCCAGTTCATCCAATAGGCGTCTTGCTTCAATAGTCTCCAGGTTCACACTGTCATAAAATTAGATTTTTTCTTATTCCTCCAGGGGATGTGGGCTGTCGCTGACCAGGGCAGCATTTATTGCCCATCCCAAATTGCTCTTGAACTGAGTGGTTTCCTTAGCCATTTCTGAGGGCATTTTAGAGTCAACCACATCGCTGTGGCTGTGAAGTCACATGAGCCAGACCAGGTAGGGACAGCAGATTTCCTTCCCTAAAGGCCATTGGTGAACCAGATGGATTTTTAAAAACAATCAATTTTTCAGTAGATTTTTAATTTCAGAATTTTGAGTTCAAATTTCACCACATGTTGAACACAGGTCCCCAGAGATTTACCCAGGTTACTAGTTCAGTGACAATAGGGTGGCACACAGCTATCTCAGTGCCAGGGACTGGGATTCGATTCCCAGCTTGGGTCACTATTTGTACAAAGTCAGCACGTTCTCCGTGTGTCTGCATGGGTTCCCTCCCACAATCCAAAAGACGTGCTGGTTAGGTGCATTGGCCATGCTAAATTCTCCCTCCGTGCAGCCAAACAGGTGCCATAGTGTGTCTACTAGGGGATTTTCACAGTAACTTCATTGCAGTGTTGATGTAAGCTACTTGTTACACTAATGGATAAACTTTAAAATATCATTGCGCCATCTATTTCCCCTAGGTGTTACACAGAGCGAACTGCTAATTAGAAGATGCAGTATCATTGAGACCAGTACCATGGACAGTGCAGGGAGTGAGGAAGAAAAGCGCGAGAGACAGGAAGCTGAGGATATCAATGTAAGGGTTAGTGCTAGCAGTGAGGGAGATCTGTATGAGGGATGGGAAGTGAGGGAGATTAATGGCAGGGCTAGAGAGTGAGGGAGCCGGGGGCGGGGGACGAGACAGGACTGGCTGGGGACAGGGGGACGGTGGGGTGGGGTGGGGTGGGGGGAGCAGCGGGACGGTGGGGTGGGGGGAGCAGCGGGACGGTGGGGTGGGGGGAGCAGCGGGACGGTGGGGTGGGGGGAGCAGCGGGACGGTGGGGTGGGGGGAGCAGCGGGACGGTGGGGTGGGGGGAGCAGCGGGACGGTGGGGTGGGGGGAGCAGCGGGACGGTGGGGTGGGGGGAGCAGCGGGACGGTGGGGTGGGGGGAGCAGCGGGACGGTGGGGTGGGGGGAGCAGCGGGACGGTGGGGTGGGGGGAGCAGCGGGACGGTGGGGTGGGGGGAGCAGCGGGACGGTGGGGTGGGGGGAGCAGCGGGACGGTGGGGTGGGGGGAGCAGCGGGACGGTGGGGTGGGGGGAGCAGCGGGACGGTGGGGTGGGGGGAGCAGCGGGACGGTGGGGTGGGGGGAGCAGCGGGACGGTGGGGTGGGGGGAGCAGCGGGACGGTGGGGTGGGGGGAGCAGCGGGACGGTGGGGTGGGGGGAGCAGCGGGACGGTGGGGTGGGGGGAGCAGCGGGACGGTGGGGTGGGGTGGGGTGGGGTGGGGGGAGCAGCGGGACGGTGGGGTGGGGTGGGGTGGGGTGGGGGGAGCAGCGGGGCGGTGGGGTGGGGTGGGGTGGGGGGAGCAGCGGGGCGGTGGGGTGGGGTGGGGTGGGGGGAGCAGCAGGACGGTGGGGTGGGGTGGGGGGAGCAGCAGGATGGTGGGGTGGGGTGGGGTGGGGTGGGGTGGGGGGAGCAGCGGGACGGTGGGGTGGGGTGGGGGGAGCAGCGGGACGGTGGGGTGGGGTGGGGGGAGCAGTGGGACGGTGGGGTGGGGTGGGGGGAGCAGGGGGGTGGGGTGGGGGGAGCAGGGGGGTGGGGTGGGGGGAGCAGCGGGGCGGTGGGGTGGGGGGGAGTGAGGGAGCAGGGGGGCGGCGGGGGGGGAGTGAGGGAGCGGGGGGGGGGGGGAGTGAGGGAGCGGGGGGGGTGGGGGGGGGAGTGAGGGAGCGGGGGGGGTGGGGGGGGGAGTGAGGGAGCGGGGGGGGTGGGGGGGGGGAGTGAGGGAGCAGGGGGGCGGGGACTCGGGTATGGATGGGATGAGTTGGTCCCGATAATGGCGATTAGGTTCGGGCCGGGGTGCGGGCTCGGTGCCCGGTGTTGATCTGCCGGATCTACAGGCGCCAAGTTCGCGGCAGCTTCACCTTCATAAACTCGTCTTTGTTGAAGCAGAGCGAGTCGGGCCCCGCGGGCAGGGTGAGCGATCCTGCCGCCCGGCCAGTCTCCATCCTCCGCTTGTTTACACCCCAACCGCCGCCGACATGGCACCGAGGAGGCTGTCGGGGCAGCAAGAGGTGCCGTCCCCGGGAACCTCACCGACAGCGCCCTCCGCAGCACAGGAGGAGCCAGGCAACATCCCACTTCCAGAAAATCACTCCTCCCACACACAGGTTTCTTAAAGTTTATTTATTCGTCTCACAAGTAGGTTGACATTAACACTACAATGAAGTTACTGTGAAAATCCCCTAATCGGCACACTCCGGCGCCTGTTCGGGTACACTGAGGGTGAATGGCCAATGCAACTAATCAGCAAGTTTTTCAGACTCTGGAAGGAAACCTGAGCACCCGGAGGAAACCTACGCAGACACGGAGAGAACATGCAAACTCCACACAGACAGTGACCCAAGCTGGGACTTGAAACCCGGACTCCTGACGCTATGAGGCAGAAGTGCTAACCACTATGCCGCTGTGCCACCCTAAATAAGGTATTGACATGACAAACAGTCTTCCTCTCTCCTGGGATTCTTCATTGTACAAGTTCAAATATATTTTATTGCCATCATATAAGTATTTACATTTTGTTTCACTCTATGGTCATGAACAAAAAGTCTTATAATGATAGAGCTCTTTCATTAGTTAGTTAGTTATTCTGTTATGTTCTTGATATATTGCCAGCCCTTCTGAGTGCACTTGTTACATCTTGTAAGAAGCATGTCGTTGTGTCAACGCCTGTATTCCACACATCAGCCACATTGTGCGCCTTTATCAACCCTTCTCCCCCCACCTTGCCTTTGTTTCCCCCACCATCCTCCACCAGCCGTAAATCTCAATATCCAATATCATATCCTGCACAGAAGCCTGTTCATTTATCACTCTTATCTTTACCATTGACCTCATATGCCCAACATCTAAGATATAACATTCTCATTTCCAGTGTTTAAATTATTCCATGGGCACAGCTCCCACCTTTCCTCCTGCCAAATTCATGTAACTTCTTCCAGCCGTGTTATCCCTGGTTAATTCTAGAGATAAAGATGTAATGTAGCAAAAATAGCATCCTACTGGATCCTAGCTTTTATAAATAGAGTGTAGATTACAACTCTGCAGTTCCTAGCCTTAAAGGTTCAATTCAAGCCTTGGATTAGTGGCTGTGTGGTGTTTGTACATTCTCCCCTTCTCTGGGTGCTCCAGTTTCCTCCCACACTCCAAACATGAGCAGGTTAGATGGATTGGCCATGGTAAATTGCCCCTTAGTGTCCCAAGGTGTGTATGTTAGATGGACTAGCCAATGCTAAATTTGTGGGGTTACGGGGATAGGGTCAGGGAGAGGGCATGGGTAAGATACTCTGTCGGAGAATCAGTACAGACTCGATGAGCCAAATGGCCTCTTTTTGCAGTGTAGGGATTCTGTGGTTACAACAGCTTGCATTTATATAGTGCCTTTAGTAGAGGAAAGAAAACCCAAGTCTACCAATTATTCGTCCCTCATAGGATTCTCATTATTAACGAACCCCTCCCTCTCTGACTAAATCCTTAAATACTTTCCATTAAGTTATTGCAAAGGGACGGAGTATAAAAGTGGGAAAGTCTTGCTCCAACTGTATAGCACGTTGGTGAGATCACATTCGAGAGCACTGTGTACAGTTCTGGTCTTCTTACCGGCATGGGAAGCAATTCAGAGAAGGTTAGTTCACCGTTGACTCTTGGGACAAAGGCATTTTCTTGTAAGGAAAGGTTGAGCAGGTTAGATCAGTATTCATTGGTGTTTAGAAGAATGAGAGGTGATCATAATGAAACATACAAAATTGTGAAGGGGCTTAACAGGGTAGATGCTGAGAAGCACAGTTAAAAATCAAACAGTCATTGGATGGAGATGAGGAGGAATTCCTTCTTTCAGAGGGACATTAGTATTTGCAGTCCACTTCCACAGTGAGCAGTGGAGACTGGGTCATTAGATATACTCAAGACTGAGCTTGATGGATTTTTAGTCTACAAGGGAGTTAAGGATTATGGGGAGCAGGCAGGAAGTGAGGTAAAGCTAAATGAGGTCAACAATGATGTTATTGAATGGTGGAGCAGGTTCAAGGGGCCGAATGGTCTACTCCTGCTCCTACTTCTTATTATCCTATGACCATATCTGCCAGTCTTGCTTGTTTTCTTTCTATGTTCAGCATAATTTTCTTCATAACTGCAAATCTGTCATTGTTTTTATTTATTCGTGGAGCATAGGAGTCGCTGATTGGCCAGCATTCATTGCCCATCCCTAGTTGCCCTTGGAGAGTCAATCACATTGAGCATGGCTGTGGGGTCATATGTAGGTCAGACCAGGTAAAGAAAGCAGATTTCCTTCCCAAATGGACATTAGTGAACCAGATGGGTTTTTTCGATAATCGGCAATGGCTTTGTGATCATCAGTAGATTCTTAATTGCAGATATTTTTTATTGAATTCAAATTCCACCATCTGTCGTGTTGGGATTCTAACCCTGCTCCATAGAACATTAGCTGAGTTTCTGGATTAATAGTCTAGCTATAATACCACTCAGCCATCGCTTCCCCTTTATATGTCATTTTGGCTTATTTTCACTTTAACTTCCCCAGCAAGTACTCCAGATTATACTAAACCACCCTTACTTCTGTAGAAGTATGCCTATTCTGTAACATAATCATTCCAGATTGGAACACTTCCCATCTGTTTAAGATGATTAAAGGATTTAAGGGAGTGAATTTGACAGAAGAGATTTCCTCTGGTAGAAGAGAAAGGGCATAACTTAACGTTAGAGGCAGGATATTCAGAGGCGATGTCAGGAAGCACCTTTTCACAAAAAAGGTAGTGGAAATCTGAACTCTGTACCCGAAGAAAGCTGTTGAGGCTGAGGGTCAATTGAAACTCTCAATATTGATAGATTTGTGTTAGGTCAGGCATATCCAAGATGGAATTAAGCTACAGTTCAACCATGATCTAATTGAATGGTATAGATAAAGACAACTACAACAATGGTTTTAACAACAATAATGGCATATAAGCTTTAAAATGGCTATTCTGACTGAGTGTTAAACATGCTGGGATTTTTGGTGAACTTATAATTAAAACCAGATGCAGGTCATAAAGTTATTCTGAGGCAGGACTTGGTCTGGGAGCTATGATCTGAAGTTTCCTGTGTTGACTAAATATGGGAAGTTGGTTATGTTGACTTAGACTTGGTGGCACTGAGTAATGGGGTTTGCATGCAATCTGAACTAAGCATATTGGCGTCGTTCACTTGTAATTTCATTGACTGTTCAAGCGATGTGATCGGTTTCCAGTTACGCAATTGACTGAATGTTAGAGAATCTTTTGGAGGCAAGTGAAATAATTTGTAGATAAAAGACGTGCAGTCTTTTGTCTCTATCGAGATCCACCATTGTAAGAAGTGTGCTCTGAGGGAACTCCTTCAGGAAAGACCACAAGTTTAGATTCTACATTGGGAATAGTCCTGGCCAGGTTTTTCCTAAAATCTGGTAGTAAGTATTTTCAATTAAATAATTAGAGTTAATGTTAACAGTTAAAGTTTTTTAAAAGAATTAAAAGAGTTGCAACTGTCTGAGTTGGTATCTAATGTGTCAAATAAAGGGAGATTATTGATTGAATTAAGAGCCGGCTCCCGTTCTTGTTTGTCTCATTAATCTGGAATGCTAGAGGGTATGTAAGTTAATAGCTGAGTAATAACAGCAAGAGGCTTGGGGCTTGAATGGTCTACCTCATTTTCTATGTGTGCACAGATCTTCATCTGCCCATGATTCACCACTTACGTGTGATGGTTCCATTTTCATCTCATCCAGATTGCTATTCATCAACTACCTTTATCTTTAATAGACACAAAAAATGCTGGAAATACTCAGCAAGTCTGGCAGCATCTTGAGTGGAACAGTGGTTAGCACTGCTGCCTCACAGTGCCAGGGACTCAGGTTTGATTCCTGGCTTGGATCATTGTCTGTATGGTCTTTGCACATTCTCCCCATGTCTGCATGGGTTTCCTTTGGGTGCTCCAAAGATATGTGGTTTGGTGGATTGGCCATACTAAATTGTTCCTTAATTGTTCCTCCATGCTAAATTGTTCCTAGGGGGATCAGCTAGGTTAAATGCATAAGGTTATGGAGATAGGGTTTGGGTAGGATTGTGGTCAGTGCAGACTCAATGGGCCGAATGGCCTCTCCTTCTGCACAGTAGGGATTCTATGATCTATGGAGAGAGAAACAGTGTTAACATTTAGAAATGATTAGGACTGTTCTGCAGAACTGAAGGAAGGTAGAAATGTGAAGCATCTTCTGCCATTGAAAGGGGGAGCAGGAAAAAACAAAAAGGGAAGTCTGGGAATAGGGTAGAGGGAAAAATTAAGTGACAAAAATGTCAATGAACAAAAGTCAAAGGGAGCAGTAATGGTTGTAGGAAAGAAACAGAGCATTTGTCAGAGTGATTGTGGATGGCAGAATAATGAACAGCTCTGTCCAAAATTAAAAAGATGAAAAACAAGATTCAGACTAGCACATGGCAAAAAAGAAACAGAATCAAAATAGGGAACTCTGTTCATGATCTGAAATGATTGAACTCAATGTTAAGTCCAGAAAGATGTAAACTGCCTAATTAGAAGATGTTTCCCAGTCTTAGGGGCAGACAGCGGCACAGTGGTAAGCACTGTTGCCTCACAGCGCCAGGAGCCCAGATTAGATTCCTGACTTGGGTCACTATCTGTGCAGAGCCTGCACGTTCTCCCCGACTCTGTGTGGATTTCCTTCGGGCACTCCAGTTTCCTCCCACAGTCTGAAAGATGTGCTGGTTAGGTGCATTGGCTATGCTAAATTCTTCCTTAGGCACCAGATTGTAGTGACTAGAGGATTTTCAAAGTAACTTCATTGCAGTATTACTGTAAGCCTTATTACAGTAATTTACAGTAATAAATAAATACAGTAATTTATTTATTGACACCAATAAATAAACTTTAAAAATATTCAGCTCTCAGCCCTGCCCTAGTCACTGCTATGCCTGTCATGCTTTGTATCATCCCACAAGCCATAACAATTCTTGACTGAAGCACATCAATTGTATTCACAAAATATTTGCACTAACATCCATATCACACAAAACCAGTCCTTCTATTGGCAATCTTGCTAATTTCTCTTTCTTCTCCTCCTGATCATTTTTTTTCACCACACTCTGTCCTTTTTGCTCTATATTGTTCTTTCTTATCTAGCTTTTTCACTTCACCCTGCCTTTTTTTACTGTATTGTTAGTTACTGTCTCAATGAAGACATTCATTCATTCTGGCTGTGTTCAGGTGAACATGATGTGGAGATGCCTGTGTTGGACTGGGGTAAACACAGTAAGAAGTCTCACAACATCAGGTTAAAGTCCAACAGGTTTATTTGGTAGCAAAAGCCACTAGCTTTCAGAGCACTGTCCCTTCCTCAGGTGAGTGGGAGTTCTATTCACAAACAGGGCATATAAAGACACAAACTCAATTTACAAAATAATGCGAATCTTTACAGGTAATCAAGTCTTAAAGGTACAGACAGATGAACATCCAGCAAAAGGAACTTCTGCCTCAGAGCTGTTTCCAATTCCCAGGCATCTGAACATTTTTTCTACACCATCTCTCCTATTTTGTCATTCCCACAATAGGTAGAGATCTATAAGATTGCGTGAGGGTTTGATATATTAGTCATAGAGGTATTTCCACTTGTGGGTAAACCAAAGATAGGGACAGAAGTATAAGATTGTCATTAAGGAATAACACTCAGGAATTCAGGGGAAACGTCTTTACCCAAAGAATGGTGGGAATGTGAAACTGCTACTGCGTAGGAGTTAAGGCAAGTAGCACAATGGGAAGCTCGGTCAACACGAGGGGGAAAAAAGGGACTTCTGTGGACTGTAAACACTGGCATGGACCAGTTGGGCTGAATGGCCTGTTTCTGGATTGACATTTTATGCAATTCTGTGCTGCTGTTGCTTTTGTCTGACATAAACACTTGTGGATTAAGCGATGTGTCACGGAAACTGGTTAAATCTTGCTGCAGCACCCAAATTACTGCATAATGTGGCTGATAGTGTCATAGAAATTGACCTCAAAACGTTGCCGATTTTTAGGGGTTCCCGCACAAAGTACAAAGAAATCCGGTACTGATCAGGATTAAAGCAAAAGGGGCTTAGAACAGGATTAAAGATTATAAAGATAAATATAGAGTGGGATGATGAAATAAAATACTCCACTGCACTGGTTTTTATCTGCCTGATACCTTTGGATTCTGAGTCTTTTATTTTGCTCCATCTCCTTCTCAAGGTGAATGCTGCAAATTAAAAGTTAATGATGGGCTCTGCCACCATTTGCTGTCAGTGTTATTCATTGGACTTCTTGGTGCCACTGCAGCTTGGTGCATAGTCAAAGGCCACTGCAAATGCTGTCTGCACCACTATCTACAAGTGTTGACGGCATTTGGTGGTTACCACGCCTGCCTTTGCTTCGTGCATTGGGTGCCACTGCTGTTCAGCACAGTGATTGCGGGGAACGTCTATGGGATAACATAGGGTTACTGGGGTCATTTGGTACGCTGGCTGCCATTGATGTTGCCACTAGAAGTCCCAATATCCATTGTTACTCAGATCCCTAGCTGATATTTGTTACTCAGTATATTTGCTGTTAATGCCAGTCAGTACGTTGAGTTCCAGCACTGACCGCAAGCGCCTACGTTACTCATACTCCATTCATTGCCTATGGGCACTGCTGGTGTATTGACTGCTCATTCTGCTCACGATAGGTGTATTGGTTGCTGATGCTGCTTGCGTTATTAGAGCCGTTGCGTTGGTGGCCGATGTTGCTAAACGCATTCACATCTCCATGCATTGCTGGCAAGTGCACCCCCACTTTCTATGGCTATGCACCCACTTGTATTGCTTCCCATTGAGTGCGGAGGGTTGCTTTGCTTTAGCTGCCGGTGCAGTATCAGCGCAGATCCACTGGCACTTATAGGTGCATTGGCTGCACGTGTCCCGCCGGGTGTCGCATCCCAACGAAAACCACTGACATCCCGCCCCTCCCCAGTTTGGCCCCGCCCCTCCAGAGTGAGGCCCCTCTTCCACAGTGAGGTCCCGCCCCTCCCAGTGAGACCGCGCCCCGCCCTCCTAAACGCAGCCCCATTCAGTGCGGATGCGCAATGTGGTCCTGCCTCTCCAGACAAAGCCCCGCCCTTCCCGCGAAGCCCCGCCTCACTGGGAGCCCCTCCCCTATGCAGCCCCGCCCCTCAGCGAGGCACCGTACTTCCCTGTGAGACCCCGCCTTTCCAGTGAGCCCCGCCCAGCCCCTCCTCGCGCTCCCCCTGGAAGGTGTCATGCGCGGTGAGCGCGCGGCTACTACCCCCCCCTTCATTTCCATGGCGACCGAGGAGGTGGAGGTGGCGGTGGCGGTTGCGGGCCGGCGGAAAGCTGTGTCCCTGTCCCGGCTGCGGGCCGCCCGCTCCCGCTACCAGAGCCTGCAGATCTCCGACGATGTATTCGGGGAATCGGGCGCCGACAGCAGCAGCGACGACAACCCCTTTTACAGTACCTCAGCCGGCAGCTCGCAGTCCGACTGGGGGGACGAGGAGGCGGCGGCGGCGGCGGCGGTGATGGTGGAGTCCCCGGGATCCGGGGGCAGGAGGCCCGGGGCTGCCGGACAAACCGCCCTAGAGGCGGGGGACCGAGAGGAGGCGGCGGCCGGATGGACGGAGAGACTGAAGGACGTCGCGTTCCCTCCGTTCGTCGACTCGGCGGGTAAGTAGAGGGGGGGAGAGAGTTCCGGAGCGCCGGGGATGCTGCTGCTTCCCCAACGCCTGAAGCGGCGGCGGCTCCAGTCACCCTGCGGGAGTTGGCGGATCCGCTCCCTCCATCCCTGACAGCCGCATTCCCTCCCACCCAGCATCCTGATCGCTTTACCCCCTTTCCCCTGTCTCTTAACCCTCTGTAGCCGGGGGAAACTGTGATCCCAGGGCTGGGTCGATTCCCTGTGCTTATCCGAGCCGAGAGCTGTCACCTGATGTGAATAGTCGGGGAAATTCTCAATCTTTGTCGATACACGGCTCTCCCAGACTTTAAATGAGGAGAAACCTCCCCTCCCAATACTGCTTTGCCATCTGATTTGGTTAAGTTGATTTTATTATTGTCACCAGCAGCCTTGCATTATTAACACTGCAGTAAAGTTGCTGTGAAAATCCTCTGTAGTTGTGAATTATTTATCGGCCCCTTCATTTTTGCTGGACCTCTCGTCAGGGTTTTAATTTGTTGGTGCTGTGAAATTGTTGATTCTGTCCGTGTAGCAATCGAAACGGAATTGTCAGTCAGAAGTAACTGCCTTTATTGCACAGCAGATAATCATCACTCGGTCCACCCACACTCTGCAGAAATCCATGTAAGACTGGGTCCGAGTTGATGGAGACAAATTGGAGAGAAGTAACGTAGAGGCTAAATTGCTTTGCCATACGCCCAAAGCGCAGGAATTAGTTTTATTGCATATTCATGCTTCGCATCAGTCCGTTATCCTAGTCTTTGGTAGACCAGTATGTTCACTTCGATTCTTCTATTTCATGAGCTATTAATTTTCATGATCCAGGGATTATTAAAGGCAGTGCATTTACTTGTTGCTTTGAGCCTGCTGCAGTTCCTAAATTACATTATTTAATGGCTGTCTGGTTTAACTTTGAATTCCCCCTGTGCCCCCACCACTTTTGCAATGTTGAAATACAGGGAAGGTTTTTATTCTAGAGAACCTACTTTACACGGTTCTTTGTGTTATCTACAAATGTAGAGGTTGTGCAACAAACATCATACACCTGAGGTTGTACGACAAACTGAAGAAAGCTAGCAGCAGCAGGTTCAGTGACATAATCAAAATGTTGTACCTAGATGCTCAGTGATGAATTCTGACAGTTCCAAAAATAAATTTCAATTGATCTGAAATGGTGAAACACAGCACCCATATGTGTAGAGCAAGCATTGAAGACTGTAATCTTTATCAAATCAAGATCAGGATGAGAAGAGCCAGAACGATGGTTCTGAGGATAATTTATTGAAAAAATGAGTGTTGTGTGGTGTAGCTCATTCCAGGTAGGGCAAATATTTCAAAGTCTACGAGGTTGAAAGATTAAAAACAGCTGCAAGTTTTAATCAGTTTGCTAGCAGATGCTTACTGTTAGTCTCATTTTAATTAGAAGTATACTGCAGGCATACCAGTCAGTGTCATTTTTGACATTATTGCTTTCTTGTTAAATTTAGATCCTTTTTCTTGAAATTAAAAAAGAGGGATATATGTGTCTCATCTTTCAGATGGATTGCAGTGGTTCTTTTTGGTCTCTTGCATTCCAATGTTCCTTAAGACCTTCAAACCTCTTTCTAGTTTCTTTCTGTTTATGTTGGAGCTATACCTTGCTGCTGGATGTTATTGAGTCAGCCTGGTTATGATGGAGGAGCAGCTGATCTGCTAACTCCTCATATGGTGAAGCAGAACTTACGACTGTGCCGTTGATGCAGACCCCTTCTAACTGGCATTGTGACACATTTTGATTAAGATGCAATGAATCAAAATTATTTCACAAATCTTTGTACAGAATTTCTTGCATCAAATCCATTTGCATCAAGTTGCACAGGTTCTAATTTCTGTGTTTTCTTTCACTTCCTGCCTCAAGCACTTTATAATTGAGAGCTTCTCTTCAAAACATCTGTCAAAACCATAAAACTCACAAGCTGAATGCTGGTATCAGATTAACAGCACATTAGCAGGCCAATTAGCCTCCACAGTCCATATGGGCATTTATACTGCACTTAAGGTTGATTTGGTTTCAGACACTGGGGGCCTGACTTCACCATCAAGTTGTGCCCGTTTTTGGGTGTGAAAAACTGGTAAAGTTGGGCGTGAGGTGAGTAGCGCATGCACTTAAATTGACTTAATGGGCTGCGTGCCCAACCTTATCGGCACTTCCCCCTACCACCGCATTTGCCCATCCAGATTCAACGCGAAACAAACATGCATGCAGATTTGGTCAGGAGTCTACTGCCACTATGCTTGTGATCGATGAGGAGGAAGGGGGGGTCCGCTGCCACTCTGCCTGAGATTGGTGGGGAGGGGAAGGAGGGGGGGTCTGCCACTCATCAGTGAGGGGTAAGGGGGGGTTCTGCTGCCACTCTGCCTGTGATCAGTGAGGGGTAAGCGGGGGGGGGGCAGTTCCACTGTCACTCTGGCTGTGATCAGTGAGGGGGAAGGAGGGGGTTTGCTGCCACTCTGTCTGAGATTGGTGGGGAAAAAGGGGGGAGAGTCAAGGAATAAGGGTGTCAGTAAAGTTGTGAGGTAGGACAGTATCTGTGAGGGCAGGGGGAGGCATTATCCAGCCTGGAAACGATTGGCAGGGAAGCCACAGTCTATCTTTTTTTTCTGTGCATGCGCAGTTGGAGGTCGAGATCAGAGCCAAAGGATGTTGGGTGAGTTAAGCCCTGCGCACAGGCTTGTGCACCATGATTTGGTATTGCTGATATTTTTTCAGGCAGAGTGCATATGGGGGTGCCTCAAAATGGGTCTAAAAGTCAGACTTGAAACACTCCCAGTTTCGAGTCTGGCCAGCACTTCGGATCAAAATGGTAAAATAGGGCCCTGAGTATTAAATGTGGTTCTACTGCCTAGAACAATTTTCCAATTGATTTTTAGAATATTGGATTGACATAATTGGCCTTTTTATTTACATCAATTCTTGGAAAGTCAGTTTAGAGAAGGTGATGGTGAGCTACCGTAATGACCCCCTGCAGTCCTTGTGGCGAAGGTACTACCACAATGCTTTTAGGATGGAAGTTAAAAGATCTTTGATTCAGCAACACTGAAGGAATGATAAGAGTTCCAAGTCAGGATGGTGTGTAACCTTGCAGTTGATGGTTATACGTCATTGAGACGTATAAGATGTTGAATGGGATGGATAGGATAGAGGTGAAGAGGGTCTTCCCACTCAAAGGACAGTAGGACTAGAGGGCACAGCCTCAAGATAAAGGGGGGACGGTTTAGAATGGAGTTGAGGAGGAACTTCTTCACTCAAAGGGTGGTGAATCTCTGGAATTCTCTGCCCGTTGAAGTGGCGGAGGCTGGCTCGCTCAATATTTTTAAGATGCGGGTTGATAGGTTTTTGATAGGCAAGGGGATTGAGGGTTATGGGGAGAGGGCGGGAATGTGGAGCTGAGCCACGACAGATCAGCCATGATCTTATTGAATGGCGGGGCAGGCTCGAGGGGCTAGATGGCCTACTCCTGCTCCTGTTTCTTATGGTGTTTCCATGTTCTGGGATATCTTTGTCCTTCAAGGTTGTGGAGGTCATGGCTTTGGGAGGTACCATTGAAGAAGGTTTGCAGAATTGTTGCTCTGCATCCTGTTGACGGTACACACTGTAATCACAATGCAGTGATTGTGGAGGAAGTGAATGTTTGCTTTATATAATACACAATATAACCCATCTGGATGTTTTCTAATTGAGAAGAGGGGAAAGATTATGTGGGGTAAGAGAGGCAAAGTCAAGTGGCGCGATCCAGATTATCCATTCTGTATATTTCCCACCCCACCTAAAATTCTAATCAGTTTTTAAAAAAAAACTGTGCACATTGCTGGCAAGCTCTGCATTTGATGCTGATCCCTAATTGCCCTTGAGAAGATGGCAGTGAGCCACTGATTTGAACTGCTGCAATCCATCTGGTGTAGATACACTCACGGTGCTATTAGAAAGAGAGTTCTACGTTTTTGACCCAGTAACACTGAATGAACAGTGATGTACTTCCAAGTCAGGATAGTGTGTATCTTGGAAACTTGTAGCTGGTGGTATTCCCATGCATCTGCAGCTCTTGGCCTTCTAGTTGGTAGAGTTCACAGTTTGGAAGGTGTTGCTGAAAGAGGCTTGGCGAGTTTTTGGAAGTGCACCTTGTGGATGGTGTACTGTGCGCTGGTGACGGAGGTAGTGAATATGTACATTGTTGGATGGAGTACCAATTAGGCGGGCTGCTTTGTCCTGGATGGAGTCAATCGTCTTGAGTGCATTTCATCATGTTTTTGATTTGTGCCTTGTAGATGGTGGACAGGCTTTGGGGAACCTGGAAGTTAGTTACTCATCACAGAATTCTCAGTCTCTGACCTGCTGTTGTAGCCACAGATTTTTATCGTTGGTTGAGTTAAGTTTCTGGTTAATAATAACCCTCAGGATACTGATGGTGGGGGATTCAGCAATGGCAATGCTGTTGAACTTGGAGGAGATGGTTAGATTCTGTATTGTTGGAGATGCTCATTGCTAGCCATTTGTGTGACATGAATGTTATTTGCCATTTAATCAGTCCAATCCTGAATGTTGGCCAGGTTTTTCTGCAAATGAACATGGGCTGATTTTGTATCTGAGGAATATGAGTGGTACTGAACACTGTAATCACTGGTAAACGTCGTCATTTTTGACTGTATTGAGAGGCCTCGGGCAAGGCTAGGGGAGGTGAGGTCTGCTTCCTAATCAACACCTTGTGGTGCCTAGACGTAGCAACACTGGCAACCTTCTGCTCCCCAGAATTGGTGTACCTGAATCTAAAATGCTGCCCCTACTACCTTCTGCAGGAGTTCACCTCTGTTATCCTGATGGCAGTTTACATCCCACCCCATGCGGATGGGAAGATCATGCTGAACGAAATATACACCACTACAAATAGCCTTGAGACGAAACATCCCAAGGCCTTGTTCATCATGGCCAGAGACTTCAATCAGGCCAAGCTCAAGAGTGTGCTGCCAAGTTACCATCAACGTCTCCTCCGCCACCAGAGGCCCAAACATCCGAGACCACTGCTACATAAATATCAAACATGTCTACCACTCTATTGCCCACCCACACTTTGACAAATCAGACTACAAGGCTGTGCTTCTGCTCCCAGCTTACAAACAAAATCTGAAGCGGGAAAACCCATTAAAGAGAGTTGTGCAATGTTGGTCTGAGGAATTGGATGATCTCCTACGGGGCTGCTTGGAGTCAGTGGACTGGTCAGTATTTAAAAACTCTGCAACCACCCTGAATGAGTACATCACTAAAGTAACTGACTTCATTAGTAAGTGTGTAGAAGACTGTATCAAAGAAGCAAATCCGTATGTTCTCCAACCAGAAACCATGGATCAACAAGGATATCCACTGCTTGTTGAAGCCAGGTCTGAGGTGTTCAAGTCATGAAACACTGACCTATACAAGAAAGCCAGATATGATCTAAGGAATCCATCAAAAATGCCAAAAGACAATACTGGACCGAGCTAGAGTCCCAGGCTAGCCACACCAACCCTTGCCGATTGTGCCAACATCTGCAAGACGTAACAGATCTACGAGGTGAAGGCATGTAAAATCGCCAGCCCCAAAGCACCCCTCCCTGATGAGCTCAATGCATTCTACGCCCGTTTTGAGCAAGAATTCAGCGAGAGCGTGCCCTCCACCCTGGAAGCCCTAGATGAACCTGTGTCTGGGGTCACCATTGCAGATGTCAAAGCAGCTTTCTTGAAAGTCACCCACTGGTCTGAATGGGATACCCGGACGTGCACTCAGATCATGTGCGGATCAGTTGGTGGTGGTATTCCCAGACATCTTCAACCTATTTGAGGCCTCTATCTGCTTCAAGAAGATGACCTTCATCCCAGTACCTAAGAAAAACCAAGCAGCGTGCCCTAATGACTATCAGCCGGTGGCTCTGACATCCATCATTATGAAGCACTGTCATGGCACAAATCAATTCCAGCCTCCCAGACTAACTGGATCCTCTACAGTTTGCCTACCACCACAACAGGTCCATAGCAGGTGCCATTTTCCTGACCCTGCACTCAACCCTGGAACACCTAGATTATAAGAACACCTACGTCAGATTCCTATTTATTGTTCACAGCTCAGCCTTCAACATTATTATTCCCACAAAACTTATCTCTGAACTCCGTGGCCTGGGCCTCGGCACCCCCCTCTGTGACTGATCCTGAACTTCCTAACTCACAGACCACAATCAGTAAGGATAGGCAACAACATCACCTCCATGATCATCCTCAACACTGGTGCCTCACAAGACTATATTCTCAGCCCCCTACCGTACGCCTTATACATATATGACCGGGCGGCCAAATTCCCCTTCAGTTTGATTTTTAAGTTTGCTGACAACACCACTGTAGTGGGTCGGATCTCAAACACTGACAAGACAGAGTACAGGAATGAGATAGAGATGGAGAATCTGGTGAATGGTAGAGCAACAATAATCTCACCCTCAGTGTCAACAAAATGAAGAAGTTTGTCATTGACTTCAGGAAGCATAAAGAAGAACGTACCCCTGCCTTCATCAATGGGGACAAAGTAGAAAGGGTTGAGAGCTTCAAGTTTTTAGGTGTCCAGATCACCACCAATCTGCCCTGGTCTCCCCCATACTGACACTATAGTTAAGAAAGCTCACCAAAACCCCTGTTTTTTTTTCTCAGAAGATTAAGGAAACTTGGCATGTCAGCTACGACTCTCCAACTTTTACAGATGCACCATAGAAAGCATTATTTCTGGTTGTATCACAGCTTGGTATGGCTCCTGCTTTGCCCAAGACCACAAGGATCTACAAAAGGTCATGAATGTAGCCCAATCCATCATGCGAACCAGCCTCCCATCCAATGACTCTGTCTACACTTCCCACTGCCATGGCAAAGCAACCAACATAATTAAGGACCCCACGCACCCCGAACATTCTCTCTTCCACCTTCTTCCTTTGGGAGAAAGATACAAGAGTCAGTTGGTACGTGACCTCGACTTAAGAACAGCTTCTTCCTTGCGGCTGTCAGACTTTTTGAATGGACTAACCTTGCATTAAGTTGATCTTTCTCTACATTCTAGCTATGATTGTAACACTATATTCTGCACCATCTCCCTTCCTTCTCTATGAATGGTATGTTTTGTCTGTATAGCATGCAAGAAACAAAACTCTCCCTCATTGTATGATGATACATGTGACAATAAAACATCAGTTCAAAAGGTAGGTCATAGCAGTGACTGAAGTTGGTTGCGCCTAGGACACTACTGAGGAATTCCTCCAGTGGTATTCTGTAACTGAGGTGATTGGCCCCCAACGACCACAACTGTCTTCCTTTCATGCTCGACATGACTCCAGTAATATGGAGAGCTTTCCTCCTGATTACCTTTCATGCACTTCAATTTTGCTGGGGCTTCTCAGTGCCATACTGAGTTAAATTATGCTTTGACGTTAAAGGCAGTCATTCTCATCGCACTTCTTGAATTCAATTCTTTGATCTATGTTTGTTTGGATCAATGCTGTAATGTGGTCAGGAGCTGTTTGGTTCTCTTGGAACAGAGTGTTAGTGAGCAGGTTATTGCTGAGTAAGTGCTGCTTGATAGCAGAATCGATGACATCTTCCATCACTTTGATCAAGGGTAAACTGTTGGGATGGTAATTGGCCAGTTAGGATTTGTCCTGCATATATGGACAATTTTCCTTATTGGCATCTACCTGACAGTATTTTAACTGTAGTGGAACAATCTAGCAAGGGGCTTGGCAAGTTCTGGAACATGAGTCTTCAATACTACAGCTGTGATATTGCCAGAGCCTATAGCTTTTGCTGTATTCAGTGTCATCTGCAGTTTCCTGTCATCACCTGGCCAATGATGGTATCTATATGTTGGGGATCATACACTTGTTACGCCTGCCTGAAGATGATTACAAATATATTAGCTTGTCTTTTACACTGAGCGCTGGGCTCCCCCATCTTTGGTGATGGGGGTATGTTTGTGGAGCCATTTCCACCCATTAATTCTTTACCTCCAGTTGTGACAGGACTGCAGAGCTTATATCTGATCCATTTGTTGTGGGGTCCCTAGCTCTATCACATGCAGCTTCCACTGTTTGACATGCACATTTAGCAAATCCTGTTGTAGCTTTACCAGGCTGGCACCTCATTGTTAGGGATGTCTGACGCTGCTTCTGCCATGCTCTCCTATACTCTTCAAGAGTGTGTTTAGGAAAGCTTTCTATGGCATGTTTCCATTCCAACAAGAAAGGAGGCATGACTTGTCCTGATTCTTGGGAATGAGGTGAGCCTAGTGGATTAAGTGTCAGGGAACATTTAGGTAATAGTGATCATTGTATCATAAGTTTTAGACTGGCTATGGAAAGAGAAACAATAATCCAGAATGAGAATGATGAACTGGGCTCGGGAGGAAGCCAACTTCAGTGGAATAGAAATGTCTCCAATTTATTCAGCCTAGAACCAAATATTGGCAAGAAAGTTGCACCTGAACAATGGGCTACCTTCAAATAAGAGAGTTTGGTTACACTCATGGTTTAAGCTACAAAAGGGAAAGGGAGGGTAAACAAATCTAGTGTTCCCTAGATCGCAAAAAGGATGGAAATTAAGATAAAGAAGAAAAATTGTGCTTAAGGTGGGTGGCAGGTAGAAAATACAACTGAAAACCAGCCTGAATATCGAAGTTTTAGAAGGGAGGACAAAAAATAAATAAGAGGATCAAAGATGTAGATTGGAAAGAGACTGGCAGCTTACCTAAAGGGGAACCCCCAAAATGTTCTGTAGGCATACAAATAGTAAGAGGGTGGCAGAAGGAGCAGTAGGGCCAATCAGCGAACAAAAGGGAATTAATATATGGAGGCAGACAGCATGGCTGAGGTATTAAATTAAAACTCCACCTGCCTTTTCCAAGGAAGAAGATGCTACCCAGGACATGGTGAAAGAGGAGATAATTCCAATTTCAGAAGGGTTTGAAATCGATGGCGAAGAAATACTGGCTAGCCTGTCTGCACTTAAGGTTGATAAGGCACCAGGAATGGATGAAATATATCCAAAGATACAGAAGGAAGTGAGTGTGGAAGTTGCAGAAGCACTGGCCATAATTTTCCAATCTAACTTAGACTCAGGAATGGTGCCAGAGGACTGGAGAATTGGAAATGTTGCACCTTTGTTCACAAAAGAGCAAGTCAGTTTAATTTCGGTGGTGGGGAAGACAAAACTAATGGTCACGTGAACAAATGAATATTAATTAAAGAAAATTTGCGTGGATTTTGTTCTTAAGAAAAATCATGTTTAACTAACTTGCTGGAGTTTTTTGAAGAGGTGACAGAGGGTTGATGAGGGAACTGCTGCTGGCGTGCTGTTCACGGACTTCATAAGGTATTTGATGTAGTGTCGCACAACTTCTTGTGAACAAAATGATGGCTCCTGGAGCAACAAGATATGTAATTAGCTAAGTGACAGGAAACAGAATAGTGATTAATGTATGTTTAGAGGGCTGTAGAAAGGTTTGTTGTGGCATTCCGCAGGGATCAGTAGAGACCTACGCTTTTCCTGATTTACATTAATGACCTAGACTTTGGTGTACAGGACCCAATTTTGAATAGGGAGAAACTGTTCCCATTTGAGAATGAGAGGGCACAGATTTAAAATAATTAGTCAAAGAATCAAAAACAACTTGAGAAAAGACTTTTTCATGCCACTGGTCTGGAACACACTGCCTGAGATTACGGCAGAAGCAAGTTCGATCATGATATTGAAAAAGGAATTAGATTGTTACCTGCAAATGAAGAACATGAAGATTGAGTGTTGTACTGGAGAATTTCTTGTTTCCTGAGTTGTGATAATTAAACTTAACAACGTTTGCCTTTCTAAAAATAAACTAGTTTTTATTATCACAAAACTGCATGCGGTATATGGCCGAATCTTGGAAACAGAGAGCAGTCTGCACTAACTGCTGATTCTATTCCAAGACTGCGCCCACTACAAGGATCAATTCAATAATTATACATTTTCTTATCAGCTTACGTGATTTTAGTAATACAAGCAGTGGTACATTGAACAAAACAAATTCTGTGACTCACTCATCCACGACCTTGGTTCTGTGATTCCTTTATGCCTTGTTTTCTGTAATAAACAAATTCTGTGACTCCCTCCTTCCCGACCTTATCTAATGTCTCGTATGTTATCTTACGGTATATGGAGTCAACTGTGTAAAAACCTGGTGTTAATCATGTCTCACTCAGACTGTGCAAAGTCAACCTTATCAAAACAAACTGAGGTCAAGCATTTGGCCTTCACTGGTTGTAGTCATTTCTTTGTTCAGAGTCAGTCAGTTTTACAGGGGTCTGGCATTTTGAAATGGCTTGGTCTGCTGTCCTTATTTTATACTAAATACTTGACCATTTTTCCCCTCAGGCCACTGCTTCATTCGTACACTATCACATAGGGAGGTGGTGGTAAAATGGCACTAATTGAATTGTTCAGTTGGTGAAATGCTGCTGACACAATGGGCCAAATGGCTTCCTCCTTCACTGTAACCATTCAGTGATTCTGTGAACCAGGGTTGGTTGCATGGTTTGAACATAATAGTAGAGTGAGGGATATGCCAAAACTGTGAAGTTACACATAATGCTCGCATACACTTCTACTGCTACTGATTGCCCACAATGTCTCGGGGATTGGAAGCACATGAGCCACAGACCCCTAAATGCCATGTGGGATTGCGGATGAGAAAATGGTCAATCTTGTGTTGAGTAGTTCTTTGCCTGGAAGATTTGGCACTACGTGAGTTACTGGTATTGAAGCTGGGAATTTCAAGTTTTGCCGACAGCAGCAGCTGCACTTCAGTAGTCTCAATCAATCAATTTATTCATTTGTCCAAAAATGAAAGGCAGTGCAGGCTACTGCTGAAATTTTATCATCCATTTCTATCATCCCTGCAACTGTATTCCAAGTAATGAAATGCAAAATCTCCTATAAGGTGAGATGAAGACAGTTGGGAGGAGGTTCATGTGAGGCATAAACACTAGCATGGACCAGTTGGACTATTTGGCCTGTTTCTGTGCTGTAACTTCATTGCAATTATTTTGCTTTCTTCAGATAATTTTGGAGGAATGGGACAATTTAATAGCTGTGAGCCATGAAAATAAACTAGTTAAGAGATGCAGGGTGAATTGTTTCACTTGTGTAGCATAAAGATGATGCATAGTTTAACATAATCGCCACCAAAGCATATGCTTCTCTTCCCTATTCCTCCAGTCCCATGATATTACATACACAGATCTTTCTACCTGGATGTAAGCTGCTGAATAATGTGGTTGCTACAATGTTCACAGACACTTAAAGAAAGATCTGCATCTACATAGTGCTGGTCAAGATTTCAGGATATCCCAAAGGGCGCCGCACCTGCGCAAAGATATTTTGGCCTTGGAGGGAGTGCAGAGGAGGTTTACTAGGCTGATACCGGAGTTGAGAGGGTTGAGCTATGAGGAGAGGCTGAATAAACTGGGCTTGTACTCGTTGGAGTTTAGAAGAATGAGGGGAGATCTCATTGAGACGTATAAGATGATGAATGGGATGGATAGGATAGAGGTGGAAAGACTCTTCCCGCTCAAAAAAGACAGTAGGACTAGGGGGCACAGCCTCAAGATAAAAGGGGGGTGGTTTAGAACGGAGTTGAGGAGGAACTTCTTCACTCAAAGGGTGGTGAATCTCTGGAATTGTCTGCCCATTGAAGTGGTGGAGGCTGCCTCGCTAAATATTTTTAAGACGCGGGTTGATGGGTTTTTGATAGGAGAGGGGATTAAGGGTTATGGGGAGAGGGCGGGAAAGTGGAACTGAGCAGCGACAGATCAGCCATGATGTTATTGAATGGCGGGGCAGGCTCGAAGGGCTGGCCTACTCCTGCTCCTGTTTCTTATATGTTCTTATATTTCTTATAAAGTACCTAACAGGCATTGAAGTACTTATGGAGTGTTGTAGTATAGGAAATATGTCAATCAATTTGTGCACAACGAGGTCCCTGTTTTACAGTTATTGATTGAGAGTTAATTATTGGGTAGGAAACCAGGGAGACCATCCTTGCAGTTTGAAATGGACCATGGAATCTTTTCCACTGCGCAGCAGATGGGGCCTTGGAGTTTGCACCTTGTGTCTGCGTGGGTTTCCTCTGGGTGCTCTGGTTTCCTCCCACACTCCAAAGATGTTCAGGTTATCAGCCATGCTAAATTGCTCCTAAGTGTCAGGGGGATTAGATAGGGTAAATATGTGGGGTTACAGGGATAGGGCCTGGGTGGGATTGTTGGCGGTGCAGGCTCAATGGGCCAAATGGCCTCCTTCTGCACTATCGTGATTCTATGATGTTCTTCCTGATGTGTGGTGCCCACAACTAAAGGCTAAGTGGGGAAAAACCAGAATATTGTGAAATATTAGAGGGAGAAAAGCTCTGCTGATACATGTATTAGGATCCAGTTAGGGACTGTTAACATTTAAATAGAAATCTGAGCAACATTTTTGACCAATACATCACAAGACTTCACTTCTTTAACAACACACACTTAATTGTTTATAAAAGAATTAAACAATCAAGCGCTATTAATTTAACAATATGATTTATAGTTGCATGTAATGCAAAGTTCCCCCAAGAATTCCCTTGTAACGATACATCAATCTTTTTAAAAAATAAAGATTTTTCAATTTTTATAAAAATAATTCTCAATGGTATAATACAGGAAGATTATTTTCAAACACATACATGTACGAAGAGACAGAAGAAAAATAGCAATATAGTTGGTTCAGATTATTCATTATATCCTGTGCCTTCCATCATGCAAGTAATGAAATGATATATTGAAAGATGGGGGGAACAGAATGTAGCCACAATTGGCTTAACTCTATTTAGTGGTGCACAACCAAGGTCACAGTATAATGGTAGGAGTACAATAGACAATGCAGAGCCCAGAACTTTAAGATAAGAGTCCAGCTATACTTTATGGAATGTGTCTGATTTAGCTTTGAATCGTAGAATCTCTACAGTGCAGAAGGAGCCATTCGGTCCTTCGAGTCTGCACCAACCATGATCCCACCCAGGCCCTCTCTCTGAAACTCTATGTATTTGCCCTGACATAAAGGGGCAATTTAGCATAACCAATCCACCTAACCCCCACATATTTGGAGTGTAGGAGGAAACTGGAGTACCTGGAGGAAACCCACGCAGACCTGAGAGGAGGGGCGAGCAATGTGCAAACTCTACACAGATAGTTGCCCGAGGCCAGAATTGAATCAGGGTCCCTGGCGTTGTGAGGCAGCAATACCACCTACTGTGTCACCATGTCGCTCTTGAAGTAAACAAGTCAAAAATTCCATTGGCATACATTCCAAAAATGATTTTATGCCGATTCTGAATTTAAGGGGACTTGGAGCTAATCCACGAGCAAAGGATATTCTTCTATGCTGCAAATGTTAGGATCTTGTACAGCCTTTTCTTATTCACAACACTGACTTTTTTTGTCTGGGAGACCCAGTATCAGATGCAAGGGATCAAATTCTAAGGCTGAATCAAAGATCAGCTCAAACTGGATAAGGGTGTTTAAGCTATTGGCTTTAATCATGACACTGGACCAGAAACAATGCAGGTAATCCCCCATGTTCGCCTTGCACATCTGGCCCAACAAGGATATAGCGGGGTCAAACCTGTGCCACAAGCTTGGAATAATATGTAGACAGTACAATGTCTCAAGTTGAGTTTCTTTTGTTACAAATTGAAGTTTTATTAGCACGGTCCCAGAATCATTCCTTGTCAACATTTACTGTGAGGCGTCTCTCCCAAGATCTAGAGCAAAGAGTGTCATAAAATGTACTAATTGTCTGGGCTCTGCAGATGGCAGGATTTTTTCTACCAAGAAAATTTTACTATAACGAAGAAGAGTTGCCTTATTAAGGATAAAGTCCCTAAGCTGCAAGTATCTAAAGGGAATGTTTTGGAATGTCAAACTATTGACATAGCTGCCCAGAGGGTAACAGGGTGGCACCATCAAACACATCATCTAGTTTACAGAAATCTCTGTCACTCCACTTATTGAAACACTGGTCCACAAAACCTGGTGGGAAATCCACTTTACCTTGAATGGGAGAAAAAGCGCAAGTTAAATTAGATCTCCACTCCAACTCACGGGCCTTCCTCCAAGTCTCCAGTGTAAATGACAAGATTATCACGCTTATCTAACATCATCTTAAGAAGCAAAAGTGACTGCAAAGAGTACAAGGTCTGGTCAGCTTCAATGTCAAGAGATATGGAGGAAGGATTTCCCTTAGCCCATTCACGTATAAATCTTAATATTTGGCATTCCTAGCCCTCCTTTAGAACCTGGCGACTGCAGCTTAACTAATTTTAAACAAGGCTTCTTCTTGTTCTAAATAAAAGAACTGAGCATCCCATTAATTTCAGGATCTTGGCAGTCCACAGGATAGGTAGTATTTCCACAGGATAAAATAGCCTAGGTGACACATTCATCTCAATCAAAGGCATCCTACCCAACCAGGAAATCAGTAAAGATGACCAACGCTATAAGTCCCACTTAACAGAGGCCAATAATGAAGGAAAGTTTGCTTTATGTAACTGACGAAAATCAGGGGTAATACAAATACCTTAACAAGTAAACTCTGATGAGGATCGTATGAAGGGAAAACACGGAGGGAGGGGGTCTATCCTTTTAACTTGCTCAAGGGCGTAACCTCTGATTTTGTGACATTAATGTTATAACCTGAAGAAAGAATAAGTCTAGCTACCACATCAATAATAGCAGGAACAGACACATTCGGCTTAGAAACGACCAGCAGCGCATCACAGGCATAAAGTAAACTTTTATGCTGCTTACCTCCACTAGACAATCTGGAAACTTGAGGGTCACATTTAGAGCAAACAAGGAACATTCCAACATCCCTGCCTAGCTCCTTTCAAGACCAAAATTCTCAGATCTATAACCATTTGTAAGGACTGCCACCTTTGAGTTCCTATAGTGCTGAATCCTCTTCAAGAACTCACCTCCTACTCCAAATTTATACCACATAGAGAATAAGTAATCCATTCCACCCTATTGCAAGCTTTTTTGTCATCCAAAGAGATCACTAACCCATTTAAAGCATTCTTTTGGAAGACTTGGATAATAATCAGCAATCTCCTAACATTATTGCATGAGTTTTGACCCTTAATAAATCCAGTCTCCAGCTATATCACCAAAACCTTTGGCAATTTCAAATCAATATTCAATAAAGAAATGGGTCTGTAGAAGTATATTGCTCAGGATTTTTGCCTGATTTCAAGATTAAGGAAACATTTGCCTCCCAAAATCCAAGACTATGATAGCAGACCCAGCTCAAATGAATGATTATACATACCAGTTAGTTGATCTAATAACAAGTATTTGAATTTGTTGTGGAATTCACACCCAAAACCATCAGGCCTGTTTGCCTTACCAGGCTGAAGCTCCTTTATAGCAGGGACCACTAACTCATCAGAGATCAGAGCATTCAAAGCTGCTCTCAGGTCTTGCGAGAGAAGAGAAGAAAAAAATGCTGCACAGGTACCAGAGCGCTCTCAGCATGGTCTGATTTATATAAAGTGGCATAAGCATTTTTAAAAGCTTTTAATATCTTCTGTGCTTTTTTTCCCCCTTAGAATCTACTACCAAAACAATAGTCCTAGAGTCTGATTTCTTCCTGGTAAGAAAAACCACATATCTAATCAGTTCACTCAAATTCATACGATCTCTGCTTACCAAACTTTAAACTCTTTTCTCAGTACACTGGGTCAACAAGAGTCCAAACTATACTAATTTCCTTCAACTTTGCGAGACAAGGATTCTTACCACACTCCTCTCTAGTTCAGCTAGTCGGATTTCCAATTGCACTCTGGCTTTATCAACTTATGCCTATTTTTGGTTAAAAATTAGTTAACCAAATGTCTAGTAAAGGGCTTGCAGGAGTCAAAGGATGGGGGGGCCTCGCATCAAAAAAAATTAGAGTAAAAAGCAGCTAATTTGGCCTTGAACGATCAGGTGAATTTATGGTCTGTAAGTAGAGATGCATCCAATCTTTTGGACTTGGACTGAGAGTGGGCTCCCTTAAGAAATTCTAAAAAGACTGGAGCGTGGTCAGAGATCACAATACTACCTTTATTATAAAAGGCAACCAATTACAGAATCAACTTTGGCACAAAGAATTAGTCAGCCCAAATGTGAGACATGATGGGCTGAAAAACATAATTGGGATGCAGAGTTCTCAGCACATCCAAATAATCCACCTCTTCACAAGCCATAGCCAATGCCCTAGCTTGCTGCGTAGGAGGGTTCCTTGTGACCGGGAGTTGTCAATTAGCAGGTTATGATAGCAATTAAAATTGTCAGCAATAAAGGAATGATGAGAGGCCACTTCAGCAAAGCCCATAAAGACCTTAGTGATAAAGTCCAGGGAATAATTAGGCAGACAATGGACATATATTATTGACACATCCCTCCATACAACAGCCCCTTAAGTATATACTTACATTTTTTGTCTTTCATGCATAAAGAAGCAAAAAACCTCTGTCACACACAGTCCTTCTTGAGTTTTGAGTTTGAGGTGTTTTGTCTCATCCAGATGAATTTCTTGTAACAAAGTAATGTCAACACTCTTTGAGAAAAGACAAAACCTTTGCTCTTTTAATCAGTTGGTGAATTCCCCATGCATTCCAGGAGCAAATGTTTAAAGTAGCTACTGCCATTTCTTCTTTAACTACAAAACATGGTATAAACACAGTTTGTTGTCAAGGATTTTCATGCCACAATTGGGTGTGCACCGAAAGGTGCTTTCCTCATCCCTAACCACCTTGCAGGCACCAATGATACAATGTCTTTTCCAGAAGATGTACATTTATGTAGTCTGTACCTTAACAGATTTTATAACCCAAAACAAGTAGAATACAAAAATCCATGAGCCCATAGGTTCTGTGGGGGGGTTGGGGAGGGGGGATGCGTTTCATCACTGGTATGAAATTACAGGGGATGAGGATAAATGGTTGTCCTTGGATTGGTTTCTTTATAGGCCCTGTTTTTGATGAGAACTTTCCACTCGCCTGACAAAGGAACAGTGTTAGGAAAGTTTGTGGGTTTACTATCAAATAAACTTGTTGGACTTTAACCTGTTATGAGACTTTTTACTGTGTTTACCCCAGTCCAATGCCGGCATCTTCACATGTCCTTGGATTTACCAGGATAATGTGTGATAATTGGTTAAAGAGGTGTGAATTGTCCTCAGCCAGGACAGTTAGTGAGATTTTGCAAGCGTAAGCAAGTTGTGGGGGTTACAGGTAGTGTGATATGAATCCAAGATCCTGGTTGAGGCCGTCCTCGTTTGCGAAACTTGGTTATCAGTTTCCGTTCGGCAATTCTGTGTTGTGTGTTGTGAAGGCTGCCTTGGAGAATGCTTACCTGAAGATCAGAGGCTGAATGCCCTTGGCTGCTGAAGTGTTCCCTGACAGGAAGGGAACACTCCTGCCTGGTGATTGTTGAGCGGTGTCCATTCGTCTGTTGTCATAGTGACTGCATGGTCTTGCCAATGTACCATGTTTCAGGACATCCTTTCCTACAATGTATCAGGTAGACAATGTTAGCTGAGTCACAAGACTATGTACCATGTACCTGGTGGATGGTGTTCTCACGTGAGATGATGGCATCTGTGTCAATGATCCAGCACGTCTTGCAGAGGTTGCTTTGATTGGGTTGTGTGGTGTCGTGGTCACTGTTCTGAAGGTTGGGTAGTTTGCTGCGTACAATGGTCTGTTTGAGGTTGCGCGGTTGTTTGAAGACAATGGGGCTGTGGGGATGGTCTTGGTGAGATGTTCGTCTTCGTCGGTGAGATGTTCGTCTTCGTCGCTGACATGTTGAAGGCTCCAGAGAAGATGTCACAGCTTCTCCACTCAGAAATACTGGATAACGAAGAAATCATGTAACAGGATCAGAGATGAAATTGCAAGAGATACATTCAAGGATTAACAAAGAACTGCAGAATTTGGCTGAACAAGAAAATTGGAGGAAATTCACCTCAGAGCTCAGTTACTGGATTGCTGTCATTGGTATCAAAAAAGCAAAACAGGTTCAACATAAGGATGTAAAGTATTGTGTTGTACAGTCCAGGAATAGCAAAATGCAACCCCAAACCATTGCCTTTCATGGATTCTAAAAAAGCTAAACCTTAGCAGGGTTGTCGAATATCCTAATAGACCATTCATGGGTAACCCTCAGAACAGCAGGATAATGCAGGGCACACTGGATTCCAAAACCCTTCAAATGTTTTCTACCTTCATTGAAGCCTTTGTGCTTTTGCTGCACAGCTGCCAAGAAGTCCTTGAAGAACGAGACCTTTGCTCCATCATAGAACCAAGTTCTACCATGGCTGGCGGCATCCAGAACTCTGACAGTCCCTGAAATTATGAAAATTCACGAAATTGGATGTTGGATGTCCCTGGGCCTCAGGGTAGAATACGATGTGCCCCTTTGAGCATGATCCTTCCTGCCATCATGTCGAGGTTAAGAAAATGTAGTAGGAAGGTTTTAAAAACTTTGAAGTGGAACTTCCCCTCAGCACCTTCTGGAAAACTGATCACATGGATATTCTTTCTCTTGCCCCCTTTTTCCAGATCCATTAGGATATCTGACATACCATACAGCTGATTCTCAAAGGATTGCAACAAAGACTCAACCAAAGAAGCAGCATTTCAACATTGAGGATTCTATGTTCCATCTCATTGAACCAGTTGCTAGTATTCTGCAGTTCATCCAAGTGAGCTTTAATGTTCTATGTCAAAGCACTGAGTTTGTTATCTGTAACTTTGGTAATGTTTGCAGTCATTTCCTGAAATGTTTTTGAGAGCGCCAGTTCCCTTTCCTGCTGCGTAACCTGGTTGTCATGCTGAGGGCCCAACTCTGCCCTGGATGCCTCTGACTGCCCCTTCTTACCGAGGATTTTCTTGACACTCCTCGGCATTTTGTCATCAAAAATGTTCCAAGGGCATAGCAGGGAGTATTGACTGCAGGATAAGGCAATTACAAACTATGCATTAGGATGAAAGGAAGAATTTTTTAAATGACCAGCTCGCGGAAACATGGCCATTCCTGGGCTCACATCATGTGGCCCCCTCCCCCACCTCGACACATTGAACGTAACATTATTTACATCTATGGGAACCACTTAAGTATGCTACAGTGCTGTGGAGAATTCTCCTCAGTTTCATGTATTCTCCGAGGTAACATTTAAACTTACCGTCTGTTAGCTGCATCCTTTATTCAGGTTACCTTTCAATACTTCCAAGTTAATCAGCTTGTTGCTTTCTTTGATGCAAAACTCTGTGGAGGACCACTGCATATTCTTCCAACTGAGGTTATTCATGAAAGCATGCCTTCTCAACCTTGCCCCTTGCCTGAGGTGTGGTGACCCTCAGATTAAATCACTACCAGTCAGCTCTCCCTCTCAAAGGGCAGAGCAGCCTATAGTCTCCTGGGACTATGGTGAATTTACTTTTTTAATCATCACAGTCCTCAACTTTTCATTCTGCTTAGCTCTGATAACCTGGGACTCCCTTGTCAATTAAGAATCTATCTACTCCTTCCTTAAAGACATTCAATGACACTGTCTCCATCACCCTCTGGGGAAGAGAGTTCCAAAGATGCATGACTCAGTGGAAAAAATGCTGTCTTGATTGTGTTAAATGGACAATCTCTTATTTTTAAATTCTGTTCCCTAGTTCTAATAATTTGGGTCTAACTGCAAAAATTAAACATCCCTCTAAACTGCACTTCTTGTAAGCGTTGCAGACATCACGCTTCCAGTTCTCAAACTCCATCTGCAGTTTTATGATGTTGCATTTCTAACTCTTAATCTCTTAAGTCAACATGGCCATGACCCTTTAAGTGTATTAGACTCCAAGCTTCTTTAGTTGCATTTTCTGCAGCGAACGCTTCCTAAAACTAAAAGTAATGCATTAAAACTTATGGAATATGAATTAAATATTGACAACACCTTGCATAATATTAGTTGTCCAAGAACACAGACCTGATTTCTTCAAAGTAAGATGGTCTATTATAAGTAATAAGGCGCAAATGCTTTATTGTTTGGCAAAAGTGCCTTATTGCTTTTGTTAATGACGATTGTACTAAGGTAAGTAGTCTCACATTTTGGCACATTTCACCGAAGAGTAACCAAATCACTTTTGCTTTTTCCTGCCACAGGTCCTGTACATCAGATGCCGCTAAATGCAAGTGCAATTGACTTCTTTCAGCTCTTTGTCCCTGATAATGTTATACGGAATATGGTTGTTCAAACAAACATGTATGCCAAAAAGTACCAAGAAAGATTTGGTTGTGATGAAGGTTGGAGTGATGTTAGTCTTCCAGAGATGAAAACCTTCTTGGGATATATGATCTCCACTAGCATTCACCACTGTGAATCTGTCCTCAGCATATGGAGTGGTGGATTTTATAGCAACAAGAGCATTGCACTGATGATGACACAAGCCAGGTTTGAAAAGATCCTGAAGTACTTCCATATTGTAGCATTTCGTTCCAGTCAGACAACACATGGACTCTATAAAATTCAACCTTTTTTGGATTGCCTACAGATGACATTTGATACTGCATTCAAGCCTTCTCAAACCCAGGTATTGGCATCCATAGCACTGTAAGCTATGTAATTTTGCATGATTAACCCCTTCTGATTGAATTTCCAGAATATTGCCTAATGAGATTGAAGTAAGTAGAATTTATCTGAGATTTAAACTTGAACTGATCAATGCTGTGTGCTTTGTGCATTGTCTCTTGTGCCCCAGTTGAAATTGTATGGTGTAAATTGTTTGAAAGAATTGCCTTTTTTCTGTGGCACTGTATGTTGTAACATTTTTTGTGCCATGAAAATGTACTTAGCACGGGATGAATCCTAGCAACCCACCCCACATCCTTTTGTTGGCTCGCTGCTGGGATTCAGCAGATGGCGAGTTCTAAATCTGGCTAGAATTGTCAGAAGATGATTTGCGCAATGAAAGGAATATTGATTGGATTGGTGGGGTAGAGAGGGGCAATATTGCAGCTGTTGGTCATACAGAGCAGAATTCTCCCCAAAAAATTCTAAGTGTTGAATTCATGTGAAAATTGGAGTAATTAAGAATCTATCTACTCCTTCCTTAAAAACATTCAATGACACTGTCTCCATCACCCGCTGGGTTTTTTCAGTGGGAGTTCGGACCAGAATCTCCCACACTCTGCAATGCAGAAGCCACCAGCGTGAATATCATTAAATTTCAGAGGGCGGAGCCTGTCCCCACTGACAAGGCCGAAATTCAGCACGCTGAGTGGGCCACTGCGTGTAGCCAATCTGTCAGTGCTGAGATTGACACATGCTTAGTGACCCCGTACTGATGGCCTCCCAATTGCTGGCCAGCTCAATCACAGGGCAGCCCTGTGAGCCCAGCAATGTCAGTTCTCCACCCACCCCTGGCCTGCTAATCATGTTTAAATTGTATTAAGATGACCATGTCTCTGCACCCTCCCTGCAGATGCTGCCAACAATCTGTGCTGGGAGATGGTAGTGGGGCAAGAATGCTTGTGCGAGCCCCATTATTTGGCTGATGGGAGAATCTCCCAGCCCCTTGTGCTAAAAAATGAAAAAATTGAAGCGACAGTCTTTGGCTCTTCAGTAGAACATAAGAACATAAGAAATAGGAGCAGGCGTAGGCCATCTAGCCCTTCAAGCCTGCCCCGCCATGCAATAAGATCTTGGTTGATCTGAGGTGGATCAGTTCCACTTTCCCGCCTTCTCCCCATAACCCTTAATTTCCTTGTCTATCAGAAATCTATCTACCCACGACTTAAATATATTCAACGAGGTAGCCTCCACCACTTCAACGGGCAGAGAATTCTAGAGATTCACTACCCTTTGAGTGAAGAAGTTCCTCCTCAACTCCATTTGAAACTGCCCCCCCCCCTCTTTATTTTGAGGCTGTGCCCTCTAGTTCTGGTTGAGTAAGCGTCCAGAATGAAATTCTGTACAATATTGCTTATGGGGAAATCATACTAAAGGAGAAATCTTAAAAAAAAGGAACATTTTAGACTGTGGTTTCAAGACTTTATTTGCATTTGCATCTGCACGTTTCAATCTTGTGTGAAATACAGCAAGGGAGTTGAGTTAAAAACAGCAGCACTTTGCCCTTATAGTGGCAGAAATTAAATCGGGGGATTACATTAGTGTGGTGTGTGTGTGTGTGTTTGGGGGGGGTGGATGGGTTGGTTGGGACAACCACCACTCGCAGCAGTTAATGCTACAAACAAATAAACTAAATAGAAATCACATGCATTGCTCAACAATCCATTCATGTTCAAAAAGTATGGTAACTATCCCTCCACATCCAGGGCTGCTACTCAGGGATCACCAACAGCCCCTCAACTCCCATGCATGTGCAATACCTGCCTCCTCCTTATCATCCAAACCTCCAAGCATCTTTCCAGATGCCTCAGTGATTTATGTGTACCTTTTTCAATTCGCTACAATACATTTGCTGCTCATGATGCTGATGCCTCAACATTGGGGAGCCCAAACACGGGTTGGGTGTCCACTTTGCAGAACACTCCATTCAATTCACAAGTGTGACCCTGAAGCTGTAGTTGGGTGTTACTTTAATTCTTTGCCCCACACTCACTGTAACCTCTCTTTCCTTGGCCTTGTATATTGTTCTGGCCTTTTACACTGTTCCAGTAGTTCAAGGAACAGCCGCTCATCTCTTAGTTAGTCACTGTCAAGCATTGTTTGGAATTTAAACCAGGCAGCTTAACTTTGGTCAAGATATTGCCATGAGGAATCAATCAGCAAACTGCTGTCATTTATTGTGTTTAGGTGAAACAGGTGCACTTTGTGTACATGTAGTTTGTGTCTACAAAGGGCATGATTGAGTATTAAATGTGTAGCTCCAGTTCATATAAATTGCCACATTGCAAGCCCAACTGACCATCTTAAATTGGTTGTCAAAGGAATTCTTGGAACACTGAGGATTACTTCGCAAATGTTGCCCAATCACGGAGTCGCATATAATGTTGAACAGTGTACTTTGAATTTTGCAAACATGGTCTGGCTGGGTATGATCTTTAATTTTGCCTGTTGCAAACAGTGGAAGTGACGTGCTGTTTCTTGCCCCATTACTGACTTCTTGCAATATCATCCCTTTTGTCATTTAATCTGTCTTGCCTTGCACCCTTTTGCTGACCTTCCCTTTTATTCACCCCTTCCTTCCTATGCTTCCACCCTCACACCACAACCAAATTTTCCCTGTTGCCTGTAACTGCTTCGAAGCTGTTATACTGCCACTTTTTTCCAGTATTGCTGAAAGGTTATTGACTTGAAATGTTAACTTTGCTTTTCTCTCCACAGATGCAGTCTAATCTGAGTGTTGCAAGCATTTTTAACTTTTATTTCAGATTTCTTGCGTTGAATGTTTGATCATTTGCTTTTGTCATGAATTGGGATAGTGCACATTTGGATTAATGCCATTCTGCTGGACTATACATTTTTTAAATATATTTTGGCATGTGAAGCAGACATTGCCTAGATTACACTTTGCAGAACATGTTAAGAGCCACTATATTAAAAATATCCTGCAACTTACCTTTCTCCCCAAGCTCTTTACTCAGCTGAAGGGAAGGAACATCTTTGCTAGGTGAATAGTGGAACATTTTCATAGAATCCCTACTGTGTAGAAGAGGCCATTTGTCCCATTGAATCTGCACTTTCTGTCAGAGTATTTTACCCATGCCCCCTCCCCCGCCCTACCCTGTAACCTCACATATTTACCATGACTAATCCATTTATTCTATATGCCTAATCAAGCAACCCTCTATGGAGACACTTAAAGATTAGCATAACTAAGGAAGCATCCCTGGCCCCACAAACCAATCAAACACCCATTGTTCAAACCATGGAGATTCTCGACCATTAATAAACCCATCAGACAGAAACGATGAACATGCTTAAAAACATCGAAACAGGATGGTCAGAGTCGAATACTGCAGACAAACCATTAGCATTTGAATTGTACAATGTATCAAGTTCAGGTATAACTGTAGTCCGTTGCAGTGGGACTTGAGTGCTTTCGGGACAGTTCGGTTTGTATGTCCTGACTGCACCTCCGTCGACGTAAAAATAAAGCTGTACCGCTGTCGAACCTGACCCTGAGTCCATAGTGGTCGTGTTCACCCACTCATGCTAACTACGCAAACTCAATTTAAAGATAATGATTGGAATGTGAGTCTTTACAGGTAATCAAGTCTTAAAGGTACAGATAATGTGAGTGGAGAGAGGGTTAAGCACAGGCTAAAGCATGCCATATGCTTTCTTCTTCACCTTTTCCACCTGTGCCGCCATCTTTAAGGATCTGTGGACCTGTACTCCCAGATCTCCATGTCTGTGCTCCTGATGGTTCTGCCATTTATTTTATAGCTCCCATCTGAATTGGATCTACCAAAATGCATCACCACATATTTGTCCAGATTAAATTCCATCTGCTATCTTTCCAACAATTTTCCAGCCTATCAATATCCTGTGTGTTCTCTGACAATCTTAATCACTATCCACAACTCCAGCAATCAATCTGCAAACTTGCTAATCAGGCCAACTACATTTTCTTCCAAGTCATTTATGTACATTACAACAACAGCGGTCCTAGCACTGATTCCTGCGGAACACCGCTAGTTACAGACCTCCATTCAGAAAAACACATTTCCACTGCTACCCTCTATTTTCTATGGCCAAACCAGTTCTGAATCCATCTAGCAAGTTCATCCTCGATCCTGTGTGATTTAACCTTTTGCACCAACCTGCCATGAAGGACCTTGTCAAATGCTTTACTAAAGTCCAAGTAGACAACATCCATGACCCTTCCCTCGTCAATTATTTTTGTCACCTCCTCAAAAAACTCAATCAAATTAGGGAGACGTGACCTTCCTCATACAAAACCATGCTATCTGTCGCTAATAAGACCATTCTGTACCGAATGCATGTGGATCCTATCCCTAAGAATTTTCTCCAACTATTTCACTATCACTGTCAAGCTCACTAGCCTATAATAACCCAGGTTATTGCTGCTATCCTTTTTAAATAACAGGACAACAATGGCTATCCTCCAATCCTCTGGGGGTCTCACTTGTGGCCAATCAGGAAACAAAGATTTCTGTTAGAGGCCCAGCAATTTCCTCTTGTTTCCCTCAGTAATCTGGGATAGATGTCATCTGGTCCTGGGGATTTGTCTACCTTGATGCTTTTTGATACACCTAACACTTCCTCCCTCATAATGATGACTTGCTGTAGAGGGTTTACATACCCCTCCAAGACACCATCAATCAACGTGTCCCTCTCCTTTGTGAATACCAATGCAAAATACTCATTAAGAATCTCACCCACTTCCTTTGGTTCTACACATAATATACCTTCTTTGTCCTTTCTCTAGCTACCCTCTTGTTCCTAACGTATCTTTAAAATGCTTTGGGATTCTCCTTAATCCTGCCTGCCAAGGACATTTTGTGACACTTTTTTGCTCTCCTATCTCTCCATTTGCGTTCTTTTCTACTTTCCTGTATTCTTCAAGTGCTTCATCTGTTTTTAGTTGCCTAAATCTTATGCATGCATCCTTTCTCTTTTTGACTAAACTCTCAATTTTTCTGGTCATCCATGGTTCCCAAATCCTGTCTTTCCTGACCTTCACAGGCACATGCCTGTCCCTACACTCCGATCAACTGCTCCTTAAACGCCAGATGTGGATTTGCCCTCAAATTGCCTCTCTCAAACAACAGCCTCCAAACACTACCTAATCCAGTTGTAGTTAGCCTTCCCCCAATTTAGTACCTTAACCCTAGGACACCACTTGCCCTTTTCCATGAGTATCTGAAAACTTACAGAATTGTGGTCACTGTTTGCCACATGTTCCCCCCCACAGCAACTTTGACCTGGCCATGCTCACTCCCTAGTACCAAATCCAGTATAGCCCCCTCTCCAGTTGACTATCTACATATTATTCCAAGAAACCTTCTAGGACATACTTAACAAATTCCTCACCATCCAAACCCCCTAGCCCTAAGGGGTTTCCAGTCAGCATTAGAAAAGTTAAATTCTGGCACTGCAGCAACCCTATTAGTTCTACATCTGTCCAGGACCTGCTTACATATCCATTCTTCAACTTCCTATGGGCTGTTGAGAGGACTGTACAGCCCCATCATAGCCACTGTTCCCTTCCTGTTTCTGAATTCTACCCACTGTGTCATGTTGTAATAATTCCTAATGGCTCTCTAATTATATCACAATATCCTCTCCACTTTCAGTTGGCATGGTAAGATGTCAAATCTCCTTATTTTTATTTATTATTTGTAGTTTCTAGAGGGCAAACTTTTACTTGCAAGTTAGAGGAATAAAGGATAAAGAATTCAAAATTTGTGTGTGCACCGTGGATACATTATTGTTAAAGGACTGTTATGGATATTTCAGGATTATGACATAATTAGGTTAACTCGGACAAGTCAAAAGTCCTGCCATAAAGTTGTGTTGCCTTGGATTGAATCTTTTGTGACAAATCCCATTGATTATTAAAAGACTAATTTCCAAGTTGTTGGTGTTCTTCAGAAAATCCTGAAGAGATGAACCGTTTTCCTCTCCTCTTTACTTCCTGACTTTTTTGTAGCATTTAGTTGTACTTTGAAACTTTTTAAATTAAGAATATGGGCAGTTTAAAAAATGACCAGGATGTTTTTCTTGAGTAAAAGGTACCTCAACAATACTGCTGATATATCCATCTTAAGAACATGGCAAAGCTCAGAGTCATTTATTTTTCTGGGCCAAATAACTGATTTCTCAGTTGCTTACGCCCACACAAAATACAGAGCCACAAAAGATGCTGCAGGCTTTGCAAGGTTTCTTGATATGTATTTGGGTTTTACTTTCAGTGACAACCATCAGGGTAATTGTCACCTTCACCATGTGGGTGGTAAGCTGGCAGAACGCCCTCTACCCAATTTTCACTTCTTTTACAAGCAATGGAAACGAATAGTGGGCAGCAATTTGCTCTCCGTTCACAGCCTGAAGTGAAAATTCCAGCCATCATGTCTTTTAAAACAGAAAACAACTTCCCATCATCATCATCTTCATAAACTCAATTTTTAATTGCTGTGTCCACTCCATTAATTCTGCTCTTTGCATGGGATTTGAAATCACAAGAAGTAACCTCAGTCCCACTTGAGTTTCTGATCTGCGCTGGAAGTGTCCAGAAACCCAGATGGCATTATTATTTCAGCTGTGTAGTGTGCATATAGGTGGCTGCAAGTGAAATGGTGATTATATAAAGTGTGACTACAGCCGAGTAAACTAATTGCTAATAACTATCTTGCTGCCAAATCTCTCCAAGACAGCCACAATCTTTAAATAGTATCTTCCCATCCCCACCTTCTAACAGCATCTGCTTAATGATTAATTTTGCTCATAGATATGTTAAGACTAAAGAATACCTTTCATCTTGGGCAGTGTGGTGTTAACATTAATCGTGTATAAGTTATAGCAATTAAGTACCAAATATAACTCTAGTCCACAATATGCCTTCTGCAACCTCCAATGAATGTCCATAGAGTATCTATGTCACTTTTTTCTTGCTTCCAATATCTGTCATCCAATGTCCTCTGAGGCTATTAATTTCGAGCTGAATTACGTCGAATTACGTAAAAGCATTCTAAAGAAAACAGGCAATTCAGCCCAATTGACTCAAGCTACTATTTGTTCCACATGTGCCTCTTCCCATCGCTCTTCATGTAATCCTGTTAGCATATTCTATTCCTTGTTCCTTTGTATACTCGCATCATTTCCCCTAAATATGTCCATGCAATTCTATCTATCTGATCTTCTCCCTGATGGTAGTGAGTTCCATATTCACACCAATTCCTATCTCTTTAACTTCCTCCAGCTTTCAACAGCCTTAAGATCACTACACTGTTCCATTTCTGGTCTCTTCTGCATCTCTGATTTTCATATCTTCACCATTAACGACCATGCCATCAGCTGTCTAGTTCTATTCTCTGGTTAAAAGCACATTTTCCCTTGCTAGACGTCTTCACCTCTTTACCTCCCATGCTCTGCTTCCCTTTAAAATGCTTTTTAACTCCTAACTCTGACCAGGTTTTTGTTTTAATTCCTCTATGTGGCTTACTGTCAGATTTTGTTCGTAACTCTCCTGTGAAGCACCTTGGGACTTTTTCTACTTTTAAGGCAATATATAAATGTAAGGTAAATCTTCCCTGAATTTTAATTTGGATTTATGGGTTACTATCTTACACTGCAATAGTCTCCCCAAAAGTAGAAACATACATCTGTCCTACACCTACCTTATCCAACCCCTTAATAATGTTGAAGGCTTATGAGGTTATCCTTCAGATGGAGAAAATTCTTGCACTTTTTTCCTGTATTGGAACAGGAAGTAATTTCAAATAGCACAGTTACTGCCAACAGATGGGAGAAACTTTAATTCCATCAGAATAAATGGATCTGAACCATTGAGAAGTGGTGCTTAATTCACTGTACCACTGGGTTCACTAAAATATGCTGGTTTTAAACAGACATTATTTCATTATGCTGTTACTACCATTTGACAGGATGTTTTTCTGGGGGAGAATGATCAACCAGAGGTCGTGCTTCACGTTGGTTCCAATGCCTAAGATAGGAAAGCGGACAAGGTCCTGAAAGCAGATTTCAGGGACCTAAGAAGGAGATTGAAAACAGTAATTTCAGATTACTCCCAGTTCACCAGGAGAATTGAGTGATTGAACACTGCAAAACTCTCCAAGACAGCCACAATCTTTAAATAGTATCTTCCCATCCCCACCTTCTAACAGCATCTGCTTAATCATTCATTTTGCTCATAGATATGTTAAGACTAAAGAATACCTTTCATCTTGGGCAGTGTAGTGTTAACATTAATCATGTATAAGTTATAGCAATTAGGTACCAAATATAACTAGTCCACAATATGCCTTCTGCAACCTCCAATGAATGTCCATAGAATGTCTGCAAAACTGTGAGGGAGGGATGTTGGGGAGGGTTTAAACTGTAATGGCAGTGGGAAGGGAACCTCAGGGCAAATTCAGAGCAGAGAACCGGAGATGGAAAATTAGTGAGCGATTCTGAAAGACAGAAGCAACAAAGGTTAAAAAATGTACAGCGCAAGAATTTGGCTATATGTACATGTACATGCAAGGATCATAGCAAATTAAGCTGATTTAGCTGACTGCACAGACACATTTATCGTGTAATATCGTTGCTATAATGCAAACTTGGCTTGAAGAGAGGCAAAAATGGCAGATCAGCGTCCCTGGATATAGTGTTTTCAGGCAGGATGATGAGTTAAATGAAGCATCAATTGAGCTCATTTGGGTTGAACTTGGAAATAAAAAGGGACAGCCATACTGCTAGGGGTGTACTTTAGATCCCCAAATAGTGGAAGGGAATTAGAAGTGCAAATATGTAAGCAAATTTCTCAGTGGAAAAAGCAGTATGGCAATAATGGTTGGAGACTTCAACAGTTCTAATATCAAGCAGAATATGAACATGTAATTGACACAGTGAACAAAATTGTTCAACTGCATTCATGAGGACCTTTTAAGCCAACCTGTAATAAGCCCAATGAGAGAGGTTGCAATGATAAGTTTAGTCTTAGGAAATGAAGCTGGGCAAATAGATGGCGTAGGAGTGGGAAACCATTTTGAGGATAGTGACCATAATATAGTTAGATTTAGCATTATTTGGAAAAGAACAAAGATAGGTCAAGATAAAAGTAACTTGGGGACACAAATTTTACAAAGCTGAGAGGTGAATTGGTAGATATTGACTGAATGCAACTACCAGAAGGGAAACCAGTGTCAAATCACTGGGAGGTATTCAAAAGTAAGATTCTACAGGCACAGTGTAGACATGTCCCCACAAAGAAAAAAGATGGTGCTGCCAAATCTAAAATTCCCATGTTATCCAGGAACACACTGGGTAAGATAAAGTCAAAAAAGAGTGTTTACAACAGTAACAAAAAGCTTAATACTGTAGAAAGGCTGGAGGAATATAAAAAGTACAGGGGTGAAGTGGGAAAAAAAGGAAATTAAGAAAGCAAAGAGAGGACCAGAAAAGATATTGGAAGGTAAAATAACTGAACACCCAAAGGCATTTCACTTGTACATTAAGAGCAAGAGAATAACTAAGGAAAGATTAAGGTCTGTGTGGAGTTTGCACATTCTCCCCATCTCTGCGTGTGTTTCCTCTGGGTGCTCCAGTTTCCTCCCATTGTCCAAAAATGTGCAGGTTGGCTGAACTGGCCATGCTAAATTCTCCCTCAGTGTACCCAAACAGAATGTGGCAACTAGGAGAATTTCACATTAACTTCATTGCAGTGTGAATGTAAGCCTACTTGTGACACTAATAAATAAATAAACTTTCCTGTCAGAGATCTACATTGTAGCTTGTATGTTGATGCAGAAAATGTAGGCACAGCTCTGTGAGTGATTTGTCTTTACCAAGGAGAGAGGGATGTTACAGACGTTCTAGTCATAGAGGAGTGTGAAAAATTAGATGCAATAAGTATAGTGAAAGAGGAAGCACCAGAAGGACTGACATCCTTGAAGGTGGATAAATCACCAGGACCAGCTAGATTGTAATGTAGCCTGTTAAATGCAACCAAAGAGGAACTAGCCTATGTTATCTTCACTAGATACAGATGAGGTACCAGAGAATTGGAAACCTGTGAATATTGTACTGTTATTTTCAGTGTGAGGGATAGGCCAGAAAATTATAGGCTGATTAGTCTGACTTTGGTGGTGGCAAATTGTTGAAATGGATTGATCAGTGATAGTCAGCATCGTTCTGTTCAGGGAAAATTGTCTTATGAACTGAATTAAATTGTTTGAGGAAGTAACAAGGAGGATTGATGAAGGTGATGCAGTGAATGTTGTCTACATGAATTTTAGTAAGGCATTTGACAAGGTCCGACGTGGCAGACTGGTCAGAAAAATGAAATCCCATGGGATACATGGGAAAGTGAAAGTTTGGACCTAAAATTTGCTCAGCGACAGCAAAGGGTAATGATCAATGTTTTTGCAAATGGGAAGCTAGGAATATGCAGTAAATGAGGTGTTTAGGAAGGGAGGCACCTTGGAGTATATGCTCACGTAGAGATTTATAGAGATTCTCGATGAAATTTGAAAATTTAATAACAATAATAGAAAGATCCTCTATTTTTAGTTAGCAATTGTACAAGTGTCTGACGGGTTCTCATGAAAGACGAATATTTAAATTTGAAAGCCAGAGTAGAAGCTGGAGCTGGTTGAGTTAGATAAAAGATTTGAAAGAGTATTCATGAGGGATTAGTGTCAGATTGGCTGGCACAGTCTTAATGGGGTCGGTACTTGGATCTTTGTGCTAATCGACATATGGGTCCCAATCCAATTATTTGCTTGTCATATATATCAGCATGCTTAAATAGAGAAAACAGTGAAGATATGAGTAAAGTTTATAGTTGCTCTGGCTTGATTCTGTCATTTGGGAAGCTTAGTCATTGCCAATAGCAATCACAATTAAGATTGAGAAAGTTTTAAATGGAGCAAGCAAGATAAATGCATCTTCTGTAAAACGGTAAAAGTGCAATACTGTGAATGCTAAAAATATGAAATAAAAAGAAAATGCTACAAATACTCAGCAGTGCAGGCACCATGTTGGAGAGAGGAAGGGTGAACATTTCAAGTTGATAACTTCTTTCAGCAGTGTCGAAAAGTTAAAATTTAACAACTTATAAGCAAGTTAAGAATAAAAGGGGAAAGAGTTGAAGGTGGAAGTCATTAGGATAGAAGGCAGGAATAAGTGTGCCATCAACAATGGAAACCCTTGGGTGGGATTTTTCAGCCCTGCCCGCCACCAGGATTGCCCAGTCCCACCAGTAGCCAATGGGCTCTCCCACAGCAGATACCGACACGGCGGGGCTAGATAACCCTTGTGCTTGGATTGAAAAAATTCTCCTTTGATTCCTCTCACTTTCACAAATAATAGGTATCCCAGTAGTGATATGGATTCTGACCTGTCCTGTCTTTTTGAGGCACACAAGAAACATTTTGTTTTTGTTCTCGCAGTTCTTTTCCTCATCATGTTTTGAATGTATTGGTGCAGTTTCTTGTTCTTTCCCAGGACTAGAATATTTCAATACTTCCAATCTCCACCCCACCCTCACCTTTTCATGGTTCTCGTTTGATTCACTTTACTCCCTCAACTTTCTTCTCTCTATTTTTGGGGATAGGTGGTTTACCAATGGCTACTGTTAGCCCACTAATTCCCACACCTATCCTGATTACATTTTATCCCATTCTGTATGCAATTTCTTCCATTCTCCAAGTTGCTCCTGTTTTTGTTGCATCTGCCCTGACGCTGCTATCTCTGCAACAGTTTCCATTAATTCTCAGTTGAGGAAAATCCTCCACTGAAATAGGCATTCCATTGTGCCCATGTTATTTCCTGCACTACTTCCGTCATACCTTCCATTTTCTTCCAGGACAGAAATACGGTCCCTATGTTCTCACTTTCCATTTCACCAGCCTCCAACTTCAATGGATCATCCTTGTCAATTTCTGCAATTTCATGCATGATGCTATCACCAAAAGAGTCTTTCCCTTTCAATATTCTGAAGGCACCATTTCTTGATCCGCTCACTCCCCCCTCCCCCATCCTGCAGCAACTTCTTGTGCAAGTACTGTGTGTGCACGTGTGCAGTTTCCGACCTGGCCACCTCTGTATAACGGAGACTGAAGACAGTTTGAATGATTGTCATGTGAAATGTTAAAATCTGAGCTTCTGTTTGCTTCCCATTTTAATTCTCTGTCCTGCTCCCACTTTGAAATCTCTGCCCTTGATCTCTTAATTTGTCTCACTGAAACTCCTTGATTAGGCACTTTGTAACCTTCTGAACTCAACGCAGAGTTTAACTATTTCAGTTTGTAATTATTGTTTCCTTTTATTGGGACAGTGGAGTAGGTAATGATTCTGCAGCTTCTCCACATCCATTATTTCTTAACCAATTACCATCTCCTCCTGCCTTGTACCATCATGCTTTTTGTCATTTAATCATTTCTGCCTATCACTTTTTCACTTTATTTCCTCCTTCCATTCTCTGCACCACTTCCCTGTCTCAGTACTTAATAAAAAAGTGTTAAATGTCTCTTTCCAAATTGGTCAAAAGGTCATCGACGTGAGATACCAACTCTTTCTATCCCACAGCTTCCTAATCGGTTTTTGATTTTCATTTTGATTAAATTATTTATCTTTTATTTGGGGGGAAAACTTTGAATCTAGCTAGGAGCAACAAAGTCAATGGCTGAAGTTACTGGTGTTTTCCTTTATTGATGCTGAGAAACACGAGTGCACAGGTCGTACAATCAGTTCTCTTCCCCACCCGCCCTGCTCTTCCTCCCGACCAACTGTAAGTCCCGGGGCTTTAAATGTGAAACTTGTACCTGAAAGTCGTCCTCCTGCTCATTTTCAAATAATTTGGATAAAAATAGGAAATGTGGAATTTTCAAACCCACTGGCAGGGTCTTAAATTCATCTTGTTGCCTTTTGGAACATTGCAAGACAAAGAGCTTTCCATCCATTGATATGAGTGAGTGGAAAAGCCTGACCATTCACCCCTTGGAGCCTGTCTGTCATTCAGTTGGGTCATGGCACTATTCCCTATAGTTGATGCAATGGTTGCACTTGAGCCTTGAGCAAGTATTTTCCTGTAATTGTAACCAATCACCTACTGCATATAAGGCTTGCTGATGACACAGGCCTCAGAAAATTTCACCCTTGAGTCTGAAAACAACACTTCCACTTGCACTGAGAGAATTGGGCTGGAATTGTGGGTGGGACAGAAAGGTCTGTTGTCCTTTGAATTTCCAGCCTTAGGCCAGAAAATCCCGCCCTTAGATTTAGTAGGGTAAGAGATGAGTTGATAGAAACCTTTTAAGATCCTGAGCAGTATTGACAGGATGCATGTGGAGAGGATATTTCCTCTTGTGGAAGAATCTAGAACTAGGTGTCAATGTTTAAAAATCGAGAGATATGGAGAATCATTTTCAGAGGGCTGTGTTTCTGAAACTTTCTTCTTCAAAAGGCAGTGGAAGCAGAGTTTTTGAGTATTTTTAAGGCACTGCTCAATAGATTCTTGATCAACAAGGAGGTAAAAGCTTATTGTGGTAAAGAGGAATGTGGAGTTGAAGTTACAATCAGATCAGAATTATTGAATGGTGCAGCAGGCTCAAGAGGCCGAGTGGCCTACTCCTGCTCCTAATTTGTATGTACTACATATGTTCATATTCAGCTGATGTGTCCGGACAATCACTCAGGACTATGTTTACTGTATATCTTTGTAGACACAGTCCCTTCAACTGACTAAGAAGGACTTCAGCTTTTGAGAGATCACTTTAATTGTTGAAATCTGAAATGTAGGAGAATTGTAACTCATTATTCTGAATCCAGAATAAATCTAGGGCATTTGTGGTGGGTGGCAGGAGCTGTCATCATTATTAAAATAGGAATTGAAGGAATGGAGCCTTAGAGGTTTGTCTGATTATTGCTCGTTTCTTCCCACCAGGCTCTTCAACCACTTTGAATTAACTGCAGTCCTTCTAGACTGTAGGGCACCTTCCCTCTGCAACTCCATCTGTTAGTTGGTTCCTGTCTTTGTTCAAGGAAATTGGTGTAAAATTAGTGTTTGCTTGATATGCTAACTACAATTAATACAAATTTGTAAAATTAAAGCAAATGCTGTAAGTTGAAACAAAAACAGAAAATGCTGGAAAATCTCAGCGTCAACCACAGATGACAGCATCTGTGGAGAAAGAATAGAGCAAGAAGTCTCACAACACCAGGTTAAAGTCCTGGACTTCAACTAGTGTTCTGAGACTTCTTATTGTGTTTATCCAGAACAACACCAGCATCTCCACATTAAGAAAGAATAGAACCAACAGGTTGAGTCTGGATGACTCGTCATCAAATTTGTAGAAGCATGTTGAGCCCATCCAGTATTTTAGTTTAGTAAAACTTCTGTTGAATCTTCTCTTGGCTGTTCCAAGTGGAAATTGTCCCTAAATCTCAATTCTACCTTTAACTTTTGTTGCAAAAAATGATGCTTCATTTGAACTTCGATTTGACCAAAATGTCTTTATCCTGATTTGCACCATGTCCTGTTGATCCATCATCCCTGTGCTGACTGACAAGCAGGACTGGATTCTGAGCCACCAGCACCTCAAATTTAAAACTTTGTTTTGTGTGTTCCAATTCCTCTATAGCATTGTCCGTCCCCATCTCTTGTCTCCAACAACCTTCCAAGATCGTATTAGCTATGAGGAAAGATTGAATAAACTAGGATTGTTGTCCCTGGAAGGACTGAGGCTGAGGGGTGACCTGATAGAAGTTTATAAAATTGAGGGGTATAGATATGGTGAATATTGGAGGCTTTTTCCCAGGGCAGAAATGGCAATTGCCAGGGGGCACAAATTCAAGATAAGGGGGGTGGGGGGCAGGGTAGGTTCAGTGGAGATGTGCAGGGGTATTATTTACACAGAGGGTGGTGGGGGCCTGGAATGCACTGCCAAATGAGGCAGTTGAGGCAGAAACGTTAGCAACATTTAAGACTTACCTGGATAGACATATGAACAGATAAGGAATAGAGAGATGTAAGTGGTTGGTCTAGATAGGACAACATGATCGGCGCAGGCTTGGAGGGCTGAAGGGCCTGTTCCTATTCTTTGTTCTTTGTTATCGCTGCACTCGCCAATTCTAATCTTAAGCATTCTACATTTTCTTCACTCCACCATTGGTGGCATTGCTTTCAGTATTAAGGCTTTAAACTCTGGAATTATTTTTCTACTCTCTACCTCCTTTTTAAGACCATCCTTAAAACATATCTCTTTGATCAAGCTTTTGTTCACATATCCTAATACTTCCGTGTACCTGATCTGGTGTCAGGGTATGTCTGAATGCTCCAGCAACCTATGTTGGGATATTTGACTCTGTTGAAGTGCTATATTTTTTTCACAATGCTAGTTGTTTTCTCAAGTCACTGATTTCCTCAAAGATTTCTAAATGAATTTAAAACTGAAATGAAGCTGGGAGAAGTTTGGGATCTTCCAGCTAGATGTAAATTTCCTGGGAGAAGAAGATAAACAAAAAGATCCTTTGATATCTCTATGATATTCTTGACAAAACAACCCTTGCTTCTGTTCTCTCCAGTCAATAAGATAAACGTGCTGATATTTATCACGTGGTGTTCTTGCAATTATAATTAGACAGCTCATGATGAGGCAGCTCAGCCCATTACACCTGAGCCTCAAATGTAATTATATTGCTACTAGATCCCTTGTGGCATTGCTCACAGAGTTGGAGAGTGAACTGTCCTATACTAAAGGAGTGTTAGGCATATGTGAGCGTTTGCAGTGACCAAATAATCAAATTATATTTTTTATGTGGCAGTTTGTGATTTCTTTTGCACTGGGAAATTAATTTTAAAATGAATTTTGCTATTCTTTGAAGACTTAAGAAGTGGCCTTTCTAATTTACCCCTCAAATGTGCAGCTGATGCATAGCAAGCTATGTCGGTTAGAGGTAAGTACTTGACAGTTAGCAGTGCTGGGCTATACTTTCTTGAGTTGGCAGACATGGAGATCCTGGAGATTGCCAACAATTGGGGTGGAGGTTCTTTGCTCTGCCTTCATGCTGGAGGATAGAACAAGGGAGTGCAGAGTGAAGATTGTCCCTGAATTCCTGGCGTCTGTCAGTGATTTCTGGATTCCTGGTCTGTCAGCAGTAAGGAGATGTTGGGTCTCAAAGCGCTCTTATTTGAATTCACTGATAACCTGAATTTGAATCTGCTTTTCCTGCATGCTTCACCTCACAATTACTGCTAATGTGATGTAAACAACAAGCCATGGGTGGTGCTGATTTGAAATCCACTTGCATAAGAAACTTTGAAAATCTGAATAACTTGCAGAAAGGAAATTAGGGTGAGGATAGACTGTCTCTTAGCTTAGTTTGCTTTATGAAGTTAGACTAACTTTTATCTGAAGTTTAGCTGAAAACCTACATGTGTGCATGCAGCTGAATGTAAGTAACATCAAGGAGCCTTATGGACTCTGGCACAAAGTAATGTGGTTTCCCTCCAATCATCTCGGCCTCTGGACGTCACTGCAGAAGTCCCTCAAAGCAACATGCCATTCCCAACCATATTCTGCTTCATCAACAGCTTGCACTCTGTAGATCAGAATTGGGGCTAATCATTGCTGACAGTGTTCAGCTCAGTTTGCAGTTCCTCAGTGAAACAACCCATTCCTGCATGCAGCAAAACCTGCACAGTATCCACATTGGGCTGATGAGTGGCAAGTGACATCGTTAACCACCATCTGTGAAATTTAATGGATTACCATCACTGAATTCCGCAGACACCATCAATATCCTAGGGGTCAACATTGACCAGAAAATCGAGATAAAGCTACATAAATAAATGCCGTGGCTACTAGAGCAGGTTAGCAGCTGGGTATTCTGTGGCGATTGGCTCATCTGACTTTTCCAAAAGATCTCCACAAGGTCCAACTCGAGTGTGATGGAATACTCTTCATTTGACCGACAGAGTGCAGCTGCAACTGCACTCAAGAAACTCAACACTATCCAGGACAAAACAACCCACTTGATCAGTATGACATCCATCTTCTCCAGCTATAATGTGACACCCTGCAACAATTCACTAGATTCAAGATGGTGCCCAAGCATGGCGACTTCTTGTGAGCTGTTCCCAACAAACCCCCCCCCCAATTCTATCTCTCACTCTTGTTCTATGACGGTAACACTACATTCTACACCCTCTCCTTTCCTTGTCCTCTACGCATTCTGAACGGTATGTTTTGTCTGTGTAACATAAACCATATTTTCACTATATCCCAATACATGTGACAATAATAAATCAATTCACTAAGCCTTTTTGACAGCACCAACTAGAAGGATAAGGCCAAGAGGCATAGGAAAACCCAACACTGTGAAATTCCCCTCTAGCAATGTCCATGTTCCAAACAGCTATAAGAAGTGCACTTCTTATAGCTTCAAGACAATATGCATTTGTTTACAGTTCCAGCGTAGAACTAATCGTCAGATCACAGCCAATGCAAGGGAGGTCACTGCTGCTGTTCGTGACTGGGAATGAAACAAAGCTCTGCTGAGCGATTAATGTTTATTTTTCTAAATGACTTTTAAAATAAAATGTCAGAATTGACTTCAAGAAGCTGTTTAATTTCAGTAGATCATTTTGTCACAAATTTGATCTGAACAAAACACAACTCTGGACATTGGGTAATGATTCTGCATGTACTCTGTATCAGAAAATTCTGAGCTCATTAGAGAGAATTCTGCAACATTTGCAATGAGGTGATGAATGCTGCAATCTTCAAACGATTGTCATGCTAGTTAAAATTCCTATATACTTTGGCAAAGCAGATGACAGCTAAGGAGCAACTCACCATGCCCTGACTGGCAGAAGTAATTAGCGTTCTGATTACCTGTCTCATGAGAAGATTTGTAACAGTTGGACTTCTTTATTGAAATTAGAAATTGAAGGAATTCCATATAAGGTTGGACAGAAACTCTTGGCGTCTAGTTATTTTCTCCTGCCCCTCCCCATCTCCTTGAAGGAAGCTTCATGTAGCTGGGTAGCCCTGTTGATATTTATCAGAAGTTCCAAATATAAAGATTCTGAAAGGACTGTTAAACATCTAAATGTTATTGCTTCCTTACATTTGTTTATCTTTTCACCCTCTCTATGCCCAGCAATGTCTGCATTTCTGATTCCAGCTGAGCAACTCTGGGCTGACTTTCCCCACGCATTTACTGCAGATTTGGTTGTCTGATGTTGCAATGCAATTCCAAACTTCCACATGCTGCAATTGCAGCATATCACCTTCAGTGCCATCCCCATATAACCTTAGGTTATTCAATTAATCAGCTTTGTATTAAATCAATGTAGCTTACAGCTCTTGGTCTTTTAACTAATCACTTAATCTAGTTTGTTGTAGCTAGATTAAATTGTACACTTACCCATAACATGAACCACTGAAGGAGACAGAAAATAGCATATCTTTCCCCTTCTGCATCAAATTTCTAACCTTTACACTTGCTGATGCATTCCCTTTATGGCTACCCAGCACTGACCACTGTTAGCAGATCCTGTTTACTTTCATGTACCTTTCTGAGGCACCTCAAGTTATATCTTAGGACTCTACACACAGTAACTGGTCTCTTTTTGGGCAATCCACTACAGCTGATTAACTGCTCTTTGCCACTACAGGCGGCTTCTGGTAAGTATTGACTAATTTACAGTATCCTTTTCAGTTTTTGAAATTAAAAGTCCAATTCAAAATGTTAAACTAACTTTTAGTCTGACCCTTTTCACTCACTCCTGACCTGATATTTGTGCCAAATTCCCAACTTTTACACTTTGTTTGTGATGCACCCAATTTACAGCTATTCTATGCTGACCACGTTTAAAAAAAATCCTCCCTCAGCTGCTATCAAATTTAATTATATGACTTGTTCTGGGGATCATACTGTGCACTGATCAGTTGCAATAGCACTGCAACTGCCATTGTAATCCCCCCAAAAAATATAACTAAGGCTCTGAATGTGGTTTTAAATGAAAAAGAGGCAGGAGGATAGGATTCAAGTGAGGGCAAATTTATGAACCTGAAGAGGAAAGCCAAGGCCACTGAGTGGTTTAGTAATTTGGGTAAAGATGAGCACAGTGTGACAGGAAAGGAGACAAAGTTTAATGGTATAATGTACAACAAATTAAGTTAAATTTAAAGACACTTTGTGATTGCACGAGGCACCGCTACAAGATGGACAAATTAGTGGCTCAAAGACATCAATGGTTTCGACCTAATTGCCATTACAGAGAGGTGTTCCATGGTGGGCACATTTGGGAACCAATTATTTCAGGTACTTGATGCTTTGAGAATATAGCAAAATAGAGAGATGGGGTGTGATGGTGTGTGGTATTGCTGGTAATAAAGGATGAAATAAAGACAGTATCTTATCTGGGAAGAGCAAGAAGTAGAATAAGTATGGTTGGGAGTAATGATGCAAAAGATGATGGGAAAATTTTATAGTTTTCCTATCAGCTGCACCTTTGGACAAAGTATTAACAGGGAAATAAAACTGGCAACAAATGCAATATAATAATTGTACGCCACTTTAATCTTCCTGAAGGCGGAACAATCAAATCAGCAAAAGTAGTTTGGACGCTTAGTTATGTAATGCATTTGAGACTGTTTCCTAGAACAATGTATCATGGAACCAACAAAGATTAAGGCTATTTTAGACCTTATCTCATGGTAAGAGATTTTGTGGGAAAGAGTGATCATGATGTAGTAAGATTTCACATTTATGCTTGAGAGTGTTTACACAAAATCTGACACTAGAATATTGAATTTAAAATACATAGGGCATGAGAAATAAATTGGCTAAAGCAGATTAAGAAATTACATTAACACGGCATCATGAACAATGGTGAATATTTTAATAAATTTTTAATTGGAAAAGTGATCAATCTGTGGCTAACTAAAGAGCTGAAACATTGTATTAGATGGTCAAATTACCAAGAGTAATAAGCCTGAAGATTGGGATAGTTTTAAATACCAGGAAAATGATCACCAAAATTTTGGAAAAGGGGAGAAAATAGAAGAAGAGTAAACTAGCTGGAAATATGAAAATAGATTGTAAGGTCTCTACAATATGTAAAAATGAAGAGTGCAGTCAAAGTAAACATGGCACCCTTAAAGGCTGAGACAGAAAAAAAGAAAGACATTAAACAAAATATTTTGTATTTGTCTTTAAGTAAAAGTACAAGAAATACCACAGAACCAATGCTTTAATCTGAGTGAAGAAATAAAAGTAATTAACTTGTAAAGAAAAACTACTGGAGAAATAAAAGGACAGAAAGCCAACAAATACCCTCTCCCGATGGCCTCCATCCTTGAAGTCAAAAGAAGTGGCTGCAATGGTTATGATTTTCCAAAATTTCCTAAATTCTGGATACCTTTCATAATTGGAATAATTCCACTATAATGGAGGGTGAAAGAAACCAGGGAACTACAGACTAGTTAGACTGACAGTCAGGAAAATGCTGGAATCTATTACTAAGGAAGCCGTAATTTGGCATTTTAAAAAAATCATGATATGTTTAGGCAGATTCAGCATGATTTTCTTTGACAAATCTATTTGTTGTGTAGATGAAACTAGGAGGATATTTGTAGGGGGGATAACAATGGATGTAGCATATTTGGATTTTCATCAGACATGACATCAGGTGCCACACAAAGTAGTTGCACAAAAGCTATGGGTTTTTGGGTAATATATTGGCATGGATAGAGGATTGGTTGAAGGACAGAACAGAAATAAAGATTTTATAGGAATGTTACTATGAGTGTCACAAGGATCAGTAATGGGATTTTGGCTATTTGCAATCTGTGTTCATGACTTGGGGACTGAGATAAATGCCACAGAATCCTACAGTACCGAAGAGGCCATTCAGTCCATTGATTCTACACTAACTCTCTGTCAGAGTATCCCACTCAGACCCTCTTCCAGCCCTATCCCACAACCCTGCGCATTTCCCATGGTTAATACCCTAACCTACACATTAACCTACACTAAGGAGAATTTAGCACGGCCAATCCACCTAACCTGTGCATCTTTGGACAATGGGAGGAAACTGGAGGACTTGGAGGAAACCCACACAGATATGGGGAGAACATGCAAACTCCACACAGTCACCAAAGGCTGGAATTGAACCAGGGCCCCTGGAGCTATGAGGCAGCAGTGCTAACCGCTGTGCCACTATATCACCTTGTATCCATGTTTATTGATGGTATCAAGCTAGTTAAAGTTTAAGTTTATTTATTAGTTATAAGTAGGCTTACATTAACACTGCAATGAAGTTACTGTGAAAATCCCTAATCGCCACACTCTGGCACCTGTTTGGGTATATTGAGGGAGAATTTAGCATGGTTAATTTCCCCTTACCACATTTTTTGGACTGTGGGAGGAAACCAGAGCAGACACAGGGAAAATGTGCAGACTCTGCACAGACAGTGACCTAAGCTGGGAATCAAACCGAGTCCCTGGTGCTGTGAGGCAGCAGTGCTAACCACTGTGCCAGCGTACCGCCCTGATGGAGAAGTAAACTGAGAGGATGACGCTTTCTGCAAAGGTATGAGGGATATATAGTGATTAAGTAAGTGAATGAGAATGTAGCCAATATTTAGTGGGAAATTGAGAGGTTTTCACTTTGGTGGAACTACATTTTTAAATGGTGAGAAACTCTTAAATGTTCAGAGGGATTTGGGTGTCCTTGCATCAGCAAACTGGAAGGCAAGTGGTATTTGAGCCTTTACTGCAAGGGATTAAGGAATACAAGGGATACAAGATTAAGGAAGCTGCAGTTTTGTAGGACTTTGTTGAAGCCTCATCGGGATTACTGTGTACAGTTTTGTTCTTACCTTCTAAGAAAAGATATACTTAAGAAGAAACACAACAATTGATTCCTGGGATGCAAAGTTGGTCCCATAAGTGATTGAGTAACATGAATTTATACTGTCTAGAGATTAGAAGAATGAGAGTCGATATCAATGACGCATGAAGCTGCTGAGAGGCTATTTACCTGGCTTGAGAGTCCAGAACTTGCGGGGAATTGTCTAGAGTTTTGGACTAGATTTCCTACCTAGATATATTCAAGACTGAGATAGTCAAAAAATTTACCGGAGAGAAATTGGTATGGGGATTGGGATGGAGAGTGAAATTAATCTTGAAGATCAATCATGATCTTGGGACCATATGGCTTGCTCCTGTTTTTCACTGGATGTTCTTGTGTGCATTTGGATTTATAACATTCCTTTGAGTAAACACAAAAGATCATAATTATATGCCTCATCTGAGAGATAATAAGCCGCTCCCTTAGTACTGCACTGAGGTGTCATCCTAAATTATGTGCTTAACAATGGCCTTTGAACATACAATCAATCCTCTGACTCAGCCAAGAATGCTATAACTGAACCAAGATCAGCGTTGAAATAGTTTAATTATTGTGAAAGTCAAACGTACTGTTGGTTGCTACTACATTTTTGCTTGTGTAATTATATTCATTACAAATAAGTCTAGCATTTTAATTTCAGCTTGAATGTAATACTTTCTTGCATACAGTCACCAGACAATCTTGTAAATAGATCCTATGTCCATTACAATCAAGAATGTATCTTTACTGATAAATATTATTGTTCGAGATGTGATATCAGGGCACTTAGAAAATCATAATATCTTTGCAAAGCAACAACAAAGAATTATATAAGGGAAAACATACTTGACAATTCTGTTTTTTTAGGTTGTAATTAGGAGGATTGGCATGGGGGAACCAGTGGATGTAATTTATATGGATTTTTAGAAAATACTCAAATGGGGTGCCACTCAAGGTTGTTGGATTTCAGTGAAAACCTGGTTTCCCCCACCACCATCCATCCATCCATCCATCCATCCATCCCTGACCACACAACTGCCCTTCTGACTATCCAGCACAACCAGACCTGACTGCCCCAGGTTGGCCAGATCCTACTGCCCCTGGTTGGCCAGACCGGACTATCCATGCAGTGAGTACCCTTCCCCAGCTCAAGCAAACCAGAGTACCCCTTCCAACCAGCCCTGAGAGCCCCTACGCTTGCTAAATCTGACAATGCCCACTGATCAGTTCTGAATTAAGCCCCTCCCCCAACCAGACCTGACCAGAACATGGCAGATGCGTGTAAGTGTGGAATTGTCCACTTAATAGGAAAAAACAGAAAAGCAGAATATAATTTTAAATGGCGAATTATTAGGAAATGTCTCTGAACATCAACATCTGGACTGGAGCAGCTTAGCTATGGGTGCAGCTAGTTCTGGAGCATAAACCAGCTGGGATGTGGTCAGGGCCTATTTATTTTGTTATATCCACTGCACTTAACTGCTTCTATTTCACATGGAGTGAATTGAATTGGCTAGAGAAGGACAAGTATCATGGTGGGGACCTCAGGAGGAGGCCAAAATGAATCATCCATTTGGTGGTTGTAAACATTTCAACTTTGTGTTTTGCAGCATGTTCGGAGCATCAACGTTGTGGAGGAGGGGGATGTTTGTGGAGCCTCCTCTTTCCATTAACAGTTTAAATGCCAACTGCATTCATGACCAGATTTGGCCGCAGGAGTTTTGATCTGAACTATTGGTTCGGATATCATTTAGCTTTGTCTACAACATGTTGTTTCCACTATTTAGCCTGCATGTAGCCCTGTTTTGTAGCTTCACCAGGTAGACAGCTCATTTCCAAGTATACTTGGCATGCTCTCTTACACTCCTCATTGAACCAGGGTTGGTTCCCTACCTTATGGTAATGGTAGGTAGAGCCAGGGATACGAGGTTACAGATCTGGATTTAAAATACATGGGTCTGGTGGGTGAATTCATCCTCTATTCAAGGAGCATCTGAAAAAGCAAAGGTAGGAGCGAAAAATTCAAGAAGGGTTACTGTTTTACAATATTGCTTTACATTATGGCTCCTCCATGGAGAGACAAAACAGGCTCAGTTACCTCATTGGGAGCAGGAAAACAATGCAGAAGGAGTAATGAGCATGGGAGAGACAGGATCTGCGAATAACTGTTTCTCCAGTCATATATTCTGTCTGTCCCATGCTGGCTGCTCCAGTTCTCTCAGCCATAGATTCTGCTCTCCTGATCTTACTGTTTCTCCAGAGACAGAGGGCAACGTTCTCTGGCCTCTCAGCCGTGTGTTTCCCACCAGTGGGAGGTAGCGTGTTATTTGCTAGCGGCGGAATTCTCTGGTCCCACCACCGAGAATGGGAATTCCCATTGATGTCACTCCACGCCAAAGGGAAACCTGTGGGCAGGGCTGCGCTGTCAGTGGGACCAGAGAATCCCGTGGCGTGAATGGCTGGAAAATTCCAGCCAGAATCTCCGATGGGGAGAGCAGCAGGGAGTGAGGGGAACCTCTACTTGGAGGCAGTGCAGCAGTCAGCGTGGAGAGACAGGAGAGGGGGGAGCCAAGATGACAGCAGATCCAGTGCAGATAAAGTAGCTGTTACTGTGATGAGAGAGGAAGTGTGAGAGTGAGTGAGTGTGTCTGAGTGAGAAGGAAGAGAGATGCTGAGGAAGGGTGGGGGCGATGGGGGAAGAAGGCCCCCCAAGGTGAGGGGGGGGTGGTTGTGGGCTTGCTCATTTTCACAATTAAATGTTTGTTTGTTTATGTATGTATGTGTATACTTGCCTTTTTTAAAAAAATTATTCCTTCTAAAACATTCCTCCTGGCTTTATTCTTGCTACTGTTTTTCACTGGATGTTCTTATGTGCAGCTGGAATTTTTATAAATAATTATAAGTTTATACATTCCTGCCAGAACAACAGTAGCCAAACAACTAAAGTAAAGCTAAATAATTTCCAATGGCTTTCTTCCTCTTTCCTATTTGTCCAATAAATTATATTGAAAATAAAGTTTAAAGCAGAGCGGCACTACTGCCTCACAGCACCAGGGATCCGGGTTCAATTCCAGCTTCGGGTCACTGTCTGTGTGGCGTTTTCACATTCTCCCTGTATCAGTGTGGGTTTCCTCCAGGGATTCTGGTTTCCTTCCACAGTCCAAAGATGTGCAGATTAGGTTGATTGGCCATGCTAAATTGACCCTTAGTGTCAGGGGGATCAACAGGGTGACTGTGGTTAGGGGAGTAGGACCCGGGTGGGATTATTGTTGGTGCAGACTCAATGGACCAAATGCCGCCTCCTGCACTGTAGGGATTCTATGATTCTGTTTGGGGTAGAGGGATGTAACAGTTGTGAAGGAATCCAGTTTTTTTTTTGTTCCCCTTAGATTTTGCTCAGATGTTTCTATTGTGGAAGTGTCTGTCTGTGTACAAGTATTTTTGTGTGTGCTTTTTATTTTAAGAATAAATAAGTTTTGACATGTCAATGTTTGAAGTCCAGGCGACCTAGAAGCGTCTGATCTTCTAGACTTTGAGTTTGCTTTAATATTAACCAAGGGTGAATGACCATGGGGCTGAGGAGAGGTAACAAAGGAAAAGCTGTTTCATTGTAGTTGGATTTTTGGCCACCTGTCAAGCACAGAGTCTCTCATTTCTTTAATATTCTCTGGTGGTGTAGAGCAAGTTTGCAAATTCCTGCTTTGCGATTTCTAACTTAAATCTTCAGATTTGAGTAGCTCTTGAAATTCAAAAAGTAACCCTCAAAATTATCTTCAGTTGTGCTCCTATTCAGTAAAACCATGGCTGATCTGGGTCAACCTCGTTCTGACCTTTCATCCCCTTGTTAGAATCTATCTAGCTGTACCTTAAAAATATTCAAGGAGTGTGCTTCCACTGCTTTCTGTAAGACAGTTCCAGAGACTAAGCACCCTCTAAGTGAAAATAATTCTCCTCATCTATTCCTTAAATGAGGGACTTTTTAAACAGCGACCCCTAGATCCTCCCACAAGAGGAAACCTAACCCTAACCCCCTCCACATCCACCCTGTCAAGATCCCTCAGGATCTTAAATGTTTCAATCAGTTGACTCTTACTCTTCCAAATTTCAGTGAATAAAATCTTAGCCTGATCAAACTTTCCTCATAAGATAATCCATCCAATCTTGGTATTAGCCTAGTAAGTCTTCTGTGAATTGCTTCTAATACATTTACATCCTTTCTTAAATATGGAGACCAACACAGTACAGCACCTTGTGGATGTCCAATTTTGGGCTGCTGGATGTGTTCTAAAGCTGTCAGATATAATATGGGCAGCACGGTGGCAAAGCAGTTTGCGTTGCTGCCTCTCAGCCCAGGGACTGGATTCGATTCCCGGCTTGGGTTCACTGTCTGGAGTTTGCACGTTCTCCCAGCGTCTGCACCTGGTTTCCTCTGAGTGCTCCGTTTTCCTCCCACAGACTGAAAGATGTGCTGGCCAGGTGCATTGGCCCTGCTAAATTCTCCCTCAGTGTACCTGAACAGGTGCCGGAGTGTGGCACCTCGGGGATTTTCACAGTAACTGCATTGCAGTGTGAACGTAAGCCTACTTGTAACGAATAAGTAAGTTTTAATTTTTAATGATGGAGATGTCTCCACAAGGATTGTGATGCAAGTTCCCATCAACACGTCATGGAAGGCTGCATCTGCGACAGGTTGGTGAAGGCCAGCTAAAGTAGGTTTTACTCTCTTACTCACCACTTGCCACAAGTCCAGTCTGACAGATATGTCCTACAGGATTAGTCAACCCAATCAGTCATATTACTACTGAGCCACTTGGTGATGGACATTGACCTTACAGTGAAGATGTCTGTAGGTAGCAGCGATCATAATATGATTGAATTTTATGTTCAGTTTGAGAGAGGGATCTGATGTCCTGTGAGTGTGAGCAGTTTTTAATCAATTTGTTACAATTTTAAATGCATGATTTGAGAAGCAGCATTGCTAGTTTAGCTTTACTCTCACCAGTATGTTTGGGGGCAGTTAGATTTGGGACATGAGCATTGTAGAGATGACAAGAAAGCGGTCTGAGTACAAATCAAATTCCACTGCCCCTCAGGTTTGTATTGATATACACACGCTTCAAGTTCATTGTGCAGCTAGTTGTTTTGTTATCAGTGGGAGCATAACAGATAATGAGATTCCAATCATATACAGTGAAGTAAATTTCTCTGGGCCACCCTGCTGTGTCTAGAATGAACCCCAGGGATTAATTTGCCTTGTCAAGCTGAAATCATCCCAAAGGATGAAACGCAGACACCCATGTTGCCAAAAGCCAATATGTGAGGCGGAATAAGAAATAGATGAGCGTAAAGATCCCTTTGCACCATAAGAACATAAGAAATAGGAGCAGGAGTAGGCCATCTAGCCCCTCGAGCCTGCACCGCCATTCAATAAGATCATGGCTGACCTGTCATGTCTCAGTTCCATGTTCCCGCCCTCTCCCCATAACCCTTAATCCCCTTGCCTATCAAAAACCTATCAACCCGTGTCTTAAATATATTTAGCGAGGCAGCCTCCACCACTTCAACATGCAGAGAATTCCAGAGATTCACCACCCTTTGAGTGAAGAAAGTACAGTCTCAACTCTGTTCTAAACCGCCCCCCCCTTTATCTTGAGGCTGTGCCCTCTAGTCCTACTGTCCTTTCTGAGCGGGAAGAGCCTCTCCACCTCTATCCTATCCATCCCATTCATCATCTTATATGTCTCAATGAGATCTCCCCTCATTCTTCTAAACTCTAACGAGTACAAGCCTAGTTTATTCAGCCTCTCCTCATAGTTCAACCCCCTCAACTCAGGTATCAGCCTAGTGAACCTCCTCTGCACTCCCTCCAAGGCCAAAATATCCTTGCGTAAGTGCGGCGACCAAAACTGTGCACAGTACTCCAGCTGCGGCCTCACCAGTGCCCTGTACAGTTGCAGCAAGACCTCCTTACTTTTATATTCAATCCACCTCAAAAATATACCTTAATTCATTAAGACAGCATCTTTCATTGTGACTCCTGTATTTTTACATTGATAGCAACAGTGCTTTTTTCCCTCCAAGAACAATGTCCTCCTTTAATATGGTGGACAAATGCTACTGTGCAAACGGGTATTTAGTGGCCTGATTAAGAACTTGTGAAATTTTCCTTGTTAGCAGTGAGCTGAAATTCAATCCAGGAAAACAGTAGGATACACCAGTATTTTGTCTCGCCCTGGCCTTTCCCCCTTAATCTCTGCTCCCTTAAATCCAGTGGATGCGGACTTTAAAAAAATATGGTGGCCAAGTGGTTTAACCTTTTGGTACTTCCCTATTCTCAGGCTATGTAACCTCATCCAGCCCCCTAATACTACAGTCCTCTAATTCTAGCCTCTTGATCATTCCCAATTCTAATTGTTTTGTCATTGGTGGCTGTGCCCTTAGCTGATTCAGCCCTAAACTCTGAAATTCCCCCTCTAAATCTCACCACCACCTCTTCGCCCCTTTTAGACACTTCTTCAAACCTACTTCCAATTAAGTATTTGGTCTACTGCCCCAATTTTGTCTTACGAAGTTTGGAATGATATTTTGCTTTATAACACTCCTGTGGAGTCTTTGGGACATTACATTACATGAAAACAGCTATATAAATACAAGTGGTTTGTTGATACCAAGCTCTATTACTCGTCCATTTATTTAAGAAAATGTTGTTGGGGTGTGCTATTGAATATGATCTGTGTCATGCAAGGGCTTCCAGTAAATGTTATTTCATTTGGTGCCCATTTTGCATTTTCTAGAAATTTCATCTTGGCACAGATCTTGAGTTGGGGTAATTGCCTGGATCACTCCAAGTGCTGCCGAACATTTCATTTTATGTTGGAGTGCACTCAATGCTGATCTTTTGCCAAGTGATGTTTATGTCTCTTGTGCTGGAAATAAATTATTAGCCAGTTCTTTTAAATTGCTCTCATCTACAATAATCCAAGGAAGGCCTATTACAACCTACTGTATTTCTTTAAGCTGTACTATCGCAAGACAATCCTAGATATACCTCTAGGGACTAAAGGGATCAAGAGACGCGGGTTGATGGGGTTTTGATAAGCGAGGGGATTAAGGGTTATGGGGAGAGGGCGGGAATGTGGAACTGAGACACGACAGATCAGCCATGATCTTATTGAATGGCGGGGCAGGCTCAAAGGGCTGGATGGCCTACTCCTGCTCCTATTTCTTATGTTCTTATGAGATGGGGGAAGGGAGAAATCAGGATATTGAATTCGATGATCAGCCATGATCAAGATGAGTGGCAGAGTTTGTGATTCATAGCTTGTTTTCAATGATAATTTATTATGTGCTGAATTAGATAACATTTTTTGAAACTGCTGTAATTTGAGAAAGTATCACAGCAAGATTGTGTACAATTTAATCTTCAATTGAACATCAAAAAATATCTTTTTTTATTTCAGGTACTCCATGAACCATTAATTGACGAAGATCCACTCTTCATTGCTACATGTACAGACCGGGAGCTACGCAAAAGGAAAAAGCGAAAATTTAGTCTTTGGGTCAGGCAATGTGCAGCAACAGGCTACATTTGTCAGGTGATGGCAGTAAAAATGTTTTCTGCTCTGCAGCCAAATGTTAAGGCTCGTTTTTGTATTTCTGCTTGAGAATTGGGTGGAATTTTCCTGTGCCACTTGCCATAGGAGTTGTAGTGGGCAGGGGTGGACCATGCAAAGGTCTGTTGACCTCAGGCAGGAATTTCTGGCCTTGGGGCGAATGTGGCTACCCACCCACCTCCAAAAAGTTTTTTGTTAATTATGGGTTTGTACAAAAAGTACATCGTAAAATGCAGGCAAAGAAAAGGTTAGAAGAAAAAGGGGATAAAAAGGGACCAAGGGAAAAAAGATAGAATTATTCAACCTGTAGAGGAAAAAGAAATGTTGTCAAAATAACAAATAAAAGGTTGTTAGATTAAATCCAGTTTTAAAATGGATCTGTGTATGATGGATCTAATCTTTTCAAGTTGAAGAAACCTCATCATCTCTTTGATCTATTGCAAGTGGAGCTACAGACTTCCAGTTGAACAAGAGAAATTGACGTGCAAGCAACAAGGTAAAGTCTAAGGCACTTGACTGGTGATGGCTATCTCATCAGGACTGCCCAAAAATACCATTGAGAAAAGGTGACAACACAGAGGACCAGAAAGTAGCCTGCCTTGGACATGACCAAAACATGTGAAATAGAAAATTGGCAGGAGTCAAATGACACCTTGCAATCTAGTTGAGTACACCCCAGCAAGTCTAGCCCTAGAAAGATAGATGAAGAACTTTCAGTAGAAGCAGACCGTGTCGTGAAGAATGTGAGACATAGGCAGGAATCGTTCACACCGATTTTCCCATCCTGCTGGAGTGAACAGAGATTTGGCCAGGCGCCAATTCTCCAACCTCAGTGGGAAGCAGGAGTAAGATCGCGCCCAAAATTTTGAATAGCCATTTAGCTTACATTTATGCTCAAAATAAACTTCATATGCCATCTAACTGCCCACTATTATCATTTGCCATGACGCCTTTCACAGTCCTACCTGTTTTGCCAAGCCTTTCACTTTTATCAACAGTTTTTCAGACTGTATTTTCCATGCCTGAATCATCTGTAGTGTGCATAGAAGACAACTAGGTAGTCACCACAGGGCACAACCCCTCTAAAATCCAACTCCACCCTAACTCTGTCCCGTCAGCCAGTTTGTCCATGCTGCTACATTTCCTCTTATGTACCTGAATTTTCCTAACACCTTAATTAATGCTTTATGATGATGATTTGTATCAAAAATTGATTTATTTTTCTCACGGGTGACAAATCTTTTATGCCTATCCAGAATCTCCTGTGTTTATTTCAGTAAAGTAATAGTTTAACCTGCACCAGTGAAGGTTCCAATTCATTTGGAGGCGATCTTCATGTTTTAAATCTAATTTGCAAGATATAGCACAGGCATGATGTAGTGCAAACTTTTTTGTGTGAACTGATTTGATTGCTTGTTATTTGTCCTTCATTACTACCATTTATTTTTTGTTTTGTTCATGTTTGTAGTGTAAGTGCAGTGGAAGCCCAGCCTGAGAAAGAAGCAGAATGACAGTATTCAGCAGTATTTCACATTTCCAGAATCTACACTGTTTTGATTTTGTTGTGGCAGAGTTACAATACCTGGTGCAGCAAATCTTACTGCATTTTGTTTGGAGATGGGCCAGACTTTAGCTCATTTTTCATAAGACAGGTTAGCTCTGCTCCAAGCTGCTACTGCTTCACACCAATGCTAAACGTTTGGTGTTAAGGACTTTTCTGTCAAATGAACAGTGGACACTTAAGTGGGTTGCTGAAGCCACTTGGGATTGATTTCTTCCATTAACTTGTAACCCCTCTTTTTTTTAAAACAAAAACAAATTTGCATTGCCTTTTGAAGAGTATGATCTTAGATTCAAGACTCTTAGTGACATTGAACATTCCCATTCTGGTTTCCAAGGTAAAAGAAGGTAACAGAAGCTTGTCATTAATGTGCATCTGCATTCCCTTGAACTGTATTGGGCAGCATGGAGGCCCAGTGGTTAGCGCTGCTGCCTCACGGTGCTAGGGTCCTAGGTTCAGTTCCAGCTTTGGGTCACTTTCTGTGTGAATTTTACACTTTTTTGCCCTCTGTCTGTGTAGGTTTCCTCCAGTTGTTTTGGTTTCCCTTTACAGTCCAAAGATGTGCGGGCTTGGTTGATTGGCCATGATAAATTGACCCGAGTATCTGGGGGATTAGCAGGGTAAATGCGTGGGGTTGTGGGAATAGGGCTTGGGTGGGATTGTGGACGGTACAAACTTGATGAGCCAAATGGCCTCCTTATGTACTATAGGAATTCTATGATTCTATGTACTGTCTGTTTTTAACTTGCATGCTGTGATTGCGAAGTTATCGTTCATCTGCCATAGAATCATATCGCATAGATATAGCCTGTTCGGCTCATTGTGCCTCTACCAACTCTTCGAAAGAATTCCTGGTTCTTGCTCTTTGTCCCTGTCCAAGCAACCCTGCAAGTTGTTCCTTTTCAAGTATTTATCTAATCCCCTTTGCAATTTGTTACTGAATCTGCTTCCACCACCTTTTCAGGAAATGTGTTCCAGATTACCGTAACTCACTGCATTTAAAAAAAACTCAGCTGCTCTCTCTTTTTTTGCAAATTTCCTTAAATCTGTGTCCCCCTCACTACTGAAGCCCCTGCCAATGGAAAACTATTTTTATCAAACTGTTTTATCTGTCATTCAGAATTGTGAAATGCTCAACTGTTTCTCCACCCATTCCCTCAAATTGCTGCAACCAATTTATGAAATGATTCTACCTCCCCCCCCCGCCCCTCCCAAATAGCACGTTTCCACAGTAACTATCGCGAGATCAAAGCCAAAAAAAGTGAATTCCTTAAATGTATTTTCATTGCCTGTTACCCGTTTTTTTTTGCAGTTTGCAGCATGGTCAGTGTGGCAGTTCCTTCCTTAACATTGACTGTAAAGGGTACTGACACAAAATGAAAGCTTTTTAAAATCTCTACTCCTTTGGGGTTAAGTGTGCTAGATTAAAAGAGAAGCATGAATGGAGTTCTGTTGGCCCAGAACAAAGTCTACTGCTACTGTCAAAGCCCTGCATTAATAAGAAATTAGCACATGTTATGATGATCTAAAGTGACAAATGGAGGAGGCCTTTTTTGTGTTGGATTAAGTGGAATTTCTTGTGACAAAGCGAGGAAGAATGTTCAAACCCAACATTGTTCGATAAACAAACATATTAAATGTGGTATGTCACCTGGCTCTCCTTTCCCATTCAGGTTTATGTTAATTTGAAGGAAGGAACAGCATCGGATGGGCTGGACACTTTGAAGAACAGACCACAGCTCCACAGTCTTGTGGCAAAAAGCCTATGCCAGAATTTGGCTGGAAAAAACTACATCATATATACTGGCCCCAGCATCACCAGCCTAAATCTTTTTGAAGAGTTTGAGAAAAAAGGTTTGTAGTTTGTTCAAGAAAAAGTGAAATGCTGTGGGTGGTGCAGGATGGATTGAAAATAGGGTAACTTTGAAAGGATTGCTTCGCTGAGCAAGTGATTTGATCTTTTTATTGTCTCTGGAGCTCAGTGCACCTGAAGTAATTTTTTTTTCATTCACATTCAGTCCCAAATTATGAGGAATATATGATGCATGAATTTGGGAATGAGTGTTATTTTTCCTCATTCGGTTCTATCTTTTTTCCTTTCCTGCCCCAACTCCTCCTTGAAGGCACCAATCTGCTGTAATACCCAATTCATGGTCACTAGATTCCTTTGTACCTTGCCCATTACATGAATGTTGGTAGCTTTTATTTGATCATGGCCAAGCCTGCCATTGTGAGTTTGTGTGGATAGCAAGTTCCCACTCCTGACCTGATGCTTGGTTTTGTTCTTCTTCCCCATCCATTCCCCTAGTCATGCTGACATTAGTTGCAGTATCCTAACTGAGACTAGCTAGCCCTGTGCAGACTGGAGAATCATTGAATTCCTACAGTGCAGAGGAGGCCATTCAGCTCGTCGAGCTTGCGCCGACCACAATCCCATCCAGGCCCTATTCCCGTAACCCCATATGTGTATCCTGCTAATCCCCCTGACACTAGGGTCAACTTAGTATGGCCATTCCACCTAATCCACACATCCTTGGACTGTGGGAGGAAATCCAGGGAGAATGTGCAAACGCCACACAGGCTGTGACCCAAGCCGAGAATCAGACCCGGGTCTCTGGCACTGAGAGGCAGCAGTGCTAACCACTGTGCCACCATGTTGCCATGTGGAGAATGACTCCCATGTCATGTGTGGCTCAGTGCAGGATGATCCCTTCACTCACAACGAGAGCTGAACGCATTTGAGTGAGGTGTATGATCAATACTGTAACCTCATTGCAGAGTCAGGGTGGTATAAATCATCAAGTGAAGCTCAAGGTGGTGGAAACACTTAACTGAATCCAAGGGTGAAATTACTGCTTCGAGTCATCCATCAATCTGGATTTTGTATTATATATAATGTAGTGCCAATGCAGATTTAATTGTAATCACCTTGCCATCTGCTGTATAATTTATATACAACGTGATATCCGTTTGTAAAATTATCAAGCAGCTTGTGGAAAGAATGTGAGCGTGTGGTCAATGCTCCATTGTGTTAACATCTGATCACATCTTCACTGAAAGCCAGAACCCCATTAAACAACCTTGCAGTGGCCAAAATGGATATCTGGATTTGACACTGGTTTCTGGTTGGTTGCAATGGGATATGTTAGGGACATGATGGAAATGCAGTTTGTAAGTATCTGTTCGCCAACTAAAGTATCTATCGATTTGTTGTGAAAACTTATTCCCATCTCTCCCTCTCTGTATGGAATAAATATTGTCCAACACTTCAGGGAAAAAGAGTTCATCATATAAAGTTCATCATGTATCAAGTTTGATAAGGTTCACCATGGTAGGCTTCTGCAGAAAATGCAGATGTATGGGATTGGGGGTAATCTAGGTACTTGGATCAGGAATTGGCTAGCAGATAGGAGACAGAGGGTGGTGGTTGATGGTAAATATTCGTCATGGAGTTCGGTTACGAGTGGTGTGCCTCAGGGATCTGTTTTGGGGCCACTGCTGTTTGTAATTTTTATTAATGATCTGGATGAGGGTATAGTTGGGTGGATTAGTAAGTTTGCTGATGATACCAAAGTCGGAGGTGTGGTAGATTGTGAGGAAGGGTGACTTAGACAGGTTGCAGAGCTGGGCCGCGAGGTGGCGGATGGAGTTTAATGCGGAGAAGTGTGAGGTAATTCATTTCGGTGGGAGTAACAGATGTGTTGAGTATAGGGCTAACGGGAGGACTTTGAATAGTGTGGAGGAGCAGAGGGATCTAGGTGTATGTGTACATAGATCCCTGAAAGTTGGGAATCAAGTAGATAAGGTTGTTAAGAAGGCATACGGTGTCTTGGCGCTTATTGGTAGGGGGATTGAATTTAGGAGTCGCAGCGTCATGTTGCAACTGTACACAACTCTGGTGCGGCCGCACTTGGAGTACTGTGTGCAGTTCTGGTCCCCACATTACAGGAAGGACGTGGAGGCTTTGGAGAGGGTGCAGAGGAGGTTTACCAGGATGTTGCCTGGTATGGAGGGGAGGTCCTATGAGGAGAGACTGAGGGATTTGGGGTTGTTTTCGCTGGAAAGAAGGAGGCTAAGAGGGGATCTTATTGAAACGTATAAGATGATTAGAGGTTTAGATAGGGTGGATAGTGATAGCCTTTTTCCTCGGATGGAGAAAGCTAGCACGAGGGGGCATGGCTTTAAATTAAGGGGGGGTAGTTATAGGACGGATGTCAGGGGTTGGTTCTTTACCCAGAGGGTGGTGAGGGACTGGAATGCCCTGCCTGCTGCAGTTGTAAATGCGTCTAGTTTGAGGGCGTTTAAGAGATCTGTGGATAGGTTTATGGACGAAAAGGGATTGGTTTAGATTAGTGGGTCAGTGTTTTTTTTAAAAAAACTGGTCGGCGCAACATCGTGGGCCAAAGGGCCTGTTCTGCGCTGTAATGTTCTATGTTCTATATGCCAGCATGGTGGCACAGTGCCACCATGAGGCCTCTCAGTGCCAGTGACCCAGGTTCAATTTCACCTTGGGTGACTGTGTGGAGCTGCACATTCTCCCCATGTTGGCGTGGGTTTCCATTGGGTGCTCTGGTTTCCTCCCACACTCCAAAGATGTGCAGGTTACGCGGATTTGCGATGCTGGATTTCCCCTTAATTTCCCAATGTGTGTAGAATAGATGGATCAGCCATAATTTTGAATATTTTCCCCTCCAGATCCTTAGATTGGGTCCCCAAGTTCATTGTTTTACAGAAATATCATTATTTTTCAGACACAGCATGTTTTTTCTGCCATTCTTTGATGTTCTGTTTTTGTACTTTGCTTTATTTCCTGCATGATCATTCTCATTTCATCCATTTTTAGTACAATGGACATGTTTTTATTAGGTGACCATCCATAGACATTTGCAGTTATATTCATAAAATATCAACATTGTCATTTGTGGCAGCTTGGTCAGTACTTTAGGATTTTATTGAGTAGTATGTACCTTCCCAATAGATATTTTCAATAACCGTGTGGATCATTTAATTTAGAAATATTTTGTTTCTCCCAGGAATTTATTGTTGTGGACTTCTGAGTTCCAGGAAGAGTGACTGTACGGGGCTGCCACAGTCAATGCTAGTTAACCCTGATATTCCACAGGTTCGGGGCCAGTACAGGGTGAGAATGAAAGGGAACATGTCCCTTATCAGCTGGTCCAACAAAGGACAGTTCTACTTCCTCACAAATGCTTACTCTCCTTTTAAAGAAGGCAAGTACTCTTAAAACATTTATAACCCATTTCACCAGAGACATTCAAAATGAATTGGACTCCTTACTTGTACTATTTTTAGATTCGCTGGTCATGACTGATGTTTTCCTCCCACTAACTGTGACTTCTTGGAGTGAATGTTTTATAACTATAAAGAGAAACTCATTTTAAAAAGGAAGCCAAAGGAGCTGGTTATAACATTAATGATGTGGAGATGCCAGCATTAGACTGGGGTAAACACAGTAAGAAGTCTCACAACACCAGGTTAAAGTCCAACAGGTTTATTTGTTAGCACAAGCCATTAGCTTTTGGAGCACTGCCCCTTCATCAGGTCAGTGGGAGTTCTGTTCACAAACAGGACATATAAAGACACAAACCCAATTTACAAAATAATGGTTGGAATGCACGTCTTTACAGCTAATCAAGTCTTAAAGGTACAGACAACGTAGGTGGAGAGAGGGTTAAGCACAGGTTAAAGAGATGTGTATTGTTTCCAGACAGGACAGTTAGTGAGATTTTGCAAGCCCAGGCAAGCCATGGGGGTTACGGATAGTGTGACATGAACCCAAAATCCCAGTTGAGGCCGTCCTCGTGTGCAGAACTTGGCTATCAGTGTGCTCAGAGACTCTGCGTTGTCGTGTGTCGTGAAGGCCGCCTTGGAAAATGCTTACCTGAAAATCAGAAGCTGAATACCTGTGACCACTGAAGTATTCCTCAACAGGAAGAGAACAGTCTTGCCTGGTGATTGTCAAGCGGTGTTCATTTCATCAGTTGTCGTTTTGTCTGCATGGTCTCGCCAATGTACCATGCCTTGGGACATCCTTTCCTGCAATGTATCAGGTAGACGACGTTAGCCGAATTGCAAGTGTATGTGCTGTGTACCTGGTGGATGGTGTTCTCACTTGAGATTATGGCATTTATGTTGATGATCCAGCACTTGCAGAGGTTGCTATGGCAGGGTTGTGTAGTGTCGTGGTCACTGTTCTCCTGAAGGCTGACAATGGTGTGTTTGAGGATGGCCTTGGTGAGATGTTTGTTTTCATCAATGACATGTTGAAGGCTTTGGAGAAGATGTCGTAACTTCTCTGCTCTGGGGAAGTACTGGACGACAAAGGGTACTCTGTCCGCCATGTCCCGTGTTTGTCTTCTGAGGAGGTTGGTTTGGTTTGTCACTGTGGTGTGCTGGAACTGTCGATCGATGAGTCGAGCGCTATATTCTGTTCTTATGAGGGCATCTTTCAGCATCTGGAGGTGTCTGTTGCAATCCTCCTCATCTGAACAGATCCTGTGTATACAGAGGGCTTGTCCATAGGGGATGGCTTCTTTAACATGTTTAGGGTGGAAGCTGGAGAAGCAGAACACCATGAAGTTATATGTGGATTTGTGGTACAGTGAAGTGCTTGGGGTGACCATCCTTGATGGAAATGTGTGTATGTCGAAGAATGCAACCGATTCCGGAGAGTAGTCCATGGTGAGTCTGATGGTGGGATGGAACTTGTTGATGTCATCACATAGTTATTTAAGTGATTGTTCACCATGAATCCAAAAGGAAGGAAATGTCATTGATGTATTTAGTGTATAGCATCAGTTGAAGGTCCTGTGCGGTGAAGAGGTGACAACTCATCCACTTCATCCTGGACCAGAATGTCTTCACCTTTCAACAAGCAGTTCTTCATCCAGACACAGGTAAAAGCCGTGGGGACCAAATTTGCACCTCAGTATGCCAACATCTTCATGCACAGGTTCGAACAAGGCCAATTCACTGCACACGATTTTCAACCAATGCTATACACCAGATACAGCAATGACATTTTCTTCCCTTGGACTCATAGCGAACAATCACTGAAACAACTATATAATGACATCAACAAGTTCCATCCCACCCATCAGACTTTACATGGACTATTCTCCAGAATTGGTTGCGTTCTTGGACATGCATCTCTATCAAGGTCAGTCATCTCAGCACTTTGCTGTATTGCAAGCCCATGGATAACCTCATGGTGCTCCACTTCTCCAGCTTCCACCCTAAACGTGTTAAAGAAGCCGTCCCCTATGGACAAGCCCTCCGTATACACAGGATCTGCTCAGACACTTTCAGATGATCAGAACATGGCACTTGACTCATTGATCGATAGTTCTAATGCACCACAGCGAAAAACCACACCAACCTCCTTAGAAGACAAACACGGGACGTGGTGGACAGAGTACCCTTCGTCGTCCAGTACTTCCCTGGAGCAGAGAAGCTATGACATCTTCTCCGGCACCTTCAACATGTCATTGATGAAGACATACATCTCGCCAAGGCTATCGCCACACCCCCACTTCTTGCCTTCAAACAACCACACAACCTCAAACAGGCCATTGCCTGCAGCAAACTACCCAGCCTTCAGGAAAACAGTGACCACAACACCACACAATCATGCCACAGCAACCTCTACAAGACTTGCCGGATTATCAACATGGATGCCATCATCACCCATGAGAACACCATGTACCAGGTACACAGTACATATACTTGCAACTCCGCCAATGTATTCTATCTGATACGCTGCAGGAAGGAATGCCCCGAGGCATGGTGCACTGGGGAGACCATGCAGATGCTACGACAATGAATGAATGAACACCGCTCAACAATCATCAGGCAAGAGTGTTCTCTTCCTGTTGGGGACCACTTCAGCGGTCACGGGCATTCTGATCTTCAGGTAAGCATTGTCCAAGACAGCCTTCACCACACACGATAACTCAGAGTCGCTGAGCAGAGACTGATAACCAAGTTCCGTACACATAAGGACAGTCTCGACCAGGATCTTGGGTTCATGTCACATTATCTTAAACCCCTCAATCTGCCTGGGCTTGCAAAATTTCACTAACTGTCCTGTCTGAAGACAATACACATCTCTTTAACCTGTGCTTAACCATCTCTCCGCCCACGTTGTCTGTACTTTTAAAACTCGATTACCTGTAAAGACTCACACTCCAACCATTATTTTGTAAATTGAGTTTGTGTCTTTATATGCACTGTTTGTGAACAGAACTCATACTTAACTGATGAAGGGGCAGCACTCCAAAAGGTAGTGGCGGCTTGTGCTACCTGTTGGACTTTAACCTGGTGTTGTGAGACTTCTTACTGTTATAGCACTAATGACCAGAGCTCTGGATTATTTTCGTGGCACACTTGATGTCACCCATGCTCCAGATACTTTAGGATTTGTAACTAATACAACTTAGCATATTTAGAAGAATAGTATAAGGGTTTAATTATGGTTTTTAGTCACTGTCCAAAACTCTGTTCCCTAACTGCCAATTCCATCCCTTTCCCTGGCGATAACCTGAGATCAAATCAATCTTTGTGTGACATTTAATCATAAGTTAAGCTTCTGTCCTCATATATGCACTATCACTAACAAAGCCAGGGACCTGGATTCAATTCCCACCTTGTGTCACAGTCTGTACAGAGTCTGCACGTTTTCCCTGTGTCTTTGTGGGTTTCATCCGGATGCTCCAGTTTTTTCCCACAGTCGGAAAGACATGCTGGTTAGGTTCATTGCCCATGGTAAATTCTCCCTCAGTGCATCTGAATAGGTGTTGGAGTGTGGCGACTGGGGAATTTTCACAATAACTTCATTGCTGTGTTAATGTAAGCCTACTTGTGACACTAATAAATAAACTTAAACCTACTTCCACCTTTTAATGTCGTTCAACTTCACTCACCTCAGCCCCAGTATTTCTTTGGTGACATTTCAGTTATTCAGTACTGGATGTAAGATCAGCAGGCTGGTAATTTAGCAACAGTCAAGGTGCCAAGAGAGATGGTGGAATAGAGTTGGGCGTCACCAGCCTGCATGTGGAAAATTAACACTTCTGAGGTGATGTCACTGGGGGGGGGGGGGGGGGGCAGCACGTGGATGAGAAATTTTATAGATAGAAAGCCAAGACAAACTAGTGTTGGAAATGAGACGAGGATAACCCAGAATCTTAACCAGCAGTGATGAGACTTGATAGCAGTTTGTCAAAGATCTTCCAACTCAAAGGTGGTGTACAACAGGGATGTGCTATCTCCACAGTAGGTTTCTGACTTTTCGCTGAAGCTGTCTTCAAAGGCATAGAAGATCTACGAGTCATAGCATTGCTGGGTTGAAATGAGATGAGCAGATGGCACTACACTGAGTGCAAAGTCAGAAGAAAGGCTGCAGTAAACTGTAAACAAAGGGAAAGCAAGGAGTGAAGAACATGGATTAGGAATGAATGTGAGGAAGATCAGGATAATGGTGATGAGCAGAGACCTAACCCCAGAATAAAAACCACCTGACTTTTAAGTGGCATCTGGACAAATACATGAATCGGATGGAGATACAGTGATATGGTCCCCGGAAGGATAAGGGTTTTTGTTCAGATATGAAGCATGGTTGGTGCAGGCTTGGAGGACCAAAGAGTCTTTTCCTGTGCTGCAATTTTCTTTGTTCTAACTCCGAAAGTGAAAACTGAAGTAAATGGACAAGTGCAGGAGCAAGTGAAAAGATTCACATACCTTGTGCGTATCGTGAGTGAGGGAGATGTGATTCTGAGATCCGAAGGAGAATTGGGATAACAAAGACCAGCCTTGTCAGAATGAAGGATAAGTTAATATTAAAAAAAACTAAACCTGAATCTTGGTGAAAAAATGCTAAGGTAGCAACCCATACTATTGGCAGAGTATGCCAAACAGTATCACAAAGAAAAGCTCGTATTAAATGATTGCAGTGATTTTGGAGAGGATCAAAGTTCAGAAGCACTAAGCGTTAGAGCAGCCAAAGGTGGAAATAGTTAGACAGTAGTGAGGAGAAGCTCCCTGGCTAGTCAATCTCAAGTGTGTAGTGGAACTTTGGCTCTGAATGAAAGGACTACAGGGCAAGTTTAATTGGGTGGCTCTTTACTACAATCCTCTTACGAGAGATGAGAATCTAGGACGGTAATTGAAATTCCAGTTCCTGTAACCTACATTTTTCTCTCCAGCCTACAAGCTCCCTTGCTAGCTCTTTGAATAAGACTGCTCACTTTAGATGTGTCTCCTGAGTGAAGTCTGTGGAGGAGAAGCTTCTTGCAACTTGTGCTGCTTTTCAAATCAAAAGCAAAGACATTGTTTGTGCAATGAGCAGATAATCGCATTTTCAAGACTACACGTCAGTTTTCCAAACCTATTAAATCCTCAGTTGTTCGTATCATGATTAGCTGGAAATGTTAACAGTTGCAGTAAATAATTACTTTCTTAGCATTATCAAATATTTTTTATTCTAACAGGTGTCATAATTCGAAGGAAGAGTGGAGAGATTCGCTGTCCTTTAGCAGTCGAGGCTTTTGCTGCTCATCTTGGCTATATCTGCAAATATGATGATAAATATAGCAAGTGAGTTCACACAGGAATACTGCAATGTTTATCTGCTAGCTTCGAAATCTGTAATACTTCTCTAAGAACCTGCATCAAATGTGACTGCAGGTTCTAAAAATTATGGTTTAAAACATATTTACCTACTCTTGGCTCCAGAATAATTCTATGTAATAGGTTACTTTATGTGAGACCTCAAGACATTAGCATTAGAACATAAGAACATAAGAAATAGGAGCAGGAGTAGGCCATCTAGCCCTTCGAGCCTTATCATGAAGAGTGCAAAACACAGCAAGAAGCAAATAAAATATGGGACCTACAGTTGTGTAGAAGGATCATTTGGATCTTTAAACATTAATTGTATATCTCTCAGATGCTGCCAGACCTGCTGAGATTTTCCAGCATTTTCTGTTTTAATTTCCAATTTCCAGCATTTGCAGTGTAGGGTATTAGTTTGATCTCATACACTCAAATTCTTGAAGGATAATTTGGGAATATAGCTGGACAATTTACAAAGAACCAAAATTAAACATGGAAGGCGCAATGTGATTTTTCCCAATTAACAAAGATTCAGAGGTTGATATAATGAGAATTTTTGAAGATAACGCCCTCAAATATTTTTGTTTTGTATCTTCCTCCATTCATCCAGCAACCAGAATCTAAAGAAGTTAATGTTTCCATCTCCTGAGAGGGCAGCTTCCTGTTCCATGCTTTTTCTGGTGAATTGTTATCAAGTCTTTGCTTTCTTCTGCAAAATCACATCTGATTCCAAAGGTTTCAGTCTTGATGCTCTGTTTATTGTCCTGATAGTTATGCTAATCAGATGTTGTCAGTGATGATCACAGCTGGAAAATAACTTGTCTTGGAAATTACAGTGTTGTTGGCTCAATGTGGTGCAATTGAAATTTTCAGAACTATTAACTTTCCTCCCTGCCTTCAGTTCTCCGGTCCCCAATTCTCAAATCTATTTCTCCTAGCTTCTAGTTCCTGATTTTTCAGATAAATGATTGTGTCAGAATGAAGGAGCTGAATTGAGCACTGTAATCAGAAGGAACCAATCTGACTTAAATAAGTACTTGTGATAGCACATTCTGTTTATTGCCAAGGATAGGACCTTTTTTTATGGAGCCTTTTCTCATTTGTGTCGGCAGTAGTTTGGCAGGATTTTTGGTTTTAGCACCGTTTTTAAAAAAGTGATACAAATGTGAACAAACAATATAGCAATTATACCAAAGCCAGGAGATGCCAAAAACATGAATTGCATTTCTACAGAGCCATTTGCGGTTACTGGATGCTCCAAAGCATCTTGTAACCAACAAACAAAAATTTAACCATTACCCCTTGACATCCGATAGCATTACTATCACTGATTTAAACAACGCCCTGGAGGAGGAGACTCCACAAATATTCCAATCCTCAATGATGGGGCAGCTTAGCACACAGTGCAAAAGACAAGGCTGAAGCATTTGTGACACTTTTCAGTCAGAAGGACAAGGGGATGATCCATCTCAACCTCTGCCAGAGGTGTCCAGCAACACAGATCCCAGCCTTCAGCCAATATGATTCATCTCATGTGATATCAAGAAGTGAAAGCACTGGGTATTGTAAAGGATATGGACCCTGACAATATTCCAGTAATAATCCTGAAGACTTGTGCCCCAGAGCTTACTGCCCCCTTGGCCAATCAGTTCTCTTACAGCTACAAGGATGTTGCCAGCAATGTGGAAAATTGCCCAGTTAAGTCCTGTACACAAGTAACCGGATAAATCCAACCCAGCCAATTACTACCCGTCAGTCTACTCAGTCGCCAGTAAATTGATGGAAGGGGTCATCAACAGCGCGATTGAATGGCACTTAATTAGCAGTAACCTTCTCACTAATGCTCAGTTTGGGTTGCACCAGGGTTACTCAACTCCTGACCTCATTACAGTCTTGGCTTAAACATGGACAAAAGAGCTGAACGCCACAGGTGAGGTGCAAGTGACTGCCCTTAATATTAAGGTCACATTTGCCATCAAAGCATCCTAGCAAAGCTGAAGTCAATAGGAATCAGGAAAACTCACTGCTGGTTAGAGTCATACCAAGTACAAAGGAAGATGGATGTGGTTGTTGGAGGCCAGTCATCTCAGTGAAAATATCATTGCAGGAGTCCTTCAGGGTAGTGTCCTAGGCCTAACCATCTTCGGGTGCTTCATCAATGACTTTCCCTCCGTCATAAGGTCAGAAGAGGGGATCTTCACTGATGATTGCTCCAATTGCAACATCTTTTGAAGTAGTCCATGTCCAAATGCAACAAGATGTGGAGATGCTGGTGTTGGACTGGGATAAACACAGTAAAAAGTCTCTCAACACCAGATTAAAGTCGAACAGGTTTATTTGTAGCAAATGCCACTAGCTTTTGGAACTGGCTGTTCCTTCATCAAATGGGTGGGAGTTCTGATCACAAACAGGGCATAAAGACACAAACTCAATTTACGTGAATAACGATTGGAATGTGAGTCTTTACAGCTAATCTTAAAGGTACAGACAATGTGAGTGGAGAGAGCATTAAGCACAGGTTAAAAAGATGTCTATTGTTTCTAGACAGAAAATTGGAGTTATACGAAGTACAAAGGAAGATGGTTGTGGTTGTTGGAGCTCAGTCATCTCTGAGAATGTTGTGTGTCGTGACACGACAACACAGTCACTGAGCAGAGACTGATAGCCAAGTTCTGTGCACATGAGAATGGCCTCAACCGGGATCTTGGGTTCATGTCCACAACTTGCCTGGACTTGCAAAATCTCACTAATTTCCCTGTCTGGAAACTATACACATCTCTTTAATCTGTGCTTAACCCTCTCTCCACTCACATTGTCTGTACCTTTAAGACTTGATTAGCTGTAAAGACTCGCATTCCAATCATTATTCATGTAAATTGAGTTTGTGTCTTTATATGCCCTGTTTGCGAATAGAACTCCCACTTGTCTGATGAAGAAACAGCCAGTTTCGAAAGGTAGTGGCGTTTGCTACAAATAAACCTGTTGGATTTTAACCTGGTGTTGTGAGACTTCTTACAAATGCAACAAGACCAGAAGAATATTCAGGCTTGGGCTGGCCAGTGGTGGGTAACATTCACACCACAAGTGCTAGACACTGATCACATATAACAAGAGCAAATCTAACCATTGCCCTATGACATTCAGTGGCATTACCATCGCTGAATTCCCCCACTGTCAACATCCTGGGGGTTGGCATTGACCAGAAACTGAACAGGACTAATCATATAGATAGTGTGGTTATAAGAGCGGGTCAAAGGCTAGGAATCATGTAGTGAATAACTTACCTGACTCCACAAAGCCTCTCCACCATCTACAAGGCACATGTCAGGAATGTGATAGAATACTCTCCCACTTGCCTGGAGGGGTGCAGCTCCAACAACATTCAGGAAGCTCAATACCTTCCAGGACAAAGCAGTTGCTTGATTGGCACATTTTACATAAACATTCACTCTCACCATCACTGACACTGTAGGAGCAGTGTTATCATCTACAAGCTGCACTGCAGGAACTCACCAAGGCTCCTTAGATAACACCTCCCAAAGCCATGACCTCTGATATCTGGAAGGACAAAGGCAGCAGATACATGGGAACACCACCACCTGGAAATTCTGAGCCACTCACCATCCTGAGTTGGAAATATATGGCTGTTTCTTCATTGTCACTGGGTCAAAAACCCAAAACTCCCTAACAGCACTGTGGGTGTACCTACACCACATGAACTGCTGTATTCAAGAAGGCAGCTCACCACCATCTTCTCAAGGTCAACAGGGATGGGCAATGAGAGCTACATTCCTTGAATGAATAAAAAAATTCTCAACCTTGTGTTTAAATTCTTGCATGTGCAATCCCTCCTCAGATATCTATATTGTAAACAGTGCTACACTTTCTCCCATTTTACCTCACATCATTGATTGTTATGCTTTTAGTATTATGATTCTATTTGAAATTCCCCCTCAAAACTCACTCTGCCTGTTAAACAACCTGTTCTCTTAAGACCCTTGAGACCTATTTTAGTTATGGTGTTGGTCAGTCAACCCCATTCCTTCCATGGCTGTTTTTTAAGCACTCTATGCATTTTTATGTTTAAGATGCTATCATGAATGCAGCTGTTAGCTTGATTTTTTTTTTTCCCCAATACCAATGCTAAGGAGAGCCTTCTGATACCAAGACCACCTCACCTCTGGATACTCATGAGAAAATCAGCAAGTATTGTCCTTCATCCACAACAATAACAGCTCAATTCTTCAGAAAAACGAGGCAGGCTAAGTTATTACAAGAGTTTCTGTTTTTTATTCATTCATGGCACATGGGTGTCACCGGCTGGCCAGCATTTATTGCCCACTCGTAGTTGCCCTTGTTCAACAATGGTTTCATGGTCATCAGTAGATTCTTAATTCCAGACTTATTGCGTTCAAATTCCACCATCTGCCGTGGTGGGATTTGAACCCTGGTCCCCAGAACATTAGCTGAGTTTCTGGATTAATAGTCTAGCGATAATACCTCTCAGCCTCTTGCGTACAGCAGTAACTTGTTTAGACTGTGCTCTGTTTTCACCCACTAATTTTATAGATTAATCTAATTTTGTTTCTCAGTAATGACATTATCTATCCAATGGATCTGATGCCAGTAATTTAGTGGTTGGCTGCTGGAGTACATTTCCTCCCCCCCCGAATTAAAAGTGATTCTGCAGCCTCAAGTAGTTTTGTATTTCATTTTGTAGAGGTTTGAGCTTGAAGATTAGCATTACTTTCTGAACTTTCAGTTGTGGCAAACCAATTTGTAGAATTTAACAATGTACAGGAGGAAATTATAGTCAGTCACAAATCATTTACACAGAAGAATGCATAAGAAATTTCTACACAGGTTATTCATCCCACATCCTTTCTTCAAAACAACTGCACAGGAAGTGACTGTTCAGTTTTCAGTTCAGTTTCATGCCCCTTGGAGTGATAATGCCAGCAGCACAAGTGCTAAGGTCAAATTGTTGCACTGTGCCCATAGGGCTAAACCACATCTCATAGCCATGTCCTAAACATTTTTTAAATACCTCACTGTCGAGCTAAAAAGAAATCTTGCTCACCAGGAGAGAGAGTCCCATGCCAGTTTGAGTAAGTTGATTTGAAGACTTCTGTTGGCCTTTATAGCGAAGGGGATAGAATATAAAAGTAGGGAGGTCTTGCTGCAACTGTACAGGGTACTGGTGAGGCCGCAGCTGGGGTACTAAATGCAGTTTTGGTCGCCGCACTTGCAGAAGGATATAGTGGCCTTGGAGGGAGTGCAGAGAAGGTTCATTAGGCTGATACCGGAGATGAGGGGGTTAGCCTTTGAAGAGAGACTAAACAGCCTTCTAAACTCCAACGAGTACAGACCCAGTCTGAGGGGGGAATCTTACAGAGATCTACAAGATAATGAAGGGGATGGATAGGGCTACCTCACTGAATATGTTTAAGTCATGGGTAGATAGGTTTCTGACAGACGGGGGAATTAAGGGTTATGGGGAGAAAGCGGGAAAGTGGAACTGAGCCACTTCAGATCAGCCATGATCTTATTGAATGGCGGGGCAGGCTCGAGGGGCTAGATGGCCTACTCGTGCTCCTATTTCTTATGTTCTTATATTAATTTGAGTATATAAATGTTCATATGAACACAATGTATGTACTCCTGTAATTGAGTTTGTTCTTTTCACAGGTACTTTATATCTCACAAAGCTAACAAGACCTGGCAGCAAGTGTTTTGGTTTGTACTCAGTATCACCGTCAATAACTCATACATCTTGTACAAGATGTCAGAAGCATATCTTGTCAGGCGCTACACTCGGGTACAGTTTGGTGAAAGACTGGTCAAAGAGTTGCTAGGGATTGAGGAGTATCTCCCCTCAGAGTGATAATGCTGGCAGAGCAAGTGCCAAGGTCAAATTGTTGCACTGCATCCACAGGGCTAAACCATATCTCACACCCATGTCCTAAATATTTTTTAAATATTTCACTGTCCAGCTTTTACTTGAAATTTGCAGCAAACGCCCATTAACTCCCAGCTCTGCCACGGAATAACCAGGCCAACTGGCAACTGAGGACCGCACACCATTTGTAAGGAATCTGGAAGCTGGTACTGCCATTGAAAGCAACCTGGAAAATCCAGATGTAACTTATCTTCTGATGTAAGTGCTGCTGCAGGCAACTGAAGATGAATGATGTTCAACTTGACCATACCTGGTACAATAACATAAGGTTTGGAAAATGTGGTCCAAATTGTGGCTTTTTTAAAATATACTCAGAGAGGGAAAATGCACACTTTTTTATACACAAACTGCAAGTGTGGGAAATATCAATCATCGCAAAGTATCTTGTAATTTCTTTTTTAAACAGCAAGAATCTTAATGAACAACATAGTTTATAATTTACACCTTCATAAGAGTATTGTGTTCTGTAACACATCAGCACTTAATTCACACCTCACTCTAATGCAATCTAACAGCCCTGTATAGATATTTATAATGAAAGACTTATTATGCATTCTGAATGTTTACATTGAAATAGTTATTATATCATGTTCCGAATTCAGTCTGTGAGATGTACTGCATTTAGTGGATCCTGCACCAGAGATGAATTATGTTTATTCACTGTTCTTTATCACTGCAGAGGATTAGACAATGTTGCTTAGAACACTAAATCCTTAGATCATGTACATGGATATAGTTTAAAACAAAACTATGCCTTTTGGGAGTCAAAGTTCAGTTGCTTAGCTGAGCCGTTAGATGCAGCAGGATTATGGTAGTGAGATAACGTGCCATTGTATGAATGCAGTGGATGGGTTAGCTGGTGGAAACTGCTTCCTAGAAGTATCTTGCCAGCTGTAAAACAGTGGGAACTGATGGCTAGAGTGGAGTTTGTGTCCGTACGTAAACTGTAGTAATCATAAAGGAGAATGAAGGGTATTGTGCAATTCTAAAATCTCTGGTTTGGAGACAGCATGTAGAGTTACTGTCTGCTTTTATGTGGGGTCCATGTTCTGTTTCTTTGATTTGCATTCAAGCAATGTATGTCTCAATAAAAGTGCCCTGTATATTACAAAATGTTGTATTTAAAATATAAAAGTGTATGTTACAATTTACAATAAAGTCAACCTGGAGAACTGTGACTGAAAGTTCTGTTGTTTTGCAGTAAGCACCTGAACTGGAATTAACTGCTTAATATCAGGTGAGTAGAAAAGCTAATCATAACTGCTGGAAAAACACAGACACTGGCATAGTAACGCTGATGGGAGTGTGTGGGACAATCACACTATTACTGTTGGAAGACTGTGGGACATTGTTGCACTGATAGGAGATATAGGAAAATCACAGAATCACTGACAGAAGAGTATGGGGCTATCTCGATATAACTGACAGGACAGTAACAAATGGTCAAAGAGTAGGGAAACAGCTCACTGCAGTACCAGTAAAAGACCGGACGCGAACTTAGTGATTCAAACTGCTGTGCCTCAGAAAAGCAGCCAACATAACAACTCACCTCAGACATACTCTCTTCCACCTTCTTCCATTGGAAAAAAGATACAAAAGTCTGAGATCACGTACCAACTGACTCAGAACAGCTTCTTCCATGCTGCCATCGGATTTTTGAATGGATCTCTTGTATTAGGTTGATCTTTCTCATATCCTAGCTATGGCTGTAACACTACATTCTGCACTCCTCTCCTTCTCCCTTAGTACTCTATGAACAGTATGCTTTGTATAGTGCGCAAGAAACTACATTTCACTATCATAACATATGTCAATAAATCAAATCTAAGAAAACTAGCAGGATCAGTTACAGCACACAATGAGCAACAAAACTGAATTTTAGCACATTGTGTTATCAGAAGAAAAAAAAGTGCCCAATAGGAGCTTGTGGCACACTACTTGTAGTGCCTCTTAGAATTATGGCTACTTCAGGTACTTTTCTGTATTGGCGTCATTTTGACAGTGTTAGGAGTTGTATATATAGTCAAAGCACATCATTGAAGTAGCTGTATCGGGGTTTGCTCATTTTTTTTTGCTAGGAATACATGTCTTTCGTTTTTAGTGATGTGGAGATGCTGGCATTGTACTGGAATAAACGCAGTAAGAAGTCTCACAACAACAGGTTAAAGTCCAAAGGTTTATTTGGTAGCAAATGCCACTAGATTTCGGGGCTTTGCCCCTTCATCAAGTGAGTGAGGAGTTCTGATCGCAAACAGGGGATATAAAGACACTCATTCAGTTTACAGAATACTGATTAAAACGCGAGTCTTTACAACTAATCAAGTCTTAAAGTTGCAGATAATGTGAGTGGAGATAGCATTAAGCATAGGTTAAAGAGATGTGTATTGTCTCCAGACAGGACAGTAACTGAGATATTGCAAGCCCAGGCAAGTCATGGGGGGTTACAAATAGTGTGACGTGAACCCAAGATCCTGGTTGAGGCTGTCCTCAAGTGTGCCAAGCAGGATGTAGCCAAGTTCCACACACGAGGATGGCCTCAATCGGTATCTTGGGTTCATGTCACACTATTTATAACCCCCATGACTTGCCTGAGCTTGCAACCTCTCACTAACTTTCCTGTCTGGAGACCATATACATCTCTTTAACCTATGCTTAATGCTATCTCCACTCACATTACAGCTAATCAAAGTCTTAAATTGCAGATAAAGACTCGCACTCTGATCAGAACTCTCAGCCACCAGACGAAGGGGCAGAGCCCTGAAAGCTAGTGGCATTTGCTACCAAATAAACCTGTTGGACTTTAACCTGGTGTGAGACTTCTTTCTTTGGTTTTTAATGACATCAGTTGACATCTGGAGCACCAGGCCTGTCCTTGCTTTTCCTGTCGATGCATTTTGCTAAAGGTATATCTTGTCAAGCAGTGACATAATGGGTAGGATTTTCTGGCTGCACTTGTCCTGATACCAGCCTGAGGTCAATAGACTTTTCCCTTTTCCAAAGTCTTTTCCCATGTGCCTCCAGCTCCCTGTGACCACCCCCCTGCCCCGCCCCAGTCTACTACCTGATTCCTGTGGCCGGTGGAATGGGAAAATTTGTCATTTTTTTTAGGTCCCCTCATTTCATGAATAGTTTACTTGTAATGGGCAAAAGTTCCAGAAAAATTACAATTTTTCAAGTCTTGAATGCACAAGCACCTGGGGAAAAAAAATCAGTAATATAATTCAGCCCAGTGTGAAGGCTATTCAGGTCTGACTCATGATTTTAAAATAATGTTCATGGGGATGGTGAGCTGCTGCTGCAGGCTGTGAGGTGAGGGTGCACCAAATGCCAGGGAGCTCCAAGATTTTTAACTAGTAACAATGAAAGAGCAAGCAATGTTTCCCATCTGCCACACAACTGCAGGTGGTTGTGCTACCCTGTGCTTACTAGCCTTGTTCTGTTAGGAACTGGGGTTTGGGAGACACTGCCCAAGTCTTGGTGAGTTGGTGTAGTGCAGCTTGTAGCTGGTACATACAGCAGCCATAATGCACTTGTGTTAGAGGGTGTGAATGGTTAAGATAATGGATGGGATATTAGGTGAACTAAAAGCAATATTTATTCCAATGTTTAAAAAAACTTTTCCCACATTTCTTCCAAGGGGTCAGGATAAATGGCAAATACTGGCATTGGAATTATGATGGTTACTGCCATAAAAAATTTAGCACTAAAACCACAGTACATCCCCCTCCCCTTCAAAATCTTTCAATTGAGCAATGTACTGTAAGTTTCCAGTACACCCTCAGGTGACTTGGGGTACTGAACCCATAGGTTCAGTGTTTGCTCATACAATACCAAGGGAGTAATGCACTGTCAACTTTTGGATGACAAACAAACAAACATCCCTCATCAGTAGCCACAAAACATGCTATGAGATTATCTGAAGAATAGGGGGTATCACATTGCACTGCTGCTGCACAGCACCAGGGTTCAATTCCAGCCTCGGGTGAGTGGGTGGAGTCTGCACGTTTTCCTCCCACAGTCCAAAGATGCTGGTTACATGCATTGGCCGTGATAAATTCTATGCTAAATTGTCCCATAGACACGGGGACTAGCTAGCGTAAATATGTGGGGTTAGAGAGATAGGGCCTGGATGGGTTGTGGTCAGTGCAGACTTGATGGGCTGAATGGCAGCCTCCAGTGAATTCTCCCCATTGTCCTGGTCAGCACTCATCCCTCAACCAACATCAAACATTATCTAATCATTCCATTACCATTTATAGAACCTATCCATGTGCAAATTGGCTGCTGCATTTCCTACATTAAAACAATGTCCAGGTTGAAATGCAATGTCTTTCACAACCTTGGGATGTCTCAAAGCATCAGAAATGCAAGTTATTTCTCTCTCAACATTTAACTATGTTAATATAATTTACAAAAATATGAGAAAATGGAATTTAAAGGTATAAAGTTTATTAAAGTTAATTCATTTTCAAAGATGCTTTCCATCACATCTATAAAAAGTATGAGCAAGATCATGCTTTGTAGATTAGTGAGAAAAATGCAGGAAGAGTCATTCTATGAGCTGATGGCACTGTTGTCATTTTCGAACACTCCATAGTGACATCATTGCGCACAACACTAACGTTACTCTTTACAAAAGTCACTCGAATTGGGCATTAAGAAAAGAAATTACAGTATTTTACAGAAAAAAAATCAATACAGTTACAAGTCACTTCAAAACAAAAGCAAGTCCAATGTCTTCTGGAGACAACCTAAAGCACTGGAATTGGAGAGTTCTCCATCCTTCCACTGATCCCCTTCGCATTTTGCGAATAGCAAAGGCTTTTAATAATGGGATTTTTTTTTCTCTTTGTTAGGAGGAAATACTTTCAGTATTTAAAATTCCAAGATTATTAAAAATTATAAATGAAAAGGATGAAGCTCTTCTACAGAATGAACTTTGGCACACTGTGGCATGTAAACATTTTATTTGAAAAATACCATCAAACCCCACGTTCAGCAGCAGTAAAATCTATCGTTCCAAGAATGAACTTGGAAGTTTCACGGTGTAAGTTTCTGCTTTTAAAGCTGGTAATAAAAACATTGTCTGCCCTTTCACATAAACAACAAAGACATGGAAGATTGAATGAAGCAGAGATTGAAATGAGACAGAGCAAGGAAGTGACGAGATATAGCTGGAGAGGGGCAAGCAAGAGATAAAAGAGACATGGGGGGGGTCTGGGGAAGACAGGCAGCGAGACGTTTCTTATTTTAATCATCCTTTGATATTCTGACTGTGCCAGACACTTTTATTGCATTGTGGTCACTAAATCTGAAAACAGTGTCACCTGACAAGACAGTCATCAATTTGATAAACTAAATAAATATAAATGGAATAAGGCTTTACAGAAGACTGATACTAAAAGACATACTTGCTACCAAAAGTGATCTTGGGAAGCAGCGGCACACAAACCTTTAAGTTGCCTACTGCTTTCAGTTCACTAAGCGATCATTTTATAAAAATTCCTTTTAAGTCTTCAAATGACAAGCATAAATAAAATGAAAAAAGTACTGTCATTGCTGAAGGTGCGCTTGTGATCACCTAGAAATTTGACTTTGTTGTTACTTGTCCTGGGATAGGCAAGGCAACTGTTAGACACCACTTTGAAAATGTCAACGCAAAATAAGCTACCAGGTGAATTGTTGGATGGTTTTACAGTAAGTGCAGGCTGGAATCACAAACAAAAGGAATGATGTTGGTGAATTACAGTCACTTAACACAGCTACTTACATAATAAATATAAAATACTTCTGAATTGTCTTTGATCCATTAAATAACAATTAGCAATGTGTGTTTGTGCCTTGCAATTTCAGGGTTACACCCCCCATCTACCCCAAGCACAGAAAGGATTAAGAAGTGCTGAGGTTTAGCTGAGCATAACAAAGACATACTGAGTTACAACTACAGCATGTGGCTCTGTTTTCTTTTGGATATTGTTTCATTTCCCTACATCATTCTCGTTTTGTTCGATTAATTCTTCACGGCTTACAAAATTAATCATACGCTGAATTACAGTTAAGGAGTTTGCACACCCTGCAGTGAAAATTGAACTACAGAAAAAAAAACAGTAGCTTCGCATTTGGACAACAGTCGATACAAAAATTAATCACAAAAAGACTAAATAACGTGATTTCTGAAACACTACAGAGCCGGACACCATCTTCTTTAGAGACGCAGATGTTTTGTGCTCGTAAGCAGCCTTCATTATCAGTGCAGTGCATTTCCTATAAAACAAAAATCCAATCTGGGAAACGTCCACAACAGAAGGACTGAAATGGTTCTTGTTGTGAATGGAAGTGTGTGTATTTAAGATCAGAAGGGAGGGAGATGGGACTTTGCTAAATGAAAAGAAAGATATATAAGTACAGAGTACTGAAACCAACAAGTTTAGAAACTTGATACATTAATTAAAAAAAAAGATGTCATGTGGAACTCTTTCAAAGATCGAGGTATATGGTTGAATGCAAACTTGATTTACCAATTTAAATATAGTCCACATTGAAAGTTCCAAATGTAATGGTCCAGATGTATTACTGCTGTAAATTAAGTGTGAATTTCCACTGCTGTGAAAGGGATGGATTGCAGACTTCTACAGTGAGCCCGCCACTCCTGGCGTTTCGACTGTCCAGACACAGATTGCTGCCAACGTGTCTTAGTTTCGAGTTGTTCTCAATTTGTTCCCATTTCTGTAAAGAATATCACCGGGGGAGGTTAGTGTGCCAAATGCATTATAAAATCAGCTCAAAATTACAAATTATTTACACCAGTGAAGCTGGTCCTTTAGCCAACAGGTCTGCATTGGCATTTAGGCTCCACATTCTCCACATGCTTATCCAGCTTTCTATTAAATGCATCTGCGCTATTCATCTCAGCTACTCATTGTGGTAGCCGCTTCCATATTCTCACCACTCTGCGTAACAAGACTTTTGGCTAAGATCAAGTGTCAGATGGGGTGCAATGCCTTTTCTTGGATTATGTTTCTCTTTTTTGTGGGGACCGTGAATTGGATTCAATTGGAATTTGGTTTTTGGAGCAAGCAAGGAGATGGATTAAGGTCTTGCCCTGTCCACTCTGCACACTGGCTTTGTAATTTTAAGAATGGAGTAAAATTTAAAAACAAAACAAGGTTTGTCCTTGCAATATTCTACTCCAGTGATTGCCAACCTTATATATCTCATGGCAGACCTCTAGACTATAAAAAGATTTTGAGGTACACCTATTTTTCCTGAATGCTGCCCAGCTAAATTTTTTTTGGGTGATTTTCAGCTGTGTTTGATGTCGGAGAGAACAACAAGGCAGAAAATCCAGAGAGAATCAGGAAATACGGGTTTCTGTGGTTTATTGTGCGTATCTGGGTACTGATTCCACCGTAATAACACTGAGTGCTGATAGCTTCAGTTCCAGCAAGCGCAAAACCTGAGCCAGGGACTTAGAACAATGTCAACAATACAATATAAATGTAAAACAGGGTTTCTGCACCCATTTGGAGCTTTAGCTTTTTATGTGGGCGCATGGGGGCCTTTGTCTTCAGCTCCAAGTTCTGTTGGTCATGCGTATGGGCCTGACCAACAAAAAACGTCAAAACCACGCACACTTGGCCCTTTCCCAGCCTCTGCATGTCCTAGAGTCACAGAGTCATAGAGGTTTACAGCATGGAAACAGTCCTGCGGCCCAACTTGTGCATGCCACCCTTTTTTTCAAACCCCTAAGCTAATCTCAATTGCCCACATTTGGCCACATCCCTCTATACCCATCGTTCCCATGTATCTGTCCAATTGCTTTTTAAAAGACAAAATTATACCCACCTCTACTACTACCTCTGGCAACTTGTTCCAGACACTCACCACCCTCTATGTGAAAAGACCACCCCTCTGGACTCTTTTGTATCTCTCCCCTCTCATCTTAAACTTTTAAATGGGGGTCCTGAAGTTCATCAGGTCTTGCAGCTGCCAAAAACAGCTGAAGATGAAGGTTAATTTTAGTTTAATTAAATGAGTTTTTAATCATTTTGAATCTTTCGTCATGGCACACTTGGGAGGTTGTCTTTGCTGCATACTAGTGTGACAGTACTGTGCCTTTGAAAAAGGTATTTGTCATGTTTTTGAGCAGGATCTGTTATAGCATTTTTATTATTGGAGACATTCTGGATCCAGCAGCATTAAACTGTTCCTGCAGCAACATAATTCATTTTAATTGATGCACTATTTGTTTTAATCTGAACTAATGCAGAGTTCTGTTTTGTGTTTACCCCCATGGGATATTTCAGAGTGGGGTCTGATTAGCGTTAATCGACAGGTACGGTCATATGGATATAGTTGGGCTTACACAGAGAACTCAAACTTAATCTGCTTTTTGGGAGAAGAAATGCCTCTCTTTTCCCCCTCACTGAGGTCTTGAGATGGAATCTGCCGAGAAATAAGCCTTTTTCGCAGAGATTCTATTGTTTACGGGTGGAGTTTTCTCTGGAAGTTGCTACATGAGAATTAGAAGACAAGTGTCTGTGTGGATCACTCTCCAGAAGTGTCAAAAGCTAGAAATCTAGTACCTGTATAAGTAGCTTTGGTTTCTATGCTAACTGGTTTTAAAGAAGGGATTCATGTCTGTGAGGGAACACTGCTAAATTCCCCTTGATTAGAGGAATAGCTAGCTGTTAAGAATTATATTTTGTCATGAATTATGTATTTCAATTGGTAAAAATTATGCTAATTATTTTTGTTATATTCTGTGTTCTTAACTAAAGTTTGTTTAGATAAAAGTTTCCTAGCGGGTCACTTGAATCATACCTGGAGTGAAACAACTTATGCTCACCCTAATGCCAAAATCAAAAGTTAGGGTCAAGGCTAAATTAACAAAATACTTTGGATTTCTCACTTGGCCCTTACAGCAATGTTGGGAACCACTGTTATATTTTTACAAAAGTATACAGCACTGTAGGAATACAGGTATATCTTTACTTTGGAATAAAAAAAACTTTGGAGTAGGGGATAACATTAAGGCATAGCAAGAATTAGATAATGTTTGCTAACATCTGTATAGGGGTAACAAAGCATCACTCAGCATTAACTTCAGTTAGCTTTGAGGCGGATAGAAATTGTACATGCACATGGTGTGTGGAATACATTCGAGTTTCTAGGAATAGAACTGCATATATTGTTGGGTATGAAGTCTTAATCATATGTGAAACAATAACACTGTTCCTAACTTTTACAAAACTCTGATTAAAATGCTAAGGATTATCCAATAAGCAACCTGCTGTTACAACATCTGTTACCTACCTGTCTGCTGTCATTGTCTCTGCAGCCTTGTAACTTTATAAGAGAACCAGCAACCCGGTCCACCACAGTAAGGCACAAATCCATGTGTTTCACCGACTTGCCTTTTGTGAGTGCCCATTCCTGACCAAATAAAACCCAGAAAGACAAAAGTGAAAATCAGACAGATGTTACAGGCAAGACTGTTATATACCATTCCCCCAACATGCTAACCCCACTCCATACAACAGTGAACTTGTAACTCAAAGGCAGTCTATATAAAGGCTCATCCATAGCAAGCCAGGAAACTAAATTCATTATGTCTGATGATTTGTGGGCTGAGAAAAAGTGACTGTGAAGTATGTTGTACGGTCTAAATTAGGCAGGTTTAACTCATGTCCTTCAGGCAAGAGGAACACAGCACCCTTGCCTGGTCTGGGCCTATACATGACTTCAATCCTCAGAAATGAGCAATAAACATAGGTTAAGGAAGCCCTCAGGTAAAGACTACTGCCAAGCGAAGGAAGAATGAGATCCATTACATTTCGAAGTAAATATTACATCATAATCATACAGGAATAATGACAAACACTACACACCTGATTTCCTCCAGCATTGTGACATTCATAGACACCTACAACACCATCCGCAAAATGGCCCAGTGTGTCCAGGCAATTGGAACCTTGCTGTAATGCTCCAAACGCGATATCTTGGTGATCAGGGACCCTACAAGCGGGAAGGACAAACAATTATTATTAAGGCACATGAATCAGTTGAACTTGAAAGGTTAAACAAACAAGAGCAAAACAAGACTGAACTAAACACAGGAAAGAAAGAACTTGCATTCACAAAGTGCTTTTCATGACTGTAGCATATCCCAACGCGCTTTGATGTCATTTGTCCTGGCCAGACAGGCTGGTGTGACTATTTATTGTCAAGCTTCTGTCTGCACAGTAGATAGCACCCAAAACCTGGATTTTTTCACATCTTCCTAACATACTAATTGTCAAACAGTGAAGCTCAATTTCTACCCTACCAGTGCCAGGCACAGTGACTAATTTTTGCTGGGCTTCCTGGAAAGTCGTGTGTTGGACAGTGGACATCTTGGTGATTTTTAAAATATCTGTTTATGGGATGTGGGCTTTGCTGACTGGACAGCATTTACTGCCCAGCCTTGAGAATAGTTAGAGTCAACCACATTGCTGTGGGCCTAAAGTCACATGTAGGCCAGACCAGGTACATTTCTTTCCTTAAAGGACAGTAACTTCATTGCAGTATTAATGTAACCCTATTTGTGACTAATAAATAAACTTTAACGTTATTTTAGATGAGCTTTTATGACAACTGACATGGCTATCATTAGACTTTTAATTTCAGATTTTTGAATTCAAATTTCACCATCTGCCATGGTGGGATTCAAACCCAGGTCCTCAGACCATTACCCTGGGTCTCTGGATATTAAGTCCAGTAACAATTCCACTACGCCACCAATTTCTTTGTTTCTTAGAGTAGATGACTGATCTGTATATTAATAAAGCTAAGTAAAGTTTATTTATTTGTCACAAGTATGCTTATATTAACACTGCAACAAAGTTACTGTGAAAATCCGTTAGTCGCCGCATTCCGGCGCCTGCTCAGGTCCACTGAGGGAGAATTTAGCGTCGTCAATGCACCTAACCAGCACGTCTTTTGGACTGTAGGAGGAAACTGGAGCACCTGGAGAAAACCCACACAGACACGGGGAGAATGTACAGATTCCATATAGACAGTAATCCAAGTCAGGGATCAAACCCACTGTGCCACCCTGTTCTGTATACTTCGCCATCAAGAATCTCCAACTTAAATGTGTTGTTGGGAACAGGGAAGGGTTTGAATGTTAGCAACTCTCTATTATTACAGTAGCCAACACTTAAATTAAGCAGTTGCTTCTATCAGCCAAAAAGTGAACTTTCTCATTAATTTTATTTGAAGTTGTGGGTTATAGCTTCTTAAATGTTGCAGCAGAACCAGCTGTGTTTATTCACTGGGTTACACCATGTTCAGGTTCACTGAATTCAGGAACAAACAAATACAATCTTTTTTTTGTGTACCTGAACTCTTTGAATTCCTTCTAAATAAATAGTGAGAGTTTACAGTTTGTACTAAGTGCTGTCCGTAGTACAAAGAAAGCTTGTTGCACTGCATGCACTATTATTTTATTCATCAATGACCTATAACAGACTGTTTCGTAATGGAGTTCTACAAGAGCGGCACCTGATACCACCAGCCGTCGCGCATAGTGGGAAAATCATGTCCACAATAACACCTGGTGGGGACTGCAGTTATAAACAAAATAGCACCCACCTCTCTGAACATACAAATGGCCTACTCCTGGCTTCATTCAGCCCCTCGAATCTGCTCTGCCATTTGATAAGATCATGGCTAATGCCTCAATTCCACATTCACACTCTCTCGTTCATCAAGAATCCACCTCCCTCCGCCTGAAAAATGTTTACTGACTCTGCCCCCACCACTCACTGAGAAAGAAAGTTCCAAAAACTCAGAAAAAAATACTTTTCATTTCCATCTTAAGTGGTAAACGCCTTATTCCTAAATGATGTCCCTAGTGCTAGAGTCTCCCACGAGTGGGAACATCCATCCTGTCAAGTTCCCTCAAAATCTTAAATGTTTCAATAAGATCATCTCTCAATTTTCCAAACTCCAATGGATCATAGAATCCCTACAGTGCAGGAGGCCATTCGGCCCATCAAGTCTGCACTGACCACAATCCTACCCAGGCCCTATTCCCATAACCCCACACATTTGCCCTGCTAATCCTTCTGACACTAGGGACAATTTAGCAAAGCCAATCAACCTAACCCGTACATCTTTGGACTGTGGGAGAAAACAGAGCACCCAGAGGAAACCCACGCAGACAATGGGAGAATGTGCAGACTCCACATAGACAGTGACCCAAACTGGGAATCAAACCTGGGTTCCTGGTGCTGTGAGGCAGCCATGCTAACCACTGTGCCACCATGCACAAATAAATCTATTGTAAAAGAGTAAAAGTTTGTCTGCTACTTTGAAAGTCTCTGGAGAGTTGTACAAGACCTCTGTCAGAAAACCTGCTCTGTAAAATGACGTTTTCATTCAGTTTTAAGTGTTGGGAGAAGAAATATCTGAGAACCGTGCAGGTTAAAAACTTGAAACTTATTCAGAGCTCTTTACCATACAAAAATATGGCAACATAAGAACATAAGAAATAGGAGCAGGAGTAGGCCATCCAGCCCTTCGAGCCTGCCCCGCCATTCAATAAGATCATGGCTGATCTGTCGTGTCTCAGTTCCACATTCCCGCCCTCTCCCCATAACCCTTAATCCCCTTGCTTATCAAAAACCCATCAACCCGCGTCTTAAAAATATTTAGCGAGGTAGCCTCCACCACTTCAACGGGCAGAGAATTCCAGAGATTCACCACCCTTTGAGTGAAGAAGTTCCTCCTCAACTCTGTTCTAAACCGCCCCCCCTTTATCTTGAGGCTGTGCCCCCTAGTCCTACTGTCCTTTCTGAGCGGGAAGAGCCTCTCCACCTCTATCCTATCCATCCCATTCATCATCTTATACGTCTCAATGAGATCTCCCCTCATTCTTCTAAACTCTAACGAGTACAAGCCTAGTTTATTCAGCCTCTCCTCATAGCTCAACCCCCTCAACTCCGGTATCAGCCTAGTAAACCTCCTCTGCACTCCCTCCAAGGCCAAAATATCCTTGCGTAAGTACGGCGACCAAAACTGCACACAGTACTCCAGCTGCGGCCTCACCAATGCCCTATACAGCTGCAGCAAGACCTCCCTACTTATATATTCAATCCCCCTCGCTATGAAGGCCAGCATCCCATTCGCCTTCCTGACCACCTGCTGCACCTGCAAGCTGGGTTTTTGCGACTCATGCACAAGGACCCCGAGGTCCCTCTGCACCGTCGCCTGCTGCAGTTTTTCGCCATGTAAGTAATAGTCCTTCCTACCATTATTCCTACCAAAGTGGACCACCTCGCACTTGCCAACATTAAATTCCATTTGCCATTTCCTGGCCCATTCGCCCAGCCTATCTAGATCCTTCTGCAGACTCTCCACACCCTCCGCACAATAGGGACTCATAGAATTTCAGCACTGGTGAATCAGTACTGGATATGTAACCTACCTTAGCTCAGGGTAAACATTTTCCAGGTACCACTTAAATGGTTTACAGGCCAGTTTCTTTTTCAGTTCTAATCTGCTCTGAATGCTGTGCAAAAAAAGAAAATTACATATTTATAGCATCTTTCAGAGCCTCAGGAAGTCCAAAGTTCTTGACAGACAGTGAAGCAGTTTTAAAGTGCAGATACATTATAATGTAAGAAATAATGTAAGGCGGCCAAGTTGAACACTGCAAGCTCCCTCTAAACAGCAATGTGATAATCATCAAGTAACCTGCTTCAGTGATGTTGGTTCAGGGCAATTCCCCCAATCATCTTCAAATAATGCTCATCGGATCTTTACCGTCCATCCAAAAGAACGGATCAAACCTCAGTTTACCATTTCATCTGAAAGGTGGAATCTCCAACAGTGCAGCATTCCTGGAGTGCTGCACTAGAAATTAGGAGAGCCAGAAGGGGTCATGAGAAGACCTTGGCGGGTAAGATTAAGGAGAATCCCAAGGCCTTCTATAAATATGTGAAAAGTAAAAGGATGAGAAGAGAAGGGATAGGACCTATAAAAGGTGAAGGGGGAAAGGTCTGTGTGGAACCAGAAGAAATGGCAGAGGTGCTTAATGAGTACTTTGCCTCAGTATTCACAGTGGAAACTGATCTGGAAGATTTTGCTACAGATTTGCAGCAGATGGAAAAGATTGAGTATGTGGATATTAAGGAGGAGGATGTATTAGAACTTTTGAATTCTATCAAGATAGATAAGTCGCCGGGACCAGATGGGATGTACCCCAGGATACTGTGGGAGGCGAGGGAAGTGATTGCAGAGCCCCTGGCAATGATCATTGCGTCGTCAATGGAGACGGGAGAGGTTCTGGAAGATTGGAGGATTGCGATGTAGTTCCTATTTTCAAGAAAGGGAACAGAGATAGCCCGGGAAATTACCAACCGGTGAGTCTGACCTCAGTGGTTGGTAAGCTGATGGAGAGGCTTCTGAGGGACAAGATTTACGAGCATTTGGAGAGGTTTGACATGATCAGAAATAGCATGGTTTTGTCAAGGGCAGGTCGTGCCTTACGAGCCTAGTTGAGTTCTTCGAAAATGTGACTGAACACATTGACGAAGGAAGTGCAGTGGACGTGGTATACATGGACTTCAGCAAGGCGTTTGATAAGGTCCCCCATGCAAGACTTCTTGAGAAGGTGAGAGGGCATGGGATCCAAGGGCCTTTGGCCTTGTGGATCCAGAACTGGCTTGCCTGCAGAAGGCAGAGAGTGGTTGTGGATGGGTCTTTTTCGGCATGGAGGTCAGTCACCAGTGGAGTGCTCCAGGGATCTGTTCTAGGACCCTTGCTGTTTGTCATTTTCATAAATGACCTAGATGAGGAAGTGGAGGGATGGGTAAGTTCGCTGATGACACGAAGGTCGGTGGTGTTGTGGATGGTCTGGAAGGATGTCAAAAGTTGCAGCAGGACATAAATAGGATGCAGGACTGGGTGGAGAAGTGGCAGATGGGCTTCAACGCGGATAAATGTGTAGTCGTCCATTTTGGCAGAACCAATGGGATGAATGAGTACACTATCAAGGGCAGGAGTCTTAGTAGTGTTGAAGAGCAGAAGGATCTTGGGGTCCGGGTCCACAGGACTCTTAAATCGGCCTCGCAGGTGGAGGATGTGGTCAAGAAGGCGTATGGTGTACTGGCCTTCATTAATCGAGGGATTGAGTTTAGGAATCGGGAGGTAATGCTGCAACTTTATAAGACCCTTGTCAGGCCTCATTTGGAGTACTGTGCGCAGTTCTGGTCACCTCACTATAGGAAGGACGTAGAAGCTATTGAAAGGGTACAGAGGAGATTTACAAGGATGTTGCCTGGACTGGGAGGCATGCCTTATGAGGTTAGGTTGAGGGAGCTGGGACTCTTTTCCCTGGAGAGACGAAGGTTGAGAGGCGACCTGATACAAGTTTATAAAATGTTGAGAGGAATAGATAGGGTGGATTCTCAGAGGCTATTTCCCCGGGTTGAAATGGTCGCTACGAGAGGACACAGATTGAAGGTGCGGGGAGGCAAGTACAGAAGTGATGTTAGGGGTAAGTTTTTCACTCAGAGGGTGGTGAGTGAATGGAATCGGCTGCCGTCAGTGGTGGTGGAGGCGAACTCGCTGGGGTCTTTTAAAAGACTTCTGGATGAGTATATGGGATTTAATGGGATTGGGGGTTATAGATAGGTCTATAGATTGGTAGGTGTTGATGTGATCGGTGCAACTCGTGGGCTGTAGGGCCTGTTTGTGCTGTAGTGTTCTATGCTCTAGACAATCAGTTTGAAAAGACAATTTCATATAAAAGCAAAAAGTACTTCCAATATCACAATTCAGTATTCTCCTTCAATAACTCTTGCAAGTTGTTTGCACTTTTGTTACAGATCATACAGGAAAACAAAAATTGAAATCATTTATACAGTCCTGAATATTGTTGGCAGAAGTGATTGTGAATTGACCATTGGGCTTTTCTTTGCCTCGTGTCTGGATTTGTTGTTGGTTAATTAATAGACTGATCGCTAGGTTTAGTCAACATTCTGTGATCCTTTTTTAATTTGTTCATGGCATGTAGGCATTGCTGGCAAGACCAGCATTTATTGTCCGTGTACATGTGGTGGTGAATTGCCCTCATGAACCACTGCAGTCCATGTGGTGCAGGTACAGCCACAGTGCTGTTAGGGAAGGGAATTTCAGGTTTATAACTCAGCACTAATGAAGGAACAGCTGTATGGTTCCAAGTCAGAAACAAGAACAGAAAACGCTGGAAAATCTTGGCAGGTCTGATAGCATCTGTGAAGAGAGAATAAAGCCAATGTTGAGCCTGAATAACCCTTCCTCAGTGCGTGCTCTGACAAAGGGTCATCCAGGCTCGAAACATGGCTCTACTCTCTCTTCACAGATGCTATCAGGCCTGCTGAGATTTTCCAACATTTTCTGCCTTTATTTCAGATTACAGCATCCGCAGTATTTTGCTTTTATCTTGGTTCCAAATCAAGACGGTGAGATTTGGAGAGCTATTTGCAAGTGATGGTTCTCATTCGCCTGCTGTCCTAGATAGTAGAGTTTGTGAATATTTAAGGCGGATAGGTGCAGATCAAGAGGGCTGACTTGTCCTGGATGAAACTGAGTATTGTTTGAACTGCATTCAAGTAAGTGGGGAATATTCCATCAAACTCCTGACTTGCGGCTTGAAGATGGGATTAAGGCTTAGGGGAGAAAAGAAGCAATTCACTCACTGAAGACTATCAAGGCTCTGATCTGCTTTTGTAGACACACTAGTCAAGTTAGGTTTCTGCTTAATTGTAATCCTCAGGACGTCAATGGTGGGGGTTCATCAATGCTAATGCCACTAAATGCCAGGGGAAATAGTCAAATTCTTTCTTGTTGGAGACGGTCATTGCCTGGCACAAATCTTACTCATCAGCAAAGACAGGATGTTGTCCAGGACTTGCTGCATGGAGGCATAGGTTGTTTCATTATGTGAGGAATTGTGAATGGGATCAAATACTCATCTGTATGTTGACATTTGTAGTACTGAGCAATCATTTGCGAACATCCTCACTTATGGAGGAGGGAAGATCATTGATGAAACATCTGAAAATGATTGGGTCCAGGCACAATATCTTGGCACCGATATGACTGATCTCCAAAAACCACAAACATCTTCCTTCATGCTACATATGACTCTAGTCAGGGTAGGATTTACTTTCTGATTCCCATTAACTTCAATACCACATTATGTCAAATGCTGCCTTGATGTCAAAGGCAGTCAGTCGAGAATTCAGCTTTTTAGTCCCAAGTTTGGACCAAGACTGTAATGAGATCTAAGCCAGGAGGTTCTGGTAGAACACAAACTGAACGGCACTGAACAGGTTACTGTTGAGTACTGATAACACCTTCCAGCATTTCGCTGATGATTGAGGGCAGAGCGAGAGGTGGTAATCAGCTGAAGTGGATTTGTCCAGCTTTTAGTTGACATGACCTATCTGGGCAAATATCCACATTGTTGGGTAGACACCAGGTTTGTAGCTGTAATGGAATAACTTGGTTAAAGGGTGACTAGTTCTAGAGCACAAGTCTTCATTACTACTGCCAGGATGTTGTCAAGGTCCAAAGCCTCTGTTGTACCTTGTGCCTTTTCTCAATAACATATAATGCATTGAATTGGCTGAAATCAAGCAAGTGTGATGCTGGGGAGTCCAGCTGAAGGTAGAGATGGAACATGCACTCAGCACTTCTGGCTGAAGATTGTCACAAATGCTTCAGCCTTGTCCTTTGCAATAATGTCCTGGGCTCCCTCACCACTGGGGATGAAGGTGTTTATGAAACCACCTCGACCCTCCTGTTTATTGTCCCCACCACTTGCAACCAGATGAATCAGGATCTGATCTGCCTATTATGGGATCATTTTAGCCCTAGTGCATCTTCTTTGCTGTTTAGTACGCTTGAGTCCTGTGTTATAGCTTCACAAGGTCGGCATCTCATTTTAATCTATGCCTGGTATTGCTCTTAGCGTACTCTCGTACACTCTTCATTGAACCAGGACTGGCAGGCTGTTTTGACAGTAGTGTTTAAAATTTAAAGTTTATTCACGTATTAGTGTCAGAAGTAGGCTTACATTAACACTACAATGAAGTTACTGTGAAAATCCCCTAGTCACCACACTCTGGCGTCTGTTCAGGTACACAGAGAGAAATTTAGTGTGGCCAATGCACCTAACCAGCACATCTTTCAGACTGAGAGAGGAAACTGGAGCACCCAGACAAAACCCCCGAGGGGAAAATGTGCAGACTTGGCCCAAGCCAGGAATTAAACCCTGGTCCCTGGCGCTATAAGGCAGCAACACTAGCCACTCCCACCCCAAGGCAGAACAAGGGATATGTTGGGACAGGAGGTCACAGATTATGAATTCAATTTTGCTGTTAATTGCCTACAGCACCTCATGGATACCCAGTGTGAGCTGTCAGATCTGTTCAGAATCCATGTCATTTAGCACAATGGGAGTGTATTTTCAGCAAGAAGACAGGACTTCAGCTTTACAAGAACTATGCAGTGGTCATCCCTACCACTACTGTGATGGACAGATGCACCTGCAAGAGTAAATTGGTAAGGAGAAGATCGAGTAGACTTCCCCTTCTTGTTAGTTCCCTCAAACTGTTGCAGCATATCTTTCCTTCAGGACTCGGGCAGCTCCATCAGTAGTGGTGCTATCTCGATATTGAAGTTCCTCATCCAAAGCTTACTGTAAGCTCTCGCTACCCTTCTGTGTTTCTTCCAAATAATGTTCAACATGGAGCAGTACTGATTTATGAGCTGAGGAAGGGCTGTAGATGAGAATCAGCTTGAGGTTTCTTTGCCAATGTTTGACCTGATGTAAGACTGTAATGAGGTCCATTATCAATGGACTCTCCTGACTGTGTAACACTGTCTTGCCACCTCTGTTGGGTCGGTCCCACCAGTGGGACAGGACATAGCAAAGGATGGTGATTGAGGAGTCTGGGACATTAGTTGTAAGGTATGATTCAGTGAGCATGACCAGGTCAGGCTATTGTTAAACCAATTCACAGGACTGTTCTATCAATTTTGGCACAAGTCCCTAGATGTTAGTAGGGAGGACAGCAGGGTCAACTGGACTAGATACACTTTTGTCATTTTCACTGCCTAGATCAATGTCAAACGGTCTGACCACTTTATTCTTATTTGATTTTTTTGGACTGGTTTATAGTAAGAGTGTGACTTGATTGCAACACACAAGATTCTGAGGGGCCTTGACAGATTGGATATGGAAAGGATGTTTCATCTTGTGGAAGAATCTAGACCTAGGGGTTACTAAAAATAAGGGTCACCCATTTAAGACATGTTTTTTTTTCTCTCAAAGGGTTTTCTTTTCCTCAAGAGGTGGTCGAAGCAAAGTCTTCAAATATTTTTGAGGCAGAGTTAGATAGATTCTTGATAAGCAAGGAGAGGGGGTGAAAGGTAATCAGGAGTGGGCAGGAATGTGTAGTTGAACAATCAGATTGAATGTTGGAGCAGACTCGAAGGGCCAACTACTACCTCTGCTCCTAATTTGTATTTTTGATACAACTGAGTAGCTTGTTTGGCTATTTCAAAGGGCAATTAATTGTCAACCACAACATTGTGGGTCTGGAGTCACATAGAACAGACGGGGAACAGTAAGCAATATCCTTCCCCCAAGAACATTAGTGAATCAGATTATCATTGTAACATGCAACTACGAGGATGGCAGAAAAGGAACTAGGTGATGGTGATGCTTCTTCATCTAGATATCCTTATGTACTTAAGGTATCCTTATTCACAAATCTTATAACAATGTGACCGAGAAGACTTGCTGGGTCATTAACTCTTCTTGATTCATGATAGGTTTTCCTTCTTCTATACTCTGCCTCCTCTTCCTCAGATTAATCTTACTGTTCTAAACAAACTTCTGACCAAGGGCGAAATGGGAGTTTTTAGATGGCTAACAGTGTCCTACTGAGTTCCAGAAATTAGTATTCCAGATTGCCTCTTCTACTGAACACAACAAATCAGTGTTCATTGATTAGGCACCATTCATCTATTAACACATCAGGGACTACTGACTCTAATGGTTGCAATTAATCCCATTTAATGCTATTTATTCTGGCCAGATTATTTCCCAAAGCAAGAGAACTGTTTTAAATCTGTCCTCATCTGTCTTAAAAGCATCAGGACTGGTGACATGAGCTAGATTTGTTCTCCCTTGAGTATAGAAGGTTAAATGATGATCAAATGATGATATTTCAGGTGATTAAAGGAGTTGATAGGGTAGACAGAGAAAAATGATTTCCTCTGGTGGGTAAATCCAGAACAATGATATAACTTCTAAAATTCAAGCTCAACTGTTCAGGGGCGATGTTAGGAAGCATTTCTTCACATGGGCGGCACAGTGGTTAGCACTGCTGCACCACAGCGCCAGAAATCCAGGTTCGATTCCTGGTTTGGGTCATGGTCTTGTGGAGTCTGCATGTTCTCCATGTGTCTGCATGGGTTTCCTTCGGGTGCTCTGGTTTCCTCCCACAATCCGAAAGACATGCTGGTTAGGTGCATTGGCCATGCTAAATTCTCCCTCAGTGCACCCAAAAAAGCACTGGACTGTGGTGACTAGGGGATTTTCCAGTAACTTCACTACAGTGTTAATGTAAGCCTACTTGTGACACTAATAAATAAACTTTAATAAACACATCTAGAATGCTCTTCAAAGAAAAGCTGCTGAAGTTGATGGTCACGTGAAAATTTCAAAACTGGATTGATGTTGGATATGCATGTTATGGGCTACGGACCTAAGGTGGGTTGGCGAAGTTCAGAAACAGATCAGACATCATCCAATTTAATGACAGAATCAGCTTCAGGGGCTCAGCAACTCACTAATGCTATGTTCTCAAAAACTAAATCCTGCAGTCTTTACCTTTCATCAGATTACTAAATTGTTGCACCTTCCTATCAGTATCAGTAGCTAGAGATTTTTACACAATCAACACACTCAATCATTTACTTTCACTCAACTGAGCTGTGTGCAAATAAATAAGGTAAAATGCAGACACAAAGATCGGTGGGTTAAGGATTCAGGTGCAGTAAGCTACATGAATGCATACACTGCATATTTCAATGGAACACAGCAAGATAAACATTAAACCCAAAATGTCAGAAGAATGTTAAACCTTACTTACTTGCCAAATGGCACATTGCGAGCTGAAGGCACTGCTGCATAATAGAAATTTTTGAATTCGTCCATCCAGACCTCAGCTGCCCTGCGCGTATTTCTTTCAAAAAAAAAGAAAGAAATCATATTTCCTCTTTAATATTTCCTGCCCCGTGTCCAGTAACTTCACACAGTTTGATTTCCTGACTGGAAATATCTCAGAATAAGAGTACTTAATTAAAGAAATGCCAATAACATTGCTGATATCACTGAGAAGTATTATTGCATAGTACCCAAACAATGTTTAGTAATTTCCATGCTCATGTCAGTACAGTAACGTTAGGATCTGTGGTTAATCTCCACCTCAACTCTACTGTCCACCGTTTCCCCATAACCATTGATAACTGTACTTAACATAAATCTATCAAAATCTGTTTTTTGAAAGCTAGAAGACAGAACCATCAAATGGTTACAGTAATCATTCAGATCACTGTATCAGTGATGTTTGTATTTGTTCATCCAAAGGAGCAATCTACTCAATGTCTGTCCTGGCCTTCAACCTGTAGCCTCACTTATGTTTCCTTACCAGATAGTAATTCAATTCTCTCCCAAGTACTTGGATTGAAGCTGCCTCCACAACACTCTCAGGCAGTACATTCCAGACCCCAAACACTTGCTGCATTAAAAAGCTTATCCTCATGTCCCAGCTGCTTCTTTTGCCAATTCCTTAAGTCTGTGCCCTGACATTCATGGTCCTTTCTGCCTTTCTGTTGTGTCCAAAACCCTCTGCCAAATCGTCACTCAATATGTCTTGTCCAAGGAAAACAGTCCAACCTCTCCAATCTATCTACAAACTGAAGTTTCTCATCTATGGAACCATTTTCATGGATCTTTTCTGCAATTTCTCTTTCCTAAAGTGTGGTGTCCAGATCCGAACACCATACTCGAGCTGAGGCTGAACCAGAGCTCTATACAAGTATAACATAACCTCGTTGCTTTTATACTCTAATTCCCTATTAAGAAAGCTTAGGATGCCATATGTTTTAACAACCACACACTCCCGATATCTTCACTGCTCACATTTCTTCCAAGTTTCGTACCATCTATAAATTTTAAAATTGCTCCCTGAATACCAAGTTCAAGGTCATTAATACACATACCAGAAAGAGGAATGATCCCAACACTGACCACAGGGGAACTTCACAAAAAAAAACTTCCTCCATTGCAAAAAATATCCATTAATTTCAAATCCATGTTGTTACAGACTCTTTCGTTGCATGGGTTTTAATTCTGCTCACAAGTCTCTTATATGGCACTTTATCAAATGTCTTTTGAAATCCACATACATCATATCAATAACATAACCCTCATCAACCCTCCGTGCTTCCTCACCAAAAAACTCCAGCAAGTTAGTCAAAATGTTTACCCTTCACCAATCCATTTGGCTTTCCTTAATTAACCCGCATTTTTCCAAGTGACTATTAATTTTGTCCTGAATTACTGTTACTAAAACCATCCCCACTGCTAAGGCTAAATTAGTGGTCTATAGTTGCTGAATTCAGATTTACAGCCTTTTTTGAAAAGAAATACAACAGTTGCAATTTTCCAGATCTCTGACACCCACCTTAGTCTAAAGAAGGCCAGAAAATTATGGCAGTGCCTCCGTAACTGGAAGAGCAAATAAGAAAAACAAAGACGGAGTACGAAAAGATGCTGGCAATTGAAAAGTCTTCTATAGACATATAGAATTGTAAGTGAGTGGTAAAAGGAGTGGGCCAATTAGTGACCAAAAAGAAGATTTACACTTCACACAATGTCCTTGGATACCTTTCAACCAATCCTGGTGTCTCATTCATTTTAAATAATACAGCCTACCCAGCACTATCTCCTTATCAATTCTAAGCCATTCAAGTGTCTGAATTATATCCCCTTTTACTATGACTTGCACAGCATCTTCTACCTGAGTTCATCCAGGTGCGAGCTATTAGTTTAATATGTCAGATATGCCCCCTATTTCCACATGTAAATCTTTTTTGTTCTCTAATCGACTCCACTCCTTTTTTTGCTACTCATTTACAATCTGTATGCCAAAAGAAGACTTTTCAATTCTCTTTTATGTTAGTTGCAAGTATCTCTTTTTCATAGTGTCTTTGTTTTTCTTATTTGCTTTACCACTTTCCCTCTGAGTCTTTTACATTCAGTTTGGTTCTCGGTTGTACTATCCACCTGATATCTGTCATAAGCAGATATTTCCTTCTTCATCTTAACCTTCATCCCTTTCGTAATCCCAGGAGCTCTGGATTTCTTTGCTCTACCATTCCCCTTCATGGGAATAAACCTTGACTGCACCAAACACATTCTAGCCCTTCTCTGCCCTTTAAACTACTGCTAAGCCAGTCTGTGTTCAGATAATTATAGTTACCCCATTATAACTAATCCTTTAATCTTGCACTTCTACATAATTTCCTTGCAAATGTGTTCCTCTACATCTTCCCCACTTGTTAGTGGCCTGTAAACTACACTGAACAATGTAATTGACCTTTGTTCTGCAGCCAAACACAGACGAGGAATTCATCTGGCGCTGTGAGCTTGCATCTGACATTGCATCCATATCTACATTTCATTACCAAAACCAATTACATTGAAATCCTATGCTTACCTATATTGCTGGGGAAGTCATAATGTGTAACAGGTTAGACCTCTGCTGGAGTACTGTATCCAATTCTGGACACCATATTTTAGAAAGGATTTTTTAAAAATGGTACGTGGGTGTCGCTGCCTAGCCCAGCATTTATTGCCCATCCCTAATTGTTCTTCAGAAGGTCAACAGAAGAGGATTCAGAAGAGATTTTCAAAATGATATCAGGGATGAAAGGACTTCAGTCACAGGAAGAGCCTGGTAAAAGTGGGATTGTTCTCCTTGCAGCAAAGAGGATTTGAGAGATTTAAATATAAATTAATAGGTGCTCAGAATGATAAGGGTTTTGATAAGAATAAATAGGGGAAAATTATTACCATTGGCAAGACATAGATTTTCGGTTAATTGACAAAAAAATCCAGAGCAAAGGTATGAAAAAATGATTTGCTTAGTGAGTGATGATGATCTGGAATGCACAGCCCGAAAGGGTGGTAGAAACAGATTCATTACTAGCATTTTCATTGAATAACTCTTTTCAAGAGCCAACACAGGTACCAAGGGCCGAATTGTTTCCTTCTTTGCGGTACCATTCTAAACATTTACAAACCCAGTGTTAGAGTCATAGAGATTTACAGCATGGAAACAGGCCCTTCGGCCCAACTTATCCATGTTTTAATGATTCCACATGAAATGCCTCTGCTGTAACAAGTGTTACTTCAAAATTGACCAAAATCTGCATTATTAGAGGAATTTTGTGGAATGGGTACAACTATGGCATTGCATGATGGCCTATAATTGAAAATGAGGCTCTTTTCATTGCCACCAGCAGTCAGGGCATATCTCCTGATCAAATAGTCTTTTGCCATCTGGTGATTGCTCTTAAGTGTTCAAGCCCTCAGTTAGGCTGGAAATTGGGGAATAAATTTGGTCAAAGGCGCAATCTATCTTGAGTGATGGGAAGAAATATCACCACTTAGATAATGGTGAAAGTTTCAATCCAAAACAGAACATGCTGGAAAATCTCAGCAGGTCTGGCAGCCTGTAAGGAGAGAAAAGAGATGATGTTTCAAATCCAGATGACACTTTGCCAAAGCTAAAAGGCATGGAAAGTGGGAGGTACTTATACTGCAGGGTGAGGGAATGAAAGATGAGTCATAGCCACAGAAACTAGGGGAAAAGATTGCTAATGGCAGTCCATAGAGAAAGTAAAAGGTGCGAATGGCCAAACAGCAGAGAGGCTGAAGTCAGAAGGTAAGCTGTAACAGATGAAGATGTGGAGGGAGATGGGTTGGAGAGAGGTAAAATTGAGAAAAGGGGGGAAAGGGGAAGCAAAGGGGCAGAAAAGGTAAGGAAAGGGGGTACAAAATGTGGGGGTAGAATGGGGAGGGAATAAAAATAAAGAAAGACAATAAAGAAATAAAAGATAGAGAACAGTTAAAAATTAAATGAAATGAAAACAAAGGGGTTGCAGTGGGGTAAAGATAATCATCTGAAGATGTTGAATTCGATGTTGAGACTGGAAGGTTGTAATGTGCCCAGCCTCCAAAATTTCAATGGTCAGTTACTGTTAGATGACCCACATTTGGTTTTAATACATGCAAAAACTACAGCCCATAGAGACATTTCTTCTGCGCATCCTTGATCATCTGCAGTCAATGGATCAACAACTAAAAATCTCACTTATTTTACATAATAGGACCTTTAACACAACAAAACGTCCCAAGGTGCCACACAGAGTATGTTATCAAATAATACTTGTCACTGAGCCACAGAAGAGCTATTTTAAATGGTGTATAAAGACTTGATTAAGAACTAGGTTTTAAGCAGCATTATAAAGAACAAGAAAGAGAGAAAGGTGGAGAGGATTAGAAAATGAATTCCAGAGTTTAGAGCCTTGGCAGTTGTACTGGCAGTGAAAATGAGGAATGTGCAGGAATTAGGGTTGCCAACTCTCACTGGTTATAATCCTTGAGGTCTCGTTGCAGGAGCTTCCATCTCCAGTATGAATTAGACAATAGTTAACTTCAGCTGAAGTACTGTGTACAGCTCTAGGTGTCACACTATGGGAAGGATGTGAAAGCACTGGAAAGAATGCAGAAGAGGTTTACAAGAATGGCTCCAGGGATGATAAACTTCAGTTATGAGAATGGATTGAAGAAGTTACAACTGCTCTCCTCGGAGAGAAGAGGGCTAAATGGAGATTTGATAGAGATGTTCAAAATCAAGAGGGCTGCAGCTGGACAAAGTAGATAGAGAGAAACTGCTCCCATTTGTAAATGAATCAAGTATGAGAGGGCACAAATTTAATATGATTCGCAAAAAAAGCAAACGCAATGTAAGAAAAAACGTTTTCACACAGCAAGTGGTTGAGGTCTGGAGGGCACTATCTGGGAGAGTGGTAGAGGCAGGTCTAATCAAGGCATTCAAGAGGGCATCAAATGATTATTTGAATAGAAACAATATGCAGAGGTATGGGGAAAAGGCAGGAGAATGGCACTAAGTCAAAATGTTTACTTGATTGGTGGTGCAGATACAATGGGTCGAAAGGCCTTCTTCTGCACTGTAGCAATTCTGTGATCGAATGGTCAAACAGCTTTTATTCATAACTGCAGTGCTTTTATAGCTGAAATATGAGATTTTTATGAAAGAAAACTAAAACTAAAACAATGTTTTCTGCCCCTACAATCTTGCCCTTGTGACCAGACGATTAATTTTGAATTCCTGGAAACTCCAAGTCAATCCTGGAGGTTGACATCCCAAGCTAGAAACCAGAATTGGAAGATTACAGAGATCCCTAAGGATTGCAAGGCCCTCGGAGGTTAGACATGGGGGCAGAGTAAACTTTGAAAATGAGGCTAAATTTTAAATGTCAGAAATATTTACCTTGCAAAAACTGTACCACTACCTCCAGGAAACGTATAAGGATGCTGCTTGCGGAATACATGGCCTACACGGCTACAGGGAATGATTTCAAGGATGCCTCCACATTGCCACACCCGAAAAGAGATCTCTGAAAGAAAGGATGTTCATAAAAAACGTATAACTAAAATTAACTTTCAAAATTACAGACCTTCATGACAACTTGGTTCAATAAGTCACAGTTGACCAATGTTTCAGATATTGCACATAGGCAAAGATGTCTGGGGGAGATGCCTAGAAAAATTCTTATGATTCTTGTGTAAACTGTGGCATAATCAAGAGGCCCATTATAGAAGGAAGCCATTTGGCCCATCTTGTCTGTGTCAGCTCTCTGCAAGAAGAATTCACCTTTACTTCATAGCCCTGTAATATATTATTTTCAGATTATTATCAAATACCCTTTTAAAAGTTATGATTGAATTTACCACCACCACACACTTAAGCAATGCACAACAGATCCTATGCATTTGCTGCATGAAAATATTTATCTCATGTTGCCTCTGCTTCTCTTGCCATTCACTTTAAATCAGTATCCTCTGGTGCTTGACCTCTCTGCCAATGATAACAGTTTATCTCTGTATACACACCTCATGATTTTTGAGCACCCTCTGCAGAACCTTGCCTGGAAGGCAATAAACTGCATGATGTACAGACATTCGGCCCTTCAATTTTATATAATCCATATCCAACAACATCATGTAAGTATACAGCATCTTGAACATGGTAAAACATCCTAAGGTACATTTACAAAAGTATAATCAAACAAAAGACCCACAAAAAGGAATAATTATATCAGTTTGAAGGAGGTATTAAGGAACATCTTAAAACGGAATAAGTGAGAAGGGGAAATTTAGAGAAGAAATTCCAGAACTTAGCGCCACTAATAGTGAACCAATTAAAACCTTCCAAAAATCAAAGGAATGCAGAGTACCTGGAGGGTTGTTGGGCTTGGGGAGATAACAGTGATGGTTTGGGGTGGGGGTTGGGATCAGTGACAGTAACAGGCAAAGCAATACATTTCTCTCTGCCACCTTTGTCTCAGCATAGGAAAGCTCCAAATATATGATTTGAAATCAGCTCCTTACACGAAGTGCATTACCACTTTAATCTTTCTCCGCAGGGCCATTGGCTTACTGTGTGACTGAATTTTTTGCATATCCGTTTCTAGTGGTACAATGGGTAGTCACTCACCCTGGACGGAGTAGTGCACTTGATGACAAAAAAAACAAGGTAAGTACGTTCCCTAACATTGCCCCTGCTAAAATACAACGGAAAGCTGATTACTTCTAATCTCACAGTATGGTCATAAGCAGAATAATGTTTACCCTACAACAACCATCAATTACCTTTAAGGGGATGTGGTACCATGCTCATGCCTCCTCATCTCTTCTGTGATACTGCTCAGCCACCTTGGAGAGTTTTACAGTCACTGAGACACCAAATTCTTTAGTGCAACAAGGCACAACAAAGTGTGCCTCATCAAAGTGAACCCTCAACTAGAGACACAGGGGTGAATTTTCCCATTCTGCCCCCCACAGGATTTGGACCGGGCAAGGGGCGGACCATGGAGAGATCCGTTGACCTCGGGTGAGATTTTCCTGTTTCAGGGCAAGTGCTCTGCCTGGAAGAGTGGTAGAGGCAGGTCAAATCTCGCTGGTTATAATCCTTGAGGTCTCATTGCAGGACCTTCCACCTCCAGTATGAATTAGACAATAGTTAAACTTCAGCTGAAATATTGTTTACAGTTCTGGGTGTCACACTATGGGAAGGATGTGAAAGTTTGGAACAGCTAGCTACAAGTCGTCTAGCAGAGAATCATTAAGTTATCTGAACTATAAATTTGTAAAACACCATAGGAAATAAAATTAGTTTGCTGTACTTTTTCTGCTCAGGCATTCATCTACCACACGTTATGCTTTATAATTTTTTTTTATTAATTATTGGAATGTGGGCATCACTGGCTCGCCAGCATTTATTGCCTATCCTTGAGGTGCATTTAAAAGCCAAACACATTGCTGCTGATCTGTAGTCACATGTAGGCCAGACCAAGTAAGGATGGTGGATTTCCTTCCCTTCCTTCCCTCATTAGAAAGAATGCAGAAGAGGTTTACAAGAATGGCCCCAGGGATGATAAACTTCAGTTATGAGGATGGATTGAAGAAGTTACAACTGTTCTCCTCGGAGAGAAGAGGGCTATGTGGAGGTTTGATAGAGATATTCAAAATCAAGAGTGTGGGGGCCACAGTCTCATTGTACTGAGTGCATTGCAATAAGAAACATATCTCTAGCAGTGTGCCAGCCAATATAGGCACATCGGCCATCAGTACATTAGCCAACTGCCTATTAAGCCTGATGCCAATCAGTAGAAACTGATGGGTGGGCTGCCGTGGTTAGCTACGGTCAGTGGGAGTCAAAGTTCCACAGACATCACTTGAAACAAGTTTGAAACAGCTAGCTACAAGTCTAGCAGAGAATCATTAAGTTATCTGAACTATAAATTTGTAAAACACCATAGGAAATAAAATTAGTTTGCTGTACTTTTTCTGCACAGGCATTCATCTACCACACATTATGCTTTATAATTTTTTTTATTAATTATTGGGATGTGGGCATCACTGGCTAGCCAGCATTTATTGCCTATCCTTGAGGGGGATTTAAAAGCCAAGCACATTGCTGCTGATCTGTAGGCACATGTAGGCCAGACCAAGTAAGGATGGTGGATTTCCTTCCCTCATTAAGGGCATTAGTGAACCAGATGGGTTTTTTAATGACAAATCCACAAATAGTTCCATTGTCATCATTAGATTTTTAATTCCAGATTTTTATTGAATTGAAATTTCACCACCTGCTACGGTGGGGTTCGAAGCCGGGTCCCCAGAACATTACGCGGGGTCTCTGGATTACTAGTCCAGTACAATACCACCAGACTACTACCTTCCCAAATTCAATTATAATTTCGCTCTAATCCTTTAACACATTGAATACTGCAGTCACTTACCTAAGTTTTCTCCACCCCAGACATCCATCATCATGTCATATTTACCAAGCTCTTCAAAGTAACTTTTATCCATCACAAAGAGACCCCCAGCTATCATGGGTGTTCTAAGAGGAACACAATGAATTACATTTACATTATATACAACACAATACATTACTTCCAAAGGAGAATTGGTTATATAACTGAAAAGGGGAAAAAATGTAGAGTTGTAGGGAATGGTGTAGGTCTATTAGAATAGCTCCTTCGAGAGCTGGCATTGACATGAGGTGTCAAACAGCCTCTTTCCATATTCTGTGATTCTATCAATTAGTCTTGCCCCCCAATAGGTTAGAGGATTTTCATAATAACTACATTACAGTGTTAATGTAAGACCTGTGGCACCAATAACTAAAATATTTTTCTGAAACAAATAACGCATTACCTACTAACAAAGTTGCAATCTACATTAAAAAAAACACTAGCAACAGAACAAAAAAAAATTGCCATATGTCTGCACTTCTGTTATAGTTATGAGTTTCATCAGCTTCTCCCTAGCCATTAGTATCAAAGGAAGATAAATCCATTGCACACGTAACTCACCAGCATATTTTGAACTTCTCAACTATAAACAGATCAAAGTATCATTGCTACCCTCAGCCCACTGCACTGGCTACTGTAATGCCCAATGAAATTTCCTTGGAACCGAGAAAGTGGGATTTTAGTTGACATGTTTTTCTACGAACATATCTCCATTCATTGCATTTGACAGAATCCCCTGAGCACCAGTTCTGAGCTCAGAAACTAGGACGAGCACATCAGTATTATGTAACAGAAATAGTGTGTTCAGTTTCTGTATTGTAACATCACTGTGGTGATTTCTACCCTATAGTTGTAGTCTTATGCAAAGAGCTGAAACAGGAGAATTCTACACAGAGTCGTTGCGTGCTAGGCATCAAAAAGCATTCTAGTCTTTATTTTGTTCTTTCATGTGAATGTTGTTGGCAAAGACAGCATTTATTGCCCATCCCTAACTGTGAGACCATTTCAGAAGATATTAAGAGTCGCATATAGGCCAGGCAAGAACATTGGCGAACTAGATGCGTATTTACCCACAATCACCAAGACTGAGGCTAGCTTTCAATTCCAATATTTTTATTAATTTGAATTTAAATTCCATCAACTGCTTATATCCCTGTCCGCACAGCATCAGCCTGGGTCTCTGGATTACAAATCCAGTGACATTACCATTACATCACTTCTTCTCTAAGCTACTAAGAGACTTCAAGAGTCTTAAGGGTTTCCTTGCCCTGAATTACAAGCCTTAATGACCCTCAGAAGGGAATGGATTCAGCCCCACTTCAATCTAGCCTGCCACAAGAGTAGTGCTTAGGAAGTGCTGCACTGGCCAGGGTGCTGGCTTTCAAATGAAACTTTAAGTCAAAGCCCCATTTGTTTGTTGAGGTGAATGTAAAAGATCATGATATTTCTTAGAGAAGAGCAGCATAATTCTCCCAGTGTCCAGGTCAACATTTCTACCTCAACCATCACCACCTAAAATAGATCAAAGTATTACTGTTTCACTTAGCCCACTGCACTGGCTACTGCAATGCCTACTGACATTTCCTTTGGATCTAGTCCTGTGTGTAAATTGGCAGCCATGATGCACTATGCTAACCAGTTTGGAACAGGTCCTATGTAAATTTGAACACCCCTCCCCCTCCTTAAACAACATACATCATTCTGAGATTGAGGGGTCCATTATGAAACACTCAATCTCTGAGTGGTTGCAGTATATTTGAATATGAAAACAAAAGAAAGGTTCCCGACTTGGAAATGTCTTGATAAATTAAAACTGCAACAGAAACTAAGTAAAGGCTCGTTGCTTAATATGACAATTCTTCATTAAATTTACTGATAAACCTGTACCTACATACAGAAATTGCCCAACTCCCATTTTGTCCTTCACACTTCTGTCACAACTCGGGCATTATATTTGAGATGCAAAGCACATACATTAAACTGGGAAACCAATACATTAGTCCTTTCATGTCATTTTGTGCTCTCTACCAATCTGAGAGGCTTTGCTACTAGAACTAAACAACCAAATAAATTGCAAAGAAATTAATTCAATTTATCAATACAGCAACATTTCAAATTTTTGCAGCAATAGCCTCTGCCTTGAGTTCAGATGCTTCTGAGAAACATCTCAGTCTAAATTCATTGTGGTTTCCTGAGAACATCACACACATCACGTTGTGGACCATACACATCAATCTTATCATGTACATCTCCTTTGAGCAGCAGGATGGGCATGGGATTTGGAGAAATGAGAGGCAGGATGTTGTGCTATATTCACTGAGACGGATGTCCCTGTAATGGCAGACATGGTGACTGGCTTGTGGCTGCTACCAAGTCGGTCAGCAGCACCTGGAAAATGGGTTACAAGATAAATCAAGCAGGCTGAATTTTGCAAGAGAGAAACATAATCAGGCTCCCTGGAAAGAAGGTCTCAAAAGGGAAGGAGCCTTGATCTTGGAAGCTTGAAGGAACAAGGAGATACAGGATGAAGCTAGAAGGGAGAGAATAACAAATCTTTATAAGAATTTAAAAGTGGAATGCCAGAAAGAGGACATAAAAGCATAATTAACAGAAACATTTAACAAAAATGATTCCCTCATGTGCCCAATAACTGCTGGTGAGGACTGGGAATTCTTGAACATATTAAATAAAACTCTCACAAATACCTTGAAGAGGGAATGGTACCGGAGATAGTGGCATGATCAGCGGGTGAAAGCTTCAAAGAAACTTCATGGGCTGGAGCTTCGAGGAACACTGGCTCAGAGGTTGGGACTAAAACGGCAAAGTTGGTGAGATAGGTATGGCAGGGAGGGAGGAGGGATAAAGAGAACTAAGACAGAGCAAGCAACAGAGAAACAAAAACAAGCCGAAGAAAATAAAGGAAAGAATTGAAGAGATGTTAAATTCAATATGCGGTCTCGTGTTTAATATGGAATTAAACATAAATCATGTTGCACCTATCCTTGCAGCTAGATGTAAAACATCCCACGGCACCAAAACTGAAAACGAGCAGGGAGTTCATCCTGGTCTCTTTATTTATCCCTCAACTAAATGTTAGAACTCAGACAACAAGGCAGTGAAACATTGAACACTGGAGCCCACCCTTTATAGCCTTCCTCCACCTCCAAGTACCATGTCATTAGAGGGAATGGGCGATGATACACTTCAGTTGCATTAGCCCATGTTTATGCTTGGTGAAGCGCTACAGTGGTTTACTGTTGCCTTCTGTAGTATAGCTGACCAGGAAACTCTTGCGCTCTTACTGTCTGCCATCAAACTTATTGGTAGGATTTACAAGCTGATAATCAACCTGTCTGGCCACGTTATAAATGCACCTCTATGATCACTGTATCCGGATATGGGACTTGAACATGGAACTTTTGGCCTTGAGGTAAGGATGTTATCACAAGACCTTCCTTTATTCTCTAACAACCTTTTATTAACAGACAAGCACATTACATTTAATACAACACCGACCTGACAACTGGTTTCAGCCTATTCCTACATATGAGTGTAGGCAACTCCCAATTAATGCCACCTACTGAATACAATTAAGACCAATATCACTAAAAACAGATGATCACTAAACATCACTAAAAACAGATGAGCAGGTTATGTGCAAATTGGCTGCGATGTTTCCTAGTGCACTGATTACACTTTTTGGCTGTAAAGTGTTTTGGGATGTCCTGAGGTCATGGAAGGTGCTCTAAAAATGAAAGTTTCCTTTTTATTTCACTTCTCCACAACAGTAGAGGTCATGGCCAATGTTTACAGTTCTTTCTTTAATTAATACAAGGGGGAGTTTTTTAAAAAAGTTTCACGAGACATAGACATTGCTGGCAAAGCCAGCAGTTTTGTCAATCCCTAAGTGTCCTCACCACCATCTTCTTTAACTGCTACAGCGTATGTGATGTAGGCATACCCATATTGCTGTTAGGGAGGGAGTTTCAGGATTTTGACCCAGCCACACTGAGGGAATGATGATTATATTCTTATGTCAGCTTAGTGTGTAGTGGGGGATCTTCCAGGTGATCCCATGCAACTGCTGCCCTGCCCTTCTATGTGATAGAGGTTCCATGTTTGGAAGATGCTGTTGAAGGAGCCTTGGCGAGTTGCTTTAGTGCAACTTGTAGATAGTTGCTGCTACTGTGTGTCATTGGTGGAGGGGTTGGATGTTGAAGGTTGTGGATAAGTTGCCAATCAAGTAGGCTGCTTTGTCCTGCATGGTGTTAAGCTTCTTGAGTGTTGTTGGATCTGCACCCAGCCAGGCAAGTGGAGACTATTCTGACTTGTGCCTTGTAGTTGGTGGGCAGGCTCAACAGAGCCAAGAGGTGAGCTATTCTCTGCAGAATTCCCAGCTTCTGATTTGATCTTGCAGCCACAATATTTATATGATTGGTTCAGTTCAGTTTCTGGTCAATGGTAACCCCCAGGATGTTGATAGTGGAGGATTTAGTGATGGTCACACCACTGGATGTCATAGGAAGATAGTCAGCTTCTCTCTTTTTGGAGATGATCATTGCCCAGCACTTATGCAACACAAATATTACTTGTCACTTATCAATCCAAAAATGAATGTCATCCAGGTATTGCCTCATATGTTCACAGACCGCTGCACTGTTGAAAATAGTGCAATCATCAGTGAATGTCCCCACATCTGACTTGCTGAAGGAAGGAAGGTCATTCATGAACAGCTGAAAACATCAGGACACTACCCTGGGGACTGCTGCAGTAATGTCCTGGGACTGAGGTGATTGATCTCCAACCATCACAACCAACTTCCTTTGACGACTCCTTGATGCTACACTTGATCATAAACTACCTTGAAGTCAAGGACAGTCAGTCTCACCTCACCTCATGTTTCGGTTCTTTTGTCCATGTTTCAACCAAGGCTGTAATGATATCAGGAGCTGAGTGACCATGGCAGAACTAAACTGGGTATCATTGAGCAAGTTATTCACAAGTAAGTGCAATTTCACAGTATCTTTGACGACCCTTTCCAACACCTTGCTGATGATTGAATGTAGACTGATGGGTAGTAAGGCCAGGTAGGATTTCTTCCGCTTTTGTGGACAAAAGCAGGGCAATATCTGGGCAGTTTCCATATTGCCAGGTAGTTGCCACTGTCGTAACTGTAACAATGGGCCCGGCTAGTTCTGGAGCACAAATCTTCAGTGCTATTGCCAGAATGTTGTCAGGCCCATCGCCTTTGCAGTATTCAGTGCCTTCAACACTGTGCCCAAGTCGATGCCTTCAGCTGTTTCTTGATATCGCATCAAGTGAATCACATTGTCTAAAGCACAGCTGAGGGCCTCCAGAGGAGGCCAAGACGGATCATCCACTCCTAGCTGGAGATTGTTACAGATACTTCAGCCTTGTCTCTTTGCACTGATGTGCTGGCCTCCCTCATTGAGGATGGGGATATTTGTGAAAGTTGCTCCTCCAATCAGTTGCTCAATCATTCCACCATCATTCACCAGTGGATAATTGCAGAGCTTAGATCAGATCGGTTAGCTGTGCAATTGCATAAGTTGTATATTACTTGCTGCTTTCACTACTTGGCATACAAATAGCCTTGTGCTGTAGCTTCACCAGGTTGAGATCTCACTTTTAGGTATGTTGGTGCTGCCCCTAGCATACTACCGTTCATGAAACAAGACTTGATAGTAATCGTAGAGTGGGGAATACACCAGGTCATGAGGTTATAGATTGTGGTCATATAAAATTTTGCTGTTGCTGATGGCCTGCAGCGCTTCATGGATGCCCCAGTTTTGAGCTGCTAGATCTATTCAAAATTATTTAACATGGTGATAACAACACACAGCACCATGGAGGATGTCCTCAACGAAAAGACGAAACTTTGTTTCCAAAAGGACTTTGTGGTGATCACTCCTAGCAATACTGTCATGGACAGATGGATTGGCAACAGATAGGTTGATGAGAATGAAGTTAAATAGCTTTTTTCCTTCCTGTTCCCTCACCACTCGCTGTTGATCCACTCACTGCCCTCCTCTCAGTTTATCTTCCAAGTAGTGTTCAACATGGAGGAGCACTAACTCATCAGTTGAGAGGGCACAGGGGGTGACAGCCAGTAGGAAGTTTTCTTGTCCATGGTTGGCCTGATGCCATGTGTCTTCATGGGGTCCAGAGTCAATACTGAGAACTTCAAGGCAATTCCCTCCCAACTGTATACCATGGTGCCACCACCTCTGGTGTATCTGTAATGTTAGTAAGGAGAACTTTACAGAGTTGACAAGTTTGAGTTTGCCATTGCGACTTCCAGTGCCCCAGTCGATACCAAGTGATCTGTCAGATTCATTCCTTTATCTAGTCTTTGTAGCAGTTTTGATAAAACTGCCTGGCTTGCCATTCCATTTCCAAGGGCATTTAAGAGTCAACCACATTGCTGTGTGTCTGGAGTCATGCTCAGGCCAGACCACACCACATAAGGATGGCAAATTTCCTTCCCTAAAGGACATCAGTGGACCAGTTGTGATTTTCCACAATCAACAATAGTTTAGTGGACATTATTACCAAGGCTAGCTTTTAATTACAGATTTATTAATTGAATTGAAGTTCTACCATCTGACATGGTGGGATTGAAACCAGTTTCCTCAGAGCATTAGCCTGGGCCTCTGGATTATTAGTCTAGTGACATTACCACTCCCAATTTCCCCAGTCGGTCTGTCTGCACTGATGGGAGGGTTAATTTGCATACTCCGAATTATTGCCGTGCTGTTTTCTGAATAGAAAACATTATTGAGAGAAATTTGCCTATCAGTCAATCGACCACAAAAAAATTCCAGGAACACATTTGCCTATTATGAAGCGTGACAAATGAAATGTGATGATGTGGATGCACCGGCATTGGACTGGGGTAAACACAATAAAAAGTCTGACGACACCGAGTTTAAGTCCAACTGATTTATTTGATAGTACACTCACTAGCTTTCGGGTTAGTCCCTTCGTCAGGTGAATGGAGAGTTCCGGCCTCAGACAGAGCATATAAAGCACAGTGTGCTTTATATGCTCTGTCTGAGGCCGGAACTCTCCATTCACCTGACGAAGGAAATGAAATGTGACACAGGAAATATGGTGTGGCACTATTACATGTATGTTTACTCAACTATAAAACCCCTGGCTATACATACCGGATAGGGCCAATTGGATTACCCTGGCGAGCTCGTCGTTGTTCTGGAGTCATGTAATCCCATTTGAAGACCAGATTCCAATCAAATCCTGCCAATTAAATCAGATAGGTCAGTAGCAAAGGTGCATTGAAAGATCATAAATACAAAAGATGTATTTCAGTGGAAACAGAAAATGCAACATTTCCAAACTGCCAATTGTGAGAAATTATAACTGAGGTGTTACAGCTATTTTGTTTGAAACAATTAAAGAGGCAAATTTTCTCTTTCTGTTGAAAGGTCATTAACCTCAAACACTAACTCAGTTTCTCTCTCCACAGATGCTGTTGGATTTGCAAAGTGGTTCCTGCACGTTCTGTTTTTATTCCAGATTTTCAATATCTATTTTGTGTTTGATAAATATTCTCTCAGTACAAGTCTTATAATTATTTGTGCGGCATTCTGCACAGTTATTATTGTCACTAGCTGCTCAGAGTTTTTCCTTTTAAATGCTGTGCTGAAAAACATTGAATAAGGTTTATGTTCTGTTTAGTATACAAAACGTGCTTTGATCAGTGGTTGGTCTTGGTGAGAATACCTAGAACTATCCTTGCCTCTAACTTTGTGTGTTTTGGATTATTCATGGATCACTGACCTAAGCTCATCCAAACTTTGCTGCCTATATCCTAACTTGCACCAAGTCCCATTTACCCATCATTGCTTTGTTCACTGACCTACACTGGCTCCCAGTCCTGCAACGCCTCAATCTTAAAACTTTCGTCCTTGCGTTTAAAATCACTCCATGGTTTCACCCCTCATTATCTCAGTAGCATGCTCCAGCCTGACCAGCCTCCAAAATCTCTATGCTCCTTCGATTTTGGCCCCTTGTACTGCCTCAACTTTCAGCACTCCACCATTGGCATTAAGACTTCCATCATTAAACCTTTCTCTCTCCTCCTTTAAGCTTCTCTCTTCACCCAAGCTTTTAGTCATCTGTCCAACAGGGAAACACTCAGCACGTCTGGCATCATCTGCCACTTTCTTCAATAAATAATCACATTCCGCTCGAAGTATGAACTCTGTTTCTCTCTCCACAGATGCTGCCAGACATGCTGAAAATTTCCAGCACTTCCTGTTTTCATTTCAGTTTTCAGTATCCACAGTATTTTGCATTAGTTCTAATTGCTCTTACATTTTTTGTTGCAATTTCTGTCTTATTATGTTCTGATGCAGGACTATCAGACATCTTACTATATTAAAGGTGCTTTATAAATACAAGCTGCAGTCCTATAGCATCCATACACACTGCTGTAATTAATGTACAAATGAGTTGTCCATCTTCAAACACTTCCCTCATACAAATGATTTGGGCAAGCGTGTAATGGGCAAATGTTTCAGGTTTGTACTGGTCACCAAAATAAGCAGAGGAACAGTATACAATGCAGCCGAGCTCTGAAGTAGAGAGTTATCGCCGCGGACCTGCACGTGAGCCCCCATGACTTGTGAGCCCAATGGTAGGTGCTACAAAAGTAGAACTAAATCCTGACCATTAACTCTGTTTCCCTCTGCAGATACTGACTAATTCCAGCCATTCCTATTTTCACTTTAAAAGGGCAAGATTGTCCAACTTTTCTAAAACTGCTGTTCAAATGACAAGTGGATATAAGAAACAATTTTGTTTGCTTGGTATATGACTGTCACCCAGATCTTTAACATTGTACATACCGCCTTTTAGATCAGCAGACGCCCCCACGTACTGGAAGTTGTCCATATTGATTACATCAATTATTGGAGAAACAACTCTAGTTTTATCCTGTAAAGAAAAAACAAAATGCATACACAGCAAATATTATTTTCCTGGATGAAAAGAAACTATTAAAGGATTCACATTTACATCGTGTATTTTGTGACCTCATGATATTCATGATTCTGGAGATGCAAAGAAGTTTAGACAGAACATTCTGGAGTTCAGTGCCTCGACCCCTGGAAGTATGGTCTCCAGTGGTGGATGTGATAAAAGTTGGGGATGTCCAAGAAGGCAAAATTAAGTAAAGTTTATTTATTAGTCACAAATAGGCTTACATTAACACTGCAATAAAGTTACTATAAAAACTGAAGGGATGCAGAGATCTCAGAGAGTTGTAGGGCTGCAGGTGGCTATGCACCAAAGATGGGGTGAGGCCATAGAGGAATTTGTAAGTTAAGATGCAAATTTTAAAATTGAAGTGTTGGCATACCAATTACTGCTGCATAAACTTGCGCCTATCACCTATTACCTATCCACGCAATTGCGTCAGTCTGCCTATAGATCATTGCCAAATATCCCATTTTTGCATCATCAGCAAATTCTGATACAATGCCCTCTATGATTAAATATAAATCAAAGTGACCTCTAGTTACAAAGAAGAGCTACCAAGTTTTTTGTTTGGGTTTTCATGAGATGTGAACATCACTGGCAAGGCCTCATTTGTTACCCAACCCTAAATGCCCTTGAACTCGGTGACTTACTAAGCCAATTAGATGGTCAACCACATCTGGAGTCACATATAGGCCAAAATAGCTAAGGACAGCAGATTTCCTTTCCTAAAAGATAGGTGAGCTTTACGACAAATCAGTTATCGCTTAATGGTACTAGTATTGAGATTACTTTACAATTACGGCTTTATTTTATTAATCAATTGACAGAGGCAGCTCGAGGGCACAGTGGTTAAGACTGCTGCCTCACAGCATCAGGGACCCAGGTTTGATTCCTGGCTTGGGTCACTTTCTGCGTGGAATTTGCACGTTTTCCCTATGTCTGTGTGGGTTTCCTCCCACAGTCCAAAAGACATGCTGGTTAGGTGCATTGGACAAGCTAAATTCTCCCTCAGCGCACCGGGGAGCGCCAGAGTGTGACGACTAGAGGATTTTCACAGTAACTTCATTGCACTCTTAATGTAAGCCTACGTATGACTAATAAATAAACCTTAACTTTTGAATTAATTAATGTAATTCAAATTCCACAGCTGCCGCGGTGAGTTATGAATCCAGATCCTGGGCCTCTGGATTTCCAGTTCACTGACATTACTATTACATCACCATCCCCTCAAGGTTGATCCCAGAATAAAGAGAATGAGAAAAATTTGATTATTCTACATCATTCCCCTTAATAACAGATGCAGTTACAGTTTGAAGTTTATTTATCAGTGTCACAAGCAGGCTCACGTTAACACTGCAATGCAGTTACTGTGAAAATCCCCAGTCGCCACACTCTGGTGCCTTTCGTGTATACTGAGGGAGAATTTAAGCATGGCCATGCACGTAACCAGTGCATCTTTCAGACTGTGGGAGGAAACCTACACAGACATGGGAAGAACATGCAGACATCACACAGTGACCTTGGGTCCCTGATGCTCTAAGGGATCAGTGCTAACCACTGTGACACCATGCTGCCTGCATGCTAGAACTGTGCAAGATTTGGGCAAATTGGATCCAAATAAGCTTTTCTTCCATGTACAGAATTTAATTACAAGGGGTCATATTCAGAAGAAAACAGGAAATGCAGAATTTTTTTAAAATTAAGATGGTTTAAGTATGTGGGACAGATTACTGGCACAAGTGGTGGAGCAAGAAACCTCAGCCAGATGGACTGTAGTTCGTCCTCCTGCCTGAAACCTCTTCTCCAATCCAAATAAGTCATTAACCCACTCCTAACTTTAATCCTGCTTTCTTTTGCTGTTGCTTTATTTCATTGATAACAGATACCTGAATCATTCTGAGAAGCCTCTTGTGTCTTATTGAACAATTTGTTAAGATCTATATGCACAATATCAACTGAGTTCCACGTAAAGTAAGTCATCTGAGTCAGCTGATAACTCACACATGGTCTCACAAATGACTTGCTTACCTCAACCACCCTCTCCAGGAGGGGTTCCAGCCAGTGTTCATTGCATTCACAATGGCTATCAAGAAACGTAAGGATGTTTGCTTGTGCTGCATCGGCTCCCCTGACACGCGAACGCATCAGCCCTGTACAGCGAAGGAAAGAAAAGACCATTCATAAGACTGTCAAAGAAGTCAAAAGAAGAAACACCAAAATAGTACAATCTCAGACACAGAAACAGAAACGCTGGAAAATCTCAGCAGGTCTGACAGCATCTGTGGACAGAGAATAGAGTCATTCGAGGGTCATCCAGACTCAAAACATGGCTCTATTCTCTCTTCACAGATGCTGTCAGACGTGCTAAGATTTTCCGGCACTTTCTGTTTTGCCTTCAGATTCCAGCATCCACGGTAATTTGTCTTCATCTTAGCATAATCTCTCCCTTGACTCACCTTCACGTCTGTTGTTTCGAAGAATTCGGACCTTCTCAATCTTTGACAGCAAAGTGCCATCTTCAGCTGAAAGTGAAAATTCAGATTGATTTTAAACAAAATTTATTTAAAGGACCACATTAGCAATGAAGAGGTAAAACAAATCTGACTTACGGTTGTCACTATAATCATCGACCAAAATGATTTCTTTGATTAGATGCGGTGGACTCTTTCGAAGCACGCTGTGAAAAGAGAAACAGAATTATTGTGAATTAGGAAATTATAGTCAGAGGGAAAAAGAATTAGCAGTTTGCAGTGAACATTCATGCTGCTGTACTGAAGTACAGAATTTTGTTGCCTTGGACTTTCATGACTGTATTTTCAACACAGACTTAACTCAACAACTTGATATGTGGAGGGAGTTTGCAGAGAACTAGAGCTCAGGGGAATGCTTCAGCGTAAAATAGTTTCTGATACATTTGTTATTTTACACAAAAGGATAGGAACAGAAGCTGATCCTTCAATCCCTTGAGCCTCATTTACTATCCAATGAGATCACTGCTGATCTGTATCTCAACTTTTCCTACCTTCTTTAGTTTTGCATCTCTTAATATATTTGCCTATGTTACAATTCTCTTGGACAGCGAGAGTTAAAAAAAAAACTGAATTCCAGTGACTGATTGAAGAGATCACAACATAACATTTCAAGTTTTAAGACTTCTAATGTAATAAACAAATTAAGAACAACATTGACTAACACTATTTTTGAAGGCAACTTCTACCTCAAACTACAGAAAAGATCCCCATGTAAATCTTAACACAAGAAATAAGAGTTGGAGTAGAGCTTGTTCCACCACTCAGTACAATCATAGCTGATCTAGGCCTTCAACTCCACTTTCTGTGTCCCTTAATTCCCCGAGATGCCAAAGATCTGTCTATCCCAGCCTTCAATAGATTCAGTAACAAAGCATCCAAAACTGTCTGGGGTAGAGCATTCCAACGATGTGAGTGAAATAATTTCTCCTCATCTCAGTTCTAAATAATCGACCTCTTATCTTGAGACTGTGCCCCAGTATTTTAGATCCCCCAAGCAAAGGAAAGAATTTCTCAATGTCAACTATATCAAGCTCCTTCAGAAATTTGTACGTTTCAGTGAGATCACATCTTATTCTTCTAAACTTCAGAGTCTCACGATCCCAGCTAATGTTACTACTGGACAAGTCCAGTCCCACAGTGGACACCTGCTCGATAGGATCTAACTTTCATTTTTTGGTTTAAAAAGCTGGATGAATAGAGTCACAGGACTGTCGATTAACTTTTAACAAACGAATGAAATAATATTTATTAAACAAGATCAGATTAAACGCAATACACTACCTCCTTACCCCAGCTATTCTTTTAGATATACACCATTGATAAGGATAATACAAGTTACAAAATTTTATACTCAAATGTTCTCAGTAAGTACATAGTCCATGCTCAGAAATACCATACTCTGAAACCAAGTGACAAATGCCACCCAAAACAACTTCTGTGGGGTCCTCTTCAAATTCCCTACACTTTGAGCCACCTGGTCTCACTGGAACTCTGGATTTCACACAATGTTTTCAAAACTCTGCTCTGGAAGAACACACGTTGAAATCTTCTCCCACCCAAGGCTCTCTCAGATGCTTTCATGAAGGATTTCCATCCAGAATTTTTACCTTTCCTGGCAGTGTTCCTCTTCCCCGTGCATTCAAGTTTCCACACAATTTCTCAGGTACCCAGCCACGCCAACAGAACACCACTGTTTCACAGGCTGTATTAAAGTTCACCAACCTAAGGATCACTTCAGATATCTGGCTTCTCACAGCCAACTTCTCAAGGTCGACACCTTGCAGCTCTGTCTCTAACTGGGAGTCTCTCTCTGTCCCTCTTTAACTTCAGTGAATAATACTGTATTCAGATTCTGTTTTTTTGTCCCATTGTCTTCAGCCTTGCTTGGACTTTCCTTTTCTAGTTTCCATGGTTTTGAAACTTTCAGTTCTTTAGCCTCTGGGACTTGTTTTCTGCATCCCTGTATTGCCTTGCCTGTGCTGGCAGCTTCTGTGGAAAGCTACTTGGTTGCCTGGTTCCAGATTGAACTGGAAACAATTCAGCTTTTCAACACGAACCTCTGAGTGCTAAGCAACAGCTTTGGTTTCTCTTAAAGTCTGTAATTGCTTTTACGTCATAAAACTGCAACTACAATAAGGCAGAATTTAAAGTGAAATTAAACTGTAAACTTACAAGTACTTATGTTTAACATGAAGCTAAACTGAAGTTTTAACCCTTACCACATACAAATAGGAAAACATAAATTGAGTTTAAACTTAAATATTATTCCTAATATAAATTATTTAAACTGTCTCCATTTCCTAACAAGACAGTATGACCAATTTACTCAACCTCTCAGCATAGGTAAAGCCTTTCATCCAGCAGCACTGTTGTGAACCTTCGCTCTACTGCCTGCAATATCAGTATACAGTCCCTTAAGCGTGGAGACCAATGCTGCAGACAGTACTTCAGATATGGTCTCATCTATATGATGATGGCAAAACTTTTCCAAATCCCTCACTCACATTCTATTTCTCCCTTTTTAATAACATTTTGGTAGCTATTTACTGGTTTATAAAACTCTCCCAATCATCAGACTTGTTCCTGTTCTCTGCAAGGTTGTAAGCCTCTTTTAATCTCACACAATCCTTAATTTTCTGAGTGAGCCATGGATGGATCTTCCTTGCTGAGTTTTTGTTTTTCTATGGGTTGTATGGCAGTGACCTTACTCACTGATGTACAATTTTTCCTAAATCCTGTCTCTTCCTGCCCCATTCTGCTTATCTTTACCCACAGCATCATACTATTCTGATGCCTTACCCTCTCTTCCAATTTCCAAATGCTAGAAATCTTTTGGATTTTTAAACCTCCTTTCTCTGTACCATGCCCTCCATTTATTACTTTGAAGCGTTGTCCACTGCGCTTGTTATATAATTGGCCAGTACATTAATCCCAGCCCAGATTAACTGAAGCCCATCTCAAGCGAATAGCTCACTCTTCCCTGAGTACTGATGCTATTGCCTCATGAATCAGTGCCCCTTTTTTCCACAAAACCTTTTGAGTCATACATTTAATTCTCTAATCTCCTCAACATAGAAATTTGGAGCATGATAGGCTATTCAGCCTTTTTAACCTGCACTGCTATTCAATTCCTTCATTCTCCTCAGAGCCCTTGATGCTAATACAATCTAAATAAAATCTCTTTCTTGAATACATTCAGTAACTTGGCTTCCACAGCTTTCTGCGGTAGAGAATTCCACAAGTTCATTACCCTTTGAATGAAGAAATGGTTTTGGAATATACGGAGGGTCCTCCACAGGAAAGGCACAGTAGCAGGAAGGCATGGGAGAGAAAAGAAGAGCAAGGCGACAACAGAGGCCATCCTTCAAAGTAGGATCTATCACTGCAAACAGTTACCTGGACATGACTGGGAGGCAATGCGCAGATGATTATGACTGTCCAGGCAGTTGGTCACAGACATCTGTCACCTCACTGCTGAAGATTTCACACCTTGTAGCATTAGTGCTATGTCCTGTCAGTAGTCGCCAAGTTACTGATGCTTTGATTCTGGCTTAAGGGTCAACTGCAGGTCATTGTGGCAGCTTGCAAGCAGCTGCATACCACTGCATCTTGCAGGTCCTCTTTGCCAGGGCTAAACAATACATTAATTTCACAACAGAAGTGACCAAGAGCATTGGACTTTGCCAACATCACTGAATGCCATCAGGTGGCAGGAATCATTCCTCGTAGTGTCAGGGGGATACAACTATCCTCACAACTCCACATATTTACCCTGCCCGGGGCGGGGGGGGGGGGGGGGGGGGGGAGGAGAGAATGGATTATGGTCGGTACAGACTCGACGGGCCGAACAGCCTCCTTAAGGATTCTATGATTCGACACATGTCAGATTTAAAATTCTCATCCTTGTCTTTAAATTCTTGCAAGTCCTAGCCCTCCCCTATCTCTGTTGCAGGACTGGAGGAGATTACAGAGATCTCTGCATTCCTCTAATTCTGGTGTCTTGTGATCTCTTGGTCACTGGATTAGAGGTTAGTGGGCAGCACATGCCCCAAATATGTAATAGTTTGAACTCTAGTTTTCTAACAAAAGGCATCCCAATTTCCAGTGCATCACCTTTGGCCACTGTGCCTTTAGCCACCTAATCCTAAACTTCAAATTCATTCCTGAAATCTCTCTGCCATTTGATCTTATTCTCCTCCCTTAAGACAATCTTTAATTAAGATTAACAGTCACTTAGACAAAACTAACAGTCACGTAAACAAACACAGATTAATTAAGGAAAACAAGCAAGGATTTGTTAAAAGCAATTAACGAATTTGAGTTTTTCGATTAAGAGTGAGTTAATGTGGGTGATACAGTTGATGTGGTGTACATGGCCTTCAAAAACATGTTTGATTAGTGCCATTAACAGTTATCAGCAAAACTAAAGCTCATGGTATAAAGGGGAACAGTTACAGCATGAATATGACAGGCTTAATGACAGGAAACAGAGCAGTATTAAAGTCAATTTTTGGAGTGGAGGATGGTGTTAAGACCACTGCTTTACCTTATATTAATGACCTAGACTTAGAGGTGCAGGGCACAATTTCAAAAACATAGGCAGGTTAGTGGAATGAGCGGACATGTGGCAGATGAAATTTAGTGAAGAGAGGTGTTAGAATCCCTAAAGTGCAGGAGGCAGCCATTCGACCAATCGAGCCTGCACTGAAACAATCCCACCCAGCCCATATCCCCATAACCCCTGCAAATCCCCCTCACCTACACAACTTGGGACACTCAGGGTCAATTTAGCATGGCTAATCAATCTAACCTGCACATGTTTGGACTGTGGGGGGAAACCAAAGCACCCGGAGGAAACCTATGCAGACATGGGGAGAGTGTGCAAACTTCACACAGACAGTGGCCCAAGCGAGCAATCGAACCCGGGTCCCTGACGCTGAGACAGGAGTATTAACCACTGTGCCAACGTGCTGCCCTACCTCTGCATCCCACTCAGGGTTCCCCCTCACCACCACTACTCCAAAGGAATACTTGTTCTTTTACCCTTCAGCCCACTCCCAAGCTTTCAATCAATTCCCACAGTTTTGAGTTCAATTAATCAACTTTTGTTGCTATTAGACCGAGGTAGGTAGACTGGCAGACCGAGGTAGGTGGGGCAGGAATCCTGGTATGTATAAATAGAGCCATAGTGTACAAAAGCAAGGAAGTGATCGTGAATGTTTATAAAACAATGGTTTTGCCTCAACTGTCTAAATCTGGCACCACATTTCAGGGAGAATACAAAGGCATTGGAAGGGATTCAGAAAAGATTTACAAAGGTGGTTCCAGGGACAGACGGGCAAAGCTGGTTTTGTTCTTCTCAAAGATAAGATAGAGGGATTCAAAATCATGAGGGCGCGGACAGAGTAGATAGGGAGAAACTGTTCCCATTGGCTGGCAGGTTGAGTGCCAGAGGACACCAATTTAAGATAATGGCAAAAGAACCAGAAGCAACATGAGGAAAAATGTTTATAGGCAGTGGTGGGGTTAGGATCTGGGATGCAGTGACTGAGAGTAGTGGAGGCAGATTCAATCACAGCTTCCAAAAAGGAATTTGATACTTAGCCAGAGAAAATATTTGTAAGGTTAAGATAAAAGCCAGGTGAGCGGGATTGCTTTTGTAGAGAGTTAGCATGGACACAATGTGCTGAATGGCCTCCCACTGTGTTGTAAACATTCTATGATTCAACAACATCTCCTTACACAGTCCAGTGTCAAATCCTGTCTAATAATACTGCTATGAAGTGCCTTGGAAAGATTACTACTTTAAGGATGCTCTTGAAAAGCAAGTTGTCTCTGTTAGAAATACAAAGTAATTGAGTGTGAATTTTTCCAAATGTTTTTACCTGACGACAGTACGAAGCAATGCTGATCTCGCTTCATTGTGGAAGGTGATGACTACGCTGGTTGCTATTAAGTCAGTGTTCCACTGCTTCCGCCGGCACCTGTCAGAAAGAACACAGCAAATTTAGCACATGGCGCATCTTTTTGGAAGTTCCATGGTCTAATTAATAATGCTTTTCAAAATGTGCTCTGAAACGCTGCAAAGAAACAAGAATTATCAATTAATTCAGCGACAATGGAGGGAGTCCAAGGCAGGTTGGCGCGCATCTTGGAATTGGGGTGATAGGCTCATGATGGAAGAGAAATTTCTCTCTTCATTCCACGGGCTTTTAAAAAAACTTAAATCAGAATGGAAGATCTTGATCATCAATCTACTAACAATGTGAGATTATGTATCAAAATCGGTTCAAATACAGTTGCTCTGGCACACTGCCTTATTTGAAATGTTTATGCATTTATTTTATAAACTTGTCCATCATTTGCTAGTTATGATCAAGTGTCAAATCCACCGTTAACTGACAGGTGAAGGAAACTAGTGGAAGATTTACTTTTAAGGAGAAGGGTGATGACAGCAGATTTGAAAGGGAGCAATGAAGTGCCCGAGAAGAGGAAACCATTTGTAACAGCAGCTGGCACAGATGCCATGAATGGAAATTGGATGGTCAATCATTTAGTGCAAATGCTGGTGAGGTTGCAGGAGGTGGGTGTCATGTACAAGGTGAGCCTGAAAAGGGAGCAAGAGAATAAAAAGAAACTGAAGAGGGAAATGCAAATTTGGCAGTAAACGTTCTGACTGATTGCCTGTTGTAAAGAAATTGTGAGATCTTCAAAGGAAAATGCATTTTTCTAATGTCTCTCAGTGTCTTTAGTCTTCCATTTGTCTAACCTCTATTGTTAGGGAGAGATAGGAACTTTGTGAGAAGACAAAAGGCACCAGAAACTGTTGTTAAGGACATGTTAATTTGTTTCTTCCTGGGACCTGAGCATCGCTGGCAAGGCTAGCATTTATTGGTCATCACTAACTATCCTTGATAAGGTAATGAGCTGTCTTCTTCAACCAATGCAATTCATGTGGTGTACAGTGCCTCAGGAATGGAGTTCCAGGTTTTTGAACCAGCAACAGTAAAGGACAGCAATTAGTTCTACATCAGGGTGGTATGCAACCTGGAGATGGTGGTGCTTCCACACATCTGCTGTCCATGTGCTTCTAGGTGGTAGAGGTTCCAGATTTGGGAGGTGCTATTGAGAAGGTTTGGCAAGTTGCTGCAGTGCATCTTATCAATAGTACACACTGTTACCAAAGTGCAGTCAGGGTGGAGGGAGTGAATGTTTAAGATGGTGAAATAGGGTATCAATCAAGCAAGCTGATTTGACCTGGATGGTGTTGAGCTTCTTGAATGTTGTTGGAATTGTACCTATCATGGTACACCATCCATCACACTCCTGACTTGGGTATTGTAGACAGTGGACCTGCTTTGGGGAGTCAGAAGAAGTTATTCACTGAAGAATTCCCAGACCCTGACCTGCTCTTGTGGCCACAGTATTTATATGGTCCAGTTAAGCATCTAATCAATGGTACCCCATCAGGATGTTGGTGATGGGGGATTCAGCAATGGTAATGTCAATGAATTGCAAGAGGAGATGGTTAGATGCTCTCTTGTTGGAGATTGTTACTTCCTGTGAGGCTGGATTATTACTTTCTACTTATTAGTCCAAGCTGATATGTTGGTCAGGTTTTGCTGCATGCGGGCATGGTTCAATTTAATGTCTGAGGAGTCATGCATGGTACTGAACAATGTGTGATTACTTTTGGAGCAGATGAAAATGGATGGGTCTAGAACACTACCTGAGGGACTCCTACAGCAATGTCATTGAATTGAGATGGCCTCCAACTAGCACAGCAGTCTTCCTTTCTGCTGGGTATGACTCCAATCAATTTTCCCCTTGAATCCCATAAACTTCAATTTTACGAGCACTCATTGATGCAACTTTCAGTCACCTGTTAACTTCAGGTTATGGGCAATGATTTTCACCTCACCTTCTGGAGTTTAACTCTTTTGTCCATACTTATACCAAGGTTGTAATGTGATCTAGAGGTGAGCGGCCTGATGAAATTCAAATTGAGCACTGGTCTCAAACTTAATGTCAGTGAGCTGATTGTTCCTAAGTGCCACTTGTATCAATAACACTCTTTATCACCTTACTGACTGAAGGTAGGATGATGGATGGCAATTGGTTACATTTGTTTTGCAGGATGGCACATTGGTGCAGCTGTTAGCGCTGCAGCCTCACAGCGCCAGGGACCTAGGTTTGTTTCCTGGCTTGGGTCACTTGTCTGTGCAGAGTCTGCGTGCTCATCCTGTGCCCACGTGGATTTCTTCTTGGTGTTTCGGTTTCCTCCCACAGTCCGAAAGATGTGCTGGTTAGATTATTGGCCAAGCTAAATTCTCTCTCTGTATACCCAAACAGGTGCCAGAGTGTGGTGACTAGGGGATTTTTACAGTAACTTCATTGCTGTGTTAACGTAAGCCTAGATGTGACACTAATAAATAATCTTTAAATAAAAACTGCCATTTGTACATACTGATCGATTCAATTTTTAGATGATGTAAATGTGATTATTGTAGTAGGATCTCTTGATAACCATTTTGTTTTTTAGTTTATTTAACGTGTAATGTGGTATGAGTCAGCTTTCACAGGCAGCAGAAGAATGTGGTGGGCATCCTATGCGTTAAGAATATTGCTGAATCAAAAGGTTCATTGTTGGATCTGGGCTGCAAAAAAGTAAAGGTGTAAATGCCGACTGACAGGGACACTGTCTGTAATGGAAACAGAAGTGTAGTGACAGATTGTAAGGAAAGCCTCACTGGGTGAGTGGGTGGGGAAGGGCAGGTGGTGATGGAGCCAGAATTGCCACAGCAGAAGGAATTTCACACCTGAATTTTTGGAAAATTTTGCCTGTTAAAGAATTAGCCTTCTGGCTCTGAAATTTTGTATATTCATTGTATCGTTGAAAGTAAGAAAATAATAGTGCCTTTCATGACATCAGGAAACCTCAAAAGTACTCCACAGCTAATTATGTTTTTATGAAGTACAGTCACTGTTGGAGTGTAGGGGATATGGCAACTAATCTGCACACAGCAAGATTCCACCATCAGTACTGTGATAATGATCAAATATTCTATTTTAATATCAGACAAGCCAGAACTCTGTGTTCTTTTTCCTACCTACCTGAGAAGGCACATGGGGCCTCAGTTTAAAGCTTCTTCTGAAAGACATCATCTCTGACAGTGAAGCGTTCCCTTAGTTATTATATTACAGTGTCAGCCTAGCCTGTTGCTCAAGTTTCTAAAATGGAGCTGGAACTCACAACCAGTTAGGAATTGAGTCACTGAGCTACCACTGACACGCTCTGTCTGGACTACTCTATAAAAGGGGAACTGTGAGATCTTTCTACTTACTGGTCATGCCTGGTGTCTGGAATATTTCTATCCATCCGCAGTTTGTCACTTTCCAGCTGATTAAACTTATTCCGTGCATATGGATCCTGTCCCGTCTTTACTAATGTGGCCTCAATGTAAGCTTCTTGATCAAAGTCTTGCCACTTCACTTTCCCTGTAGGTCAAACAAAAGTGTACAATTAAAAATAAAGTAATGTGCTCTTAATCCTTTGAGAGAGAGAGGTGCAGCACAAGAATAATACCCTCATCTAACTCTCCCATTAAAAGATAATTTGGTTAGTTTAATTAAATGTCAAAAACTCAAATTGATTCTAACTCACTTGAAAGACTGAAGGACACGACACAACGAGATCCTAGCCTACAGACTTTAAGTATTTTTTGCAGTATGCAAATTACATTGTTTAAAGCTTCAATTTTTCTTATAAAGTCTCACAATGCCAGGTTAAAGTCCAACAGGTTTATCTGGTGTCACAAGCTTTTGGAGCACTGCTCCTCCATCGGATGAGTGAACTCTGAAAGCTCGTGATGCCAAATAAACCTGTTGGACTCCTAACTTGGTGTTGAGGCTTCTTGCTGTGCCAACCCAAGTCCCATGCCAGCATCACCATGTCATCTCTTATAAGCCTTAATTTAACATTTCTGAAGTGGTAAATTGCAGGAGGATCCCTTTTGGGCTCAAGATTCAGAGGCATCATGAATGAAAATATTTCACTTAAGCTCATAAAACTAAATAAGACTAGGTAAAAGTAGAAAGGTGGCTGTGCCAAGGTATAACACTGAGTATTGTCTTGTCTGGGACTTCAAAGATATAGACTACTTCAATTAATCTACCAGCAATCTTTGGGATTGATCCCACATCTAGCTTTATAAGTACTAGGTATCAGTATAAAAGATTAATACACGTTGTGTCTTAAATCAGATAATCTTACAGTGTATTTATACATACTGCAGTTAACAGCTGAAGATCAATTTTGGGTATTATTCATAGTTCAGAACACTGAAACATGCAGCAGAGGGTACTTCTTTGGCCTTTAACCTTTTTGTTCATTTGTTGGTTAAACAGTCATTTAAAGAGTAGACTGCATTTTTCATTGTTAAGTGCTTTACTTCCAGGGTGTTTGTGCTTGCTAAATAAGCAGATAATATGATGTACGTAAGTATACAATTTGACTGAAATGAGAGCATGCGGTTCAAACAGTGTCGCTGTAGCCATGTTTGTGGCTAGTCAGCAATTTCCACTGGATAACCAATATATCCTTCACTCCCATATTATGGAATACACACATAAAAGAAGGTCGTTTGGCCCATTCTGACTGTCATCATGTGGAGATGCAGGCGTTGGGTGCCAGAAAGTAAGAATTATTTAATGAGTCCCACTAACTGCAAATTTTTTTTTCAGCTATTGATCAATTTCCAATTTTAAAATCATTATTGAATATGCTTTCACCAACTCTTCAGGCAGTGCATTCCAGTTCATAACATCTGAGTTTAAAAAAAATCTCGTCGCCCTTCTTTTAGTTAAGAATTACCTTAAACCTCAGTCAACTCTCCTTCCAAGAGAAATATTTTATTCTAACACACCTTCTTGCATCTTGGTATCACATAATTACTCTCCAATCCCCACTACAATTTGTATATTTTATATTTATTTTGTGCCCTAAGCATCTCATGTTTGAAAACTTCCCACTACTGATCTGCATCCCACTCAGTGCTTTTCCCTCAACACCACTACTCTCTAAGCGATACTTGTTTTTTACCCTTCAGCCCATTCCCAAGGTTTCAATCAATTCCCCTAGTTTTAAGTTCAACAGTAGCAATTTTTGTTGCTATTGATCCCACGCCGGTGAATGTTATTTTAACTATGTGACAACATGATTTAATGATTTAATAACATTTTCATAGGATATGTTGAGTTTCCTGTCCTGAATTATGCTACTATAACAGTCATTAACAGTTTCTACGTCTAACTTTCAAGCACTTAATACTAAAATACTAAGTTAATGATTATAAAAATGCATGCCTAAATGAATGGTTAAAACCTACCATTTCACTGGATTTAAAAGCCTAAGTTAACCTTCAGCAGCTGGTCACTCGTCAAAAAAATCAAAATACTGCTTCTCAGAAGAAAATTAAAAGCTTTCTATAAATCACACATGACAATAATTTGAGTTCCATACCTGCCATCACATTACTGAATTAAATAAGCAGCATTGTTCTCACTATTATATATTTTAAACTGCACTAATTTCCCCATAAACTGAAAGATGTTTTGACTTGTTTTCTTCTTTATAAGTGGTAGTGGATTCTCTCAACTCCTTGGTTTTTGTGTGAACCAAGTAATCCAACAACTTCTCTTGAATGAATATATATGCTGCTATTACCTTTGTGGCTGTACATTGCTGAAGAAAGAGGCATACTGTTGAAGCTTTTTGTCTTGCACTCATCAGGACAAATACATGAATGCCAAATATCAAAGGAAGCAACAATTTATACTGCATGGGAAAAGACTGCTGATTTATTGATAAGTCAACTGTAATCAATCAAAGCCTGACCATGGAGTATGCACCTAGAAACTACCGTTCCCACGGTTGTGTTGATCCAAAGTTCATGAAGCAAGCATCACCACAGTTGCAATTATTTCATAGTTTTAGCTTCCTCCCCCACCCATACCTGTCGTTCCTGCTGCCCATAAGAACAGCACACTTGGAAAGGTGTTATTGGGAGGCAGCACGATGGTACAGTGATTAGCACTGCTGCCTCACAGCACCAGGAACCCAGGTTCAATTTCCAGCTTGGGTCACTGTCTGTGTGGAGTTTGCACATTCTCCCCATGTCCACATGGGTTTCCTCCCACAGTGCAAAAAATGTGCTGATCAGGTGCACTGGCCATGTTAAATTCTCCCTCAGTGTGCCCAAACAAGAGCTAGAGTGTGGTGATGAGGGGTTTTTCATAGTAACTTCATTGCGGTGTTAATGTAAGCCTACCTGTGACACTAATAAATAAAATTTCCTCAAGATGGAAGAAGGAATGTGCAGGTAACGCAAACCTAACATCAATAAACATCTCTTTTCTTTTTAAAATGAAAGGTAACAAAAATGGACAGCTTCCAAAAGAGACACTGGCCTGTGTGATTAACTTACATCCATTTGGTTTCATGCAGAAAACATGCAAGTTTCAAACATTTACGTGCTTCTACAATGAGTCAACATGCATGAACTCAGGGGAGACAGAAGTAGCAATACTATGCTATTAATATATTTTACGTTTAATGGGGGTGGGGGGGAGATTCAGTATTTTTCTGCAAGCAAGTAGGTTTGTCTGGAAGAATACAGCAGATGTAATTTGCTTAATGCAATTGCATTAAGAAGGCTTAACGCAATTTTGTTTACCTAAGCTCTCAGACTAGGTTGACCGAGTCATGTGATATTAGGTTAATGGGAGGAACAAGATCCGTAGCAAGGTTTCTCTGCTGGTTTTAGTTTCAGTTTTAGTGTTCAGTTCTAGCTGGGAATTGGCTGAAGTCAGAACTTTGCTGCAAGCTGCTGAAACTCATTCCCTCCCTCTGAAAGCTTCAAGACTGTTAATCCAAGTTAAAACAAGTATGCCTAGATTTGCTAACTATTTTAAATGTGGGGTTTAAGTCTATAAGAGAAATGTTGCTTAACTGGAACTGAATAGCAGTAAGTTAGAAATTAAGAGTTGTTTCTTCTCATGCTTAAAGTTTGTACAAAGGTTTCAAGTTAACCTGATTCATTTTGTTAGAGTTATAATTTAAACTGTGTTACGAATAAAGCGTGTTTTGAGAAAAAAAATCTCAAATTTGTCAGTGGAATCACTCCTGAGGTGGAGTACCCTTTTCTTACATCTATGCCAAAATGGTCTGGATTCATAATATATACAGGGCTTTCTGATCTGGAACCCTAACAAAAATGAGGGATTAAAAATTATAATTACTTGTTTGTTTTAGGATTATTGAACTCAAGATAGTGGGTGATGTGGTGTTCTGTTTTTCAAGTGTTGCATTAGGTTAATTTAAATGAGGAGTGCCTTGTGGAAAAATGGCTTTTTCAGTAGCTCAAGACTGCCTGGGTACTTGGAGTGGTTTACAAAAGGTGGATAAGTAGTACGTTTGGATTTGGTGAACAAGAGCTGTTTCTTTTCATGTTTAAAGATTATTGAATGATTAACAGTTAAACTTTTGTTTTGTTAGAATTATACTTAAACTGTGTTATGAATAAAGATAATTTTGATAAAAATGTCCCTAATTTGTCAGTGGAATCACTCCTAAGGTGAAGAACCCTTTCTTTACATTTATGCCAAAATAGAAAAATCATTGGGGTTTAGTCTGGCTTCATAATATACACACGGGTTTCTGATCTAACAGTTAACACTAGCATAAATTCAAGTTGGCCAGCATCTCTTAATGAGAATAAAAACAGAAAATGCTGGAAAAACTCAGCAGGTCTGCCAACATGTGCGCAGCAAGAAATAGAGTTAACGTTTTGAGAATATATGACTCCAGCATTTTTTCGGTATTGCATCCAGGCCTTTGGGGCTACATTCTGGCCTTTGCATAGATGTTTGGAGGGCCTTCTGGTCCCCTGTGGTTAGACAGTCTCTCCTCCTATTCCTCCTTCACCTTAGTCTCTAGGGTTCTGGCGGAGAACCTTAGAATTTTTATTTCATTTTATTTCAGATTTCCAGCATTTGCAGTATTTTGCTTTTATATTTGTGTTTCACCTTAAAGGGATGATTAGTTTGGACTGGATCAGGTGCTGGTAGTCATTCTAGAAGTCTGTGTGATCTTGGAATGGCATAAGAATGGCACAGCAGGGCAGAGCACAGGTTTAGAACATACAATCCCTATAGTGCAAGAAGAGGCCATCCAGCCCATTTAATCTGCACACATTCTCCAAAAGGGGAACCCACCCAGGACCTGCCCTCCACCCTATCCCCTTAACCCTGTGCATTTATAATCCACCTAGCCTACACATCTTTGGACACTACGGAAAATCTATCATGACCAATCCACCAAACCTCACATTTCTGGACTATGGGAGGAAATCAGAGCACCTGGAGGAAACCCATGCAGACATGGAGAGAACATGCAAACGCCACACAATCACACAAGGGGTGAATTGTTAATGACGCTAATACAAATGAACCATACGGATACAGCATTTGACAATGATGCATTCTCTTACAATGACCACTGGTGTACATATCAGCCACTGGGGGTGTTCAGCCAGTAGAAAGAGTAGAGTAGGTAGCAGCTCATCAGACAATGAGGTCATATATGGGAGTTTGTAGGGGTGATATACAGAAAAGGGTGATAGGAATACATAATAATATGTCTGGCACATTGGCAGGCCTGTCAGAAAGCCTGCATGCAATGTCAAGGAGCATGAGGAATCCAGCACCAACCACGCACACCAATTTGTGTAGAGCCAGATGCCCACGCATTTCACTGTGGAAGTAATGGCCAACTCCATGAGAACATTAGCAGATAAAACTCATAATGCAGTGTCCAACAGCCCATACCTCAACTTCCATTACAGTACAAGCAGAAGATCCACAATATCCAGCTGATTGGATTGAGGTCATGTGAACCAGTTTGCTGCCATGCAAGCTCAGACAGCTGCTATCATGGTTGAAAAGTGTTCAAAAGGGGGTTTAGATTTTTGGATCATTTTTGGTTACCCCTTCTGGGAAAGGGGTAACCTGTTCAAGAGGGATGGGTTATACCTGAACTGGAGAGGGACTAATATCCTGGCGGGGAAATTTGCTAGAGCCACTCGGGAGGGTTTACACAAGTTTGGCAGGGGGGCGGGACCCAAAGCAGTAAGGAGACAGAACAGAAAATTCAGGGAAGCACAGGAGTCAAAGAGAGCACACAGGATCTTACAGTAATCTGTCCTCAATCACACTGGCCGTGGAGCATGAACCTCTACACTGACAGCATTTGTCCTCCCACCACTGCCACTCTGCCAGTGACCTTGAACATGTCTGTCAGGCATCTACGCCAGACTGCTGATGCCTATGCCAAGGTGGTGCAGTCCAAAACCTGGTCTTCTGGACTACTATTGGTGCCACGTGCTAGTGAGAGTAGGAATAGGAAGATTAGACAGATGAATGTATGGCTTGAGAGCTGGTGTAGGGGACAGGGGTTTAGAGTTTTGGATCATTGAAATCCCTTCTGGGGAAGGGGTAACCTGTTCAAGAGGGACGGATTACACCTGAACTGGACAGGGACTAATATCCTGGTGGGGAGATTTGCTAGAGCCACTCAGAAGGGTTTACACTAGTTTGGCAGGGGGGTAGGACCCAAAGCAGTAGGGAGACAGAACAGAAAGTTCAGGAAAGCACAGGAGTTAAAGAGAACACATTAAATAGTAAAGGCAGTGTCAGTAATCCTAGTACTAAACAGATTAGCCAAAAGCAAGACAGAGAGCAAGGGGAATCAAGATTAAACTGCATTTATGTCAATGAAAGAGCACTGATGGACAAGGCAGATGAACTCAGGGCATGGATGGGGTATTATAGCAATTACTGAAACGTGGCTAAGGGAGAGTCAGGACTGGCAGCTCAATGTTCCAGGGTACAGATGCTATAAGAAAGATAGGAGGTAAGTGAGGAGGAGGGATATGCACTTTTGATTAGGGAAAACATCATGGCAGTACTGAGAGGGGATATATCCAAGGGTTCGCCCGCTGAGTCTATATGGATAGAATTGACAAATAAAGGGGGAAACCACTTTGATAGGATTGTTCCATAGGCTCCCAAATAGTCTGTGGGAAATTGAGCTGCAAATATGTAAGGAGATTACAGATAGCTCCAAGAAAAATAGGGTGGTAATAGTAGGGGATTTTAACTTTTCCAACATTGACTGGGACAGCCGTAGTATTAAAGGGTTGAATGGAGAGAAATTTGTTGAGTATATTCGGGAGAAATTTCTCATTCAGTATGTGGATGGCCTGACTACAGAGGGGGCAAAACTTGACCTCCTCTTGGGAAATAAGGGAGGGCAGGTGACAGAAGTGTTAGTGAGGGATCACTTTGGGACACAATTCCATTAGTTTTAAGCTAGCTATGGAAAATGATAGGTCTGGCCCAAAAGTTAGAATTCTAAATTGGGGCAAGGCCGATTTTGACGATATCAGGCAGGAACTTTCAACAGTTAATTGGGGGGTCTCTGGGAAGACAAAGGGTCATCTGGTAAGTGGGAGGCTTCCAGAAGTGTGTTAACCAGGTTCAGGGTAAGCACATTCCTTTTAGAGTGAAGGGCAAGGCTGGTAGAAGTAGGGAACCCTGGATGGCTAGGGTTTTGAGGCCCTAATCAAGGAGGAGGAGGAGGCACATGACATGCATAGGCAGCTGGGAGCAAGTGGGTCCCTTGAAGAGTGTAGACGGTATAGAAGTAGAGTTGAGAGAGAAATCAGGAGGGCAAAAAAAGGGACACAAGATTGTTTTGGCAGATAAGGCAAAGGGAATCCAGAGAGCTTCCACAAATACATAAAGGGCAAAAGAGTAACTAGGGAGAGAGTAAGCCTCTTAAGGATGAGCAAGATCATCTATGTGCAGATTCACAAGAAATGGGTGAGTTCCTAAGTGAATATTTCTCAACAGTAAATACTGTTGAGATAAGCATGGATGTTCGGAAACTTGGGAAATAAGTAGTGATGTCTTGAGAAACATACATACAGCAGAGGAGGAGGTGCTGGAAGTGCATCATGGTAGATAAATCTGGGGACCTGATGAAGTACATCCCAGGATATTGTGGAAAGCTAGGGAGGAAATTGCAGGTCCTCTAGCAGAGATATTTGAATCATCGATGGTCACAGGCAAGATGCCTGAAGATTGGTGGGTGAAAAATGTTGTGCCTTTGTTTAAAAAGGGCTGCAGGGAAAAGTCTGGGAACTATAGGCCAGTGAGCCTCACATCTATAGTGGGTAAGTTGTTAGAAGGTATTTTGAGAAACAGGATCTATAGACATTGAGAGATGCAAGGACTGATTAGGGGCAGTCAGCATAGCTTTGTGAGTGGAAAATCATGTCTCACAAATTTGATTGAGCTTTTTGAAGGGGCAACCAAGAAGGTAGATGAGGGCAGTGCAGTTGATGTTGTCCATATGGACTTTAGCATGGGTCTTTGACAAGTTACCGCATGGTAGGTTGTTGCATAAGGATAAATCTCACGGGATCCAGGGTGAGGTAGCCAAACGGAGACAAAGTTGGCTTGATGGCAGAAGACAGTGATTGTAGAGGATTGCTTTTCAAACTGGAGACCTGTGACCAGCGGTGTGCCTCAGGGATCAGTGCTGGTCTGCTGTTACTTGTCATTTATATTAATGATTTGGATGAGAATATAGGAGGCATAGTTAGTAAGTTTGCAGATGACATCAAAATTGGTGGCTTGGTGGACGGTGAAAAAGGTTATCTAGGATTGCAACAGGATCTTGTTCAATTGGGCCAATGGGCTGACAAATGAGAGTTTAATTTAGATAAATGCGAGGTGATGCATTTTGGTATATTGAACCAGGGCAGGACTTGCTCAGTTAATAATAGAATGTTGGGGTGAGTCATATAACAAAGAGATCTAGAAATGCAGGTTCATAGCTCCTTGAAAGTGGAGTCACAGATGGACAGACTGGTGAAGAAGGCATTCAGCATGCTTGGTTTTATTGGTCAGAACACTGAATACAGGTGTTGGGACATCTTGTTGAAGTTGGAATACTTTGTCACCCTATTATAGAAAAGATATTATTAAACTAGAGTGTAGAAAAGATTTACTAGAACGCTTCCGGGACTTGATGGTTTCAATTATAAGGAGAGGCTGGGTTTTCTCTAGACCATAGGAAGTTTAGGGGTGATCTTATAGAGGTCTATAAAATAATGAGTGGCATAGATCAGCGAGATAGTCAATATCTTTTCCTGAAGGTAGGAGAATCTAAACTAGAGGACATAGGTTTAAAGTGAGAGGGAAGAGATACAAAAGGGGCAACTGCTTCACACAGAGAGTGGTGAGTGTCTGGAACAAGCTGCCAGAGGTAGTAGTGGAGGCGGGTCCAATTTTGTCTTTAAAAAGTGCTTAGACAGTTACATGGGTAAGATGGCTACAGAGGGATATGAGCCGAACACAGGCAATTGGAACTAGCTTAGGGGTTAAAAAAAGGAGTGGCATGGACAAGTTGAGCCAAAGGGTCTGTTTCCATGCTGTAAATCTCTATGACTTTCAGAGCAGTACAAGGTCACCCTGAAAGGTCATCTGCAATCTCCCTCTTGTCATGCTGGGACAGGCATTGACACAGCACTGCCTAGGAGCACTATGGCAGGCAAAGACACCTGCGATAGTGACACTAAGTGAATGCATAAGAATCATTCAATCCACACTCTGAAACCAAGTGACAGATGCATCCCAAAATCATTTACGGATTTCTCATCATTTCCCTCAGAAGCTTGTCAATCTATAAGCCAAATGGTCTCACTGGAGCTTTGCCTCCCATGAGTGCTGAGCCGATTTCCCATCTCCGCTCTCGAAGAACACATCTTGGAACCTCCTGATAAAAGCAAGATACTGCAGATGCTGGAATCTGATGAAGGGTCATCCGGGCTCGAAATGTTGGCTCTATTCTCTCTCTACTGATGCTGTCAGAGCTGCTGAGATTTTCCAGCATTTTCTGCTTTTGTTGCCTTGGAACCTCCTATCAGCCTAACAATGTAACTGCCAAATGATGCAACTGCTAATACACTGGCAATCTGCTCTCTGCAGTCTCTCTTTATGTCTCTGTTCCAGCAGATCCTGTGAAAAACTCCTTGCTTCAATGTGACATTCTTTCACCGTAACTCAAATGCTTTCTCTGTTACTCATCAACAGCCCAGTTTTTTATACCCTGTGTTCATTTTAAGCTCCTCAAACCTCATTAAAATGCTGGCATCTAAACAAACCCACAGACTTACAGGCAACTTTTAAAAATAAAATTAAAAAGCTATACCTTATTCCTAACACCACTAACAGGGAAATTAAGGTTGTTGATTGGGATTTTGGGGTTGCATTCACTGATACTGCAGTCAGATTAGTCGTTCATAGACAGCCTCTTCCTCCTGCACTACTAGTGTTATATATGGTGGTTAGGCTGTGCTCACATGATGATAAGGTTGGACAGGATGTGGTAGACCTTGTCTGGTCACAACATGTTCCGTACAACACTGGAGAGTTCCTCCAGAAGGGCCCTGGCAGCAGAAGCACTGCTTAAATAGCCCTTATGGTTTGCTCGATGCACTTCATGTGATAAACATGAACCTTGTTGTGTATGTGCTGGTCATGTGTGCTTGGGTTGCGCACCAGAGTCATAAGCTAGGTGATCAATCAATAGCATGCGTCGTTGTCTGCTGCATCCTGTCCAACCTTGTCATCATGTGAGCACAGCCTAGCCACCATATATAACGTGAATAGTGGAAGAGGAGGAGGCCATCTATGATCAGTTCATCTGACTACAGTACTAGTGACTGCAACCTCAATCAACATCCAGTAGCCACTCTCTGGGTTTGTTTAATGGCTTACTTACTGATGTAGAGCAGGCTGGCGTAGAATAAAGACATGAATATCATTGGGCACAGCAATTTCTGTAGGCAAGGGCTACCTGAACTGAGTTTGGTAGGGTTTGGACTAGGGAATTGGTGTCTCAGACTCTTTTTCCTGTTTTTCCTTCAAGATCCTCTCAGCCAGCAAAAGTTTATAGCAGTGATGTGATTGTGCTCGTTACTTTCCAGGACCTCAATAATGCCAGGAATCTGCCAGGAGCCAGGAACTGACAAGCATGATATGCCAAGTATGGTTCCTCATCAGCACACGTGGAATGTGTTGTACAAATGAACTCTTTGGTACATCTGGCAATAAATGTGTAGAACCAGGTAAACAATGTGTTGAATCACTTGGCTTCTCTCTAGAAAGGAAGAATACAATATATACTGTTTGGACCCCAGATCATGTTGGAACTGGATGGGAAGATCCCAGAAAGGAACCCTGACTCAAAAGACAGTGACTTTTATTTTTTTAAGAAAACATGGAGGAACAAAGTCACAGGACTTTAATTAGTTCTATAACAAAAAGGATAAAAAATTAACATGAGAAAATTGGATTATGATACAACACACCTTTACTTCCCTCCTTACCTTAACAATTACACATACAAAGATTAACATGGATTACCATGTAGACTTTAAACTACAATGGTCTCATTAACACAAAGTTCCTTTTAAGCACACAAAATAATGTGGGAAAATGCACTCTCCACTCTGAAACACAAGGTGAATGTTTGTGGGTGGCTCCTCAGAATCCCCCCGATAACTGTTAAACTCCGCTCCCAAAAACTTACTTTAAAATCTTCTCTCATAATTAAACTTTCCCTTAGTAGTTTGCATTTCAAAATCCAGACTAGGTTTCCCAAATGATGCTTTTAAACAAAGCTTCCACGCCACTTTTAAAAGTGAATCTAATCCAAGATTTTGCACCAATTCCTTTAGGATTCCTTTGTTTTGACTGCTCCGCAAACTACTTACATTGTCAATTTGTTTTATCCGTATTACACAGAAGGGGGAGTTGCTTATCTCAGTTGGCTGGATGGCTAGTTTGTGATTTGGAACAACACCAACAGCGTTAAGTTCAATTCCCATACTGGCTGAGGTTATTCATGAGGGCCCCGTCTTCTCATTCTTGCCCAATGCCCGAGGTGTGGTGGCCCTCGGGCTAAATTACCACCAGTCAGTTCCCCCTTAAAGAGGAGAGCAGCCTTTGGTCCACGGGACTGTGGCGATATTCACATTACTCAGAAAAAACAAGCAACTTATCGAATGTTTTTTTGTGATCTAAATATGCTACATTTGCTTGTTCCCCTTCATCCACCCGGCTTGTTACATTCTCATAGAACTCAACCAAATGTTTCAAACATTTGTAAAACCACATTGATTCCACTCAATTGCATTCTGCTTTCCCGAATGCTCTACTGCTACTTCTTCCATAAAACCATACAAAAGTTATGCTTTAGAAAAAGGCCATTCAGCCTGTTGTGTCTGTGCCAGCAAAAAATTAAACACCAATGACTGTGTGGTCAAATTCCTCTCCAACTCGATTTTCAGGTTTGCTGATGACACCATCACAGTGGGTTGGATCTCAAATAATGACATGATGGAGTGCAGTAAAAAGATAGAGAATCTGGTGAAACAGTGTGATGACAATAGTCTCTCCCTCAATGTCAGTAAAATGAAGGAAATAGTCATCAACTTCAGGAAGCATAGTGGGGATATAACCCTGTCTACATCAATGGTGGTGGAATGGAAATGATCAAAAGCTTCAAGTTTCTAGGTGTCCAGATCACCAACAACCAGACCTGGTCCCTCCACGCTAGTTGAGAAAGCCCACCGACATCTCTACTTTCTCAGGAGGCTAAGGAAATCTGGCAAGTCCACGATGACGCTCATCAATGTTTACAAATACACCACAGGAAGCATCCTACCCAGGTGTATTACAACTTGGTATGGCTCTTGCTCTGACCAAAACTGCAAGAAATTTCAAGGCTTGTAAATATAGCCCAGCCAATCACACAAACTAGACTCCATCTACACTTCCTGCTGCCTCCAGAAAGCAGTCTCATAATCAAGGACCCCACACACCTTGAATATACTTTCTTCCACCTTCTTCTGTCTCGATAATGATACAAAAGTCTGAGATCACATACCAATTGACTCAAAAATAGCTTCTGCCCTACTGCCATCAGACTTTCAAAGGGACCTACCGTATAGTAACGTCTGTGGTAGGTAAAATGTTAGAATCTGTCATTAAGGAGGAAATTGCAAGGCATCTTGAAGGGAATTGCTTGATAGAGCAGACGCAGCACGGTTTCATTAAAGGGAAGTCGTGTCTGACAAATTTACTGGAGTTCTATGAGGATGTGTCTAGGGCGGTGGATAGAGGAGAGCCGGTGGATGTGGTCTTTCTAGATTTTCAGAAGGCGTTTGACAAAGTGCCTCACAAGAGGTTATTGCAAAAGGTCGAGGGACAAATTAGGACAAATCCTAGTTGGAACAAGGGCACTTTAAGACTCTGATCACAGGACATATTGATGTTGCCATTGGCTATTTGCACAGTCAAACTGGTAGTCTATCCTAACAGCCTGTAGAGTAACCTTTCCAAAAAGCCCTTGTTTGTACCTTCATGGTCTGTAAATGTATACTTTAAAAATACCACAAAAGATACTGCATCTTAAGTGTAGTAACCTGCAAGACCATGGGCCAGAAGCTGGAAAGTAGGATTAAAATGAGTTGGGGGTAGGGTGTTAGCGTGGATAGAGGATTGGTTGTCAAATAGGAGGCAGAGAGTGGGGGTCAACGGGTGCTATTCGGATTGGCGGATGGTGACTAGTGGAGTGCCCCAGGGGTCGGTGCTGGGGCCTCAGCTATTTACTATTTATATAGATGATCTGGAGGAGGGAACCGAGTGTAGAGTGTCGAAATTTGCTGATGACACCAAGATTGGGGGAACGGCAAATTGTGCGGAGGGTGTGGAGAGTCTGCAGAAGGATCTAGATAGGCTGGGCGAATGGGCCAGGCAATGGCAAATGGAATTTAATGTTGGCAAGTGTGAGGTGGTCCACTTTGGTAGGAAAAATGGTAGGAAGGACTATTACTTACGGGGCGAAAAACTGCAGCAGGCGACGGTGCAGAGGGACCACGGGGTCCTTGTGCATGAGTCGCAAAAACCCAGCTTGCAGGTGCAGCAGGTGGTCAGGAAGGCGAATGGGATGCTGGCCTTCATAGCGAGGGGGATTGAATATAAAAGTAGGGAGGTCTTGCTGCAGCTGTATAGGGCATTGGTGAGGCCGCAACTGGAGTACTGTGTGCATTTTTGGGCGCCGCACCTGCGCAAAGGTATTTTGGCCTTGGAGGGAGTGCAGAGGAGGTTTACTAGGATGATACCGGAGTTGAGGGGGTTGAGCTATGAGGAGAGGCTGAATAAACTGGGCTTGTACTCGTTAGAGTTTAGAAGAATGAGAGGAGATCTCATTGAGACGTATAAGATGATGAATGGGATGGATAGGATAGAGGTGGAAAGACTCTTCCCGCTCAAAAAAGACAATAGGACTAGGGGGCACAGCCTCAAGATAAAAGGGGGGCGGTTTAGAACGGAGTTGAGGAGGAACTTCTTCACTCAAAGGGTGGTGAATCTCTGGAATTCTCTACCCGTTGAAGTGGTGGAGGCTGCCTCGCTAAATATTTTTAAGACGCGGGTTGATGGGTTTTTGATAGGAGAGGGGATTAAGGGTTATGGGGAGAGGGCGGGAAAGTGGAACTGAGCAGCGACAGATCAGCCATGATCTTATTGAATGGCGGGGCAGGCTCGAAGGGCTGGATGGCCTACTCCTGCTCCCATTTCTTATGTTCTTATGTAAGCTGATCTTTCTCTCCACCCTAGCTGTGACTGTAGTGCCATATTATGCACCCTCTCCTTTCCTTCTCCCCTATACACTCTACAAACAGTGTGTTTTCTCTGTATAGCACACAAGAAAACAGAAACTAGCCGCTCATTTTAATCCTACTTTCCAGCTTCTGGCCCATGGTCTTGCAGGTTACTACACTTAAGATGCAGTATCTTTTGTGGTATTTTTAAAGTATACATTTACAGACCATGAAGGTACAAACAAGGGCTTTTTGGAAAGGTTACTCTACAGGCTGTTAGGATAGACTACCAGTTTGACTGTGCAAATAGCCAATGGCAACATCAATGTGTCCTGTGATCAGAGTCTTAAAGTGCCCTTGTTCCAACTAGGATTTGTCCTAATTTGAGTTTGTTTATTTGGTTTGACCTTAAAACAGGCCAACTAGGAACAAACGTGAATACACAACACTTTCCTCCCCCTTTACATTAGAGGTTCCTGCAATGCAGGAGCAATCAAAATTTACAATAGAGACAATTAATAAACACAGTCAAAAGCTAGATGCTCCATTGGATAGTAATTTGTATCAGTGAACTTCAGCCATCTGCTTTTTTGTGTTGACTGCATCTTCTGGTATTCTTGGTTTGGTTTGGATGTCATCCTTGGTTGTCTCAACCAGAGTTGACACAGTGTTTGGAAGTTGATTTGGTGTTGAAGTGTCATCAACTGGAATACTGTCTTCCACAGTTATTTCTTGTATTGTCAGGTTCTCTGGAACGTCTAGGTCTTAACTTGGTACAGTATGTTGTGACTCATGGTTAGAGTTGGTGTGAACTTGATAGACTGAATGGCCTCTTTCTGCATTATAGGGATTCTGTAATTCTATTTCTGTGTCTCTGGAAAACTAGTTCTGGTTGCTAACGTCTCTACTTTCTCAGAAATTTGGCATGCCCGCTACGAATCTTACCAACTTTTACAGATGCACCATAGAAAACATTCTTTCTGGTTGTATCACAGCTTGGTTTGGCTCCAGCTCTGCCCAAGATCGCAAGGAACTACAAAAAGCCGCAAATGTACCCCAATCCATCACACAAACCAGCCTCCCACCCATGTCTCCGTTCACACTTCCCACTGCCTCAGCAAAACTGCCAGCATAATTAAGGACCCCAGGCACCCTGGGCATTCTCTCTTCCACCTTCTTCCTTCGGGAAAAAGATACAAAAGTCTGAGGTCACATACCAACCAACTCAAAGCTTCTCCCCTGCTGCCATCAGACTTCTGAATGGACCTACATTGCATTAAGTTGATCTTTCTCTACACCCTAGCTATGGCTGTAACACTTTGTTCTGAACTCTCTTTCCTTCTTTATGTACAGTATGTTTTGGCTGTATGGCGTGCAAGAAACAATGCTTCTTACGGTATGCTAATACATGTGACAATAATAAATCAAATCAAATCAATAAAAGTTAATCATCGTGTCTTCTCCACAATACCTTGTTCTGAGATTGAATGACTAGTCCTCTCTGTGCTAAGACGATGGCAGGTATCCACTTCTCATTGGTGGCATAGTTCATTTCCAATACTTCCTGACTTTGTGAAAAACACAACACTTAGCCCTGTTCTCGTCAAGTCACAAAACCTGACTCTGCGTTCTCTCAACAATTTCTCTCGTCTTATGCAGCTTCAGCAAATAACTGACATTTTACAATGAGTAATGCAGGAGAACTTAGGGGTTGTCGAATGTGTTGCATTCCCTGTACTTTGTCAGGCATTGACTTTTGTTGCTCATAAGTTACCTTCAATGAATAATTCATCGTCTGAAAAAATCTTTCAGCCAGTCCATTTGTGGCAGGATTGGATGTGTTGGGTTCCATCCTCCTTTAGACAATCTGTGAATTCTTGCAAAATGAACTGTAGTCCATTGTCGCTAAGAAGTTATTCGGGATGACCAAATCTTGCAAAAATCTCACCTGGTAGTCTTCATAATGGCAACTTCAGGCCACTCTGAATGCACGATTACCAAAATGAAAAACATTTATCCTTCGAATGGTCCAAATAATCTAGGATAACTCTTTCCCTTGCTCTTCTGGCCATTGCCATGGATGTCATTATGTAAGTGTGCAGATTTTGAACCTTTGCACAAGCCAAACACAAAGCTGCTTTCTCCTTGATTTTGCTATCAAGCCCTGATCACCAAAAATAGTTTCTGGCTATCTCCTTCATCCTAACTATCTCACAATGCTCTTCATGAACTTGGTTTAGGACGTGTTTAGGATGTGTCTAGGGCGGTGGATAGAGGAGAGCCGGTGGATGTGGTCTTTCTTGATTTTCAGAAGGCGTTTGACAAGATACCTCACAAGAGGTTATTGCAGAAGGTAAGGGGGCATGGAGTTGGGGGTAGGGTGTTAGTGTGGATAGAGGATTGGTTGTCAAATAGGAGGCAGAGAGTGGGTGTCAATGGGTGCTATTCGGATTGGCGGTTGGTGACTAGTGGAGTGCCCCAGGGGTCGGTGCTGGGGCCTCAGCTATTTACCATTTATATAGATGATCTGGAGGAGGGAACCGAGTGTAGGGTGTCGAAATTTGCTGATGACACCAAGATTGGTGGAAAGGCAAGGGTGTGGAGAGTCTGCAGAAGGATCTAGATAGGCTGGGCGAATGGGCCAGGAAATGGCAAATGGAATTTAATGTTGGCAAGTGCGAGGTGGTCCACTTTGGTAGGAATAATGGTAGGAAGGACTATTACTTACGTGGTGAAAAACTGCAGCAGGTGACGGTGCAGAGGGACCTCGGGGTCCTTGTGCATGAGTCGCAAAAACCCAGCTTGCAGGTGCAGCAGGTGGTCAGGAAGGCTAATGGGATGCTGGCCTTCATAGCGAGGGGGATTGAATATAAAAGTAGGGAGGTCTTGCTGCGGCTGTATAGGGCATTGGTGAGGCCGCAGCTGGAGTACTGTCTGCAGTTTTGGTCGCCGTACTTACGCAAGGATATTTTGGCCTTGGAGGGAGTGCAGAGGAGGTTTACTAGGCTGATTCCGGAGTTGAGGGGGTTGAGCTATGAGGAGAGGCTGAATAAACTAGGCTTGTACTCGTTAGAGTTTAGAAGAATGAGGGGAGATCTCATTGAGACGTATAAGATGATGAATGGGATGGATAGGATAGAGGTGGAGAGACTCTTCCCGCTCAGAAAGGACAGTAGGACTAGAGGACACAGCCTCAAGATAAAGGGGGGGCGGTTTAGAACGGAGTTGAGGAGGAACTTCTTCACTCAAAGGGTGGTGAATCTCTGGAATTCTCTGCCCGTTGAGGTGGTGGAGGCTGCCTCGCTAAATATTTTTAAGACGCGGGTTGATGAGTTTTTGATAAGCGAGGAGATTAAGGGTTATGGGGAGAGGGCGGGAATGTGGAACTGAGCCACGACAGATCAGCCATGATCTTATTGAATGGCGGGGCAGGCTCGAAGGGCTAGATGGCCTACTCCTGCTCCTATTTCTTATGTTCTTATGTTTCTTTAACAAGGACAGACTGATGACTTGCATTCCCCAGAGGAGACGACCAGCCTGTATGGATAGTTCAAGTCATCAGGTAACATACCAACTTCAACTCCAGGTTTGCTCCCATGGTGAACTTTCCACTCACCTGACGAAGGAACAGCGTTCTGAAAGCTTGTAGGTTTACTATCAAATAAACTTGTTGGACTTTAACCTGGTGTTGTGAGACTTCTTACACTTCTGACTGTGTTTACCCCAGTCCAACACCAGCACTTCCACATCATGCCATGAAGTACCATGTCCATAACTTCTGGCAGTAGTGGATCATTTCTCATATACTTATCTTATCCTGCAGTTACAAGAGTGTTTTCCCTATATTCTGTTTTCCAATTGATAGACTTAGTTCTTGCTTGGAACTTGTTTCGTTCTCCAACACTAACACATTCAATGTGGTCTTTTTTTTACCACAATTCTAGCATTTTGCATCTTTGCGCCAGCTGTTGCTGCATACCCAGTTTTTCACATCGCTGGAAATTTCAAACCTGTGTCTGTATTTGAGTCTGAGCTAACAATTTGTGGATTCTAGTGGTCAAACTTAATTGCTGGGCTTCCTTAGTTGCTAATTCCATAGAAATCGCGACTTCTAAAGCCCTCTTTAGATTTAAGTTGCTTTCTGTTAACAGCCTTTTCTGGGTAGCTTCACTTCTTAACCCACACACTAGTCTGTCTCTGGTGGTGTCATTTAAGATGACTCCAAATTCACAATATTCAATTAATTTCTCCCAAGTAGCTTTGAATTGTGTAATAAATTCACTTTCCTGTTGGTTACGTTTATGGAACCTAAACCTGTCCACAATGACCGAAGGTTTAGGTGAGGAGTGGCCCTGCAATATCTCCACAGTCTCAACATAGGTTTTCAAGCTTGGTTTCTCTGGCTGCACCAGATCTCACATGGTGAATGAATGCACCCCCCCCTCCCCTACTGTACTCAGGAAAGTTGGGACTACAATATCCATCACAATTTTATTCACTTGGAACAAAATAATCAAACCTTTCAATATTTGAGCTCCACCATTTGGTGTTCTCATCATATGGTCACAGATGCCAAAACTTCTCACCATTTTTACCATGGAAAGGGCATGCCGACATGCCGCAATATTTTTAATCACTACTTCACTTCTTTTTTTCAAACAAGGTACCTCCTGAGCTCAGCCTATTTCCTTTCAAGTTTTGTAACACCTCCAGTTTAAACTAATGTTGTTGGGTATTTGCTATTCAGTGCTCTCTGTACTGTTCCAGACCTATCTGGGCAGAGTACATGATGAGCTCCTTTTTAATATTGTTTCCTCCAAAATCTTTGTTTTAATTTTGGTTCCTTTGATGGCTGCTGTCGGTATTGGGCACCCATCCATCGCCAGCTTTGGTGTAGCAAAGATTTTATCTTCTTAAACCTTTTTAGATGTCAGCAGCACGGATTGGCGAGTTTTCTATGTTTGCTTTTCCGGGGGTCAGCAGTGTGACTCTGAATAGGCTTGCAGAGCACAGATGTACAAATAGCAAACAAGAGCTTTACTGGAAAGGTGTTTACAAGTTGTTAGGATAGACTGCCCATTTGCCCATGCAAAAAGCCAACTATGTCATCAACACCTCACATGATCGGACTTTTAAAGTGACCTTCTTCCAACTGGGAACAAACCTGAATACACAACACCTTTTAAATGAGTTGAGGGTTTCAGCTTCAACCACCAGTTCAGGCAATGAGTTCCAGATGTCCATCACCCTCTGGATTAAAAAGTTTTTCCTCGTGTCCCCATGAATTCTTCTACCAATCACTTTAAATCAATGCCCCCTGGTAATTGATGCCTCAGTTAGGGAAAACAATTTTTTCCTGTCTACCCCATCATAATGTTGAACGTGTCAATTAGGTCACCCTTTAGCCCCCTCTGTTCCAAACAGAACAACCCTAGCCTATCCAATCTCTCAGCACTGCAATTTTTAAGCCTTAGAAGCTTTCTTGGAAATCTCCTCAGCACGCTCTCCACAGCAATTATGTCCTTTCTGTAACGTGATGACCAGAGCTGTACACAGAGGCCCTGATTTTACCGGCATGGCCGTCCTGAAATCGGGGTAGGAGAGACTTGCAGAATGGCATTCCCCATTGGCCTGGGGCGCGAACTGAAGAGTCTCGGGCGGCCAGAGTTCCAGCTGTAGCCTAATCAGTGTTTTAATACCATTCCACCATTACATCCCTGTTTCTGTATTCAATACTTCACTCAATAAAGGCAAGTATTCCAAATGTCTTCTTGATTATCTTGTTCACCTGACCTGTCATTTTCAAGAATCTGTGGACATGCACTCCAAGGTGTCACATTTCCTCAATTCTTCTCAATATCTTCCCATTTACTGAGTATTCGCTTGCTTTGTTTTCCCTCCCCACATGCAGTACCTAACACTTTTCTAGATTGAATCACATTTTCCACTTCCCTGCCCACTCAGCCTAACCACTGATAACATTCTTAAGTCAACAACTATCCCCTTCACTATCAAATACACAGCCAATTTTTGAGTCATCTGCAAATTTCTCAATCATGACTCTCACATTCAAGTTCAAATCATTAATGAATACAACAAACACCAAGGGACGTAATACTGAGCCCTTCAGAACACCAGTGGAAACCATATTTCATTCACAAAAAGATCCATCAATATTACCCTTTGCTTCTTGTCACCGAGCCAATTTTGGATCCAACCTGCTACCTTTCCTTATATCCCATCAGGTCTCACATTTCTGATCATCTGCCATGTAGCATCTTGCCAAATGCCTCACTGAAATTTATATGGAGATCCAACATCCATTCATCAATCCTCCTTGTTATTTCCTCAAAAAATACTTTGGCCCTTGAAGTTTTAGTTCAGTTGGTAAGCTTTTTGTGTCCTCTACTGTGAAAATGATGGATACTGAAACTGACAACTGGAGACAGTCACACTACTTTCACTTCTAGAAGCTGAATGTTTGGAAGGGCATTGGAAGAAGTAAACAGAAACAAAATCTCGACTGGCTAAGACAGCCCAGAGAAAACAGGCCATCGAATTGTTGGCCAGCACAGTTACACAGTGATTAGCGCTCTGTTGCACAACACCAGAGACTCAGGTTCAATTCCCGGTTTGGGTTATCTGTGCAACGTCTGCATGTTCTCCCCTCAGTCTGCGTGGGTTTCCGCCATGTGCTCCAGTTTCTTCCCACAGTCTGAAAGTCATGTTGGTTGGCCGAGCTAATTTCTCCCTCAAGTGTATCTGAACAGTCACCGGAGTGTGGTGACGAGGGAATTTTCACAGTAACTTCATCGCAATGTTAATGTAAGCCTACTCTTGACACTATTAAATAAACTTTAACTTTAAACGTCTTCACCCAATATCTTTATCTGCATCAAACGCAGCAGAGGCTGGCATTCCAGAGTGGGGCACCCAAATCATACCAAGCAATGCTTAATATAGAGTTGACCACCACAACGTAAATAAGACTATACAAAGACCAATGCAAAATACTAGTTCTAAGACTCTATCATTCCCTTGTTTCCCATTACTAATTCCACAGACTCATCTCTCAGAGACCACTGTTTACTTTAGCTACTCTCAGTTTTTTTATATACTTGTAGATGCTCTTTTTTTGGGTTTCTTGCTAGATTAATCTTATCCTGATTTCCCAATTTCATTTTTTTAGGTTGGTTTTTAAAATTTCTTCCAACTTGATACTAACATTTTCTTCCAAGTTGATACAATCATTTTTTTTTTAGCCACTTCCTTTGTAAGATTATGCATCCTTTTGTAGTCTTTCTTTCCCAGTAGAATAAATCTTTGTTGAAGTATCTCCTTAAATGTCTGCCAGTAGATTTTTTTAAACGATCTTACCTTAACCTATTTTCCCAGTCCGCTGTTGCCAATTCTGTCTTCACATTGCCTTGATATAAATTTAAGGCACTAGTTTCAAACCCACACTTCTTACCTTCAAACCGAATATGAAATTCTATCATGGTTACCAGCTTACTTGCAGAAGTTAACTATAATTAGTTGTCAATCTTGAACATTTGCTTTGTAAAAAGGCTTGTATTTATATAGTAGTTTTACAGATAATTATGTATTTAAAGCTGTAGTCATTGTTCTAATGTAGAAAGCGAAATAGATTGCACACAGCAAAATCCCATTAATAGCAAAGAGTTAATGATCAAATAATCTGTTTTAGAGATGCTGGTTGAGGGATAAATATTAGCCAGAGCCACAGGGAGAACTCCCTCTTCCTGCTTCTCAGCTCCCAAAGAAAGCTGGCAGCTGAAGAATAGCCCAGAACATAAGAAATAGGAGCAGGAGTAGGCCATCTAGCCCTTCGAGCCTGCCCCGCCATTCAATAAGATCATGGCTGATCTGTCGTGGCTCAGTTCCACTTTCCCGCCCTCTCCCCATAACCCTTAATCCCCTCTCTTATCAAGAACCCATCAACCTGCTTCTTAAAAATATTTAGCGAGGCAGCCTCCACCACTTCAACGGGCAGAGAATTCCAGAGATTCACCACCCTTTGAGTGAAGAAGTTCCTCCTCAACTCCGTTCTAAACCGCCTCCCCTTTATCTTGAGGCTGTGCCCCCTAGTCCTACTGTCTTTTTTGAGCGGGAAGAGTCTCTCCACCTCTATCCTAACCATCCCATTCATCATCTCATACGTCTCAATGAGATCTCCCCTCATACTTCTAAACTCTAACGAGTACAAGCCTAGTTTATTCAGCCTCTCCTCATAGCTCAACCCCCTCAACTCCGGTATCAGCCTAGTAAACCTCCTCTGCACTCCCTCCAAGGCCAAAATATCCTTGCGCAGGTGCGGCGCCCAAAACTGCACACAGTACTCCAGCTGCGGCCTCACCAATGCCCTATACAGCTGCAGCAAGACCTCCCTACTTTTATATTCAATCCCCCTCGCTATGAAGGCCAGCATCCCATTCGCCTTCCTGACCACCTGCTGCACCTGCAAGCTGGGTTTTTGCGACTCATGCACAAGGACATAAGCCTAAGATGTGTGAAAACAAGCAATTGGATGGGCTTTGTAACTTCGACAGTGGGTACACCAAAGATTCTTTCACTTATGATAAAGGGGGGAGGGTGGGGGGAGAAAAAAACCATCAGTTCCTGTGCCTATTCCCATCTTCAATTTGTGTTTATTCTCTTCCACCTCAGAGGGTAGATTCAACCTCGAACTTAACAGCAATGAGGATGCTTGACATCTGAAGAAGTTTTAATACATCAACTGTGTTCCTTATCCAGGAAGCTTTTGGGCTTCCTTGATTTGCTAATGCATCTACCATCCATAGGTTGCTTGCACTATGTGATGCAAGTTATCATAATAAACAGCCAGTATTGTGAGATCAGCACGGTAAACTCTGCAATAATTCAAGAAGACAGCCAATCACAATCTTCTCAGGGCAAAGAGAACAGGGAACAAACCCAGTCTTGCCAGCTAAGAACCATGTATGGCTCAGGTATTCTTGGTATCCCATGACACTCCTGCGGTCTAAAAGGTGCCAGCCTGAGTTGCATCATGTTGTTTTGCACGCAGTTGGCTAAAGATGTTGGCATTTGTCAGCTTATGCTCCACTCAGGTAGCAAATAGTCCTTGTAATTAGTTTATCCAATGTACTTTCTTGCAACATACCCAACAAAAGTAATGAAATCACCAAGGTCACTGATCACTGTTGGTGAATTGTTGGTTAGCCCAGACAGTGTGAAACTGCAGTCGTTGCTTTTCATATTTTCATAACTGCCAATAAGTAAAGGGTAGGTCATGCTTCAGTCACCAACACAGAGATTTATTTCTTTTCATTCCTAGTTGCTAGCTCGGCCACCATGTATTGCTCATCCCCGGAGGCATTTAAGAGTCAACCACATTGATGTGGATCTGGAGTCACATGTCGGCTATACCAGGTAATGTTGACAGATTTCCTTCCCTAAAGGACATTAGTGAACCAGATGTTTTTAAGACAATTGACAATGGTTTAATGGTCATCAGTAGACTCTTAATTCCAGATTTTTATTGAATTCAAATTTCACCATCTGGGATTTGAAGCCAGGTCCTCAGAGCATTACCCTGAGTCTCTGGATTGCCATTCCAGTGACAATACCACTGCACCACTGCCTCCCCTATATAACATCTTATAGTGACGAGGATGTCACTAGTTTCATTCTACTTATTATCTCTACTCTGTCTCCACTGCTCAGCAAATTTCCTAACTAGGTCAATAATTTGCCTTCAATTTCATGGGCTAACAAATCTATCACTGGTGTGGAACTTCATGAAATAACATAACAATGTTATGATCACAGCTAATGTCACTACTGGATATGTCAGGTTCCAGGATTGAACCTGGCTTGATAGATCCTAACTTTTATTTTATTTAGTTACATGGAAGGCAGAGTCACAGGACAGCCAAAGAACTATTAACAAAAGAAGAAAATATTTATCAAACAACAAAAGATATATTATAATACTCCTTCATCCCAGTTATACCTTTACAGATATGTACAAATTTGTACGGATAACACAAGTTATACCCTAATGTTCCAAGTAAACAAACAGGCAAACTATGGTCAAACATCTTTCTCATTTGCGAGGATCTGTACATTCTTTTTTGCGTTTTTGTGTATTATTAATTTTGTTTTATGTTGCCTTTCACCTTTCTAATCATTCATGATGTTCTGTTTGCAAGTAGAGCTCTTACTCTGAAGGTTAGAAACTGGTTCTGTGTTGCATTATTTTCTGTTTGAACAACCACCATTAAACTTCTTTTGTTTTACCCATTCGCAGTTTATCTTGTTTTCTGTGAACAGTCATTGTTTCATCACAGTGGAGCAAGCCTGATCTAACTCTAGGATCTTAAAAAACCTATTTCGCATGTCTTTATTTCAAACACCACATTATCATAAAACAATTGATTTACTAGATCAGTTAATAATTCCACTTAGGAAGACTAAAAAATGGGACCTTGGTTGCAAATTTTGCCTCGGACAACTTGGGAATAACCACTCCATACAAGCTTTCCCATGACAAGTGCAACTTATCACCCTAAATTAAAAGAATTCCATTAGTTAAGTAGGATTCCTGTTCTGAAATTGTCAGCTGCAATGTTGGGAGATTGACCAGCCAAGTTGAACTGGGCCAGGCACTAACCAGTGAATAACATTCAGCTCAATAATCACTGAGCCATTCTGAATATAAGTTCAGGCTTCTGTTCCACAATAGATTTCCTGCAGTTTCTTTATTGGAGATTAATACTTGTCTTTATTTTCGGATCTGCTGTCTGCACAACCATTTATTTTAGCCACTTGTCTAACAGCCAACAGCCTTTCCATATTTCAATCTTAATGTTTGTGAAATAGGCTGACATGTAGATTTCCTGAATAATGCAGAGGTAGTCACATCAGACAATTCTCATTTTACATTGCAAAGTGGGGGTGGGGAATGAAATATTTGGCAAAACAGCAAATCCCATGTGGCAAGGATAAAATCTCTGAAAGGAATTGGGACTTTCACAAAACGTTTCATGTAATTTTTATGATTTATATTAAATAAGTTTCATGAATAAAAAAACACGAGGAACAAAAAGAGAAGCAGTAAAACAGGAGGAAAAACTATTAATATTACTGGTAAGAGAACATGAAAAGAAGTGTACAGTGTTAGAAGCACATGTGATAAAAGGTTTAACAGCAATATAATGAGAGAAACAGAGGCCAATGACTGGGAGGTTTAGATGCCAGGGAACAAATCATCCAGAAATGACAAAGCATTGGAGAAATGAGAACATGAGGGCAAGAAAGAACTTTGCAATCACGGAAAGGTGTTGTCCGATAAATACATTGGCTGATGCAAAGATATTGTGAATTAACGTATTATGAAAAGATAACTATTAATTGCTACACAGGGTGAGCAATTATAAATAAAATAGATAAATGGCATCACATTTGTCCATCCTTAATGTATAAAAGACTCCACCCACTACCCTAGTAAAATTGTTAAAATATAGACTCAAACCTTAGCTAGCAAAACAGATTACTATTTGAAAAGCAGAAAAGTTATTCAATTATTGGCTGCCAGACCTGAAGCTGACCACAGACAGACACGTTGTTGATATCTTCTATCCATTAGACAAGGTTGCAGCAAATCAGTGACCCATCATACCCAGGCAAACGTTCAGTTCCTTGGTTTATTTATTCATTTGTGGGACATGAGCATCACTGGCAGGCCAGCATTTACTGCTCATCCTAGTAGCCCTTGGAGGGCATTTGAGGGTCAACCGCATTGTTAAGGGACTTTAAAACATCTCTGCAGCAGTATTGAAGCAAAGTGCAGTTCATGGCTGCATTTCCCTTTTTTAAAAAAAATTCATTTAAGGATGCTAGCACTGTATGAATCTCAGGTTGAACTCAAAAAAGTGCTAGTTAGTCACCACTCGAATTGCTGCAGTCCATGTGCACTGTGCTGTTCAGATGGTGTTACAGACTTTTGACTCAGCGACAGTGAAGGAACAGCAACAATACAGTTCCTAGCCAAGACCACGTACAGTGTGGAGGAGAACTTGAATGTGGTGGTGTTCCTATGTGTCTGCTACACTTGTTCTTCTAGATTGTAGAGGTTGTAGATTTGGAAGGCGCAGATTTGTCAATGCAAGCTTGACAAGTTGTTGTAGTGTATCTTCTAGATGGTACACACTGCTGCCACTGTCAGTCAGTAGTGCAGAGAATGAATGTTTAACTGTGGATGTGGTGCCAAACTCCTAGGCTAGTTTGTCCTGCCTGGGGTTTTCAGTAATATAACTAGACTGTTGTCAGGATCCACAGCCTTAAGCAGCCATCTGTCAATGCTGCATGGACAGTTAACATTTGAATAAGTGGTAAATATGGCTGCAAAGAATGTGATTAACCCAGGATAATTAAACTACTAACATTTGAGAGCAGTGCTTGTGTTTGTCCCAAAACTCAGACACTTGATTTGTTTTAAATCAACACAGCTAATAAGTACATCCATTTCATCCCAGACAGCATTCTAACGCTATAGAATATCAGTTACTTTTACCTACCCGGTGGTAATGTCTCCACATTCTGTGCTTTTCCTTCTGCTTTACTGTTCTGACCATTCTTTCTCTTACTTGCATCTATAGAATTCCACTCATCCTGTAAACAGAATCATAAAGAATAAGTTAAAAGGAGCAGTATTAATCAAATTACATTATTATAAACCTCTAAAAAAATCCTGATTTGAAAATATTATACATTAAAACTGTTGAGCAGGGAGCACTATGTACTATTTCCAGAAGTACATAAGAGCATAAGAAATAGGAGCAGTAGGCCATATAGCCCTTAAATTTTATACACCATTCAGTACAATTATAGCAAGAGTGAGGCAATGGCCTAGTGGTCTGGCCTCCATCCAAAGCCACAGAAATGTGGCTAACTCCCAACCTGCAAGGACGGGCAATAAATGTTGGCCAGCCAGTGGCGCCTATGTCCCATGAATGAATAAAAAACAAAAACTTTCCCACCTGCCCCCCATATCTCTAGATTCCAAGAAACCAAATATCTATCTCAGATTTGAATATACTCAATGATGGAGCATCCACAGTCCATTGGGGTAGGGAATCCCAAAGCCGTCCCAGTGAAGAAATCACTGTGACTGTGCCCCTGTATTCTACATGCCACAACCAGGAGAACTAACCTTCAGATTTTTGTATGCTTCAGTGAGATCACTCTCATTTTGCTAAACTCCAGGGAGTTTTTTATTCTTTCATGGGACACTAACTGCCAGCATTTATTGCTCATCTCTAGTTGCCCTTGTTCACAGAGAACCAAGATGTGTATGTATTTGTGCTATTCCCATGCTTTTTCTGTATGTGTGTATGTCCTCCTCATACCTTTTCTGAGTATATGTTTGTCTGCATGCATGCCTTCACCCATGTATGTGCATGCGTATCTGTCCATGCCTTTTCTGCAACTGTGTCCATGTACGTGTTTCTCCCATGTCTTTTCTGCACATATGTCTCTTTTCATTGAACCCTTTCCAGAGCTGTTCGCACATTTAGTGTTAGAATAGTCTTCCTTCAATAATCCCAGCATGATAGTCTGTTAAATAATGTCATCTCCAAATCCACCACACCAAGCTGGCAGCTTGCTGAGTCAATCGTTGACATCCAATGCTGAGGAAGAGATCAGAAGTCAGCATTTAGTCCCTGCATTTCTCTCTTGGGCAATTTCAAGTCTGGAACAGTCAGCATGAGACATGCAGGTCTCATATTTGCAAGGTTAGTGCAAGTCAGTTCAGAGACTTCAAAATGAGTCTGGATAAATCTCAGTGTGGAGAATGTAACCTGGGCATTCATGTATTTCTTTTTAGCTAAAACAATGTACTGGCTCAGGATCAGCCTTGTCCCCACTGAATTCCAAAAGATAGGAGAATGCACACAATTACAGGTGCAAAATTACAGCGTCCAGTATATATCCTCAGAGTCTGATTGTTACCATCACCAATTCACATGTCATTTACACAAAATTATATTGAATGTACAGCACAGAAACAGGCCATTCATTCCAACTCCATACTGGAGTTAATGCCCCACATAAACCACTTCCCACTCTACTTTGTTGTCATCATAACTTTATGTTGCTTTGACCCTCATGGGCTTATATTCCTTATACGCCTATTACTGTGTGGCCAAATTCCCCTCCAATTCAATTTTCAAGTTTGCTGACAACACCACCATAATGGGTCAGATCTCAAACTATGACGAGAAAAAGTACAGGAATGAGATAGAGAATCTGGTGAACTGATGCAGCAACAATAATCTCTCCCTCAATGTCAACAAAACAAAGGAGATTGTCATCAACTTCGGGAAGCATAAAGGCGAACATATCTCTGTCTACATCAATGGGGACGAAGTAGAAAGAGTCAAGAGCTTCAAGTTTTTAGGTGCAGATCACCAACAACTTGTCCTGGTCCCCCCATGCCAACACTATAGTTAAAAAAGCCCACAATGCCTCTCCTTTCTCAGAAAGCTAAGGAAATTTGGCATGTCAACTATGACTCTCACCAATTTTTAAAGATGCACCACAGAAAGCATTTCTTCTGGTTGTATCACAGCTTGATATGGCTCCTGCTCTGACCTAGACCACAAGGAACTATAAAAGGTTGTGAATGTAGCCCAATCCATCACGCAAACCAGCCTCCCATCTATTGACTCTGTCTACACTTCCCACTGCCTCGACATTCTCTCTTCCACCTTTTTCTATCGGGAAAAAGATACAAAAGTCTGAGGTCACATACCAACCAACTCAAGAACAGCTTCTTCCCTGCTGCTGTCAGACTTTTAAACGGACTTACCTTGCATTAAGTTGATCTTTCTCTACACCCTAGCTATGACTGTAACACTACATTCTGCACTCTCTCCTTTCCTTCTCTATGAATGATATGCTTTGTCAGTGTGGCTTACAAGAAACAATACTTTTCACTGTATACTAATACACATGATAATAATAAATTTAATCAAATCTAGCATTGTCTTAAATGCATTGCACTATCTGCTAAACCTGTTCCCAATGGCAGTCAGTTCCAGTTTCTCACCACTGCTTGGGTAAAGAGGTTTCTCCTGAATTTCCTATTGGATTGATTTGTGACTATTTATGGTCCCTACTTTGGTCTGTCTCACCAGTAATAATATCCTCATGTCTAAAAACATCATCGCTTATGTTTCAGTAGCTATAGGGTAGTAGAAGTGCTCTCCTATTCTTAGCATATTTGGGGAATAGCTACACATAAATATTCAAGTAATGCTGAAGCTGAAGGAATAGGGGAACTTGATCATAGGATCCCTACAGTGCAGGAGGCCATGTGGCCTATCGATCCTGCACCAACAACAATCCTACCCAGGCCCTATCCTTACAACCCCACATATGTATCGTGCTACTCCCTCTCACACTAATGGGCAATTTACCATGGCCAATCAACATAACCAGCACACCCATGGAGTGTGGGAGGAAACCCATGCAGACACAGGGAAAACATGCAAACTCCACACAGTCACCCAAGGCCGGAATTGAACTTGGGTCCCTGGTGCTGTGAAGCAGAATGCAAATAGGCAATAGGGAATGAGAGTTGTATGATAGGGGTCGATGCAGGGTCCATGTTCTTAGCAATGTATATAAAATGCCTGGAATCCAGTCTCAATACAAAGTGGTTCAATTAGAAGATAACACCACACTGGGGCTGGACTTAAAGGAGGTGGCCACGGTTTGATAAAAGAGGTCAACAGTGTTCACCCTGGACTGATCAGTGGCAAATTCTTTTCAAAATACATCATACTAAAGGAACATGTGTCACTTGCTCCTAATCACTTTTCTCCAGGTGATATATCACCGTTTTATAGACTCTTCCACCTAAAATAATTTCAGCCCTGTGCATCATGTGAAGCACACAGTACAGCCCTCTGTGTTCAATCTGTACTCTATGTTTATGGTACACGTGTGTCATTTAAGAGGCAAGAATGCTACCAACTAAGCCATTATCATGTAACTAAAAACAGATGTTATATCAGTTGATACTACACAGTACATATCAGTACAGTTCCTAGATTCTAAAGAACAATAATCTATTGTACAGGTTGACATTCACGGCCAACCTCACTATGTAAATAAAACACAACCTTCTGGTTAAACTGGCTGAATGAGATCATAGCAAATAAGTAATTTAAATACTCTCGTCTGAACGCTTTGGAGGGAAGGGAAAAATCGAGGCGAAGACTTCCAACATAATTCCATTTTTTTAAAAAAGAAAATACATCTAAATTCACTGTAACAGTAATGTTGGCACATTCAAAATTTAAAATGCTGTTCACAGCACTAATGTGAAAGCAATCGGGATGAACTCTATTCCGATTTCTTTGTGAAAGTAGTGAAGCAAATCTGAGAAAGACATGGGAGTGTGAGGCAGGATGAGGGCAAAAAGGACAAAGATTGATGAGAATCCATTTTTAGACAGTTAGAGGAATAAAATAAGAAGTGGGAGTAAATGGCAGGCAGATGTGGACTCTTTGAACTAAGGAGCTGCAGCTCCTTGGACTACACCTGGTCAGACAGATAAGGTAAAGTGTCAACACCAGCTTAATGTATTTTTCCATTCTACATGTTTATATAGGGTGTTCCCATTACAAATGTTGACAACTGATTGTGAAAGTGGTGATTACTGTGACGTGGTCATACAGCATCGGCAGACATGAGACCCATACTATTTTAATTGTAAAAAGGTTTAGTAAAGGATTTGAAACCAATGTACTCAACAAAAAGTTGAAGCAAAGTAACCAATTTGATTAGCTGTTTCTAGCATCAAGTTGCTCCTACAAATTTAAGAGGGTTAAAATGAGTTTTGATTAGTTTGCACTTGATGAATCAGACACTTCAGTAAAAAAGAAAGACAAGTTTAACAGGTTATCCAAACTCACCTATAATTTTTCTAGCCTTACATGAATGCTTAAGGTACAATTTATTGAGGTGTGGTGACATTTTTACATTCCACAAACTGTGAAAGCCTCAGCTCAGCGGGAACGCTTGTGTAAGTCAGAAAGATGTGGGTTCAGCAACTTCAGCCCATAACCTAGGGTAATGCTCCTACAGCTAGTACCAAAAGGGGTTTAGCTGGCATCAGATTGCTTTTGCTTCATGACCAAGGAATGAGCAAGTAAACTATGCAATATCCAAGCCACTTTGCAATGTCTGAATTGCAACTCACAGTAGAAATTTCCAAAAGCTGGTTATCTGGCACTACCAAATGACAGCTGACTTGTGACAGCCATCTTTAGTAAGTGTCTTTACCTGTCTTTAAGATGTCTTTTTTTTAATAGTTCAATGTACGTTGGTCAGTTGATGTCATTACAGATTAACAGATTAACATCACTCATGCACATGTCACATCATTGTGACATGGACAGAGACATCTCAGAGACAAACGTTTCAGGAGACATAAGAGTGTATCCAAGTAAGATTGCACTCATAGAACATAGAACAGTACAGCACAGGAACAGGCCCTTCGGCCCACAATGTTGTGCTAAACATGATGCCACATTAAACTAATCCCTTCCACCTGCCTTTGGTCCATATCCCTCTATTCCTTGCATACTCATCTAAAAGCCTCCACCATATTTGCCTACACAGCCATCCCGGTAGCACATTGCAGATATCAACTGCTCTCTATATAAAAAATCTTGCCCCCTCATATTTCCTTTGAACTTTTCTCCCTTTCACCTTAAGTGCGTAGCCCCTAGTATTAGACATTTCAACTCAGGGAAAAATATTCTGACTGTCAACCCTATCTATGCCTCTCATAATTTTGTAGATTTCTATCAGTCTCCCCTCAGCCTCTGCTGCTCCAGAGAAAACAACTTTAGTTTGTCCAGCCCCTCCTTTTAGCTCATATCCATTAATCCTGGCGACCTCTTTTGCACCCTCTTCAAAGCCTCCACATCCTTCCTGTAATATGGCAACCAGAACATGCAATACTCTAAGTGCAGTCTAACCAAAGTTCTTTAAAGCTGCAACATGACATCCTGACAAACAAAGGCAAGCATGCCATATGCCTTTTTTACCACTCTATCTACTTGTGTGGCCACTTTCAGGGAGCTATGGACTTGAGCCCTAAGATTCCTCTGTACATCAATCAGGGTCCTGCCTTTAATTGTATACTTACCCTTAACATTTGATCTCCCAAAGTGCAACACCTCACACTTGCCAGGATTAAATTCCATTTGCCATTTTCCCACCCATACCTGCAACTGATCTATATCCTGCTGCATTCTTTGACAACCTCTACACTATCCACAATCCCACCTACCTTTGTGTCATTTGCAAACTTCGTAACCCACCCATCTATGTGTTCATCCAAGTCATTCATATATATCACAAACAGCAGAGATCCCAGGAACACCACTAATCACGGACCTCCAGCCAGAAAAAACACCCTTCCATAACTATTCTATGACCTCTATGGGCAAGCCAATTCTGAATCCAAGCAACCAAGTCACCTTGGATCCCATGCATCTTAATCTTCTGGATGAGGCTATCATGAGGGATTTTGTCGAAAGCCTTACCAAAATCCATGTAGACAACATCCACTGTTCTACCTTTAATCGATCTCCTTCATCACCTCCTCGAAAATCAATCAAGTTAGTAAGACATGACCTGCCCCACATGAAGCCATGCTGACTTTCTCTAATTAGATCATGTTTTTCCAAATGCACAGAAATCCTATCTCTAAAAGTCCTCTCCAAAAGTTTCCCAACCACCAATGAGAAACTCACTGGTCTGTAGGGCTCCGGCAATCTCCTCTCTTGCCTTGCTCAATAACCCTGGATAGATTTAGAATGAAAACCAATAACAGGAATGTCTTCGGTTGTTAACGCTTCTATCGCACGTTATCATGGAGGTAAAGGCCAACATTGATGCAAGTGCAAAGACAGGAAGATGGGAGAGACTGCGCACACATGAAAGATGGACTAAGGCATTTCTTTTTAACTGAAAAAAAGGCACAAAAACTCTATGAATTTTTGTAGGAACCCATTCAGAAGTAAGTGATCGCTAAGAGTCACAAAAATTCTATGAAACTTTTCCTTGCGAGGAATTTCAGCCCCTCATCTTTAAAGATCTAGTCTGATCCTGAGCCAACAGCAGTTTTAGTCCACCCAAGTTCTAGAGAGACAATTCTCACCAGAAGGCACATTATTCCAGATGTCTCTCAGAAACTGTCCTGCCGCCTACCATGTAGCATGCAATCATTTGTGAGTTCATTAACAGTTTGCCTGTTAACCATGGATTCTTTATTCTCTTAGTAAGTACTTGGGAAATCAGATTTTATCCACTTTACAACAAAGAACACTGGTCCCTAACTGGATGGTAACACATAGAAGGTACTCATTTGGTCAACTGGATATCAACCTAGATTTGTGCACTTAAACCCTTGCAGTTATTTGGAAATAAAATTCAATAAAAGTGGCAATTAAACTATTGGATTATCATTAAAACTCAGTTGGTTCTCTCAAGTTATTTTGGGATGGCAACTTGCTATCATTACCCAGTCTGTAACTCCAGTACAACATCAAAGTGCTTGACTTTTAACTGCCCCCGAAAGGTGCATTATGAGTTAAAACAGCACACAGGCTGCAACACTATTGCTGCAACTAGGAATAGGTGATAAATGCCAGAGACGCCAATGAGCCGAAAAAATAAAAAGGTTTGCAAGTGAAATATTGGAACCAGCATCCTATTTGTCCTCCAGGCAGTCTGCGTAGTACCATGTCCAATTCCTGTTGGCACAGTTTAAAAAGGACTGGGTGAGGAAGTGACATGTGCCAATGTTGGCAATGCAGAATCTCACATTTTTTTTGAGCACAGCCAAGAACTATTCAAGATTTGTCTCTTTCCAAGCACTGATCCATGACGAAATGGGATGGAAAAGAATTGGATGTTGGCAGCAACACATTAATTTTTCTAAACACATTTTTGGGTCGAGGAGCCCAGAAAATCCATAGTGGCGAGAAAACCATATTTGGGGAAGTTATATCTCAAATGGTTGCAGTTAAAATCAGTACTTAATCACATAATTCCTCCTTCCAATGCAAACATATATATTTGTTTAATGCCTTTCACAACCTGAGAACATCCCACAGTGTTTTGCAATACTTTATACTCTTGAATTGTTGTCACTGTACAATATAGGAAACACAGCAGCCAATTTGTCCACAGCAGAGTCCTACAAACAGCACTGTGAATGTGACTAGATAATCTGTTTCAGTGATGTTAGCTGAGGGATAAATATTGTCAGTGGGGGAACACAACACTTCTCAAAATGCTGCCATGAAATCTTTTACATCCACCTCAGAAGGGAGACGTGACCTCATTGTAGTATCTAACAGGGAGGCACTCCCTCAGTAATGTCGGCCTGAATAAAACGTTCAAGTCTCCATCAACATTTATATAGAACAAATAGAGAGATCAAATATAGTTTCATATGTTCCTTTTTCCTGCTTGTAAAGAGCTCAAAGGCATTTTATTTAAATTGGGGGTTGTAGAAATGCTTATGCTACACTGAAACCAACAGAAATCTAAACAAATACTTGTTTGGAATGTTTAAGTAAAATAAGATATTTGCAGAGAAATGCCACTTCTAAAATTCCCTGTCCACGCACTGTTAAAAGTAAGCACTGAAAGACTTGCATATATATGTATATGTAGCATTTTAAGGCCACCAGATATCTCAAAATTAGGTACTTTTGAAGGCTAGTTACTGTTGTAACATAGACAGCATGGCAACCAATTTGCTGCTTCTGGGAGTTTGTTACACGCAATGTGGTAATGACCAGATAATCAGCAGTTTTAGTGATGTTGATTGAAGAATAAATAAATATTATTTATTAATATTATAAATATTAGCCAAGGACAACTCCCCTTCTCTTCAAAATAGTGCCATGGGATCTCTTACATCCAGCCAGTCAGGTAGATCAGGCCTCAGTTTAATGTCTCATCCAAAAGGATGGGACCAACAGTGCAGCATTCCCTCACTACTGCACTGCAGTGTCAGCAATGATTTTTGTACTCAAGTCCTCGACTGGGACATGAACCTGGAGCCTTGCAAGTCGGAGGAAAGAACGCTATCAGCTGAGACCCAGCCATCACTTGGATAATAGTGGAATAAAAGAGGCCACAATTTAGGACCAGACATCAATCCTATCTATAATGCTGGCTTTACAGTTCACATACAATGTATTGTGGCTGATGGACACATCATATTTTATCAACAAGTAAAAACATTTGGCAAGGATGTTTATAACACCAGCATTCTCCTTGAAAGGGATGAGAGTGGAGTAGAAAGAGGGACCATGATGATTGTTTGACCCAGGGCCACTGACAGTGTCCAATTCCCAATTTTTCAGCTGAGACTAAAGCAATTCGTAGCAAAAGTGAAGTTGTTAGTTGACATCTGTTAGCAAGGCAAGTTTGCAGATCAGAAGGCAATTACAACGTTCTAGCTCAAGTGCCACAAAACTGCCTTTCCTTTTTTTTAAACTTAATAGGTTCTCTTGAACTCTAATGTCGAAAGTACAACAGACTCACGCAAGTCTGCACTCAAACCAACCTCAATCCCAGACAGAAAAACCCTGCAAGGTTTCACTTTATAGGCAGTCCTCGGACCTACAACACAATGTGGTTTTCAGGAATCAATTGCAAGTCAAAACCTCATACATAGGAATCGTTCTTCCATAAAAACCAAGACACAAATGGGGGATTGGCTCCTGAACCAAGGTCTGAAATCACTTATGGGGCACCCTACAGTGTTAAATGTTCTCAACTCTTGCAATCTCAAGTCGCTGAGGCAACTGTTGATACCTACATGCCTTAGCACAAGTTCCTCGGTTAGTATGGCAGGTGTAATGATGCTACTGATTGCTGTTAGTTTCCTGTTTAACCTCAAATCATGTGAATCTGAGCAGTTATTAAATACAACACAAGTGTGTAAATGCATTAAAAACACAGTTGTCAAAAGAAAACACTTGCTCCCAACCCAAAAAAGATGGTTCAACCTGTCCAGTTATATGTGGGTGGCGCAGAACATCAATACTATGTATGAAGCTGTTGGCATGGAGTCATAACGTTGAAACCAATGTTGTAAAGTCAGAACTGGGTGTAAAATTGCAAGTGCCATTTGTCCCAACTTGAATGTCATAAAGTTGATGACTGTTTCCATCTAGTTTCTAGGTTTCAGCAACTAGTTGCATTTATATTGCAACTTTAATGCAACTGCCACAGCAATTCACAGGAGCATAATCAAACAAACTGTGACATTGAGCCATACAAACGCCATACAGTGACCCAATGCTGGAATTGAACCCGGATCCCTAACGCTATGAGGTAGCAGTGCTAATCACTGTTCCACCATGCCACCCATAACCTATCTCGTTCTATTTAATCTTAAATACATTTATGCTTTTCGCTTATTTGTGGGGCTTAAGGAGGAAGACTGGAGAGGCAAAGGAGGGAAGTCCATCAAGGCAGATGTACACTTAAATATCTGATGGAAGACCAAGACCTGGTTCACTCAGTGTATAAACACAACTGAAGCGAATGTAATAATTCACTCGCAGCTTAAAATACCACTCAAACAATATAACACATTTTGAGACAGTATCAATAGCCAATATTTTCAACTGAAACAAGATTGAATTCAATTTTAGTGATAAACATATTAAGGCTGAATAAAATTGAGCCCTTTAGGTTTTATATCAATTTAACCACGTCTACATACTTACAACACATTTACTATTTAACAGGCTTGCAAGGGCAAGCCACTTAGGAAAAACAGGCTAATGGTACTCGTGTATAACCAATGATTTTTGAAATTAATCCCAAGGTTATCTTCTAATCTGAAAATTCCAAAGCAGATTTAACTTATAAAAATTCTATTTTTTTCCCCAACAAAACTACAAAATGATAAAGCCAGTCAGGGAAATGTTAATGCCAAAATACAAATGTCACACTTCAACAGTAATAACAATCCACGTCAATTTGAAACATAAAATATAAATCTACATCACATCAACACAACTGTAGTTGGGTATGATCTATTGCACCTTCCCATACAACTGGAAAGCCCTGAGAATAATGCTCAATTCATCGTATAGGTGTTGTAGTGAATCCTCAAGTGTGACAGCGAGGTCTGAATGTTCGAAAGTGATCCTACAAAGGTCTCAGCATTTCAGTGAATGTGTGTGTGTGTGTGTGTGTGCACGCTCCTGCGAATTGAATATATTCCTGAGTGTTCCAGCAAATTGCCGAGTGTATAACGAAGTACTGCAGCAAATGTCAGAATTTTGCAACCGATGTCTGAATGAATATCCGAATGTTTCAGTGAATGAGCATTTGAGCAATGTTCCGGGTTTCCAGAAAATGTTTCAATCGATGTATATCAATGGGTCTAATATCTGAGACAACATTGCATGATTCCCACAAAGATTAGATAGTCTGAGTGTTCCAATGATTACAAGCATACAAATGAGTGCTTCAAACATCTTAGAGTGTGCCAGCGATAAAGTGCGTATCTCAGCTTAACTGTATGCATGGAGATGTATGATACATCTCCTTTTATAAATGCATGTCTAAGTGATCTACCAAATGTTCGTTTGTGAGTGTAGTATGAGTTTTACTGCGTGTGCGAGTGCTCCCGTGTGCGCCACATGCGAGCGTTCCCATGTGTGTGTGGCGTATATGAGGAGAGATTAGACAAACTTGGTTTGTTTTCATTTGAATGTCGGAGGCTGAGGGGCAACTTGAAGATATTTACAAAATTATGAGAGGCGTAGATACTCGGAGTCTTCTTCCCAGGGTAGGAAAGTCAATTACCAGGGGACTAGGTTTAAGGTAAAAGGGGGAAAATTAAAGGTAATGTGAGAGGCAAGTATTTTTTAAAATACATGGGGTCGTAAGTGGCTGGAACATGCTAATAGAGAAGGTGGTAGATGCAGATAGAATAGCAACACTTAAGAGGCTTATTGACAAATACATGAATAGATAGGGAATAGAGGGACGTGGACCACATAGAGAACAAAACGTCTTTAGTTTAAAAAGGCTTCGTGTGGGAGCAAGCTTGATGGGCTGAAGGGCCTGTTCCTGTGCTGTCCTGTTCTTTGTTCTTTCTACGAACGCTTGTATGTACAGCATGTACAAGTGCTCCTGTGTGTGTGACGTATATAAGTGCTCCTGTATGTATCACATGTACAAATGTTCCTGTATGTATCACATGTATGCTTCTGTTTGTGCAATATGTATGAGTGATAAAGTACCAAAAACTTCATGCATTCAAGGGTACTATGGGAAGTGAGAGTGGATATTGTAAATGCACTAGTGATAATCTTCCAGTCTTCCTTAGACAAGGGTGCTGCTAGAGAACTGGAGAATTGTGAACGTTACACCCTTGTTCAAAAAGGGGTGCAAGGATAAACCAGCAACTATAGGCCAGTTTGACTTCAATGTAGGGAAACTTCAGATTTGATTTGATTTATTATTGTTACATATATTGTCACATAGGCAGCACAGTGGCACAATGGTTAGTATTGCTGCATCGTAGCACCAGGGACCCAAGTTCGATTCCCAGCTTGGGTCACCAGAGTCTATACATTCGCCCCGTGTCGGTTTCCTCCAGGTGCTCCAGTTTCCTCCCACATTCTGAAAGATGTCATGATGCATTAGCCATACTAAATCCTCCCTCAGTGTACCTGAATAGGTGCCAGAATGTGGCAACTGGGGGATTTTCACAGTAACTTCATTACAGTAAGCCTACTTGTGACACTAATAAACTTTAAAACTTTATTAGTATACAGTGAAAATTATTGTTTCTTGTGCACTATACAAAGCATACCATTCATACAGAAGAAAAGGGTGCAGAATATAGTTTTACAGTCGTAATACAAGTAGGGAAAGAACAATTTAATATAAGGTAGGTCCATTCAAAATGGACCTACAAAATGATGGCAGCAGAGCAGAAGCTGTTATTGAGTTGGTCAGTGTGTGACCTCAGACTTATGCAGTGCCACACTTCTGAACAAAATTCTATCTCATGGAATAAAAAGGAAAGTAGGCACTTTAATAAGAAATTAGTTGAGTGACAGTTTAGTGATAAATGGAAATTTTTAATGGGCTGGAAGGTTTATAACGAAGTTCTCCAGGAATCACTGCTGGGACCCTCTTCCTGATACACACTGAAATAGACTGTGGTGAAGGCAGCATGATTTCAAAATTTGCAGATGATATGGAGATTGGAAACACTGTTAACTGTGATGAGGATAGCCTTGAACTTCAAAAGGACAAAGGAAATAGACATGTTGGTGGATTGGGAAGCCAAGTGGCAGATAAAGTTTAATGCAGAGAACTATGAGGTGATTCACTCTGGCAGGAAGAACATAACGAGACAGTACAAGATAAAGGGGGAATACTGCAAGAGGTGCAGGAATAGAGGAACCTCAGTGTACATGTACTTTAGTCTGTATAGTATGCAAGAAACTTTTCACTGTATACTCATACATGTGACAATAATAAATCAAATCAAACCAAAATGGCAGGGATGTTGAAACAACAGTAAATAAAGCTTATAATACCTTTGACTGCATTAATCAGGGCATTGAGTACAATGGTAAGTAGGTTATGTTGAACTTGTAATAGACCCTAGTTAAGCCTCATGTGTGCTCAGTTCGGGGAAGGATTTGGAGGCACTGGAGAGACAATTCCCGAGAATTATTCCAGGGATAAAATGTCATAGCTATGAGGATAGATCGAAGAGGTTGGAACAGTTTTCCTTGGAGAAAGAAAGACAGAGGAGACTTGACACAAGTATTTAAGATACTGAGAAGTATGGACAGGATAAATAGCGAGAAACCATTCCCACTCGAGCATCAAGAATTACAGGGCACTGATTCAAAATAATCGCAAAAGGAGTAAAAGTGATGTGAGGAAAAGTTTTTCCACTCAGAGTGGTTAGAGTCTGGAACAATACTCCTGATTGGTAGAGGCAGCTTTGATAGCATTTTTAAAAGGGAATTGGATTGCTATCCAATTGAAAAGAAAAAATGTGCAAGGTTACAGTGAAAAACAAGAGAATGGGACTAGATAGAATGACCGTTCAGGGAGCCAGTGCAGACTTGGGCAGAATGGCCTCCTTCTGCACTGTAAAAATTCTGTGATTCTTTGTGTGTAGCACTTGTTCCTGTGCTTGTATAGTTTATGAGCGTTCCTGTGTGTGGAGATGTTCCTGTCTTTGGGTGTTCCTGTGTGCATGCAAGTGTTCATGTGTATAATGTGCGTTTGCGCATGATTGTTCTTGCATGTAGTGTGCGTGTTCCTGTGGGTATGGCATGTTCCTGTGCAAATAGCATGTGCACGAGTGTTCCTCCGTGTATAGTGTGTTTCTGCATGTATAGTGTGAATCTATGTTTGTGAGTTCCAGTGGATAGCTCTGTGCCCATGTTCCTGTGTGTATAGTGTCCCATGTGTAGAGTATGTGCATGCTCCTCTGTAAATAATGTGTCTATATGTCCTTGTTTGTATAGTGTGTGTAGTGTGAATTAGTGAGTGTGTATATAGTTGAATGTATTCCTGAGTGTTTAGCGTGAATGAGTGAATGTTTGTGTGTTCCAGTATAGTTCCATGTCCTTGTTCCTGTGTGCACTCCTGTGTGAATAGTATGTATCCCCATTTGTATAGTGTGTTCCTGTGCATTTAGTGTGAACGACTGTATGTTTGTGTTCCAGTAGATAGTTCCATGTCCTTGTTCCTGTGTGCACTTCTGTGTGAATAGTGTGTGTCCCTATTTGTATAGTGTGTTCTTGTGTGTTCCAGTAGATAGCTCCGTGCTCGTGTTCCTATGTGTATGGTGTGTGCTCCTGTGTGAATAGTGTATCTATAGTGTGTGTCCCTGTTTGTATAGCTAGTGTGTTCCTGTGTGTTTAGTGTGAATGAGTGTATGTGTTCCAGTAGATAACTCCGTGCCCATGTTCTTGTGTGTAAAGTGTGTGCTCCTGTGTGTAAAGTGTATCCCTATTTGTATAGTGTTCCTTGTGTTTAGTGTGAATGAGTGTAGTAGATCGCTCCGTGCCTGTGTTCCTGTGTATATAGTGTGTGCTGCGTGAATAGTGTGTCCCCATTTGTATAGCGTGTGTTTAGTGTGAATAAGTGTGTGTTCCAGTGGAGAGCTCCGTGCCTTTCTGAGTCCGAGCGGGTAACGTGCCTCACTGAGCCCAGTGTCGGATCCCGGCAGCTCGCAATCTTCCCCCGAGGCCCAGGTGCCGAACCGACGGCGCTTTTCAAACAAAAACACAAAGCTTACCTTCCGGCCGGTCCCGCTGCCCAGATAAATGTAGTAGGCGATCCCCAGAACCCAGAGGAAGGCGAAGCACAGCAGAATCCTGGACTTTCTTCTCATAGTTTTGAGCGGAGCGGGGGTGAGGAGGCTGAGGCGAAGGAGCAGGCCGTGTCGGCACTAGCGACCAGGCGACGCTCAGCATCCATCAGCCAGCAGCCAAGAGCCGCGCACGAGCGCCTGGGCGAAGGTCAAGGGGTAAAGGGTACGCACAACACAGGGCTCAGTACCCAACAACCAGGAGACCCAGAGCCTGCAACAATCTGGACTTTCACACACCAAAGGCTCATAACCAGGGAACTAATGCTACATTGCATATAATTCAGCATTGTGTGCAGTAATGAAAAATCTAATTCTGCATTGCATATGATAATAATGATCACCCTGCATTACATTTAGTAATAAAGCTCATTTTGCGTTGCATATGATAAAAAGTATGTGCTATATGTAAAGAAAATTAATTGTGCGTTGCATATAATAGAAAAAATAAGTGTTTATGTAATAGAAAATTAACATACAATTATTGAAAAAAATCATGCATTGTATATAATATGAAATATAATAATGAAGTTAATTATACGTTACACTTAATAACGGGGAGACTAATTCTCTATTCTATATGATGGAGAAATTAATCATTTATTGCAAATATTAATGAAGGTAATTGTGCATTGCATATCATAGAAAAATAATTATGTGTTTTATATATAATAGAAAATTAATTATGCATCACATACAATTATGGAAAAAAATCATTATGCTTTGTATATAACAATATGAAATATAATAATGAAGTCAATTATACATTGCATTTAATAGTGGAGAAATGAATTTTCCATTCTATGTAATGGAGAAATGACTCATCTATTGCAAATATTAATGAAGGTAATTGTGCATTGCATATAATGATGAAAAAACTAATTAGGCATTACATATAATGGAAATATGAATTATGCACTGTATATAATGAAACTAATTCTGCATTACAGATAATAACGAACTCATTCTGCATTGTATATAATAATGGAGAAATTAATTATGCATTTCAAATAATAGAGAAATTATGTATTGTAGATAATGGAGAAACTATGTATCACATATAATAATAAACCTAATGTATTGCATATAACAGATAAATAAATTATGCATTATATGTAATAATGAAGCTAATTATGCTTGTATATAATGAAGAAAGTAATTATGCATTATATTTAGCATCACTGCATAATAATATTTAGAGGAAGAATGGTTTAACCATTGCTTGTCACCTCATAGTAATATTATCAATCTCTGTTGGAGTCTCCATGAATTAGGATTAACTTCCTTGAGACACTACTGCAAGCAAATATGGCAGAAAGGTCATAGGGAGTAAAAAACATGTTTTAGCCCATTTTCTTTTATCACTTTTGTTTATTAATAATTAAAAATTTTCAAAATGGGATGAAATGCTGCTTGATCTTGCTGTGACCATTGAAGGCAGAAGTTCATGTGATGGAAGGGATATGACCAACCACAATTACACACAAACATATGAAATACGAGCAGAAGTAGGCCATTTGGCCCCTCAGCCTGCTCTACCATTCAATATAATCATGGCTGGTCTGTTTGTGTTGAGCTTCACATTCCCCATCTATCTTCAATAATCTTTGGTCCCCTTGCCTAATAAGAAACTATCTCCAACTTAAAAATATTCAGTGACCCTGCTTCCACCATCTGAGGCAGAATTCCAAAGTTGCACAACCTCTGAATGAAAAAAATCCTTTCCATCTCTGTCCTTTGAGGGTGAACCCTAATTTTAAAACAACAGCTCCTAGTTCTGGATCACCCACAAGAGGGGACATCCTTTCAATGTCCAGCTTCCAATATCATTCAGCATCTTGCATACTTCAATCCTGTTACCTTTCACTCTTCAAAACTCGAGTGGAAACAAGTGCAGCTTTTTCAACTTAAAATCATAAGGCAACCCGCTCATTCTAAGTATCAATTTAGTAAACCTCCTCTGAACTGCCTCCAACATATTTATGTCCTTCCTGAAATAAGGAGACCAAAACTTCACACAGGATTCAAGATGTGGTCTCATCAATGCCCAGTATAACTGAAGCATAACACCCTTTTATGAATAATTCATCTCATAATAAAGGATAGCATTCATTAGCCTCCTTGATAATTTGCTGCACCTGGATACGAATGTTTTGTGACTTGTCATTAGGATTTGCCTAATAACAACAGTAACATGAATTTATCAAGACATGATAGAATGCGCCCTGCCCAGCAACAGGGAGAAACCTGCCTAGTGACAGCAACAGTTAGCATTCAAAGGAAATTCAAAAGATATGATTTTCCCAGTTACAAGATTTTATATTCACTTGAAGTACATGGGCATCACTGGCTGGCCAGCATTTATTGCCCATCCATAGTTGCCCTTGTTCAGAGGGCAGCCAAGAGTCAACCACATTGCTTGTGGCTCTGGAGTCACAAGTTGGCCAGACTGGATAAGGATGGCAGATTTTCTTCCCTAAAGTACATTAGTGAACAAGATGGGTTTTTCCGACAATCGACAATGGTTTCATGGTCATCAATAGATTCTTAGTTCCAGACATTTATTATTGAATTCAAATTCCGCCATTTGCCATGGCGGGATTCAAACCCGGGTCCCCAGAACATTAGCTGAGTTTTTAATGTCATTTGATTAAACAAGATTAGCAGGTATCTAGACAGAACTAGGTATAAATCGCCCTACTGGTAAGAAACAGCTCACCTAGATGACTGAGTGATCAGTGGAGATACACTCATGCTAATTTCTAGAATCACAGAATTTGAGAAGCGCAGATAGCCAAATACATAAAATGATGAATCAAAGAGGAATATGTTAGCCAGCAGGGAGGCCAGGTTGCATCTCACAGCTGAGAGATGAATTCACATCTAGCAGCCGAGAGGTCAGTTTAAAATCTACAACCAGGAGGCTAGGCCCACATCTAAGTCTTAGTGCCAAGGCAGTGCAGAAACATTTGCAAAGGCAATTTAAATGTATTCACTGTACCAGAAAATGAGGTTTCCCAGACTTAATCCTCAACTTCGTATTGCACGGTAATTATAAGCTGGATTTGACTTATAGATTCATTCAATTTGGATGCTGTTTCTCTATTGTCTTTAATTTAATAAATAGTTTTTAATAGTTGTTATATGATGACTGGGCTGGTTCTTCTCACTGGGGTTTCGCATGACTCCTCTCACCATTCCAAGAACAAAAATATACATCACCATGAATCTCAGATTCAAGTAGGGACACCCTTGCAAAGTGACATCAGCATGGTTCATGATAGACTCATGCATGAAAATACTTAAATCCCTCTGCACCCCAGACTCCATTTAAGAAATACTGTACCTTTTTATTCTTCATGCCAAAGTGAACAACTTCATACTTTCCCCCATTATATTCCAACTGTCAGATTTTTTCCCTATTCATTCAACCTACCTATATCCGTCTACAAACTTCGTATGTCTTGTTCACACCATACTTCCCTACTATCTTTGTGTTGCCTGTCTTCATACCTACTCATCCAACTCATTGATGTAAATTGTAAAAAGTTGAAGGCCCCAGCACAGACCCCTGCGGGACTCCACCTTTTGCACCCTGCCAATCATACAAAGACCCATTAATGCATACACTCTTTTGTCTGCCAGTCAGTCAACTTTCAATCCAGGCTAATATGTTATCCCTTACAGCATGAGCTTTTATCTTATGCAATAACATTTGATGTGGCATCTTAGCAAATGCTTTCTAGAAATCAAATACAGCATGCCTACAAACTCCCATCTAGCCACAGCACATGTCGCCCCTTCAAGGAACTCTAATAAATTGGTAAACATAATTTCCCTTTCATAAAACCATGCTGATTCTTTCCAATTACATTGAGTTTATCTAACTGCCCAGCTATAACTTCTTTAATGATCAATTCTAATATTTAAGGGTGGCACGATAGCACAGTGGTTAGCACTGCTGCTTCACAGCTCCAGTGACCTGGGTTTGATTCCCGGCTTGCATCACTGTCTGTGTGGAGTTTGCACATTCTCCTTGTATCTGCATGGGTCTCCTCCAGGTGCTCCTGTTTCCTCCTACAGTCCAAAGACATGCGGGTTAGGTTGATTGGCCATGCTAAGAAATTGCCCTTTAGGGTCCTGAGATGTGTAGGTTAGAGGGACTGGTGGGTAAATATGTAGGGATATGGGAGAAGGGCCTGGGTGGGATTGTGGTCGGTGCAGACTCAATGGGCCAAACAGCCTCTTTCTGCACTGTAGGGTTTCCATGATTCTATGACTTTCCCCATGACAGATGTCAAGATAACTAGTCTATGATTTCCTGTTTTCTGCCTCCCTCCTGTCTTCAATAGAGGGGTTATACTTGCTACTTTCCAGTCTTATAGAATCTTTCCAGAATCTAACAAAACTTGGAAAATTTACACCAATGCACCTGCTATCTCATTGGCTACTTAAGATCCTAGGTCAAAGTTCATCAGGACCCAAACCGTTGTCAGCTTGCAACTCCATCAGTTTGCTCAGTTCTGCTTCCTTAGTGATTGTAATTTCAACAAGTTCCTCTATCCCCTCCACCTCCTGATTTACAACTATTACTGGAATAATTCTTGTATAGAATCCTTCCTTTATTGTGAATACAGAATCAAAACATCTGTTCATTTCATTATTTTCTATTAATTCTGTATTATCTATTGTTGTGGTGCTGTGATGGTCAGCTGCTTTGTTCCCCTCAAGTGACCAAATGAAAAATTTCACAGTTTTAAAATTGGCCTTTTATTTATGAGTTATAGCAATGGCACCAACGCGCTAGCTGGTGGTGCAGTCCAGAGCACTGGGTACAGAGTTACACAAACTGTTATACTTCCAGATTTGATTACAAATAATTAGCATATATCAATCAGACTTGTACATTTGTATAGAAGTTAGCTTTATCTGCTCAGAAGTATTGATTAGGTTTACATCATGCATAAGATATGACTACTATTAACCAATCACAACATGTGTATGTCTACCTGATTATAATATTCAGTTAGTGCAAAGGCTTGAATATGCTAACTGGTCCTTGACACAACAACTTGTGTCTGATTTGTAGATATCAATTATCCTCCCCATGTCTAAGGCCCCTGGTGCTTGATGAATTCCTTCAGGCCAGGGAGATTTGACAGATAAACCCTATGTTAAAGCAGTGAACAGTATTGGCTCCATATGTTATCTTTAGGCCATCTAGTTGTCTGAACAAATTGAAGAACAGTCCCACATTGTTTTACAGTCTGTGAGGGTTGACACCTGTGATGTTTCTGCCTGAGAACTGAGAACATACAGTTTGTGCATTTGGGTACTTGCTCATAGCTAGCAGTGTGTATTATTTTTCTGATAAATTGAATCTTTTAACCGTTCCAGTGAGCATGATTATTCAACTATTAATGCCCCAATCATATTCTCTAGAGGACCAACATTCAGTTTAATTACTCATTTCCTGTTTAAATATGTGTAATTGATAACACCACCTTGAGCAATAAGGGAAACTTACCCTCTTTTCCCCCAGACAAGCAGAGTTTGATTCCTTCTGAAGGAGACTTCATTTTGGTCAAATCCATATGCCTGAACTATTGTTCCCAAAGAAGAGGTAAGGCATACCAGTACAGGCTTTTGAGCTACAGGAGGTCAACTAGCATTCAGATTTCATCTAGGTTGAGTCTTGTCAAATACATTAGCCAATTGCTACATGTAACTAATTGGGAATCCAGATGTGGTAATTGCATTTTTGATTAGTAAAATCTTTGTTGATCAATTCATCTTAATAATATCTTCACAGCATGTGAACTTAACTATTTTGTGTGTTTGTTAATAAAGGGAAGGTGTTTTTTGAAAGTCACAAGTGTTTTACTTTCTTGATACCGAATTGCATTAGATTTTTCACCAGGATGTTGCCTGGTCTCAAGCACATTGACTATGAGGAGAGGTTGAATAAACTAGGGTTTTTTCACTGGAAAGACAGAGGCTGAGGGGAAACCTAATAGAGGTCTACAAAATTGTGAGAGGCACAGACAGGGTGGATAGTCAGAGGCTTTTTCCCAGGGTGGAAGTGTCAATTACAAAGGGACACAGATTCACCATGAGAGGAGGAAACTTTAAGGGAGATGTGCGGGGAAGTTTTTCACGTAGAGAGTGGTGGGTGCCTGGATCGCACTGGGCAGCACAGTGGTTAGCACTGCTGCCTCACAGCACCAGAGACCTAGATTTGATTCCTAGCTTGGGTGACTATGTGTGCAGAGTCTGCATGTTCTCCCCATGTCTGTGTGGGTTTCCTCCGGGTGCTCTGGTTTCCTCCCACAGTCCGAAAGTCGTGCTGGTTAGGTGCACTGGCCATGCTAAATTCTCCCTTAGTGCACCCGAACAGGTGCCAGTGTGTGGCGACTTGGCGATTCTCACAATAATTTCATTGTGATGTTAATGTAAACCTACTTGTGGCACTAATAAATAAGCTTAAACACAAGAAGCCGGCACATTAGCAACATTTAAGAGGCATCCGGATGAGTACGTGAATAGAGAGGAAATAGAGGTATTCAGTCCGAGTAAGAGCAGAGGTTTTTGTTTTAGTTTAATTAGGGCATAATGATCGTCACAGGCTTGGAAGGTCAAAGGGCCCGTTCTTGTGCTGTACTTTTCTTTGTTATTTGTATATATGAAGTATGCTTACTTTTATTGTTTGCGAGTATACAAGACATCTTCTAAAATTAGTGCATGCGGTTCAAACACTGCCACAACTGTGACTAAGCAATAGCTTCTATTGGACAACACAGCTCTAGATAACAGACAAGATCTCCTGTAAATTAAGGTAAGGGTATTGAAGAAGTGCGTCACCATTTCCAGCTAGGGAAACAGACAGAAAAACTTGGAAAACTAAAAGCACTGCAACATTCCCTTGAGTCCATATTGCAATATGCTTAGAAGGAAATTGAGACAGGCACAAGGTCAGAGCTGACCAATACTGTGTTGTAGTGCCAGCCCTTCAGTACAGGTTAGCATGGATTCCTGCTGATTCTGGATCCAGTAAAATTAGCTTGACTGGCATCAATCACCAGATAAGTGCAACGCTGTGTGCAGAAATCCTACATTGCAGAAGGAGGCCATTTGGCCCATCAAGTCTGCACAATAACAGTCCCACCCAGGCCCTATCCCTGTAACCCCACATATTTACCCTGCTAATCCCTCTAACCTAAGCATCCTGGGAAACTAAAGGGCAATTTAACATGGCTAATGCATCTAACCCGCACATTTTGGAGGAAATTGGAGCACTGGAAAAATGTGCAGAGTCCACACAGACAGTGACCCAAGCCAGGAATCAAACCTGGCACTGTGAGACAGTAGTGCTAATCACTGTGCCACTGTGCTACCCCAAATGGTTGGCAACACCTTAGTGACAGAGGTAGCCAATCTGTCTGTGGTGGCTGAGCATTATTTTAGTACACCTTTTCTTCATACACAAAAAAAGCTAGCATTTATGTAATGCCTCTCACAACCGAAGGACGTCCTGAATGGTTTAATGGTTTAATAACAATGAATAGAAGCAGGAATAGGCCAAATGGCCACTTGAGTCTCTCTGCCATTCAGTAAGGTTCGGGTTGAATTTTTACATCAATCCCATTTTCCTATTTGCTTGATTGCCTTAATGCACAAAAATCCATTGAGCTCAGTTATACTCATTGATTGCAGATCATAGCTCTCTAGGACACGGAAATCCAAAAACTCACAACCTTCTTCTTCAATGTCAAGCCTCTCATCCTGAGACTTTAACCTTTAGTTCTAGACTCCCCATTTGCCTCCATGGCCTTTTTTCCAGCAACTACAACAGAAATGCAGGGAACAGAACCAAACATTGTACATAACCTCAGAAAGCCCTTCAACGCTGTCAAACATAAGGGATTACAGAGCATCCTCCTTTGTTCTGTCTGCCCCCAAAGGTTTGTCATTATCTTCCACCTGCTCCACGATTATATGCTAGCTGCAATCCTGACCTATGGATCCATCACAGACCCAAATCACATTCAGACTGGTATCAAGTGAGGCTGTGACATTACATTGACACTCTTCGCAACCTTCCTTGTTCAAAGCTCCATCCCACTCTCAACAAGCTCCCTGCTGGAGTGGAGCTAAGCTACAGAACAATGTCTTATGTAGGTTAAGGCAAGGATATTGCAGAATTGTGTCACCATTTCAACCTCTGCCACCTGCAGGCCAGATCCATGGTTGTCTCAGCCTCTGTCATTGAACTACAACATGCAGACAATGCTTGCATTTGTGCACACTTGGGAGGCCGAGCTCCAAGCCATTGTCAACACCTTCACTGGTGTGTATGAGAGCATAGGCCTTACAATTAACATCTATAAGACAGATTTTCTCTACCAACCTATACATGCTACATAACAATGCAACCCCTCCCTCCCCATACAAGATTCAACACTGCCTTCAGTGTGTTAGTGCAACCTTGGATCACTTGAGAAGAGAGTGTTTGAAGACTGGGACCCCAGACCCAGCACCAAACTCATGATCTACAGAATGGCAGGAATACCTAGCCTCCTATATGGCTCAGAGATGTGAACCACATACAGCAGGCAACACAAAACCCTGGAGAAGTATGGCAAGTGGCACTGTGGTATAGTGGTTAGTACAGCTGCCCCAAGGACCAGATTCAATTCCTGCCTTGGGTCACTGTCTGTGTGGAGTCTGCACATTCTTCCCATGTCTGTGTGGGTTTCCTCCCACAGGCCAAAAGGTTAGGTGCATTGGCCATGCTAAATTCTCCCTCAGTGTACCCAAACAGGTGCCAGGGTGTGGCAACTAAGGGATTTTCACAGTAAATTCATTGCAGTGTCAATCTAAGCCTTGTGACACTAATGAATAAACTTTAGCAGGTTAGGCGCACCAGCCTCAGTGTTCTTGCTAGGGCCAACATCCCCAGCATCAAAGCATTGACTACATTTGATCAGCTCTGCTAGGTAGGCCACATCATCCATATGTCTGACATGAGACTCCTGAAACAAATACTCTACTCAGAGCTTCAACACAGCAAGCAAACCCCAGGAGGGCAGATGAAATGATTCAAGGACACCCACAAAGTGTAACATCCTCACTGACACTTGAAAATCCCTGATCCGATATTGCCCAAAATAGTGAGAAAACATTCAGGAAGTTTCATCATAGAGAGCAAGCTGAAGCCAAGCACAACAGCTAACAAAAACATGTGGCAACCCAGGCACCTCACCCACTCCCTCCTCCAACCACCGCCTATAACCTGGCCACCTCATCCACTTCCTCCTCCAAGCACTGTCTGTAACCTGGGTACATCACCCACTTCCTCCTCCAATCACTGTCTGTAACCCGGGCACCTCACCCACTCCCTCCTCCAAACACCACCTATAACCTGGGCACATCACCCACTTCCTCCTCCAATCACTGTCTGTAACCTGGGCACATCACCCACTTCCTCCTCCAATCACTGTCTGTAACCCGGGCATCTCACCCACTCCCTCCTCCAAACACTGCCTATAACCTGGGCACCTCACCCACTCCCTCCTCCAATCATCACTTATACCCAGGCACTCCACCCACTGCCTCCAACTACCGCCTGTAACCCAGGCACCTCACCCACTGTCTCCTCCAATCACCACTTGTAACCCGGGCACTTCACCCACTCTCTTCTCCAACCACTGTCTGCGACCCAGACACCTCACCCACTCCCTCCTCCAACCATCATCTTCTTCACCTGTGACAGAGACTGTAGGTCACACATTTGACTCCTCAGTTACCTGTGGACTCCTTTCAGTGTGGAAGCAAGTCACCCTTGACGCTAAGTGACTGCCTATGAAGATGCCTCACCTATTCTGTCAAGCCCCTTTAAGAACTTTCTACACCTCAGTGAGATTGCCTCTTATTCTTCCAAATCCAGAGAAATTAACCCCATTCAACTCAATCTCTCCTGACGGGAAAGCCCTCTCATCCCAGAGATCATTCTAGTGAACCTTCATTGCACTCCCTCCAAAGCAAGTATATCTTTTCTTGGTAAGGAGACCAAAACTGTACGCAGCCCTCCAAATGTGCTCTTACCAAAGCACTACCTAATTGCAGCACAACTTCCTCACACTCATACTCCAAGATCTTTGCAATAATTTGAAATAATTTCATTTGCTTTCCTTAAAGTTTACATGTAGCTACAACAAACAACATGATTTGTGTACACGAGCTGCTGAATCTCCCAGCATACCAACATTTAGACTTTTAAAAGATATATTCTGCTTTCCTATTCTTCTATCAAAATGGATAATTATGCACTTCCCACATTATATTCTATCTGCCATCCTTTTAACTGTTCTGTAATCGTTTGCAATCTTTTTTAAGTTCTCCTAGCTTTGTATCAGCATCAAAGTTGGGTGCATTATTTGGTTCCTTTATCTAAGTCATTGACAATAATTGTAAAGTACTTGGGCTTAAGCACTCATCCTTGCAAAAACTAAATTTGACAATTGGCACGAAGGGTTGTGAATGAAGCCCAGTCCATCACACAAACCAGCCTCCCATCCATTGACTCAGAAAAGCAACCAGCATGATCAAGGACCCCATGCACCCCTGACATCCTCTCTTCCACCTTCTTCCATTAGGAGAAAGATACAAAAGCCTAAGGTCATGTACCAACCGACTCAAAAACAGCTTCATCCCTCCTGCCATCAGACTTTTGAATGGACCTATCTTTCATTAAGTTGACCTCTCCCTATGCCCCAGCTATGACTGTAACACTACATTCTGCACTCTCTCCCTTCCTTCTTCATGAATGATATATTTTGTCTGTATAGCACGCAAGAAACAATACTTTTCACTGTATACTAATACATGTGACAATAATAAACTAACTCAAATCAAAGACAACCTAAAGAAGAAAAATACAGAAAATGGGTCAGGGATAGTTTTAAAATTTTATAATAAACTTTCTTACTGACCTTTTAACTGTTGTTTAATATAATTCTTAGCATCTAACACCTTGCACCCAGCATACCAATGAGAGGCAATTCCTAGATAATGTATGGCAAACAGAAGTTACATTAACCCTGGAATTTAAAAATCACATAATGATCAAGTTGAACATGATCTGGGATTCAGGAACACAATGTTTTAAAAAGACTTAATGTAAACAATTGAGGTTGCAACTAAAGCAAATTTATGAGAATAAATTGTTCAACAATGCTGTCACAGATGACAGAAGATAAAACCAAGAAACTCAGATGAAACAACTTCCATTAATATGGTGTATTTTAAAGATTATAGCAATGTTCCAATGACAATCCAAGTAGCAAAAACCTACCTAGGATTAATGGGGATGCAATGGCTGAATGAAGAGGAGATTGGGAGCTTTAATGATCCCACCAATAAATAATTTGACCAACTCCATTTTGAAAGGGATTTACCATTGAGTGTCAAAAGCTCTTTTTGGGGTGATTAGTTCCTCTTAATATGAAACTCACAGATTATAATGTAGATCGGATGCTGAAAATCTGAAATGAAAACAGAAAATGCTGGAAATGTTCAGTAGGTCAGGCTGCATCTGTGAATTTTTACAAGTTGGGAAGGCTTCACATACCTTTAAAACTGACAAGTGGAGCCTGGATGCATAAGACCCATCCCTAATTACAATAGATTCAATTTTTGCAGATATGGGGTGGGACAGATTCACATAGAAGGAAAATCTGAACTCAGTAGGGCTATTTGAACTAAGTGCTGAACGCACACCACACTTTGTCAGGTCCAAGGGCACTGTGGCCTTGGATTGATCAAGGAGACTTAAATACTCTTGAAGTGGCTGATAAATTAAGTGTCTTGATTTGAACATATTAAAATTCCTCACACTTTAAATATCAAAAAAGATGTCACAATAGTAATGTAGGAAATGTGGCAGACACTTCTCACATAGAAAGGTCTCACAAATAGTAAAACAATAACAATCAGAGGGAGGTAGTGGTGTAGTGGTATTGTTACTCAACTAGTAATCCAGAGCTTGTTAGTAACACTCTTGGGACCTGGGTTCAAATCCCACCACAGCAGAGGGTGAAATTTGAATTTAATAAAAATCTGGAATTCAAAATTTGGTGATGACCATGGAACCGTTGTTACAAAAACTCATCTAGTTCACTAATGTCCTTTAGGGTAGGAAATCTGCCATCCTTCCTGATCTGGCCTGTATATGACTCCACAGCCACAGCAATGTAGTTAACTTTTAAATTCCCTTAGGGATGAGCAATGAATGCTGACCCAGCCAGCGATGCCCAGATTCCATAAATGAATAAAAAAAAGACAAATATTAGATCAGAAAAGAAAGAGTACATTTTGATAGCATTTTTCCCCAAAGAACATTACAGCAAATGAACTACTTTTGAAATGTAGCCATCGTTGTAACGTATGAAATACAATGGCCATTTTGTACACAATTTCTCACAATCAGCCATGTGGGAATGAACATAGAATCAGAGCATCCTACAGTGTAGAAGGAGACCATTCAGCCCATTGAGTCTCCACTGACCAGAATCTAGGCCTTATCCCCATAACCCCATGTATTTACCTTAGCTAGTTTCCCTGACACTAAGGGCAATTTAGCATGGCCAAACTACCAGGCCCTATCCCCATAATCCCATGTATTTACCCTAGCTAGTTCCCCTGACACAAAGGGGCAATTTAGCTTGGCCAAACTATCTAACCCGTACATGTTTGGGCTGTGGGAGGAAACCGGAGCACTTGGAGGAAACCCACGCAGACACAAGGCCCACACAGTCACCCAAGCCAGGAATCGAACGCAGGTCCCTGGTGCTGTGAGGCAGAAGTGCTAACCACTGTGCCACCACGCCACCCATAATAGTTCATTTTTGTATGTTGATTGAGGAATAGATTTTGGCCAAGGCTTCCTGCTCAAAATAATACCATCGGATCTTCTATGTCCATCTGAGATGAGAGGCCAGGTGGAGCCTTGGTTTAAGTCTCGGCGGAAAGATGGCATACCATCACTGCTGCAGTGGAATGTCAGCCTACACTTTTATGAACAAGTCTCTTGTGTGAACAAAGAACAAAGAACAACCCAGCACGGGAAACAGGCCCTTCGGCCCAATGAACCCGCGCCGCTGCATCACCCTACACCTATTCTACCCTGCGTGTCTACGAATGGAACCCCTAACTTAGCCAGATTCAGGGGAGAATAGTGTCAATTTGGTAAAACCAATCAGCCTAAGAGCACATCTTTGGGGTGTGGGAGGAAACCGGAGCGCCCGGAGGAAACCCACGCAACCACAGGGAGAATGCGCAAACTCCCACAGACACAGGCCCAAATCCACGTATCTGCACAGCTAGCAGTGCTAGTCACCGAGCTGTTGCGGCGCCCGTCTACCAGTCCAGGATCAAGCACACACACCGACACGAAGTACTAGGCCACTCCCGGAACTTCCAAGAGCAGCCCACGCACGACCCACCGTGTGCATGCCCCTCGTTTGACACGAGGTGGACCTCCACCTGCGGAATAAAAAGACAAAAACGTTAATCTTACAAGCCTGCTTTTCCGGTGTCTCCCGAGGTTCTAACCTTATTTAATAGCCCCTACCATAACCCTCCATCCTTGTTTCACTCATGTGCCTATCTAACTGAACCTTAAACGAGTCCAACGTTCCTGCCTCCACCACCCTACTCGGTAGCGCGTTCCATACCCCCACAACTCTCTGCGTAAAGAACCTTCCTCTCACTTCCAAATTATATCTCTCCCCCCTCACCCTTAAATCATGACCTCTCGTGTTTGTACCCAGTCTAGGGAGCAGTCTCTCACTATTAACTCTATCTATTCCCTTCAGTATCTTATATACCTCTATCATGTCCCCCCTCAATCTCCGCCTTTCCAAGGAGAATAGTCCCAGTTTCTCCAACCTTTCCTCGTAACCCAGCCCCTCCATGCCAGGCAACATCCTGGTAAACCTCCTCTGCACCCTTTCCAGAGACTCCACGTCCTTCCAGTAGTAAGGTGTGGAGCTTGAACTCATAACCAGGTTTCAGACTGATGATCCTGCGTTCTTGTGTTATGATGAAGGTCATCAACTTGAAACATTAACTCTGCCTGACCTGCTGAATATTTCCAGCATTCCATGGTATATGTCAGCTTACAAAGCAAAGGGATATGGCAGCATTGCAAGGCAACTATTTAAGTAATGATACCCAGAGTGTGACCGGAACATTTTAAAAAGTTGTAAATAGGGACAAAGGAGGGAATATGGTAAAAAGACGAATAGCTCTTTACTTTAGTATTCACACAAGATAATGAATTAATAGTATAAATTGAGGTTAATGGGTACAATCTTATAGCCATTACAAAGCCAAGGTTACAAGGAGATCAAACCTGTGAATTAAATATTCAGGGTTTGTGACCTTTCGTAAGGACAGGCAGAAAGGAAATAGTGATAGGGTAGCTTTGTTTTTACGAGATGAAGTAAGTGCAATAAGCAAGAAATTAACTTGAATCCGAAGATGTAGAATCCATATGGATGGAGGTAAGAAATGACAAGCGCATGCAATGGTATTCTGAGATTGAGAAAGAAGCGTTGGTGATCGTGTTTAGTGTGAAAATGTTCCAGCAATATGCCTTTGGTATACGTTTTTTATAGTTACCGATCATAAATTCTGTGCCTTTTCAAGGAGGACAAGGCAATTCCCCTCTATCATCCCTGCCCAGATCCAGCACTGGACCTTGTTATTGGCAGCCTATGAATAGCTTCTAGAACACCATCCTAGATAGCTGATGCTGATGCCTTGAGTCCCAATCCCCTCTCCCACCATTGCTCACAAGCTTGGGTCCTTTGCCAGCATTGGAAGAGGTCATGGTGACCCTGAATTTTTGGAGACTTTGCTAGTATCAGCAAAAGATGGCACAATGGCACAGTGGTTAGCACAGCTGCCTCACAGCGCCAGGAACTCGGGTTCAATTCCCGGCTTGGGTCACCGTTGGTGCAGAGTCTGCATGTCCTCCCCATGCCTACATGGGTTTCCCCCGGGTGCTCAGGTTTCCTCCCACAGTCTGAAAGATGTGCGAGTTAGGTGCATTGGCCATGCAAAATTCTCCCTTAGTGTACCCGAACAGATGCTGGGGGCTTTTCACAGTAACTTCATTGCAGTGTTAATGTAAGCCTACATGTGACACTAATTAATAAACTTTAACTAAAACAAAGCTGATTAAAACCTGGGTCCAAAAAGATCCAGCCACATCTAAGATAAGGCTCATGATCCTTCACAGGGAATTCCAAGGTGACCCTCTGAAGAAATGAAACCCGACCTCAGAAAGGGAGATTAACTTAGTGTTGAGGACAGGATCATTCTTTTGGGGGTCCTAGTAATTGTTCTGACCTCAGGATGACATCCAATATTAGCAGAACTGCACAATGCTCTCTTAGGAGTATGAAAAATGAAAATGCTGGTGAGGAGTTACGTCCAGTGGCCATCTTGACTCTGACACCAGAGACATGGTGAGGTGATGTGACCTGTGCCAGAAAAATCAAAAATTTCTCTCCTCAGTCTCCCCGTGGGAATGGCCTGGCAGGCCTTGGGTGCATGACTTTGCAGGGCCCTTTATGGGTTCTATGTTTTTAATGGATGCCCACCACATGGGCTCCATGACTACCCAGGCTATGGTCGAGACATTAGGGCAGAGCTTCAGCAAAACACAATTTCCAATAATGGCATGTCCTTTACTAGCAGTGATTTCCAGAATCCCATATTCTCTAATGGTATCTGACACGTGTGAACTGCATCTTATCACCTGTCATCAAATGGTATGAGGAAAAAACCATCAGCAGCCATGGAAACCAGGTCCCACTCGTCGCTTTTAAAGGTATGTGAAGTCTTTCCAACTCAGGAAAATCCAGTCTGTTAACTTTGACTCTCCACAGATGCAGCCTGACCTGCTGAGTATTTCCAGCATTTTAATTTCAGATTTTTAGCATCTTTAGTATTTTGCTTTTGTTTTTATACATCATCTGGGCTTGGACAGCTTTGAGATGGTAGACATTTAGTCACATTCCTTTCATTTTTGATCACAGTACTTCTAATAGAATTGATTAAATGCTCACAGTCAGCATCCCACTGCCAATGCTGTTAGAATTCAGGGGCTATTAGCAAAATAGTAAGAGGGATAGGTCTTTCACCCACTGTGGCCTGACCTGTCATTCAGTTAGATCATGATTTAAGATATCATGGAGGGAGAGAGAAATCAAACTAGATTACAGGACCATACTGCGCATAACAACAGGTGTTGCCCCAGCAGAGCTCCTAATGGGACGACTGCTTCCTACCAGATTAAATCTGCTATTCTTGGCAGGGAGGGTGAAGTCCCAACAAGAAACCAAACAAAAATTACAATTTTTGTTTCCTCCAGAAATGAAGGTTCCCTATTTAGTGCTGTCTACAGAAGATTCTGACGCTGCAGGGTCTAGGGAACTGCCAGTTAATGAGATTGGCCAGCAGCCTTCGAAGGTGGGACTTCCCCCCGATTGAGAGGCAGAAGTCCTGCGTCCAGAAAATTAAGACTTGGTGCAGCATTAAATGGCTGAGGGTCAAGCAATATTGGTGGTGATGTGTCTCTGTCAACTCTTTGAATGGGCAGAAGGGAAACCCCACTATCCTAGAAATCTTGGCCCATAGTTTGTGCTTTTTGCAATCCAATTTAGCTTGCCATTAATTTGGGTTCATTAAACTTTTACTTATTTAATTCATAGCTTGTATTACTGAGGAGCAAGATCATTTATTTCTGACTGAAAGACACATCTTCTTTTAGTTCACCCTCTCCAGAATCATTCACTACATCAGATTGCTGACCTCTTTCTTACCTGCCTTTGAAGGAACAAAACAGTTCAAAAGCTTAACCTGTTGTAGCTAATTTTTGTCCATTTTCTGAAGTTTGCAAGATGTGATTCTAGTTAGTACAATGAAAGGGAGAATTGTTTCCTTGTAACACGCTAAATTCTGTCTGCCAGACATGCAAGATTAAGTTTCAGATCACTGTCTGCATGGGCTGTATTGTCTTCTGAAAAAATACATTTGAGAACAGTGCTGATTTATAACAGATGGCTCTAAGAATGTTGGTTTCCTCTTCGATACCATGTATTTCTTTTGCCCCAAAAGCTCCTAATTTCTTGTAAGATTCAGCTGCTGAAGCATTTAAACACTACTCCCATATTTAATTGGGAAAGGGTGGGGGTATATAATAACTCCAGGAATCAGCTGTAGAGGAACAGTATTTTATTGCACAAAATAAAGTAATAAAGGAAAGCAAAGCAAAAATCACAACCCTGTGGTGAACACAACAGGCCCCAAATCGGACATTGGAATAATGGATCCACTCAGGGGCCTGCTTTATATAGGGCTAGGTATACAAGCTCCACCTGGTGATTTAATTACCAGAGAACTCATATTCAATGGGTCTTACAGAGCGATCAATTAGTGATTTCCCGTGCAAGTCATGGGATTTATCATAGGGTATTGGCTTAATTCCAGAGTTTCCCTCACCCTCTGGGCAGGACACAAGCAAAGCACTTTGTTAGTTGAATGGGATTGTTCTTTCTCACCTTCTAGCCTCTAATTTTGCTCACATTCACTGCTGTAGCTTATGTCTCCAGTGCTGAATGCATACTTCAGTTACTAATCTCAGAGTAGCTACAGTATTAGTTACAGACAGGCAGTACCCCATGGACACTGCCTGACTCAAACTTCAATTCTCCTGTCCAGGCAACAGCTGTATGCATGATTAGTTACATCTGGTTGCCTGCATGCTTAGACATCTTCCTCCAGCAGTTCACGTTTATAAGGAATTTGCACACTCTGAAAACATTTCAGTTTCAGGGGCTAAAGGGACTAAGGGATATAGGGGAAGGGGGGAATCAGGATATTGTATTTGATGATCACTCATGATCAAAATGAATGGCAGAGCAGGGCTGAAAGACCTACACCTGCTTCTAGTTTCTATGTTTCTAATTCTAGGTAAATTTAAAAACTCCAAGTGAATCCCTCGATACTCTTTAAACTTTGACTTCCTCCAACCCTACAATATTCCGAGATCTCTGTACTCCTCCAGTTCTGGCCTCTTGCATATACCCAATTTTCATTGTTCCACTATATGTAGCCATGTCATCAGCTGCTGAGCTGACGACACTATGACATGCATGGGCAGGAGTATAAAAGTGCAGCTTCCATGTTTGACGTTCACTACTATCTCTATTGCAGTTGCTCACAACTGCCTGTGACCATGCATCAGCAAAACTCTATTTACATCGAATGAGTCAAGCATGTAGTCAAGTAATCAGCCAATGTAATCGTTAGGACTAAGACCAGATCAAAGCTGTATACAGTTGTGGTTAGTAAAAAACTTCAGATACTTGTATTTGACCAGAACCCTTGTCAGTCTCAATATCTTAATATAGTCAGTCATGTGTGGGGGTTGGTTGGCGTAGACATGGGAGCTGGGGATGCTGGCGATGGCTGTTGGGAGGTAAGGGGGAGAGAGGGCGATAATGAGGCTGCGGAAGGGGGAGAATGTGTTGTGGAATTGGCAGTTTGGGATGGGAGGTTTGGGTTTTGCTGACATGTTGGAATCGGGCCCCCCTGCATGATGGATTGAACCATGCCCCCTTGATTTTTTTCAGGCAGAGTGTTGTAAAAAAACCAATGGCTTTCCTATCAGAAACAACACTTTGCCATGGTTTGGTAAAGATTTTGCCCGTTGAACCATTTAAAATTCAATCAAGAAACCTAAACAAATGAAATGACTGAAAGAAATCTGTTTATTAATTTTACAGAGTAGCTTAATAGGTAGGGTTAACATGATATATACATTTTTGTCAGAAGAGATATCTGGGGAATATGATGAAGTGAAGAAAGCTATCCATAGTTTTATGAATTAGTACCAGAGGTATATAGGCAAAATAATCATAGTATCATAGAATCCTTATAGTGCAGGAAGAGGCCATTCAGGCCATCATACCTGCATTGATGACAATCCCACCCAGGCTCTATCCCCATAACCCCTCTCCTATTCATGCTGCTGATCTCCCTGACACTAAGAGGCAATTTAACATGACCAATCCACCTAATTTGCACACCTTTGGAATGCAGGAGGAAACCAGAGCACCCAGAGAAACCCCACACAGACACAGGGAAAACATGCAGACTCTGCAGACAGTTACCCAAGGCTGGAATTGAACCCAGGCCTCTGGCACTGTGAAGCAGCAGTATTAACCACTGTGCCATGTGCTGCCCCAAGTAATTGTTTTGAAATGTATCAAAACAGCCTAGACAAACTTATACTGAATTTGAAAGAGTCAAAGTAATTTTGACAGGTGCATAAGAGCATAAAAAATAGAATAAACCTATGAAGTCTGTAGAGAAGCATTTATTCTGGAAGAATTTAAAGATTTACTGCCTCAGTTATAAGAATTTGTGTGGGGAGCACAAAGGTTTAAAACCAAAAGCAAATTACTACAGATACTGGAATCTGAAATGAAAACAGAACATGCTGGAAAATCTCAGCAGGTCTGACAGCAACTGTGGAGAGGGAATAGGGCCATTGTTTCGAGTCAGGATGATCCTTAGAGCTGACAATAGAAAATAGGGAAATAGGGTGATATTTATACTGTTAGGGAGCCAGGGGTGTGTGTTTATTTGGGGGGGGATGGGTGTCGGGGGGGATTAATAACGATATCATAGACAAAAAGACAGGGCAGTATTAAAATTACTAAGCAGACAGCAGACATGACCAATCAATATGAGCTGACACACAGAAAACCTTTCTCTCACCTTTGTAAATCTGAGAAAGATAGAAAATGGGAAGTTGAGAAGGTAGGGAGTCAAGAGAAGTGGCAGCTGGAAATTTGAAGGAAACTTCACCTCAGACTAGGAATATAGTGCTGAGGGTGGAAGGGATATAAAAAAACTTTCATTGTAATTCTGGTGTTATGTAATGAGGCGGGTAGAATCAGGGACGTTGCGGTGAAGGATCCTCTTGGGGAGAGTGATCATTGTATGGTGGAGTTTCTGGTGCAGATGGAGGACGACAAAGGGGGTTCCCGGACACGCGTCCTTTGTTTAAACAGAGCGGAGTACGGTAGGATGAGAGAGGAATTGGCGAATGTGGACTGGGGGAGCGCGTTGGAAGGTAGGTCTGCTGAGGAGCAGTGGAGGATTTTTAAGGAGATCTTTCTTGGTGCTCAGCAGAAATTTATTCCAATGGTCAAAAAGGACCTTAGGAGGAGAGGTAATCAGCCGTGGATAACGAAGGAGGTGAAGGAAAGTGTTAAATTAAAAGCGGAGGCGTTTAGAGTAGCTAAGAGAAGTGGGCGAGAAGAGGATTGGGAGAGGTTTAAATGTCAACAAAGATTGACAAAGAAATTGATAAAGAAGGGTAGGAGAAACTATGAAGCTGGGCTAGCGCTTAATATAAAAAAGGATAGCAAGAGTTTTTATAAGTATATAAAAAGGAAGAGGCTGGCTAGGGTGAACGTTGGACCCTTAGAGGATGAGAAGGGGGACTTAGTGGTAGGGGATGGGGAAATGGCTGAGGTCTTGAATAACTTTTTTGTTTCAGTCTTCACGGAATAATTTGCCAGGTGTTAGAGATGGAAAGGTGGTAGGACTGGAGGGTCTCGATGACATTACTGTTACTAGAGAGGTGGTGCTCGACAGACTGGAGGGGCTGATTGTGGACAAGTCCCCAGGACCGGATGGAATGCATCCGAGGGTTCTGAAAGAAATGGCGGAGGTGATAGTGGATGCCTTGGTGGTTATTTTCCAGACGTCGCTGGATTCCGGGGAAGTGCCGGAAGATTGGAAAGCGGCTAATGTTACGCCGTTGTTTAAGAAGGGTGCCAGGCAAAAGGCGGGGAATTATAGGCCGGTTAGTTTAACGTCTGTTGTAGGTAAAATGTTAGAATCCGTCATCAAGGAGGAAATGGCGAGGCATCTTGAGGGGAATTGATGAAGAAGAAGAACAACAACAACACAGCACGGGAAACAGGCCCTTTGGCCCAACGAGCCCGCGCCGCCGTCCCATTGTCTCAGTGACCTATTCATGATTTTAGTCTACGCCTAATGTGCGAGGATCAGGGAGGTCCAATATAAGGACAATTTGTTACCCAATCAATCAGCCTAAAATTGCTTGATAGAGCAGACGCAGCACGGTTTCGTTAAGGGGAAGTCGTGTCTGACAAATTTACTTGAGTTCTACGAGGATGTATCTAGGGCGGTGGATAGAGGAGAGCCGGTGGATGTGGTCTTTCTTGATTTTCAGAAGGCGTTTGACAAGGTACCTCACAAGAGGTTATTGCAGAAGGTCAGGGGACATGGAGTTGGGGGTAGGGTGTTAGCGTGGATAGAGGACTGGTTGTCAAATAGGAGGCAGAGAGCGGGGGTCAATGGGTGCTATTCGGATTGGCGGATGGTGACTAGTGGAGTGCCCCAGGGGTCGGTGCTGGGGCCTCAGCTTTTTACCATTTATATAGATGATCTGGAGGAGGGAACCGAGTGTATGGTGTCGAAATTTGCTGATGACACCAAGATTGGTGGAAAGACAAATTGTGCGGAGGGTGTGGAGAGTCTGCAGAAGGATCTAGATAGGCTGGGCGAATGGGCCAGGAAATGGCAAATGGAATTTAATGTTGGCAAGTGTGAGGTGGTCCACTTTGGTAGGAAGAATGGTAGGAAGGACTATTACTTACATGGCGAAAAACTGCAGCAGGCGACGGTGCAGAGGGACCTCGGGGTCCTTGTGCATGAGTCGCAAAAACACAGCTTGCAGGTGCAGCAGGTGGTCAGGAAGGCGAATGGGATGCTGGCCTTCATAGCGAGGGGGATTGAATATAAAAGTAGGGAGGTCTTGCTGCGGCTATATAGGGCATTGGTGAGGCCGCAGCTGGAGTACTGTGTGCAGTTTTGGGCGCCGTACTTACGCAAGGATATTTTGGCCTTGGAGGGAGTGCAGAGGAGGTTTACTAGGCTGATGCCGGAGTTGAGGGGGTTGAGCTATGAGGAGAGGCTGAATAAACTAGGCTTGTACTCGTTAGAGTTTAGAAGAATGAGGGAAGATCTCATTGAGACGTATAAGATGATGAATGGGATGGATAGGATAGAGGTGGAGAGACTCTTTCCGCTCAGAAAGGACAGTAGGACTAGGGGGCACAGCCTCAAGATAAAGGGGGGGCGGTTTAGAACGGAGTTGAGGAAGAACTTCTTCACTCAAAGGGTGGTGAACCTCTGGAATTCTCTGCCCGTTGAAGTGGTGGAGGCTACCTCGCTAAATATTTTTAAGAAGCGGGTTGATGGGTTTTTGATAAGAGAGGGGATTAAGGGTTATGGGGAGAGGGCGGGAATGTGGAACTGAGCCACGACAGATCAGCCATGATCTTATTGAATGGCGGGGCAGGCTCGAAGGGCCAGATGGCCTACTCCTGCTCCTATTTCTTATGTTCTTATGTAATATGATTGGCCAAACATAGTCAATGTGCTGGGGATTGTATGGCAAACCTATTTGTCTAGTAGGAAATGAAAAGGGTGCTGGGAAGTCAGAGACTTTAAACCAAGATAAACTGGTAGGATTTATTCAAACAGCAAGCAAGTGTTAGCTGAAGTTGTGAAAATAAATGCGTGCGCAGCTGATTCAAAGTCATGTTCAGCAGCAGGTGGCAGAGTCTGTCCATGAGGGAAAAGTCTTTTCACATGTACAAGACGGAAGTGGAAAAGATGTTCAAATTTTAAGAGATATTGAAGTGAGTCAATCCTTAACGTTATGGGATAAGGATATATGTTGTCCAGAGGGAATTTTACAAGAAGTCTGAATAAATGAGATTCACCGAGAAGCTAAGAAAATTCCATTGTACAAGGTGAATTTCAGAAGAGCTCGAAGGGAGGACAAGTGATTGTCGGAGTAGTGGCGAAATTGCAGAGGTACAATTTATTCTAGGGAATGTTATAGCTGGGTCACAGATGCCAGTGATGCCTACTGTAGCTGAACAGTAAATGGAAAACAATTCACAGAAGTATTGCCATTAGAAAATCCTGGTTCTATTCCTGAGTGTGTGACAAGATCACAGGTGCATATGTTGAAACAGGGAGAGGAATCTAGGAGGCAGGGTAGGAGACTGAAATTAGCCAAAACTACTTTTAATAAGATTATTCAAGGAGAAGGATTAGAGGAGAATGAAGCTGAAGCATTCAAAATGCTCAAGGAAATTAGTAGAGCTACAGTGAAGAGATCCAAAGATAAAGTAAAAATATATCAAATATATATTCTGAGTTTACTTAGAAACAGAGGCACAGTGTGTTCCAGAATGTTATTATCTGAAAGATTACCAAAAACAAGAAGTATAGGTGGTGATGAATCGGGAAAAGGAAGAACAATTAAAAGATCCTGATAGCAACTTTCCTTGAATTCAATTGGATTATGAGGAAGTACATAAAAATTTGAGAAAACTTTCAAGTTATTTTTCAGATAAGAATCAAAGTGATTTGAAAGAGCTATTAGTGCTATATAGAACTATGTGGGAATAGGCTGAGAAAAACAAATGTAGCCATGATGTAGATGTGGGAAATTCTTTCCAATTAACAACATTCTTATAGGTTGAATCCAATAAAGTTATTCCAAAGTGCAAAAAGAAATTGAATTCATGCTCAAAAATGACATTATTGAATTGAGTTGTAATAACTGAAGTTCGCCAAAGTTGGATGGAAGCCGAAACTTTGTGTGGACCATTGAAATATGAATGTGGTAACTAAATTGGATTCATATCTTGCTCCATTTTTGGAGACTGCATTGAGAAAATGGGACAGTTGAAGTTCATTACAAAAATTGACTAGCTAAAAAGCTATTGCCAAAAAAGAAAAGTATATTCATTAGTCACAAGTGAGGTTTACATTAATACTGCAATGAAGTTACTGTGAAATTCCCCTAGTCGGCATAGTCTGGCATCTGTCTGGGTCAATGCATCTAAGCAGCACGTCTTTCAGAATGTGGGAGGAAACCAGAGCACCTGGAGGAAACCCAAGCAGACATGGGGAAAATATGCACAGACAGTGACCCAAACTGGAATTGAACCCAGGTCTCTGGTGCTATGAGGCAGCAATGCTAACCACCATGCTACCGGATTTCCTCTAGCAGAAGGGGTGAAAGAGGTTTCAGCTTTTGTGATACCAAATGGACTTTATCAGTTCAAAGTCACGCCATTTGGAATAAAAGGTGCACTAGCAACATTTCAGAGACATACAAATAGGATTACTAATGGGCTGAGTTATTGTGCTGTATACATTGATGATTTGGTGGTATTCAGTCAAAGATGGGAGCAGCACTTACAACAATGGAAATAACTATTCAATTATCTACAAGAAGTAGTGGTGAACTTGGCGAAAATTGAATTAGCAAAAGCACAAGTCACATATTTAGGACATACTCTTGGACATGGTCAGATGGCTTCATGAGATGCAAAGAAAAAGAATATTACAGAATTTCTGGAACCTTCAACAGGGAGCCTTCAGGGAAATTCTACAATTTCTGGGCAAGAGTGAATTTTACAGAAAGTTTGTTACCCCATTAACTGCAATCTTAAAAAAGAACAAGATTAACTGGAAAATAGACTGCCAAAATGCATTCAGAAATCTAAAAGCTATTTAAAGCCAGTTTTAGCCACACCAAATTACCAAACGGTTTAAATTGACTATTGATACAACTGATAAGGGCATTGGTGTTGTATTATTACAAGAATATGACACAGGTACTGAAGAACTTGTAGGATATTTTTCAAGAAAGTTGAATATTCATCAACAGAAATATTCCACCATCGAGAAGAAAATACTGAATTTGTATTGGTATTGGCATTGCAACATTTGGAAGTTTATGTTGCTGTCAATTCATCAGAAACAATCATCGAGATGAATCAGAATCCTTTGTGATCTTTGGAAAAATTTCGATATCAGAATGTTTTGATGGAATCTATTGTTATAATTTAACTTAAAAATTAGACAGATGCCTTGAAGGGAAAACATAATTGTGGATTCATTATCAAGCATTTAAGTTGTGAAAAAAGATTAAACATTTGAAATTTATGGAAAAGGACTGTCATTGACTCTATTTTTACAGAACCTTTTGGGTATATTGTTAACTTAATAAATGCATCTTGCAATGTAATAGTGCATAAGTTAGAAATAAGATGGGAATAGCAGGAAACAGTTGGAAAAAACAGCCTTCTTTAATTATGACAGTTCATTTTTCATAAAATGGAGGAGGGCAATTCAGCTTGCCTAGTGCTTTATTCAGCAGCAATCCTTAGGGTTATGTGCACAGTTCTGGTCTGTATATTAAGAAAGAATATAGAGGCACTGGATAAAGTGCAAAAATTATTTATGAGGATGAAATCAGAACTGGGAAGTTATACCTACCAAGAAAGGATGAAAAAGCTGAGTTTTATTCTCTAGAAAAGATGTCTGAGGGGTACCTGTTGAAGGTCTTTACAATTATGATGGTGTAAGGGCAGACATATAGGCTGGAATTCTCCGGCCTCCCAGCCATGTGTTTCTGGCCAGCAGGAAATGGCTCATTGTTTGCTAGCGGCGGGATTCTCTGCGGGTTTCCCTCCAGCGTGCTGCTGTCACGTCACCCCCACGCTGGAGGGAAACTCACAGGCAGGGGTGCACTGCCAGCGGGATCAGAGAATCCCACCAGTACGAACAGCCGGAAAATTCCAGCTACATTTTCTTTCCACTTATAGTGGAGTCTAAAATTAAGAATCATACGTTTAGGTTAACATAAGACTTAAAGAGCACAAGAAAAGCCAGAGACAGGTTTAATGCAATACCTGAGCTTTATATGCACTGAAATCCAGAAGGCAGAGTCCCTCTATAGGCAGTGCTTTGCAGAACAATGAGTACCTGATTTGTGAAATAGCTCTGTGGTGGCAAATGGGAGCAACAAATAGGTTCAAAGTCATATTGTATAGTCAATTTTGAATCAGGCATTAAAAGCTGCAGGGGCATTTACAAGTCCTCGGGTGCCAGTCCCATATAAAAGACAAAAGCATGCAAAATGGGAAAAAGCTTGAACTGCAGCCAAAAAAAGGAAAATAATTTTTGATTTGATTTGATTCATTATTGTCACATGTATTAGTATACAGTGAAAAGTATTGTTTCTTGCATGCTATACAAAGCATACCGTACATTGAGAAGGAAAGGAGAGAGTGCAGAATGTAGTGTTACAGTCATAGCTAGGGTGTAGAGAAAGATCAACTTAATGTAAGATAGATCCATTCAAAAGTCTGATGGCAGCAGGGAAAAAGCTGTTCTTAAGTAAATTGGTACATGACCTCAGACTTTTGTATCTTTTTCCTGACGGAAGAAGGTGGAAGAGAGAATGTCTGGGGTGCCTGGGATCCTTAAAAATCACAGCAGCTTCATTGGTGATTCTCACCATGGGCTACAAATCCCCTACACATCGGGAGTGTCCAAGAAAAGACAAAAGACATCTTGAAGATGGCCACCAAATTTCCTGGAATGAATTGGGGGTCTATAGATGTCCTATCTGAATTTAGGCTGTTCAAACATAGGATGGGACTATGCTTTTTAGATTTATTAGTCTCAGAACTGGATAAACAAGTAAACAGGTGAAAATAAAGATAGCCATTGGGAATGAGGGGTTGCATCGAGTGAACATTAGGCATGCTTGAGTAGGTTCAGAACGATCCTGTCAAATTTGGAACATGCTGAAGGATCAGAGTTGTGTAACGGTGAACTTCAGGATTCACCATTAGGGTCTGATAGCTTATTTACAACGGGCACAAGAATCAATTGATCAGTTTACCAGCAAGTGCCATGATAAGGGCAAGGACTGTGATTTTTTTTGGAAGCTGAGGTGTCTGTGTGGATAATATAGCTAGTTATAGCTTCAACACTGATCGCCTTCATAAAAGACTGTAATGATTTTAATCAGGCAGTTGAGGTTGGCATGCTGGAATATGAACTCCCTGACTAAGGGCAAAATTATTGGTCCATGCTCTGTACTTAAACAGAAGTGTCAGTTCCTCTGGCACTCCAGATGGAGACTGCACATTGAGAGCATTCTGTATAGTGTTGGATCTTGTAAATAAAGGACTTCTGATGAAGGGACTTCCACCTCCAAGGACTTATTACAAAGACCTTTTGGAGAAAGGGAGAAAAGAAAATCATGATATTGACTCTACTGATATAAGATGGCAGAAATATGGATGCATTGTGGATGAACAACAATACCTGCAAGTATTAGGAGTAACCATTAGTATCAGTGTGATAGCAAGGACTCAGAAAGCAAGCAAGCTGTATGGGAATTGTGGTCTCCTACAGCCACCATGAATACATTCCAAAAAAAAACTGGTCATGTTTTGCTAGACCTACAAGTAGACAATGTAGACATCAAAGTAGAAGATGCAACTCAATGTCGATCTGATGAGTTTTGGTCAACACACATGCAACCGACTTCAGCAGGAGACAGCAAATAATCCATGACTGAATGCATTATGGACAGTCTTTGTAGAAGATTGGCCTGATAAGATGTATCATATATTTTTGGCTGTACAGAGATGAATTATGCATTCCAGAGACTTGATTTTCAAAGGAAAATAGGTGCTTATACCTGATGCACTTCACTAGGATATATTGTCACAGTCATACCAGAGGCAAACGGGAATAAAATGAACACCCAAGGCACCTGACTAGGGGAACTGTGTATTAACCAGGGATCAACAACAAAATCAAGAAGATACTGAAGATGAGTGAAATATGCTAGAGTCACCAACTACTAATTCAAAGCACCTCTAGGTCCTCACGAGATTTCATCATACTCTTGGTCTAAAATTTCAACAGATTTATTCACTATCCGTTGTGATGATTTTCTCCTGTCCCTGATTGCTTTTCCAAGTTTCCAATCATCAGACAATTAAAGGATATCTGACACACATTTGTGGTGGACATAATAAATGCAATATTCAGTTTGTTTGGTATGTCTTAAGAGATCATATCAGAAACGGGCCATAATATACTAAATGGTGGCATAAACCATGTGACAGCCTCACAACACTATCCCAAGTCCTATGGTTTTGCCAAGCAAATGATGTGCACCATTAAAGCATTAATCATGCAGGGAAACAAACCAAGAACTTAAAAGCAATACCTTTAGACACAGGCGCACCATCACCAGGAGAAATCATGAACCAAAGGCAGGTTAGGGAGGTTAAAGATGGCACAAGACCAATATGCAGGTGCATAACTGTTTAGTCCGAGGTTAGGATAAATGGTTCAGATCATGCATCCTATCCAAAGAACATGGCCAACCATGCAAAGTACCCAAAATGTACAGTGAGCCTAGACCCCATGAGGTCACAACACCGAGAAACAGAAGTCAGCTAAGGGAATTGCAGAACATCCAAACATAAGGTTGGAAAGTGAAGTTGTGGAAGACCAACTTGAAAACAGTCAGCACTCCAATAATACACAGGATACCAATTCATGTAAAAGCTAAGAAAGCTGAAGTGATAGGTCGAGATTTTATTAAGGTCATACCATCGCAAGATCCAAGAGGATGAATAATCCATCTCTATGTTATACAGACTCTTAAACAGAGATCTATCTTTGGTGTAAATACTTTTCTCAACCCATCCTATTGTGCAATGTATCTTCACTCTTACTGTATGTAATCTTAGGGGGGAAAAGCGGGATGTTGTAACAGTGCTTTAAAGAAATATACAAATGAAAAGGGATCCAGAATGTAAAGCAACATGTGACCAACAGCTAGTAGTGTATGTAGGAATTTGGTTTGATTTATTATTGTCACATGTATTGGTATACAGTGAGAGGTATTGTTTCTTCCATGCTATACAGACAAAGCATACTATTCATAGAGTACAGAGGGGAGAAGGAAAGGAGGGGAGAGGGTGCAGAATCTAGTATTGCAGTCACAGTTAGGATGTAGAGAAAGATCAACTTAATATAAAGTGAGTCCATTCAAAAGACTGATGGCAGCAGGAAAGAAGCTGTTCTTGAGATGGTTGGTACATGATCTCAGACTTTTATACCTTTTTCCTGACAGAAGAAGGTGGAAGAGAATATGTCCGCTGTGTGCGGGGTCCTTAATTATGCTGACTGATTTTCTGAGGTAGCGGGATGGAGTCAATGGATGGGAGGCTGGTTTGCATGATGGACTGGAGTTGTAGCTTCTTGCAGTCTTGATTGGAGCAACAGCCATGTGATACATCTACAAAAGTTACTTTCTGTGGCGCATCTATAAAAATTGATGAGAATCATAGTGGACATGCCAAATTTCCTTAGCCTACTGAGAAAGTAGAGGCATTGATGGGCTTTCTTAATTATAGCTCAGCATGGAAGAGCCAGGACAGGTTGTTGATGATCTGGACAAATGGAGACTTGAAGCTTTTGACCATTTCTACTTCATCCCCGTTGATGTAGACAGGGGCAGGTCCTCCACTACGCTTCCTAGAATTGTACATGGACTGTCAATATGAGTAATGATTGATAAACCCCTAAAGTAGATCTGTTGCTGAGCCATCCTGTAATGTTTCTTCAAATAACTGAAACTACATATAGTTTATTAGTCTTTAGTATGATTGGCGATTTTGTGTAATGTAGACATAGAAACACAAGAGGGTGCCGGACTATCACAATTTTAAACCAAGGCATCGGCTGTTCTCAGTGTAAATAAAGGATCACACTCTTTTGAACAGCGTGGGAATTACCCCAAGTGCCCTGGCCAACATTAATGTTTTAGTCGACATCACAATAAATGTTATCAGGTTTTTATTGCATTGCTGTTTGCTGGAGCCTGTTATGCTCAAATTGGCTGCCATATTTCCTGGATTCAATGGTGACTACATTTCAAAAGCACTTCATATCAGCACAGTTTGGTGATGGTCTGAAGCCTTGCCTTTCCATTGGCTCTCACCCAAATGATGAGAAGGCAGACCTTTTGCAAGATGACATAGGGCCAGGAAGAACTACAGCAGCAGCAAAAGGATCAGATTGCTGGCAAACAGGATCCACTGAAATGGTGAGCAATAGCCAGACCACTGGCATATCACAGGTGGTGCAGCTCTTGATGAATGATCGGAAGGCAATGCTGGAGGTGTGACAGAACGTCCTGGAATGTAATTGCACACACCTGCCAGCTTCTCCATGATGACCTGTGACCACAAGAACTTGGATGGAATTCCATGCCAGGGCACTGAAGATCACCGCCACCTTAGGGCTCCACTGGGGATCTATGTGGCATCTCCCAGTCAGCAAAACACAAGTGCATAAGGGGAGTGATAGATGCCCTATTCAAGGGAGCACACCAATTCTGCCTGGATCCTGAAAGTCAGGCTGCAAGAGCTTTGGGATTTGCAACAATCACATTTCCCACAGGGTGCTATTGACTACACACATGTGGTCTTGAGAGCTCCTTGGTGAACATAAGAACATAAGAAATAGGAGCAGCAGTAGGCCATCTAGCCCTTCGAGCCTGCCCCGCCATTCAATAAGATCATGGCTGATCTGTCGTGGCTCAGTTCCACTTTCCCGCCCTCTCCCCATAACCCTTAATCCCCTCTCTTATCAAAAACCCATCAACCTGTGTCTTAAAAATATTTAGCGAGGCAGCCTCCACCACTTCAACGGGCAGAGAATTCCAGAGATTCACCACCCTTTGAGTGAAGAACTTCCTCCTCAACTCCGTTCTAAACCGCCCCCCCTTTATCTTGAGGCTGTGCCCCCTCGTCCTACTGTCTTTTTTGAGAGGGAAGAGTCTCTCCACCTCTATCCTATTCATCCCATTCATCATCTTATACGTCTCAATGAGATCTCCCCTCATTCTTCTAAACTCTAACGAGTACAAGCCTAGTTTATTCAGCCTCTCCTCATAGCTCAACCCCCTCAACTCCGGTATCAGCCTAGTAAACCTCCTCTGCACTCCCTCCAAGGCCAAAATACCTTTGCGCAGGTGCGGCGCCCAAAAATGCACACAGTACTCCAGCTGCGGCCTCACCAATGCCCTATACAGCTGCAGCAAGACCTCCCTACTTTTATATTCAATCCCCCTCGCTATGAAGGCCAGCATCCCATTCGCCTTCCTGACCACCTGCTGCACCTGCAAGCTGGGTTTTTGCGACTCATGCACAAGGACCCCGTGGTCCCTCTGCACCGTCGCCTGCTGCAGTTTTTCGCCACGTAATAGTCCTTCCTACCATTCTTCCTACCAGAGTGGACCACCTCACACTTGCCAACATTAAATTCCATTTGCCATTTCCTGGCCCATTCGCCCAGCCTATCTAGATCCTTCTGCAGACTCTCCACACCCTCCGCACAATTTGCACACCTTAATCTAGTCTTGAGAGCCAGTCACATTCATCAATAGAAAGGTGTTCCACTCTTCAAATGTGCAGCTTGTATGTAATCATAGAAGGCAAATCCTGCATGTTTGTGCTTGGCTTCCAAGAAGATCTCACAACACATCCACCTCAACTCACTCTCAGGTTTTGCAGGTTTTTTTAAGGACCTCGGCGATTGGAGGGCTGACTCCTTGGAGGCAAGAAGAGCAGGATGATGATGCCATTTTACCGCCATACGTTGACTGCTGCTGAGAGCTACAATGCTGCATATACCTCCACCCAGGTCCATGACTGAGTAGCACAGTGTCACAGTGATTAGCACTGCTGACTCACAATGCCAGGATTCCTGGTTTGGATACCGGCTCGGGTTACTGTCTGAGCGAAGTTTGCAAATTCTCCCCGTGTCTGCGTGGGTTTCCTCCAGGTGCTCTGGTTTCCTCCCACAGTCGAAAGATGTGTGGATTAGATGGATTGGCCATGCTAAATTGTCCCTTAGTATCAGGGGGACTAGCTAGGGTAAATGTATGGGGTTACGGGGATAGGGCCCAAGTCGGATTGTGGTGCTGACTCAGTGGGCCAAACAGCTTCCTTCAGCACTGTAGGATTCTATGATTCTATGACTGAACAGACAATAGGCCTCCTGAAAGTGAGCTTCAGTTATAGCAGGGCTCTCCAATAATCACCACAGTGAGTGTCCTGGATCATTGATACTTGCTGCATCATGCACAGCCAAGTGCCAAAACAGGGGATGTCCTGGCTGAGGGAAACACAAAGGACCAAGATGTCTCCTTCAATGACAAGCATGGTGAAGGGAATGGAGCTGACTAGGGCCAGAATATCACTTAGCCATATGTAGAGATCATAATGGGACCTCAGCACGGCAGACAGGCCTGTGCCAATCTTACAGCTACCAAGTTGCAGGCAATGTAAGCTGCCAATGCATCTCTTTAACTTCTTAGTTTTCTATCCTATATTGACTGAAAGGCCCTAGCTCCTTTTTGGTTACAGACATTATACTTTTTCTAACGTACCTAGATTTATGATAGCTGAATTAAATTGCCTTGGTTACCATCTGTCTGCTAGTTGTTTGGTCCTTTGCATGCGCCAAACTATGCTAATATGCAGAATCCGGCACTAAATGCACATGTTAGAACCTGCACAGCACTCTATTCTGCTGTGATCTTGAGCATCTATCTGCAAGTGGATTTTGCCCATGCCCTCACAAAGTCCATATGCATTGCAAACCCTTTCTGTGAGGTCTACTGCCACCCTTGATAAGCAGACGAGCAGGCCAAATAAACCTCCACATGAAGTCTGACAGAGTTCAATCAACTGCACACACCCCTCTTAAATCCTACACTCAAATCCCTCTTGCGGTCAAGGCTAATTTTCCTGTTGCTTCCTTACATTACAAATCACCAAGGAAGATCATTAACAATTGGATGTGTCCACAATTGTTTCTCCTGACATGTAGAGCAATCATTCATTTTCTAATCTTAAAAGGACAATGTAGAACTCCACTCTGAGCCCTGAAACTGCATTTGCAGTGTTCCTTGCCAGTCACAAGGCAGATTTGATTCCCCTTGAGAACTTGTGGTAAAGGAACGGTACACTTGTATGAGAAGCTGGCAAAGGAAGAGAGTGCCCCAGGCGCCTGCAGACAGAAGATTGCAAGGGATCAGAGTCACGTCAGTCTAAAGCAGATGATGAATCTCTGGAGTCATCCATTAGGCTGCAGATGTCCCGCTGTATGTCCAACAGGAAGATCTGGTGGAAATCCATAAGGGTCTGCAAATCATGCTCTCTGACATGGAGGAATCCATGACGAGCGTGTGCACTGCATAGACACTGAGCGCTCCAGGAAATTCATCAGGTGTTCCATGAGTTCTGCAAGCCTATACACTGACAGTGAACTCAGGTCACATTCAGTGTGAGAAATGGTTGCGGCATTTAGTCTCTGTTAGGTACCTGCCATCAGTGGTGAGCAGGGAGGTCCAAACCTACCTCACACTGGTGGGGGAGCTGCCTATCATCTCTGTGTGTTTCTCTCATAGTACGACATCTTCTTTGCCCCAAATTTGAACATTTCCTCTATAATATATTCTTTTTGTATAACTGTGGTATCTATTTTATATTTTGTTCCTTGATTGAACCTCTGGAAAAAATATAAATCAAGTTGTTGTTTCAATGCCCTAAGTGCCCTTCATGTTTTCTGTAAGTGTTGATCTCATCAGTGCCTCATGATAGATGGCAGGAGCTGCAAACTTTATTAGAAGTTGTGAGGTGACATTGGGGTCATGTCTTTGTATCGTATGTGAAGGAGGTGGCGCCCTTGTACTGAGATAGGAGGCAAACCGAGCTGAAGGAGTGTTGAACCAAGCCTCCCTGCCACCTGAAGGTTCATCATGTTTATCTCCTTGTCCTCACTCTGTACCCACTTGGGCTCCTCATCAGATCTATCCGTAGAATCTTCCTCTGAGGTGTGTGGAGCTACCTCAGTACCCTTGTCTCAAGTGTGTCCCCTTCTACCACCGCCAGGTTGTGCAGCTGATTATGACAATGACATTCACTTTGGAGGGTATTGCAGGACACCCTCTGGAGTGGTCCAGACAGTGGGACCTCATCTTCAGTAGCCCCATCATCCTCTCAGCCACCACCCTTATAGAAGCATGACAATGCCTTAAGATGCCTTGTCCTTCTAGATTGGTGAGTTCCTGCAGTGCATCATGTGGATGATATATACTGCTGTTACTTTTGTCAGTGGTGGAGGGAGGTGCCAATCAAGCTGGCTGTTCTGTCGAACTTCTTGAGTGTTGTTGGAGGTACAGTCATCCAGGCAAGTGGAGAGTGATCCATTACACTCTTGACATGTGTCTTTTAGATTGTGGACAGGCTTTAGGGGAGTCAGGAGATGAGTTACTGTCAGCAGGATTCTTAGCTTCTGTCCTGCTCTTGTAACCACAGTATTTACAAATGTTACAATGATAACCACAGAGGGAGAGTATCAAGAAAAATGTCAGATAGACACAGATGCATCATTGCAACATAATGACTATCAGAGATCTGTGTGAAGTGGCTTAATATGGAGATCCAAAAATGAACCCCTTGAAAGTAAGCTTGAAGCTATACAATGGCATGATACTCAGACCAAGAGGTCAAATTAGCCTGGCAGCCCAATGCAATGGCAGGAAGATCTTGCATTCCAGTTCATATATGGGACATAATAGTTTCTCAACTCAGCAGGAGTAATCAACCCCAGAGAAAGGGCAGGAAAAGAACTCTGAGAGAAGGAAACAAAAGACTCCAGAGCAAGTGAAACAGAAGATCCCAGAGAAAAAGAGACAGTATTCAAGTAAACCACAAGATGGTTGCTGACTATGTCAGTGCAATCAAATGTACAAGGTGAAGGTAAATTACTCAGTTCTACAGGAACATGTTCACATCAAAGCTGAACCAGATAAATGGGAACACCACCACCTGCAAGTTCCTCTCCTAGCCACTCATCATCTTGACTTGGAAATGTATCTCCGTTCCATCAGTGTCATTGGATCAAAATCCTGGAAGTCCCTCCCTAACAGCACTGTGGGTGTACTTCACCACATGGACTGCAGCAGTACAAAACAACAGCTTATCATTGCCCCATGGGCAGTTAGGGATGAGCAATAAATGCTGACCTAGCCATTAAAGCCAACATGAATGAAGAAACAAAAGTCACAAATCGGCATGGTGGCACAGTGGTTAGCACTGCTGTCTCACAGCACCAGGGACCCAGGTTTGATTCCAGCCTTGGATGATTGATTGTGTGGAGTTTGCACACTCTGCCTACGTCTACGGTTCCTTTGGATGGTCCGGTTTCCTCCTACAGTCCAAAAATATGGTTGGGCGATTAGTGGGGTAAATGCATGGGGTGACTGACTAGATTTATAGTTCAGCCTTGCTAATTAAGTCTGTTGCAATCTTAGTTTTGCCATTGTGGGTGGAAAAACAGCCATTTCTACCACATATCACTGAACAATGTTACTGGAAAATTTACTGCAGCCACTTTTACTCTAGCCTTTGTTTGTATTTCTTTTGTCCTTTCACATCTGTATTTCCTTTGTCTTTTTGCAGGAGCTGTCTGCAGAATTGAACTCTTCTGTGTGCCTTTCTGTCTTCTCTGTAGCAAGTATTTTCCTTGCAATTTTTCCTTTTATCTTTTTTAAAGCAGCTTTTTGATAAATTAATCCTTCCTGTGTTCCTGGGTTCTCAGTGTTTTCTCTGTATCATTTCCAAACATCTTCAAACAAAATTCAAACATCTATTTTCTTCTCCATTTTCTTACACCTGGGCCATTCACCCCAACAGGATTCTCCAGTCCCGCTGGCATGGGGTGACGTCAATGCAAATTCCCAATGACAGTAGTAGGATCACAGAATCAATGCGCCACCTCCAGCCAATGGGAAATCGCGGCTGGGAGACCGGAGCATTTCACTCCATGTTTCATGTATAAGGATCACAGTTTTCATGAGTGTCTTCTCAGTGAGAAGCTTTACTGAATGCCTTAAGATGCCTACCTTCAGAAGCAGCCTCATGGTATAGTCACATGACTACAAAAGGCCAGATGTAACAAACAAACTGGTCCTATTTCAAAACCTAAACATTGGGGGAACAGCAACTCTCCCCTTTCCTGGATGGCTTACAGGAGAGTTTCAATCATAGAGCTGCACATTGTTTTCTCCTCTAGGACATTCTCATTCATTGTTGACTGACAGACATGAAGTTTCTGGTCTGAAGTGAGTGAACAGCTGTCAAGGTCCCCTTTAAATATGGTGCTTAGACCTTCGACCTCATGAATGGTGGGGATGGCAGCTTCCTGCCCACCTGTCATGAGATATGTTCCATGCTGCATGAAAGATCACACATAGTCAGCAATCAAGCACCTGCAGTGGAAATCACTGACTTCCGCTCCTGGCATTGAACCTACATTCCAGAACAGAAGATTTCAACCATCTTTTTCCCTCCACAGATGCTGCCTGACCTGCTGAGCTTTTCCAGAACTGCGGTCCATGCCACCTAGAGACATCTCTGGAATGCTAACTCTTGCCTAATTCCTTCAATCTGGTCACAGCTGAAACTTGCGTACAATTCCTATTGGTAGGCTGAGGACGAGAGCAAATATTCTGGATAACAAGTAGCTGACATCCTACAGAGAACAGGCCAAGAAGTGGCTGAAGAGGCACTCACTTCTAGTCTAGATGATGAGATTCGTGGAACAGCATATGAAGCAGATCATAGTCACCAAGCCTTTGAACCAATACACAACCTGATGCTTCCTCTAATATTATGTTTATACCTGATTTTTGATTTGATTTATTATTGTCACGTGTTGGTATGAAGTGAGAAGAATTGTTTTTTGCGTGTAATACAGATAAAGCGTACCGTTCACAGAGAAGGGGAGGATGTAGATGGGTTGATACTCACCAACCTTTGTTTGAGACAGATGCTGTATTCTTGAATTCTTGGTAACAAGCAATATACAATTTTAAAAGCCTTCAAGAAAATAAATGAGTTTTTAATAAATTAATTTATTTTGCAACACTTCAGTGGAGAACAACAGGACACCCGTAAAGGCATAATGCAGAACATACAGGATAAATGCAAATTCTAGGACCAGCATGCAGCCAAAACAAGCATAAACCCAAGTGGATTCATACCTTAATCAGAAAGCATAAAACAGTGAAAACAACAGCAATTGATCCCATAAGAGAGAGAGGTAAATAGTCCACTGGAATGAATATACAACTTGCCTAAAGATATAATAAAAATGCTGAATACAGGAAAGAGAAGCCAGGAAAACAGCAGACTTACTGACACTGAGACAGAGTGGATGATCCATCTTGGCCTCCTCCTGAGGACTCCAATACCAAATTGGCAATTTCCAGCCAATTTGATTCATTCCACATGATATCAAAAAGTGCCTGAAGGCACTGGATACTGCAATCTGCGCCTGAACAACATCCTGGCAATTATACTGAAGACTTGTGCTCCAGAACTAGCCAGGCCTGAGCCAAGCTATTCCAGTACAAATACAACACTGGCATCTATCTGGCAATGTTGAAAATTGGCCAGGTATGTTCCATCTACAGAAAGCAGGACAAATCCAATCTGACTAATTAACACCCCATCGGTCCCCTTTCTATAATAACGTTTTTTTTCATTCGTGGGGCATGGGCGTTGTTGGCTGGTCAGTAATTGTTGTGAGGTGGAGATGCCAGCATTGAATGGGGTAAACACAGTAAGAAGTCTCACAACACCAGGTTAAAGTCCAACAGGTTTATTTGGTAGCAAAAGCCACTAGCTTTTGGAGCGCTGCCCCTTCATCAGGTGAGTGGGAGTTCTATTCACAAACAGGACATATAAAGACACAAATTTAATTCACAAAATAATGATTGGAATGCGAGTCTTTACAGGTAATCAAGTCTTAAAGGTACAGACAATGTGAGTGGAGAGAGCGTTAGCGCAGGTTAAAGAAGTATGTATTGTCTCCAGACAGGACAGTCAGTGAGATTTTCCAAGTCCAGGCAACTTGTGGGGGTCACAGATAGTGTGACATGAACCCAAGATCCCGGTTGAGGCCGTCCTCATGTATGCAGAACTTGGTTATCAGTCTCTGCTCAGCAACTCTGCTGTCGTGTGTCATGAAGGCTGCCTTGGAGAATGCTTACCCGAAGGTCAGAGGCTCATCTTGGCCAAGTTGCAAGAGTGTGTACCGTATACCTGGTGGATGGCATTCTCACTTGAGATGATGGCATCCGTGTTGATGATCCAGCATGTCTAGCAGAGGTTGCTGTGGCAGGGTTGCAACTGAGAAGTCTGGGTAGAATAGGACTCCCATTCACCTGACGAAGGGGCAGCATTCCAAAAGTTGGTGGCTTTTGCTACCAAATAAACCTATGGGACTTTAACCTGGTGTTGTGAGACTTCTTACTGTGTTTACCCCAGTCCAACACTGGCATCTCCACATCATGACTACTATTGAAACCGCACACTGCTGGCTCCAAGTGGAGAGGATCTCCAAGAAGATCGCGCATATCAACACAAACATCAATTTTCCACAAAGCTGCAAGAAAGCAGACAAGATGCCGAAAGGACTACAGATCACGAAAACACTCAGGTCAACCTATAACACAGACTATGCTGAGAGATCTTGCTGTCGCACCTCTCTCACACTTCTCAACCAGCTCATATACCAGCTCTACAGCAAATGCCGCATCCTGAAAGCCAAGATAGAGTCCATAGTGTCAACTTGCGCTCAGGACGCAGACCAGCAGCAAAACTCTGCCAAGCAGACGAGACAAAGGAACTACACCATCTACATGCACACCAAGATCAGGAAACTTAAGAAACTTGGCAATACCACCAGCAGCGACCAAGCTTCCCCTGGTACCACAGTAGAAAACAGTACCACTGCAGGGAAGTCCATAGTCAACTTGTTGAATTACACACTTCAACCAGATTAAATCAAAGTTCTCAGCCAAGGGCTCAATTTCTGCCCCATCACCAAAATAGACTCCATCAGTCTCGCAGCAGACACAGAGGAATTCATCAGGCGAAGAGACTGCGGGAGTTCTTCCACAAACCCCAAGAGGCCAACAGCGAACGCAATGAGACAGCCAATGAACTGGAACAGCAGACAGAGAGATCTACAGTGCAGCAACCGAAGATGAAATAGTTGAATTGGACTCCTCCGGAAGGCCACTGCCCTTGACTTGATATGTATGCCCAAGCCATCAGAAGGTGCGTCAACACCAGTTTCATACTCACAAGACAACCCTGAACACCACCCAAGCACAATGCAATGCCGTCCACGCTCTCAAGACCAACTGCAACATTGTCATCAAACCAGTAGACAAAGGAGGGGCCATCGTCATACTGAACAGAACGCATTACTGCAAAGAAGTGTACTGACAACTGAACAACGAGGAACACTACAGAGAGTTACCCACAGATCTGGCCAAAGAATACACTGGTCGGCTCAACAGACTGATCAAGACCTATGATCTGGACCTTCAGAGCACCCTCCGTGCTCTCATCCCACGTACTCCCTGTGTTGGAGATCTCTACTGCCTCCCGAAGATACACAAGGCAAACACACCCAGCCGTCCCATCGTATCGGGCAATGGGATCCTGTGCGAGAACCTCTCCAGCTACATTGAAGGCATCCTGAAACCCATTGTACAAAGAACCCCCAGTGTTTGTCATGACTTCCTACAAAAACTCAGCACACGTGGAGCAGTTGAACCAGGAGCACTCCTCGTCATAATGGATGTCTTGGCACTCTACACCAGCATCCCCGATGATGATGGCATTGCTGCAACTGCCTCAGTAATCAACGTTGACTACTGCCAGTTTCCAGATGCGATTTTACAACTCATTCACTTCATTCTGGCCCACAATGTCTTCATCTTCAACAACCAGTTCTTCATCCAGACACATGGAACAGCCATGGGGACCAAATTCACAATATGCCAACATCTTCATGCACAGGTTCGAACAAGACCTCTTCACTGCACAGGACCTTCAACCGATGCTATACACAAGATACATCAATGACATTTTCTTCCTTTGGATTCATGGTGAACAATCACTGAAACAACTATATGATGACATCAGCAAATTCCATCCCACCATCAGACTCATCACGGACTACTCTCCAGAATCAGTTGCATTTTTAGACACACGCATCTCCATTAAGGGCAATCACCTCAGCACTACATTGTACCACAAGTCCATGGATAACCTCATGATGCTCCACTTCTCCACATGTTAAAGAAACCATCCCCTACAGATAGGCCCTCTGTATACACAGGATCTGCTCAGATAAGGGGATTGCAACAGATACTGATGCTGAAAGATGCCCTCATGAGAACAGGATATGGCGCTTGACTCATCGATCGACAATTCCAACGCACCACAGCGAAAAAACGCATCAACCTCCTCAGAAGACAAACACGGGACACAGTGGACAGAGTACCCTTCGTCTTCCAGTACTTCTCCAGAGCAGAGAAGCTACAACATCTTCTCCGGAGCCTTCAACATGTCATTGATGAAGACTAACAACTCACCAAGGCAATCCCTACACCCCCACTTCTTGCCTTAAAACAACCGCACAACCTCAATCAGAACATTGTCTGCAGCAAACTACCCAGCCTTCAAGAGAACAGTGACCACTACGGCACACAACCCTGCCACAGCAACCCCAGCAAGATGTACCGGATCATTGACATGGATGCCATCATCTCACGTGAGAACACCATCCACCAGGTACACATGCATACTCTTGCAACTCGGCCAATGCTGTCTACCTGATATGCTGCAAGAAAGGATGTCCCATGGCATGGTACACTGGGGAGACCATGCAGACACTATGACAACAGATGACTGCTCGACAATCACCAGGCAAGAGTGTTCTCTTCCTGTTGTGATCACGTGCATTCATAAAAACATAAGAAATAGGAGCAGGAGCAGGCCATCTAGCTCCTCGGGCCTGCCCGCCATTCAATAAGATCATGGCTGATCTGACAGTGGTTCAGTTCTACTTACCCGCCTGCTCCCCATCATCGGCCTCTGATCTTCGAGTAAGCGTTCCCCAATGTGGCCTTCATGACACACGACAGCGCAGAGTCGCTGAGCAGAGACTGATAGCCAAGTTCCACACACATGAAGACGACTTCAACCGGGATCTTGGGTTCATGTCACCCCCACGACTCGCCTGGACTCGCAAAATCTCACTAACTGTCCTGTCTGGAGACAATACACATCTCTTTAATCTGTGCTTAACGCTCTCTCACTCACATTGTCTGTAGTTTAAGACTTGATTGCCTGTAAAGACTTGCATTCCAATCATTATTTTGTAAATTGAATTTGTGTCTTTATATGCCCTGTTTGTGAATAAAATTCCCACTCACCTGATGAAGGGGCATCGCTCCAAAAGCTAGTGGCTTTTGCTATCAAACAAACCTGTTGAACTTTAACCTGGTGTTGTGAGACTTCTTACAGGAATTCTTGCATTCTTGAGGGCAATTAAGAGTCGACCACATTGCTGTTGTTCTGGAGTGGCATTAGGCCAGACCGGGTAAGGACGGCAGATTGCGTTCCCTGAACTAGATGAGTTTTTCCGAACATCAACAATGGTTTTCTGGTCATCATTAGATTCTTAATTCCAGATTTTTTTGTATTGAATTCAAATTCCTCCATCCGCCATGGCAGGATTTGAACTCGAATCCCCAGAACATTAGTTGAGTTTCTGGATTAATGATCTAGCAATAATTCCACTAGGTCATTGCCTCCTCTGTATTTCTATTAAAAATTAAGAAAAGGAAAGATCAGATGAAGGCTGGCAGTTACTAAATTATTAGATCCAAAACTGGCTTAAGTTCTTAATTGACATCACTTTTGCTATGATGAAGTCTTAGTAAATCGTTCATCAAACTATAATGTCCCCATGGCTGATCACAGCCTGCCCCCACCCCACCCCCCCCCGATCATTCCTGGGCCCAGCCCCAACACCCCCTCCTCCAGTCCTGGCCCAATCACCAGTCCCCCCTCCCACCCACCAACAGTTCACCCACCCGTAGCGGCCTGATTCCTCCCCAGGCAGTGCCAACCCTTCAGCAGCCAGACCCCCCCACCCCCCCCTCCCCCCCGGCCCACCCCAAACTCCAGCACCCCCATGATGATCCCCCTCAACCCCCCGCGTAGTGCAGACCCAACCCCCATTCCCTGCCCCTGTTCAGGCCCTGCCCCCACAGGCTCCACCCCCTTGGCACTGAAATACTCTGATGAAGTGAGAGATGCTAGGCGAGCCCAGAAAGCTCAGTCCTGGGCCCGCTAATTATATTAGAAACGGGTCTAAAATATTAAAATCACTTACCTAGTCTTCCAGCATGGATCTAATGATGCCAGAATTCTGGCGCTGAGAGATGCCGGTGTTGGGCTGGTGATACACAGTAAGAAGTCTGACAACATCAGGTTAAAGTCCAACAAGTTTATTTGGTAGCAAAAGCCACTAGCTTTCTGAGCACTGCTCCTTCCTCAGGTAAGTAGGAATTCTGTTCACAAACAGGGCATATAAAGACTCAAACACAAATTACAAAATCATGGTTGGAATGCAAATCTTTTCAGGTAATCAAGTCTTCAAGGTACAGACAATGTGAGTAGAGAGAGCGTTAAGCACAGGTTAAAGAAATGTGTATTGTCTCCAGACAGGACAGTTAGTGAGATTTTGCAAGCCCAAGCAAGTCATGGGGCTTACAGATAGTGTGATATTGTTTACCTGATACGCTGCAGGAAAGGATGTTCCAAGGCATGGTACACTGGGGAGACCATGCAGACACTATGACGACAGATGAATGAACAGCGCTCGACAATCAGCAAGCAAGAGTGTTCTCTTCCTGTTGGGGAACACTTCAGCGGTCACGGGCATTTGGCCTCTGATCTTCGGGTAAGCATTCTCCAAGGTGGCTTTCACGACACATGACAACACAGAGTCGCTAAGCAGAAACTGATAGTCTTGTTCTGCACAAATGAGGTTGGCCTCAACCGTGATCTTGGGTTCATGTCACAATATCTGTAACCCCCACGACTTGCCTGGACTTGCAAAATCTCACTAACTGTCCTGGCTGGAGACAATACACATCTCTTCAACCTGTGCTTAACTCTCTCTCCACTCACATTGTCTGTATCTTTAAGACTTGATTACCTGTAAAGACTCACATTCCAATCAGCATTTTGTAAATTGAGTTTGTGTCTTTATATGCCCTGTTTGTGAAAAGAATTCCCACCTAACTGATGAAAGACCAGCGCTCTGAAAACTAGTGGCTTTTGCTACCAAATAAACCTGTTGGATTTTAACCTGGCGTTGTCAGTCTTCTTACTGTGTTTACACCAGCCCAACGCCAGTATCTCTACCTCCAGAAAATTAGCACAGCGGGGTGAGAGAATCACCTCCACTGTCTATGGTAACTAGTGTCTGCTCCAGTTAATATCTGAATAGGTTTGTCGTACACAAGGTATCATTTATTTCAAGAGTATAATTTGAAACTATTAACAAATCAGTTTTATATGCATAGAGTTCTTTTAAAAGCATTTTCTATAAAGTAAGAAAAAAGAGCTTGCATTTCTAATAGTGCTTTTCACAATCTTTAGTTGTCACAAAGCGCTTTAGAGCCAATTAAATTGTGATGTAGGAAAACAAAGCAACCAATTTGCATACAACAAGGTCCCACAAACAGTAATATGGTAATGACCAGATATTATATGTACTAGAGTAACAGTCGACTCATGATTTTTCACCAAAAAATACTTCTCATTTATTTTGTGTACAAGTCAACCCTAGTCTTTGAGATATAACAGAGGTAAATCAAGTCTATAAATAAACTATTTGAAAAATTGGTGGTCTGGACAAGAACTAAAATGAATAAATTGCAACTGGAGGCAAAAGGACAACAAGCTGAAATTGACGTCTATTATTACTGTTATGATGCTAGAAAAAACTTGGAGTAACACATGAAAATGGACTTCAAAAGGACCTGAGTTGTATATGTTTAAAACAGGTGACACAAAAGATGGCTGATGAATGTCCCATAAATCACTAACAGGATTGGCTGCAGGGAGACGCAATGGAACAATGGGACACCTTCCTCTGCTGCCAGAAAATTACTTGGAAAATATGTTCTAAGACTGATTCTCATTGAATGGCAGAGCAGATCCAATGGTCTGAATGGCCTACTTCAGCTCCTATGTCTTATGTATTATTATCGCTGGAAAACAAAGAGATTATTTCATCTCAAGCTCCTTGGCTATAATGGCCTAGATAGATGAGTACATAACAGACCATTGGAATATACATCTAGGGGTTAAAAGCTAGGCTGCCTGCCTGCCAATGGGCATTCTTTTGTGACACTCTCTCTGTTTGCCTGCAGTTCTGTCTGTGTGTGCTGAGGAACAGTAGCTGTAAGTTACTACGCACACTGATGGTAATATCAAGAGTGTCCAAGACAGGGCCAGCACAGGAATGCAGTTTGGAAAATAGCTGAAAACTCTATCCAACTACAAGACACCTGAACCGAAAACCCAACAGTTCATCAGCAGAAGCCAATTATAACAAAGTCCAGTTGTCATGGCTGCGATGCATCATCTTCTACCGCTTGCAACACAAGAACTTGCATATAACTTTTTCTTTATATTTATTTCTGATCCGTATGAATGTAGATACATGTGTCTTATTATTTCTCCCTACCCTTTTTTTTAGTAGTTAATAAACTTTCTCAAGAATGTCTTGTTGAATTGTCTCCTTTTTGAATATAATTATTGAGTTTGCCAAAGGTACCCAAAAGGAGGGGAACCTTGTTAGATTAAACCTTTGTTGCTACTGTGATATGGAGATGCCGGCATTGGACTGGGGTAGGCACGTTGAGAAGTCTCAAAACACCAGCTCCGATAGCTCTTGCTTCCAGATAAACCTGTTGCACCTTAACCTGGTGTTGTGAGACTTCTTACTTTGCTGCTACCAAGAGAGGATGGGTTGGCCTCTTTTAAGGTAGCAGAGGGTGGGTTGGATGCAACCACATCACTTGGGCTGCAGCAGTTCAAGAACATGGCTCACCACCACTTTCTCAGGAGGAATTAGGAGTGGGCAATAAACGCTGGCTAATGACACCTACATCCTAAGAATGAATAAATTAAAACAAAGGCTATGTCCAACATCACTTCAGTCGAAGAATAGAAAGCCTTAAAGGCATAATGTTGAGCATGCAGGATAAACATATACAAGGAGTGAGCGAATGTAGACCAAACAAGCATAACCCCAAATGGATTGACAAATTAATCAGAAAGAGAAAAGGAAGGAGATAAACAACTGCTACGCAATCCCAAAGGGAGAAAGGAAAGATGTTCATTGGGATGAATTTGGGGATGTGAACAAACATACGGAAAGTGTGCTGAGAGTGACAAACAGGAACCTGGTCAAGAGCGTAGCTACAACACAGATAATAACAGTAAGAATTTATTTTAGCACCATAATGGAACAGAGATTATAACTATCAGGAAAGTCTAAGCAGGTTGGAGATCTTTTCTCTAGAAAAAGGAAGGTTCAAAAGTAACATCATTGAGGTCTTTAAAATTATGGGTTTAGTAGGGCAAAAAGTGGAGATGTTTTCACCTGTGGGATATCCAAAACCACGTGTCAAAAAAAATCGTCATAAGGAATTCAGGAGAAACTTGAAGAATGTGGAATTTGCTAGCAAAAGGAGTTAAGGCAAAAAGCACAAATATATTTGAGGGGAAGCTCAGTCGGTATCTGATGGAGAAATGAATGGAAGGGTATGCAAGTGGCTTTAAATGAAATAGAATGGGAGTAGACTCTTGTTGAGCATAAACACTAGCACAAATAAATTGGTTGAATAGTCTGTTTCTGTGCAGTAAGTTAGATATAAAGTATAGAGCTATATATATAAAGCTATAGAGTGTAGCACTACATGGATTCATTAGGATGATACTATTGAGGAGAGGCTTACAACACTGGGTATATTTCCATTAGGGGTGAGAAAACTCAAGCAAATTAAACGTAGATTTAAAAATTATGAATGGTTCTGAAAGCATCAACATAGCTGAGAAATCAGAAGAATTTAAAATCCTCATTGAAAATAAAAAGAGAGATTAAGAGAAGTTTAATACAGAGTCCTGCAAGAGTATAAAATGTGTTGTCACAGACAGGAACTGTGTAATAGAATACTGTGCCTTAAGGCAAGAATAAATAATTAAATGTTTGAAGTAGAGTTCTGTGGGAAGAGAGGTGGGCCCTAAATTAATTCTGGATTGTGGCAGAAAAAATCAAACACAGACATAATGTGCTAAATTGTCCCCTTCTACTGTGTATGTCTATGATTTTAAGAGATAAGAATCTTGGTGTTGCTGAGGCCAAAAATGAGAATAATTATAATAGTTAATAGAGTAAATAATGGCTTTATGGAAGTGATATTACCATAATACTACAATAAAGGTAGATTTGGCTTACAAATGTTCACACCCAATGATACAACTTCTTGTGACATTTAAAACAAACCAATATCTACATTTGCCAAAGATATTTAGACTGTGGGGATAGGGTGACTGGATAATGTTAATATGCTATTTAAAGATATAATAACCTTGTAGATTTTCTATAGCACTTCCCCAAGACAAGGAATGCTGTTTGTGATGCTTACTAGTCTTGCTTTTTCAACTTTTGTTTGTTCTTATGCGATTCAGACTGTTAATCCGTAAATAATTACAGTTTTGGGAACATTTTGGCATGTTTCCTTCCCAGTTCTTCTGTCATTTGTTTTCCATCGTTCTTCCTTACTTAGTAGATCACTTAATGTACAGCAACATTTGTCTGTAATGCTATCAGGCTTCTACTTGCTCTTTTAGCCTTCCTATGGAAGATTTTCCTTTTCTACCTTCATGTTTGCTTGGGCCTGCTAGCTGCTTTTCATCACGCAATTTTGGATTTCTGCATGAACTACCACTTGACAGTGAATATTTCCTAGTCATTTCAATCTGTTAAAACTTAACCTTTTCTTTGCATGTGAGGGCACAAGAGGCTTATTTACTTAAAGGGAACAACAGGGAATTTTGTTGTGTTGAGATCTTTCATGTAATATCATAGAATCATAGAATCCCTACCGTATCGAAGGTGGTCATTTGGCCCATCAAGTTTGTACTAACCACAATCCCACCCAGGCCGTATTCCCATAACCCTACACATTTACCCCGTTAATCTTCTGACACTAGGGACAATTTAGCATGGCCAATCAATCTAACCCCCATATCTTTGGAGTGTGGGAGGAAACTGGAGCACTCGGAGGAAACCACACAGACACAGGGAGAACATGCAAAACTCCACACGGACAGTGATCTAAGGCTGGAATTGAACCTGGGACCCTGGCGTTGTGAGGCAGCAGTGCTAACCACTGTTATCATCCTATTATCATTAATTAGACATAGTGTTAAGCTTACAGTACCTTCTAAATGGACCCCTTTGGAGTCTTGGGCTCACTTTAAAGTTTTTAATATATAATAAATGAGTTCAAATCAAGTACATCAATGAATGAACATGCACAATGTCTAAATGAGAGATTGAGTAACAGTGAGGCAGAGGAAAGTCGGAATGTATAGAGACACGATGGAGGAGCTGGCCAGAGTTGATCAGAAAGGGAGCCTAGCAGGGAAGACAGTGGAACAGCAACTGCGGAAGTTTTTGAGAGTTACTCGGGAGGCACAACAGAAATTGATCCCAAGGAGGCGGGAACATACTAAGGGGAGGACGAGGCATTCGTGGCTGATGTGGGAAGTCAAGGATAGCATAAAAGCAAAAGAAAAAGCATACAAAGTGGCAAAGATTAGTGGGACGCCTTTAAAAGTGAGCAGAGGACAACTAAAAAAGCAATATGGGGAAGAAGGTGAAATATGAGTGTAAGCTAGCTATCAATATGAAAGAAGATAGGAAGAGTTTTTCTCAATATATAAAAGGTAAGAGAGAGGCAAAAATAGCCATTGGACCAGTGGAGAAGTAATAATAGGAAACAAAGCAATAGCAGAGGAACTGAATAGTTTTGCATTAGTCTTCATGGTGGAAGACACCAGTGTGATGCCAGAGCTCCAGGACAGTCAGAGGGCACAGGTGAGTGTAGTGGCCATCACTAAGGAGAAAGTTCTGGGGAAACTGAAAGGTCTGAAAGTGGTTCAGAGTTCTAAAAGAAATAGCTGAGGAAATTGTGGAGGCAATGATGGTGATGTTTCAGGAATCGCTGGAGCAGGGAGGGTACCAGAGAACTGCAAAGTAACTAATGTAATACCGCTGTTTAAGAGGGGAGGGAGGCAGTAGACGGGAAATTATAGGCAAGTTAGCCTGACTTTGTTCATTGGCAAGACTTTAGAGTCCATTATTAAAGATGAGATTGCAGAGTACTTGGAAGTGCATGATCAAGTAGGACTAAGTCAGCATGGCTTTGTCAAGGGAAGGTCATGTCTGACAGATCTGTTAGAGTTCTTTGAGGAGATAACAAGGAAGTTAGATAAAGGAGAATCACTGATTTACTTAGATTTCCAGAAGGCCTTCGACAAGGTGCTATATAGCAGACTGTTAAATTAATTAAGGGCCCATGTTGTTAAGGGTAAGATCCTGGCATGTATAGAGGATTGGCAGAAGGCAGAGTGGGGATAAAGAGGTATTTTTCAGGATGGCAGCTGGTGATTAGTGGTGTGCCTCAGGGGTCAGTGTTAAGACCACAACTTTTCACAATAAACATTAACAATTTGGAGGAAGGAACTAAAGGCACAGTTGCTAAGTTTGCAGATGATACAAAGATATGTAGAGCTTCAGGTAGTATTGAGGAAGCGGAGGGGGGGGCTCCAAAGGGACTTGGACAGGTTAGGAGAATGGGCAAAGAAGTGACAGATGGAATACAATGTGGAAAAGTGTGAGGTTATGCATTTTGGAAGGAGGAATGGAGGCATAGACTATTTTCTAAATGGAAAAATGCTTAGGAAATCAGAAACACAAAGGGACTTGGGAATCATTGTTCAAGATTCTCTAAGGTTAACGTTCAGGTTCAGTTGGCAGTTAGGAAGGCAAATGCAATGTTAGCATTCATGTTGAAAGGGCTAGAATACAAGAAAGGGGATGTACAAGAACAGGGCTCTGGTCTGATAGCTTTTGGAATTTTGTGCACAGTTTTGGTCTCCATATCTAAGGAAGGATGTGCTGGCCTTGGAAAGGGTCCAGAGAAGATTCACAAGAATGATCTCTAGATGAAGAACTTGTTGCATGAGGAACAGTTGAGGACTGTGGGTCTGAACTCGTTGGAGTTTAGAAGGATGAAGGGGATCTTACTGAAACTTACAGGATACTATGAGGCCTGGATAGAGTGGACTTGGAGACGATATTTCCACTAGTAGGAAAAACTAGAACCAGAGGGCACAACCTCAGGCTAAAGGGACGATCCATTAAAACAGATAAGGAGGAATTTCTTCAGCTAGAGAGTGGTGAATCTGTGGAACTCTTTGCTGCAGAAGCCAGGTCATTGAGCGTCTTTAAGACAGAGTTAGGTAGATTCTTCATTAATAAGGGGGACAGGAGTTATGGGAGAAAGGCAGGAGAATGGGGATGAGAAAAATATCAGCCATGATTCAATGGCACAGCACACTCGATGGGCCAAGTGGCCTAATTCTGCTCTTATGTCTTATCGTCTTATGGAGTGGTCAAACAGAAAGAATAAAAGCAAGAAGCGGACATTAAGAAACAATGGGAATAAGAAAAGTTTATGGAAGACATACAGTGTGAGAAAACAATATAAAAATAAAGAATTAAGTGTGGTAAAGAATTGTTGAAAGTCTAATGACTTCCAAAGCTGTGGACAAGGGTTGAGACCAGAGGCTGGATTTTCCCTTTGGGGGGTTGAGAAATAGGGGCCACAATTTTCTGACCATGTTGTGCCTGGTGCAGATCATGCTAATCCAGGAAAATAGCCTATGGGCATTTGGCCTGGCGCCAAACCGTTTGCAATTTTCCCAATCCCTTTCTGCTGGTGCAAACCATATCTCACCCAGAAAGGGCATGAAGCTGATTAGCATGAAATCGATTTTGGCTTCCTGCTGCCTCAGCAAAGCAGCCAGCATAATAAAGGACCCTACACACCCTGCACGTTCTCTCTTCCACCTTTTCCTGGCAGGAAAAGATACAAATGTCTGAGATCACGTACCAACCGACTCAAGGACAGTTTCTTCCTTGCTGCCATCAGACTTTTGAATTGACCTACCTCACACTAAGTTGATCTTTCTCCATGCTCTAGCTATGATTGCAACCCTACATTCTGCACTCTCTCCTTTCCTTCTCTATTTCCAGTATGCTTTGTCTGGTCCTCTGTCCCAAGAGAACCGCACAAGAAACAATACTTTTCACTGTAACCCAATACATGTTACAATAATAAATCAAATCAAAAATCAATCTCAGTAGTGAGTTTGGAATGCAATCATCCCTGCTTCCAAAATCTTCCCATGCACCCCCCTCCCCCCCCCCCCCCCCCCAAGGTGGGAAGTCACATGGCCGCAAATCACTACTGGGCCCTTGAAATGTGTACCAAGCAACATGGATTACAAGGACTAACAAGGAGGCCACTAATCTCTGGGGTGCAGAAGGATAAGTTAGCCGCTTTGATTTCATTTATTACTGTCACATATGTCAACATAGAGTGAAAAGTGTTTCCTGCACACTATACAGACAAAACATACCGTTCATAGAGAAGGAAACGAGAGTGCAGAATGTAGTGTTACGGTCATAACTAGGGTATAGAGAAAGATCAAATTAATGTAAGGTGAGTCCATTCAAAAGCCTGACAGCAGCAGGGAAGAAGCTATTCTTGAGTTGGTTGGTATGTGACCTCAGACTTTTGTATCTTTTTCTGAAGAAAAAAGCTGGAAGAGAGAATGTTTGGGGTGCGTGGGCTCCTTAATTATGTTGGCTGCTTTGCTGAGGCAGCGGGAAGCTTAGGCAGAATCAATGGATGGAAGTCTGGTTTGCATGATGGATTGGGCTACATGCATGACTTTTTGTGGTTCCTTGAGGTCTTGGGCAGAGCAGGAGCTATACCAAGCTGTGATACAACCAGAAAAAATGCTTTCTATGGTGCATCTGTAAAAGTTGGTGAGAGTCGTAGCTGACATGCCAAATTTCCTTAGTCTTCGGAGAAATTGGAGGCATGGGGGGACAGGGACAGGTTGTTGATGATCTGGACACCTAAAAACTTGAAGCTCTCAATCCTTTCTACTTTGTCTCCATTGATGTAGACATCAATGTTCTCCTTCACACTTTCTGAAGTCAATGGCAGTCTCCTTCATTTTGTTGACGCTGAGGGAGAGATTATTGTTGCTGCACGAGTTCACCCGAATCTTTATCTCATTCCTGTCTTGTCATTGTTTGAGATCCGACCCCACTACGGTAGTGTCATCAGCAATCGAATTGGAAGAGAATTTGGCTGCAGAATCATAGGTGTATAAAGAGTATCGTAGGGGGCTGAGAACACAATCTTGTGGGGCACCAGTGCTGGGGATGATCACTGCTGTGGTGCAAGGTTGGATGGATGGTGGGGGAGGGCTTGGCAAGACTAGAGGGGCGCAGGTTGGGTTTACCACTGGTTTGGGGCTCATGTGGCCATTATTCTCACTGGCTGCTGAAAAGTCCGTGAGGGACTGGCTATGATGGCACTTGCAAAGCCCACAAATGTGCCCTCCACAACCTTGTGCAGCTGCAGGGCAACATTCTGGAGGAGGACTATGTATATTCGTCTGAGGAGGAGGGAATGGGGGAAGAGCTTGAAGAGAATGGAGGACAGACAGTTCAGCATGCCAGGAGGATCGGGGAGCCCTCATTGCTGCCAGATGTTCCGATTAGGACGCTTGGAGTCCTTCAGCTCCAGCCCAGCAACCACCCTCCCCTCCCCCCTTATGCCACATAACACAAGGGGCCTTGCTGCCTCTTCCAACCAGAACCTAGTTCCTTCCAAGAACCCTGTCAACCCTGCCCACACTTTCAAGGACCCTGTCCACCCTGCTAAGTCCCTTGCCTACCCTTTCAGAATCCTTGTCCAGACCCCCCAGAGAAGCACTTCAAACTTCCCCCCTCCAAAGGTCTCACTGACATCACACCAAGGTGATGGATCTGGTTGGCCGTGTCGCTGGTTGACTTGTCAAGGTGGAAGGGTGATGGTGGCTCACTGTGAGGCAAGCTGTGATGCTGCTCTGCTGCTGCGTAAGTCTGACTCTTACCGTTGAGGGAGAGATTGTTGTTGCCGCATTAGTTCACCAGATTCTTTGTCTCATTCCTGTATTCTGTCTCATCATCGTTTGAGATCTGACCCGCTGCGGTGGTGTCGTTAGCAAACTTGAAAATCGAATTGGAGGGGAATTTGTCCACGCAATCATAGATGCATCAGGAGTATGGCGGAGGGCTGAGAACACAATCTTGTGCCTCACCGGTGTTGAGGATTGTGGAGGTGACGTTGTCTATCCTTGCTGGTTGTGAGCTGGGAAGTTCAGGATTCAGTCGCAGAGGGTGGACAGAGTGGTGAAGAAGGCATTCAGCATACTTGGTTTCATTGATCAGAACATTGAATACAGGAGCTGGGGTGTCTTGTTGAAGTTGTACAAGACATTGCAACTGTACACACTGTGTACATACTGCGTACAGTTCTGGTCACCCTATTGTAGAAAGGATATTATTATACTAGAAAGAGTGCAGAAAAGATTTTCTAGGATTCTCCCGGGACTTGATGGTTTGAGTTATAAGGAGGGGCTGGATAGACTGGGACTTTTTTCTCTGAAGCGTGGAAGGCTGAGGGGTGATTATAGAGGTGTGTAAAATAATGAGGGGCACAGATCAGCTAGAAAACATCTTTTCCCAAAGGTAGGGGGATCTAAAACTAGAGGGCATAGGTTTAAGGTGAGAGGGGAGAAATACAAAAGTGTCCAGAGGGGCAATTTTTTCATGCAGAGGGTGGTGAGTGTCTGGAACAAGCTGTCAGAGGTAGTAGTAGAGGCGAGTACAATTTTGTCTTTTAAAAAGCATTTAGACAATTACATGGGTAAGATGGATTTAGAGGGATATGGGCTAAATGCGGGCAATCGGGATTAACTTAGGGGTTTAAAGAAAAAGGGCAGCATGGACAAGTTGGGCCAAAGGGCCTGTTTCCAAGCTGTATATCTCTATGTCTATGTCTTCTGGGCTCGTATCTGAGTGAGGCCCTGGGATGACCTCCAGTGCTTTCTCATTCCATGGGCCTCTAGGATACTCCATGGGACAGAGGAACAGATGGAGTGAGCTCCAGCAGCCTCTGTTACCTGGCACTGCCAGTCCTGAAGATCCAACATTGCCTGCATCATTGTGTGAGAGCCCTCAACAGTAGACCTCTGCATCTGCACCAGGTCTGGACTACCTGTGCAATTGCCCTCTGTGACTGGGCCACGCTCTCGAAGCCCACAGCCATGGCCCTCTGTGTCTGGAGCATGCTCCCCAGGTCCTCAGCCATGGTCCTCAGACTCAGCCACGTCTTAGACTCTGCCATCAATGGCTACAAATTTCTGCCCCAGGCTTTCCAATGCGGTTGCTACCCTTGCAGTGTTAGCCTGGGTGCCATGCAATGTCGGCACCATTCTTTGCACCTGAAGGCTGTGGAACTCCTCCAAGCTGCTTTGCAGTTGCCAGAATGTTGCTAACCACCCCTTCCTGCAATCTTCAGCTCTGCCTCTGCATGTCCAGCAGACTTGGGAGAACTTCTGCCAGTGGGTCCACACCTGGTTGGGGAGCTGTTTCCTGGGATCCATCAGACCTCCACCTGGCCAATCTCTTGGACATTCCTGCCTCCACCTGAGGTGCATCAGCAGCTGTGTGGTGCTCACCAGATAGTGACCTCAAAACCTGTCTGCTAATTCCACCTACCGAGGTGTGTGTTTCTGCACTGGTGGATAGCACGGTGATGTCTGTGATGCCTGGTTGGTGATTTCCTCAGAGCTTTCCACTGAATCCAGGAGTGGAGGTGTTTTCTGGAACATAGTTTGGGACTTTGAGCAATGTAACAACAAAGTAACTATTTTAGTTACATTATAAAAACCCTTATTATTCTCCAGCCCACCCAACTTTTGCTTAAGCTCTTAGCAAAAATATGACCAATAGTAGAAGTCATAAAATGGGAAATGGAAGGTGCCAACTAACTTTTGACAGTTCTTTTGTAATGATTTTATGCTTTCTACTATTGGTCATATTTTGCTAAAAGATTTTGTTTTTGTTTCATTTAATAGGATCAAAATGGGAAATGGAATATGCCAACTAACTTTTTACTTTTGCTTAAGAAGCATGGTCAATTTTGATTATGTTTCGAAGTAAACACAAATCTTGACTTTGGTCAGCTGAATGGTTGACATGTACAGAAGCTTGCTTTCAAAGTAAGTGATTGATAAATTTGCAGAAGAAGTTCCTGTATTCCTAACAGAGAATGCACAGTATCTGTTGCCTTTACCCTGCTATGGTAGCAGTTGCAGGTTTAGAAGGTACTGTTGAAGGAGGCTCAATGAGTTGCTGCAGTGCATCTTATAGCTGTACATCCTGCTGCCATTGTTGCCTGTGGTGTGGGGAGTGAATGATGAAGGTGGTGGATGCCAATCAAATGGCATACTTTCTGGTCATGGAATCGCTCAGCTCTGTCTATCGCATGCTGCTTTTGCTGTTTGGTATGCAAGTAGTTCTGTGTTGTAGTTTCACCAGGCTGACACCTCATTTATAGGTATGTCAGGTACTGCTCCTGCACTTATAGAAATCACAGAATCCCTACAGCACAGAAGGAGGACATTCAGCCCATCAACCACAATCCCATCCAGGTCCTCTCCATGTAACTCCATCCATTTACCCTGATAGTCCCCCTGACAGAAAGGGGCAATTTAGCATGGCCAGTCAACTTAAACCTGCTCATCTTTAGACTGTGGGAGGAAACAGAGTGTCCAGAGAAAACCCACACAGACACAGGGAGAACTTGAAAACTCCACAGTTACCCAAGGCCAGAATTGAACTCAGGTCCCTGGCTCTATGAGGCAGCAGTGCTAACCACTGTGCCGCCCCTCATTGCACCAGGATTGATTTCCCCCTCAATTTAAAGGTAATGGCAGAGGGGGAATACCAAAACACAAAGTTACACATTGTACTTGTATACAATTCTACTGTTGCTGATGACCCACAGCACCTCAAGTATGCCCAATTTTGAGATCTGTTTGAAATCTATCCATTTAGTATGATGGTAGTGCCACATAACACAATGGAGGATATCCTTGATGTAAAGACAAGACTTAACCATGAGGACTCTGTTGTGGGTAGCTCTGCTGATTCAGGATAGCATCAGGGTGGTAGTAAGGGATGATATAGGAGCCAAAGAGCAGAAAGTGGAATCATTGTGGGTGGAGATTAGGAACAGAAAAGGGAGGAAGATGCTGGTGAGTGTCGTCTATAGGCCCCCAATGATCTGGAGGTGGGGCAGGTTGTTAACGTGCAAATAAATGCGGCGTGCAGGAATGGAACGGCGATAATTATGGGGGATTTCAATCTACATATTGATTGGTCAACCCATGTTGGACGCAGTGAGCTTGAGGAAGAGTTCTTGGAATGCTGCCGGGATAGTTTCCTTGAACAGTGTGTGTTGGAGCTGACGAGGGAGCGAGCTATCTTGGGTCTGGTGTTATGTAATGAGGCAGGTAGAATTAGGGACCTTGTGGTGAAGGATCCTCTTGGGGAGAGTGATCATTGTATGGTGGAGTTTCTGATGCAGATGGAGGAGGAGAAAGTGGGTTCCCGGACACGCGTCCTTTGTTTGAACAGAGGGGAGTACGATAGGATGAGAGAGGAATTGGCGAATGTTGATTGGGGGAGCGCATTGGAAGGTAGGTCTGCTGAGGAACAGTGGAGGATCTTTAAGGAGATCTTTCTTGGTGCTCAGCAGAAATTTATTCCGATGGTTAAAAAGGATCGTAGGAGGAGAGATAATCAGCCGTGGATAACGAAGGAGGTAAAGGAAAGTGTTAAATTAAAAGCGGATGCGTTTAGAGTAGCTAAGAGTAGTGGGCGAGAAGAGGATTGGGAGAGGTTTAAATATCAACAAAGAATGACAAAGAAGTTGATAAAGAAGGGTAGGAGAAACTATGAAGCTGGGCTAGCGCTTAATATAAAAAAGGATAGTAAGAGTTTTTATAAATATATAAAAAGGAAGAGGCTAACTAGGGTGAATGTTGGACCCTTAGAGGATGAGAGGGGGGACTTAGTGGTAGGGGATGGGGAAATGGCTGAGGCCTTGAATAACTTTTTCGTTTCGGTCTTCACGGAGGAGGACGTGAATAATTTGCCGGGTGTTAGAGATGGAAAGATGGTAGGAGTGGAGGGCCTGAATGACATTATTGTTACTAGAGAGGCAGTGCTCGAAAGACTGGAGGGACTGATTGTGGACAAGTCCCCAGGACCGGATGGAATGCATCCAAGGGTTCTGAAAGAAATGGCGGAAGTGATAGTGGATGCCTTGGTGATTATTTTCCAAATGTCGCTGGATTCCGGGGAAGTGCCGGAAGATTGGAAAACCGCTAATGTTACGCCGTTGTTTAAGAAGGGTGGCATGCAAAAGGCAGGGAATTATAGGCCGGTTAGTTTAACGTCTGTTGTAGGTAAAATGCTCGAATCCGTGATCAAGGAGAAAATAGCAAGGCATCTTGAGGAGAATTGTTTGATACAGCAGACGCAGCATGGTTTCGTTAAGGGGAAGTCGTGTCTGACGAATTTATTGGAGTTCTATGAGGATGTGTCTAGGACGGTGGATAGAGGAGAGCCGGTGGATGTGGTGTTTCTTGATTTTCAGAAGGCGTTTGAAAAGGTGCCGCACAAGAGGTTATTGCAGAAGGTAAGGGGGCATGGAGTTGGGGGTAGGGTGTTAGCGTGGATAGGGGATTGGCTGTCAAATAGGAGGCAGAGAGTGGGGGTCAATGGGTGCTGTACGGATTGGCAGTTAGTGACTAGTGGAGTGCCCCAGGGGTCAGTGCTGGGACCTCAGCTATTTACCATTTATATAGATGATCTGGAGGAGGGAACCGAGTGTATGGTGTCGAAATTTGCTGATGACACCAAGATTGGTGGAACGGCAAATTGTGCGGAGGGTGTGGAAAGTCTGCAGAAGGATCTAGATAGGAATCCAGCGATGTTTGGAAAATAATCACCAAGGCATCCACTATCACCTCCGCCATTTCTTTCAGAACCCTTGGATGCATTCCATCCAGTCCTGGGGACTTGTCCACATTCAGTCCCTCCAGTCTTTTGAGCACTGCCTCTCTAGTAACAATAATGTCATTTAGGCCCTCCACTCCTACCATCTTTCCATCTCTAACACCCGGCAAATTATTCACGTCCTCCTCCGTGAAGACCGAAACAAAAAAGTTATTCAAGGCCTCAGCCATTTCCCCATCCCCTACCACTAAGTCCCCCCTCTCATCCTCTAAGGGTCCAACATTCACCCTAGTCAGCCTCTTCCTTTTTATATATTTATAAAAACTCTTACTATCTTTTTTTATATTAAGCGCTAGCCCAGCTTCATAGTTTCTCCTACCCTTCTTTATCAACTTCTTTGTCATGGGCGAATGGGCCAGGAACTGGCAAATGGAATTTAATGTTGGCAAGTGTGAAGTTGTCCACTTTGGTAGGAATAATGGTAGGAAGGACTATTACTTACGTGGTGAAAAACTGCAGCATGCGACGGTGCAGAGGGACCTCAGGGTCCTTGTGCATGAGTCGCAAAAACCCAGCCTGCAGGTGCAGCAGGTGGTCAGGAAGGCTAATGGGATGCTGGCCTTCATAGCAAGGGGGATTGAATATAAAAGTAGGGAGGTCTTGCTGCAGCTGTATAGGGCACTGGTGAGGCCGCAGCTGGAGTACTGTGTGCAGTTTTGGTCGCCGCACTTACGCAAGGATATTTTGGCCTTGGAGGGAGTGCAGAGGTTTACTAGGCTGATTCCGGAGTTGAGGGGGTTGAACTATGAGGAGAGGCTGAATAAACTGGGCTTGTACTCGTTAGAGTTTAGAAGAATGAGGGGAGATCTCATTAAGATGTATAAGATGTTGAATGGGATGGATAGGATAGAGGTGGAGAGGCTCTTCCTGCTCAGAAAGGACAGTAGGACTAGGGGGCACAGCCTCAAGATAAAGGGGGGAGCGGTTTAGAACGGAGTTGAGGAGGAACTTCTTCGCTCAAAGGGTGGTGAATCTCTGGAATTGTCTGCCCGTTGAAGTGGTGGAGGCTGCCTCGCTAAATATATTTAAGACGCGGGTTGATAGGTTTTTGATAGGCAAGGGGATTAAGGGTTATGGGGAGAGGGCGGGAATGTCGAACTGAGACACGACAGCTCAGCCATGATCTTATTGAATGGCGGGGCAGGCTCGAAGGGCTAGATGGCCTACTCCTGCTCCTATTTCCTATGTTCTTATGTGGTCACTCCCAGATAAATGCAACTGCAGCAGGTAGATTGGTGAGGATGAAGTAGGTTTTTCCCTCTTGTTGGTTCCCTCACAACCTGCTACATACCCAGTCTAGCAGCTATCTTCTTTAAGACATGCCAGCTCAATCAGTAGTACTATTACCATGCCACTCTTTGTGAGGACATTCTATCCCCTTGTCATCCTCAGCACTTCTTCCTAATGGTGTTCAAGACGGAGGAGTGCCAATTCATCAGCTAAGGGAAGTGGTGGGTGGTAACCAGCAGGAATTTTTAGATTATTTCACAGTAAGTGGGCATCACTGGCTGGGCCAGCACTTTCATTAACCATTGCTAATTTCTGTTCAGTTGGTGGTGGTGGACCACCAACTTGACCATTGCAGACCATGTTGTGTGGGTACATCCATAGTGCTGTTGGGGAGGTAGTTCCAGGATTTTGACCTAGCATCAGCGAAGGAATGGTGACATGGTTCCAAGTCAGGATGGTGTGTGACTTGGATGTTGTTCCCATTCTTCTGCTGCCCTTGTTCTTCTAGGCATAGGGGTCACAAATTTGGGACATGCTGTCAAAGGAGCCTTGGTGAGTTGCTATAGTGCACCTTGTAGGTGATACACACTGCTGCCAGTGTACCTCAGTGGTGGACAAAGTAAATGTTGAAGGTGATAGTTGAGGTGTCAATCAAGAAAGCTGTTTGAATATTGCTGGATCCAGACAAGTGATCCTGACAGGCTTTAAGGAATCAGGTGGTGAGTTACCATTTACAGAATTCCCAGCCTCTGGCTTTTCCTTGCCCAGGTTTGTCCTGATGACGTGAGACTTCATGGGGTTCAGAATCCATGTTGAGGACTCCCAGGGCAACTCCCGCCTCAACCACATTGCTATGGATCTGGAGTCACATTAGGCTGGACCAGGTATACATGGCAGAGAGCTGCAGCGATCTTTATTCATGCCCTCTTTAAGCTCACAAAGGCCTTTGACTCATTTTCCAATATTATTTGTTCTTTTTCTCTGCTTGCAGCAGAGCTTTATCCCTGTCCTTCAACTTAGTTTCACAGTTAGCTAGGTCAGTCTCCAGCAAAGCCTTGGCTTGTTTCAGTTCTGTAATCATACTAGTTGTACATTCATTATTTGCTCGAAGATTGGAAAGCTCTACAACTTTATCTTCTATCAAAACCAGATGGCTTAGTGCTGCCACCTGCTGTTGCAATTTGAATAATGCAACAGCCTTTTAAAAAAAGTCTGTTTTATCTCCTTTTTCACCTGCACTAAACTCTTTGGCTTGTGCATTTCATTGCACTGTCGTGATCTGTGACCATCATGTGGTTTGGTTGTGTATCGTCTTTACCATTTTGTTGCTTTACTGGGGTTGTTCTATCCTTTTTAAATCTGCACACTCTGCAACTTAAAAATTCATATACTTTCAAAAGCTTTCAATATCTCATCAAAGTTGGTTGAGGATTTATCAATGCCTTGCATTAGGGTTATTTCATCAGTAAGTTCATCAAAGACATATAAAATTATGTCAATTCAGACTTCCTCTGATTTCCTCCCGAATCCCAGTGTACTTATGCAATCTACAAAACTTCTCCATGATGCCCAATTTTGCACCTAGTTTGACCTTTGCATTTGTTTAAATTGGTCTGGTAGTTTTAATTTATCCTCCATAGCTATTCTCCATAAGGGGAGTACAAGTTTTACTTCCGCTCTTCCAAGGTGGTGGTACTGTAACCAGCCTGTCAATGCTCCTTCCTTGGTCTATCAGGCCTTGTCAGGCTCCCACAATGATTGAGGGCCTGACTCTTCAAACCAGTCAAGTCTTCAAAACAAGTCATTTGGGCCAAACAGCTCACTTGCAGCTCTGGCTGCTGTTTTTCTTTCTTCATTCATTCGCGCCCAGCCACCATGTGTTAGGCAGCTGACTTTGTACCAACTACAGCATTCTATCAGCTGCACTGGTTAAACACTCAGTAAGCTGTGTCTGAATAATGCTCTGAGACTTTTAAAGGTAAATCAACCTATTTCACAGAAATTTGCTCACCATTCCAATTTGGCTAGGTTCTCTGGCTCTAAATTGGATCAGGTTTGACTTTTCGTCTGCATAGTGGGTTTTTTTCTGCCCTTCAGCATTTTCCTTTTCTTTGAAATTTTGCTGAGCCATTTGTGATGGGGGTAGGTCCTTTGACTCTGCATTCCATTGAGGCTGGCAACTGAGCTTTTTAAGGCAATCTCCCTTTGCTTCGGGTGCACTTCTGTCAGGTCAGGATCTTATTAAACTGCCACCATATTTTAGGTACACTTGCTGCTGCCTCCAGCAATGAAAACAAAATACCGTGAAAATTGGAAGTTTGAAATAAAAATAGAAAACGCTGGAAAAAACTCAGTTCAATTCCTGGCTTGGGTCACTGTCTGCGCAGAGTTTGCCTGCCTGGATTTCCTTCCGGGGTTCTGGTTTCCTCCCACAGTCCTAAAGATGCTAAATTCTCCCTCAGCATACCACCCCCCGAACAGGCTCCGGCTTGTGGCGACTAGGGGGATTTTTCACAGTAACTTCATTGTAGCGTTAGTGTAAACCGATTTATGACACTAATAATAAATAAACTAATTTTTTAAAACTTGGCTGTGTAGTTTGGCACTCTGTTTTCGTCCGAGTCGCGGTCTTAGTTGAAGGATCTGCTGCCCCTCGGTTCGTGCCAAGATTATGAGGCAGCGATTGTCCGTCGGCTCAGTGGGGGCGGCGAGTAAACAGGAACTCAACGCTCGAGCGCCCAACGGCCGTTTCCGCTGCCGCCTGAGCCCAGGTCACGTGAGCCCCGCCCCGCGCCCGCGCGGTGGCGGCTGGGAATGGCCGGCGCGCTCTCTTTTCCACACCCCCGCCCCGCATCCCCCACAGCCACTAAGCGCAAGGGCGCGCGCGCTCGGGTCGGTTGTCGGGAGGAGGAGCGCAGCACGCGAGCAGTAGGAGGGCCGCTCGGCCCCACCGTCCCGTCCTGTCCTCACTTCACCTCACCCTCACTTGGTGAGTGGTTTTTGTGTGGGCAGAGAGGGGGAACCGCTGGGCGGGATTACACCGAGCTGCATAGCTCCCAGGTTGGGAGGACAGCTGCAGCCACCGGCCCAGCTCAGGCCCGGCTCACTCGCTGCTGCTGCAGCTGAGCTGATCTGTGAGGGGTCAGGGGGAACCCGGGCCCCGACAGCTGATGGTGTTCTGCAGAAAAATAATGTCCCAGATTTCCCTTTCCCTCCTCCCCCACCACTACCCCTCCCCCCAGCTCCCTCCCCCCACTCCTCGTGCCCCTCTCCCACCCAGCCCCCCGCTTCTCGTCCCCCTCTCCCACCCAGCCCCCCCGCTCCTCGTCCCCCTCTCCCACCCAGCCCCCCCGCTCCTCGTCCCCCTCTCCCACCCAGCCCCCCCGCTCCTCGTCCCCCTCTCCCACCCAGCCCCCCCGCTCCTCGTCCCCCTCTCCCACCCAGCCCCCCCGCTCCTCGTCCCCCTCTCCCACCCAGCCCCCCCGCTCCTCGTCCCCCTCTCCCACCCAGCCCCCCCGCTCCTCGTCCCCCTCTCCCACCCAGCCCCCCCGCTCCTCGTCCCCCTCTCCCACCCAGCCCCCCCGCTCCTCGTCCCCCTCTCCCACCCAGCCCCCCTCTCCTTGTCCCCCTCTCCTTGTCCCCCTCTCCCACCCAGCCCCCCCTGCTCCTTGACCCCTCTCCCACCCCAACGTCCCCCTCTCCCACCCAACCCGCGCCCCCCTCTCCCACCTAGCCCGCAACCCCCGCGCCTCGTCCCCCTCTCCCACCCAGCCCAGCCCCCCTCCGCTCCTCGTCCCCCTCTCCCACCCAGCCCCCCCCGCTCCTCGTCCCTCTCTCCCACCCAGCCCCCCCCGCTCCTCGTCCCTCTCTCCCACCCAGCCCCCCCCGCTCCTCGTCCCTCTCTCCCACCCAGCCCCCCCCGCTACTCGTCCCTCTCTCCCACCCAGCCCCCCCCGCTCCTCGTCCCTCTCTCCCACCCAGCCCCCCCGCTCCTCGTCCCTCTCTCCCACCCAGCCCCCCCCTGCTCCTCGTCCCCCTCTCTCACCCTGCTCCTCGTCCCCCTCTCTCACCCTGCCCCCCCGCTCCTCGTCCCCCTCTCCCACCCCAACCTCCCCGCTCTTCATCCCCGTCTCCTACCCCAACCCTCCTGCTCCTTGTCCATGTCTCCCATCCCAACTTCCCCCCCACTCCTCGCCCACTCTCCTCCCCACGAGGAGGAGTGGGGGTGGCAGGAGATGGGGACGAGGTGGAGCCGGGGGGCGGCAGACGGGGATGAAGGGGGAGCGGGAAACGGGCGATGAGCAGTGAGGGAGGTCAGGAGATGGGGATGAGGAGCAGTGGGGGGCTGCAGGAGACGGGGACGAGGAGTGGAATGGTGTGGACAAGGAGTGGGAGGGGCAGGTTAGGAAACTAACCCTCAGATTTCATTCCATTATCAGATTCTGAATCTTCAGTGTAACTCTTTTGGTCACAGATGCTGGTTGATTGCAGAGCACAGTGATGAGTTATTGCCGAAATTGCTTTCGAATTAAGTCTTGATTTTTGAGTTGACCAAGAAAGCTGATCGTTTCCATCCGGTGGGTATCAACAACACACTCAAGCCATGGATCAGTCAAACAATGGCCTGCCTCCCTATGCACAAGGGTTATCATCACCAACGGTAAGTTCACTGCAACTTGCTGACACCTCTCCTGCACCACAAAGTTTGCGGCAAGTGATACCCCAAGAAGTTGAGGGGTGGTGCCTGCAATAACTTCTGAAATGATGTGGCAGTGCTGTTTAGGAGTGTGATGGAAGGGACTATCACTGATGAACAGGTGTAGGAGTGCATATATGATAGATTAGAGTCAGAAGTGGGTGGTGCATTTGTAATATAAGCCTGGTGGAAATTGTAGGAACACAGTGGTGGAATTTAAGGATGAGGACAAACGCTTTGGAGCATTGCAAGGACAGGGGTGCTGGTTATTTGGGGTAAGATGCTGCTAATGAGGTACCCAATTAGTTTGTGTAAGACCAGTGGGTAGAGTATGCAAGATATTAGGTGTGAAAATGTTGACGTATGTTATTACGTTGTATGTAGGTTTGAATCTCACCTCTGGATTGGGTCATATACCTAAATTGCATGTTATTAGGTACAGTATTTTGGTACAGTCAAAATGAGTGCTATTTTCGAGTCTTTATGTCGCTCATCGATATTGTTGTCTACCTCAAGCAAAACCACAGTAAAGGGAACGCTGATCTATGCTGAGGAATGGGTTCTAGGGCCTTATCAGAGGTTAAACTAAACAACTACACTGACATCCCACAATCTAATTGGACCTAAACAGTCAGGTGGTCAATTGCTCCAGTGAACTACTCCATGCCTCCAAGAAAATGGGTAAGTTGAGGGAGGAACGATGGGGCAGGCCAAATTTAAAATGACAAATATTTAATAGTTAATGAAAATTTTAAAATAATGAAACGAATTATGTACAAAAAAAATTGTACCAGTCTATGAGGTGCGATGTAGACCGGCCAATCCAGAGCTACTAAGCTAGTCTGCGAAGTGCAATGCAAACCAGCATAAAATAATTAATGGTCAATTTGGCAAAGCCAATCAACCTGGTCTGCACATTTTTGGGTTGAGAGGAAACCGGAGTACCCAGAGGAAACACACGCAGACATGAAAAGGTCTGTGTGGCATTTGCACAACAACCCAAACCAGGAATCGGATGCAGGTCATTGTAGCTGTGAAGTAACAATGCTAACCACTGTGCTTACGTGCTGTCCGTAAAACGATCCATCACGAGCGCACTATGATGGACATGAAGCACGGGGTAGCAACCGAAATGCACACCAGCGCCACAGTGAGGATGAGTGCAGATGCCGGAGTCATTGCACCCAACCAAGGGACTAGGCAGAAATCACTATAGAGGAGGGGCACCCTTGGCGGAATGGTCTGGCGGTGAGTGACGGGCCAAACCAGCAGCTAGAACACTTGAAACGGACTGGATCGCAGAAGTGGAGTCGGCGATACCACTGAACGAAAGGATACCACCACATCACGCCAGCAGGCCTGCCATATCACCATACGCACTGCAACCTCTAGGATGGACTGCAGAGACACCCGCACAGGGTTATGTGCGACACAATAGTGAAGCCCCTCCAGCAGCACAGCCACCATATATCAACATCCTGGAGCCACCACCGCACAACTGAACGCGTGCGTACACGTCTGTGGTGGCTCGCGCGCCAGCCGAACTGACGTGGACTGAGATACCTGGAAGTGAAACAGCATTATTTTTAACAAGGTGAAAACGAACAAAGCTATGTACAATAACAAGCATGGGAGTCCTCCTTGTAAGTTCATATGATCTCCGTAAAGGCTTAAAGACAAACAGTCAAGCAAGCTGTAGTTTAAGGTCTCTCACCTGTCGTTGAATATTCCTAACAGTTCTAATGTTAAAGAAAAGGTGAGTCTTGAGATTTGTTGGGTGAATGATTGAACCCTCTTGATACCAAGGAACTTCATTAGGTATTATTTTTTCAAGCCATTTGCCCCTTGCGCCCATCACAAACACACGGAATTGTGGTTCAATGCTTCCAGTCAATTTCATTATTTCAGATCCCAGGTGATTATATTTTCTACACTTTTCCTCCCATGCCTTCTCCAAACTTCCGCAATTGTCTTCAAACCAGGTGGTCACATCCACCACAGCGATTATGTTGGTCTTTTTCCCTCTTGAAAATGATGTCAGGTTTTCAGAGGGAGCCATCCTCGACAATGAGTCGCGGCTCAAAGTAAGATGGCCAGCCGTGTTTTCTGACATAATTGCGTAGTTGGTCCAAAAATTTATTGTGGCGCTTTATCCTACTATTCTTGACAAATGAGCAGAAGCCAGAAATATGTCCGATTGTTTCAGTACCTGCCTCGCAACGTCGGCAGGTTTTGATAGCTAAGGGTTTTCCTCTTGCTAGAGTGGCCTTTGTAAGATACAGATTGCAATGTAGAAGTAGTTATTAATGAGCCGGTTGGATTTCAACTGAAATGCAGTTTTAATCCAGCTACTGGATATTTTGTCATTACTGTAGTAGTGGATCCCAACACCTTGACACTGCAGTCGCTGCCATTTGTCAAACTCCCATTCCCTCCATCCCACATATTTATTCAGTGGCTTCTTGGGACCTGCCTCCTCCTCACTGAGTATTCGCATTACTGACCTGATCATATCCATTGAATCTGTAGTGTCATTGTTGCCTTCATCAGCATCGGGCAGAAAGTCATTAATTTCTTTCAAGACACTGAGAACTGATAATTCCTGGATGTTATCCCCGATGTTCTGCTCACAATACTGAAAAGAAGCACGAACGATCCAATTTGTGGAAGCAGATAATGATTCCCATTTACGAATAACTGCAGATGGAATTTGAACTTAAGGGTTTGGGAATCCCCAGACCAGCATTCCTTACATGGGAACAAAGGATGCCATCTATTATGTTTGGGGGGGAAGTGTAGGAATTGTTTGACGGCATTACTGATGATTTGGTCTAGCCTGATGAGTGTGTTTTGTGAAACCTCCAGAGAGGATCAGGTGAAAGTACAGTCTCAGGGTGACATAAACTGTCAAGATCTCTACGCGTTGTCTTGGCCGGAGGGCCGCAGCCTATAAACTGGATATCCAGACTTTCAGTTTCACCTCCCAGTCACCTTTGTCCACGCTTACCCATGGATCACCCAAATAGTTTTCAGTCTCACCTGGGGGGGATATATGTTTCCTTCTGAATTTGCCAATTCTTATAATGATTGAACAGGAAGGTCCTCCTCTTATTCGTAAAACGGAAGCCTTTTGTCTTATTGATGTTGATAGACAAGCATGTCTGATCACAAAAGGACTGCGAAATCCCCAGGTTTCACCTCATTCCGACGTACAAATCTCTTGGGAGAGCAGTGTCATCTGCATAGGACAGGGTTGAGCAATTGACTGGTGCTCCAGCTCGAGTCATAAAGACACCTGAATTAGCCTCTTCAAGACTGCAGATCAGCAGTTAAACAGGATGGGTGAGAGTGGATCTCCTTGCTTTACACCCCTCTTGATATTTATTGGGGTGGTTGTGGACTTATCGCCCTCGATCACCGTTACGTTGCCAGTGTAGAAGTCTTGAATGAGATCTGTAAAGGCTTGTAGGAGTTTTACATGCTCTAATGCTTTCAGGAGTAGTTTGTGACCAATTGAGTCAAACACCTTTGCCAAATCAACAAAAAACAACCGCAGGACCTTATGATTTTTCTTAGCTCCCTTCATAATATTTTGCAACACGGTGATGTTCTCGTTGCAGCTGGGAGTCACTGGCACAAACCTTTTATGACGTGAGTTGATATCAATGGTGTCACTCGGCCTGTTAGCCATGATCTTTGTGAAGAAGCATAGCAACATTGGGCCAATGGTAATTGGGCGCCAGTTGTCTCTGTTTTTAAGGCGCTCTTGATTCTCACGTGGGGGTTAAGACAGTTCGACTCTGTTTCATGCATTCTGGGATTGTCTTTGATGTCAGACAAAGGGTGAAGAGATAGGGTGTCCGGTTCACGTATATCACGGATGTCCTCAATCTTCTGACCATCCGGTCCAGGCACGCTAGCCTCCTTAATTCCTGTAATCGCCTGGGTAACTTCTTTGACTTTGGCTTCATCAATTCCCCCTTGTCTGTTTTGCTCTTGTAAGTGGCAAATTTGCTAATGTTTGCTTTATTATTTCTACTGGAGAGTTTCTCCCGGAAGCTTTTCTCCAATTCCTCAGTAGACAGTGGACATAATGTAATTGTTGGCATCCCCATGATGTGAGGAGCAAGTTGACGCCTATTATTCTTGTGGAGCAGTTGGGTTGCTCTAAAAACTGCTTTATGCTTTACCCATCTTTTCTTCGCACCAGTGTTAATGTCAGTCTTGGGTCTTTTCTCCTTCTTATGCATACTTACCTTGGGACTGTCCTTCTCCTGCTTGTCTTTCGCGCCATTCATTAGAAGGTCAGTGATACTCTCCATTAAACCTATTCCCAGGGTACGACTGTCGAGGTCGTTCCTCGCATTCAGGAGCTCCTCGGCCTGTGTGAGCTGGTCTTCCACATCACTATGTTTAGGGACAAAGGCCGGGAGTCGGTTGATGAATCCTGTACGTGGGATGTATGCCTGTTCCAGTTCCGGTTCTTCGGAGTCCAAGGGTTCTTCCACAATAACTGCCAGTGGTGCAGCTTGTGCCACCTTGCATCTTTTTCTGCAAGTTGCCTGCGTTTATCTGAGATTTGTTTCAGCCTTTTAGATGCTAAAACCGTGCTGATATACTGGGACCCAGCAAATCTCACTTCCAACTCCTCGAGGAGAGCTGCTTCTTCCTTGGACCGTACAGATGTTTGCCTTCCCCTTTTGGTCAGAACTGGCAGTGCGTTCTTCAAGCGAAGAACAGGATGACAGTGTCTTTCATGCTGTGAGAGTTCCCTTTCTGACGTGAAGGTAAGTTCACATGCGTTGCACTAATGTTGCCTGACTGTCAAGGGTCAAAGGTCACCCTTGCATTTCGGGTAGTGGCAAGCAATGGTATGATACTCCCCAGATTTACCGCATCGCAAACATTTAGTTCGAATTGTTTTGATCTTATGTATTGTCTTAAGGTATTTATTGAATGCTCCGTCCATTGGAAGGATGGTATCACAGGACCTGCAGAATAACGCATAGGTGGGAGAATGGATGACCACTTCCTTAACCTCTGTCCAGTCTTGAGATGGTTCAATAGTAACTCTTTCAATGAAGGTAGCCTCATTTTCAGTACCGACATCGTTACCAATTACGGCAGTGTTAGCTGGCGTTCCCGTTCTCGTATTCAGGGCTTGATATGCCCTATTACAGAAGGTGAGTGTAGTTATCACTACATCATCCGCTGAATGGGTCGTCCAGACCGGCTCTTCTACAATAGGTTTGTTGTCTTCAACTATTGTGGTTGTTGACTCTCTTGGGGTCTGGGGCCAGAGTGCATCACCCAATAGTGCCGTTAGTATTGACCGGGTCCCAAGACCGTCTCTTCCGTTTTGAGTGGAGTTGGATCTCACAACTAGCTCTCTTGAGCTAGACCTTGTGTAACCTAAAATTTTGAAGTGCTCACAGTGAGCGGCTACATACTCATCTGAGGGTGGTTGTTTACCCGGGACATAACCCAGCCAGACTTCTCCTTTGTAGGCAGATTATTCATTTCTTTTGATGGCAATACTGACAATATCCGATCTTCGCAGATCCACAGTCTTCATGTGGTTTTTCTCTAAGTGGTTTGACCCTTGGTAGCTAGCTACCAAGGTTACCGGGGGGCCAGCGAGGAGGCATGACAGTCACTGGTCGACAAACACGCCAAAACGACCACAGTGGTAACTACTCAGAGTTGACTCTCCAGTGAGACCCTTCTAAGAGAGTCATAGTTACTCCTGCCAAATGTTGTCGACATTGTATGTAGGTTTGAATCTCACCTCCTGGATTGGGTCATGTATCTAAATTGCATGTTATTGGGTACAGTAATTAAACAGTGGTTAGTGGATTGGCTCCCCTCAGAAATTCCACCCTTCTAACACGATGCTTTGGATTTGGTGTAACAGTATACTGTGGCAATAAGGTGTAGTTTGAGTCTTAAATTACAAAAAAGTGCCAGAAAAGCTCAGGTCTGTCAGCATTTGTGATGAGAGAAACAAGGTTAGCATTTCAAATTCATGTGACTCTTTTGTATTGAGTTTTAAAATAAAGTTAAAGTTTATTAGTTACAAGTAGGCTTACAATACTGCAATCAAGTTACTGTGAAAATCCCCAAGTCGTCACAATCCGGTCCTGTTTGGGTACACTGAGGAAGGATTTGACATGTCTTTCCGACTGTGGGAGGAAGCTGGAGCACCTAGAGAAAACCCGTGCAGACTCTGCACGGACAGTGACCCAAGCCAGGAATTGAACCCAGGTCCCTGGCTCTGTGAGGCAGCAATGCTAACCACTTGCCACCATGCCTCCCTCTTATCTGATGTATTTATGAAGGCTGATGTCCATGGGAGGCAGCCTATTTATGACAAGTAGCGACAGATCAAGGATAGAACTTTAGAATATGCAGGAGCTGACCAGGAGAAGCCATTGATTGAGATGAGTAGGAATGGAACAAGGAGAAGGTGACATTATGGTGATGAATGAAGCAGAGTTAGAATGGTCCACTGTTTTGAAGGTAGAGGATTGAATGTTGCACATGATACCATTCAGCGCATTTAACTCGACATTTTATTTGTGCCTGAGGAAAAAAGGTGCAATATAAACCCCAATAATCACATTATGATTTAATGTTTTAAGTTTCCTTTAACTATGTTCTTCATTTAGGCTGTTTCCTCTCCTTTTGGGGAGTTGCCTCTTTTAATTTGTCCCTAAGTTAATTTGAGTTTGTTTATTAAGTTGGTACCTTAAAAGAGACACCTGTCCCACAGCTTCAGGGATCTGGGTTCAACCTCAACCTCAGGTCACTGTCTCTGTGGAGTTTACACATTCTCCCCTGTGTCTGCATGGGTTTCCTCCCACAATCCAAAGGTGTGTGGGTTAGGTTGATTGGCCGTGTTAAATTGCCCCTTCGTGTCAGGGGCAGTGTAAATACATGGGACTGTGGAGATAGGGCCTGGGTGGAATTGTTGTCGGGCCGAATGGCCTCCCACATTATAGGGATTCTATGATGCATTTTGCCACTTCAGAGTGAAAATTATTGTCTAGATTTTGCTTTGGGGAGCGTGGGAAAGAAGAGTTCCTTTGAAATGTTAAGTTGCATTTGTGGTGGATAATGTCAAAACCAAAGGATACCAACCTTCCACTTATCCTTGCCATTATGTAGGGTAAACGTATTCAGACTCATAATAGAATTCTTCATCAAATTAGTACTTGACTTGTACCAAGTGCATTTGTTCATTTTGTGAAGTAACGTGGTAATAATTTTGGCAGGTGAAGACCTTGGATGTTGCCTGGTATGGAGGGAAGGTCTTATGAGGAAAGGCTGAGGGACTTGAGACTGTTTTCGTTAGAGAGAAGAAGGTTAAGAGGTGACCTAATTGAGGCATACAAGATGATCAGAGGATTAGATAGGGTGGACATTGAGAGCCTTTTTCCTCAGATGGTGATGGCTAACACAAGGGGACATAGCTTTAAATTGAGGGGTGATAAATATAGGACGGATGTCAGAGGTAGACTCTTTACTCAGAGGGTAGTAAGGGCTTGGAATGCCCTGCCTGCAGCAGTTGTGGACTCGCCAACTTTAAGGGCATTCAAGTGGTCATTGGATAGACATATGGATAATATTGGAATAGTTTAGGTTAGAGGGTGATTAGATTGGTTTCACTGGTCGGTGCAACATCGAGGGCCGAAGGGCCTGTACTGCGCTGTAATGTTCAATGTTCTAACCGCTCCTTAGGTTATGCTATGATTTTAAGAACAATAGCACTGCATTCTCCGGAACCGTAAAATTTGCAGTGTGAGGAGGCTGTTGAATTAATTTTGTCTATAGTAGATCTTTTCTCGAAGACTCCAAAAGTGAATTATTTCTGCACTCTCTCCATAACCTTGTATTTTCATCGTAATAGAGCCCAGCAGGCATGTGTTGGAATAGTCAAGCCTAGTGGCCACAAAGGCTTGGGTGAGGGTTTCAACAGATAACATGCTGAACAGACATGGAAAGTAATTTGTCATGGTAATTGAATCCATGACTGTTTCATTTAAACGGTTTCATCAGTCTTTTGTCAAAGTCAAATTAGCAAGAGTTGCGTACGTACAATCCTACAGTGCAGAAGGAGGCCATTCGGCCCATTGAGTCTGCACCGACTCTGACAAAGCATCTTACGCAGGTCCTATGCCATAACCCCTTGTATTTACCCTGCTAATTCCCCTACACATATTGGCACGCTAATGGGCAGTCGAGCCTGGCTAATCCACCTACCTGCATATCTTTAGACTGTGGGAAGAAACTGTAACACCCGGTGGAAACCCATACAGACACACAAAAACGTGCAAGCTCCACAAAGATAGTGACCCAAGCTGGAATTCAAACCCAGGTCCCTGGAGCTGTGAGGCAGCAATGCTAACCATCTGCCACCATACTGCCCGAGTTGGCAGTGGTATTAAACAAAGCTGTCATCTTATTATTTAACTATAAACAACAGTGGACTATAATTGGTCACAACCATGACTCTAGTTTGAGTTTTTGTTAGGCAAAGGTATTAAGGGTTATAGAATCAGGGCAGGTGATAGTTAAGGTACATTCAGACATAATTGAATTGAATGAACGAACAGACTCGAGGGCTAAATGGCTGCCTCCTGCTCCTATGGTTTGAATGGGTAAGTCTAATTCTGTTTTTCACCTTGGATTTCCAGACTTCATGAATGCTTTGGAGATTACATTGCACAATTTTGCCTACGTTGACTAGACTATTGACTTGAGTCACATTCTTTTTATTTAATGAATGTCCAGAAATTTCACAGATATTTTGAGGAATTCCATTTCTATCAATTTCTCAATCAGTCGTAGCATTTAAGTGCATACGCTATCTATATATAAGAAGATTAAGGAATTGAACTCAAAGTGGCTTTGCTTTGAGACCCTCATCTTTTCTGATGGTTCTAAGTGTTCAGTCCTTCTGTAATCTTCATCTAACTCCAGTATTGCTGCGCTAAATTTTATGCATTTCTTTACGACAGCAGTACCTTTCATATCAAATAAAATTTGACACCTGGCAACATGAGATATGATCAAAAACTTGGTCAAAGAGGTTTTAAGGAATGTATTTGAGACTGAGGGGGGCATAGAGATTTAGGGAGGGAATTCCAGCCTTTACACCTTAAGGTGCAGCTGCCAATGGTGGAGTGATGAAATGTAGCACTAGAGGAGTTTAGAGAGGTAGGGAATGATGAGGCTATGGAGATTTAAATTTTAATATTTGGAAGTATACAATGTAAGAATGGCTTCCAGTTCTTATTTTTTCTTTTCCTTCCAGGGTGCCATGACGCCAGGGTTGCCCATGTTCAGTCCTATGATGCCGTATGGCACTGGCCTGACTCCACAGCCTATTCAAAGCTCCAATAGTATCTCTCTGTTGGAAGAGCAGCAGAGACAACAACAGCAGGCAGCTCAGCAATCCACAACATCTCAACTAGCAACACAAGTTACTTCCAGCCAGCCACCACAGCTGTTTCATTCACAGACAATGACCACAACTTCTTTACCAGGCATCACATCTCATTACCCCTCACCAATGACTCCCATGACACCCGTAACACCTGCTACCCCTGCTTCTGAGAGTTCAGGAATTGTACCGCAGCTACAGTAAGTGCACTTTTAAGACATTTTTTCGGAGGTACTTGGAATTGTTTATTATGGTGTTAGTGGACATCGTTCATATGCTTACTGAGTCAGTTGATATCATTAGGCAATCCCAGATAAAGACTATCGAAAATTAGCGGGAGTTATACTGGGTAAACCATCACTACTGCCTGCTGGATGTGCTGTAATTTCAGTTTCTGAAAAATACTTCAGTCGCAATGCTGTGATCTTACCTAAAACAGCATAGGGTGACTAGCACCAGAATTTGCAAAATGTACTGAACTGTGGTTATCATGGGCCCATTGTAGGTAGTTTCATGCAGAACAACCAGAACTGTTCTTGGTTCTGTCTAAAATTGTAAGCACCAGAAATTGGAAGCAGAAAGCATTACTTGGTTTTGAATTTTTTAAATGGAGATCCTGCTGGTACAGATTCTTGGACACAGCTACTTTGGCATGATTAGAAAGTAAACTTCTAAAATTGTTTTTTTTCTATGCGTTTTGTTGACTTTAAGTTCCTTTTTATGATGAAATTAGATTCAATATTAACTTCCTAAAGGGAATCGTACATATGTATTGCGAAGAAAAATTGCAAATCTATAGGAATAGTGCAGAGGCTAATTGGCTAATTCAAAGGGTTGGCACTGAAGCAATGGATCAATGGACTATGTTGTACAATTCTGTCATGGTGACGAAATGTCTTTCATCAAAACTAACTTTTTGGATATCATTTAATTACTAAATTTGCAGAGAAATATTTTGTTCCTTTTAAATCATGGAAATTGCAGATCTTTGACATCCAGTGATCTTTGATTGAAAGGATGAGCAAAAGTAAAATTGGAGTGAGTGATGCACTAAAGTTGAGATTTGAAAATTGCTCCCTGAGGAATTCTTGCAATGGATTTTTTATAAAACTCTACGATGTTGGCATTACACTTCAACAGTGATCACAAGGATTTTAAAGCCTTGGCTCGTAAGGTCTATGCGCATTCTGGTTCTCCTTTTATGGTTGATTGAAGGTGTTAATATTTCAGCTTCAAAATCATTTGGCAAGGGTGCTTTGTTCTCTGCTTCCTTCCTGAGATTCATCAATTACATGTCACTGTTAATCAGAGCAACACAGTAATTTGCTTTTAGTTTGCCTCCTCCAATGTTTACAATTGCACTGTTCAACATTATTGGGGAATTGTTCAACATTATTGGGGAAACAGTCATGGACTCAGCCCTTGGCTTTCTTGAGGAAAATTGTCAGTGCCAGAATAAAACATTGATCTCTGGAGAATATGTGATTGGGTCAAGATACTCAGTCACATGTTAGATGTTACTGACACAAACCTGAGACTGGGTTGTTGTGATTGCCACCAGGATAGAGTAGGTAGCGGATGACATGGCTAATGATTTCCTTATTATAAACCATAACTAAAGCTTGTTAGTCACTTGCCCACTAACACAGCAGGGAGAATCTGACTACTGAGTGAAAGGAAAAGACTACTAAAGCAGTTGCTGAATCCTGTCAAGAGATGCTGCAAAATTGTATTGTGTTATAATTTGCAGTGAGCAGCAGAACTGGATTGTGTTTACCCAAAAAGGACAAGAAATAACATTTTTTTTTAATTGGTTGATGCCATGGTTGAGTTTAGTGCTATCAACAAACCTAGGAGACTCTTAAAGTCAAAAATGAACATTTGATTTCTGACCCAGCTGGTAGTGAGAGTTATATGGATAAATGAGTTTTTAGGGGGTGCTAAACTGGATTCTGCATTCAATTGTTTAGCTAATGCCTGTGCCTACTGCAGCACATGTGACTTTGAAAAACTGCATTAGATATAAGTGGTAAAGGGATGCAGTGCACTTTGACCAGTGACTGAAATTACCAACTTGCCTTGGAGTCACTTTCTGCACAGATCTATTTGAAGTATGTGTACTCAGTTTTTACCCAAAAGAAGAGTTATGGAATCATACAGGTTTGCAGCATGGAAACAGGCCCTTCGGCCCAACTGTCCATGCTGCCCTTTTTTTTAAACTCCTAAGCTAATCCCAATTGCCCATATTTGCCCCATATCCCTCTACACGCTTATCCTCGATATATATCCATCTTTAAAAGACAAAATTGTACCCGCCTCTACTACTACCTCTGGCAGCTTGTTCCAGAGACTCACCACCCTCTGTGTGAAGTAATTGCCCCTCTGTTCACTTTTGTATGTTTCCCCTTAAACCTATGCCCTCTAGTTTTAGATTACCCTACCTTTGGAAAAAGACATTGACTATCTGGCTGATCTGTGCCCCTCATTATTTTATAGACCTCTATAAGATCACCCCTCAGCCTCCTATGCTCCAGAGAAAAAGGTTCCAGTCTATCCAACCTCTCCTTATAACTCAAACCATCAAGACTGGTAGCATCCCAGTAAATCTTTTCTGCACTCTTTCTAGTTTAATAATATCTTTTCTGTAATAGGATGACCAGAACTGCACACAGTGTTCCAAGTGTGACCTTACCAATGTCTTGTACAACTTCAACAAGACTTACCGATTCCTGTATTCAGTGTTCTGTCCGATGAAACCAAGCATGCTGAATGCCTTCTTTACCACTCTGTCCACCTGTGACTCCACTTTCAAGGTGCTATGAACATGTACCCCTCGATCTCTTTGTTCTGTAAGTCTCCCCAGTGCCCTACCATTAACTGAATAAGCCCTGCCCTGCTTCAGTCTACCAAAATGCATCACCACGCATTTATCTAAATTAAACTTCATCTGCCATTCGTCAGCCCTCTGGCCCAATTGATCAAGATCCTATTACAATTGGAGATCATTTTCTTCACTGTCCACTTTGCAACCAATCTTGGTGTCATCTGCAAACTTACTAGCCATGCCTCCTCTGTTCTTGTTAATATAAGTGACAAGTAACAGGGACCCAGCGCTGATCCCTGAGGCACAATGCTGGTCACAGGCCTCCAGTTTGAAAAACAATCCTCTGCAAACATCCTCTGGCTTCTGTCAAGAAGTCAATTTTGTATCCATTTAGATACCTCACTCTGAATCCCATGAGATTTAACCTTATGCAACAACCTACCATGCAGTACCTTGTCAAAGGCCTTGCTAAGTCCATGTAGACATCAACTGCACTGTTCTCATCTACTTTCTTGGTTACCCCTTCAAAAAAACTCATGGTGATCCTAGTGAGCTTGAAAGCTACCAAATACATTTTCTGACATCAGTAGTTGTTGATATATTGTGGAAATCTGATGAACTGCATGTCTTTGGCTCTATTATCCGGATTATATATCCCTAGTTTTGTACAAAGATGGATACAGCAACTTCAAGTCTACATCTCGAAAGACGGGTGCAGCAAGAATGTCCAATGACTGCATCCTATTTGACATGCTTGGATGGTATAAGGGACGTCATAAATACTCAAATATTTCCTGAAGTATTATGGTGTTCTTTGCAGTTGGTAGCATCACCTAGAGATCTAACGTGCTCTTTTGCATTACATTGCATTGGATAATGAGCAAGCTGATGGTGTTTAATAGTTGTTATCTCAAAAGTGTGATATTATGGCTTTGTATAGCTTGAGTGAATTTAAAAACTACTGCTTGGATGTTGCAAGAGCATTTTTTCTAATTAATTCAAATTGCAAACACTATGAAATCCTAAATATTGCAAGAAGAGTGTGTATTGTGACCCTGAAAACTTCACGGGAGTTTCTCTGACCTCCAAACAGATCTTGGGGAAACCCCGAAGGTCAGAAGAACATTTGCGAAATTTCCAAGTGTATGGCGATAAAAGCCCTACCATGCACTGACGTTATTGTCTGAATTTAGATTATATAAGCATTGTAATGGACAGCTGTGGAAAGAAAAATTAAAAGTTTATTTATTAGTCACAAGTAAGGCTTACATTAATACTGCAATGAAGTTTCTGTGAAATTCCCCTGAGTATGAAAGCAGAAAATGCGGTTAAAAAATTAGCAGGTCTGGCAGTATCTGGGGAGAGAAAAAGGAAAGTCTTGGCATTGGCGTGTGATGAAGGTGACTAGGGGAATTTCACAGTAACTTCATTTCAGTGTTAATGTAAGCCTTACTTGTGACTAATAAATAAACTACTTTACTTGAAAGAGTTGCTGAACATAGCTTGCCATGGTGAAGTGTCAAATGGCACATGCTGTCCAGGAGTCGTTCCAACCCAACCACCAAAATATTGAATACTTTGATTTGGATTTTTCATTTAAGTGTGCCTGCAGACAACCTCTTAAAACATGAAAGGGGAGCACATGAAAATACTGAAGGAGCATGTCGTCAGATTCAGGTGGCATTTATGTGGCACCTGAATCAGGTCATACTGTGGAAAAACACATTCCCTTGTAGTCTACATGTACAAATGCCAAATTCTTGAGTCCATAACAGGCATAACTGATGACTGTGGCAAGAGGACTGAAGAGTACATCCCTAATCTTTGAAGTAAGGTAAAAGATGCAACAACAAAAACTGGGAAGATGTTTGTTGAAGCCCAAGAAGAAAATGCATCTGTGTTTCTGAAGAGCTGCTCCACACCGTACTCCTCTAACCTTCCAAAGATCGTCAAAAACTTGCCAATGTATACTATTAATATCCCAGTTTTGTTTGGAAAATGTGTTGAGAGAAGATCTGAAGGTACTATCAAATATAGAGTGGTTGAAGCTGGTGTGATCAGTGACACCAATATAGGGGCCAACCCTCACAAAAACTGCCTTTTGTCCATTTGGATACCTGCTTCCTCTAGCTTGGAATCTTTAGTTTTGTCAATGACAGATATTAACACAAGAAACAGAACGATTTGATTGAACAACCTAGAACTTCGAACATAGAAAAAAGATTTCCATGTTTCTATTTATTACTGAAATTTGTGAAACATTCAGACTTGATATTTGTGGTTTGCAACAACAATTATGATTTATCTTTTCTTGCTTTCTCTCACCTGTTCTGCTCTTCGCATCTTTTTTTCTTTTGTGTCTCTGGGTGAATCACTTGGTGATTGAATTGCTTGAAGGCAACCATATGCAGACACTTTTAGTATATACAGGACCATATTTTCTCATTTCTTGTTGCAGTTATTATTCCTGATGAATTTTCATGCAGGTTAAAGTAAATATACTGGTCTAAGTCTTTGGCAAGTAGCAAAAACTAAGCATTCAAATCATTCACATTTTTGAGCAGAAATCCCATTCATTGAATCAAACTATTTTCTTTATTAGATTAGCTCAGAGCAGCATTTAACTAAATACTTTAAATGAATCTTTCCTTACAGCCGTGCAGTATCCTAAGATGTGAAGTTTAAGGATTTAATTTTGTAAGGTGTGACATTTCCCTTTTGCTGAAACTGCACAAAGTGAAGAGATTGGTGGCATATTGCCATTATGTACTTGATATTTGAATTATTATTTCATAACCATTGAATCAAATGTGCATGTCAGTGATTAGCCCAATTCTGTAATAGCTGAGTTGATATTCAATTTTCAGAACTTACGTAACATTTGGTACAGGCCCATGTGTTTCACTGTAAACTCATAAGTACCATTTAATTTAATTTGATTTATTATTGTCACGTATTGGGATACAGTGAAAAGTATTGTTTCTTGCGTGCTATAGAGGCAAAGCATACCATTCATAGAGAAGGAAACGAGAGAGTGAAGAATGTGGTATTACAGTCATAGCTACGGTGTGGAGCAAGTTGTCGATGGTGATGAAATGAGCAGTGTCAATATTTTGTGCACTGTATGATGCTATTTTTAGTTGGATTATACTATGCTGAGATTATGCAGTTTGGTCAATGGGTGCTATATATAATTGTTGAAAAAATACTATGTCTAAAATTTGATTTCCAAAGTAAGTGCTTAAAAAAAGAAATATAATTTTAATTGCATAGTTCACAAAATATTAAATCTGAATTGTCTTTTGTAATACCTTCATTGAAGTGGAAACTTCTGCTTCTGCCAAAGCTCTGAGTTTGGGCCTTTTACTTTTGTCCAGAGCTGTTTTTAAATGAGATTGGATTGTATAATCTTATGCATTGTTCCTAATTTCCTAGGATGCATCAACTCTAGTCAGTTGGCTGTAGTGATGAACTATTTTCCTTTGCTTCCAAGATCTTTGTATAGTAGCTTTTTCAAATTTTCAAAAACTACATGGCAAATTGTAAAAGCTTTATAAAGTAAAATTTATTTGTGAAAAACAGGCTGTGTATGAAAAAATGTCGATTATACCTGTTGCATTATTCTTTAATCAATTTGGAGCAATGTATTAAGCTAAGGGAGATAGATATGCAAGATCCCTTTTTCATTTTAATATCAGTTCAATTTTTCAGGTTAAATTTTAAAGCCAACTATTCTGTTTTGGAAAAAAGTGAATCATCTGAATTGGATTCTAATACTTGTGAAACAGAGGTAGAAATAAGTGGACAAGAAGTCTCCTTTTCATTTTGTTTAGAAGAGTGATAGAGATATACAGCATGGAATGGGCCTTTTGGCCCAACTCATCCATGCCGACCAGGTTTCCTAAACTGAACTAGTCCCATTTTCCTCTAAACCTTTCCGATCCATGTACCTGTCCAAATGTCTTTAAGTGTTGTAATTGTACCCTCTGGCAGCTCATTCTATATATGCACCACCCTCTAAGGATTATCAGCAATGAGAATTATAAAAAATAATGCAAAGCTAGGCCATAAAGAAGGGATCCCAGATCATTTAAGCCAGTTCAACCCAAACTTGATTATCTATTGTGACCAATGTTTATCCGTCAACAAACATTTGATTTCACGTTATGAAAACTTGCTGTGCATAAATTGACTGCTGTGTTTCATGCATTTGCAACCAGATTAATACTTTATACGTAAAAGAAAAGTCCTTTACCAGGTATAAAGCATCTTGGGATGTCCTGAGACCATCATGAAAGGTGCTAAAGAAATGCACATCTTATCAATCACCCCTTCCATCGGTTCATTGGCTGCCTTTACAGAACAATTTATTCTCTTCTTTAACAAAAGTTGAGGATTTTGCTATAGCTTTCATGTCATGTTAGATTTTGGTTCTTTTTCCTAACTACCTTAGACTGTTTCAGCTGTTTAATTTTGGACTTAAACATATTAAACTGACATTTACTTTTAGACCTCTCACTCTTTCTCTTCTCCCTCCTCAAGAATTCAACTTGTTTGAGTTATTTTTCGTGCCAGTTTGTAACCATAAAAAGTTGAACTGTATTAAAATTAGCTTGGTGTGGGGATATGAGCTGCTATCGTGTTTTGTTTAACTGCTTATGTACTGCAATTGAACTGCATGTGATACAATCACCAACTAAAATTGGACAAGTTAATTTCTTCTGAATGTGAGATTGAGGAATTAGCCCATAATTACTTTTAGTATTGGTTTGCCTAGGCAACTTCAAATGTGAAATATACCGAAAAATGTTCACTCTTGAATATTAAATTAGTGCACTAATGAAAAATATTAATTTTGAAAGGACTGCAATGTTTTTATTAAATTAAATGGTTTATTTAATGGAACAATTTAAATACTTTTTGTATCTAGAAATATAGTGTCCACAGTCAATCTGGGTTGCAAACTGGACTTGAAGACAATAGCTCTTCGAGCAAGAAATGCTGAATATAATCCAAAGGTGGGTGTTTGTGTAAATGCATGTATGTGTATATGATTTAGCGAAGTGAAGTGTTGAATCTGCTTTCTCACATGAACTCAGCATTTAAAGAGGGAGATTTATAGTGTTATGGTGAGAAGAAAGAGAGGAGGAGGTGGTTTTTTTACATATTTTCCTTTCCCCAGTGTTCAAAGTGCTCTCCCTTATTGCAGTATTTTCCCCTCCTTTTCAATACAACAAAAGTTTGCAAAATTCATGTTTAATGACAGACACCAGATAGAGTAATTAAAGCTGTCAGCTTGAGAACATTAAACACAGTTCTTAGAGATGAAATTAGAGGCTATGATATCTGAAGAAAGTAGAATTCCAACAAAGAAAAGCTTGCACTAAAATGGGTCTGGAGTCTTGACCAATCCCTACTGCCGCAATGTTTTCCTTAAAATTGTGTACGTCACAATGACTACTGTTGGTGACTAGAACTATTTCCATTTCAATAACTCATTGATACATGTAGACTTCCTAAAATGGTTTGAGAGGGTAGGTGCTGAGCATATGCTTCCCTTGCCTGGAATCCTAGAACACAGGGTCATAATCTTAGAGTGTGAGATGAGAAATTTCTTCACTTGTGTTGTGACCAAAATATTTATTCCAGGAGCTGTGTGTGGTCGGTCAGTGCAAAGTCTGGCAGGTGCAGGAAGTGGTTACCTCAAGAGTTTACTGCATTGATTGTTGTCAGGCTATAGATTGCTTCCCTCTGTGCTGCTAGACCTTACAGTCCAGTAATACTTGGAATACTAAGAGAACCAGTACTTATCTCTGTTATAGCGTTTTGCTGCTGTCATCATGAGAATCCGGGAACCTCGTACAACTGCGCTTATTTTCAGCTCTGGGAAAATGGTGTGTACTGGCGCTAAGAGGTAAGGACAAATCACTTGATACTGTTCTTAACCAGCTTTAAAGTTCATGTTTGTTGATGCTATGCAAAGATAATCCTTAAGTGGATACTTTTGGCAACTCTAATCTTTTTCTCAAGAGGTAGCAACAACTATCAAAGAAACTAATGTTAAGTCTCAATAAAAATAATTCCCTTTGTACATGTTCCTCCTCCTGCGTAATTTTAGAAGGGGCAGCCACCCTTGTGTCAAAATGATCATTATGTATTTACAGTTAAGGCAAATGTTGCCTTAATGAAAAGAAAGATCATTTCTCCCGTTGATGGAAAGGGAAGATTTTTTTCTTGCAACCTATTTGATTTTTTGCTGTCATTAAGTAAACTTTATTTAATATTTAATTTAATATTAGAAAGGGATTGGAATGGTTGTTTCAAAACAGTTGTTTTTACAACCATTTAAGAGTTTGGGTAGTTCATTCTGAAAGGATTCCTTAATATGTTTCTGAAGAAGAATTTGGTTTAAAGATATTTGTGGGAATTAAAAGTACACTGTGGTTTGGCCCATTGCCCTTTTTGTCTATGCCCCTTCATTTTTTTCTGTTTAATTCCTTTTTAAATGCCACAACTGACTTTCTGATAGACACTTGTTCTGATGCATTTTCAATTCCAATACTCTATAGAATGCAAATATGCCCACTGTACATCAACTGTGCCTTGTGTTAAGAATTCATGTGGAGGTGTAATTATTTAATCATGCACAGTTTTCATATTTTGTGTAGCAAATGCAAGCGTGAGAATGTGTTATTAATGTTGGTAGTCCTAACTGCTTGAATTTGGCAAATACCACGAAACTCTGGACACTCGTATTATACCCCCACCATAGAAAGTAATCTATTAAAAGTGGATGTGCTGCAGGGGAACCTGGATCTGTTGTGTCCACTCCACTGTTGGCCTCCAAGTGTACAGGACGGTTTAAGATTAACTCATAGAATCATGATGTGGAGATGCCAGCATTGGACTGGGGTAGGCACAGTAAGCAGTCTCTCAACACCAGGTCAAAATCCAACAGTTTATTTGGTAACACAACCTTTCAGAGTGCTGCTCCTTCATCAGGTGAGTGGAGAGTTGTGTTCACAAACAGGGTATATACAGATACAGACTCAATTACAAGACAATGATTGGAATGCAAATCTTAACAAGGTAATCAAATCTTTACAGAAACAGACACTATGAGTGGAAACAGGGATAAACACAGATTAAAGAGGTATGAATTGTCCCAAACCAGGACAGTTAGTAAGATTTTGCAAGCCCAGGCAAATCGTGAGGGTTACCGGGAGTGTGATATGAACCCAAGATCCCAGTTGAGGCCGTCCTCCTCACGCATGCAGAACTTGGCTATGGTTTCTGCTTGGTGATTCTGCATTGTTGTGTGTCTTGAAGGTTGCCTTGGAAAATGCACATCCAAAGATCAGAAGCTGTATGCCCTTGAATGCTGCAGTGTTACCTGACAAGAAGGGAATACTGTGTTGCCTGGTGATTATCGAGCAGTATTCGTTCATCCATTGTCGTAGCATCTGCATGGTCTCGCTGATGTACCATGCCTCGGGGTATCCTTTCTTGCAGCTTATTAGGTAGACAATGTTGACCAAGTCGCATGAGTATGTACCATGTAACTAGCGGATGGTATTTTCATGTGCGATGATGACGTCCATGTCTATGATCTGGCACACCTTGCACAGAATGCTGTGGCAGGGTTGTGTGATGTCGTGGTCACTGTTCTCCTGAAGACTGGGTAGTTTGCTGCGAACAATGGTCTGTTTGAAGTTGCACGGTTGTTTGAAGGCAAGTAGTGGCGATGCGGGGATGGCCTTGGCGAGGTGTTTGCATTCATAAATGACATGTTGAAGGCTCTGAAGATGTCATAGCTTCTCTGCTCCAGGGAAGTACTGTATGACAAAGGGTATTCAGTCCACCGTGTCCCACGTTTGTCTTCTGAGGAGGTTGCTGTGGTTTTTGTTGTGGTGCGTTGGAACTGCTGATTGATGAGTTGAGTCCCATATCTTGTTCTTACGAGGGTGTCTTTCAGCGTCTGTAGATGTTTGTTGCGTTCCTCCTCATCTGAGCAGATTTTGTGTATACGGAGGGCTTGTCCATAGAGGATGGCTTCTTTAATGTGTTTAGGGTGGAAGCTGGAGAAGTGGATCATCATGAGGTTATCCGTGGGCTAATGGTGCAGTGAAGTGCTGAGGTGACCATCCTTAATGGAGATGCATGTGTCCAAGAATGCAACCAATTCTGGAGAGTAGTCCATGGTGAGACTGATGGTGGGATGGAACTTGTTGATGTCGTCATGTCATTTCAATGATTGTTCACCATGAGTCCAAAAGAAGAAAATGTCATTGATGTATCTAGTGTATAGTGTTGGTTGAAGGTCCTGTGCGATGAAGAGGTTTTGTTCGAAACTGTGCATGAAGATGTTGGCGTATTGAGGTGCGAATTTGGTCCCTATGGCTGTTCCGTGTGTCTGGGTGGAAAAACTGGTTGTTGAAATTGAAGACATTGAGGTACAGGATGAAGTGAGTGAGTTGTAGAATTGTGTCTGGAGATTGGCAGTTGTCAGTGTTGAGTACTGAGGCAGTTGCAGCAATGCCATTGTCGTAGGGGATGCTGGTGTAAAGTGCTGAGATGTCCATTTGATGAGGAGGGTTCCTGGTTCAACTGCTCCATGGGTATTGAGCTTCTGAATGAAGTCAGTAGTATCATGACAGAAGCTGGGGGTTCCTTGTACGATCGGTCTTAGAAACTCTACAGTGCATTTGACCCATCGAGTCTGCACAATCCCACCCAGGATCTGTCCCTGCAACCCCATATATTTACCCTGCTAATCCCCTGACACTAACGGACAATTTAACATGGCCAATTCACCTAACTCTAAAGTTCTATTTGAGAAATGTTTTAAGGTAATTTTGCTGTGCACAGATTGTTGAACAGTATATCTGCATGTGAGAACTGTGAATGACTGCAGAGGTGCCTTTCCCCAGATTACATGGGTTATAGAAGTGGGAATTTAATCGGCGTTAAAAATCAATTTTCCTTTTCCAATTTATAATTGCCAACAATAGTGTACATGAGAAATTATTGTTAATGGCTTTTCAGAGCATTACTTAGAATAAGGAGCTATGAGCATAGTAGTCAGTACATCAATTTAAAATGTCAAAAATACTCACCATGCCAGGCAGCATCTGTGGAGCAAAGTAGGGCTAATGTTTCAGATTGATGAAGCATCCTGATGAAAGATTTTTGATCTGAAGCACCTCTCTCTACTCTCATTTTCTGTGTTTATTTTTAAAGTATCTGAGGTTTTTGTTTTTTGACTTGATATTAGTGTCATCTAAACAAAACAACTATCTCCACGCCACAAAGTCAAGTTGTTCCTGATTGCTGCTGGCAGTGACGACAATAATCGTTTGCTCAATAATAAGCACTAACCCGTGTCTTCTGTTGCAGTGAAGAACAGTCACGATTGGCTGCAAGAAAATATGCCAGAGTTGTACAGAAATTGGGATTCCCAGCTAAGTTTCTGGATTTTAAGATTCAGAACATGGTGGGCAGTTGCGATGTGAAATTTCCCATTCGGCTAGAGGGTCTGGTGCTCACTCACCAGCAATTTAGCAGGTAAAAACCATTGACAGAAGTGCCAGGAATCCTATTTGTATTCAGAGAATAAAAATTAAAACTAATAGTCATGTTTTCATGAACTACTTTGTGATGAAAGGAAACTTCCAAATGCAAAGATACAGGGATCACGATGACAATAAATTGATATTTAATCTTCATTGTGGGTTGGCACACCACCCCCCCTTTGATTCAGGATGGGTTCAAGCCCCACTCCACAGACCTAAGCACACAATCTAGACTGGCATTCCCTATGCAGTAATGCAATCATCCCTCAATTTTAACATGTGTTGTGTTCACAGATTTTTTCCCCTCTGACACTGTCGCCAACTTGCTCAAAAACAGAAAATGCTGAAAAATCCAATCAGATCTGACAGCACCTGTGGAAAGGAAATGGAGCTTTACCATTTCTGTTAATTCTGCATTCTATTTCTTACTAGAATTAAATGTGTGCTCTAAGTCATCGCATTGTGCTCATTTTGAACTGAAGTGCATTTCTTTCTTACAACACTTTTAGCATTGAAGATGCATTAACATGTCATTGTTGCAGTGTGCAGAATATTTAAAATAAATAAGAATTTAAAGTTTTATATTCTGGTGTTAGCCGAGAATGAATACACCCAATTGATTAGACCAAGGGAAGTGTACACATGTCCTTTTAGCCTTTTCTGCTATTGTGCTTAATATGTATTTGGGATTAACATAACAATTTGTAGATATTGTGTGTCTTTGTGTGTTCTATAGCCTGCCATGTAACTCTAGTTGCCTGGGCATTATAGCATAGTAGTTATGTCACTGGACTAATTCAGAGGCCTCTACAAACAGTCCAATCAATACAAGTTAAATCACACCAAGGCATTTTTTTAAACAAAAAGCATTCTGACAAAAGATTTTCCTTTTTATAAAGTCAGAATATTATCAATATCCAACTGGTCCACTAACTTTTTTCAGGGAAGGAAACCAGACATCCTTACCCATTGTGTCTCCAGGCCCACACTGGTTGACTCTTAACTGACGCTCAGTTGTGTCAGACTGCTACAGCAGTTCAAAAAGGTGGCCGATCACCATTTTCTCAGCATAGATAATAAATATTTGCCTTGATGGTGCTGCTGTCACGATGAGAGTGAACTTTAAAATATTTGCAGCAAGTGGCTGAATCTTTAACATAGTTATCAGGTCAGTAATGAAGTAAGTTAAACTAAGCAGCAATGCACTACACAATGTGTTGGGAATTAAAGACAAATTAAAATTTTAAAGAAATCTGATTAACTTCATTAAGGTATGTTTCCCCCTATTGATTCATTGTTTTAAAAAGGTCAGTAGGTGCCTTAAATGGGTTTTGTTATTGCTGAGCTGCTAAGTAGCTGTTAACCAGGGTTATTTTAAGCAGCATATCTTTTCTTGATGACTAGAGTGGGGCCTGCATCTGTTAATCTGGAGCAGACCCTTGTTTCTGGCCAATCCATATTTCATAGCTTGCAATGCATCCTGTGACTTAGTCCTCCTATTCCTCTGCTTGGAGATTGCAGCATCAATTGCTAATGCTCGTACAGTGTGGTTCAGTTATAGTGGATTGGCTCTCGCCCTTTTATAAACTGAGACTTGATGGTAGCTATCAAATTGTCTAGGAGGTTAACCCTGCAGTCAAGAAAATATGAATATCTTTGACTCTAGGTTAGATCACTCTCAACAAATGTATAGCAGATGTAAAAAGTTGCCTCTTGTGTCCCAACCTCATAGCACCATCTACTGGTCCATCCTTTGACCTATATAGTATTATTCATTTTTATTCAACTGTGTGTGCAATCAGGAATGCAAATTTGTGACCTTTACAGCCTTGCATCTATTCTACCCCCACTCTGGAATGAAAGGAAACTAGGATCTGCGAGATAAATATAATTTTAAAAATCCACCCATGTATATTGAGCTAATAATCTGTTTGATCAGTAATATGCCACAGTAAGTTCTAATTGTATTGTATGGTTAATTATCAACCTTTTCATTGTAGTTATGAGCCTGAACTGTTTCCTGGATTAATTTACCGAATGATCAAACCGAGAATTGTACTACTAATATTTGTGTCTGGAAAAGTTGTATTAACGGGTAAGTTGCATCACTTGTTTGCCTTATTTGGATGGTTTTCATAACTGACTGCTGACTTTGCATGCTTCTTTCTCCCCTTTACATTAACTTCACATAGCTCATGACATGAACTTGACAATGGGAGAAATGGATATTTAGTTTTTACATAAAATATAGGGATTATATGGAAATGTTGAATAGGGCTGCATGATATTTTTCAAGTCTTCGGACTGAACAGATGGACCAGAATCGTCCCTTCTAGTCCTGTAAATTCTCATGACAAACCAGATTGTTCACTTTTTCAGAATACTGCGTTGATTCAAATTAAATGCCTTATTTCTATTTCCTAATAACTTTATTTTCCTTTTTTGATCCATTTTTTAATAGAAGGAAAATGCCAGTAATGGCTGGTGGAATCCTCTTTGCATTTGTGTTTAGTTTTGCATATCTCACAATAATGGCTAATTCGGTCCATTTTTACATCCATCTAGGCATCCAGTTGTTTGAGATTCCCACCATTTACATTTCCTGGATATCTATTCTTTTTGTTGATGATGCAATGTGAACGTTCTTAATTGCATCTAAATGTTATGGTTGATTTATTTGAACCATTGTCCTCTGCTCAGAACTTAAAGCGATCTTCCAGGTTCACTTTTTACATTTCCTTGACTATCTTGCACAATTCCAAGATCAATTTTTTTCCTTTCCAGGTTTCACCAATCCTCCTTCATAGTTCAGGCCTTATTGACTGAGGAGTCCATCTAGTGGCTCAACTCTGCTGTACTAGTGATTAAGTCTTGATAACTTGGGTTAGGATCTTTGGTAATTCTGCATGCTGTTGCCTTTGTCCATTGCTCTGTATGGTTTGATAATGATCAATTTCTCATCTTTTCGCTTTTTCTTCCTCACTGTTTCTCTCACTTTCATCTTTTCTCCAATGATGAGTTCAGCTGTGCAATTGAACAGAGTCCTCACCCAGTTGCACTCATATAATCACCTGACTGCGATAACCACCCAAGTCTGAGCAAGGCTTAGACAGTTCTTCAATGTTTGATACAGCCCCTAGTCATTGTCCTGCCTTAACCTATGTCAAGGATTTGTTCTGATACAAACAAACTCCTGTTGTGTGTGGAAATGTCATTGTGCGTGGAACTGTTATGATACTATCCTTGTATTTAGCATAAATAAAATGTTGCTGAAGCAAAATGGTGCCGTTCTAAAAGAGTCCATCTTTTCATATCTCGCCCTTTAGTAGTCAGCTATGCAGCTTTCTCTGAACTCCCTCCAATAATTGTGTATATTTCTCGTAGTGAGCACTGCTTAAATATGACTTCAACATTGACGCCTTTAACTTCAATGTCCTTGCCTTTTAAATTTCTCATTTTTATTTGATTGGATGTGAGGCCTTGACCAATAAGTTCAATAATCCATCCACAAAAGTCCACCATCTTTCCTGCCCTGTTCTCTAGCATTCTGTGTTCTAATGAGGGTGGCACAGGGGTTAGCACTGCTGTTTCACAGTGCCAGGGACCTGGGTTCAATTCCCAGCTTGGGTCACTGTCTGTGTGGAGCCTGCACATTCTCTCTATCAGTGTGGGTTTCTCCTGGATGCTCCAGTTTCCTCCCACAGTCCAAAAGATGTGCTGGTTAGGTGCATTGGCCATGTTAAATTCTCCCTCAGTGTACCCAAATAGGTGCCAGAGTGTGGCGATGAGGGGTTTTTCACAGTAATTTAGTTGCAGTGTTAATGTAAGCCTAATTGGGACACTAATAAACTTAAAAAAAACTTAACCTCAGCTAATCTCATGCCTTTACATCGATCTGCGTGGAATTTCATAGAATCCTGCAGTACAGAAGGATGCCATTCGGCCCATCAAACCTGCACTGACAACAATCCCACCCAGGCCCTATCCCTGTAACCCCACATATTTACACTACTAATCCCTCTGACACTATGGAGCAATTTAACAAGGCCAATCAATGTAACTTGTACATCTCTGGACTGTGGGAGGAAATTGGAAACCCATGCAGACACAGGAGAATGTGCAAACTCTACATAGTCACCCAAACTGGGAATAGAACCTGGGTCCCTGGCACTGGGAGAATCTGATCTGTGTAGAATTTGTTTGTCACCTCTGCCCATTGATTGAGCTTTTAGATTAATGTAGATTCATTAGCATCTGCATTTTTAGACATTTTCGTCAAATTCCTGTTCACTAATTATGTAACAGACATGTCACACCTTGCTGTGCAACAATTAAAGCCTAAAATAATGAGACAGTGTTTCAGTTCTTTGGTTTCTTGATTAGAAATCTTAAAATACCTGAACTATCTTTCCAGAATGAGAAAAGGCATTTCTACAAAAATGTGTAACTTTCACAAAATATTTCTTTGCATTTCCAATTGTGACGTTTTAAGTTGTCACTAGTACCTAAGAACCAGCATGATGGCACAGTGGTTAGCACTGCTGCCTCATAGCCCCAGGGACCCTGGTTCGATTCCTGGCTTGGTTCACTGTCTGTGCGGAGTCTGCACGTTCTCCCTGTGTCTGCGTGGATTTCCACTGGGTGCTCCAGTTTCCTCCCACAGTCCAAAAGATGTACTGGTTAGTTACATCAGCCATGCTAAATTCTACTTCAGTGTACCTGAATGGATTGTGGTGACTGGGAGATTTTCACAGTAACTCCATTTCAGTGTTAATGTAAGCCTACTTGTGACTCTCATAAAATAAATTTAAACTGTTGACAAATTGAAACTAATAGAAATTTTATTCATCCCATTTTTGTTTTGAATATTTTCTAATGCCTGAATTCCATTGTACTTTTAATTTTTTAATGTTAAACTTAGATTTCAATTTCACTAAGGCTGACTTACTGCATATAATGACTTTGAATAATTTGAGGATGTGTTTTGATCACTAACCTATTATTGTTCTTATGCTCCATCATGAAGGTAATGAAAACATTTCAGCTCTGAAGCTAATTATTTGTAATCTAATTAGTTCAGATTTCAACATCCTACTGGATTGAATAGTGTAAAACAAACAGAGAATCTGGCCATTTGTCCAAACTGGTCCTCTATTTACACAAGGTGCCTCCCATTCTATGTCACCTAACCCTATCAGCATAACTTTCTATTGCATTCTCCTTCATATGTTTATCCGGCTTCCCCTTAAATGTATCAATGCTACTCACCTCAGCTGTGTTTATTTTTGTTCACAAACTGAAAAACCTCTTTCCAGTTGTCCCAATTGATATATAATTTGTATTTTGAAGGTGCAAAAGTTCGTGCAGAGATCTACGAAGCATTTGAAAACATCTATCCAATTTTGAAAGGTTTCAGGAAGACGACATAACTTTGTTCTCAAAGACTTCCGACTCTGAAGGACCATTTCACTTGCCTGCTGCCTTGTATAGCCTGTATAGTTGAACGCAGTTTTCTGCTGGTGTTCCAAAGCAACATTTACATAGGGTGATTCAAATTTTATTATATGCAATGATTTAGGAGTAAAATAATTACTTCTTAACCGTTCTGACCACCCTATGAGAGTAGTTTTTGAAAATCATTGTCAGAAACTTGAGTTGTCTTTTACTTGGGATTTTATCAACCAATGGAACATTTTGTTTTGCATGTTATTTATATTGAACTTTTTATAAGATGTAAGCCATGTAAATGTATCTCTGTTAATGTATTTTCAAGCTCAATTTTTTAATTCAACCTTATTTGAAAATATCTTGCTTTTTAAAGCACGATCAAAGACTTGTTCCCCAAATTGGCAGCTGATTTGCAACTGCAATTTTTACATTAAATTTTTTTCCATTCAAGACAAAATATATTTGTCATGATTATTAATGGCAAGGTTGTGCAGACAGCTGAATATCTAACTTTTGATGCTGGTTTCCTTGTAACTGAGTAGAATTTCATGAAACTTGCTGATTGGTTATGATTTCGGGTTTGAGGGGATAAGTGATCTACCCTGTTCCTACATAACTAAAATTCCCATTTTTTTATCAATGTCGATGGGTTCAATCCCTGCTTCTGATATAAATGCAAGTTCTTTTTATATAGTGATTTTTTTGAGCACCATGTTTTAATTGCTCCTGAAGTACCATGCTTCAAATTTTGTAAATTTGTTAACACATTCCGATTGCTTTCTATCCATGTATCTCTGGAGTGTTCAGATTTTTTGGGAAGTCCCAAAATGCTTCTCAGCTTTTTTTTTGAAGTGTAGTTGCTGGCACAATGTAGGCAAATGTGGCAGCCAATTTGTGCGTAGCATGAGTTCTCCAACAGCAAGAAATTAATGATGTGAAAGTCTATTTTGGTCATATTGATTGAAGGATTAAATGACTTGACACTGAACAGAAGTCCCCTGCTCTACAAGTTGTACCACAAAATCCACTGGCGAGGTGGGGGGGAGTCATGTCTGGCTTGCTATCCTTTCTAAAGAGGTGACAATGTAGTCCTCCCTCAGTTCTGCACTGGAAATGTCAGATTATGTGCTGAAATCCTGTTGTCTTGAAGCTCCAACTTTCAGACCGAGCTAAGAGTGTTCAGTGCTACGGAATAAATGGTTTTCTTTTAATGTATTGGTTTTAAATACTTTTAAGAAGTAGCTGTTCTTCCTTTTTAGAAAAAGGAAATCTGTTTACCGTTCTAGAAATACAACTGGAAAGGAAAGCCTGTAATGATCAGGTAGAGAGCAGCTGGTCTGTTGTGCTTTTTCTATACTTATATGGTGTAATGTTTCATACTGTTACCTGTATACTTTCCTAGCATAGTAAGAAGTCTCACAACACCAGGTTAAAGTCCAACCTGTTTATTTGCTTTCAGAAACGGTGTTCCTTCATCAGGTGTGTGGAAGATTCTGATTAGAGAAGAGCATATAAAGTCTCACACAATTTACAGAATACTGATTAGAATGCGAGTCTTTACAGCTAACCTGCTATTCAAGTCTAAAAGATGCAGACAACGTGAGTGGAGATAGCATTAGCATAGGTTAAAGAGATATGTATTGTCCCCAGACAGGATAGTAAGTGAGAGTTTACAAGCCTAGGCAAGTCATGGGGGGTACAGATAGTGCGACATGAATCCCAGATCCTGGTTGAGGCTGTCCTCATGTGTACGGAACTTGGCTATCAGTTTCTGCTCAGTGACTGCGCTGTCATGTGTTGTGAAGGCCACCTTGGAGAACACTTACCCGAAGATCAGAGACTGAATGCCCGTGACTGCTGAAGTGTTCGCCAACAGGAAGGGAACAGTCTTGCCTGGTGATGAATCTGTCCACGGGTATCCCCCAACTCCACCTCTTTCACTATCCACTTACCTTAAACACTTACCTTCTCCCTGGCTGGTCACAGTGCTGGATCGTTAAACTTGCCTGGTTTATGACAGCTAATGCCTTTTAAAAAGGAGTGTGATTTACCCAACTTTGAATTGAGTTGACCTCAACTGGAGGCCTTAGAACCTGGTGCACTACACAGATCTCTCCTGGCCTGGGTCAAGTCAGGCAAGATGGGTGAGACTCCATTTTAAGGTAAGAAACTAGATATAATGTGACAATCCGACTCGCTTGCCACTCCAGAAGGTACAGGTGATGATTGATGTTTTATTGGAAACACACACTGCTGCCTTCCTGCAGTATTTCATTGTGTAGAAAGTGGACAAACGAGTCAATCATAGAATATTTTGAACTGAAATAGAAACGTGAAACTTGTTAGTCTAAACTTTAATGACTTCTGTTTAGAGCCAAGGTTATAAGAAAATCCATTACAACATTATGTGCTTCCTTTCAGAAAATTATTTTAGGTATTATTTGTTGCTCGTCCCTAGAATTCGTGTGGGTGACTAGGCCATTTCAGAGGTCAGTTAAGATTCAGTCATAATGTGGCAGACCAGGTAAGGGTGGTGGATTTCCTTTCCGAAAAAGATTTAGTGAACCAGTTGCAATTTTTTTACAACAATCTGATAGCTTTATTGTCACTTTCTGATCATGGATCTCATGTCGGATTTTGAATTTGAATCCTCTACACTAGTAGTCTCTCAATTCTTTGTTCTTTGAATTATTATCCTTTGTCTGGCTAGCCAGATGTGCAGTTTCATTTCTTCATCGGAATTTATAGACAACCGGAATTATCATTGCTTTAACATTGCTGTAAGATATTCTGCTGTTCTTGTGACTGCATGGCAAAGTTGAGAATACATGATAAAGCTCAAAAGAAAGACAGCATCTGTCATAACCTTTGGAACTTCCAAAGCACACTTCAGTGAAACGCTTATGAAGTGTAGTCACTAATGTGAGCAGCCAATTTACATACAATAAAATTCCACTAACACCAACATTGGCTAGAGAATCTGATTTTTAGTGATCATAGAATAGCATCCCTACCGTACAGAAGGAAGCCATTCAGCCCATCAAGTCTGCACCCACCCAGGTCCTATTCCTTTGGTCCCACACGTTTGCCCTGCTAATCCTCCGACATAGCCAATTTAGCATAGCCAATCAACCTAACCTGCACATCTTTGGACTGTGGGAAGAAACTGGAGCACCCAGAGGAAGAAAGTGCAAACTCCATGCAGACAGTGACCCAAGGCTGGAATTGAACCTCGGTCCCTGGCACTGAGGCAGAAGTGCTAACCACTGTGCTGCCCCTTGATGTTGGTGCTGGCCATGATGTTGATTAAGTGATACGTATTGGCTAAGACAATGGAGAGAATGTACTTCCTTAAAATAGTGCTTTGGGATCTTTTACATGCACTTTTTACCTCCAATGCTTCAGCACACCCTTAGTACTGCATAGTACCACGCCAACATAGGTATTTGTGTTCAGATTCTCACTGTGGGATTTTAACCCACAACCTCTAACCTCCAAGGTGAGTGCTACCAGTAAACTATAGTTGCCATAATTAATCAAGTTTTGCTACAAGACTTTGAAATTGCTTCAAAAGTTTATTGAGGTGAAAAGTAACTAGGATTAATTCTTGGCTGGCAATCTGTGACAGCTCAGTTTGATAAACTGAAGATTCACTGCTTGCTTGCTTGCTAATATATCTTTTGAAAACTGATTGTGATTGATAATTTTATCGTGTATGCAAGCTTTTTGGTTTTCCCTTCCATTGTTGCAAATTTCAAAGTGATGATGGGTTAAATATGATGTGTTTTAATACATTCCTCCTATAGTACATTTCTTCTTTGGTGAATGATTAATGAATTGAGACCCTGTAAAAATGTTTCATGAAGAATGGAAATCACTTGTATTCCATGAATGATGTTGAATTAAATCATTTGATCTTAGTTAAACAACTTGACAGAAAGATGTTGAAATAGTCCATAGAATAGTGAACTACATACTAACCTTTGGTGGAATGTTACCATGGGAATTGGGACAGGTGAGGGGTGGAGCATGGAAAGGTCCGTTGATCTTGGGCAGACTTTTATGGTTTCAGGACAAATGAGGCCGTGAAATCCTGCAGCTTGATGTGGAAGCGCAGGTAAGTCAGCAGGTTGTGATACCAAACCGCACTTGGATATTTGAGCTCAAAATCTAGGCTAGTATATAAATGCAAGATAGTTTCCTTTTTGTAATGTCCTAACTATGTTTTAGCAGAAAAAGACTTGGTTTGCACACACAGACTCAAACAAACACACAACAGGTTTTATTGAAGAGCTGTTCTTTTTCCACATCAGAATACAAGACTGAAAAGTAAAACAGCAGCCTGGGTGTACACTAAAGTATTTATTAGTGTCGTAAGTAGGCTTACATTAACATTGCAATGAAGTTACTGTGAAAATTCCCTAGTCGCCACACTCAAATGCCTGTTCGGGTGCACTGAGGGTAAATTTAGCACAGCCAATGCGTTTAATCAGCGCAGCTTTTGGACTGTGGAAGGAAACCAAATCACCTGGAGGAAATCCACACAGATACGGGGAGCACATACAGACAGTAACCCGGGTTCAATTCCAGCCTCGGGTTAATGTCTCTGTGGAGTTTGCACGTTCTCCCTGTATCTGCATGGGTTTCCTCCCACAATCCAAAGATGCGTGGGTTAAGTTGATTGTCCATGTTAAATTGCCCCTTAGTGTCAGGGGGGATGGCAGGGTAAATGCATGGAATTACAGGAATAGGCCCTGTGGGTGGGATTATCAGTGCAGGCTTGGTGGACTGAATGTCCTGTTGTACTGTAAGGTAATCTATGATTCTGTAAAAAAAAAACAAGTAGGGAAAAATTGAGTGCATTTTGCTTCTTGTTTTGTTTGTGGGAATATGTCAACATAATTGGCTGCTTGTCTTGCTTGAAGACATCACTGCTCAACCCTTGAGGGTCCCTTTTGACCTAGTGCCAGATTCACACTGATGGCAGGAAAGAGGCTATTCATACCACAGAGACTACTTGAACTTTATTGACAGCTATCTTCAAGGTCAGCAGCGAATACTGTCACAGGGCCCCTGAACATGAAACCTGAGCCTATAAAAATGTCAACCAAATTGGAAGAGATTCAAACTACAGCAGCACTGACTGACAACAACTTGTTACTGGGATTTTATTGTACTGTTATGGGATTTTACACGGGCAATTGCAATGTTCGATAATATAAAATTGGTGGCACGGTGACTAGCACTGCTGCCTTACAGCGCTAGGAACCTGGGTTCAATTCCCACTTGGGTCACTGACTTTGTGGAGTTTGCACATTCTCCCTGTGTCTGCGTGGGTTTCCTCCCACCATCCAAGAGATGTGCTGATTAGGTGCATTGGCCTCGCTAAATTGCCCCTTAGTGTACCCAATCAGGCGCTGGAGTGTGGCGACTAGGGGATTTTCACAGTAAGTTCATTGCAGTGTTAATGTAAGCCTACTTGTGACAAATTTTTTAAAAATGACAATAGGAAGTATTCACACACAATCCTTAATATATGATTGTTACTGCAGTTTGTGCTTTTTCTGAATGGTACAGTCAAATATTCATTCCTTTCTCATGACTCAGTATTGTCATGTGTGCTTGTCCATGGCTCATTGGCCTGTGTATGACAATAGTCATAAGTTACAATAATTATAGCTTATCATAACACTAACTCTGTGGCTTTGTTGTATTTTATTACATACCTGTTTTGTCGCTCTCCCATAGGTCCCTGTATGACATCTACCAGTCCCTGGCTAAAAGGATGAACAAATCACCCACCCATCTGGTAATTTCTCAGAAACTGGGATGCAGGACAGACGAAAAGGTAGCTAGTAGCAGTACAGCACTTATTTTTCCTTCAGTAGGTTTGGAGGGGTTGAGTCCATCAAAAGAATTTAAAACAAACATGAAGTGATAAATGTAAGATTGTGATAATAAATCCAATAGGGAATTCCGTTCCTTTGCCCAAAGCCTGATGAGAATTTGGAAATCATTACCACATGAAGTAGTTGAGGTGAATAGCATAGATGCCTGTAAGGGAAAGCGAGTTAAGTAACTGATAGAATTCCTACAGTACAGAAAGAGACCATACAGCTCATCGCATCTGTACCAACCACCCAGGCTCTATTCACGCAAACCCATGCATTTACCCTGCTAATCCCCCTGACACTAGGGTCAATTTAGTACGGCTAATCCACCTAACCCTACACATCTTTGGACGGTGGGAGGAACCGGAGCACCTGGAGGAAACCCACACAGATACGGGGAGAACATGCAAATTCCACACAGGTAGTGACCCAAGGTCGGAATTGAATCCAGATCCCTGGCCCTGTGAGGCAACAGTCCTAACCATATGGATAGAGAAAACAGAAGGATATTCTGATGCTAAAAGGGATGGGAGAAGACTTGTGGAGGATAAACACTGCCATAGATCTGTTGGGTGGAATGGCCTGTTTGTACTATAAACTGATGTTCCCTAATTTCTGATATAAATGTGTGTGAATCCACGTTGTATTCCAATAAATTGATCTCTCAAGGTAAGTGGCTACCTGATGATACAACTAACTGACACCTTAACATTTGCTACTCCATACTTGCCATTTGGCTAGCCAGTGCTATGTGAAGCCGTGGATGTTCTCCACAAGAAAGAGAAAATCACAAGGCAAGGTTCCTGATGCCATCTTTCACATACCTTTCAATGGCAAGTTACTGAATGGGATTTAATTCCACAACCGCTGCATGCCCCAGTAAGGTTTTTGGAAAGAGAATTGTAAATAACTAAACAATACTTTCTTTGGGATAGTGTAACAGAATCAAATCAGTTTCCACCCAGTGTTGGTGAATAAACATGGCCTACTCCCAATACTTTTTAGAACTGCATATAAGTACTTCTCTTCCTCCTGTTGGAACATGGGCAGCAGAGTGGTTAGCATTAGTGCCAGGGACTAGGTTCGATTCCTGGCTTAGGTAAGTGTGTGTGTGTGTGTGTGTGTGTGTGTGGGGAGTCTGCAGGTTCTCCCCTTGTCTGTGTGGGTTTCTTCTAGGTACTCCGGTTTCCTCCCACAGTCCAAAGACGTGGGTTAGGTAGATTGGCCATACTAAATTGCCCTTTAGTGTCAGGGAGACTAGCAAGGCAAATAAATATGGGGAGTTATGGGGACAGGGCCTGAATGGGATTGTTGTTGGTGCAGACTCGATGGGTCCTCTGGCTTCTTTCTGCACTGTAGGGATTCTGATTCTATGAAATTAAAAGCATGAACTCTGGCTAGGCAATGGAAAATGGAAGTATTAACTGATTCTAGGTGGTTGCAAGGATTGTCTGTTCAAAAGTGTTGGGCTACCCTAACATTCAAATCAAAATGTGCACTCAATTTAAAAAGAAAACACAACTCACCACCCATCTTTAAAGATGGTCTTTTTAAGGTGTAATTAGTAATAACTAACAGTTGTGACACACAGAAGAATGAACATGTCCAAATTTTTGATAAAATTCTTCCTGGGCGCGTATCAGAGCCTCTTCATCTATGTACACTGCAGGTCGTTTGGAGGTCACAAAGTACTGAACTTTTCTAAGACTCCATCCAATGATGTACATCAGATACCCACACACTGTAGCAGTTGATCTACCTACTCCTGCATTGCAATGGATGTAGACAGTGTGGCCATTCTCCAGCAATCCATGAAGCAAGTACACAGCTTGAGGTAGCATCTTCACCCTGCCTAATGTGAAACAAATCAGAGAGAACCAAGAAAGTTTGTCAGGAAGTTTCATTGCTTTGAAGTCATAAAATCTTTCACTGGTCAGAAGAAGGGTAATTTGATCACTTTGTAGTTTAACTGCAAGTCCAAGGAAGGAAATAAAAGGAACGCTTAAAATATGTGTGGAACTAGTTGTGAGTGACCCATCATATCAAGAAGTGGTTTACCAAATGAAGCCTTTTATTAACTTTATTCATCACGTCGTTTAACAATACAGAAGATTGTGGGAAGGAAAGCAAATCAAACAAGGTAATGCTTTATTTACATTGCGCATCTTATAATTTGGATGCATTAATTAATTACATTTGAGCAAAACTGGGGTGGCACATTGGTACAGTGATCAGCACTGCTGCCTCTCAGCACCAGCGACACAGGTTCAATTCCTGGCTTGGGTCACTGTCTGTAGAGTCTGCACATCCTCTGGTTTTCTCCCACACGCCAAAGACATGCTGGATAGGTGGATTGGCTGTGGTAAATTCATAGAATCCCTACAGTGCACAAGGAGGCCATTCAGCCCATTGAGTCTGCACCGACAACTATCCCGCCTAGGCCCCATCCCTGTAACCCCACATGTTTACTCTGCTAATTCCTCTAACCTATGCATCTTGGGACACTAGGGGGCAATTTAGCATAGCCAATCCACCTAACCCACATATCTTTGGACTGTGGGAGGAAACTGGAGCACCCAGAGGAAACCCACGCACACACGGGGAGAACATAACAAACTTTACACAAACAGTGACCCAAGTCGGGAATCTAACCCAGGTCTCTAGAACTGTGAGGCAGCAGTGCTAACCACTGTACCACCATGCCACCCAAATTGTTCCTTAGTGGCAGTGGGATTAGTAGGGTAAATATGTGGGGTTATGGGATAGAGCCTGGGTGGGATTGTTGTTGATGCAGACTCAATGGGCCAAATTGCCTCCTTCACTGTAGAGACTCTATTCTACGGGAAATGGAATGCCTCTTGGGTTTGTGGGACTTCTGAGCTATCACTGTCAGGAATTACATAATAACTAAGACAATGATGTATTTGCCTAGAAAATGATTAGAATGTGCAACTTATAAGGAATGGATAATGTGTTTAAGAGGAAGCTAGACAAGTACTTCAGGGAGGAGGGAATAAAGTCTTTGTTGATCAAATGAAATAAATGGAGGAGGAAGCTCTTGTGGAACATAGACCTGATGGATTGAGTTAAGAATATAAGAACTAGGAGCAGGAGTAGGCCATCTGGCCCCTCGAGCCTGCTCTGCCATTCAATAAGATCATCGCTGATCTTTTTGTGTACTCGACTCCACTTACCCACCTGCTCACCATAACCCTTAATTCCTTTACTGTTCAAAAATTTATCTATCCTTGCCTTAAAAACATTCAATGAGGTAGCCTCAACTGCTTCACTGGGCAGGCAATTCCACAGATTCACAATCCTTTGTGTGAAAAAGTTCCTCCTCAACTCAGTCTAATTCTGCTTCCCCTTATTTTGAAGCTATGCCCTGTAGTTCTAGTTTCACCTGCCAGTAGAAACAACTTCCCTGCTTCTATCTTATCTATTCCTTTCATAACTTTATATGTTTCTATAAGATCTCCCTTCATTCTTCTGAATTCCACTGAGTATAGCCCCAGTCTACTCAGTCTCTTATAAACCAACCCTCTCAACTCCTGTTTCTGTGCTATAAAGGGAGAGGAGGAGGCTCGGTGGAATATGAGTATTGGCAGTGGACCAAATGACCTGTTTCTGTGCTGTTTTATGTACCCTCCATTCTTCACTGTCTCTTGGGCGTATCTTGGGGACCATAGGTAGATGTAGTGTACCTAGATTTTCAAAAGGCCTTTGATTAGGTAATACATAATAAATGAATGAATAGGGTCAGCAAATGTGGAGTGGAGACCCATTGTAAAGTGGATACCAAGCTCATCCCAAAGCAAAGCAGAGAGTATGGGTAAAGAGTACTTAGGAAAATAGGAATTAGAAGTAGAAGTAGACAAATCCATCTCTGCAATTCAATCACATCGTGGCTGGTCTCTCCCTGGTCTCAAATACACCTCCTCACTGTTTCCCATATTACTCTCTCCCTTTTTTTTAAAATCAGAAATATGTCTATCTCATTCTCGAAACCATTCAGACTCCACTGCACTATGGGGCAGCAAGTTCCACAAATTCACCACCCTCTGTGAGAAGTAGCTCCTCCCCCTCATCTCAGTTTTAAATCTACCGCCTCTCAATCTGTACCCGTGACCGCTTGTTCTAGATTGCCCCATAAGAAGAAACATTTGGTGTACATTTACTTTGGTCTAAGTTTTTACTTTATCAATCCTGTTTTAAATTTTATACACCTCAGATTCCCCTCTCATCATTCTAAACTCCAGCCAGTATAACCCCAATTTGTTTAATCTCTCCTCATAAGTCAACCCTTTCATCCCCAGAACCAGTCTGGGGAACCTCCTTTGAACTGCCTCCAATGCCACCACGTTCTTAGTTATTCAGAGTGGCAGATGATGGAAAGTGGAGTTGTCACAAGTATCAGTTCAGAGACCTGGACTCTTCACAAAATATATCCACAATTTAGATTTTGAAATCAGAAGCACAATTTCTAAATTTGTGTATGACATCAAATTTGGAGAACTAGTCAAAACTGAGGAACATAGAACATAGAACATTACAGCGCAGAACAGGCCCTTTGGTCCACGATGTTGCGCCGACCAGCTTTTAAAAAAAAACAACACTAACCCACTAATCTAAACCAATCCCATTTCGTCCATAAACCTATCCACAGATCTCTTAAACGCCCCCAAACTAGGCGCATTTACAACTGCAGCTGGCAGGGCATTCCAGTCCCTCACCACCCTCTGGGTAAAGAACCTACCCCTGACATCAGTCCTATAACTACCCCCCCTTAATTTAAAGTCGTGCCCCCTCGTGCTAGGAGGATTGCAACAGATTATAAGAAAACAATTTTAAAAACTTCCTTATAAATGGCAGTTGAATTTCAACATAGATAAGAGTGAGGTATTGCATTTTTAAAGAATAAAGTCACAAATAAAATGTGACAAGTACAAATCACATAGGAATAGCCCTAGTCAATAAGGCCAGATTAAAAGCAACGGAGCTATGATTAAACTTGTATGGAAGTTTGCTTAGGCAATACTTGGAAGTACTATGTACAATTGGGGTTACCATGTTTTACAGAGGATCATAGAATCCCAATAGCGCAGAAAGAGGCCATTCGGCCTATTGAGTCTGCACCGATCACAATCCCACCCAGGCCCTATTCTCATACCTAATGCATTTATCCTGCGAATAGTCCTGACACTAAGGTCAATTTAGCAATGGCCAATCAACCTAACCCGCACATCTTTGGACTGTGGGAGAAAACTGGAGCACCCGGAGGAAACCCATGCAAAAAAGGAGAACGTGCAGACTCCACACAGACAGTGACCCAAGCTGGGAATCGAATCCGGGTCCCTGGTGCTGTGAGGTAGCAGTGCTAACCACTGTGCCACCATGCCACCCTAAAGTAGAGTAACAGGAGAGGGGTAAATAATTTACAAAAATGATTTCAAATTTGTGTTTATACAATAACAGAGGACACTGGAAAAACTCAACAAGTCTGCCAGGATCTATTAGGGGAGGAACAGAGTTAACGTGTCGAGAACTGAAGGGAGGGAGCATGTGTAAAAACTGCAACAAAAAGTAGCAACTTTAAGAAGTTTGCAACTGAAGGCATGGCCGGTACAGGTGCAGCAATAAAAACTGTGATCATCCAAACAGCAGACTTAGAGGAGCGCAGGTAGTCCAGAGGGCTTTTCGCCGAGAGAAAAGTACAAAAATAGGAAGGGGCAAGGCCAAGGATGAGAACAAAGATGAGAATTTTAAAATGCAGACATTGCTTAATGCTGATGCAGGTCAGACAGTGATAAGGACATGATAAGAATTTTGAATAACAAGTTTAAGGGATAGAAGCATAGAAACAGAAAGATTGGAGCAGAAGGCCATTTGGCCCTTCGAGTCTACTCCGCCATTCATCACAATCATAGCTGGTCATCCAACTCAATAGCCTAATCCTCCTTTCTCCCATAACCTTTGAACCCATTCGCCCCAAGTGCTATATCTAGCCACCTCTTGAATGCATTCAATGTTTTGGCATCAACTACTTCCTGTGGTAATGAATTCCACAGGCTCACCACTCTTTGGATGAAGAAATGTCTCCTCATCGCCGTCCTATATGGTCTACTCCAAATCCTCAGACTGTGACCCCTGGTTCTGGACTCCCCCACCATCGGGAACATCCTTCCTGCATCTGCCCTGTCTGGTCCTGTTAGAATTTTATAAGTCTCAATGAGATCTCCCTCATTCGTCTGAACTCCAGTGAAAACAATTCTAACCCAGTCAATCTCTGCTCCTACATCAGTCCCGCCATCCCCAGGATCAGCCCAGAATCCCTGCTAGCCTAGCCAGCACGGCCCATGAATGAATACAAAAAGCAAGGCAGAGCTGGGTGATAGCATGGCAGTGGAAATAGGCAGTCTTTGCCGTGCCATGAATATGTGGTTGATAGCTCATTCTGGGTCAAATATGACACCAAGGTTGGAAACAGTCTGAGTCAGCTGCAAACCAGCTGAGGTCAATAACTAGGAAATAAAATTTATAGCTGGAACAGAAATCAGGGGTTTTGGTTTTCCTGATAGTTGGAGGAAATTTTGATGTAAGAGCTATGTAATGGGGTGGCACAGTGGTTAGCACTGCTCCCTCACAGTGCCGAGGACCTGGGTTTGATTTCTGGCTTGGGTCACTCTCTGTGTGGAGTTTGCAAGTTCTCCCCGTGTCTGTGTGGGTTTCCTCCGGGTGCTCCGGTTTCTTCCCACAGTCCAAAGATGCGCAGGTTAGGTGCGTTGGCCATGCTAAATTTCCTCTTAGTATCCAAAGATGCGTAGGTTAGGGTGATTAATGAGGTAAATATGTGGGGTTATGGGGATAGAATGGGATGCTCTCCAAAGTCAGTGCAGACTTGATGGGCCAAATGGCCTCCTTCTGCATTGTAGGGATTCTATGATATCTGGGTGCATTACTCAGCTGAAAAGACTAATTTTCTGGATGTGTTCATATTTAACAAAAACAAGCTCTTGAGAAGATATTTCATTTGTTGTCATTCAAATAACCAAAAGTACAACTTGTCATCAAACATTCAGATTAACTTTACTCCATCTTTTAGGATTCTTAATGATCAAGGAACAGGATAAAAATACCCTAAAGGTATTTTTTTTGAAATGGGAACTTTCAAATGAGGAAGGGTAAATTTGCTACATTGGAATTTGTGAGTGAGTTTGTTGACCTGTCTTGTCTCCCAGTTTCCAAATGCCTTGATGTAATAAATGTTACCCTTGTTCCCAAATCTCTTCACTGCCTTGTCCCCTCCTTATCTCTTCCAGACCCATTAACTTCCATGGCCTCAGTGCTCCTGTATCATGACGCTTTTGTTTTTCACCTCCCTCTCCCTCCCCCTGCACTGCATTCACTCTTCCATTGTGACCTTGTCTTCAGCTGCCTAGGGCCTGAAATCTGGAATTCCCTTCTCTGCCTCTCCAATCCCTCTCTCCTCCTTTAGGACCCACCTTAAAATCCATCTCTTGAGACGAAGCTTTTGGTCATCTGCCTGCATATCTCCTTCTTTGACTTGGTACAAAATTAGGATTGTTGGCCATGTTCATGTAAAGTGCCGAGGGATTTTGTCAGAAGTCACTACATAAATGCAAGTTGTTGATTATCTGTGAGCCCATATTTTGTGTTCTATATTCTATATGGGCAGCACTTGGGCACAGTGGTATAGGTGGCACAGTGGTTAGCCCTGCTGCCTCAAAGTGCCAGGGACCTGGGTTCCATTCCTGGCTCGGGTCACTGTGCGGAGTTTGTATGTTCCCCTCATGTCTGTGTGGGTTTCCTCTGGGTGCTCCGGTTTCCTCCCATACTCCAAATATGTGCGGATTAGGTTAATTGGCCATGCTGAATTGCCCCTTAGTGTCAGAGGGACTAGCTAGGGTAAAAATGTGGGGTTACAGACATAGAGCCTGAGTGGGATTGTCATTGGTGCAGGCTCGATGGGCTGAATGGCGTCCTTCTGCACTGTAGGGATTCAATTTATTTTTCAATATGCAGCCACTTTTCACTGCTTACTGTAAGGATCATATAGCTATGATAGACAAGTCACTTACCTTCTGTACTCATATCTGGAGTTGGCATCCACACATAGGCTAAACCAGTGTCTTTGTAGAGTTCCATCATGAATTCAGGTCTCATTGGCTCTGCTTTGCGGTTACATCCACATGAATTCTGAACCACATCCCACTCCGTCTGGAAGTTCATTACTGCAGTCACCCCTAGCTCGTGCTTGAGTTTAACAGTCACATGTTCTACCTGTCGCGGACAGCTGCCAAGCCAAATCCTGGGCAGAATCCTGCAGGCAATCAGAACCACACTCAATTCATATATTCCAGCTGTAACATAACACTTTTAACTAAGTTAACCTTCACAAGGGACCCATCTTCAAATAGTAAAAGAGTCAGTTTACATCTAACTGTAACTATAGAAAGAGCATATATTTGTTATAATGTATATTAAATATATATTATATAAGAGGCACATATATTACATCCTTATGTAAGGATAGCATATATTAAAACTGAGATGAGGAGGAATTTCTTCAGCCACAGGGTGGTGAATCTGTGGAACTCTTTGCTGTAGAAGGCTGTGAGAACCAGGTCATTGAGTGTCTTTAAGACAGAGATGGATAGGTTCTTGATTAATAAGGGGATCAGGGATTATGGGGAAAAGGCAGAAGAATGGGGATGATAAAAGTATCAGCTGTGATTGAATGGTGAAGCAGACTTGATAGGCCAAGTGGCCTACTCCTGCTCCTATGTCTTATGGTCTTATGGTATATTTTTTTAAAAGTTTATTTATTGTAGTCACAAGTAGACTTACATTAACACTGCAATGAAATTTCCTAATCACCACACTCCAGCGCCTGTTCGTGTACACTGAGGGAGAATTTAGCACGGCCAATGCACTTAACCAGCATGGGGAATCTCATTTTAGGAAGGATGTGAAGGATTTAGAATGAAAAGGATTCCAGGCATGAAGGACTTGAGTTACAATAGATTTGCAAGACTAGGGCTCTTCTCCATGGAGAAGGGAAGGTTGAGAGGAGATTTGATGGAGCTGTTCAAAATCATGAGGGCTCCAGAGTAGGTAGGATTTTTGTAGATAGAATGGTTCACTAATGCCCCTTAGAGAAGGAAATCTGCCATCCTTACCCAATCTGGTCTACATGTGGGTCCAGACCCGCGGCAATGTGGTTGACCGTCCACTGAAATAGCTTAGCAAGCCACTCGGTTCAAGGGCAATTAGGAATAGGTAGCAAACGATGACCTTGCCAGTGACGCACACATCTCATCATTGAATTTTACAAACTACACTGAGTGGTTTGGAGTGTGCAAAAAAGTAAGTTATTGGGAGTACAGCTATGTTAAATTTCGGGGGAATAAGGCAAGGCTGGATGGCCTCCACTTTAATGTCAGGAGTATTACAAGTAAAATGGATGAGTTAAGGGTGATGATTGAGACATGGAATTATGACATAGTGGCCATAACAAAGATGTGGTTAAGGGAGGGAGGGGCAGGATTGGCAGCTCAACATTCTGGGATATAGAATCTTCAGGCAAAATAGGGGAGCAGGTAAAAGAGGAGGAGGCATTGCATTATTAGTTAAGGAGTCAGTTGCTGCAGTAAGGAAAGAAGACATCCTGGAGGGGGCATTGAATAAAGCTTTGTGGGTAGAGTTTAGGAATTGAAAAGGGGCAGCTATGTTGCTAGATGAATATTATAGACCCCCCAGATAGTCAGCAGGAAATTGAGGAGCAAATGTGTGCACAATTTACGGAGGTGTGTAAAAACAATAACAACAGGGTAATTATAGGAGGAGATTTCAACTTTCCCAATGGTGTAGTTGGGGGTGACGTTCTGAGGTTGATTGAGGATGGGGTGTGGAATTAAACGGGGAGAGCTTGGAAGAAATGTTGTTCCATTTTCCAGTCTTTACTGTAAGCACCAAAATATAAGCTTGAAAAAATATTTAATTTGTATTAATTAATTAACCAGAGAAAGACAGGGATAGGAAAACTGTTACATTGAAAAAGGGGAAGCTTGTCCAGAATGTTTTTTTCTCAATTGATTATGTTGCTACTCCAAAAGCAAATAAACTTGATTTAGTTCTGGATAATGAGAGACAGAAAGTAAATGACCTAAATATAGGAGAACGCCTGGGAAGTGCTGAGCACGATATAATTAGATTGTGTAAAAACAGAAGAGGGAGAAAGAAAAACCAAGAACCAAGGTACTTGACAAAAAAATCAGAGTGGGATCAAAAGGAACATTGTTTAGATTAAATGGAGAGAAATAATTGACAAATAAAACCACTGGTCAAACAATGGTAAATGTTTGTACAGGAGATGGAAAAGGTACAAATCAGATACCTATCTTTTTTCCCATACAAGGATATATGTGAAGCTTCACAGTTCATAGAATTCCTACATTGCAGAAGGAGGCCATTCAGCCCATCAAGCTTGCACCAACAACAATCCCATCTATCCCCAGAACCCCACTCATTGATTCTGTCTACGCTTCCTGCTGCCTCGGTAAAGCAGCCAGCATAATCAAGGACCCCATGCACCCCAGACATATTCTTCCACCTTCTTCTGCTGCCATCAGACTTTTGAATGGACTTACCTCGCAGTAAGTTGATCCTTCTCTACACCCTAGCTATGAATGTAACACTACATTCTGCACTCTCTCCTTTCCTTCTCTGTGAACAGTATGCTTTGTCTGTATAGCATGCAAGAAACAATACTTTTCACTATATACTAATACATGTGACAATAATAAATCAAATTTACCCTACTAATCCCCCTGATACTAATGCATAATTTACCATGGCCAATTAACCTAACCTGCACATCTTTGGACTGTGGGAGGAAACCAGAGCACCCGGAGGAAACCCACACAGACATGAGGAGAATGTGTAGACTCCTGCAGAGACGTTCACCCAAGCTGGGAATCAAACCGGGTCCCTGGCGCTGTGAGGCAGCAGTGCTAATCACTGTGCCACCATACCAATGAATAGGAAAGTCAAAGTTAAGATGCTAAAACAAGGTAATTAGCCCATTAGAGGGCAAATATATAATTAAAAAATGCTGTGGATACAAGAGCCAGCCAGAGACTGGGAATTCTGGGTTAAGCAATCTATCTCCTGCCTTCCCAAAGCCTGTCCACCATTTACAAGGCACAAGAATCAATGTTGGAAGAGGTATCCTAGTAGGGCATTTACTGACATTTAAGTTAGTATGCAGGTACAGCATGTAATAAAGATGGCAAATGGAATGTTTGCATTTATTGCAAAATGACTGAAGTATAAAAGTAGAGAAGTTTTGTATAGGGTGTTGGTGAGACCACATCTGGAGTATTCTGTCCAGTTCTGGTCTCCTTATTTGAGGGAGGATATGGTGGCATTGGAGGCAGTTCAGAAGAGGTTCACCAGATTGATTCCAGAGATAAAAGGGTTGACGTATGAGGAGAGATTAAACAATTTGGGGTTATACTCGTGGAGTTTCGAAGGATGAGAGGGGATCTGATCGAGGTATATAAAATTTTAACAGGGATTGATAAAGTAAATGTAGACCAAATGTTTCCTCTTGTAGGACAATCTAGAACAAGAGGTCACAGGGTATAAGGTGAGAGGCGGGAGACTTAAAACTGAGATGAGGTGGAGCTACTTCTCACAGAGGGTGGTGAATTTGTGGAACTCTCTGCCCCATAACGCGGTGGAGTCCAAATCATTGAATGGTTTCAAGAAGGAGATAGATATATTTCTGATAAAATAAACAGAAGAAAAGGATATGGAGAACAGGAGGGGAGGTGGATTTGAGATCAGGGAGCAATCAGCCATGATCTGATTGAATGGAAGAGCAGGCTCGAAGGGTTGAATTTTGCCACTTCTGCTCCTAATTCTTACGTTCCTATGTTACCATATGTTGCCCATCTCCTGTTTTGTTACATAGCTGAGATCTATACAGGGACAAAGGAAACCCATGGGGCTTATCAGTCAAAGCTCTGTGTCTGAGACAATGCCTAATTCTTACTGACTAACCGGACATTGCTGAAAGACACTTTTATCAAAAATAGAGCAAACCAAACATAGCACAAAATTAATATCAAAGGAACCAGTGACTCCAATAGAGCGTGTAGGAGAGACACAGAAAGTGATGACAAAGTGAAACTCACTACCACAGGGAGTCATTAAGACAAGTAGCATAGATACATTTAAGGGGAAATTAGATGAGTACAAGAGGATGAAAAAGCAGAGTTGTTGTTACAGTGAGATGGAAAGAGGGCCGTTGTGCTGCATTACCATCAGTGAGGAAAAGGTCGGTCAAAGCAAAAATTAAAGTAAAATAATGAGGGTGCTGGAATCTGAGACAACAATAGAAAATGCTGGAAGATGTCAGTAGGTCTGACAGCATCTGTGGTAAGAGAGTAGAGCCAATGTTTTGAGTCTGGATGACCCTTCATCAGAGCTGAGAGCAAAAAGTTGGTCAAAATGGGCTGTTTCTGAGCTGTAAATATTTTGACATTCCATGTATCGATGTAACCTTCAAACATCCTAAATGACTGTGTACCACTATGGGGCAGAGCAGCTGGACTGCCGTCGCGCAAACCAACCTCCCATCCATTGACTCTGCCTCAGCAAAGCAGCCAGCATAATTAAGGAGCCTGTGCACCCCGGACATTCTCTCTTCCACCTTCCGTCGGGAAAAAGATACAGAAGTCTGAGGTCACGTACCAACCGACTCAAGAACAACTTCTGAAGTTAAAGTTTATTTATTAGTCACAAGTAAGCTTACATTAACACTGCAGTGAAGTTACTATGAAAATCCTCGCGTCGTCACACTCTGGTGCCTACTCGGATGCACTGAGGGAGAATTCATCATAGCCAATTCACCTAACCTGCACCAGTTTGGACTATAGGAAGAAACCGGAGCACCTGGAGGAAACCCACACAGACACAGGGAGAATGGGCAAACTTCAGACAGTCACTGACCCAAAGCTGGAATTGAACTCGTTGGGTCCCTGGCACCATGAGGCAGCAGTGCTAACCACTGTGCCACCGTGTTGCTTCTTTCCTGCTGTCATCAGACTTTTGAATGGACCAACCTCGTATCAAGTTGATCTTTCTCTACATCCTAACAATGACTGTAACACTACGTTCTGCACTCTCTCATTTCCTCTTAACGGTATGCTTTGTCAGCATAACACGCAAGAAACAATACTTTTCACTATATACATGTGACAATAATCAAACCAAATCAAAACAAGATTCAGCATTCCTGGCTGCTTTACCTGGAATAGTGCATAGCCTGGTGATCAGCGATGTGGAAGTAGAAATCTGTCGTGTGCTTCATCTCGTTTGTGCACCCGCTGCCCTCGATATAATGTCCGACTGGGTAGCAGTAAACGCCATCCACCAAGTTCTTCTCATCATATTCACAACAGCGATCGTGTAATGGCCCATTTCCTAAAAGAGGACAAAGGGAGATCACTCTTTGGACTGAGTGGTGCTTTCAGAAATCAATCATTGCCCGCAGCGGGGTCTCTGCATTATCGGAGAGGCCATCTTTCAGATCCACTGAATTATGGCCCAGTCTACCCTGGATATGGAGGTTCTAACAGTCACCAGTTTGAGGAAGTCCTGGGATTTCTCGGCCAATGTTTATCCCTCGACCAACAACACCACAACAGATTACCATGATGGCACAGTGGTTAGCACTGCTGCCTCACAGCACCAGGGACCTGGATTCAATTCCGGCCTTGGATCACTGCCTGTGTGGAGTTTGCACGTTCTCCCCTTGTCTGCATGGTTTCCTCCAGATGCTCCGGTTTCCTCCCACAGTCCAAAAACCGTACCTTTCCAACCAGTCCGCAAAGCCAGTGTTCAGAATTACCACTGAGTGAAGTGAAAGATTTTGCCAGATCTCCAGCCATGGGCCATCTCTCTCCAGGATTTGCTGTTGACTGATTCACCAGTGAATAAATGAAGGACAGAGACAGCCTTAGACTGGAAGAGCAGTGAATATAGTGCTTCCTGGATAAAATACTCCCCACATGGTGCTTCATACAGCCTGCCTGAGCGTCTGTGTCCAGTGTGTCTGTGTCCAGCCTCTATGCCCAATGTCTGTGTCCAGTGACTGTGCCCTATGTCTGTGTCCCTTATCCAGTGTTTGTGTCCAGTGTCTGTACCTGTCTCAGTCTGTCCCCGGTGCCCAGTGTCTGTCCCTAGTGTCAGCGCCTGTGCTCAGTGTCTGTCTCCAGTGCCCAGTGTCTGTGTCCAGTAGCCAATGTGCCCAGTGTCTGTCCCCATTGCCAGTGCTCAGTACCAGTGTCAGTGTCTGCCAGTGCCTAATGTCTGTCCCCAGTGCCCGGTATCCGCCCAGTGTTTGTGTCTAATGCCTGTACTCAGTGCTTGTGTTCAGTGTCAGTGTCTGCCAATGCCTAATGTCTGTGCTCAGTGTCCTGTACCTTCCCAGATGAAGTGGCCGTGGATTCTTTTGGCGAATTTGAACCAGAAGGTGTCTGTGCTGCCTTCCTGCAGCGGGACCTCTGCGCTCCAGAAGGAGGGTTCATTCAGGGCGCTGCTAGCCGCCACCATGGGCAGTGCCCGCTCCGGGTCCCAGTGGCCCAGCTCCGGCCTGGAGCCGCAGACAAACAGCTGCACATCCCGGTGCTCCAGGGTCACCACCAGCCCAAACCTCAGCAGCATTGCCAGCCCGCAGGCCCGGCCCCACAGCCCGGGAGAAGCGAGGACTAAATCCCGGGGAGGCAGCAGCGGTCCTCCCTCCGCAGCACCCAACACTGACTGCCGCTGCAGAGCGGAGCCCAGAGAACAGCGATTGGCAGCAGTGTGTGTGGCTGGATCCCTGTCCCTGCTTAAAATAACCCTGTGACCAGAGAGATCTCCGAGAGACCAGAGACTGGCTAGATCATTCTGCCTGCCCAAAATAACTACGTTGTCTACACCGAGAGACCAGAGAGTGAGTGAGAGAGAGACCAGAGAGATCAGAAACTTCGGCTGAATCCCTGTCCCTGCAGCGTCAAAGGTTACAGAGAAAAGGCGGGAGAACGGGGTTGAGAAACGTATCAGCCATGATTGAATGGCAGAGCAGACGCGATGGGCTGAATGGCCAAATTCTGCTCCTGTATCTTATAGTCTTAGAGCAGTGAGGATGGAAAGAACAGAGGATCCTTTCCAATTCGTCTGTGCAAGAGATTGCGGGAGGCCTGTGTCAGAAATGCCCTGGTCTTTTTCTGGAAGCTGCCTAAACACGTCACTGAATTGTGTCCAGTTGCAGAAAGACTTGCATTTATATAGTGCCTTTCATGTCATCCGAGAGTCCTTCACAACCAATACGCCTTTGGAGGTAAGAAAATAGAGTAGCCAATTTGTGCTTAGGAAGATCCCTCAAAATCAGACAAAAGGCCAGTTACTTTGGCTGCTGGGAGAAGAATCTTGGCTCGGCCACCAGGGAAACTTTGCCTCTTTTCTTCAAGTGATGCCACTAGGTCTTTCTTGAACAGGCAGTTAGTGCCTTGGTTTAAAGTCTCAGCCAAAAGCCATAGCACCTCCAACCACACAGCACTCTCCCTTACAGCACCGACTGTCAGCTGAGAATGTGGAGCTTTCACCTATTTATTTGTGTTACAAGTAGGCTTACATTAACACAGCAATGAAGTTACTGTGAAAATGCCCTGGTCACCACACTCCAGCGCCTGTTTGGATACACTGAGGGAGAATTTAGCATGGCCAATGCCCCCTAACCAGCACGTCTTTCGGACTGTGGCAGAAAACCGGAGCATCCAGAGGAAACCCACGCAGACATGGGGAGAATGTGCAGAATCTGCACAGTGACCCAAGCCAGGAATCGAACCCAGAGCCCTGGTGCTATGAGTCAGCAGTGCTCACCACTGTGCCACCATATCGCCCTGGTCCTTCAACTTCCATGTTCTCATCACTCTCGGGTTAGAGAAATTTCTCCTGAGTTCCTTATTGGATTTGTTAGTGACCGTCTTATATTCATAGCCCCTATTTTCAGACTCACACGTGGCAACCTCTGATAGATGTAATCCCCATGACAAAACATCTGTGCCAAAATAGCAGAGCATTGCAATCCAATCAACTAACCGGAAAGCCGAGAGAGAGAGAGAGACTTAACATTTTCACAAGTAAGTAGTGAGTGTGGAATAAGCCCCTCAGACAGAGAACGACTTTCATTTTGTGAACAAGTATTTATTGTTTCAAAATTCAAAAAATACAATCTTTGGATTCACAACACTGCAGAAATCCAATGTCAGTTTGTATTCTACTTTTTTTCTAAACATATTGGGCCGAATTTCCCCGTCTGGCCCACCACGGGTATTGTAGTGGGCGGGACGGGGGAAGCAGCGCAGGCAAAGGTCCATTGACCATGGGCGGGATTTTCTTGTTCAGGAGTGAGTGCAACAGGAAAATCCAGCCCGTTGCCAGGTTAACATTCACGGATGGTACATTCTTAAGTTGAGAATTCACCTTTTAAGGAGATGTGCTTACCTGTTTTGCAATTGGATCAAGCAGTGCCGTTCAGACATGCTGAGTGACCACACTACCTTCATACACACAAAACAGGCAAGGACCTGACTCCCCATTTTAACAGCAGCAGTGAGGCGGCTGTGCATCACAGCCTGCGCCCTCTACCAAAGGCACCAAATTTCTGACAATTATTTCATAATAACCATTCAGGAAGCACTTCAACTTCCCAAGTCAATTCTACCCAAGGTTTAACCCATCCTTCCCCACTTCAGATGCGTTCAGTTCCAAATAAGCCTCCTGCTGGGGAGGGAATGGGGTAAAGCAAAAGTAAATATCAGAGGGTTCCCCCCCCCCACCGCCTCCAATTTTTCCCCAGCTATCGTTTACAGAGATGGAAGATCAGAATGGATGGATGGATCCCAACCTGAGGCAATTGCTCTCAAGGGATTTCAGTGAAGCTTTACCAGGCTGATTGCAGGAATGGCAGGACTAATGAAAGAGGAGAGATTGACGAAGTCAGGATTGTTTTCACTGGAATTCAGACAAATGGGGGCAGGCAGAAAATTTTACAGAGACTTGTAAAATTCTAACATGACTAGACAGGGTAGATGCAGGAAGGATATTCACAATTGTGGGGGTGTCCAGAACCAGGGGTCACAGTCTGAGGATTCGGGGTAGACCATTTAGGATGGAGGTGAGGAGACATTTCTTCACCCAAAGAGTGATAAGCCTGTGAAATTCATTACCACAGGAAGTAGTTGATGCCAAAACATTAAATATATTCAAGAGGTGGCTGGATATAGCTCCTGGGGCGAATGGGATCAAAGGTTATGGGGAGAAAGTAGGATTAGGCAATTGAGTTGGATGATCAGCCATGATCGTGATGAATGGTGGAGCAAGCACGAAGGGCCAAATGGCCACCTCTTGCTCCTATCTTCTATGATTTCCTTCAAAGCACCATGAAGGCTTCTGTCATAAGTCAGCCCTCAGTGTAATTGTGTGGAACAACTCATCACAGTCTGTCTGCAGTCATCTCCTGGATATCTCAACTCCCTCCCCTCCCCACCCCACGACCCACTTAACTGCCAAAACTGAGTCACCAAAGAGAATGCAACCCTTGCTGCTTTAAGACAGGCAATCTAATCTCTAATTATTTGTCAGTCATTTTGTCAGATTGGTTTTGCAAAGAGCAGGAATGCAGAATCAGAGGCATTCCTGGTGAAAGCTCTCTCTCAAGTTCCAGGTTTTCCTGTGGAAACAGCTCTATCCCATGGCGAGCAGTATCTTTGATAAGTCAGGCCTATCAGTAGGGCTGCTGCTGGGATGGAAGAAGATCAAGGTCCCTTGTTGATTCAAACCAAAGTCCCCGCCAAGCTGTTGGGGAAGAAAAATAAATAATGAAACCCCCTCTCCATTTCCTGCCAGGTTTTACTACATTGATTTCTCAAGAAGGCGCTGGATGAGGCCACTTCTTGCAAGCTGTGCCCAGCATACCTTCTAATTCTATCTTTTATTCTCATTCCCAGCTTCTAAAACTTCGTTCTAACTCTTTTAATCTTTCTAACAATGCTCTATTTATACCTCTTCTTTCCTGCTGCCATCAGTCTTTTGAATGGATCTACCTCGCACTGAGTTGTTCTTTCTCTAGCTATGACAGTAACACTACATTCTGCACCCCTCCTTTCCTTCTCGATGAACGGTATGCTTTAACTGTATAATGCACAACAAACAATACTTTTCACTGTGTCCCAATACATGTGATAATAATAAATCAAACTAGCAACCTGAAGGCAACATGGTGAAGTGAGGCCCTTTCCTGTCAGCCTCAGTAGGGGAGGCGATGGCCTAGTGGTACTATCACTAGACTAATAATCCAGAAACTCAGTTAATGTTCTGGGGATCCAGTGGCAGAATTTGAATTCAATAGGAAAAAAAAATCTGGAATTAAGAATCTACTGATGACCATGAAACCATTGTCACTTGTCAGAAAAACCCATCTGGTTCATTAATGTCCTTTAGAGAAGGAAATCTGCTATTCTTACACTGTTTTTTTCAAATGTTTTATATATTAGTGTCACAACTAGGCTTGCATTAACACTGCAATGCAGTTACTGTGAAAATCCCCTAGTTTCCACACTCTGGCACCTGTTCAGGTACACTGAGGGAGAATTTAGCATGGCCAATGCACCTAACCAGCACGTCTTTTGGACTGTGGGAGGAAACCGGAGCACCCAGAGGAAACCCACGGGGAGAATGTGCAAACTCTGCACAGACAGTGACCCAAGCCAGGAATCGAACCCGGGTTCCTGGCACTGTGAGGCAGCGGTGCTAACCACTGCGCCACCCTAATATTTCACTGACTGTAAAGCATATCAATGCTGGTTGTGAAAAGTGCTAAATAAATGCAAATATACATTTTTTAGCAGCTTCCATAATCTCAGGACGTCCTGAAGTCTCTTATAGGTCAGGAATACTTTTGACATTAAGTCAGATTATCTTAAATCTGGTTGCCAACACTTCCATTAATGGGAACCGCTTCTCCCTATTTAATTCTAACAGAACTCTCTCATAATCTTGAACACCTCTATTATATCTCTTGAAACTTGAGCTGTGTCTAATTATTGTACGTAGCGAGAAATTCAGTTAAAAGTTTAAAAAGATAAAGTTGCACTAAATTTAAATAATAAACTGGGAAATAGAATATATATTTGTTGGATAATGGAACATTTTTAAAGTAAATGATCCCACATCAAGATCCCACAAACAGCAATACGCTAATAACCAGATAATCTCTTTTAACGATGTTGGTTGAGGGATGCATACAGGCCAGAGCACTGGGGAGAAGATATTTGTCCTTGACTTTCAAATACTGTCATGAGATTTTTCATCTGGAAGGGCAAACTAGGCCTCAGTTGAAAGCCTCATCAGAAAATGGCACATTGGGCGACACGGTGGCCCAGTGGTGAGCACTGCTGCCTCACAGCGCCAGACAGCCAGGTTTGATTCCCAGCTTGGGTCACTATCTGTGCAGAGTTTGCACATTCTCCCCGTGTCTGTGTGGGTTTCCTCCCACAGTCCAAAGATGTGTGGGTTAGGCTGATTGGTCATGCTAAATTGACCCTTAGTGTCCCAGGATGCGTAGGTCAGAGGGATTAGCAGGGTAGATACGTGGGGTGACAGGATAGGGCCTGGGTGGCATTGTTGTTGGTGCAGTCTCGATGGGCCGAATGACCTCCTTCTGCACTGTAGGGATTCTATAAAACCTCCGCCAATGCAGCATTCCCTCAGTACTGCTCTGGATTTGTCAACGTTGACTTTGGTGTTCAAGTGTGGATTTAAATCCACAACTTACCCACACTGGCGAATGTATGCAACTAACTGAAGCTGGGGGGCGGAAGGGGAAGGGGGCGCGGTGGGGGTTGCAAGGAGAACCCAACATTTTCCTGTATGTTTTCTCTCACTCAGTTTCCAATTTCTGATCGTAATTGACTACATCGAACAGCATAGCACAATTTTGGCAGAAGGCTAGCTTGCGGCTCCATTTTGGAAATGCCAGTTCAGATGCTGGAGTTGCTCAACATTCAGTTAAGTTAGGTGGGCATCTGAGTATAACCTTTATTGGATTGTTTAGCAGGTGACACTTAACTGACCTGGTGAGGATCATCCTGAATGTTTTCCATTTTCTTTGGTAAGCAGCGATTGCTGACGATTTGCTCAGCGTAGTAGGAAAGTACAGCAACATTCCAGACCTTTTCCACTGACGCTCCCAAACCAAATGCATGGTACAACTGCAAAAGAAGCAGGTGAGAGTCAAACAGGACTGCAATCCTGCAGGACACAATGGTCTAGATGTTTGATTACCATCCGTGCTGACCTACACGGTCTTATCAATGCTTAAACTTGAACATTTTCATTGCGCTTTTCAAATCCCTCCATGGTCCTCTCTCTGTATCTGGAACCTCCCCGAGCTACCCCAACCCTCTGATTTATGTGTGCTCCTCCACTTTTGATCTTCAGCATCCTCGAATTTTGTCACTCCACTGCTGGCAGCTGTGCCCCTTAGACCCTTAGTTCGGGAATTGCCTCTCTTAACCACTTCACCTCTCTCCCATTCTCTCCTCCTTTGAGACACTGATTATAATCTCCCACTCTCTCCTGCTTTGAGACACTGATTACAATCTCCCATGTCTATAAAGTGTCTATTTTCTACTTTCTCAGGAGACTAAGGAAATTTGACATGTCCGCTATGACTCTCAATAATTTTTAGAGATGGATACATTTTGGTTGTATCACAGCTTGGTACAGCTCCTGCTCTGCCCAAGTACAAAAGGTTGTGAATGTAGCCCAGTCCATCACGCAAACCAGCCTCCCACCTACTGACTCTGTCTATACTTCCCGGTGCCTCAGAAAAGCAGCCAGCATAATTAAGGACCCCACGCACCCTGGACATACTCTCTTCCAACTTCTTCCATTGGGAAAAACATACAAAAGTCTGAGGTCACGTACCAACCAAGTCAAGAACAGCTTTTTCCTGAATGCCAGCAGACTTTTGAATGGACCTACTTTTCATTATGTCCTCTACACCCTAGCTATGACTGTTAACACTACATTCCGCACCCTCTCCTTACCTTCTCTATGAACGGTATGCTTTGACTGTAAAGCGTGCAAGAAACAATACTTTTCATTGTATCTTAATACTTGTGACAATAATAAACTAAATCAACTCACTCTCTCCTGCTTGGAGATGCTGGTGACAGCCTACTTGAAACCAAACTTTCTCTCACTTGTTCTAATATTGTGTCCTCAGTGTCAAATTTGGTTCAATAAAGGACTATGGGACTACATTAATGATACTGGGCAGAATTTTCCTGGCTGCCCACCACAGGAACTGTAGCGGGTGGGACACGGACCATGCAAAGGTCCTTTGATTTCGGGCGGGATTTTCTGGTCTTGGGGTGAGTGCTGCCAGAAAATCCTGCCCATTATATAAATAGAAAATTTTGCTGTTATATTCTTCACTACCTGGGGTGGATTGGTGGATTAAAAATCAAAAACCACAGCTCCTGCCTCCGACCTTTAAGTACTGCACCCAGTGAGGTTGGCGGGAAGACAGAGCTTTGTAAATTCTACTCTGATAGAATCATACTGCACAAAATCAGAAGGTGATGGCCTAGTGGTATTATTGCTTGGCTATTAATCCAGAAACTCAGCTCATGTTCTGTGGACATGGGTTCAAATCCCGCCACGGCAGATGATGGAATTTGAATTCTATAAAAAATATCTGGAATTAAGAATCTACTGATGACCGTGAAACTACTATCGATTGTCGGAAAAACCCACCAGGTTCCCTGATGTCCTTTAGGGAAGGAAATCTGCCGTCCTTACGTGGTCTGGCCTACATGTGGCTCCAGAGCCACAGCAATGTAGTTGACTCTCAACTGCCCTCTGAACAAGGGCAATATGGATGGATAATAAATGCTGGCCAGCCAGCGATGCCCAGGTACCATGAAAGAATACAAAAAAGAGAAAAGAGAAAAAAAACTGTATCTTGTTACAACTTCCCCTCAAGATTAGCCAACACCCCTTGGTGAAGGCAGGAAGGCTGTGGAACCTGGTTATGTATTTCCCAGGACCTCATGGAACGAGGCCACAATCACTCACATTTGGCCAGCTTCTGTTGTGTGACAAAGGAGCACTAAAGGGAGGCAAAGAACAACAGCAACATTTATATTGCATTTATATAGGTGACACGGTGGCACAGTGGTTAGCACTGTTGCCCCACAACGCCAGCGACCCGGTTCAATTCCCAGCTTGGGTCACTGTCTTGTGGAGTTTGCACATTCACCCCGTGTTTGCGTGGGTTCCCTCCAGGTGCTCCGGTTTCCTCCCACAGTCCAAAGATGTGCAGATCAGGTTGACTGGCCATGCTAAATTGACCATAGTGTCAAGGGGACTAACAGGATAAATATGAGAGGTTACAGGTTTCCGTTGGCAGGGAGTCAAAAACCAGACAAAACAAATGTAAGATCATCGCCAATGAACTGGGTCTGCCGTGCATCTTGTGAAAGAGTATTTCAAGCAGATTCAATATTAACTTTCCAAAGGGAATTGAATTGGTGAAGTTTGCAGGGCTGTAGGAAAGTGGAATTAATTAAATAACTCTTTCAAAGAGCCAGTATTGGCACAATGGGCCCAAAGGCCTCCTTGAATGCAGCATGATTCTACCATATCACCACTGGGATCACCATCTTTACTCTGCGAATTGTTGAAAGCATTTAAAACGTGAAGCACCTGGCGAGTGGGATCCAACAACATGTTGTAGGGACACTTGGTCTCCTGAAGCCACTGGATAGCCCCTTCACGGCAGCCAAACGAGATCACCAGCACCTTCAGCGGAACAGCATCTAGACAGCTCTGTGCCAAACACAACAGTTAGCAGGGCTTCCATTCAATAACAGTTTGCATTTAGATAGCAAGAACAGAGAGGACGCTGGAAAAGGTTAGCCCGTCAACTGGACACCTGAAGACCAGAAGAAAAAGGAGCAGAATTAGATCATTGAGTTCATCGAGTCTGCTCCGCCATTCAATCATGGCTGATATGATTCTCATCCCCATTCTCGTGCCTTCTCCCCTCAACCCTTGAGCCCCCTATTGATCAAGAACCTATCTATCTCTGTCTGTATGACCTAGCCTGTGGGAATGATATTGTATAGATTCACCACCTTCTGGCTGAAGAAATTCCTTCTCATCTCAGTTTTAAAGGACCACCCCTTCATTCTAAGGTTGTGCCCTCGAGTTCTAGTCTGTCTCACGAGTGGAAACATCCTCTCCTCGTCCACTCTATCTAGGCCTCTCAGTGTTCTGTAACTTTCAATTAGATTCCCCCTCATCCTTCTATAGACGCAGACTCCTCATATGACAAACCCTTCATTCCTGGGATCATTCTTGTGGACCTCCTCTGGATCCCCTCCAAGACCAGCACATTCTTCCTTAGGTATGGGGGCGAGAGAAAACAGAGTTAACGTCTTCAAGTCTTCACATCAGAACAGGCATTAAATGTTAACTCTCTCTTCTCCCCCAGCAGATGTTGCCAGCCTTGCTGAGGTTTCCCAGCATGCTCTCTGTTCTTGTTTCAGATTCCAGCATCCCCAGTGCATTGCTTACTTTTGCATTTACATAGAACCATTGTTATCAGCGACATGTCCTCTACATTTTCTCTCTCTGGTGTCGCCTCTTCACAGCGCAATATGGTCTGGATTGCTATGCAACTTAGCGGAACACTGGGTAGCAGCCAAACCTCTCAGCCGAATAAGGAGGCATTGGAACCGGCTTGATTAATGAGGTAGGGTTTAAGGAAAAAAGTGGGGTGGTAAAGTTTAAGGGGGATATCCCAAGAACCAAGGGCCAAGGTGCAGAAGATGGGACCACCGACAGTGGACCGATAGAAATTGGGTTGCTCGCCTACTGTTGGTCCCTAGTCCTATAACGCTGCAATATAGGGGGGCACGGTGGCACAGTGGTTAGCATTGCTGCCTCACAGCACCAGAGACCCAGGTTCAATTCTGGCCGTGGGTCACTGTCTGTGCGGAGGCTGCATGTTCTCCCTGTGTCTGCGTGGGTTTCCTCTGGGTGCTCTGATCCTCCCACAGTCTGAAAAATGTGCTGGTTAGGTGCACTAGCCATGCTAAATTCTCCCTCAGTGTACCCAAATAGGGTACCAGATTTTGGTGACTGGAGGATTTTTACAATAACTTCATTGCAGTGTTATTGTAAGCCTACTTGTAACTCTAACAAATAAAGTTAAACTATTAGACCATTAGATATAGGAACAGAATTAGACCATTCAGCCCATCAAGTCAGCTCTGCCATCCAATCATGGCTGATAAGTTCCTCAACCCCATTCTCCCGCCTTTTTCCCGTAACATAGAAACATAGAAGATAGGAGGAGGCCATTTGGCCCTTTGAGCTGGCTCTGCCATTCATTACAATCACGGCTGATTGTCCAACTCATTAGCCTAATCCTGCTTTCTCCCCATAACCTTTGATTCCATTCATCCCAGGTGCTGTATCTAGCCGCCTCTTGAGTACATTCAATGTTTTGGCAACAACTACTTCCTGTAACCTTTTATCCCCTTACCAATCAAGAACCTATCTATCTCTGTCTTATGACTTGACTTCTGTGGCAATGAATTCCACAGATTCACCAATCTCTGGCTGAAGAAATTCCTTCTCATCTTCATCCGTATTTTCAAATCCCTTCACTGCCTCACTCCTCTCCAGCCCCACAAACACCTTCCAGATTCCTGTGGTCTTCGAATTCTGACCTTTGCACAAACAAATCAAGGTTGATACCCTCAGTGCAGTATCAAGAGAGCATCGCAGTGTTCATCTCCCTTAGTGTCCTGGGTAATAATTAACCTGCAATCAACATCACAATAAAAGATTATCTGGTCATTATTGCAGTCAATGGGACTTTGTCAGCGCACATTAACTGCTGCATTTCCTCCATTACAACAGTGATTACACTTTAAATAGTATTTCATTGGGTGTATAGTATTTGTCCCTGGGTGTATAGTATAGTCCTATAACACCGCACAATGGTTAGTGCTGCTGCCTCACAGCGCCAGAGACCCAGGTTCCATTCCTGGCTTGGGTCAGTGTCTGTGCGGAGTTTACACATTCTCCCCATGTCTGCGTGGGTTTCCTCCAGTTTCCTCCCACAGTCCAGAGATGGTTGGGTTAGGTGGATTGGCCATGCTAAATTGTTCCTTAGTATTATAGGGATCATCAGGGTAAATATATGGGGGTACGGGGATAGACCTGGATGGGATTATGGTTGGTACAGACTTGATGGGCTGAATGGCCTCCTTCTATACTGTAGGGATTCTACAATAGTGCTTTGAGATGTCCACTGACTGTGCAAAATGCTGTATAAAAGCAAGAATTTGTTTTCTTTTTCTCTTTTAACCATGATTTTAACTGCTTCTCCATTGGTGGCCGTGCCTCAGGCTGCCCAGGCTTGAACTTCTGGAATTCCTTCCCTGAACCATTCAGACTCTTTCTGTTCCTTTAAGGCGCTCATTAACAAAGCTTTTGGTCATCTGTCCAAATTCTTTATGTGGCTCAGTGTCAGATTTTGACCGATAACAAGGTTTAATATTAAAGTTTGAAAATCTCAGCAGGTTTGGCAGCATCTGCAAGGAGAGAAAAAAAAAGCCACTCGGCTTTGACAAAGGGTCACCTGGACTCAAAACGTTAGCTCTCTTCTCTCCTTACAGATGCTGCCAGACCTGCTGAGATTTTCCAGTGTTTTCTCTTTTGGTTACAGATTCCAGCATCTGCAGTAATTTGCTTTAACATTAAAAGTATGCTTACATTAACACTGCAATGAAGTTACTGTGAAAATCCCCTAGTTGCCACACTCTGGTGCCTGTTTGGGTACACTGTGGGAGAATTCAGCATGTCCAATGCTCCCTGACCAGCACGTCTTTCGAACTGTGGGGTGAAACTGGAGCACCCGGAGGAAACCCACGCAGACATGGGGAGAATGTGCAGACTCCGCACAGTCAGTGACCCCAAGCCATGAATTGAATCTGGGTTCCTGGCATTGTGAGGCAGCAGTGTTAACCACTGTACCACTGTGCCACCCCAAATACTATACACCCAATGAAATACTATTTAAAGTGTAATCACTGTTGTAATGGAGGAACTGCAGCAGTTAATGCGCACTGACAAAATCCCACTGACTGCAATAAAGACCAGATTATTTTTTATTGTGATGTTGATTGCAGGTTAATTATTACTCAGGACACTAAGGGAGAGGAACACTGCGATGCTCTCTTGATACTGGTATATGAGTTTGTTTTTAACCCTGTAGGGGCCAAATGGCCTCCTCCTGTGCTGCAGGGTTTCTATCACGGACCAGCCGTCCAGCCAACTGAGCTAACCGACTCCCCCATACACCAGTTGGAGAGGGATGAGGCAACTGCATCATAACCAGGTGCTCACACTTAATGTAAAATAAAAACAGAAAGTGCTGGAAAAGCTCAGGTCTGGCAGCATCTGCAGAGAGAGAAACAGAGCTAACGTTTCGAGTCCAAATTGACTCTTCCACAGAAATGCTCACCTCTGCCCTGAATAGCCAGTGCACGGATTAGTATTATTTGTCTGATTGAAAACTATCCTCCATTTTATACATGGATGCTGTGTGCTGGGGGGGGTGGAAGGGGCAGGGGTGGGGAGGTGAGGGGGAGAGGTGGGGTGAGGGGGCAGGGGGAGGGGTGGGGGAGGGGCGGGGGAGGGGTGGTTCTGTACCTGATTCTGCTCAAGCTGCATCAGGTGATCTCGTCATGGTAATCAGGCAAAGTGCCTCAGCAAGACCAGGAGCAGCTTCTCCCGGCACTGGAGAAACTCCTCGAGTTGAACCTGTCTGAAATGGAAACCAAAATGAGGAGAAGCCAGGTCTCTGCACTGCCAACTTTCATAGAAACACAGAATCCCTACAGTGCAGAAGGAGGCCATTCAGCCCATTGAGTCAGCACTGGCAACAATCCCACCCAGGCCCTATCCCCATAACCCCACATATTTACCCTGCTAATCCCTCTAACCTACTCATCCTGGGCAATTTAGCGTGGCCAATGCACCTAACCACCACGTCTTTCAGAGACTGTGGGAGGAAACTGGAGCACCCGGAGGAAACCCATGCAGACACGGGGAGAAAGTGCAAACTCCACACAGACAGTGACCCAAACTGGAAGTCGAACCTGGGTCCCCGGTGCTGTGAGGCAGCAGTGCCACCGTGCTGCCCATATCCACATTGCTTGTGATTCTCCAAAGAAATAAATTAGTCAAATGTGATTTTCCTTTCATAAAACCATGTTGACTCTGCCTGATTGCATCTAGATTTTCTAAGTGTCCCTCCTAAATAATCAATTCAACCCCCTTAATAACAGATTCATACAGTTCAGGCAGAACTCAAACCCGTAATCTTCCGATTACACTACAATTCCATGCCAAAGCTGGACTCTTTATCCATCAAATCAGTGGTGGGCATTCAGTGGTCCAGGGGACACATGTGGCCCATCTGGTTTCTGAGTGCCATCTGCAAGACATTTTGTTGACAGTTGCTGATTTCTGTCCGTTTTGTTTTTCTCCCCACCAGTTTGGCTGAAGTGATAGGTGCCTAAAACAAGGGCAAGTGAAGGGGCGGCATGGTGGGATAGCGATTAGCGCTGCTCCCTCACAGCGCCAGGGACCCAGTTCAATTTCAGCCTCGGGTGACTGTGTGGAGACTGCACCTTCTCCCCACGTCTGCGTGGGTTTCCTCCGGGCGCTCCAGTTTCCTCCCACAGTCCAAGGTTGTGCGGGTTAGGCCGTGCTGAATTGCCCTTTTAGTATCAGGGAGATTAGCAGGATAAATAGGTGAGGTTACATGCCACCAGGGGAGGCAATGGCCGAGTGGTATCATCGCCAAACTATTAATCAAGAAACTCAGTTAATGTTCTGGGGATCTGGGTTCGAATCCCATCGCGGCAGATGGTGGAATTTGAATTCAATATAAAAAAATCTGGAATTGACAATCTACTGACGACCATGAAACCATTGTCAATTGTCAGAAAAACCCCCCTGGTTCACTAATGTTCTTTAGGGAAGGAAATCTGCCATCCATATCTGGTCTGATCTACATGTGATTCCACACCCACGGCAATCTGGTTGACTCTCAACTGCCCTCTGAAATGGCGAGCAAGCCACTCAGCTCAGGGGCAACTAGGGATGGGCAATAAATACTGCCCAGCCACCAATGCCCATGTCCCACGAATGAATATAGAATCATTGAATCCCTACAGTGCAGAAGGAGGCCATTTGGCCCATCGAGTCTGCACCAACAACAGTCCCACCCAGGCCCCATCCCCACTTAGTTACCCTGCTAATCCTTCTAACCTATCACATCCCGGGACACTAAGGATTAATTTAGCATGTCCAATCAACCTAACCCGCACATCTTTGGACTGTGGGAGGAAACCGGAGCACCTGGAGGAAACCCACACAGATACGGGGAGAATGTGCAAACTCCACACAGACAGTAACCCAAGCTAGGAATGAAACCCGGGTCCCTGGCATTGTGAGGCAGCATTGCTAACCACTGTGCCGCCCATCATGTTAGGCCTGCACGTATTACATATGTGACTTTCGAAAGCAGGTGAGTTATAAAGGGATCATTAAGTGGCTAATTGATGAGGTTTCTTGCAACGTATCAGGAGATTATTTCCTGGAATATTTTTCCATGTGTTCGCAGAGTTAGTATGAGCACTTACTTTCCAGTTCTCACATCAGTGAATGCCATGTCTCCAGGAACTTGCATTCCCAATGTCAGCTGGGCCTGGAAACTGTTGGCCTTCAATCTGGCATCCACATCACTAAGGAAGCTGTTCCATTCCAGCTGAAATCACAGAGACATGACAGTTAGTGTGGCAGGAATGAAAAATCAACCTGTTCCTCCCACCCCAAGCCTAGCTCACCAATACAATTTTGTTAGAAACGGTTACAGAATGATCATAGAATCCCTACATGGCAGAAGGGGGCCATTTGGTCCATCTAGCCCATACCGTCCACAATCCCACCTAGGCTCTATACCTGTAACTCCACATATTTACCTTGCTAATCCTCTTGACACTAAGGGGCAATTTAACATGGTCAATCTACCTAACCTGCAGATGTTTGGACTGCAGGGGGAATGATGTAGATATGCCAGTGTTGGACTGGGGTAAACACAGTAAAAAGTCTGACAACACCAGGACCCGGAGGAAACTTACACAGACACAGGGAGAACGTGCAGACTCCACACAGACAGTGACCCAAAGCTGGGAATTGAACCCAGGTCTCTGGCACTGTGAGGCAGCAGTGCTAACCACTGTGTCACCGTTATAGATCATGGGCTACAATAAAATGCACAAATATCACTATCCCTACATTGCCACTGGATCAAACTCCTGGAACTTCTTGCCCGTTCCATCATCACAAGGGCAAGCAGATAACCACCAGCTACATGCTGGACAATAATGCCAATGTAAGAAGTCTCACAACACCGGATTAAAGTCCAGGATAAAGTCTCACAACACAAGAATACAGACAGATTTATCTGGAATCACAAGTTTTCAGAGCGCTGCTCCTTCATCAGTGAGTGGCCATGTCTCCACATCTTGCCAATGTTCCCATTGGTGGAAAAATGAAGAACAAGAGGGCACAGATTTTAAATGACTGGGACGTGAGGACAATCTTTGCCATGTAGAGAATGGTTGGGTTTTGGAATGAACTGCCTGAGAGAATGGTAGAGGCAGAATCATTCAAGACTTCCAAGAGGGAATTGGATTCTTATCTGTAAAGGAAGGACATGCAGGGTAACAGGGAGAAGGCGGGAGTATCACTGGGTACAATTATATAGGGCCTTGTTGAGGCCAGACCTAGAGTATTGTGTGCACTTTTGGGCTCCCCTTCTGAGGAATGATGTTTTGCTCTCAGGAGAGTGCAGCCAAAGTTTACCAGGCTGAATCCAGGGACAGTGGAACTGATGTATGAGGAGGGATTGACTAGGTTAGGATTGTTTTCATTGGAGTTCAGAAGAATGAGACAGGACTCTCAGGAGAGACTTATAAAATTCGAACAGGACTTTAGATGCGCGGAAGATGTTCCTGATGGTGGGGGAGTCCAGGACCAGGGGGTCACAGTCTGAGGATTTGGGGTAGACCATTTAGGACGGAGATACGGAGACATTTCTTCACCCAAAGAGTGATGAGCCTGTGGAATCCATTATCACAGGAAGCAGCTGATACTAAAACATTGAATGTATTCAAGAGGTGGCTGGATGTAGCACTTGGGGCGAATGTGATCAAAGGTTATGGGGAGAAAACAGGATTAGGCTGTTGAGTTGGATGATTAGCCATGATCTTGATGAATGGCAGAGCAGGCTTAAAGGGCTGTTTCTCCCGTTCCCATTTTCTGTTTCTATAAATTGTGCCCTGAAGGCCAGTCGAACCTAGTGTGCCAAATGGTCTCCTTCTGCATTGTAATCATTCTATGATTCATTCTAAACAACTTTACACAGTCGCATCCCAACGCTAAGCCTAAAGGGTATCAAGGTGTTAAGGTCTGGAAATAACTGGTATTATCTCAGGATGTATCCCCACCCCTTGGCACAGAGTCAGGCCGCATTTATACCGTAACACAGCAAGGGCAGTGCTGAGCTATAAAGACACACTTTGCAATCAAAACTGCCACAGTTGTAATGTGAATCTATTGTCAAGAGATTTGTTGGGATCGAGGCAAAACTCTGGAGACGGGGAAGGAAGTCTTAATCTAAACAGCTGTCAGGGGATCGGATGCAATGCTACTTTCACATCTCACCAGATGTTGGATAAGGGAAGTGAATGTACTATTGCCACATTTACGGATTACACAAAAATAGGTGGGAAGGCAAGTGGTGAGAATGACACTGAGGGTCCGATTTTACCATTAAATCGCACCTGTTTTTGGGTGCCAAAATTTGGTAAAGTCAAGCGTGAGGCGAGTAACGCGATCCACGCCCACCTCTGCGCCAGTTCACCCTTTACCAAGGCCCGAAAATAGCCACAATTGGGACCGCGTCTGAAACGGGCACATTTGCATGCATTTAAATTGACTTAATGGGCTGCACGTCCAAGCTTACCGACACTTTCCCCTTGACCACCACGTTCGCCCATCTAGATTCGGCGCGAAACAGACATGACCCGCAAAAATCTGATTCGGGCGCTCCAGCTTCTGAGGAGGTCAGTGCCAAGCGTCCGACGGCTCTCCGCTTGAGATCGGTGAGGGGGAGGTGGGTGAAATGGCTCTCCGACTCAGATTGGGGGAGGGGGTGGGGGTCAGATGGCTCCACTCAGGTCAATGAAGGGAGGGAGTCCGCTGCCACTCTGCCTCTGCTCAGCGAGGAAGGAGGAGGGGTCCACTGCCAATCTGCGTGTGATTAGTGGGGGGAAGAAGGGGACTCCGCTGCCTCTCTGTGTGTGATCGGTGAGGGGTGGGGGGAGGAGTGGGGGTTCTGCTGCCACTGTGTGTGTGATCGGTGTGTGTGTGTGTGTGTGTGTGTGTGTGTGTGTGGGGGGGGGGGGGGGGGAGGGGTAAGTTCAGTGCCACCCCGCGTGTGATCATTGGAGGGAAAGGGGGTGGGTCCACTACCACTCTGCGTGTGATCGGTGTTGGGGGGGGGGGGGGGGGGGGTAGCGGGGAGCGGGGTCCAGTGCCACTCTGCTTGTGATCAATGGAGGGAAGGGGGGTCCACTGCCACTGTGTGTGTGATCAGTGCGGGGGGCGGGGGGTTCTGCTGCCACTCTGCGTGTGATCAGTGGGGGAGGGAGAGGGAGGTGAAGGGGTCATTAATGTTGTCGGGGTGGGACAATGTGTGTAGGTGCCAGGGGGAGGCATTATCCAGCCCGGGAGTGATGTGGCAGGGGATCTTTCATTTTTCTGCACATGCGCAGTTGGAAGTGCCGATCGCAGCTGCAGGGTGTCGGGCACGTTAAGCCCTGCCCACAGGCTTGTGCAGCGCAATTCGGAAGCGCTGCCATTTTTTCAGGTCAGAGTATGTATGGGGGCACCTGAGAACAGGTCTAAAAGTTGAATCTGAAACACTCCCGGTTTCAAGTCTGCCCAGCACCAAGAATGAAAAATGGTAAAATAGGGCCCAAAGAGTCCATAAAGGGATATAGACAGGTTAGGTGGATGGGAAAAAACTTGGCAGATGGAATATAACTTCGGAACATGTGGAGTTATACAGTTTGGTGGGAAGAATAAAGAAGCCGAATATTAAATGGAAAAAGACTGCAGAAAGCTGCTGGAGGGATTTGGAGGTCCTCGTGAATTGATCACAAAAAGCTAGCTTGCAAGGTCAACAGGTAATATTGCCATTTCTTTCAAAGGAAATGGAATATAAAAATAGGAAAGTCTTGCTAAAACTATACAACTATATTTAGATCACAGTTGAAATACTATGAACAGTGTTGGTTCCCTTATCTAAGGAAAGATATATTAGAGGCAGTCCAGAGACTGTTCACTAGATTGATCCCAGGTATGGAGAGATTTTCTTATGGAGAAGAGATTGAGACTATGCTCATTAGAGTTTAGAAGAATGAGAAGTAACCTTATTGAGACAGGTAGGATTCCCAGAGAGCTTGACAAGATAGATGCTGAGAGGTTGTTTCCTTTCGTGAGAGAGTCTAGGACCAATGGACATAACCTCAGAGTAAGAGGTCACCCATTTAAGCACAGATGAGGAGGAATTTCTTCCCTCAGGGAGTAGTGAACCTGTGAAATTCTTTACCACAGAGGGTAGTAGAGGCCAGGTTCAAAGCTGAGATGGACAAATTTTTAATCAGTAAGGGAATCGAGGGGATAAGGCAGGAAAGGGGAGTTAGGGATAATCATATCAGATCAGTCATGATCTTGTTGAATGGTGGAGCAGACTCAATGGGCTGAATGGCCTCCAATAGACTACATCTTCTGGTCTATTGTTATCCTCCACTGGAGTCAATATCAGAAGGGGAACAAATTCAGCATTTCACCATATCCCACGGGATTCACACTCAATGGCTTTGGTTAGAATTGCCTGTGATATTGTGAAACAGCCATGGTGAGGTGGTTATATAGAAGAGGTGGTTATACAGAACAGGCGGCAGTGCACATAATCATTACCTTGACGGTCACCACGTGTGTCAATATACATTTTAAAATCCATTACCTCAAACTGCATCAAATCTTCCACCCGATCCCGCACAGAAGCAGAGCTGCCATATATAAAACATATAGTTAGTGCCCAACATATCACTACATTCTTTTTCTTATTCATTTATGGGAAATAGGCGTCGCTGGCTAGGCCAGCATTTATTACCCATCCCGAGTTGCACTTTAAGAGCTGCCTTCTTGAACTGCTACAGTCCATGTGCTATGGGTTGACCCACAACACCATTAGGGAGGGAATTCTAGGATTTTGACCCAGCGACTTCAAAGGAACAGCGATGTATTTCCAAGTCAGGTGGTGAGTGGCTTGGACGGGAACTTGTAGGTGGTGGTATCTGCTGCCCTTGTCCTCCTAGATGGAAGTGGTCGAGAGTTTGGAAGGTGCTAAGGATCTTTGGTGAGTTGCTGCAATGGATCTTGTAGATAGTAACGGCAGTCTGCACTGAGCGTTGGTAGTGGAGGGAATGGACGTTTGTAGATCTGGTGCCAACCAAGCAGGCTGTTTTGTCCTGGACGATATCAAACTTCTTGAGTGTTGTTAGAGCCGCACCCATTCAGGCAAGTGGGGAGTATACCATCACACTCCTGATTGTGCCTTGTAGATGATGGATAGGCTTTGGGGAGTCAGGAGGTGAGTTACTCGCTGCAGTATTCCTAGCCTCTGACCTGCTCTGGTAGCCACTGTGTTTATGTGGCGAGTCCAGTTGAGTTTCTGGTCAATGGTAACCCCCCCAGGCACATCAATTAAGCTTTACCCTCCACCTCATCACCCTACATAGCTTGCATTCCTTTGACTATAGAAGATTAAGGTGTTAAGATGATTAGAGATGCTAACGGCAGCTAGAGATAAACTATTTCCTCCTGTAGGAGAGACCACAACAAGGGGACTTTAATCTTAAAATGAGAGCTAGGCTACTCAAGAGTTGCTGTCAGGAAGTACTCATTCAGAGAAAAGGTGGTAGGAATTTGGAAATGGGTTATGGAACTCAAGTAGATGGAGTTCAGATATAGATCAATCACTGAATGGTGGAACAATCTTGAAGGGCTGAATGGCTTCCCCTGCTTCTGCTGGTTATTCCACTTGTTAAAGAAGCAACACAAATTTCAAACTCTCATGTCCTGAATACTCACTGGTAAAAGGTCTTCCACAAGTCTTCAGCATCACTTCTCTTCTGCACATGCAAGCTTCAGTGAGGAGGAAAAACACTCTTCAGTTATCTTCTAAAGACAAATTTGGCATGTCAGCTACGACTTTCACCAATTTTTACAGATGCACCATAGAAAGCATTCTTTCTGGCTATATCACAGCTTGGTATGGCTCCTGCTCTGCCCATGTCCAAAGAAAAACTACAAAGGGTCATGAATGAAGCCCAGTCCATCACTCAAACCAGCCTCCCATCCATTAATTTTGTCTACACTTCCTGCTGCCTCAGAAAAGCAGCCAGCATAATTAAGGATCCCACGCACCCCGGACATTCTCTCTTCCGCCTTCTTCTAACAAGAAAAAGGTACAAAAGTCTGAGGTCACGTACCAACCGACTCAGGAACAGCTTCCTCCCTGCTGCTGTCAGACTTTTGAAATGACCTACTCGCATTGAGTTGATCTTTCTCTACACCCTAGCTATGACAGTAACACTACATTCTGCACTCTCTCCTTTCCTTCTCTATGAATGGTATGTTTGGTCTGTATAGCATGCAAGAAACAATACTTTTCATTGTATACTAATGCACATGACAATCAGAGGTTTGTTTTTTTTAGAGATTTGCTGAGATTTTTAACTTGCTCCTGATTGTTTCCCCTCGATTCCATGTGTACATTATTCAGCGTGTTGGCAAAACTGCAATATGTCTCATATTCAATGTTAACTCCATTTGTCTCCCCACAGATGTTGCCAGATCTGCTGAGTATTTCTGGCATTTTCTGTTTTTACTTGTAACTGACATGGCTTGACAAAATGACCACACCACATTGTTTGGAGATGTGTCAGTCCTGGCTTCAGAAGGTTATTGGTTCAAGTCCCCTCTATAGAGACATCAACATATCATCCAGGCTTTTTTTAAAATTCAGTTATTGGACATTGGTATCACTGGCTGGCCAGCATTTATTGCCCATCCCTAGTTGTCTGAGGGCAGTTAAGAGTCAATGGCATTGCTGTGGTTCTGGAGTCACATGTAGGCCAGACCAGGTAAGGAGGGCAGATTTCCTTCCCTAAAGGACACTAGTGAACCAGATGGATTTTTCTGACAATTGGCAATGGTTTCATGGTCATCAATAGATTCTTAATTCCAGGTTTTTTTTTATTGAATTCAAATTCCACCACCTGCTGTGGCGGAATTCAAACCCAGGTCCCCAGAACATTAGCTGAGTTTCTGGATTAACAATATAGCAATAATACCACTAGGCCATTGCCTCCCCTCCCCAGGGAGGAGCTCCGCACTGTCAGATGCGCCATCTTTCATTTCCATGGCAATATTCTGAGACGAGCAGGGAACCTCTCTCTGGCATTTTGGCCAATATTTATTCTTCAATTAACATCAGCAATGTGATCCGTGTCTTTGGGATCTTGCTGTTTGCAAATTGGCAGTAGTTTTTCGTATATTACAATAGAATAATTTAGTTGATTGCAATGCATTTTGGGGCATGCTAGGATCATGCAAGGTGCCAGATAAATACAAGCTATTTCTTCATGTTGCTGAGCGTATGCAGAAAATCACCAAACACATGAGAGGTTTACATCCGTTACTTACCTGTTGAGAAAATTTGCATACAAGTGAATCATTCTACCCAGCCGACCTATCTTCTGGGAAACAAACTCTTGCAACATTTCTGGAAGAGAAAACACACAAGAGGCATGGAATTGGATAAGTTCAGGGCAACATAGGATGCTGAAGATGGACTGAGTGGGATTAAGAAGATGCATTGTTGCCACAGGGCACAGCAAGACAGATGAGGAAAGTTTACTCTGACTGCAATGAAGTAATTCCAAAATCTGAGAAACACTCAAGCCTTCATCTTAAGAAGTGAAATCAGCAGAAATGGAGTTACTGATGTGCACCATCTTGGGATTGTCTCCCCACCCCCAACTCCCCTCCCCAATCACCAAACCCAATGTTCTAACAGTCAGACTCTCCATTCTGTAAGGAGATTGCAATCTGATGATCCCCATCAACCCAACCACTGAACCCCGTGTTCCAACACTCAGACTCCACTGCTGTGTGCATTGATGGTTCAGTGTAGAATTCTCGCCTGGGCATCACAGTGGCACAGTGGTTAGCACTGCTGGCTCACAGCGCCAGGGACCCAGGTTCGACTCCTGGCTTTTGGGTCACTGTCTGTGCGGAGTCTGCACATTCTCCCCGCGTCTGCGTGGGTTTCCTCCGGGTGCTCCGGTTCCCTCTCACAGTCAGAAAGACGTGCTGGTTAGGTGGATTGGCCGTGCTAAATTCTCCCTCAATGTACCTGAATGGGGGCGCTGTTGTGGGGACTTTCACAGTGACTTCATTGCAGTGTTAATGTAGGCCAACTTGTGATACTAATAAACTGTAAAAAAAACTTTAGCCATTCAATTCTCCCTGTATTATAAGGCGCTGGTGGGGATGGCGTTGGGACCAATGGATTGGAAGAGATGAGGAGAGAGGAACCTCAGGCCTCTCCATTTTCTGATGTTGTTCCAGCCCTGCCCTCCCTTCCTCTCCCCAGACGCTTCACAACAGCCTGGAGCAGAGTCAGGGGCTTGGGGTTAATGCAGCACTGTGGCTGCACAGTCTGCCTTGTCCCCGTGTAACCTCCCCGGGCCAGCCCTGAACCCGGGAACTCTTCACCTCCGTGGCTCTCCGCCTTGGCCGCCGCCAGGATCTCGGAGCCTGCCTCCGACAGCTCGCCCAGCGCCCCCAGCAGCTCCGCTTCCCCGGGTCCCTCCATCGCCGGCGCTGCCTCAGGCTGCACTTCCGCACTGGCCCGGGGGCGGCAGGAGGAGCAGCCCCGAGGGGGAGGCAACATTGTGTGCATTGGTTACAGTCAATCTGTGACTCTTTCCACGCCCCACTGCCTCTCTGCTCATGCCCTGCAGGCACTCTTATTAGGTTCAGCAAGTAGGCTTACATTAACACTGCAATGAAAATACCTAGGCTGGAATTTTACCCATGATGTGGGTATGCCGGCGTTAGACTGGCGTAAACACAGTAAAAAGTCTGACAACACCAGGTTTTAGTCCAACCTATTTATTTGATAATATACTCACAAGCTTTCGAGGGACACCCTCTTCGTCAGGTGAACCTGACGAAGAGGGTGTCCCTCGAAAGCTTGTGAGTATATTATCAAATAAATAGGTTGGACTAAAACCTGGTGTTGTCAGACTTTTTACTGGAATTTTACCGCCATGGGAATCAGAGGTGTTGACCTCCGGTGGGATTTTACGATCTCGGGACAAGCAACACTGTAAGTTCTCGCCAGGGGTCTTTCTTTTGACGTTTAGACCGTAAGATAAAGGAGCAGAATTAGGCCATTTGGCCCATTGAGTCTGCTCCAGTATTGGGTCAGGGCTGATGAATTTCTCAACCCCATTCATAGAATCCAGACAGTGCCGAAAGAGGCCATTCAGCCCATCAAGCCTGCACTAACCACAATTCCATCCAAGCCTTATCCCTATAGCCCCATATATTTACCCTGCTAATCCTCCTAACGCTGAGGGGGAATTCATGGCCAATCCACTTAACTCGCACATCTTTGGACTGTGGGAGGAAACTGGAGCACCTGGAGGAAACCCATGTAGACACAGGGAGAACATGCAAACTCCACACAGACAGTCACCCGCTTTCTCACCATAACCTTTGATCCCCTTACCAATCAAGAACCTGTCTATATCTGTCTTAAATACACTCAATTACCCGGCCTCCACAGCCTTCCGTGGCAAAGAATTCCACAGATTCACCACCCTCTGGCTGAAGATGTTCCCCCTCATCTTGGGTCTAAAGGGTTGTTCCTTTACTCTGAGGCTGTGCCCTCAGATCCTAGTCTCTCCTACTAATGGAAACATCTTCCCCACATCCATTCTATCCAGGCCTTTCAGGATTCTGTATGTTTCAATGAGATTCCCCCCTCATCCTTCTAAACTCCATCGAGTACAGACCCAGAGTCCTCAAACCCTCCTCATATATCAAGCTTTTCACTCCCAGGATCATTCTCGTGAAACTCCTCTGGACTCTCTCCACAGCCAACACATCCTTCCTTAGATACAGGGCCCAAAATATGCTCCCAATATCCCACATGTGGTCGTTTGTTTGTTTCACTCATAATTTTTATTAATTTTTATTCCCTTCCCCTTTTCTTTAAATTTGTCCCTTTTCCTTCCATCAATTTCTTCAGTGTTAATAATGGTGGTTTTCATTTCAAGATTTCACCTGTTGTTCAAGTCACGAGTAAACACCAGCATATACTTAAAGAACAACACAGCCAAAAGTCAGGAAAAAGCTAGGATTTGATATTGAGGCCAAGGATTATTTTGGAGGGGTTGTTATAACCCCGAGTACTTGCACGGGGAATCACTGATTGACCTCCCTGTCAGACTCATTGAATACAAGCTCCCTAGGGACTGATAATTAACTCACCAGGTGGAGCTGGTATACCAAGCTCTGTAAAAAACAGGCCCCTGAGTGGGTCCATTATTCCATTGTCCTGGTTGGGACGTGCGAAAGATGTGCTGGTTAGGTGCATTGGCCATCCTAAATTCTCCCTCAGTGTACCTGAACAGGCACCAGAAATTGGCAACTAGGGGATTTTCACTGTAACTTCATTGCAGTGTTAATGTAAGCCTACTTGTGAAACAATGGAGCGGTTTGAAAACAAGGATAAAAATTGTAAAACAGAGCCATTGCCATATCAGAGGTCAGTGTAAGTCAGTAAGCGCTGTTCTTGATGCAGGTTATGAAAAGGGCAACAAGGTTTTGGATAAACTTAGATTTGTGTAGGGTGGGCCAGGGGTCTATTAGAATAGTCTAGCTTAGAGACAGCACAGCAATGTGGTTGACTCTCAACTACATTCCAAGGGCAATTAGGGATGGGCAATAATGCCGGCCAGCCAGCGATGCTCATGTCCCACAAACAAATAAAAAGTCAACTGTGATTTAATTAAGATCTACTTTGGCAAAGGTGCAAGGAGGGGTTCAAACACAGAGATCTGCCATGGATTTAGTGGGGGAAGACAGTATTTTCAATGACTTTGGAGATGAAGGTTGGAGATGGGATAATGTTTTGCAAGGGTGATGGGGTCAAGGTTGCTTCTTTGAGCAGAGGGTTGATGGTGATAGAGTTAAAGGAGAGAAGGACTTCACCTAAAGAAAGAGAATCATTAAGAATATTGTCTAATGTGGACACCTGGAAGGGAAGTTGGGTGGCCAGCAGTTTAGTGGAAATCGGATCAAGGGTGCAAGACATGGGTCTCAAGGACAAGGTGAGGGCATGAGGAGAGATAGGAAAGAAACTACAGAAAAATACAAGTTCATGGCTATTGGTGAGAGGTATTTTATAGAAAGAAGTGGCAGAGGCAGCACAGTGACACAGTGATTAGCACTGCTGTCTCACCATGCCAGGGAACGGGGTTCGATTCCTGGCTTCGGATCACTATCTGCGTGGAGTTTGCACATTCTCCCCGTGTCTGCATGGATTTCCTCCAGGTGCTCCAGTTTCCTCCCCAGTGAGGAAGTCAAAAACATGTGCTGGTTAGATGCATTGGTCATGCTAAATTCTCCCTCAGTGTACCCAAACAGGCACGGGAACATGGCAACTAGGGGATTCTTACAGTAACTTCATTGCAGTGTTAATGTAAACCTATTTGTGACCAAGTAAAGTTGAGAAGCAAAGTGTGATCTGCTGCGAGTTTTGCCCGAGTCGTGGTTAGCATGGAAACTGGGGGCGGGGGACCCAGGTCATGTGCTATTGAAAATACACCCATTCAGTCTGACGCTTCAAAACAAAGGCAGAATCAAATGCTGTTATTGCACTTTCTATTTCATAGACTTTTGACACTCTCTTTCCCTGTTCAGACACATAACAACAGTTGCTGTGGTCTGCAGGGAGAGCAGGTTTCTCAGTTAATTATCAGACAGAATGTCAGGAAAGAGAAGGAATCAATCCAAGGCATTAGATTTGCCCTGCCAAGGCTGGGGAAGAAATCACCAGAGTGACTCTTACTCTCAGAGGTCTGGAGAAGACCTGTTATGGTCGCTGGGCATTATGACTTGACCTCTTTTAAAGTCAAACCAAATAAACAAACTCGAGTTAAATCAGGACAAAGTAAAAGGGGCAGCTCCCCAAAGGGAAGGGGAAACAGCCCGAACAAAATCAAAGTGCAAAGGAAACGTGAAAACGAAACAGGAGAGACACGAACCCATTTTAAGGTGAAAGTGATTATTTCCCAAAAAGATTGCAATTCTGTGGAAAACTGGCTCTAGAGTATGTATGGGATTATTGGTCATGATAAGACATTAATATCCTTTATGTAGTTTAGAGTATTAACAGCACACCAACATGTCACTTTTAGTTTGTTAATTGTAAAAACCTTAAAGTTTGAAACCTTGTGTGATCCCTTTAAGTTGGCTCTGGGAAGTCAAACCTCATGTTTAAAGTATTTGTTTCTACATAAATTAGACGACCTGTGGCTCCTCACGTTTCCTTAAAGCTGAAAACAGATCAAAACAATCCAATCATTAGATACCAAAATGTTCAGTCTGGATGCCAGCAAATGGACAGATATATTTTATTTTTAACTGGACATCTTTAATTTTAACATGGACTAGTGTAAATCCAGGAATAACATGTAACCCTTCTGAGAGTCTCAACAAAAAAAAAACTTCATTTATATTGCATTTTTGACATAGTTAAAATCCTCCAAGGTGTTTCCCAGGGGAATTATCATTTGGCATGAGTATTAGAAGAGACGATCAAAAACTTGGCTTAAGGCACATCTTTAAGGAGAGGTAGAGCATTTTGCTTTGATGGAACTGGATTTTTGCCACAACTTTTCACAAACCTTTTGCAAGTGGATGATTGTGATCCAGTAGATCTGCATCAATATGCTAACTGAACACAACAGATCTCAAAAAACACCACAGGTATTTAGTCTAAGGACAATAATATGCATCTATAGTCAGCATATCTAAAAATAAATACCGTATGCAGTAGCTCAACTCTTTCATGCCATCACATCTCATGAAGACAGCCAGCACAGTGTTTAGCACTGCTGCCTCACAGCGCCAGGGACCCGGTTCGATTCCCAGCTTGGGTCACTATCTGTGTAGAGTCTGCACGTTCTCCCCTTGTCTGTGTGGGTTTCCTCCTACAGTCCGAAAGACGTGCTGGTTAGGTGGATTGGTTATGCTAACTTCTCCCTCACTGTAACCGAGCAGGTGCCAGAGTGGCGATGAGGGGATTTTAACAGTAACTTCATTGCGATGTTAATGTAAGCCTACTTGTGACACTAATAAATAAATTTAAGAAGCTAGTGCCTATTCTAATGGGCTGCAAATTGACATTCAACTGCCAGAACTAACAGATTAAACATATGGGAGTAGTTAGAACATGCAATTCTCTGGCACAAATTCTTTCATAAGGGGACTAGTTGCTTGGAAATGCAGGACTGAGAGATTAGAATAAGTTGTTTATGTGGAGAGTAATATCAATGCAGAGGATAAAGGCCAGTTTGTGTTCAACATTCCAGTTTTCCATGAAACTAAGGCCTCCACTTGTTTTAATTTTCCTGAAAGAGGTTTATTTTCCCAGGACTCAAAGACAACTGTCAGCTTTTTTAAAAAAAAGGTACAATTATTCTCGAAACAAAACCTTTTAGGAAAGAAAATGCCTCTGGTCTTGAATTTTGAATGCAAAAACAATCCATCTGTCCTGCAATCTGATCGCTAGTAAAGATTTTCCCTACATGTTCAATTTGTTTTATACAAAGGTTTGGATTAAAGCCAACACCATTATTGCCACAAAGTGTTTTTACTAGTGGAATACAACAGGACAAAAACAATTAGTCTGTACAGGGCAGATGATATTGAAAATTAGCTCACAACTAATAGAGAATATTAATTTCCGTGCCATATATGAAATAAGGCAGCGAGTTCATGATGAGTCCGACGTATCTATGCAGCATTAGTGTTAAAGCAATGAATGTACAAAAAAGCGTGTGGCTGCACGGGGAATGTCTGCAATAATTGATTCATCCACAAAATGCATCTGAAGTTTACACAAAGGAGTTGGTGCTTTCTGGGTTGACACGAATGATCCGAGATCCGTTGCGGAGCTCCTGGAGCTGTTTGGCTGGTGTCCCCACTCCCTCCTCAAAACGTCTTTCCACCACGGGGAGGACGGTCTCATACAGGAAGGAAACATTCTCGCGAATGAAGATTTTCTTCTCCGGATCCTGCTCGCAGCGCAGGCTGTAGTCAACGTGCTGCACAGCCACCAGGATGATCTCGCGTAGGCTTTCCAGAAGGACCATGTGGAGCTCGGGGAAGTACAGCTTCAGCCCTTCCTCTAAGAAAGCCATCAGCTGCTTTGTGAAAGCCACGATGGTGTAGCTGAGATTGACCCAGCAATCATCACCAGTGTACTGATCAAAATTGGTGATGCCACTGGCCTTCATCTCTTCTTTCAACTTTGCCAGGGCCTCAGGTGTCATCAGGTTCATTCTTCTCCACATCTCCTCTGAGTTGCGGTGCTTGGTGGCCTCCATGATGATGCCCTTGTAGCTGTGGAGGGCAGCCTTGATGTCCTTGACCAGCAGAGCCTGGAGAGTGAAGGTGAGGTCCAGGCCGATCTCACTGAGCTTGCTGCAGTGCTCCTTGGCCACCTCCACACACTCGGCTGTGGTGGACAGGCTCTCCTTGCTGTCAAACACCTGCTTGCTGAAAGCATCCACAAAGAGCCGGGTGGCCGAGCGTGACCACACCACAAAGGCTGAGTAACAGCCACTGTCACCAGCAAAGTCCATTTCAAACTCCTTGGCTGTGTCCAGCAGGCCAGTGAAGAAAATGTTGCAGAGCTTGTGGATGTATAGCAAGGTGGCACCCTCAATGCGCAGCTGCCGGATGGCTGTCTGCACAGCAGCTGCCCGGTTTTTCAGGAATAGCTCACAGGCCTTGGTCGACTGGCCCAGTCGGATTAGCTGTGAGACAGCGCGTCGGGTGGCCCGTGGACCTCCTCGCAGTGAGCGCCCAGGCGACAGCTCATACACCAACACATCAGTCAGTCGGCGAACCCGCTGATCCACACGACTCCGTAGCTGACGCACGCCAGGCTGGCCTGCAGCTCCACTCAGGTACTCGGACAGCTTGTCTAGCAGATCGACAGCCCCCTCAAAGTCCCGCTGAGCAATGCAGACGTCCAGGTCCTCAGGCAGCTCCTGAATCCATTCCAAGCTCAGGTCCACCAATTCCATAGCTGGGTCGGGTTCTTCCTCAAACGGGTTAGTCTTAGGCGAGAGAGGCCTCTGTTGCTTCTCTTCCTCCGCCAACAGCACCCGGGCTTTGGCTTCCTCTTTCTCCACCTCCAGGCGCTCAGTCAGCACCTTGTTCTTCTTGGTCTGGTCGAGAATCTCCAGCCACTCCTTCTTGACCTTGGCGTTCTCAGCCTGGAAGACCCGTGTGTCAGGGAACATGAGGATCTTGAACATGTCACGCATAGGCCCGTTGTCCTTGACATTGACCACAGCGAAGCTGTCCAGTGGGTACAGGGCATCATAGCGGTAGCGCACAGCCCCACGGCGGCTGGGCAGCCAGGAGGCCACCAGCAGGCAGTCGTTCATGAGAAAGGTGTGGACCCGCTGCACCTGGGCAGCGCTCTCGGCATCGCACTCCAGCAGGTCGCCATTGTAGACCAGGTAGCGGCCCGGGGCCTGCAGGATGTCCTGGCAGCCCTCCACCTTCTCCAGCAAGGTGGTGAGGGTGCGCTGCTTGTGCTCCTCGGCCTCCCGGGGCAGGATGAGGAAGGCCTCGGAGGAGGAGGTGGAGGAGGAGGTGACCGAGGAGGAAGAGGCCCCCCCGCCGCTGCCCAGAGGCGGCTGCAGCTGGCGGAGGCCCTGCTGCTGCTCCTTGTCGGCCGCCAGCAGCATCTGGGTGAGGCCGTCCATGATGCCCTTCTGCTCGGTGAGGATGTGGCTGAGCTGGTACATCTCACTCTCCAGGTAGGAGATCTCCCGGGCCGTCTCGATGAACTGCCGGTAGTTCTTGTAGACATTCTTCTTTAGGTTCTGCGCCGTCTCGTCCGCCAGGCTCTGGATCTTGTGCCGGTGCTCCTGCAGGTCCCGGTCGCCGTCCGACTGCTGCGACAGCTGCTTGACATACTGGGCCGGCTCGAAGCGGGGGGCCTCCAGCTGGCGCCGGAGCCGGGAGGCCACATCCGCCGCCATCTTCACCCGGGGCCGGGAAGGGTTAATCAGGCCGCGGCCGAACCTTTCGCTCACTCTCACTTCCCCAGGCCCCACTTCACCAACTGACAGCCAGGCCTCGGGCCGCCCCTCCCGCGGCCTCCGATTGGCTGGCCGCGCCCGGAAAGCCGCCCTCCGATTGGCTGGCCGCGCCCGGAAAACCGCTCCCTGATTGGCTATCAGCGCGCAGCGCCAGCCGTGGCTTTCCATTGGTCAGTTCAACCTGCTATCTGCCTTCCCATTGGTCGGATGGTTCCATGGCCCGCCCGATTGGTCGGACGGCCCAGGGGCCTGATTGGTTACTAACCTCCATTGTGGCTTTCGATTGGTCGCTGCAGAACGGTTTCCTGTTCACCCATTGTTCGGGCTCTATCATGTGATTGGCCGGGAGCAGGGAGGCCGGGGAGGGAAGCTGCGCTGCGCATGCTTGTTAGTGCAAGGGAGGCTGTAGTGCGCATGTCTGTTAGTGTGGACGGAGCTGGCCTAATGGAGGAGGAGGATTTGCTGCTGGCGCTGCAGCTGCAGGCGGCCTGGGAGGAGGAGGCGGGTGGCGCTACCGGCCTCGCTCCGGCCCGGCCGCCGGCTCCCGCCTCGGTGGTGGATGAAGAGTGGGAGCTAATCGACCCAAACCCCGACCTGCACGGCCTCTTCCTGCAGTTTAACGAGCTGTATTTCTGGGGCCGCTTGGCCGGAGTCGAGGTTCGCTGGAGCCCGCGGATGACGCTGTGAGTAACGGCCCGGGGCTGCAGGCTGCTCCGCTGTCACTGCCGGGCCAGCCGGGGGCGGGGAGGCAGAGAGCTTCAGCGGGGATGGGCTCCCCGCTCGGCCTCGGCCCACTCATTCCAAATCCCCCCATTCTCTCCCCACAAACTCTTCCATTTTAACATAGGCCAAAGGAGCCTTTTATTTAATGTTTATTCTATAAGATTGTGCTGCAGACAGTGCTGCACTCCCTCAGTGCCCCATTGCAAATGTGCTCAAATCTATAATATAGTTTAAACTTTATTAACTAATGTCACAAGTAGGCTTACGTTAACGCTGCAATGAAGTTACTGGGAAAATCCCCTGGTTGCCACACTCTGGTGCCTGTTCGGGTACACTGAGGGAGAATTTAGCGTGGTCAGTGCATCTAACTAGCACGTCTTTCAGACTGTGGGAAGAAACCGACACAGAACTGGGAGAACGTACGGACTCCGCACAGTGACCCAAGCCAGGAACTGAACCTGGGTCCCTGGTGTTGTGAGGCGGTAGCCGTGATGTGGAAATGCCGGTGTTGGACTGGGGTAAACACAGCAAGAAGTGGGATCTTGATGTCTGTGTCAATATATACTGAGACGACAGTGCTAATCACTGTGCATACATGCTCAAACTGCAATATTCCTGCAATATTGGGGGTGAGAGCATTATAGAGTGAATCAGGAAGTGGTGCCCTGATGCCTTTTAGCTATTTCTGTGGGGAAAATAATTCTGTTTTAGTTGAAGTTGGAAATTTTGACTCTTTCACCAATTACTTTGTTTTTGTCTTTCACTAAAATGTGTTTGCTGACTTAGAATTATAGAGCAGTACAGCACGGAAACAGGCCCTTCAACCCAACTGGTCCATGCTGACCTTAAAGCTCTCCCAGCTAGTACCAATTGCCTGCATTTGGCCCATATCCTTCTAACCTTTTCTCATTCATATACTTATCAAAAATGTTTTTTAAATGTTGTTATTGAATCTGCCTCAACCACTTTCTCTGGCAGTTCGTTCCATACACGCATCATCCTCTGTGTGAAGAAGTTGCCCCTCAGGTTGCTTTTAAATCTTCCCCTCTCATTTTCAATTCCCCCACCCTGGAAAAAGGACTGAGTTCATCCTATCAATGACCCTCATGATTTTATACACCTCAATAAGATCACCCCTCATTCTCCTACATTCCAAGGAATAAAGTCCCAGCCTGGCCAACTGCTCAGGCTCACTAGTCTTGGCACCATCGTCATAAATCTTCTCTGCACTTTTTCCAGTTTATCAATGTTTTTACTACAACAGTGTGACCAAATTATACAATACTCTCAAATGAGGCCTCGCCAATGACTTAAACAACTGTAACATGATGTCCCAACTCCTATACCTAATGTCTTGACTGATAAATGCCTTGACTTAGCTGCACGGGAGGCCATGCTAAAAATTGTTTTGCCCGTTGACTGTTTTTTACTAATATCTTCAGTGCTGCATTAATTAGTGCTGGCCCATTGTGGATTTGTTGCAGTTGTGCGGGGGTGTGCTCGTATGAGGGGCAAGGAGGCTTGTGCTCCATACGCATCAGTGAACCTCTATTGAAGCTGCGACCCAGGCGAGACTTGGTTGAGGTATGTGTTGAGCAGCATACAGTACCATATTTTCTAATGTTTCGCTGCTGGTTGGTAAGGGTGAACTGACTTCGATTCCAGCACGGTCTGGACTCTCTCTGTTCGGGCATTAAATACGTTTGAACCATTTCTGTGGCTGTGGGCCTGCTGTAAAAAGAACACAAGTGAGACATTCAGCCTCTCAAATGTTCAGTTCGATAGTAGTTGTTTGATGATTTAATCCTTTCAGTCTAGGTACCGTTGTGGTGATTCTGTGCCTTATTGTTCCTAAATGGGGACTTTGTGGTGTAAGGCTATTTGAGAATCAAGGTCCACTTCTGATGCTGATGGGAATAACGGAGGGTGGAAAGTGCATTAAACTTCACAGTTTCATCTGGTTCATTAATGTCCTTTAGGGAAGGAAGCCTGCCATCCTGGAGTCACTGGTCTGGCCTACATGTGACTCCAGGGCCACAGCAATGTGGGTGACTGTCAACTGCCCTTGGGTAACTAGGGATGGGCAATAAATGCTGGCCAGCCAGTGATGGCCATGTCCTGCAAATGATTAAAACAAAAGTACTTTGAGTTCAAAGCTGCCCTCAAATTTTAAATCAATAGAAGGATAAATTCTCAAATCCAATTCCAGACTTGAGAAAATGGGATGCATCCAAACCATATTCATGCATGACTGGGATGGTTTATTTCTGTAACACAACTCATGCTTATGTCCCATTAATGGATAAATAATTTGGTTCACCATGCAACACTGGGGGACATTTAGAGAGAGTTTTGCAAGTGCTTTATAAATGCAGTTCTTTTTATGTACATCCCTGTAGCTGTTTGAACCAAACTGAATTCCTAGGCCAATTCTACGTCTTGCCACCTTCAGGGGCTATTTATTAACTTGTGCTAGCAGCAGCGCAGAGTACATCATGTCCTGCTGGAATGTTTGATTTCTGTCTAACTTCAGTCTGTAACCTTCATCGCTGTTCCTGGACATTTATTTGTTCAAGGTAGGTGTTTTGAATTAAGTATGTGTGAAAATACAAAAGGATGGTGAGTGGGGAAGGGCAACGAATTTGTGTGTTGAGTGGTGCCAGGTGAGAGGGAAAGAGATGGTAGGGAACCAGTTGTTGGTGTGTTTCCTGTTTGCATGTTGGGGCATAATGGTAATGTCAGTGATCTAGTAATCCAGAGGTCCAGCCTAATGCTCTGGGACACAGGTTCAAATCCTACCACAGCAGCTGGTGGAATTTAAATTCAAAATACATCTGGAGTTAAAAGTAATAGTGACCATGAAACCATTGTTGATTATCCTGCAAACCCCTCTGGTTCACTAATGTCCTTTAGGGAAGGAAATCTGCCATCCTTACCTGGTCTGGCCTACATGTGACTTCAGAGCCACAACAATATGGTTGACTCTTAACTGTCCTTTGAAATGGCCTAGCAAGCCTCAGTTCAAGGGCAATTAGGGATGGGCGACAAATGTTGTCTCATTCCACCCACATTCCATAAAAGAATAAAGAAAAACATTGACTGTTTCTTTAAGATGCTGATTTCTTGCTTGTTTCTGGATGTGTAGTATGCAGGTTAGTAACAAGCTCCTATACCTCTTTTACCTGGTGTTAGTTAGATGTCAAGCCTGTTGTATCTAATTTGTGAAAGGTCTGATGAGTAAAATGTGCACCATTCTGAAGCAGTGATATTAAGATTGATTCCGGGGATGAAAAGGTTGACATATGAGGAGAGATTAAACAGTTTGGGTGTACTTGCTAGAATGGATGGCACATGGCGCAGTGGGTTAGCACTGCTGCCTCACAGTGCCAGGGACCTGGGTTCAATTCCAGGCTTGGGTCACTGTCTGTGTGGAGTCTGCACATTCTCCCTGTGTCTGTGTGGGTTTCTTCTGAGTGTTCCAGTTTCCTCCTACATTTCAAAGATGTGCAGGTTAGGCGGATTGGCCATGCTAAATTGCCTTATAGTGTCCTGCCATGTGTAGAGTAGGAGGATTTGTGGGATAAATATATGGCATTATGGGATAGATACTGGATAAGATAAAAAGGTGTACCGGTCATGACTTGATGGACCGAATGGCCTCTCACCGTAGTGATTCTTCCAAGATCTAGGAGGATGAGAGGGGAATCTAATCGAGGTATATAAAATTTGAAAAAGGATTGATGAGTAAATGGAGACCAAATGTTTCCTCATATGGGGCAATCTAGAACAAGAGGTCAGAGAGTACAGGTTGAGAGGTGGTAGATTTAAAACTGAGATGAGGAGGAACAACTATTCACAGAGGGTGGTGAATTTGTGGAAGTTGCTGCTCCATAGTGCAGTTTCAAGAAGGAGATAGATATATTTCGCATAAAACAGGTAAAGGGATATGGGGAACAGGTGGGGAGGTGGATTTGAGAGCAGGAGAGATCAGCCATGATCTGATTGAATGCCAGAGAGACATTTGTCTACTTCTCCTAATTCTACGTTCCTATTAAATACAAGGTGGGATGCCAGGTTTATTCCATTAATGTCTGTGCTTGTAGCTTGTTGGCTTCTGTCTTTTTATGCTACTCAAGACATCATTGTGTCAGATTTGGTTTGTTGTGTGGTTTTATTAAATTGGCGTCACTACTGTTAAAGCATGCATGCAGCTGTTTAAATCAGTTTCACTCTTGGGGGTGTTCCTGCGGGATCCTCCCAGTCTAAGCACTACTGGCTATTGGCGGTCTTCAATACAGTAGGAGGATATTGCAATGCTCCAGATGTTGAACATTCGCTGCGAAACATGTCAAACTCTTCATGCTTTTGTTTCCATTCAGGGAAGAGGCTGTTGTTCTGCATTCACGTGCCTGCTGTGAGCAGGAAACCTGATTGGGTAGATTGAAGTTTCACCCTACAGATTGGCGGTTCTGAAAGATAGAGGCTGGGTTGCATGTGCACGTGTAAAGATTGTACTTGATCCAGGGGTTTGGCTGTAAATTTCCCTGCCCACTTTGCCAATGGATGTCAGGGCTTGTTTGAACTTGCAGTCACTGAATGATAGTTAAAGGTTTAGATAGCTAGCAAATTACATATTTACTGGAGTGCAGGGATATAGAGGTACTGCACTCTGTAAGACAAAAATAGATATTGGCCATCTGTTGTGGAAATAAAGTCCTTTTTTTTGGTAACTGTTTATCATGTAGAGGAAACTTGTGTACTGTGCACTTAGTGTGTGGAGTTAGATATTTCTTAAATCCCTCAATCACACACTGTTGTTTATTCACATATGAGGAGGGTGTATTCCAGACAATTGCAACCACAGGACCAATTAAAAAGTCTAACTGGAAATAACGAAAATCTCAAAACCCAAATCATGGCAATCATCACAAAGATGATTGGGTTCACACAGGGGTAAGAGTGAAGGGGATGATGGCACATTGACCAGTATTTAAAACCTACAGCTGTGAAAATGCATAAGTGACTCTTTTTTCAAAAAGGTGTTGAGTTGTAAAGTCACTTGAATTATCAACATCTGAATGAAAGTCCATCCGGTCTGTTTGTTGTTGAGGTTATGCATCACAGAAGGAGACATTCATGGCCCCAGCATCCAGGGCCTCCTGATTCTGTGGCATAATCATTTGTTCGTTCTGCAGTTTCCAGGGGGATGACAAAAAATCTGCTTAAAATCTTCAGGTAGTGAAAAGACGAGAGAATATCTGGAAAACTAGGTTCTGACTATCATTAGACTTAAATTTCCAAAACGTGCTCTGTATTTTTCTAAATTATGGGCCAAAGACTTAATTTTCTTAACTGGGTGGGGCAGGATACTTTAATCTTTCGCTTATACAGATATTTTGTCACAAATATGGGATTGGTTTGTTAACAGGAAGGAGGGAGGGATAAATGTGTTGTTTTTGGGTTGGCAATATGTGACAAGTGGGTCAGTGCTGAGGCCTCAACTATTTATAATGTACATCAATGATGTGGATGATGAGACTGAGTAGGAAAATAAAGTGAGGAGAGTGTAGAGACTTTACAAAGGGATATAGATAGGTTAAATGAGTGGGCAATGTTTGGCAGATGGCACTGTGTGGGAAAATGTGAACTTGGTCCACTTTGGCGAGAATAGAGTAGCAGCATAATATGTAAATGGAAGAAGATTGCAACACTGTATGATATAGTGTCCTGATATGTGCATGAATCACAAGAAGCTAGAATACATGGACAGCAAGTAGTTAGGAAGGTGAGTAAAATGTTTTTTGCAAGGGGAATGGAATATAAAAGTAGGGAAATTTTACTTCAGTTGTACAGGGTGTCGGGGAGATCTGGTGCAGTGTATACATCTTGAGTCTCATTTGAGAAAGGATACAATAGCCTTAGAAACAGTTTGGAGAAGGTTCAGTGACCTGATTCGTGGCTTATCTAATGAGTTCAGTTTGGGCCTGTTTCCACTGGAATTTGGAAGAATGGGAGGTGATTGTATAAGACCCTGAGGGGACTTGACAGGGTGGATGCTGAGAAGGTCTTTCCCTTTATGTGAGAGGCTAGAATGGGAACACAGTTTTAAAAGTTAGGGACCTCCCATTTAAGATGTATATTTTCTAAATTTGTATTTTAAAAAAATCTGAGGGTCCTATGCCTATAGAACTTACCCCAGAGAGCAGTGGAGACAGGGTCATGGAATATTTTTAAGTCTGAGTTGTATAGATTCTTGGTTAATTCATTGGCTATGGAGGTGGGAAGGAAAGTGGACAATAAGATTATTCATGTATGTCCATTTGTATGCATTTGTACTCAGACTATTTAAAAAGTGTAAACTCTGAATCAGCGTCCACTGATGGCGGTTTCATGTTTAAAGTTTGTCCTTTGTGAACATTCTTGGAAGGCTAACCAAACAAAACCGAGTAATCTCATCTGTTTTTGTGTTGTCAATAGACGCTGCTACATGAAATGATCCACGCCTTGCTGTTTGTCACAAATAATGACAAAGACCATGAGTCCCATGGCCCTGAGTTCTGCAAACACATGAGGAGGGTCAACAGGATGAGTGGAGCTAAGGTGACCGTAAGTACCCAGAGGGAGTTCTGATCCATATTTATTCTTTAGCTAACCGTGCCAGTTGTGAATGTTTAAGTCGTCTCTGACCCCTCTATCTGTCTGTGAGCTGCTCCAGCTGTGCAACCATCTGAGTTCTTTGTGCTTTCTCAACTCTGACTCGTGTACAGCCCTGATTTCCATTGGTGAACATATCTTCAGCTGCCTAAGCTCTGGAATTCCATCTCTAAGCACTGCTGCCTCTCTTCCTTTTTCTCTCCATTTAAGATGCTCCTTGAAATCTCCCTCTTTGACCAAGATTTTTGTCATCTGGGAGATGGTTATGGTTGTTGGAGGTCAATCCAGCAGAAACAGTGTTCCAGACACAACCACCCTCAGCTGCTTCATCAATGACCTTCCGTCCATCATAAGGTCAGAAATGGGCGTGTTACTGATTGCACGATGTTCTCCATTCATGAGTCCTCAGATACTCAAGCAGTTCATGTTGAAATGCAGCAAGACCTGGACAATATCTGGGCCTGGGCTGACAAGTGGAAATAATATTTGTGCCAAACAAGTGCCAAAGACTATCTCCAACAAGAGAGAATCTAACCATCTCTCCATGACAGTCAATGTAATTACATCACTGAAACCCCCACCATAAACATGTTGGGCATTACCATTGACCAGAAACTGAATTGGACCAACCACATAAATACTGTGGCTACAAAATCGGCGCAGAGGCTGGGAATTCTGAGGCAAGTGACCCACCACCTGACTCCGAAAGTTTGTCCACCATCTAGATGGCATAAGTCAAGACTATGATGGAATATTCTCAGCTTGACTCCAAAAATCTGTCACCATCCAGAACAAAACAGTCCGCTTGATTGACACCCCACCTGCCAACTTCATCATGAATGTGTACGATATATTAGAGGTGCTTCAGCAATCCTTTGACAGCACTGTCCAAACTTGCAACTTCCGTCACCAGGTTCCCACCAAGCCCCACACCATCCTGACGTGGAATTATATCATTGTTTCTTTCCCACTCAAAATCCTGGAACTCCTTTCCTAACAGCACTGTGTGTACCTTACTGCATGACATTGCAGGTAGACTGGGTGGTGAAGGAGGCACTTAGCACACTGGCCACTTTCAGGGCATTAAGGAAGGAGCTGGGACATTGTTACAGTCGTTTTAGTTGTTGGTGAGGCCATTCTTGGTGTACTGTGTGCAGTTTTGCTCACCCTGTTATAGGAAAGATATTGATAAACTGGAAAGAGTGCAGAGAAGATTTACAAGGATGTTGGCAGGACTAGTGGGGCCTGGGTTATAGGGAGCGGTTGGCCAGGCTGGGATTTTATTCCTGGGAACGTAGGAGAATGAGCAGTAATCTTATTGAGGTTTATAAAATCATGAGGGGCATTGATAGGATGAACGCAGTCTTTTTCCAGGGAAGGGGAATTGAAAACTAGTGGGTAGAAGTTTGAGGGGAAAGATTTAAAAGGGGCCTGTGGGACAACTTCTTCACACATAGTGTGGTGTGTGTATGGAATGGGCTGCCAGAGAAAGTGGTTGAGGCAGGTTCAATAACAACATTTAAAAAGCATTTTTGATAAGTACATGGATGGGAAAGTACATAGAGGGATATAGGCCAAATGTGGGCAATTGGGACTAGCTGGGAGGGCACCATGGCTGGCATGGACTGGTTGGGCTGAAGGGCCTGTTTCCGTGCTGTATGACTATGGACTGTAGCAGTTCAAGAAAGCAGCTTTATATCACCTTCTCAAGGACAATGGGGATGATGCAACAAATGCTGGCATGAAATGACTTTAAAATTGCAGGTTGTACATTTAATACTTAAAAACTTGAGTTAAAGCTCCAACTTTTGATAGTTGGTGCAATTTATTAAATGCTGGGAATGGACGTTATTTAATTTAATTGCACTTATAATAATTTATCTGTAGTTGTGGGGTTTGGAACTCTGCATGTGTGCAGGTTTGTTTAGTTTAAACAGCACGTTTTGCAACAGGTGTTAAGATGAAAGTGCTTTGTAATACTTTGCTGGTTTAATGACTGAATTGTTAAAACTATCTTTATGCCTTCACATTGGCCACAAGTGAAACCACAAATTAACTGATAGATACGCAGTTTCATTTTTTCAGTGTTAGAAAAGCGGGTTTCTTTCAGATTTATCACAATTTCCACGATGAGGTGGATGAATACCGACAACACTGGTGGCGCTGTGATGGGCCCTGTCAAAAGAGGCGGCCATACTTTGGTTATGTTAAGCGGGCGATGAACAGAGCACCGTCGGATCGCGATCCTTGGTGGGCTGAGCATCAGCAGACTTGCGGTGGAACCTATACCAAAGTCAAAGAGCCTGAGAACTACAAGGCAAAGAAAGGGAAGCCATCAAAACTGCCACAACATGGAGGTAATGGGTCTCTGGGTGGGTGGCAGCATCAACAAAATTTATACTGTCTGACAGTGTGGCAGGGAAGGCAATGGCCTAGTGGGATTATCACTAGATCGTTTATCCAGAAACGCAGCTAATGTTCTGGGGATCTGGGTTCGAATCCCACGGATGGTGGAATTTGAATTTAATTTTAAAAAATATGGGATTAAGAATCTACTGACAATTGTCGATTGTTGGAAAAACCCATCTTGTTCACTAATATCTTTTAGGGAAGGAAATCTGCCATCCTTACCTGGTCTGGCCTACAAGTGATTCTAGAGCCGAGGCAATGCAGTTGATGCTCAACTACCCTCCAAGGGCAGCTGGGAATGGGTGATAAATGCTGGCCAGCCAGCGATGCCCACGTGCCATGAATGAATAAAAAAAATTGTACTATCTGACTAATGGACCAATATAATTGTGTCCAATTTAATTGCAGCATTTTTTAAAACTTTACTTTTCAGACAGTTAGATCTCTATAGACAATTACATGGGTAAGACGGGTAGAGAGGAATGTGGGCCAAACTAGCTTATGGGTTTTAAAAAAAAAAGGGGGCGGCATGGACAAATTGGGCTGAAGGGCCTGTTTCCATGCTGTAAACCTCTGTCTCTATAACACTATCTGCTTATTCATTTTAAGGGAAAATGATTATGGTTACTGTGAATAAAAACAGATGTTCTGTTTCTGGTTTCTTATTTTCAGAGTTTAAAATGGTGTTCAGCTGGTTTAACTCTTGTGCTTGGGATGCTAAAATGTTGAACTTGCCGACTGACCCATTATTTTGGATTGATTGATATCAATGGTGAATTTAACCCGGAATCTCATCAGGACTGACTGCTGGAATTACTGTAACTCACCACGTCTCTGTGCCAACACATGACAGAAAGAACACAGAAGTTAATCTGAGATTTGGTTTATGGGATTTATTTCGTACATCTTTGTCCTTTTTCTTTTGAGGTCCTTAAAAATAACTCAAAGGTCTAACTGGTTTGACTCCTATCTCCAGTCTCGTTCATACTGCTTGCTGTATTTTTTAGCAATTATCCAGAAAGGACACTAAATCGAGGCACTGTTTTCCATGTGGCACACTATATCCCATATATATGTTTAAGGGACCTGATTCTCCTGTCTGCAAGCTACCTTTCTCATAGGGCTGGCCCACCCCTCAGAGCATTGATCTAAGTGTGGGACAGAAATCACATATAGACCCAGACTGGGTGAGGATGGCAAGTTGGTTTTCTGCTCTAAAGGAAAGTGGTTGTTTCCAACAAACCCGCTTTTTAATTACAACATTTTTAAAACTTCATGTAAAATTTATTGTGAGACTAGAACTCTCATCTCTAGATCTTTAGTCCATGCCTCTGCATTATTAGTTCAATGACATAACCACTATACTACCAGGGCAGCACTTTTATCATGTTGACCATGGTCATTGCAGGAAGGTTTTATCACCACCTTAAGGGCAATAAATGCTGACATTGCCAGTGACGTCCATATCCTGAGAATGGGAGCAATCCCCACCTTAACCCTGATGTATTCCATCCTGCATTCCACTTGAAGGGGAAAAAACAGACAATTAACCTATTCCAAATAAGGATTATGTGTTGGACTGCCCAAATCATAAATACAGGCTGTTCAAATTGACACATGAAACAGAACTCCAAAGCTGAAGATGTCCAGTCATAATGAGTTGTATTAGCCACAAGAAGTATTGGAGGGATGAAATAATGCCCTGATTGAGGAAACTGCAGATCCAAAAACACTGCCGTATCATGCTCAATGCCCAATTTCACTTGTTCGTTTTCATGGGAAGCATATCCAACAATGAACTGTTTGATTCATCAGTTTGAGGATCTTGCTTTCCTGCTTTAGGCAGTCCATCACAACGATCTGATCTGTTAACTGTTCTCCAGGCGTTCCTGGGATTCCTTTGCCTAATTGTTATTGTTCTGTAATATCCATATCTACAAAAGATCCTCTTGCCCTCATTTGCCCAAGTCCAGTATCTGGGTGATATTGAACATGGCAATCATTGAATCTTCTATTGAACATGCCATTTGTCTGCTGCTTCCACAGGAATTTTTCCAAAGCAGCTTCCCAAAGGAAATCTGAGATCTGAACCTCAGTTAGTGGCAGGAGTCTAACTATATGTCACATGCTGGAACTAACCAGCAATTCCAATGCTAACACTGAACGTGGGATCTCTAAATTGACTTTTTTTAACTTTTTGTACTGGCTGTTAAAGTTCATGATTAATTCTTCCATAGAACCACCTTCTGTCTTTCAAAATCTATCAAAGGCTTGTAAATTTCATCCATCAGGACAAATATCCATACTGTTATCAATGTCTAGCTAACCATCACCTCAATCTCAATGCTTTGCTTCTGATTTTTACTTTTGGTAAGAGGCAACAATGCAAGGCTGCACCTTGTTTCCTCCATAATAGGAATGTAACCCCTGTCTACACAGCCACTTAAATCTTCCACTGATTTGATTTCATTTATTATTGTCACATAGAATTATAGAATCCTCCTTCTGGCATTCGACCCTTTGAGTCTGCACTGACCAGAATCCCACCCAGGCCCCATCCCCATAACCTCATGCATTTTTAGCCTAACTAGTCCTCCTGCCACTAAGGGGCAATTTAACATGGCCAGTCCACCTAACATGTATGAGGATACAGTGAAAAGTATTGTTTCTTGCACTATACAGACAAAGCATACCATTATGGAGTACATAGGGGAGAGGGAAAGGAGAGGGTGCAGAATGTAATGTTACAGTCATAGTTCGGGTGTAGAGAAACATTAGCTTAATATTCTAAAATCTGATGGCAGCAGGGAAGAAACTGTTCTTGAGTTGGTTGGTGCGTGATCTCAGAATTTTGTATCTTTTTCCCAATGGAAGAAGGTGGAAAAGAGAACGTCTGGGTGTGTGGGGTCCTTGATTATGCTGGCTGCTTTTCCAAGGTAACGGGAAGTGGAGACAGTCAGTGGATGGGAGGCTGGTTTGCATGATGGCTCTGTTTCAGAGTCTGAGAATATTGTGGAGGGTAATCATATCTTGACAATTTATTCACGCTTTTTGCCATTTTCCACAATGTCCATAGGATTGTAATCTTTCTTGTGATGGAAAGAAATTTCCCTAGTCTTCAACCTTTAAGCAGCTGCTACTTTGTTCTATACCTGATAGTCAGTTGGTGAAGAAGAAAACAAGGGCCAATATTTACTGGGATTAGATTCATTTAAGACTGAAACAGTACAGGTATATTCCTCCTCTCACAACCCACATTTGCTGGTCATATATATGCTGTAGTAATCATACAATTAATGCCTCCACTAGTTTTATTAAACCTCCATTGTTACAATCAATATAATGCACAATCTATAGCATAATTTACACAAAACTGAAACTAATGGTGCAGATTGATGGCCAGTGATTTCAATAATAGTTTGTAATACCTTGTATTTTATTCCCTGAAGACAACTGCATGGCCTCGATCTCAATGCTTTGCTTCTGATTTTTACTCAGTAAAAATGTGACCAGCCAAAGTCAGTAAGCATTTATCTTTTGTCCTCTTTTGATCAGATAAATCTCCAGCTGTGGACATTCGTTCAGTCATTCCGTTCAACGGAAAAGGCCATGTCCTCGGAGGCAAGAGCTTGAACTCACCACGCACGCCCTTGGGGAGGATTCCTGAGAGCAGCAATTTGCTAAGTCCGCGCTCCCAGTTTGTTTCCCAAGGTCATGAACCAATATCTCGGCCTGCTGGATCTAATCAGCAGAGAACTTCTCTGCCGGCTGCTGCAAGTTTGTCTGAGCCTGTCCGCTTGGGTGCTGGATCGCCCACGGCCCTCACAGGGTGGCTGTTGAAAAGTCCTAGCAACCGTATCGGTTCAGGAGCTCCCAAAAGGTCTGTCAGCAACACTGAGGCCTTTATCAGTATCAATGGCTCACCTGTTAAGATCAGCAGGAAAAAACCAACGAACTCTGCAAAGGTGACAGTGCCTAAAAGTAGCCAAAAAAGGCCCAGCTCTGAACTGCACAGGAATCCTCAACAGTCTGGCTGGTCTGCCACTGGCAAGAAAGTTTGCACTGAGCTGTCCTTCCCTGGAGAGTCGATCATTCGCGCCTTTGAGAGATCACCGGCAGACAGACCGGGCAGCCAATCTGTTACAGCTGGCATGTCTGGTGAGGCAGACTCCCATAATTGGCACAGCTGGAATGGCATGGGATCACAGATGGGCAGCCCAGCTGGCAATACCAGCACCAGCTGTGTGCCTGTTAACTGCCCTGTCTGTCAGTCTGCTGTCTTGCCATCTGAAATTAACCAACACCTGGATTCCTGTCTCCAGTGACAGTTTGAATGTGAAGATGTGGATCACGAGCTTTATTTCAATGTTGTCAATGTCAGTTAAAATCTCCAGGAAAAGGGGTAGGTTAATATTTACGCATTTAAACCCTCCCCTCTTATGCCCCTCTGTACTAACTGTATATCTTAGTAAGAAGTTTAAAGATAGTTATATTTATTTACTCAATGTAATTATTTCTGAAAGATGTTGCCAGTGAAATTTAATGAATAATGTAAACTATGCTTTTACACTTTACTGCAGAACATTTAATATTATGCAGATTTTGTAACCTTTTCAATTTGGAAAATACTTTTTAAATTATGCACTAATAAAGTTGATTGTTCTGATTCCAGATTGATGTATTTGGAATATTTGAATTGAGGATTGGTTGCAAAATTTGATTTGTAATCCCTCAGTTAGATAATTGATCAACATGTTTATAATGAAGGGATTCACAGATGGTTTCTCTGGTAAGTATCGAGAATAAAGCCATAATGAAGCTGCAAACAAAAGGCCTTCTTGCCCACGCAGCCTCTTCCACATTTACATTTGGGTGGGAAATATCTCTTTGATTCATCTAGGTCAGGAGATCACGCTGGCCTTGTTTAGTATTTACATTATTACTATCATTACCTAACTTTGGTTAGAGCCCCCCAGCTAGAAACAGGCTTGGCTCTTGCTACAGAAAGATTTCAGAAAGTCCAGTGTTCTATTTTGGGGGTTTGGAAAACCATCACCTGAGATTTGGCCTTGGAAATTGAGATTCCTGGTTCTTCCCAATTTGTTAAAATGGTGTCCCAATTAGTTATTACAATTAATTATTCCCACCTGTTATAGAGCAATTCACCCCATAGTCCATGCTTGAGTCTAGATTCCCATCTCATCACGATAACTAAGGTGCTTTATGATGGTCTTATGCTTTTCCTTCTGCACTCTTCACACAGACTGAATATCACACCATGTGGACACACTATTCCACTGAGGCCTAATCAAGGTCATCTCCAAAGACAAAATTGGATGTGTTGACTGAGGGTCAGTTGTGAATGCACTCAACATTTTGCATCAGTGTGCCCATATCTTTGTCTTCAACTTTATTATCTTTCTTTGAAGGGTATATGTATGTTGAGCATTTGTTCTGGTTTGTGTATAGCTTGCTAAATAAAATGCCACTCCCTAGTCAGAAGCCCAATTCTCCAGCCCATCCAAGATCTGCCTGCATTGAGTATCCTAACACCTAGGCAGATCCTAGTGTCAGCTGCAAACTCTCGAGCTTCCGATGCTACCTCTGGATCATAAAAAATAAACAGCAGTGTTCCCATCACACATCCCACTGCGACACTACTTGTAACAAGTCTCCAAACAAATCTGTGCCCTTCCAACCAGTTCTCAATGCAATCAACAATACCAAAGAACCTGCTTGTGCAGTGCTTTGTCATAGCCTTGTGAAAAGACTAAGACCATGTCTAATTGGTTTCAGTCATCACCATCTTAGATTTAGACTCAGTCTGTCCAGGAAGTTCAAAGGATGTGCTGATTAGGTGCATTAACCAGGCTAAATTTGCCCTCGGTGCACCCAAACAAGTGCTGGAGTGTGGCAATTGGAGGATTTTCACACTAACTCATTAGCACTGCAATGTTAGCCTACTTGTGACTAATAAATAAACTTTACTTTTGCACATGGGTTAGTAAATTTTGGAATTCTCCCAAAAGGCTGTGGATGCTGTAAGGTCAGTGTGATAGCAGTATAGAATTGAGAACTGTACAGTAAACAGCACTGAGGTTATCCACGCAGTAGTGGAGAGACAGTGGATAGTGTTGTGGGGGGAGGGGGGTCCCTTCATTAAACAGATCAGGGTGCCCAGATCTCATGTTGCAGGTGTATTTTGGCACCACTGTTCCAGCTGGTTGTGATCCTCACCAGTATTTTGATGCAGTTAAATCAGGCAAGAATTGCCAGCTGTGAAACTGAATTCCTCAACTTTTCTCACCTGATCCAATGCTGTGCACTTAATGGGACAATTCCAAAGACAGAGCTCTTGCTTCAAACATTATACATTGCTGCATAGTTTCACAGCCAAGAGAGTTCTTTTGGTTGTATGTTTCTTTCTGATGTAACTTGAGGTGGAAAAAAAAGTGGCTAGAAAGGTAATGTTAACATAGAAAATGTCAATGACAAGTGACAAAATCTCTTGCCAGTACCTGGGCACTTGCTGAGATTGCTTGTGAGACAATGAGGCAGCTTATTGTATTATTCTTGTTTCAACATGTTCATGAAGCAAAACGCTGATACTAAATACAAAGTTAAAAAGATAAAAATGTAAGTACGAGGTAAATGGAGTGGTGTTTATTGCAAGGGGAGTCAAGTATAAAAAGTGTTGCTACAGTTGTTAGCACTTGAATGAGACCTTTTTTTGCAATATTGTTGCTTCAATTTCCTTAAAGGATATAATTGTATTAGAAGCAATTCAGAAGTTTCACTTCGCTGGATGAAGAGACCATGCAAGAAAATTCAGATGTAAGCACAAATACCTCAAACTATGAATAAATGCAAATTACTGCAGATGCTGGTATTTGAAACCAAAAGAGAAAATGCTGTAAAAATGTCAGCAGGTCTGGAAGCATCTGTACGGAGGGAAAAGAGCTGACACTGAGTCCAGCTGACCCTTAGTCCAGCTGACCCTTTGTCCAAAGCTTTGACAAAGGATCATCTGGACTTGACAGGTCAGCTCTCTTTTCTCCTACTGCTGCTGCCAGACCTGCTGAGATTTTCCAGCATTTTCTCTCTTAACTCAAACCATGAAATGAAAACCCTTGGGCACGGCATACTAAACCAAAATTTAAAAAAAAAACAAGGTGACTACAATATCAATAAAATGCATGTTTTGATTAGCACTGTTAATTTATTAAGGGACGTTATACATCCAAACAAACATACTTAGTTTCTTTAACAAACTGATTTTCATAGAACAGGTTTTTCATTGAAACAGTTGGGTTTCATTATACGGGAAAAAAAATGACTTCACTGGCGTGCCCATCACCCTATTTCATGGGAAACCAATTTGAGGTGACCATGTGAAGCTACTGCCCTCAAGTCTTGAGGGATCACATGGCCTCCAGAAGTTATCTAAGTGTGTGCATGTAAATCCTGGAGTGACTAAAAATTCAGAAGTGATCCAATTGTTGGAGTGACCATATAACCTGTAATTTCGAGTGACTACATGGCCCTTTTTCAGGAGTGATCAAATTTTTGGAGCAATTATGTAACTCTATTTCAGAAGCAATCCAAAAATTCAGTGACATTATCACACTCCCTCACTTCTGGAGTAACCACATATCTGCTCAACCTCCTAACATTACAGTTCCAATACTGGAGTGATTTCTCAGATGTATATAGAGATTGACTATGTCATCTTGTTTCTTCACATCCTCAGGATTACTAACAGTTGATACATCCACTAAACTGGCCTTAACTGAACAGGAAGAACTTTGCATTTGGGACATTTTCAATGGCTCTCGTATGTTTCATATGTCATGGGACGGTGACTGATAAAATTGTTTAAAAGTAGACTGACATTTGCCACATGAAGATGAAATATGAGACTTCCATTTGCTTTTAGATGGAATTCCAAAAGTATGAATATTGATGATTCCCACTGTCTAGATGAGGTTAAATCACTGTCTTTGCTATTTCTGCATTGCTAAAGCTTCTGTTGTTGCATTATCTTGTATACTAAGTACAAAAGTTTAAAGGAATTTATTACTCAATGATTCAATTTCCATTTGAATTGGTCTTTTAACATTGTAAATGATGTGAAACTCCACCATTTGTCAATTTAAAAACAGAATTGGACTGAAATATGAATCAGGAATTTTTTAAGCCGGTATTACTGTTTTACTTTGGCTGTTTAAGAAATTTCAACAGGAACATTTTTGCCCACAATGGTATCTCAGATGTCTCTAGCAATCCCTGGATTTATATATGGGCATTCAAAGAAATTAAAATAAATGTGATATTACTCTGAGACATGAAAAACTGAGCTGTAAACTCTTCCATTTAGGTTTTGTTGGACTTGTAACTGTGAAAACTGTTAAGAACACATTTCGGTGCTAGGATGAGTATATTAATGTTTACATGTAACAAAATCGCCACTTGCACAACTTAGTTTTCTTTAAAAAAAGGGAAAAAGATACCATAGGTGAAGGCAATTCAAAGCGTAAGCATTAAGAATTCATCATTACAGGGACTTCCTGCTGTTTGGAGCAGAGCAATAATTCCTGACCCTGGACTCCCAAGCCAGCAGTCAGCTCACCATTCATTTCCTGTGCCTTTTCCTTCCAATGGGCTGGGTTCTGGCACCCAGGTTTCATGGATGCAAAAAATAAAAGATCTTCCCACCTGCCACCAGAGGAATGGAGGTGCAGCTGTCCTGGAAATTGCCACACAGCAACTTGCCTGCACTCAAAGCCTGGCTGCTGTTGCATTTTTTACTGGAATGGTGGGTGCTGCAAATAAAAATCACATGGTTACAGGGCCTTCTAAATTACTACAGAATTATACAGCACAGATCATTCAGTTCATTGTGCCTGCATTAGCTAACTTCAATGAAACAAAAAAGACTGAAGTCTAACTTTACAGAAAGTCTAGCATAAACAGCTTTTCTAAAGTGATGGAGGTGCATCAAGAAATCAAACCTCACCCACCAGGTGAGAGTGACTTGAGTTTGAACCTTTATATGAAATGTCTGCATACTGCAGTTACTAAACTGACCCCCTACAGTGTGTCAGGAATTGGGCGAGGATAATGTAATAAGCTGCCTCAAGTATAACATTTAGCGGAACACAGCATCACACCTAAATCAGGTCCTACACTAGAAATTCAAAAAGGTCAAAACTGTCTCCAATCCAAACAACTATTCATCAATGACAGAGAAATTCTACTTCATATCCTTGAGCTATGCAGAGTCCTGGTTATACCACAGCTGGAGTAGTTCTGAGTACCCTGCCTTGGAAATATGTTCACAGAATCTACAGTGCAGAAGGAGGCCATTTGGCCCATCAAGTCTGCAACAATCCCACCCAGCCCCACATATTTATCCTCCTAATCCCCCTGACACTAAGGAGCAATTTATCATGACCAATCAACCTAACCCACACATCTTTGGGAGGGAACTGGAGCACCCGGAAGAAACCCACGCAAACACAGAGAACGTGTAAACTCCATACAGATAGTCACCCGAGGCCAGAATTGAACCCGAGCTCCTGGTGTGAAGCAATAGTGCTAACCGCTGTGCCAGCTGTGCAGACTCAACAGGCCAAATGGCCCTCTTCTGCACCATAAATTCTATGAATATTGATGTGAGGGATTGCAGAATAGATTTAGCAGAATTGTACCTCGCCTCCAAGGTTAATATTACACAAATTAGGGTTCTTTTTCTTGAATTTCGAAAGCTAAGGGATGAATTGAACAAAGTTTTCAAGATATTAAGGGGAACTGATAAGGATGCTAGAAATTATTTCTGCTGGTTGAGGCTTTTAAAACAAGATGGCAGTCTACAAATTAGCCCCATCAGAAATGAAATTAGAAAGCGCGACTATAATTAAAGGATGGTAGAAGTTTTGAACTCTTCCACAAACAATAATTGATGCTAGATCAATTACTAATTTTAACTTGAGGGATTGACAGATTTTAATTATTCAAAGATATTAAGGAATTTGGGAAAAGATGAATGTACTGAATGACAAAACTGGCTCAAGGGGCGAATTGGCCTACTCTAATCCTATGTACATGTTGCCACATATGTGAAATGTCACAAATCTTTAACATTGTTATTCAAAGAGAGATTAAAAAACAAAAATCTTTGGTGTGAAAGCAAAAATTTGGCCCTCCTTACCTAACATGTTCGCCACCCTAGTGACAGCTTGCTTATTCACCTTATAGACATTGCCATTAGCTCTGTAAAGGATCAGACCAATGTCAGGTTAGATCTTCGCAAAGACACCGCACATTCTCAAGTAGTACTGTTCAAAAGTAATGTGTTTTTCTAATACGTACATCTTCAGTTTCTCCATGACACCGAGCCGGACCAAAGCAGACAGTGCGTTTTTCTGCATATCCACCGAAAGAACCTCATTATGTTTTATGGCACCTATGTTTCAGAAAGATTCAGATTATAATGGAAATAGATACACAATCCTGCTTTAATACACTCATCATCTCCATGAGATGACTCACCCTTTAACCAAGAACTTGTTGTTGTTGTTGACAGATTATTATACTAAGTCATACTCAACAGTGAAACACACTTTGTAGGCACGTGAGCCATTTTGTTTTGATTCAAATCAGCCTGGACAGCACAGACACAGGTAATTATACTTGGCCAGTATGGGGATCGAACCCACGACCTTGGCATTATTAGCACCACATGCTAACCATCCAAGTTAACCAGCCACAACAGACAAGGAAACCAGAAGGTGCATCCACAGTGTCGAGCTCCCTATAATTGGTAATCTCACCAAACAAAGTCTTTCACACTGGTGCACTTGAGACCAGGCACATTAATTGGCTTTTTAAGGTATCTGTCCTATCAGTACCTAAGGTGTGCTTGAGAAGAACACTGCAGTGAAAGCCAACACATCTCCTTCCACCCAACAGTCACCCTCAGCACAATTAAATGCAACTTAAAAACACACTTTTAAATTGTAGCCACAAATGAAACTCAGGTTATCATTTTCCCTGTTGAAGGGGAAATCCAGATCTTCCAGGGCCAACTAAAAGGAAAATCACAGTTGAAACAAACATATTTTAAGGTGAAATACCTGTTAAAATGTTTTCTGCTGCATAGCTTCGTATTTCAGAGATAAACTTCTTCTCAGTAAAGGGGTCAGAGAATTCTGTGCATTGCAGATATTTGCAAATAACCTGCAGATAGAAATATTTCTATTTAGAGAGAGAACTGTGAGATATTTTTTAAATTTAAAAATTGTGAATTTGTAGTGGATCAGAAGACTGTTTAGCATAAAATAACTCAACCTCATATTTTAAAAACTAGTATTTAAGTTGCAAGTCAAACTTTAAAATATAGCAAAAATAAAAAATATTAAAGTTGAAAATATCTTTCCATGTCATAAGACTTGCAAAACCTACTATGGAGCACTACAGAATAATTACATTAGTAAGTGCTGTATATTCCAGCATCTTTAAGGATTCATTTAAATCTTTAAAAATCTTATTCTTTTCTCAGAGTCACAAAGGCAATGTGCAGAGTGAAAGGAGCAAACCCTAATCCATCTCCTTGCCTGCTCCAAAAACACCAATACACATTCAATACACATTCAGCGACATACTAGATCCAAGAATAGTCAGAAGATTGCAGACTGCACAGGTGGGCAATAACCCTACACTTTCATCAATACAAGAAGGCAGCACCATCTCAGGGTAAGTCGAGATCAGTAATAAGCCTGGAAAGCATTGAACACCATCTGAAGTAAGTTAACAGAGATTGAATGTTGCTGCTGACATTAACCTTGGAGAGGAGAAAAGCTGGGGAGAAATCTGACAGGGGATTCAAAATTATGGAGGGACCCAGGCAGAGTAGTTTGAGAAAAACTGTTCTCACTGGTGGAAAGATCAGGAAAAAGGGAGCACAGATTCAAAGTAATTGGCAAAAGGAGCAATGGTAACATGAGGAGAAACATCGTCAGAGAGTGGCAAGGAGCTGGAATACACTGCCTGAAATTCTGATGGAGGCAGGTCCAGCTGAGGGGTTCAAGTGCACATTGGATTATTACCTGAAAAGGAAGAATGTGCAGGGCTACAGAGGAAAGGCCATGATGTAGTACTGGGTAAACTGCTGCTTAGGACAGCCAGTGAAGACATAATGTGTCGAATGACTAACGAATCTGTGATTCTGTAACCCCACGCAGTTAATGCGATTAACACAGATCTGTGTTATTGGTATAAAATAAGGGCAGTGTTACAGATAGTACCAACTACCAAAAAAAGAACAGGTTGGTTTCACAAGGTGAAGTGGGTTTGTTTTAGTAGCATTCAGTTAATTGGGAAAATGATCTCTCAGTGTTAACAAAGCTAAGCCCCTGGTTAGTTCTATTTGGGGCAGTGAGTATTGTGAACTTAAGGAAAAGGATGGATAATGTCAACCGCTGCAGAAATAAACTGTGTAAGGTGTAAAAACGAGACAGAATTCTAAGTGAGGAAATAGACACAAATGGATCAAAGATTAATCATCATTGGCTGAAGCCAAATGAGAAAATAAAAAACATTTGACATGCAGTGTATAAAGACTGAGCAACTCCTTAAGCTGATCCTTTCTTAATACATGGGAAGCAGGATGTTGAAAAACCAGGTATGCAGCAGAGCAGGTATGAACATTACGTCTTTATTGGGAGGTCTTATGTTGAGAAGTAGATAGCAATGACTGAAACTAACTTAAATTATTGAAACTCTGGCAGATTCTTTTGGTGATATCCATATAAAGACACGTAAGAATGAGGAAATTGGACATGCTAAATTGTCCCTTAGTGTCCAAAGATGTGTAGGTTAGGTGGATTAGCCATGGTGAATGTGTGAGGTTACAGGGATTGAGCAGACAGGAGGGCTAGGGTGGGATGCTCTTTCAGAGAATTGATGGACCAAATGGTGGCTTCTCTGCACTTTAAGGATTCTATGCTTCTATTAACCATCATGCAAAATATGGGGGAAGAATGTTACAGGGAACATGGTAATCACATTTGTATCTGTTCTGCTGTAGAAAGAACATAAAACCTATTTGACTTGAGAGACATGACCTTTTAATTCCAGATGACTGAGTGTGGGCAGACATGTTCACATACAAATTGGATGAATGCTAATCTGTAATTAGGGATGTTTCTTTGGCTCCCTGTTATCCTGGGCACATTACATTTTTCTCTTTCACACTCATTCTCAATCCTTTCTTTAAATAACTCCTGTTGTGACTTATATTTGCATTGGTTCGTGTTATTGCCTAGTAAACATTGGGAAAGACTACTTTAACATCACTGGAGCTTGTGAATTTATCCCAGTATTGGTGCTATTTCACATTATGTCAGCACCTGCCTTTACAGCTGTTAACGTTGGCTGTGGCTCAGTCAACATCCTGGTCACAATTTATCCCTGAATCAACATCACTTAGATTATTTACTCATCATTATCATATTGTTTGTGCCAGTTTGCTCTATGCAACTTGGCTGCCGTATTCCCTACATCAAAACAGTGAATGCACTTCAAAAGTCACTTAATTCACTTTGCAGCACTTTGGGATGTCCCGAAATTGGAAAAGGTACTGGAAAAATGTCTCATGTTCGAAAAGTGATTACTCACTACCCTGAGTGAACACGTTTTGGCTGACTTGTTCGCTTAATTCTAACTTATACATTTTTAATAGGAGAAGCAATGGCCTAGTGATACTATGGCTGGACTACTAATCCAGAAACTCAGCTAATGTTCTGGGCATCCTGGTTCAAATCCTGCCATGGCAGACAATGAAATTAGAATTCAATTTTAAAAAAATCTGGAATTAAGAATCTACTGATGACCATGAAACCATTATCAATTGTTGGAAAAACCCATCTGGTTCACTGATGTTCTTTAAGGAATGAAATCTGCCGTCCTTACCTGGTCTGGCCTACATGTGACTCCAGAGCCACAGCAATACGATTGACTTTCAGCCGCCCTTGGGCAACTAGGGATGGGCAATAAATGCTGGCCCAGCCAGTGACGCCCATGTCCCACGAATGAATAAAAATAATACAGTAAGTACCACAAGGTACAATCATTGTTGCAATAACTGTTGCAATTATTTCACAATATTTGATGAATATAAAAGAGATTATGAAAAACCAGTGGAACTTGTTTATGATTTCTTTATGACAGGATATTTGAATGTGACCACAGAAATCTAAAGGAATCCAATTTAATTATTAGAAGTATCTGGCTCTCAAGCTGAAAAAAAAAGTCAAAGGAGAAGGAATATATTGTGAACCTTAAAAAGTAAAATTAAATATGTCAACAGAAAATTCACCAGCTGACCTGATAACCTTCCAGAAAAGGTCTGAACATGTCTGACAAAAAGGAAATGGTGACGCTGCCCTTCTCAGAAATGTAGAGGTCTGTGTGGGAGCCCTGAATGGCACTGCTCTTCACCAGCAAGTACAGCCCTTCATCAAAGTCCTGCAGTGAAACAAAATAGTGACAATACTAAGCTGAGGCACAGAATCTTGATCACAAGTGAGCAAGACAAGAGGTCACCCATGACAAAATCTGACTCTCAAATTCTGTAATTTCACAGTTAATCGTTTAACATTCACCGTATGTAAATGTTTAAAAGACTTTGCTATTACATTCTCAAGTTCTTTTGTGAGATCTTTTTTGCAGTAAGTAACTCAAACCTACAAGACAATTTAATTATAACAACAAAAACAGAAAATACTGGAAAATCTTAACAGGTCTGACTGCATCTGTGGAGAGAAAACAGAGCCAATGTTTCAAGTCTGGATGATCCTTTGACAGAATTGCCAGCTCTTTGTTACCTCTGTTCTTTGTTTTTGGATTCCAGCATCCGCAGTAATTTGCTTTTACGGGATTGTAATTATCAGGGACACGATTTTCCCAGCCTGCTGCGCTGCTCGAGTAGTCATGATGTGGAAATGCCAGTGTTGGACTGGGGTAAACACAGCAAGAAGTCTGACAACACTAGGTTTAAGTCCAACCGATTTATTTGATAGTAAACTCACAAGCTTTCGAGATTAAACTCACCTGACAAAGAGTTTAACCTCGAAAGCTTGAGTTTACTATCAAATAAATCGGTTGGACTTAAACCTGGTGTTGTCAGACTTCTTACTGCTCGAGTAGCACAGCAGGCTGGGAAATGTCAGTGGGAGGGAAAAAAAACAGGAAATGTGATTGGCGTTTGGCCGATCTTCCCAGTCCATTTTTTGGATGTAATCAGCCTTGCACTGGGGAACAGCGTGAGGCTGATTACAATATGGAACTGCTGATTTCCATTTATTTAGTGAGCCTGATATGCAATTGTCCAGGCTTGCTTAAGTTTCTGACCGCCGCCAACCTTGCGGTGGAGGTCCATACCAGCATGGATCACTAGCAACAGAGACCAGACATGATGGCTTCGCTGGTGCGACCAGAGGCCATTGAGAACCCCCAGGAGGTTGGGGCAGGGTGGGTGCCCCCTGGGCATGTCTGCCAGGACCCTGGCAATGCCCACTGGGCATAGGGCAGTTACAAGGGAGCAAACCCTGAGGGGCAGGGTGAAACCAGGTAGGAGGAACGTGGGGAGGGAATAGGGTGTACTGTGCTTGGGGGAGTGGGAGCTGGTGGTGGGATTGGGGATTGGAGGCCGGGGCCAGCAATGGGGAGGCTGGCAATGGGGTGAGATTAGCCACCTGACACCCCAGCATTCAGCATGTGTATGAGAAACATCCATTTCTAAACTCTGTGTTGGGGAGTGAATGTGTGGGAAATGCATTTGGAAGCAAATTGTCTTACACAAGTTATTCTTAGCCTTGCTTTACATCACACATGGCACATCACATTACCTTGACGAGATCTCCTGGCAAAAAAATAAACTCGTCAGAGAATACTTTATGCAGATAGCTGAAGCAGCTGTAGACATCCTCTGAAAGAAAGAATAGAAGATTACCTGCAACCTGTCATTTTCATTTAGAATCTAAAGCGCGACATGCTGAACTTTCTCTTAATGGTGTGCAAGGAGGAATCTAATTTTAAAGACTGAGAGGGTTGGAATAAGATGGGATGTTCAAAAGAGGAGAAAGTGCGAGGGGGATAGAGAACAGTCAAAAGATATATTAATATGGTGCAAGAACCAAGTCTCCACGGCACTAGTGTGGATGGGACAGCTGACGGAAGATATTCCCAGGCATGGAGGCTTCCTTTAGGAGATAGGTGTCATTAGCTCTTAGCCAGATACAATCAAAGCTGTCATGTTGATACAATCATCCATAATGACCTCATGGGTGGCAAGGGGTTTGTAAACAAATGTAGTCTTAGGTGAGCAGAAGGGTGGTCAGAGTCAAGTCTTAGATGGTTAGAGGAGTACGTTTGAAGTGATGGGGTAGGGATTTGGGAAGGCAGGGGACCTAAGAGGGGAGCAATAAAAGGAGGCATGATGACCGGAGTGTGTGTTCTGGAAGGGATAAAGTGAAAAGTAAAAAAGGGGTGGAATGATAAGTGAAGAAAGAAGTCCAGAGCGGCAGCCAAAATGCATATGTGAACAGGCACAAGGAGAATTAAAGTTACTTTGGCTTGGTTACATAATCATTATCAGGATAGACATATCTGGTTTATTTATTTATTAATTAGTGTCACAAGGAGGCTTACATTAACACTGCAATGAAGTTACTGTGAAAATCCCCTAGTTGCCACACACCAGCACCTTTTGAGTACAACGAGAGAGAATTTAGCATGGCCAATGCACCTAACCAGCACGTCTTTCGGTCTGTGGCAGGAAACTGGAGCACCCGGAGCAAACCCATGCAGACACAGGAAGAATGTGCAAACTCCACATAGACAGTGACCCAAGCTGGGAATCGAATCCCGGTCTGTGGCACTGTGAGACAGCGATGCTAACCACTGCCACCGTGCCAGGGATTAGGGAAGAGACAATAGGAGTGATCCATACTTGAAGTCAGAGATCTTGCAGGGAGATAAAGTCGGCATAGGAAGATGGAAATCAGTGTGGAGTACTGATATATCATTATAGAACATACAACAGTACAGCACAGTACAGGCCCTTCGGCCCTCGATGTTGTGCCAAGCTATGTCCGAATCCAAGATCAAGCTATCCCACTCCCTATCATTCTGGTGTGCTCCACGTGCCTATCCAATAACCCTTGAAAGTTCTTGAAGTGTCTGACTCCATTATCATAGCAGGCAGTGCATTCCACACCCCAACCACTCTCTGAGTAAAGAATCTACCTTGTACATCCCTCCTATATCTCCCACCATGAACCTTATAGTTATCCCCCCTAGTAACTGCTACATCCACCCAAGAAAATAGTCTCTGAATGTCCACTCTGTCTACCCTCCTCATCATCTTATAAACTTTTACTAAGTCACCTCTCATCCTCCTCCGCTCTAAAGAGAAAAGCCCCAGCTCCCTCAACTTTTCCTCATAAGACCTACCCTCCAAATCAGGCGGTATCCTGGTAAATCTCCTTTGCACTCTCTCCAATGCTTCCACATCCTTCTTATAGTGAGGTGACCAGAACTGTACACAATATTCCAAATGTGGTCTCACCAAGATCCTGTATAGTTGCAGCATAACCCCACGGCTCTTAAACTCAAACCCCCTGTTAATAAGCACTAACACACTAAGCCTTCTTCATGGATCTATCCACTTGAGTGGGAACCTTCAGAGATCTGTGGATATGAACCCCAAGATCTCTCTGTTCCTCCACATTCCTCAGAACCCTGCCATTGACCCTGTAATCCACATTCAAGTTTGTCCTACCAAAATGAATCACCTCACACTTACCAGGGTTAAACTCCATCTGCCACTTTGCAGTCCAGCTCTGCATTCTATCAATGTCTCTTTGCAGCCTAAAGGAGCCCTCCAACTCATCCACTAATCCAGCAATCTTGGTGTCATCAGCAAATTTACTAACCCACCCTTCAGCCCCTCTTCCAAGTCATTGATAAAAATCACAAGTAACAGAGGACCCAGCACTGATCCCTAAGGTACACCACTGGTAACTGGCCTCCAGTCTGAAAACTTTCCCTCCACCACCACCCTCTGTCTTCCATGAGATATGTGGGTATGCCGGTGTTGGACTGGCGTAAACACAGTAAAAAGTCTGACAACACCAGGTTTTAGTCCAACCGATTTATTTGATAATAGACTCACAAGCTTTCGAGGTTTCCCTCTTCGTCAGGTGAATGGAGAGTTCTGGCCTCAGACAGAGCATATAAAGCACAGACAGTTTAGAGATTACTGATTAGAATGCGAATCGGATTCGCATTCTAATCAGTAATCTCTAAACTGTCTGTGCTTTATATGCTCTGTCTGAGGCCAGAACTCTCCATTCACCTGACGAAGAGGGAAACCTCGAAAGCTTGTGAGTCTATTATCAAATAAATCGGTTGGACTAAAACCTGGTGTTGTCAGACTTTTTCTATGAGATAGCCAGTTACTTATCCAATTGGCCAAATTTCCTTCTATCCCACACCTCTTTACTTTCTTCATCAGCCTACCATGGGGAACCTTATCAAACACCTTACTAAAACCCATAAGTTATCTAAGTTTGGGGATAGATGTGGCGAACCGGTAAAGCCCAACAACTGTTCGAGGGGCAGAATGTCAAAGGATGCACTGATAAGAGGTATTTTCATATAAATTAAGATGCAGGTGGCACGCAGAATCGATTGCAGAGAAGAAAGGCAAATGGATGGTCACTGCCAGAGGCAAACTCTTTGGCTGGGAAACAGGCTATCTCTGATGCTGAAATTCAGTGAAACCATGCAGAATAATGTGGATTTTGGGGTCAGGCTGGGAACTGGAAAATGGCTGAAGGGGAAGTAACAAGCGAGGTATGGTAGCAGAAGGAAGCCAATCAAGTGCATGGAAGCAGATTCAAAACATTTTGTGCTTTGAAAATCAGCACAGATGTTCGAGTACAGTAATATAAGCAGGTAATCAATCTGTTAAACCAATTCACTTGTAAACTGATTTCTTTGCTGAAGGGTAAAAGTATTTGTAGTTGTTTTTCAGTAGCAACTTACTCAAATAAAAAGAAACATTCAGCTTTTTACCAGAACTCTTCCCACCATCTTCCCCCACACCAACAATGGGTCTTTACCCAACCTCTGACCATAGTTCTAGACTTCACCAAACTCTATGCCACTTGTCTTGGGATTCAGTGCTACTATTGCGGGATTTGAGCTGTGAACCCACAACAGAAAGTAGCTCAAGTTTATTTCACATTTATTCGTCATCGCTAACAAATAGAGGCCTTCATCCTATCTGCCCGAAGCGAATTTGAATCTAGATTCCAAAGGTAAAAGGATAACCCACTGTGCCAACCAATCTGAGATACGTGACCATAAACATTTAAAAAAAAAGATTTACCTCTCCTGCAACTGTGTGCATTTTGAAATGCAATTGCCACCAAGGCAGGGCGCACAAAAATATGTAGTATCTGATTTCTATAGGATGCACACATCAGCACTGAGACAGTGTACTTGAAAATATTTTCAACTGTGAACTCAGCTGGGGTCCCCTCTTGGCAAAGCACAACTTGGTCTTTGACCGTCTTTACTATGTTGTGGCGTAGGGCGAGATTGGAGCGAATTACTTTCTCGTTTGTTACATTTCCTAGAATACAACAAAATTCAGTTGAATCTAAACACGTAGAACAACAAAAATTGGATACCTGCTAAAATGGCATCAAATGCATATCAATAACTGTAAGAACACTTGAGCATTAGTGCAGTATTCATCTCTCAATAAATGCTGCAGGTGCTGCCAGGCCTGCTGGGCAGCGACTCTTAGATGGAATAAGAGGCTTTGAAATGTAAAGATAAAAAGTGACGATAACAAATCTGATTAATTCAAGGGCCAAAGAGAGAGAGACAGAAAACCAACAGGACAAAATGAACCATAACTGCAGCAAGAATAGAATCCTGCCTGAACAACTAGTCTGAGAGAGAAAGGGAGAGTGAGGGCAGAAAGGCAGAGGTAGAGTAGGAGAGAGGTAGAGCAGGTGGGGGGGTGAGGTAGATTGGAGGTGGGGAGGGTTTTCCTCTGTACGTTTCTGCGTACGAGTGAGTTTCATTGCGTTTACCTCTCAGGGTGCTCGAATAAACATTGGGAGAGATTCTCCCACCCCGCTGTGCTAATTTTCAACATAGCATGGTGGGAGAATCTCACGTCAGGTTAAGTGCAGGACTTGCTCATGCATTCCTGCTGCATGCGCATCTCCTCCCAGCGTCGGATTTCTGGTGCCATCTGATTCGTGCTGGAAACCAGCATAACGGCAGGTAAGTACTTTACATCTTATTTTAATGTGATTAGCAGGCCTGGGACTGGATTCTCCAGGCCCGATAGCATCTCCCACCCCACCAGGAGTATTTCACTCCAATGGGGTTCAAGCTAGCTAGTTGGGGAACTAGTGGTCTGATCCTTGCTGGAGTGAAGAATGGGCAATCAGGCCCCCCAGAGGGCTGGACGGTGTCTCCTGGGCATGGGCCCCCTGGCACTATCCGCCTATGCCCCCAGCACCACCCAAGAGGCAAAGTACCCATGCCAGGAGCACTGCCTACTGGACATCAGGCAGTGCTACTGGCCAGCAAAAGGGAAGGTTGACAGTTTGGGGCCACTGTGCATGCACAGAGGCCCACAGGTTTCAGCCTCTCCAGGGTGAATAGGCCCTAACCCCTGAAATTTATTGATATTCACGCTGGCAGCCTCTGCACTGCACAGAGTGTGGGAGATTCTAGTGTGAACTCACACTGAAAAAACTAGTGTGATTTACTCCAGTTTTCCTGCAAAATCAACACTTAGAATATGTTGGGGAGAATTCCACTCATTGGGCCTTATTTTACCATTGCGTGTGCCCATTTTTGGATGCAAAAATGTACTAAAAATCAGGCATGAGGCCAGTAGCGCAATCCACACCCGCCTCTATACCAGTTTCCCCTTTACCAAGGCCCGAAAGTGGCCGCGATCGGGACTGTGCCCAAAATGGGCTCAACGGCCATTTAAATGAATTTGCATGCTTATAATGGACTGCACGCCCAACCTTATCGGCACTTCTCTGTTTACCACCACGTTTACCCAAAGGGAGTCAGTGCGAAACAGACATGCTCCACAGAAATCTGATTTAAGTACTCCAGTTAGGGAGGAGGTAGGTGCCGATGGCTCTCTGCTTCAGATCTGGGGTGGTCTGCTGCCACTCTGCCTGAGATCAGTGGAGCTGAAGAGAGGTCTGCTGACACTCTGCCTGAGATCAGTAGAGCTGAAGGGAGGTCTGCTGACACTCTGCCTGAGATTACAATGTGGGATTGGAGCAATGTCTGTGGGGGCCAGAGGGAGGCATTATCCAGCCTGGGAGTGATGTGACAGGGGAGCCACGTTCTATCATTTTGTTTTTCTGCACATGCACAGTTGGAGACACCGACTGGAGTTGCAGGATTTTGGGCACTGAAGCCCCACCCACAGGCTTGTGCAGCATGATTCAGAATCGCTCATATTTTTGCAGGCAGAGCACATAAGAGGGTGCTAGAGAATGGGTCTAAAAGTCAGATCTGAAACACTCCCAGTTTCAAGTCCTCCCAACACTTAGAATCAAAATGTTAAAACAGGGCCCATATCTTTCTTCTGGTTTAAATTTACCTGAAAGCCTGTTTCGTGGTTGTTCCTAAAAAATCACAACACTCAAAAAGACTTAAAATACTCCCTCGAAAACACATCTTGCAGCAGACAACTTAGAGGCAAGGAGAAAGTAAAATAATCCCACTATCTTCTCGTCTCTAACAAAATTAAATCAAGAGCTACTCATGATTGCTGGAAATGTGTTTAGATAATGAATCATTTGTAAATTTTTGGAAAACATTTTGTGTGGAGCAGATACATGACCCCGTAAAACAGTATTAAAACCCTGGTGAGACAGGTAGAGGTTAGAAATGACTTAAGACAGTGTCATCAAAACAAATATTTCTAAAGCAAACTTTTATTACTTACTGGGCCAGTCAATAAAAGCACCAAATGTTTCTGCAATCACTTTGAGCCATAGTGTCTGCCGGATGAGATCAGAAAGAGGCAGGCTGGGCAGATTTTGAATGATCACTGTAGCCAACAATGTCCAGGGACTAATGACCATGTTTTTCTGCTGCAACATCACCATTCTATGGCCAACAGCATCGAGAAACCTATAGATATCTCCAGATGGTTTCCGAGGAATATGCCTGTATAAATGTCAAAATTAACATACAAATAAGGTCTTTCTTACTAGTGTCAAACAGCACAATGTCACTTGGCTTCTTATTGGGAATTCATCTTGCTCATACAAGCCCTCCTCTAATTTCCTCTTCCTAGCACCTTAGTTAACATGAGTGTACAAAAATAAAGTATAAACAGGTCAGACGTATACAGTGGTCAAACTTTCTCTCAAGAAATGAGTGCATGTGCGCTATATACTCAAGAGATTTATATATGTTTGGTTTGGCTTCTTGAGTGGTTATGAACTTGGAATGAATATATTTACCAGATTAAACCAACAGATCTTATTAAAGTAATGCATTGCATTTATCGTATTATGGTAATGATTTCCCACGTTAAACAGGAGGAGATCCCATTCTCATGTTACAGCAGTTTTTCTTTGAGGTGGGTGACTCACATCAGGCTGTAATTATAATCTGTGCTATCTATTTATCATACCTCTGCACTCTGTAGATTAGGATATATGGTTTATTTTGCATAATATTCTCAAGCCTTTCTTCTGCTAGACATCAGGTCAACTGTTCAAGCTGACAGATCAGCATATGCGCAGTGGTCAGCTCAGCACTTCGCCAGCGCGAATAGGTATCGCCCCCAACTTTTCATCACAATTCACGCTTGTGCACTCTGTGCATCACAGAGTCTGGGAGATTCATTCTGAAACTCCTCCTAAAAATAAGCAGCAGGATTTACTCCAGTTTTTACGCAGATTTGGCACTTGGAATTTTTTTGGGAGAATTCCACCCAAAATCTTTTATCTTGCAAGGACACAAGGTATACTTTTACTATTCTTTCCTACTAAGGCCTCCATAGCAAGAGGATTTGCGTATAGGACTAAGGATGTCTTGCTGCAGTTATACAGAGCCTAGTCTGAGGAAGGTCATTCTTGTAATTGAGGGAGTCCAGCAAAGGTTCACCAGACTGATTGCTGAAATGGCAGGACTGACATACAAAAAGAAACTGGATGGATTTGGCTTGTGCTCACTGGAATTTAGAAGAATAAGAGGGGATCTCATAAAAACATATAAAATTCTGATGGAACGGACAAGCTAGATGCAGGAAGAAGGTTCCTGATGTTGGGGAAGTCCAGAACTGAGGGGTCTAAGAATAAGGGGTAAGCCATTCAGGACTGAGATGAAGAAGAATTTCTTCACTCAGAGTTGTGAACCTATGAAATTCTCTACCACAGAAAGCTGTTGGGGTCACTTCGTTGATACATTCAAGAGGAAGCTGGACATGGCCCTTGCGGCTAAAGGGATCAAGGGGTATGAAGAGAAAGTGGGAGTGGAATACTGAAAGTGCATGATCGGCCATGATCATATTAAATCAATTGTACATGTTCGAAGAGCTGAATGGTCTACTCCTGCACCTATTTTCTGTGTTTCTAAGTATTGAGAACAGACCTGGGGACCAAGTTGTACTGAGATCTCCTGATTGTCCCGGTTGCTAGTGATCTCACTGACACGGGCTGTCCAAAGTAAACATGTATGCTTCCAAAGTTTTCACTCAGGATCTTCCTGGCTTTCAACAAACCCTAGAATAGAAAATCAGTTTGATCATTTATTTGTAATCATGTTGTTACTAGAAAAAGTGAAAACGGAGACATTACAGTAAGAAACCTGTACACACGGAAGTTGATTCCTTTGGCTTTGGTACTCCTAAAAGCTCATGCGCGTAGAGGGATTCCTCCAGGATTCGTTCATAACTTATACTTATGGGAACTAAGTACATGTCGAAAACTTCGCCCATCAGGAAAGGTTCAATTGCAATGTTCAATAATCCTACAAACAAGAACATCTTAAGAATTGATACAAGAGTACTGAAAATTATATGGACAATATCACAGCAGTCATAAAATAGTTATCAAATTGTTTTACAAATACTACAGCCTTAAACCAATAACATTGACTTGCTCTAGCTTGCCCGGACCATGGATACCAGGGTATGGGTGGACTTTTTAGTCTTAAAGAGCACACTATTTAAAAATCCTGCAGCAGTTGCACGTCAGCTAAGGTTGTGATGCCGAGAGTTTTATACTGACTGCTTAAAAAAAATTCAAGAACATTCAGATTGGCAGCACCATTACAAATTGAAAACTATACCGCAGTTAATCGGAGTTTAGCTGACTCAGTCTTTGAGGTACTTGTTTACTAAGTACTTGAAGTACATTATGGAGTGACCTCTGGCAGATTTCTGTGTTACTCCAGGGAGTTTCAAGTAACGTACACACATTTTGCTTCTTTCCTCTTCTTGTATGCTTTTTCATTTCTCACAACACTAATGTAAGTACTAGTTATGTCTGAATAAATGTTGTATATATTCAAAAAAAAAACAAAATACTGCAGATACTGGAATCTGAAACAAAACAGAAAATGCTGGAAAATCTCAGCAGATCTGACAGCATCTGTGGAGAGAGAATAGAGCCAACGGATCAAGTCTAAATATCCCTTTGTCAGAGCTGAGAGCAAAGTGAATCAACAGAGATTTATATTGTGAGGGAGGAGTGGGCGGAGGAGGGTTAAAATGGGACAAAGGGGATATAAATGAGGATGCAGAAGGCTGAGGTGGTGGTAAAAGTGAACATTAAGTAGTCAGAACGCATGAATGGCAGAACAGAGGTACACATTGTTAAAGGGCTGTCTGAGGAATGTCGCAGTTGCCCTAGACTTGAAACGCTGGCTCTGTTCTCTCCCCACAGATACTGTCAGATCTGCTGAGATTTTCCAGCATTTTCTGTTTTTGTTGTATATATTCATGACTATTTAATACTCAATGTTGTTAAAATGGCATTGAACAACAGTGGTACTCCAATATAATTTTAAACAGAACTTTCAATTCTCTTTCCATGAACTAAGTTGGAGACAACTTAAAAACCCAGAAAGCATGAAATTTCAGCAATCACCAAGGATCATTTGCTGATCCTGCGCGTCTTTTTTTGTCACATCTCCATTCGTCTTCAGAAACAGATAATAATATTTCTTAAAAGTTTACCATGTCTAGTTGAATTGTGGCAGAAATATTTGAGGTAGTGATGCTTTGTGGAAAGTTCCATCACTTCCTCTTATTTCTCTAATGAAATCACTGATAAAGGGCACTCCAAGCATTGTGGTTCATAGTCTACAGAAAGCCCAAAATCTGAAGTGACAATTGTGCAAGGGTGTGCCGGGCTGGTGGGGGCACTGTGGTTAGCACTGCTGCCTCACAGTGCCAGGGACCTGGGTTCAATTCCAGCTTGGGTCACTGTGTGGAGTTTGCATATTCTCTCTGTGTCTGCGTGGGTTTCCTCCGGGTGCTCCAGTTTCCTCCCGCACTACAAAGCTGTGTAGGTTAGGTTGATTGGCCATGCTAAATTGACCCTAGTGCCAGGGGGATTAGCAGAGTGAATGAGGGTTATGGGAATAGGGCCTGGGTGGGATTATGGTTCATACATTGGCCTCCTTTTGTACTGTAGTGATTCTAGCTCAAACATACAGTTTTTACAAGGATACATTAGTAGTGGTTCTAGATTGGGACTAGTAACCCAAGGTTATGAATTCAAAGGCCACAATGGCAAGTTGTTAAACTGGATACAATAAATTATGGTCTAGGTTTTACATCAATTTATAGTTCATCTGTGGCAAGTGACCGGCCATCTCTACAGTGCTGCATTGTGAATGGTGCAGGCATGCACACAATAGCAGGGCTCTTGGAAAAAGCGGAAGAGGATTGCCAGGTGGTCCCAGACACTTCTTGTTAGTTTCACAACGATAACAGATATTTAAAACAGTGCAAAGATCACAACATTTTGGACCTGTATGGTTTAAGATTGCATGACCAGAAAATTTCAGTGACATAGCAGCCCTTCAACCCCACTGAAATATACCCCCAAGCTCACCTAATTTGGGAATCAGAGATTTTCCGGTACGACTTCTAGTCCCCTCTACAAAAAATTCAACAGGAGCATCACCGTTCTGAAAAATGAGTGTTCAGTTAACATACCGGCTTGCACTGGTATAGAAAAACGTAGTCCATTTAGCAGCAAATAATTATTTTTCCCAGAGACAAAAAGAACCCCACAGAACTTTTCTCTCTAATGCAGTAAGCAGAGGATAATAAGGCAGGTGTTTACTTCACCTGGACTTTTCACATTGTAGACTCCTTCAGCAATTCAACACTACCAGAAGTACAATAACATTCTTGTGATGATCCTAATACCAGTGCTCTCATTGAGCAAGGCTTTACAATGATCGTGCAGGATTGGTGAACAAATGGCTCCTATGACTGAAAATACTATATCTCCTCAGTTCCATCATCACTATGCATTTTTGTCACAGTAGAAAGGACTATCCCAGACTTACAGGGCAGACATAAATAGACACATACATTTATATTGTATAGAAGTAAAGAGTTTTCTACTGGTAATGAGAAAGAGCTCAGATACACGTTAACTACACTCAAAATTACTCCCCCAAACTGGAATTAAGCTATTTTTAAAAGCAATTCAATTCTTACTTAATCTGAGAGCATTTTTTCAAGGATGTAAGTTCTGAAAAAATACTGAATATGGCTACAGAAAGAATTTAAGAACAGCAGGTGGAATGAAATAGTTTTATCAGTGATGTTATTCTGATGGAACTTAAAATGCAGGCCGCAATTCTGCCATCCTGCTGTGCTAATCTTTTAGCGTAGTGGGCCGGGAGGATCCCATCACAGGATCCCATTGCGGGGTTTGCGCAAGCATCCTGTCTCCTAGTGCTGAAATTCTGGCGATGTCTGCTCTGCATTGGAAATCGGTGGGGAAACATGCAGGCCATTTAAATGGTTATTTCAATTTCATTTACATGTGATTAGTGAGCCCAGGACTGAAGTCTCCAGGCATGCTAGCGTCTCCCACCCTGCCAACATAATTCACTCCAGCAGGAATTACACAAGCTCGTCACTAATGGCAAACTAGTAGCCTGACCCCACTGAAGTGGGAGGGGGCAATCCAGGCCCCCCATAGGGTCAGGTGGGAAGAGTGTGTCCCCTGGGCACTTGCACATTGACACTTTGCCCTTGAGCACTGCTAATTTCCATGGGGTACCTTGGCATTGCCCATCAGGCTTGGGGCAGTGCCAAGGAGGTGGGGTATATGGGGGTGGCCCTAGGAGCGTGACTGGTGGCTGTGGGGGAGTCCCGCTGCCACTCTGCAGTTGGCAGCGTGGAGGAAGGAGGGAAGTCAGCGATCAGGGCAGGCTGGAGTGCGGTAAGCCGGGAGAGGGAAATCATCCATCTGGGGACAAGGAGGGAGAAATCGGTGGAGACAGACTGGGAGGGGAGGGGGGTTCGGGGCTGGGCCCAGGGGCCAGCGCAAGGGCCTCTGCAATGCACAGAGTGTGGGAGATTATTCCCTGAACTTCCACTGAAAAAACCTAACATGAATTATTCCAGTTTTCACGCGAATTCGACACTTAGGGGGCAATTCTCCCAAAAACATTCTGCAGGCAAATCTCCCATTCCAACCCATTAATTTTTTGGCAGGTCGGGTTGGGAGACGCGAGTGTGTGCCGACTCACGGGAGTCGTTGCAGGCGTTCATGATGCTTGCGCTTCACCCACCACCAGAAATCCAGTGTGGTCAGGACCATGCAGGAAACCGGCAGGAAGATCAGCTAAGTCATTTTAAACTATTTTTAATGTAATTTAAATGAGATTCTCCGGGCCCGATAGCATCTTCCACCCCACCGTTACAATTTCACTTTGACGTGGTTCAGAGTAGCTCCCCCACTCTGTGCAGGGCAGAGGTCAAAATTGGAAAAATTAGGAGGCGGGGCCTATTTGCGCTGGACTCTGACAGTTTTGGAACTCTGTATATGCGCAGTGGCCCTGATCTGTCAGACATCCTGTTTGCTAGCCAGCTCAATTGCTGACCAGCCGAGGACCCCTGCAATGCTGTCCCCCAGCTCCCACCATGGTCTGATCATAGTCCCCACAAGCATTCCCGGGCCAGCCCCAACTCCCACCCTCCCCAGCCCACCCCGAACTCTAGCCTCCCACCAGCTCTGACCGGATCCCAATGCAGAGTGGCAGCGGAACCCTCCCTCACCTGCGCCAATTGTCTCCTAGGCCGTGCCCCTGGGCGCTACCATCTTGTCACTGACCGATGCCTGATGGGCAATGCCAAGGTGCTGCGCTTGGCATGGGCACTTTGCCCCTTGGGCAGTGCCAGGGGACACAGGCTGGCACTGCCAGGGTGCCCATACCGAGGGGGCACCAACCCCCCACCACCTGAACTCCTGGGGATGACCCCATTTGCTGCCCCTTCACTCCAAAACTGGGGGAGCTACTCTAAACCTTGCCAGATCGAATTTGTAATGATGTATCGGGCCTGAGAATTCAGTCCCAGGCCCAATAATCACATCCAAATTACATTAAAAATAGATTTAAATGACTTACTTGGTCTTGCTGCCGATTTCTTGTGTGATCCTGACCATGCAGAATTTCTGGCAGTAGGCCATGTGCATGCACGCGCGAATCCCGTGAATTGGCACACGCGTGTCTCCCGACCCGTCAAAAAATTAGTGGGTCGGAATGGGAAAACCGCCCTTAGAATTTTTTTGGGAGAGCTGCACCCACAGATCTCTCTAGCCATGTACCATAGTCAGCTGCAAATCACAGAAAAATTCATGTTCCCAATTAAGTGGCAGAAGAACTGCTTTTAAAAATGAAGGAATAATTCAAGGTGGGAGGGTGGTAATTTGAGTTCAGTTCATGTGTGTTTCTTAGCTCTTTCTCACTACCAATAGAAAACTCCTATTCTATACAAGTGAAGTGGAAAGGTCTCAGTCCATTTACCTCTGCCCTGTTAAGTCTGAGAATACTGCAGAGAATGAAACGCTCTAAATTTGCTTAGACATGACAAATTGTCTTTCCTCCCAATGTATCTTCCATCTTTATTTCAGATATCAAAAGTGAAAATCCTGACATTTTATTGCCTCCTCCAGGCACTTGACTCTTCTTATTCAATAGATTCTTCTCCATCTCCCCCAGTCTTATTCGTATTGTCAATGACTATTTCATGTTCCAGTTCCTGACCAGTCACTTTCTCCCTCTCTTAGAAATGTAGAAAACAGGCACATTCAGCCTTTTGAACCAGCTCTGCTATTAATTATGATCCTGACTGGTCATGCAACTCAGTAACCTTTTTTTTTGTTTATCCCCAAATCCTTTGATTCATTTAGCCCTAGTGATTTGACCTTTTCAATGGTGGAGAATGTTACAAGTTCATCCCTCTCTGGGTGAAGAAATTTCTCATTTCAGTCCTAAATGGTTTATCCTCTTTCTTCAGACTGTGACCCCAGATTCTGGACTCCCCTGCCATTTGGGAACATTCTTCCTGTATCTAACCTTTGTAGTCCTGTTAAAATTTTATAGATTTCTGAGATTCCTCTCATTCTTCTAAACTCATGTCAGTTCTCCCATCTCAGAAATTAGTCTGATAAACCTTCGCTGCACTCCCTCCATAGCAAGAACATTCTTCTTCAGATAAGACCAAAACTGCATACAATATTCCAGATGTGGTCTCATCAAGACTCTGTATAACTGCAGCAAGCCCTTATCACTGGCATCAATAACCTGTTCATATTCTGTTCTGCTCTGTTGCTATAACTTTAAAATCTGCTAACACCCCATAATCAAATGAAATGCTCTGAACCCTCCCAACTGCTCTCCATCCTCCACATTCTGAATCTTTCTGAAGTTCAGAAATGCATCACTCCTTCAATTACTTACCCACTACTTCATGTATGAATCATTACAATCAGGCTTCTGTCCTGTCCATTCTGGATGCAGCCATTGACCTTAATCTACACATTTATCACTTCCTGACTATACTTCTCCAATACTCTTACTTCTGGTCTTCCCAGTTCTATCCTCCATAAGCTACAATTCATCCAAAATGCTGTGGCCTATGTTCACCTCCTGCATCTCTAATCTTATCTTTGATGAATTCCAATGTATTTGTACAAAGAATTAACTTTTAAGATTTTAGTTATACCTTCACACCTCTCCACAAATCATAAGAACATAAGAACATAAGAAATAGGAGCAGGAGTAGGCCATCTGGCCCTTCGAGCCTGCCCCGCCATTCAATAAGATCATGGCTGATCTGTCGTGGCTCAGTTCCACTTTCCCGCCCTCTCCCCATAACCCTTAATCCCCTCTCTTATCAAAAATCCCTCCCTCCACCTACTTCTTACACACACTCACCAAGCCTCTTAGCACTTACTGAGACCCTAAACTCTGGAATACCGTCCCTACACCACTCTGCCTCTCGGCCTCATTTTCTTCCTTTAGGACATTCCTTAAAAGCTACTTCTTTGACCAAGCTTTTGGTCATATCACATGTGGTTCCTCGTCACACTTTGTTTTATAATGCTCCTGCAAGTGTCTTGGGACGTCTCAATACATTAAAGTATCATACAATCCCTACAATACAGAAGGAAGCCATTCGGCCCGTTGAGGCTGCACTCACAACAATTCCTCCCAGGCCCTATCCTTGTAGCCCCATGTAATCCCTGTCACTAAGGGGCAACCCCACCCAGACCTGTTCCCCATAACCCCAAATATTTACCCCGCTTCTCCCCCTAATCTACACATCTTGGGACACTAAGAGACAATTTAGCATAGCCAATCCACCTAACCCGCAAATTTTTGGACTGTGGGAGGAAACCGGAGCACCTGGAGGAAACCCACTCACATGGGGAGAATGTGCAAACTTCACACAGGCAGTCACCCAAGGCAGAACTGACCTGGGTCCCTGGCACTGTGAGGCAGCAGTGCTAACCTCTGTGCCACCACGCTATCCTAAAGGGACTAAATAAGTTGCTGTTCATTTGCTGCTCACAATTTGGCAGCTAAATTTTCATGCACCTTAGTCCCAGGCCTTCTAACCTCCTCATTGAGCATTTCCACCTTGCCATTTGTCTTACTGCAATCAAAACCCATTTGACTCTTCTTTAACCATGATAGTGCTCCCCCCACTTTGCCCCTCTTCCTCTTCTCCCTTCTCCATCTATTACTACTTGTAAAACACCAGAGACAGACATCTATACTTAATGTAGGCTGTAGTTTAAATAATTTTCTCAACCATTATTTTTGCAAGTGAGAACGTACCTGATGTTAAAAATGGTATTTCTGGTTAGTGCTGGACAAATGCAAATAAATTTTCAGTTACATCATCACTGATGCATAGCAACAGCACTTTAAAAAGTGCAATACTCTGTTCATCTGCATTCCATTTTGTAGAATAAACAAGAGTACCGCTCCATTAGGATGTTACTTAGATAATTCAATTAAATTTAAGAAACATATTACAGATTTTTTAAATTCCAAAGAGTTTTGATGAAATGAATAAGGAAAATTATTTGCTCAGGTTAGAAGCACAATGAGAAGGGATAATCAATTGAAAATTGCCAGAACATATTTGCATAGAGATGAGTTGGAGCATGGATTGCTTTACCATAGAGAGGAGCTGAGGTGGAGATGATTGCATCCTTTAAGGGAAAGGTGGTTAAAATTTGAAACCATGAAAAGAGTGGATGTTGGGATTCATTTTAGATTGCTCTAGCAAAAATTCAACAGATACAGCGGGCCAGATGGCTTCCTACTGTGCTGCAATTAGTACTTTTAAGTTAATACAGGAGGATAAGATCACCGAACAGCCCAACAGCATCAGTACGACAGTTGCATTGAAACATTAAGACAGATTCAACAAGGTGGTAACATGTCAGCAACTCCAAAAGAATACCGATTCATCTCTTAGTGTATCATAATAAACAGAAGACTGACCCGCAGGATTGTTTTCACATATTCAGAGAAAACTGCCCAGTATAGCTTGTCTCCTCCAAATGAACGACGAATGAAAAAAGCACCTGACATTCGCAGCATCTCTCCCACTATTTTCATTCCCATAAAATCTGTGAAGGAAACAAAATCATTAGTGTGCATAAAGTTAAGATTAGAAAGAAAACAGATTTTGTTATCAAGTGATGTCAGATTCCAGAGTCTCCAGTAATTAAACTAAATATACCCAGCTTTTGCATGAAAATTGATACTTGCCCATTCCTGCAGCAATGACCGGCAAACAAAGGTCATAGGTGTACATAATATATGACAACATGAGGAAGTCTATGTAGCTGCGATGGCTTGGCAGCAGAACAACTGGGTATTCTTGGATAGCCTGATGTAGCTGAAATAAGGAAACACATTTACAGATTCTTATTAAATACAGATAAATTCCACTTCAAAGAAAAGTATCTGTCCTTACAAAATTAAGCATTGCAAGTTGTGCACCATCCATCGGAATGGAAAAAGCTTGACAAACTTTGTATGTTGCTGTTTAAAAAAAAACTGAGATGGGACGAAATTAGTTCTCAGAGGGTCGTGAGTCTTTGAAACTTGCTGCCTGAAAAGGCGGCGAAGGCAGAATCTGAATATTCTTAAGGCAGAAGTGGATATATTCTTGGTAAGCAAGGGGGTGATAGGCTATTGGGGGTAGGCAGGACACAGATTTGAAGTTACTGCCAGATAAACGACTATCTTATTAAATGGCGAAGCAAGCTCAAGGTGCTGAAAGCCCTCTCATGTTCTTTGCTTTACATTAACAAGGCCTTTGACAAGGTATTGCATGGTAGGTTGTTGCATAAGATTAAATCTCACGGGATCCAGGATGAGGTAGCTAAATGGATACAAAATACTTGACAGAAGCCAGAGGGTGGCTGTAGACAGTTGTTTTTCCAACTGGAGACCTGTGACCAGTGGTGTGCCTCAGGGATCAGTGCTGGCTCTACTGTTATTTGTCATTTATATTAATGATTTGAATGAGGCATGGTTAGTAAGTTTGCAGATGACACCAAGATTGGTGGCATAGTGGACAGTGAAGAAAGTTATCTCTGATTGCAACAGGATCTTGATCAATTGGGCCAGTGGGCTGACAAATGGCAGATGGAGTTTAATTTAGATAAATGTGAGGTGATGCATTTTGGTAGACTGAACCAAGGCAGGACTTACTCAGTTCATGGTACGGCACTGGGGAGAGTTACAGAACAAAGACATCTAGTTTACATGTTCATAACTCCTTGAAAGTGGAGTCACAAGTGGACAGAGTGGTGAAGAAGGCATTCAGCATGCTTGGTTTCATCGTTCAGAGCGTTGACTACATGAGTTGGGGCGCCTTGTTAAAGTTGTACAAGACATTGGTAAGGCCACATTTGGAATACTGTGCACAGTTCTGGTCACCCTATTATAGAAAGGATATTATTAAACTAGAAAGAGTGCAGAAAAGATTTACTAGGATGCTACCAGGACTTGATGAATTGAATAATGAGAGGCTGGATATACTGGGACTTTTTCCTCTGGAGCATAGAAGGCTGAGGGGTGGTCTTATAGAGGTCTATAAAGTAATGAGGGGCATAGATCAGCTAGATAGTCAATATCTTTTCCCAAAGGTAGGGGAGTCTAAAACTAGAGAGCATAGGTTTAAGGTGAGAGGTGAGAGGGGAGAAATACAAAAGTGTCCAGAGGGGCAATTTTTTCACACACAAGATGGTGAGTGTCAGGAACAAATTGCCAGAGGTAGTAACAGAGGCGGGTACAATTTTGTCTTTTAGAAAGCATTTAGACAGTTACATGGATATAGGGGGATGTGGGCCAAATGCGGGCAATTGGGATTAGCTTAGGTGTTTAAAAAAAAAGACAGCATGGACAAGTTGGGCCAAAGGGCCTGTTTCCATGCTGTAAACCTCTATGATTCTATGTTCAAGTGTTATTTTCTTTGCTATCCTATAGCATTTACTATTAAAGCTGCATTTATAGATTTCCTGCATCAGAGAACATTGTACAGGAGGGTAAGTCTTAAAGTCAGAGACTCTGGCCTGTGGAGCAATAGTGAGGAAGCTGACCACTACTTTCAGCATAGCATGAGCAGGATTCACTTGTCCAGCAAGCCAGAGACAGGCACCATTTAGAGGAGAGAGATAATTTTTTCATTGCCAGCAGGCACAGTGGTTAGCACAGCTGCCTCACAGCATCAGGGACCCCTGTTCGATTCCTGCCCTGGGTCACTATCTGAATAGAGTCTGTAGGTTCTCCCCGTGTCTGCGTGGGTCTCCTCTGGGTGCTTTGGTTTCCTCCCACAGTCTGAAAGATGTACTGGTTAGGTGCATTGGCCATGCTAAATTTTCCCTCAGTGTACCAGAACAGGCGCTGAAGTATGGCAACTAGGGGGATTTTCAGTAACTTCATTGCAGTGTTAATGTAAGCCTATCGGTGACACTAATAAAATAAATTTTAAACTTTTATGTAGTTCCATTAGATAGAAAAGAAAATGGAAACAGTACCAAACAAAGACAGATTAAGAAGGGTAACCAAATTTCAGCTAAAGGTGAGCTTTAGGGAGCGATGAAGGGGACTGATTGAGGGAGTGAATTCTTGACTGTCAGGCCTGGGCAAAAAGGTGCAGCTACTAATGTTAGGAAAAAAGCCACTTCAGAAAGATAGGGCTATTGCCACTCATAAAAATGTACCCAGCACATAACTATCTTAAACAGAAAAGCAGAGGGAACAGAAACACAGGGGGTATTCAGGGAATTTTAGAAATATTATTTCCAAAGTGCAATACCACATTCAGTACATTTTTGCAGACAAAAGTAATATCTGAATCACTTTTTCAGTAATGTGAACAAAATGATTAGTGAAAAACAAGATCATAGAAGATAGAAACTAACCTTGTGAATTCCTTCTTCGTTCACACGCACTTTCTGGAATAGGGCTTTAAAGATTTTGCTCAGGGTAAATGCAAAGAATCGGACTACACTTAACCGAAGGCCATGGCCCATCTTCTCCAAAATGTCAGCTGCTTCATCGTTAATGATATCTGGAGATTCACCAGTTTCTTTTGACAACTGATCAAATACAACATAAAAAGTGCAATTACAGAGCTTAATAAAAGTAATTTTCCAGTCCCCTCAAACAGTATCCACATGAACAGGCTACATAGCATTTAACATTGCAAGTTTCAAAGACAGCTTCAAACCCACAAAACATATGGCTTTGTACCTGATAAAACAATGTTGCTGATGCTTTCATGTATGCAGATGTCTCTCTAAATTCACAGCTACTAATGATTCACAGTAATTGTTCCAGACAACTATTGATATATCAACTCCGCCACGTTCAGTGGAAGATCCACTGCCCTAAAGTTAGTTTTTAATACAAAGAACAAAGTAAAGTACAGCACAGGAACAGACCCTTTGGCCCTCCAAGACTGTGCCGATCATGATGCTGTAACAAAACTAAAAGTCTTCTGCTCTTACTTGGTCTGTATCCCTCTATTCTCTCCCTATTCATGTACCCATCCAAATACCTCTTAAACGTTGCTAATCTGCCTGCTTCCACCACGTCCTCTGACGGTACATTCCAGGCACCCATCACATGTGCACACTGTTCCTGATTCTTAACTACTCTCCCCAGTGAGTGAAAGCAAAAGGATGGCACGGAGGCAGGAATATCTCAAATTCTACTGCAGCACTGACAGTTTTGTATGGATGCAATGATCTACGACTGTAGCACTAATGCAAAGTGACATCACTGTGTACGGATGCCATGGTTTTAATATAAATATAATCGAAATCCAGAGACAGGACTAAGGTCCAACAATGGAGGAACAGTCAGAGTCATGCAGCGCAGAAAAGGTCATTGAGCAAGCTAGTCTCCCTGACAACTTTGTCTGCAGGAAATATATCCAGTTGCAGCTCCTCTCATACTGCAGTGTTCTCTTTGAGCAGCAGGTGGATGCACTGCAGAGCATCCAGAGAGTGTGACAGACACTAGTTACAGGGAAGTTGTCACCACAGGTTCTGACAGGTAGATGGGTGATGTGCCAGGATAATCAATCATCCTGGAAGATTAGATAGGGTGGACAGTGAGAGCCTTTTCCCGCAGATGGTGATGGCGAACACGAGGGAGCATAGCTTTAAATTGAGGGGTGATAATTATAGGAAGGATGTCAGAGGTAGGTTCTTTACTCAGAGGGTGGTAAGGGCGTGGAATGCCCTGCCTGCAGCAGTTGTGGACTCGCCAACTTTAAGAGCATTCAAATGATCAGTGGATAGGCATATGGATAATATTGGAATGGTTTAGGTTAGAAGGTCATTAGATTGGTTCCACTGATCAGCGCAACATTGAGGGTCAAAGGGCCTGTACTGCGCTGTAATGTTCTATGTTCTATGAGTGTACATATTACAGAGGAGGTGGTGCTGGAAGTCTTAAAGCACATCAAAGTAGATAAATCCCCAGGACCTGATGAAGTGTATCCCAGGACATTGTGGGAGGCTAGGGAGGAAATTGTGGGTCCCCCAGCCGAGATATTTGAATCATTGATTGTCATGGGTGAGGTGCCTGAAGATTGGAGAGCGGCAAATGTTGTGCCTTTGTTTAAAAAGGAAAAAGCCTGGGAACTACAGGCCAGTGAGCTTCACATTTGTAGTGGGTAAGTTGTTGGAAAATATTTTAAGAAACAGGATCTACAGGTATTTAGAGATGCAAGTACTGATTAGGGACAGTAAGCATGGCTTTGTGATGGAAAATCATGTCTCACAAATCTGATTTGAGTTTTTTGAAGTAAGGTGAAGGTAGATGAGGGCAGTGCAGTTGATGTTGTCCACATGGACTTTAGCAAGGCCTTTGACAAGGTACCGCGTGGTAGGTTGGTAAATCTCATGGGATCCTGGGTGAGGTATCTAAATGGATACAAAATGGGCTTCTTGACAGAATGTGGAGATGCCGGCATTGGACTGGGGTAAAGGGGCAAACCTCGAAAGATTGTGGGTTTACTATCAAATAAACTTGTTGTTCTTGACAGAAGCCAGAGGGTGGTTGTAGAGAATTGTTTTTCAAACTGGAGGCCTGTGACCAGTGACCTGCCTCAGGGATCAGTGCTGGGTTCGCTGTTGTTTGTCATTTATATTAATGATGTGGATGAGCATTTAGGACATGTGGTTAGTAAGTTTGCAGATGACACCAAGATTGGTGGCATAGTGGACAGTGAAGAAAGTTATCTCCAATTGCAACAAGATCTTGATCAATTGGGCCAGTGGGCTGATGAATGGCAGATGCAGTTTAATTTAGACAAATGCGAGGTGATGCATTTTGGTAGATTGAACCAGGGCAGGATTTACTCAATTAATGGTGGGGCACTGGGGAGAGTTACAGAACAAAGATCATGTGGAGTCACAGGTTGACAGAGTGGTGAAGAAGGCATTTGACATGCTTGGTTTCATCGATCAGAACACTGAATACAGGAGTTGGAATGTCTTGTTGAAGTTGTACAAGACATTGGTAAAGTCACACTTGGAATACTGTGTGCAATTCTGGTCACCCTATTATAGAAAGGATATTATTAAACTAGAAAGAGTGCAGAAAAGATTTACTAGGATGCTACCAGGACTTGATGGATTGAGTTATTAAGAGAGGTTGAATAGATTGGGATTTCTTCCTCTGGAGCATAGGAGGCTGAGAGGTGATCTTGTAGAGGTCTATAAGATAATGAGGGGCATAGACAAGGTAGATAGTCAATATCTCTTCCCAAAGGTAGGGGAGTCTAAAACTAGAGGGCATAGGTTCAAGGTGAGAGGGGAGAGATACAAAAGTGTCCAGAGGGGCAATTTTCTCATACAGAAGGAGGAGAGTGTTTGGAACAAGCTGCCAGAGGTAGTAGTAGAGGCAGGTACAATTATGTCTTTTAAAAAGCGTTTAGGTAGTTACATGGATACGATGGGTATAGAGGGATATGAGCCAAATGTGGGCAATTGGGATTAGTTTAAGGATTAAAAACAAAAGGGTGGCATGGACAAGTTGGGCCAAAGGGCCTGTTTCCATGCTGTAAACCTATATGAGTCTGCACCAACAACAACCAAAGGTGCGCTAATCCCATGTTCCTGCACTTGGCCCATATCCTTGAATGTTATGATATTTCAACTGCTCATCCAAATATTTTTTAAAGGTTGTAAGGTTTCTGGCCTGCACTACTTTCCCAGGCAGTGCATTCCAGATTCCCACCACCCTCTGAGTGATAAGTATTTTCCTCAAATCACCTCTGAATCCCCTTCGTGATTGACCCCTCAACCAAGGGGAACAGCTGCTCCCTACTCACCCTGTCCAGGCCCTTCACAATCTTATACACATCAGTCCTGTCCTTCTCAGCCTTCTCTGCTCTAAATGAAACAACCTAAGCCTGTCTAGTCTCTTCTTATAACTCAGATGATCCATTCCAGGCAACATCCTGATGAACCTCCTTTGTACCCTATCACATCCTTGCTGTAGTGAGGTTACCAGGACTGCACACAGTATTCCAGCTGTGGTCTAACAACACTCTGTACAGCTCCAACATTACCTTAATTAACAAGATTACTTTGAATGTAGCTGGATTTTGGAAGACAAAACAGATGTACTGCTAAAACCTTATTTAAATTTCACATTTGTTAATACAACGGAATCCACTGAAATTCAGTGCAGACCCTTACCTGTTTGATGACATATTGCACTTGGTCAGATTTCAGTACCATACTCCTGAGAGCACTAGGGGTACGGGGCACAAGGTCCTTATAAACGACTGGAGTGTAACAACGCATAGCATATCTCAGATCGCTGCTGTGTCTGCGTTCTTCCATCAAGTCTTCAAATCCATCTCTTTTATTCAGTGTCATATCCTTCTGCTATCATGCAAAAAACATGATTTTGAATTAAAGAGGTAAAAGAAACATATAGATCCAGTTACAAACACAGAAAATGTTCAAAATCACAACAGGTCTGACAGCAACAGTGGAGCGAGAATACAGCCAAACACTTCCAGTCTGGATGACCCTTTGTAAGAGTAGAGATTCCAGCATCCGCAGTACTTTACCCTTATCTTATGTAGGTCCAGTTACTGGTTCAAGTAATAACTAGATTGAAAAAGTTAGCATGGTTTTCCATGGAAGGTTGAAAGGAGATTTGAAGGAGATATTCAAAATCATAAGAACATAAGAAATAGGAGCAGGAGTAGGCCATCTAGCCCTTCGAGCCTGCCCCGCCATTCAATAAGATCATGGCTGATCTGTTGTGGCTCAGTTCCACATTCCCGCCCTCTCCCCATAACCCTTAATCCCCTCTCTTATCAAGAACCCATCAACCCGCTTCTTAAAAATATTTAGCGAGGCAGCCTCCACCACTTCAACGGGCAGAGAATTCCAGAGATTCACCACCCTTTGAGTGAAGAAGTTCCTCCTCAACTCCGTTCTAAACCGCCTCCCCTTTATCTTGAGGCTGTGCCCCCTAGTCCTACTGTCTTTTTTGAGCGGGAAGAGTCTCTCCACCTCTATCCTATCCATCCCATTCATCATCTTATACGTCTCAATGAGATCTCCCCTCATTCTTCTAACTCTAACGAGTACAAGCCTAGTTTATTCAGCCTCTCCTCATAGCTCAATCCCCTCAACTCCGGTATCAGCCTAGTAAACCTCCTCTGTACTCCCTCCAGGGCCAAAATATCCTTGCGCAGGTGCGGCGCCCAAAACTGCACACAGTACTCCAGCTGCGGCCTCACCAATGCCCTATACAGCTGCAGCAAGACCTCCCTACTTTTATATTCAATCCCCCTCGATCTGGACAGAATAGATAGGGAGAAACTTGGAAGGATTAAGAACGAGAGTACACAGATTTAAAGTATTTTGCAAATGGAGCAGAAACAATATGAGAAAGACATTTTTCATGTAGTGAGTGGTTAAAGTTTGGAATGCACTGCTTGAGAATGTGATGGGTGCCAGGTTCAATCAAGACATTCCTGGGAAATTAAGACGGTTATTTGAAAAGGAAGAATGTGCAGGGTTATGGGGAAAAGACAGGAGAATGGCAGTAAGTGAACTACTCAGAGTCAGTGCAAAAATCATACAAGCCAAATGGCCTCTTTCTGCACTGTAAAAATTTTGTGATTCTGTGATCTAAGAGTTCAGGCAATCATACATTTGTAGAATAAATATTTTTTAATTGCTGCACTGCATGGTTCTAAATAATGAAGGGTAAATTTACAGAATTGCACCATTAGCTCATTCTGGATTGGCAATCAAAAGTAGGCAAAGTTCTTAAACAGAATCACACAAGAGTTTATTCTCATATCCTTGTAAATCACACTTCAAATAAGTGCACACTTTTGGTACCTTGCTAATGGTAAAGAGATGCCACACAGTAGTGGCTTAACTTTGCAAATGGAGTTTTAGCATTTATTGCTAAAGGAATAGAGTATAAAGGCAAGGAAATGTTACTGCAACCGTACAAGGCATTAGTGCGATAGCACCTGCAGTATTGTGTACAGTTTTGGTCCCTTACTTGAGGAGGGATATAGTTACATCGGAGGCAGTTTAGAGGAGGTTCGTTAGATTGATTCTAGAGCTGAGGTGTTTGTCTTATGAAGAGAGATTGAGCAGTTTAGGTGTATATTCACTAGGGCTTAGAAGAATGAGAGAACATGTAACTGAGGTATATAAAATAATAAAGGTGATTGATAGGGTAGAGAGGATGTTTCATCTTGTAGGGAAATCTAGAAGGGTCACAGTTTTAGGATGAAGGAGTAGCAGATTTAAAACAGAAATTACCCCTCGCAAAGGGTTATGAATCTGAGGAATTCGCTACCCCAGAGCAGTGGATGCCAGGACACTGAGTAAATTTAAGGAGATAGACAAATTCTTAATTAGTAAAGGGTTGAAGGGTTATGGAGAATGGGCAGGAAAGAGGAATTAAGGCTGAGTTTAGATCAGCCTTGAGCATACTGAATGGCAGAGGCTTGAGGGGCTGAATTGCCTCCTCCTGTCCCTAGCTAGTTCCTAGGTTCTTAAACGCAATGATGTTTTACATCCACCTAAGAGAACAGATTTAACATTTCATCCAAAGCACAGTACCTCTGACAGTTCAACACTCCCTCAGAACTGAGTGTCAGTCCCGATTTTGTGTCTCTGTATAAAGTTTATTTATTAATGTCACAAGTAGGCCTACATTAACATTGCAATGAAGTTACTGTGAAAATCCCCTAGTCGCCACACACACTGGGGGACAATTTAGCACAGCCAATGCACCTAACCAGCACACCTTTTGGAATGTGGGATGAAACCGGCGCACCTGGAGAAAACCCAAACATGGGAAGAACATGCGGACTCCACACAGACAGTGACCCAAGCCAGGAATTGAACTCAGGACCCTGGCGCTGTGAGACAGCAGTGCTAACCACTGTGCCGTAGAGTAGCAAGGGAATCCACAGCCTTTTAAATCAGAGGAGCGTTATTACTGAGGTACGAGTAACTGAGTTACAGTGTCCCAAAGACAACCTTCAAATTCAATCCTGAAAACAGCTTCCATATTTAGCCTCATTATTGATCCAAGACGAAGAGGTATCTAATTTCCAAGATTGGGTTGTCAGGACTGAATCAGAATAGCTGATCTCTAACGATCCCAATCAGTGACTGTCTCAGCATTAAACAAATATAAAAAGTATTTCTTAATTCCTTGCGACAGGTACTTCCTGTCCCTCTGAGGGATGTTTGTTCTCAGCCCTTTGAAGTTAGTACAGGATCTCCATCTCTCATATTAAAGCCTGCAATCTCACAGCCTCTCCTGCCTCAGTCCCTCACTAGCTCATCACTGCCAGGGGTTTGCTATCTCCTTGCAGCAACTGCCTTAACCTCTGACTTCCTGGAGTCAGGGCCCAGGAGATACCTCATGTTCACATCCCGGTACAACCCTCCCTTCACGCTTACAAACAAGGTGCAGAGAATGTGCCTGTCACCTCCCAGTGATAGCAGCACTAAGCCCTTCCCCAGTCACTGGGGGCCCTCAGCATCGCCCCACGACCCAGGCAGACCCCCCACTCACCGGGTACAGAGACTCCACGGCCGGGCTCGCCATGCTGACTGCGGCCAAATGAGACATCTGCGTCTCATAATAAGACCTGCCCGCGGCCTCCGCTAGAAACAGAGACTGAGGTCCAGAGCCCGGCACAACTCAGCGCCGACATTACAGACCGACACCAGGCCCGGACGACTCAGATAGTGACAGAGGGAGTGACCGCGATCAGCGCGAGCCGCGCCTGCCGTTCAACGGCAGCCACAGCCCCGCCCACCACCTGCCGTGGTGAAGCCCCGCCCCCCTCTCAGCAGCCACTACGGGAGCGCCGCCACAGGGAGACCCACCTATCCCGAAGCCCCGCCCACCGCGCATGGCGTGAGCCTCCGTCTGCGGTGAAGCCCCGCCCACTGCCAAATCTGCCGACCAGGGAGCCCCGCCCACCAAGTGCTCAAGAACGCTTCGAGCGCGCAGCGCGGTGACGTGAAGAGGATCCGCCTCCCGACGTCTGACGTTGGGCACGTACCGTGGCCTTGCGACAGCCAACATGGAGGAGGAGAAGAGTGAAGGATTGTCGCTGGATGTGTTTCTGAGTCGGCTTTACCAGTGCGGTGAGGGTGGCCGATCGCTGTGTATGGGAGAGAGAGAGAGAATAGGGGGAAAAAAAACTCCCTCTGCTTTAGGCTCCCTTACCCCCGGCCAGACGGTGGGGAGGAGATTGACCAATTCCCAGTCATGGGGGGAATGTGACAAAGAGCCTGTTTTACTCAATGAGTGGTAATGAGCTGGAACTCAGGAGCGATGAAGTATTTTAGGAGGGAATTGGATGGGTGCTGAAGGGGACTAAGCTTTTGGAGTGTGGATGGATAGGATTCTTTGAATTGATCTACAGAAAGCCAACGTGGATTGGAATTAAAGGCCTCCTTCTGTGCCATGGTGACTGAGTAATTGGTAGGGCTGTCCTGGCATTATCAACAGGTTGCCATGGCATCATTTGCATCTACAGGTGAAGACTGAAAGGCCTCAGATTAACATGCGTAATGCAGTGACACAGTTGTTAGCACTACTGCCTCACAGTGTCAGGAACCTGGGTTTGATTCTGGCTTTGGGTGACTGCGTGGAGTTTGCACATTCTCCCAGTGTGTGGGTTTCCACTGGGTGCTCCGGTTTCCTTCCGCAGTCTAAAGATGTGTAGTTTAGGTGGATTGGCCATGTTAACTTGTCCCTTGTTGTCAGGGGATTAGCCACGGTAAATATGTGGTGTTATGTGTATTGGGCCTGGGTGGGATTGTTTTTGGTGCAGGTTGATGGGCCAAATGGCCTCTTCCTGTAGGGATTCTATGATTCTGTGATCTCATCTGAAAGATGAGCCTTCTGATTGGTACAACAGTTCATCAAAACAGTTACTGTCTGGCCTGGGATATGAGGTTAAGTGTCTGGAGTAAGACTTGAGCTGGTGATCTGTAACCAGGGGGTGGATGAGAGGAGAGAGCTGCTGCTGATGGCCAAGTACCAAAGTGCTTCACCACCAGTGGGTGACTTTGTGAAACATAATCCCCGTGTGCATTTGGGAAACTGCAGGGCTATTTTGCTTTAAACCTCTTTGAATGGTATTTTTCAAATTGACTATTGTAGAAGAAACGACAGTGAATGAAACGACGGACAGGAAAGGAAAAGCAAAGCTGAAAAGGAGAAAATGCAAGCAAAAGAAGAATGAAGAGCAAACACTTTGCTCAGAGGTCCAGCTTGTGCCTTGCAACACCACACTACCCACAACAAGTCAGTCAGTTGCAAAGACAGTAGCCAACTCAGCACGCAGGGTTCCAAAGTGTCTTGTCAAGTTGCATGCTGAACTTCTCAATTCTATGGCTGACTGTGCGGTGCAGGCAACAGCAAAGGAAGAAAACAACGGAAGTGTCACCAACAGCAAACAGGGGTCAGTAGAAGTCGTAACCTTTACTGAGTCTCGCAAGAGAAAGAAGCCGGCTATGAAAAAAAACAAAGTAAGCTTCTGAATTTCATTTTAAACATCATTTTAAAATACTGGAAGTTTTCTCAGCTACATTAACAGTGCTAGACAATCTGTGCAACCTCCTCCTGCATATTTGTTTTCTTTCTCTCCTCTGTATCTCGAGTGCCAGTTGTTTCCTGTCTTTCCTTTACCATTTCTGCCTGCTTTTAAATGGTAAATCTGCACCAGTACAAAATAGGCTCCCAACCCACGGTCTTGGTTTGGAGAAGGAGTTTGGAAGGAGCGTGAGATCTCTTGCCTTTCTTCTGGGCAGGCTCACTCATTGATATTGTTATAAAGCGGCGATTGATTTCACCCCCCCCCCCTCCCCAAGCACTAATGCCGAAAACCCAAAGAGGAGCACCTTGCCTCATGTGAAGTGGTGTGACCTGCTCTTTAGCAACTTCTCGTGGTTAAAGGAAAAATAAATTGCTGTCACTCACACTAAAATATGTAACAATTTATTTATCTAACAGCGAACAATTTAACTAAATTATTAACAAACTGAATAAATCCCTTCTAACTATTAACTATTCCCGAATAAAACATGATTGTAATGGTACACTATTCAAAAAAAAATAAATTCCCACTCATTAACAAAATAGAATTTAGTCACCCTAAATTACAACCAGGTTTTGTGTCTTCCGGAACCTTCTGGGCCTTCTCTGATTCTTTTGTCTGGATTTCTTTCTTCTTTGGTACCTTTTGCTATCTAAGTGGTGCTTTCTCTAAACATTGAACGGTGCAGAAGGAGGCTGTTCGGCCCATCAAGTCTGCACCGACCACAATCCCACTCAGGCCCTATCTTTATACACTTATCCTAGCTGGTCCCCCTGACATTAAGGGGCAATTTAGCACGGCCAGTCCACCTAACCTGCACATCTTTGGACTGTGGGAGGAAACTGGAGTACACAGAGGAAACCCACGCAGACACAGTTGTGAAGCTATGAGAGCCAGTGACTGACTGACGCTTTCGAACTGAGACAAGAGCTGTTAATTGTGGCAGGTGGCAGTTGCTCTCCTCCAGTTTGTCCTACTGCCACCTTTTATACCCGTGATGACATATAAAAATTCCCCACAATAGGATTGGTCCTAGGTTGTCAAAACCATCAGATTTAATTTTAATAGATTGTTGATATCTAAGTGCCTGATTCAAATTTATTGGCTAAATTCAAAAGCCTGTTGACTTGTTAAAAATGGCTGTTTGGCCTTCCGATACAAATGTTTCAGTTTGGGCTTTCTGTGTACTTGCATTTTAAATCTCTAAGCACAGAAAAAGCACCAGCTTTTAACGGGACCACACAATGTTTTCCTCCCTAGCATTTTACAATTTTACACACACCAAATTCTAACTGCCTACTCCCAGTCTACAATTACTCTACCTAACTTTGTAACACTATGTGTCTTGTCTAGTCTTAGCCAGTGCTTCCCAGTGTTGTGGATTTCCAGCTTGTTGTGCTGTTGATTGCAGCGTGATATGAACCATTACTGTATGGCACCAGGCACAAAGAGAGCTGTGCCTGCGTCTATGTACAGTCCTTGTGTCGCACCATTTCATGCATTACTTTAGGCTGATGAGATAAAATTCCTTACGCTTTGTGTTTTTTTTGGGGTCCTTGTGCTCCTAGAACTGTGAGTAAATAGAAATGACACCTGGCAGACCATCTCTTCCAGCAGCAAGACATGATCCCTGGGATCATGTTGGTGCTTCTCTAACTTGACCTTTAATTACTTCCTAGATGGCACAGTGGTTAGCACTGCTGCATCACAGTGCCAGGAACTCGGGATCGATTCCTGGCTTGGGTCACTGTGCAGCCTGCACATTCTCCCTGTGTCTGCATGGGTTTCCTCCGGGTGCTCCAGTTTCCTTCCACAGTCCAAAAGACTTGCAGGTTAGGTGCATTGGTCATGCTAAATTCTCCCTCAGTATACCCGAACAGGTGCCGGAGTGTAGCAACGAGGGGATTTTCACAGTGATGTAATTGCAATGTCAATGTAAACCTACTTGTGACATTAATAAATAAACTTCAACTTTTCTCCAACAACTGGGTTGATGGCTGGTTCCCCTTAAGGGTAAAATGGTTGACATTGACTAAGTTTCTGGGACCCACTTAATATCTTACCCAACTGCTTCTCTCTCTTTCACTCACTATCCATCCTGCCACTTCTCCCAACCTCTCCTTCCATCTCTACTCTCTCTGTCACGTAAATTTTTGTTTACAGGATTTGTGGGGAGAAGGTTTACCCCGTTTTCTAAACTGATGTGATCGCTATTGCAATGGTGGACTTCTGCTTGGGTGCATTTAAATTTTGAGTTCATTTATTTTTATTTTCATGTGTTCAGGTGAAGAAAAATGTTAAGCAGAACAATACACAACAAAAAGTATTTAGCTTGGAGACGGTAAGTCTTGATTCAGCTCCTTTTTATTCTAGAATACAGACTACACTAGAACATTGTCCTCTGCAGAAAAATGGTGATTAGCAGCTCTGTGTTCTGAACCTTTTGTTGTATTTAAACCTAATAATTGGTGACGGGGGAATGGGACGTTGGTTGGGATGGAAGGTGAACAGAGATGAAATAAAGATAATTCATTTTGCCACAAGTTTTAATGATCTGGAATTCACTGCCTGAAGGAGTGGTGGAAGTAGATCGAATAACTTCAAAGGAAAAAGAATCCCCAGACTATTGGGAAAGAGCAGAGATGTAGGATCACATAGGTATGGTGGTTTAACAGTAATGTTTTGTGCTTTATGATTCTATAATGGCTAATGGACAGAGACGTAAAATAAACTTCGTGAAGACTGCTTTAGTAGAGATCTCTGTGGTTGTACCAAGGTCCCAGGTTTACTTCTAGGCCTGTGATAGATTTGCTGCTTTCAAACAACAGCGCAATTAGCTTCTTAGCTCTTGTGGGTGTGGCAGAGTGGTTATTTTGGATTGGGGAGGCAATAGCCTAGTGGTATTATCATTAGATTATTAATCCAGAAATTCAGCTAATATTCTGTAGCCATGGGTTTGAATCCTGCCACGGCAGATGGTGGAATTTGAATTCAATAAAAAAAGTCTGGAATTTGCTAATGACCATTGTCTGGAAAAAACCCATCTGGTTCACTAATGTCCTTTTAGAGAAGGAAATCTGTCGTCCTTGCCTGATCTGGCCTTATGTGACTCCAGAGCCACAGCAAAGTGGTTGACTCTCACTGCCCTGTGAACTAGGGCACCAAGGGATGGACAATAATTGCTGGCCAGCCAGTGAAGTCCATGTCTCATGAATGAATTAAAAAAAAAAGCACCTTTTCCTGAAAGCTGTGTTACTTTGAAAATCTTGCTTGAACCGATCGCTCTCTGGTATAGATAGCATTGTACTTACTTGGCTTTGCACCTCATTGTTGACTCGTCCACCTAGGCTCACATGAGAATGACAGCCGTTTGGGGAAAAGGCGTGCCAGGCACCCTGAGATCATTATCCCAGTAGAAATCACTGTCATTCAGCAGGGAAGACAACGTTAAAGTAAATAAAATGGAGACTGATTGTTAATGCCTTTCTCTTTACAGGCTCGTCTGGAAGTGCACAGATTTGGTCTCTCAGGATACAGAAAAGAACAGCAACGAGAGTTTGAACGAGAGCGAGCTATTATGCTTGGGGCTATAGTAGGTCACTTTGTGAATAAATGTTTGTAAATAATCTGCTGTGGTTTCCAACCTTGACTCTTTCCTCCTGGATAAAGTTTGCCTCAAAGATTGATGTATTTATCTGTTGATCTCTGTTCTTCATCCAGTTCTTACAGAACAGAGTAGAGGTTGTATTGCCCTTTACCCTGGCATTCCAGCTCATTGAACCCAGACAGCTATTTCTGTTTATTTTCCTACTCGCTGCTTTGCTCTCTAATGAATTTCATGGGCCCAGAGCTTTACAAAGAGTTGTGGCCTTATTAGCAGATGAATGACAAATTAAACAATATCTTTTAGTAATGGAATATGAGCAAATGGGAACATGGGTTTCAAGTCTTTGCCACTAAGTACAGCCCTAAGGTTCTATAGTGGTAGCATATAGAGAGACAAAGCTTGCACAACGCTCCCCCTCCACCCCCCCCCCCCCCCCCCCCCCCCACCATTAGTGCTAGCAGTTATCTATACAAAGCTTGTGTGTACTTATTCTGTTAGCTGGGTTCAAGTTAGATGCATGATTAAGCACACAATCCAGAATGACATTCCAGAGTCTGCACGTTCTCTCTGTGTCTGAGTGGGTTTCCTCCTGGTGCTCCGGTTGCCTCCCACAGTCCAAAGACATGCTTTTTGGGTGCATTGGCCATGCTAGGTTTTCTCGTGTATGCAAACAGGCGCAGGAGTGTGGCGATGAGGGAATTTTCACAGTAATTTCATTGCAGTGTTAATGTAAGCCTACTTGTGACTAATAAATTAACACTAAATTTAGCAGTACAATACCAAGGGAATGTCTCACTGTCAGTGGTGTCACCTTTTTGGAAATGTTAAACAGCAACCTCATCTGCTCTATCGCTGATCCCATAATACTATTCAAAGAAAGGGAAAAGATGATCTCCCCGCTGTCCTGTGTAATAGGATCCTACATGTTAATGTATTTATTTTTATTCATATATGTAGAACACAGTGGCACAATGGTTAGCACTGCAGCCTCACTGCGCCAGGGACCCAGTTCAATTACAGCCTTGCACAACCGTTTGTGTGGAATTTACACATTCTCCCTGTCTGCATGGGTTTCCTCCAGGTGATCCGGTTTTCTCCCACGCTCTAAGGAGATGCTGGTTAGGTGCATTGGCCGAGCTAATTTCTCCCTTAGTGTCCCAAGATGTGTAGTTTGGGGGATTAGTGGGTAAATACTTGGGGTTATGGGGAACAGGTCTGGGTGAGATTGCCCTTAGTGTCAGCGGGATTATCTAGGCTTACAAGAATAGGGCCTGTGTGGAATTGTCCACAGATGTGCAGGTTAGGTTGATTGGCCATGCTAAGAAATGCCCCTTAGTGTCTAGGGATGCATAGGTTAGAGGGGATTAGTGGGTATAATATGTAGGGGTATGGGGATAGGGCCTGGGTGGGATTGTGTTCGGTGCAGACTCGATGGGCCGAAGAACCCTACAGTGCAGAAAGGGGCCCTATGATCTATGTCAGTGCAGACTCAATGGGCTGAATGGCCTCCTTCTATATTGTATGGATTCTATGAATTCACAAAATGCTTACGTCAGAAATTCACATGTAAATGACACATTGCAATTGTAGTAACTGTTAGAATTTGAAAATCACATCCTGATGTTTACCATCTTTTTTCCCTGTTTTGCTTCTGTTCCAGCCCCCAAAACGTGAATATATAAATTACAAAATTTACCAGGAAATGATAAAAAGTAAAGCTGCAATGAAACCGAAGGAAACGGTTAGTATTGTTTCATCAAAGTACGCTATTTCAGCCAAGTATTTTTTATATGTAATGTTTTTCAGACATTGTTCTACTTGTGACACAAGTTTCAGAGCATAGTTAAATAACAACTCTTACGATTTTAACATATTGGGTAACATCAGTATGAATAGAAGACTGGCTGGCAGACTATGTATAAATGTTTTTTTTTCTGTTTAGCAGGATGTGACAAGTAGAGTTACGCAGGGGTCTATGCTGGGGCCTCAATCTTTTATAATTTATATCAGCGACCTTAGATTAAGAGAGAGAGGGCATGGTAGCTAAATTTGGAGATGACGCAGATGGTAGGAAAGTTTATCATGAAGAGGTCGTAAGGAGGTTGCAGGTGGATACAGATATGTTGAGTGTGGGCAAAAATCAGGCAGATGCAATATATTGTGGGAAAATGTGAAGTTGTTCACTTTGGCAGGAAAATAAAAAGCAGATTAATTAAATGGAGATCGATTGTAGAATGCTGAGGTGCAGAGGGATCAAGGTGTTCTAGTGTATGAATCACAAAAAGTTAGTATGCACGTACAGCAAGTAATTGAATGCTTTTGTTTATTATAAGAGGAATTGAACATAAAAGTAAGGGTGTTATGTTTCAATTACGAAGGGCATTGGTGAGACCACATCTTGAATACTGTGCAGTTTTGTTCCCCTTATTTAAGGAAGGATGTAAATGCATTCGAGGCAGTGTAGAGGAGGTTTATTCGATTGGTACCTGGAATGTGCAGGTTAAGTTGTCTTGCAAAGGAAGGTTGGACAGGCTGGGCTTGTTTCTCTTTGCGTTTAGAGGAGTGAGGGATGACTTGATTGAAGTAAATAAGATCCCTGACAAGGTGCAAGTGGAAAGGATATTTCCTTTAGTGGACAAGTCTAGAACGAGAGGGCAATGTTTTAAAATTAGGGGGTCACCCTTTTAGGACAGAGATGAGAAGTATTTCCTCAGAGGGTCTCAGGTGGTTGAAGTGGGTTCATCAATATTTTTCAGGCGCAGTTAGATAGATTCTTGTTGGGCGAGGGAATGAAAAGTTATTGGGGGCTAAATTAAAACACAAGCAGATCAGCCATGATCTTATTGAATGGCAGAGCAAGTGCAAGAGGCCAAATGGCCTATTTGTGCTCCTATTTGGTATGTTTGTATTATTTGTACTGTTTGTGGTTAACAGACATCTTGTGACACGTTTATTCACTCCTGTTTTCCAATCTTTTGTTTCACTCTAGAAGAGAAAGAAAGAAGAAAGGTGAGTTATACAACCAGTAGACTGAGAGAGCTTGAGCCTCTAATGCTTTCATTTAAAACTATCGACTTCAGTCTCAGGTTTCCTGCAAATTTTAATATTCGTTGCCTGTGCGCTTTTAATTTTCTTCTGTGCTGACCCCATGCCCTCTTAAAATTCATCACATCTCATCCAAGAATTCATCTCTTGTTCCATCGATTGTCACTCAACTACGGATCATTGAAGCTTCTTTCTCTCATGTCAGTGGCTCGCTAACTGGCCTCAAGCAGTGTTGTCCCTTTCCAGAATTCCCATTATCAATCTGCTTACACAGATATGTTGTTAGCAGCCAGCTCTATTTCTATGTTGTTAGAGTGCAGATTTTTCCAATGAAACGTTCTGATGACTGAATGTGAAATTGCCAAACCAGTATTTATTGCCATCTTAATTGACCTTTAGATGATTGTGAGCTGCAATCTTGAACCACTGCAATCCATTTGGTGTAGCTGTGCCCACAGTACTGTTAGGAAGGAGTTCCAGTAAATGGATAGTGAAGGAGCATGGATATGGTTCCAAGTTATCCTATTTAGCAAATGGTAGTGCCATACAAAATGATGGTGTGTATCCTTTATAAGAAGATGGGATTTTGTTATGCTTAACAATACTGTTACAGACAGATCCATTGCCCAGATGGCTACATGAGAATGAGGTCAAGTAGTTTTTGCCCTCTTATTGGTGGTCTCACTAACTGCTACTGGACTAGTCTGGCAGATATCCCTGTAGGACATATATCCCCTTTTAAGTTTAGTTATTAATGTCACATGTAGGCTTACATTAATACTGTTACTGTGAAAATACCCTAGTCGTCATACTCTGGTGCTTGTTTGGATGCACTGAGGGAGAATTTAACATGGCCAATGCGCCTAACCAGCGTGTCTTTTGGAGTGTGGAGGATACTGGAGCACCTGGAGGAAACCCACACAGACAAGGGGAGAATGTCTATGTGGAGTCTGCACAATGACCCAAGCCAGGAATTGAACCCAGGTCCCTGGCGCTAAGGGGTAGCAGTGCTAACCACTGTGCTACTGTGGCCCATGGTTTGATAGATAGCACACTTGTCTCTTAGTCCCAGAAGCCCTACTCCAGAGTCTCGAGCAGGATTGATGTTATAATAACAGAGTACTGCAGAGTTAGAGGTGCTGTTTTTCAATGATATGCTTAGCCACTGACTGTTCTCAGGAAAATGGGATGCTTTCACATGAACTGGCTAAAAACTCCAGTGCACCAAGTTTTGATCCCCCATTGCTTTCATTCTCATTGAAGTACTTTGTCTCCCAAAGTCTTAGTTTTCGTCCTTGTCTCTGCCCCCATGGCCTTTCTGTAACATGTGTTTTATCCCTACTGTACCTTGATCTTTTCCTCACCATTAGTGAATGTGCCTTCAGCTTTCTCAGCCGCATAACCTGGAATTCTCTTAAAATTCTTGGTTGCCCCACTTCTGTGACCTCAAAAATCAAACACACAGACCAGGCTGATGGCCACCTTTCTGATCCCTCCTCCTTTTGCTCAGTTTGCATTTTCTTTTTCTCTTGCACCTCCATGAAATGCTTTTCTACATTAGTCTCTCTCGAAATGCACGTTAATTAACCCGAATTGGTGAGACCATTCACCAATAACCTCTACTGGATAGGAGTGTCAGATTGTGTGAAGCGTCCCTCTAAAATTAATTGGTATTTAGTTCCTGCAGGAGGAAGAGGAGGTCCGAAATTATCCCTACTGGGCTGATGGGACGATTTAAGAATGGAAGACTGATTCTCAGGGGCAGTGACATCAAGAGAATCCAAAGCAAATCAAAACGCATGTAAACTTGTTGCAATTTCCAAAAATAAATTCCATTCTAGTCACAAATGTTTTGTTTGCAGCTCAGTTGTCTGTTTTGGGTGCACTGTTTGGTTACGGGGATTAGGCATCAAATTTGCCAAGTTTGAGATTTAAGTTTTGTTTCACCTCCAGTAGATGTGATCAAATAACCACCTCCAGCTCACAGACAGTTTTGAATAAGTTTTTGTTTTGGAAACAGTAAAAATTGGAGAGGACCAACAGTGTAGATGAATAACTGAGGAAATCTTGCTCGCAATGCAGGCTTGTTGATCATCCAGATGGAATGAGTGTGTCAGGAATTGCAAGCTTGAAATCTGCCCATTCTTTCATTAGCAGAGGGCATATGGGCTTCAATATCTTAAATTATCCTTATGGAGTAAGTTGAGTTGGGTCCTTTCTGTTAAATGTTGCAAATGATGGACATTGAAGTGCAGACTACCAAACCACAGGGTTCTGAGCTAGGAGAAATTAAAGAGCCTCAGATTGTTTAATCCTGAACTAGGTTGCACTTGATTACTTTTCAGAGGATGTTGATCATCCAAGATGGCAAAAAAACTGAATAGGTTACTGGGGGGGGGGTGCAATTGAGAATTATTGATCTTTGGGTTAAGACAGTGGTCTCTCTATTCCTGTTTTCCTGCGTTTCTTCTTTATTGAGTGCATCAAAAAAAAATCCTGATTTGTAAATCTGACAGCAAGTTTATTATAAAATCTCAATTCTCCAATGAAACGTGAGTCAATGTGAACTGTAACAACCAGATTTATTCAATTAACATTTATACAGACTACACACACTATTTTTGGCACATCAACATGCGACTGACTATAAGTATACAGGACAGACATCCACTATTTATGTAATACCTAGTTTGAGAGCAATGAGTAGACAGTAACAGAATATTATGTATAAAAACGGGGAAAAAAATACCAAACTATCCATTGCACATAAAAAAAAGTTTAAATCTGAGGAAATATCCACTAGTCACAACAAAACAAATCAGCGGACCAGCCGCTAAAGTTCCTGACGACTGGGTTCTCATTTAAAGGTCTTTAATACATTAGATGGAATCATTAGTGGAGAGAGCTCATTAGTTTTTAACTTCAGTGTGACCTGGAGCATCCCCAAGCTACTGACGGTAAAATATAAAACACAGTACTGAACTATACTTTCTCAAAGACAAGTATTGTGCTCTCATAGTTTCAAGAATTTCCATCTATGCATGGGAGGATATTTCATAAACGTCCTAGCTGCCTCAGACATTATTTGTGCACGAGGCTTTTACTCTGTTTAAGAACAAATTAGTTCTGCAGTTCCAAACCTTAGTTTAAATGATGTAGTGTTGCAATTTAGAGTTGCATAAAACAATGCTATTTTCATGAATACTTTGTTTTTTAAAAAACACATTCCACTTCAGAAACAGAGAAAAATAAATTGAGTTTGAATGTGTTTCACTTAGTATTTTGACGAAAGAAAGTGAATATGGTACATCCAGATAGTTAAGTTGATTGAGAGAAGCAAAGGTCTGTTGATGGATGACCCTCACACAGGTATTATGCTTAACCAGATTCCAGTCTGAAGTTAAAGTGTACAGTTACACTTTGTCAAGATGAGCATAATCAAATCAAGTAAATGTTATTCTGAAAAGTAAATCTGCAGGAAGTAGCTGCACTGTATGGAACACATGATTACAGATATCAGACATCAGACAATCCAGTTAAGAACATTGTCTAGTGCTTTTAATAGGGAGCAAAATATGCACTTTTTATAAGAGTCTTTGTCACTGCATTTAACTTAAAGGGAATATTTTGTCATTATCTTTTACCCAAGTAATTTAGTTATGAATAGAAAGATTTCTCCAAAGGGAAGCATATGTTCAAGAGTTTCAGCAAAGTGCCTGTGAGAGTTCAGTATTCAGCATATAAATTGCTGATTTCATTTGGGGGAAATTCTGAATGAGGACTTTATTGCATTCAATCTAATTTTATAGAATGGAGCAATTAAAGAGCTCTTTAATCAACATTTCTAAAAGTAAGACCAATTGTGTCATACAGTTTTAACAGCTGTAGTTGAGACAGGTTTTCTTACGTTCAAGGCCAAAAAGCACAGGCAGGGAGAGATAACTTGCCTGAATTTCTGCTGTGTCTGAAACCTTGTTTTACTAAGCCTGCCCGTGAATAGATACTTTCCTATTCCACAGTGAGGCTATTATCAAATCTATTTTAAAAATAGTAACACTTAAAAACATTAATAACCAACACGAGTATCAGTTCATAACAGTTAAAATGCTGAAGTAAGTTAAATGTTTCTTACTAAAAGCTGACGTTTTAAATAAGTACCAATAAGTGACTAGTTCCAAATGCTTAAGATGCACATCACAAGAAAAGAGAGAATGACAACAGAACAATAAAGAATTAAACTTTCACTTAAATGATTACTAAATTACCATCCTCCATTGCTATTTGAGCTGTACCCAGAACTGGGTGACCACAGAATCAACAATAGTTAACATCAACACTAACTAAAAGCTTAAATATGTAAAGATTCCATTTGTTCAATACTGCTTCGTTAATAGATTGGACTATTATATAAAACTTTGTATTACAATCTTTATAATTTGAGTTTAGCAAACGCCATTATGTAGTAAACATGTTCAGAGAAGTGTGTATTCGTCACCATTGTAAAGGCTGGCAGTGGTTCAGCTGGTAAACATGCCACTGTACCCGTTAGTGCTGTCTATCCTGCTGCATAGTGTGCCTTTTTTAAAAGGTAATACAGATTACAAATAGTTTGTAAATACATAAAATGGTTCACTCAATTTATAACAATACATTCAAAACAGACTATTACAAAATAAATTGCAATATTAAAAATTTGACTATTTTACTTGTTTAAAAATCTGAGTTTACATACTCATCAATAAAGAGTTCAGCAGCTCTGCTTTAAGAAAACCGCATTTGAAATAGGTTCACATAATGAACTCGCTTCATAAAGAATGAAATTTAAAAACCTATCACTTTTGTGATTTCAGCATTAATCTGCATTCCGAGTCAGTCAAACGTTTATATTGTGCAAGTGGGAAAGGTTTCTTGTGAGGAGCCACTCACTACCTAACGCTTTGGATCGCTAGCTCATCACATCACTTCTCAAGTAACTAATACTTGGCTGCAACCTGTTTGAAAAATCACAGTTCAACCACATCAGAAATTTTATTTTAAAAAAAGAGCTGAGGGGAAAAAAAATCTTCATAAAGGATTAAAATAATCAATTGAAGGGAATTACCCTGGCATTTAACTGATGTGTTTCACGTCAATTCATTGCTGTGGACTTTATTCACACAACATCCACGGAATACATTCCCACAGTAGAAAAAAGTGTGAAATAAAAAATTCTGAACCTCACAGGAACTTTATTCTTCAAACAATGGAATCATAGAGTAAAATGTTACAGTATTGGAGGCCATTCAGCCCATTCACTCCATTTGATTTTCTAAGCTCTCCAGCTAGCTATATTCTCATCTTTTAAATTTTCATGTATTTCCCTTTTAAAAGCTTTTATAAATCCACTGATTCCGATAGGGCATTCCTTGCTCTAACAATTTTCTGCATAAAGAAATTACTCTGATACTTTGTTCCATCATTCAAATCTTTTACCCTCTCACTTTGTTCGATGACTCAATTTTTTAAACCTCTAGTTATCTACTCAGAGACCATAGAAATAGCTCTTCCTATTAACCTTGCATAATTTTAAACTCCTCTCAGATATCCTAACTTCTGTTTCAAAGAAAAAAATATCTTGCATTCCTCCTACCCAATGCCTCTCGTTCCTGGTATGATCCTAATGAGTCTTTAAGGCACCAAAGTTGGACACAATGTTCCAGCTGTGGCCTAAGCAATGATTGGTGTGGGGTTTAGTGCTACCCCTTTTGTTTTCATATTCTATAATCCCTACAATCTTGTATACTATGTTTCCAGTTTTATCCTGGTTAATATTTGTATTTCATCACTAAAATGATGATGATGACGATCTGGTCATTTATCTTGTGGGAGCTTGCTGTGCACAAATTGGCTACCACATTTCCAACAGTAATTGCACTTAAAGTAATTAATTGGTTTAAGTATGTTTGGAGGCTGTGGAAAAGACTAGTAGTGCATGCCTTTCCCTATTTTTACTTTGTTCTACTTTTGAAAGATGGATGGCCTGCACATACTGCCTCTGAGACAAATGGTGGGGGTGGGGCTTCCCTTATGAATTTAAAGGACCATACCATACACCATAACTTCAGAAATTCCAAAACATTGTCTTGAGAATGCTGGAGAGCAGAGTTATTCACCGTCCCATGTATTGTCTATGCACAGAGGAGACCAACAATAATGACCATTAAGAAATAGGGAACATATCTAACTGCAGCTGACAAGATGGGTCTTCTGCCAACTTGTCTGTGACTGCCTGGTCCAAACGCATGCAGGCACACTCGTAAAATCACAAGTCTGGTGCAGGTAGTGAAGTGTTTGTTATTATCCAGGATTGTGCTGTCATTTGATTGACATAGGGTTGCAAAGGAATACTCCAGACTGCAAGGATCATTTGATTCACTTGTGAGAGAGTACTTAGTGAATTTGAGGGAAACTGGAGCAGACATCTGAAATGGTAAGTCAAGATAGCAGACTTCAAGAGGAAGGGGGGTGGGCACGTGGGGAGCAGTCAAACTCCTTGTGAATAAATTCATTCTACAGCTATTTTCCATTTCGTGTTAGAGAACTAATCAGTGGAAGGTTTGTGAAATGCCTGGGAGACATCCACCCGTTTAGGGGAAGATCTTGATCTAAGAATATTCAATAATTACTTCAATAGATAGGATGTCAGAAATCTGTCTCAGTTTAAGTGAAGATATTGACCCAATGAGCAGTCCCGTTCCTTCAGGGAGGCAAGATTAGAAGGATGATTCCACAGCTGGAGCTCTTTCTTTCTGTTCTGATTCCACAAGATATCCTGGAGATGGGAGGAAGAATTTGTTTCTGGCAAAAAAACCCTTCTGCTAATTTGTCTCCTGAATTTGTTGCACGTCAAACAACAGAGACAACTGTTGCTACCCGACAAAAATCAAAAAGATGATACAAAAGGTAACACAACGCTTTGAGGTCATTCATAGAAGCAATTCCACACTATATGAAGACCATTAGTGAACTCAAATGAGACAAGTGATTGTAGCAGGTCTAAACTGAGCTTAACGGTGAATCATAGCATCCTACTTTGTATCTGAAATACCATTGTGATATTGAGACGTGACGGATCAGGACACCCTTTGGGATCATTTTTCTCTGAGATAAGATGAGAGATGCTGAACAGGACTTGCTTTTATGTAACATTTTATCAAAACAATTCATAATCATTAAATTGGTAAACAGCCAACTTGCACAGCAAGAACCCACAAATAGCAATTAAATCAATAACTGACCAGTCATTCTGTTCCTTTAATGGTACTGAGTTTAATGAGGAGTTTGACCTTCCAGCTATGGGTTCATCATGTCACCCATCGCCCCTCCAGCAAGTGTTGGGCTGGGTTATCCACTGAATATGGGGAATGAACTCACAATTTGCTAACTCCAGATAAGGCTGGAACTCACTGTGCAAGCTGATACTCATTCAATAGCTCTTCAGTAATTTATAAGCAGAATTGCTCCAATAAGAGGAATATACACTTCAAACTTGTAGCACAAAGCTATTCATAAATTAACTCACAAGGTGCAGGCTATTGGCAGAAAAAGTAAATCCTAAAGAATAAAGTGCAGTGAATATTTCCTTTTTTTTGCACATCTAAGAAACCAAATTTTAAAATAGTCAAATCAGCTCACCGACAAAATCATAACCTGAAAGGGATTAAAATTGGAACTCTTTGCCAAAGGTATGTCATTTCCCACACTCAAAAAAAAATGGTCTCACCGAGTATAGGGTCCACTAAGTATGTACAAAACTTAAAGGTTAAGGCAGTTGACTAGCTGCCATGCCTGAGGACTTCCCTGAAGTGGTGAACTTGGCATCACTTGGCAAAGGGAACATGGGCAAACCTTTTGGTGGATTGGGAGAGTGGGTTCTGGAGGGAATGTTGCTTCTTGGAAATCGGCCAAGGCATAGAATACACCAGAGAGTTTTCCACGATCTCCTGTCCCAACCTTGACACAAGTGACTATCCCTGCTCTTTTTCCAGCATTTCTATTGATGATCTGCAGAAAATGGTGAGAATTCCTATGGAAAATCTGCCCCTCGGGTCTTTAGAATGCAGACCTATCGTTGAAGTAAAAGGTGGCAGTGCCGATTGCTATAATGTGATCGGCCATGGTCAGTTGAATGTTAAAATTTTTAACTTTTAAAGTTAATGTAATTCGATTTAAAACTTTTAAATTTTGAACATTGCCAAATTAAGTAGTGCCACAAAGTGCATAATCGAGGAAATATCCACAAACATTGGCGAATTCTGTTCAACTATACATGCAAAGCAACAATCTTCCACAACACTTTTAAACACTTCAGGTGGCTGCCACCTTTGAAACCAAACAAAATGATACATTAACAAAACAGACACCAGCACAATCACAAAACACCTATTAATTTTACAACCTTCCACATTTAGTTTACATCATACAGATTTGCAAGAGTTTTTCTTGCATATTATTTTCCATAAACTCTCTTCCCATATTGTAAATACTTTATACATCAAACTGAAAAAGAAACAAGTGCATTGATTTTGGTGCTAAAATGTTTCAGTGATTTTAATTTAAAAAGGTCCTTTAGGCCACTCGCAGACCAAGACTGGGCAGGGGGATGTAAGTGTTTGCTCACTCTGTTCTGCACCAGGCACTGGAAAATGTTCAGCAGCAGCCCATTCACATGTCCCTTCCTCTCCACTCCTGGAGAATCGGCACCAAGTTTGGGATTTTCCCATTCAGCTGTCCTCCATCAATGAAAATACTTATATCGGCGAAGGCAAACAAGAGGATACCACCTCAGCAATCAGAAAAATAAATTAGGATTACATACATCAGTGGTATAGAGATGTCAGTACAGACCAGTATAAAGCTAGTTCATTCATTTAATAACTAGCTATATCTTTGTATTGGCAAATGTCAAAGTAAATATGTCAGTTTGCACTGGAGAAGTATAAACTGTTCATCTTTAGAAACAATAGTCCTGGCACTCTAACTTTTTAAGAATTTGCTTTACATGAAAGTGGTAATGAAAACACAATATCATTTGATTATTTATAATTCTTAATCATTAAAGGAAAATTGGAAGAAGCATTACAAGCTTCCTGCTGAAATTGAAGGTTAGCCCAAAAATGTTTGGGAAAAAAAATTCTCTTCCATTTCCCCTTCTATTTTCTCCACAACTGTTCCCATCCCATGTACCAGTTAACCTTTCTATACATGTAGTTTACCCTGGACTCAAGGACTGATGCTCTGGCAGGCATCTTCCCATCTCCTCTCAGCCCCTGGCAACTAAGCTATGAAACCATGGGAAGAATTGTACAGAAACAACTCTCTTTTCTAGACTGTCTGTTTGCTCTATTTCTGCTAGTTAAACTTCTGCTGCAGGACGCTTATCTTTAGACAAGTGCACAAATGATTCTCCTGTCTGGTTTTTACTGTAGGAAGGCAGGCTGAAACTCAGCTGCTGTGAAAATTGCCCCGGCACATGTTTGATAGGGAGCGATTCCAGGTAGTTACTGGAGACTTCACAAGGTGTTGTCAGTCAGCTGTGCACAGATGCATTCAGCAAATCCCAGATGCACTGGTTGCTAGAGCAAACTGCTTAATCATCCATTTTGTGGACAATGTGCAGCATGCCAGGGCACTGACGTTTTATAGAACTCCCCAAGGCACACAGAGCCTGTCCATTCCTAACCAGGTTAGATACCCGTGTCTCAGGTCTGTCCGTCAACCTGTACGTTTTGATTCTTTTGGTTGACATTGTCTGTGAGGAAAGCAGGAAGCAGATGGTTTGATTTGAGGGATGGGAATAGCTCACCATTCAAATAATGTCCTTTGCTGCTAAAAGAGAGCTAATTCCCTTTATCCAAATACATCCAAACTGTTTTCATGCTGCACACCTGAAGAAAATTCTGGTCTCACAATCTGAAGTACTTTTTTTAAAAAAGGTAACAGAGATTGTTGCACAACTGCTACTTAGAAAGCTTTTCTTTTGCTAAGAAACTGGAGTTCCTGTTTGGCTGTAACTCCTGTAGCTTCTTGAACACAACCGTTAGAATACATACCATTAAAAAGTGAAAACCATTTAGGATGTTACATCGCTGAGTATCATGTCTCACTAGTGTGAAGTAACAGAGGTTCATTTGTAATTACAGGAATTGTAGATTTTATTTTAAGGTTTTTTTGATCTGTTTTTTATATATGGGACTGGGAGTTTTGGAATAAACTTTTAATATGCGTATGGACTGCCAGTCTGTTGGTAGTCAATACTTAGACTTGCTGCTGGGGCTACAGGATTTCCCTTGTTTGATATGGTTTGGAACTTCCAATCCTGTATGAAGAGTCACCTGTTGGAAGAAAAACACATCTTAAAATATCATAGAATTCCTACAGTGCAAAATGAGGCCATTCGACCCATCGAGTCTGCACCCACCACAATCCCACTCAAGCTCTACTCACACAACCCCACTTATTTACCTTGTGAATCCCTGGCACTAAGTTCAATTTAGCATAGCCAATCAACCTAACCCACACATTTTTGGACCCAAAATGACCCCAGTAATTGTAAATTACAATATTCTTTGGTTTGAATGAAGTAGCAGCTCAGTTAGGAATTTTCAGTCAGATCTAGAAGTGTGAAAACCTTCTCTTGTTAACACCGGAATAAAGGAGTCTAGCAAAGGCACATCTTGCATCGTGATCCAATCTTACCTGGACATTCCTATTGATGCTGATAGCAGGAACAAAGATACCTTCCAAATTTTCAAAGGCCACAGGGCCTTGCTGCACATTGTTGATGTAAAATGAGAGGATATGCTTGGTTAGGTCCAGGAGAACTCCAATTGTTGTACCTTTACAAATCCCACCTTCTGTCCTAGAATATGTAAAATGAATATTCTATTCAAGCCGACATAAACTGTTTTGATTGAATTAAACAACTTTCCCATCTGATATTTCTATTACTGCACTGCATTGAGACTAGTGTCACACACTGTGGTACAGCAGTTAGCACTGCTGCCTCACAGCGCGAAGGATCCAAGTTCAATTCCGACTTGAGTCACTGTCTCTGCAGAGTCTACACGTTCTTCATGTTTCTGTGGGTTTCTCCAGGTGCTCCGGTTTTCTCACACAGTCTGAAAGACACTGGTTAGGTGCATTGGCCATGCTAAATTCACCCTCAGTGTACTCAAACAGGTGCTGGAGCGTGGCGACTAGGGGATTTTTTTTTACAGTAACTTCATTGCAATGTTAATGTAAGCCTACTTGTGACACTAATCACTAAACAAAGAACAAACAATAAACACAATTGAAAGAGAAAATTGTGTTTTAAATGTGCCAATTAAAAAAAGAACAAATGCTATACCATCAGGGATTTTCAATCTGACATCCGGGAGAGGAATCTAAAGGATCTACAAAAAATTCTAGCTGATAAAGTCCTGCTCCCAGTACAACCTCTTATTATTAACTGGCAGGATGCCCTTTGCACCTTTGGCAGGAAAACAGTTCAACACAACCAATAAGGATTGAAAAGCATACAGACCATCAGAAGTCAGGAGCACTTCAACCTGTGACAGTGTGGATTGTGTGCCAACCGGCACAGCCTGAGCTCAGGTTTCCCTCAATGCAGCATGTCCAGAAGACATAAGAACAGAAGTAGGTAATTAAGCCCATCTAGTCTGCTCCACTAGTTACTGAGATCATGACTGATCTGATATGATAATCCTTAGTTCCACTGACATGCACAGCGTGGTCGAGACCTCCCACCCTGACTAAGCTAGATGAGAATCCTGTGCAGTCCAACTGTGTTAAATATGACAACGTGGACTGAGATGTTTTAAGTTTATTGATAGTGTCACAAGTACACTTACATTAACAGTGCTATGAAGTTACTGTGAAAATCCCCTAGTCACTACATTCTGGTGCCTGTTCGGGTACACTGAAGGAGAATTTAGCATGGGCAATGTACCTAACCAGCACGTCTTTCGGCTAACTATTGTGCCATCCCAACTGAATCACCCAAGTAATTACTTCTTTCAGGTGAGCCAAAGAAAATTTTCAATTAGTGCAGTTGATAATCGACTAAATTATGGAATGAAAATGACAGAACAGCACTTTTTAGAAGTTTTAAATTGTTTGTTCTTGGGATTTGCTCAGCTATTGTTGCCCTGAGAGCATTTAGAACCAACCACATGGTGGGTTTGAGCTGTACATAGGCTAAATTGGCAGGAAGATCACCAATGAACTAATTAGTGTTTTTTTTAATTCCTGGTGAGACAACACAAATAACCACCTTTTCTGAATTATTTTCTGAAATATTGTATAGTCATAAAATAAACCACTTACCTATTTGTGTGGGAATTGCAGTGCATAAACCAGCTGCGATTGTTGTCGACATACATGGCCCAGGCCTTATCATCCTTGCCTAACATCATATCCTTTACTAAATTAATTCGCGCCACTCCAAAAGCAGGATCAGGATGGTTATCATAACGATCGACAGACAGTTCCCAGTAATGGACTCCTTTGGAGAGTGCGACAGATCCCAGTACGACACGATCGTCGTAGCTATTACACGTAACAGTCAGGTTATCATTAGACAGAAGGATATCCGGATGGGCAGAAGTGGGGTCAAAGGTGAACCAAGCCACTGAAATGGAATAATAGAACAGCAACTTCAAAACAGCGAGTAACATATTCTGACAGACCCTGCTTCTCCATCTCAGTCCCTCCTCTTCTGCAGAATTATGCCAAGTTATGAAGGTGGCTACTGTTTATTTGAGCCTAACAGGTGACAATGGCAGGTTAATCCAGAGGGTTGGCACTGCTGCCTCACAGTGCCAGGGACCTGGGTTCGATTCCGGTTTGGGTCACTGTCTATGTGGAATCCACATATTCTCCCTGTGTCTGCTTGGTTTCCTCCGCGTGCTCCAGTTTCCTCCCACAGTCTGAAACATGAGTTGGTTAGGTGGATTGGCCATGCTAAATTCTTCCTTACTATACCCGAACAGGCACCAGAGTGTGGTGACTAAGGGATTTTCACAGTAACTTCACTGCAGTGTTAATGTAAACATACTTAAAATGAGTAGGAAGTCTGACTGATCATATTCTTGCCCAACACATGGATGTCAAGGTGAACTGTAGTACCCCTCACTCCAAAAAAAGTATAAAAAAATCCAAATTCTAACCTTCTGACTGGTAAGGTGAGTGCTACACTGGGTAATGTTTTATTCACTGCGCAACGAAGGAGATAGCAGAGTGTTGCTTTAGTTTTCCTCTAAATATATCACAGCCCCAGCAATCTATTATAAAGCAACATGAGCAGTGCCATGTGATTAGGCTACTTGCTCACTCTCTGGGTGCTATTGTATTTTGCAGGGAAGTTCCAATGCAGGAAGCAAGCAATTTTAAAAGGAGAACACATTTTTTCCCCCTAAAACTTTATGATATGGAAACGCTGACTCACTGTCCGCAATTTTACCATGTCTTGCCCATCGGTGGTGGTGTGGAGCTTGCGATTGGCCAAACCCTTGTGGGGTTTTGGGCGGGGGGGCGGGGAGGGGAAACGACTGAGTTGAAGCTGGCTTCAGCAGCAGAGGCCTGACAGCTCTCTCTCTCTGTTTGTCAGGCCTCTGCTGTTGGAGTTGATGATCTCCTCAGAAGGCAAACACAGGACACAATGGACAGAGTACCCTTCGTCATCCAGTACTTCCCCGGAGCGGAGAAGCTACGACATCTTCTCCGGAGTCTTCAACATATCATTGATGAAGACAAACATCTCGCCAGGGCTATCCCCACACCCCCACTTCTTGCTTTCAGACAACCACACAACCTCAAACAGACCACTGTTCGCAGCAAACTACCCAGCCTTCAGGAGAACAGTGACCACAATACCACACAACCCTGTCACAGCAACCTCTGCAAGACATGCCGGATCATCGACATGGATACCATCATCACACGTGAGAATACCATCCACCAGGTACATGGTAAATACTCTTGCAACTCGGCCAACATTGTCTACCTGATACGTTGCAAGAAAGGATGTCCCGAAGCATGGTACATTGGGGAGACCATGCAGACGCTACGACAACGGATGAATGAACATCGCTCGACAGTCACCAGGCAAGACTGTTCCCTTCCTGTTGGCGAACACTTCAGTGGTCACGGGCATTCAGCCTCTGACCTTCGGGTAAGCATTCTCCAAGGCGGCCTTCACGACACATGACAGCGCAGAGTCGCTGAGCAGAGACTGATAGCCAAGTTCCGCACACATGAGGACGGTCTCAACAGGGATCTTGGGTTCATGTCACATTATCTGTAACCCCCGTGACTTGCCTGGGTTTGCAAAACCTCACTTACTGTACTGTCTGGAGACAATACACATCTCTTTAAACTGTGATCAGTGCTCCTTCCACTCACATTATCAGCCACTTCAGGTCTTGAACAGCAGGTTAGATGTAAGGATTCGCATTTTAATCAGTAATCTCTAAACTGTCTGTGCTTTATATGCTCTGTCTGAGGCCAGAACTCTCCATTCACCTGACGAAGGGGCTAACCCGAAAGCTAGTGAGTATATTATCAAATAAATCGGTTGGACTAAAACCTGGTGTTGTCAGACTTTTTACGGAGTTGAGCATGTGCAGCCACAGAGGTCTGCACATGTGCAATAGCTCCCTCTGCTGCTTGATCAAGCTGGCTGGTGAGTTTAAGCCCATCCACAGCCCATTTTTTCACGCAGTCAGTGCATTAGATTGGGAGTAAAATCTTGCCCAAAAATCAGATCTGCAACTCTCCCATTTTTACACTAGCTAGACACTAAGAATTCTTCTTGTAAAATTCTGCCCATTACATTTTTGCTCTTTCACATTGGCCTTTAATCATTTGAACAGTAAGAGGAAGAACACAATAAAGGATAAAATATATAGAGCAATTACTGGAACAATAAAAGCATCTCCTCGTTCTCCTTCACCTCATTTTTGCACACATTTCAGGGACAATAATTAGCAAACTCTGCATCTGAATCTCTGCAAGGGCTATAATTCCACAGGCAAGATTTCTTTGAGGCTTCATTGCTTCTGTTCCAAGGTGACTTTTCAGATTAATTTTGAACGCAATAGCAATAGTTCAATAGTTCTTGGCCTGTTACATGGAGCTCTGATTTGAACACTAACAACTCCTATAACAGTCATTTCGTAGTACAGAATTTGAGTATTGCTAAAAAAGGAGATATAATTTGTCAAAGTTTTTCATCTTGCAGTTATCTTTACAAATCCAAGGGAAGTAACAACTTTATACTGTACGAGAAGAGAATGCTAATTGTTGGTAAGTGGACCCTATTGTTAGAGGAGTTGTCATGGAAAATACACCATTTGATGATGATTGACAGTTAACTAACAAGTATTGTTTTAAATTTAAACCAGGCAGCTTGACTTTAATTGGCCAAGGCAATTGCCCTGAAAATTGAACTAGCGAATGGCTGTCACTTATTTTGTTTAGCTGAAACAGGCACAATGTGTGAACGTGTTCTTCCTGTCTCAAAGAACATGGCATTGTGTCTTCACATATGAAGCTTCCATTACACACCAGTGCGCCACATTGGAAACCTGGCTGACCATCTTAAATTGGTTGTCATAATTCTTAGCACACTGACGATTAGTTAGGAAATGTTTTCCAATCACAGAATCCCATCTAATGTTGAACACTGGGTGGGATTTTATGGCCTTGCTCATCCTGAAACTGTAAAATCCCAGTCAAAGTCAATGGATCTTCCCATGCTCTGCCCCATGCTTGTTCCAATTCCCGTGGCGGGTGGGATGGTAAAAACTGTGTTTTCTAAGCATGGGCCATTGGGTACAGTTTGTACCTTGCTCATTGCGAACAGCAGTAGGGACATGCTGTTTATAAATTCAGATGTGAATCAAGATCATTTCATGACATAAAACCTAAGATGTCCAACACACAGTTAAAACAATTCGGGGATAATACTGTAAAATTCTGACAGATGCGTCAAACAACAATTACACAGACGTTATTAACATTGTAAGATTAAATTGCTATTGGCTATTCCTTACCCTCAGATGTCTGCAACACGACGGTTTTACTGTAAGGTCCAACCCCAGCTGAGTTAAAGGCTTTTACTCTTGCATTGTAAGCACTGTTGAACTGGAGTCCATCTACCGTGCACACAGTTTCTTTGCCGACATACACCTCCTGAAATTGCAAGTATACTGGTAGTTAGCTAAGGATGGCAATGCAAGATCAGAACAACAGCACTTCGGGCTTTTAGTTTCCTTGTTGCACAAGTGACACATAAATTACAATTATCATATAATAGAGCATCATCCGTGACACCAGTCAAGAAATTACTTGGAAATATAGCGTCCAAATGCTTAAAGTGTTCATTTTATGGCATTTTTATCTGCTGTTCTGAAATGAAGATGGTAACCAGTTTTCTTTCAGCAGTGAGTGGTCGTACATTAATATTGCACGCAATAGAACATAACAGCACAGTACAGGCCCTTCGGCCCTTGATGTTGCACTGACCTGTGAAACCAATCTAAAGCCCATCTAACCTACACTATTCCAATATCATCCATATGTTTATCCAATGACCATTTAAATGCCCTTAATGTTGGCGAGTCCACTACTGTTGCACGCTGGGCATTCCACGCCCTTACTACTCGGAGTAAAGAACCTACCTCTGACATCTGTCCTGTATCTATCACCCCTCAATTTAAAGCTATGTCCCCTCATGCTAGCCATCTCCATCCAAGGAAAAAGGCTCTCACTAATCCTCTGATCATTTTATATGCCTCTCTTAAGTCATCTCTTAGCCATATCAGGCAACAAATTTACAGAAAAAAAATCATTCTGTGATTTCAATATTTTATTTATTAGTCACAAGTAGGTTTACATTAACACTGCAATGAAGTTACTGTGAAAATCCCCTAGTCACCACACTCTGGCGCCTGCTCAGGTACACTGAGGGAGAATTTAGCACAGCCAATGCACCTATCCAACACATCTTTCGGACTGTGGGAGGAAACTGGAGCACCCAGAGGAAACCCACGCAGACAAGGGGAGAAGCTCCAGATTCTGGACAGACAGTGACCTGAGCCAGGAATTGAACCTGGGTCCCTGGCTGTGAGGCAGCAATGCTAACCACTGTCCACCATCCTGCTCACAATATTTTATGTTACAAATCGAGTGCAAAAATTAATTCCACCTATCTTAGCCAAAAAAAAGAAATTTTAAAAATCCCTTCTGGATCTCACATATGTGGCAACTTCCCATATCACTCTCCTTCAGAGAGGATGGGGCAGTCAAACATATTGAGCGGAGATTAATTTGTGCCTGTTCTTGGGCTTAAGTTGGAGCCCTGAGGCTCACCTGACATTAGATATTGGGCTTCATTTTAATGAGAAGTTGCTGCTACCTGACATGACAGCTTGTCCAATAACAATTCAGAATTTGGGATGGCTGATAGCCGGGGGGACTTTATTAAATCCAGGGATAGAGGGGAATGAACAGGGATAGGAGGCAAGCAGGGTCTAACAGCAAACCGGAATAGGGCTATAATGCTGGGAGAAGGTGTCAGACTGGATGAAACCAACAACTTCCCCAACTGCTGGTTAAGATGCTGTAGATTAAGAAGTCTCACAACACCAGGTTAAAGTCCAACAGGTTTATTTGGTTGTCCCAAGCTTTCGGAGTGTCTCTCCTTCTTCAGGTGAGATGCTACATTACAGGGAATGTTAGTCTGAGAATCTACAATAGAGGGAAGAAATTCTCCCATCCCACTCGCCACAGGAATCATAGCAGGTAGGGGGGCAGACCACACAAAGGTCCATTGAAATTGGGTGGGATTCTCTGGTTTTGGGGTGAGCACAGCCAGAGAATCCCACAGATAGTTAACCTAGGTTTTCATGCATTTCATAGAAAGAGTCTGAAACAAGCACAAATTCTGCTTTACATGTTTAGATTAATCCAATGGTGATTTAGTAGCTCAGTAGAAACAGCAGGCACCATTATGGTTCACAGTACAGATCAAGCACAAGTCCTCACGCCCAAATATTGGTGCACATTGTTCCTGTTTTACATCTGAGAATCAGGAGAATACCGAATTTTAGCCATAAAGGTTTCTAATGCTTGAGTATCAATTAAACAAAATATTCTCTAGGAACTCTAACTAATATATCTTTCCATTGGACAGCAGCCATTTAAAGATAAATCTAAATGTTAGTTACAGATTACATTACACACAAAATGTATCAGTCTGGGAATCCAATACATTACCATGGATTTCAGTGAGATTTCCTTTAGTTTTAAGGTTTATTTGCAGGCAATCTGTGCAGTTGCTGTCAATCAGTAGGGCTAATATGTTGGAATCCATACTGAATGACTAATAATTGTGCCATTCATGTCCAGCATTCTGATTACTTGAAACAACATATGGAAGGGCCAAGATCCATTCATTCATGTGGAACATTACACAGGCAAATGTGTTACTTGGCTGAACACAGATGTGTTGGTAACAAGCTGCAACAATAATTCATTAACATCTCACCACAGAGGTGTTTGACAGCCTTGAAACACAATTTAGCTTTTGCTACCAGGTACTGGGTACACAAGCTGGAGCTACAGGGAAAATGTGTGTTTTTAACAAGTTTTATTTGCCTGTAGTGGTTTTGATAATATTCAGTGACAGCCAATTTTGCAATCAAAACCCTGCAATTAGAATTGAAATGACAAAAGATTCAATTTTGCTAATGTTATAGGGACATATAACCCAAATACATCGCTCATAATAACTACTAAAACAAGTGCAATTCTCAAATATGTTCAGCTCATAACCTGAAATATTCCTACCCAATGTATAGAACTATGATGATGTGATAACTTTGTGGGAAAGAACTGGCAATAATTATGTTATGGCCCTTAGATTTGCTCTGTCTCCTGTTACAGAACTGGAGTCTGTTTACTGTTCTTCTATAACAGAAAGAACTGATGATGAATGGATGTGAATTCATTAATAAAAATGAAATGGAAACCAGCCCAGGGCAAACTTCTGAGCTATTGAAAATCCCATAATTCCAAAAGATTGTAACTGGATGTTTATTAGAGAATAAAGTTGATAGCTCTATTCATTAAATGATCATCATGGCTCAGTGCACTTATCAAACAAAGGGAAGAAACTCAATGCACTGTTCTGGTGAATTAAAATGCGTTCTTAAAGAACACATCCGCGATTTCTCTCTAAACAGCAACCAAGGGAAAATCTTCCCTTTGTGAAAAGTCGAGCCAGACCCCGGGGGAGATTCTCCGATCCCACTGCACTAAAAAATTGGCTCAGTGGGCTGTGAGAATCTCGTAGAAGGCGACGCGCAGGATTCACGTTCCTGCCATGATAACGTTTCCCAGCGTCAGATTTCCAGCGGCATCTGTTCCACGCCAGAAATCAGCAAGGGGACGCAGAAATGATTTAAATAATCATTTCCCTCTAATTTAAATGAGATTAGAGGGCCCAGGACTGAATTCTCTGGACCTGCTAGCCCTCTCCTGACCCACTAGAGTATTCCACTCCAGCAGGGATTACACTATTTCCCCATTTACGGGGAACTAGTGGCCTGACTGGAGTGAAGGGGGTGAGCAAATCAGGGCCCCGCTCCTCAGGTCCGGGTGGTAGTGCCCCTGGGCATAAGCCCCTGGCAGTTATCCCCAGCACTGCCCAAGAAGCAAAGTGCCAATTCCCAGGGGGCATCTTGGCACTCTCCACCAGGCATGGGGTATACTGGTGTAGGGTCTAAGGGTGATTGGTGGGGGCCCAGGAATGGCTGGGGGTCCACTGGGCCCCTTAAAATTTAATGATATTCACGCTAGTGATCTCTGATTGCACAGTGTGTGGGAGATTCACTCACCGAAAAAAAAGCATGAATTACTCCACTTTTCAAAAAAATTCAATACTTAGAAATTTTTGGGGAGAATGAGGTAGATTTCAGATTGAGAAAGAATCGGTGAGCATAAAAATATTTCACATTTCTGTCAAACATCATTATAAAAGGATGAATTTGCTGACTTTCAAAGGAAGCTTTGCACAAGTTTAACATTCACTGCTAACAATTCTGAAAATCAATTTTTTCTTTTTAGCTGCCAATATATTGTCACCACATGAAAAGTGAAATACTTACCTGGAAACGTCCACCATTTCCATCATCAAGTTCAAGGATATAGCCTTCGATCGGTGTCTGGTTGAGTGCTGGTGCCTTCCATGCAAGTGTGGCATTGTTGTTGTGAGTACAACATTTCTCCAGTTGTAGTATTGGCGCAGGTGGCACTGCAGAAGGAACTAAGCACACCTCAGTCTAACTCTGCCTTTGTACAATAGCATTAATAAACCTACAATCAGTTCCCAATTCCACAAAGTTCCACAAAAAAAATGAACAGTATTTGCTGGCTTTGCCAGTGACACTCACATCCCAGGAACCAATATATATTTTAAAAATGCGTTGTCACATCGCGAGAAATGTGTATAAGCATTCACCATTCTGTGGGCGGCATGGTGGCACAGTGGTTAGCACTGCTGCCTCTCAGAGCCAGGGACCTGGGTTCAATTCCGGCCTCAGGTGACTGTGTGTGGAGTTTGCATGTTCTCCCCGTGTCTGCGTGTGTTCTATCTGGGTGCACCAGTTTCCACTCACACACCAAAGATATGCTGATTAGATGGACTGGCCATGCTAAATTGCCCCTTAGTGTCCTGGTATGTGTAGGTTTGGTGAATTAGCCTGGTAAAATGTGAGGGGTTATGGGGATAATGTGGTGGGCCTGGGAAAGATCCTCTGTCAGAGAGTTGGTATAGACTCAATGGGCCAAATAGCCTCTTGCATTGTTGGGAATTCTTATAAAGCACCCAATTTGCTGAGTTATTGCAAACAGTACTGAAACTCACAACAGGTTAACTTGCCTAATTGTAGTGCTTGAGGGATGAACGTTAGCAAGAGGATTCTCTGCTCTTCTTTCTGTAGACCATTTTCAGCTGCTTCATCAATTACCATCTGATCATCAGAAGGTCAGATGTGAGCAACTGAATTAGACCAACCATATAAATACTGTGCCTATGAGAGCAGGTCAGTGGCTGGGAATTCTGAAGCGAGTAACTCAGCTCCAACAGCATTCAAGAAGCTCAACACCATCCAGAACAAAGCACCTGTTTGAGTGGTACCCCATCCACCACCTTCAACATTCACCCTCTCTACTGACACACAACAACAGCAGTGTGTACCAGCTGCAAGATGCACCGCAGCAACTCATCAAGACTCCTTTAATAAAACCTCCCAAACCCGTGACCTCCACCACCTGGAAAGACAAGAGCAGCAGATGTATGGAAACACCACCACCCACAGGGTCCCCTCCAAACTACATATCACCCTGACTTGGAACTATATTGCTGGATTCACAAGCTCTTGTGGTTGTAAGACATTTTGTTACACACAAGGTTTGAGGTTTCACATCACATCTGATTCAAATACTTTTTCCAAAGTATTTTCCTTAAAGATAAATTGGAGTTTTATGTTCCCTCCAGTCTAGCTGTGTCCTGTAACAAGAAGGAACAATATTGCTAATGTGACTGTTCTGTAATCCAGCCTTTAATGACTTGCGCAAAATCAATGCTCGATGTTGCTAGGGCTTTAAATAGGTCCCTGACCTCAACTTCTCAACATGATTTCCTCCTGCACCGCCACGACACCACCCACCCCCAACCACTGCCCCTAGGTCAGTCGAAATTGGACAGAACATAACTCAAATATGGAACCCAAAACTGTCAGTATTTGCAGGTTCATTTTATTACCATGACCAGTGTTTTTTTGCCCCCAAGGAGGACAATATCCCCACTCCTACCCCCTTAAACCCCATTAGAATTGACTTGAAGCATGCAGACAAATTGGGTGGGGGTGCAGGAGTAATACCTGCTTCAGATAGACTGAGCATGATTCCATGCATTCCCTATCTGGAAGCAGCAGAAGGCTGTTGACAGCTTCAGTTTGTCTACTGGGCAGAAACCCAGGAAAGTGAGAAGACAGGCACATCAACTTCTACAATATTACTATATCTCTTTGGGTAAGCGTTCTCCAAGGTGGCCTTCACGACACATGGCAACGCAGAATCGTCAAGCAGAAATTGATAACCAAGTTCCACATCAGGACAGCCTCAACCGGGATCTTGGGTTCATGTCACACTACATGTAACCCCCACCATTTGACATGGGTTTGCAAAATCCTACTAGTTGTCTTGGCTTGAGTCACATCTCTTTAACCTGTGATTATCCCTCTCTCCACTCACACTGTCTATACCTGTAATCAAGTACCTATTAAGACTTGCATTCCGACCATTACTTTGCAATTGAGTTTGTGCCTATATATGCCATGTTTGTGAACCCACCTCTCCATTCATCTGATGAAAGAGCAGCACTCCGAAAGCTCATGCTACCAACCTGTTGGATTTTAAGCTGGTGTTGTGAGGCCCCCTGACACTAAGGGGCAATTTAGCATGACCAATCCACCTAACCTGCACATCTTTGGGAGAAAAATGGAGCACCTGGAGGAAACCCATGCAGACAGGGAGAGAATGTGCAAACTCCACATAGACAGTGACCCAAGCCGGAAATCAAACCCAGGTCCCTGGTGCTGTGAGGCAGCAGTACTAACCACTGTCACCATGATGTCCCACTAACCACTGTGCCACCATGATGGTCTTTGTCCCTTTTCTCTCTGCTTTGTGATGTACTTAAAGAAATAATGGACTCTATCAGTCCTGTACAATATCATAACCAAAGCAACACAAATATAATTGCCCTTCACATTCTCAAACATTTCAAAGGTTTTACATAAAACTCCAAGGACATGCTGCCTCCATTGTATTTTTTTGGTTGTGATTTTCTTAAATTTGTTCCTTCTTGTTACAGGACACAGCTAGACTGAAGGAAATATAAAACTCCAATTTAAGGAAAATATTTTGGAAAAAGTTTTGAATCAGATGTGATGTGAAACCTCAAACCTTGTGTGTAACAAAATGTCTTACAACCACAACGGCTTGTGAATCTGAGTGTATCATATAACGTTCTTGCCATAAACCAAAAGGCTCGCTTGCAAATTTTAACCTAAAGTCATATTGCATTATTGCTTCATACATTGTTACTTACTTTTCATTTGAATAAAATCAAGTTGGTGAATTGATTGCAGTAATGGGCCATTGTCGAGTGTCAGGTCAAATTCAGGGTTTATTTTGGGCTCCAAAGCTCCTTTAACCCACTGCTCCTGAGACACTTGCACACGCTTGATTAAAGCATCTGAAATCTAGAACCACAGCACTTAATATAATGCATCGTCAAGCTTAACAGTGAAGTTTTTGATTCAGATTTGTTTTAAGGTGAATGTTCAAATATGGAATTGGCAATAGGATGCAGCAATTCAGATAATAGTTTAGCTATGAAGAGAGGCTGGTTAGGACGGGGTTGTTTTCCTTAGAGCAGGGAAAGCTGAAGGGGGAACCTGATTAAGGTGTACAGAATTAAGATGGACATAGCTAGGAAGAAACTTTTCCCTTTAATTGGGGGGGGGGGGGTCAATAACTAGGGGGCATAGATTAAAGGTAAGGGGCAGGAGAGTTAGAGGCAATTGAGGAAAACCTTTTTCACCCAGAGAGTGGGGGAATCATTGTCTGAAAGAGTGATTGAGGAGGGAATCCTCACAACATTTAAAAAGCATTTAGATGAGCACTTGAAATGCCAATAGCATACAGGTTATGGACCAAGTGCTGAAAGAGCTATCCGGGTAGTTTTACTCCTCTTTTCTAATCCAATAGCCCTATATTTTTTTCCTTCAAATATTTTATCCGATTTTCTTTTGAATGTCATTATTGAAGCTGCATTTGCCACCTTTTCAGGCAAGTGTATTGCAGATCATAACAATTCAAGGTATAAAATGTTTTTTTCCATGTCACCTCCAGTTCTCTTACCAATCACCTTACTTCTGTGTCCTCTGGTTACCCAGCCTTCTGCAACTCAAAACAATTTCTCCATTTACTCTATCAAAATCATTCTTGCTCAACCTTCTCCATCAAATCAGCTCAACCTTCTCCACTCTAAGAACACTAACTTCTCAGTCTGGCCACATAACAGAAGCCCCTCATACTTGGTAGCATTCTCGGACATCTCTTCAGCACCTGCTCCAACACCTTGGTATCTATTCTAAAGTGCAGTGCCCAGAAGTGAACACAGTGCTCCAACTGAGGTCTTATCAGTATTTTTTCAAAGGTTTATCATAACTTCCTTGCTTTTCTTCTCTATTCCTCTGGTGATAAAGACCATCTGCTGTTTTAAACAGCTTCTCAAATTCACTTGTCACCTTCGAAGATGTGTGTGTGTGTGTGTGTGTGTGTGTGTGTGTGTATGTATATATACCCCAGTCTCTCTTTTCCCACACATCCTTTAAAATTATATCATTATTTCATAGTCTTTTGTTTTTCTATGCAAATGCATAATGCTTCCTAATATTAAATAAAAAGTACAAACATTGTTCGAGAATGTCATTCTTTCTAACTCATAACTGGAGTTTGTGGGTGGCATGGTAGCACAGTGGTTAGCACTGCTGCTCACAGCATCAGGGCCCTGGGTTAAATTTCAGTCTCGGATCACTGTCTGTGTGGAGTTTGCACGTTCTCCCCATGTCTGCATGGGTTTCCTCTGGGTGCTTCGGTTTCTTCCCACAGTCCAAAGACATGCGGATTAGGTGGATTGGCCATGTTAAATTGCCCCTCAGTTTCAGGGGGACTAGGAAGGCAAATATGTGGGGTTACAGGGATAGAGTCTAGGTGGGATTGTTGTTGGTGCAGACTTGATGGGCTGAATGGCCTCCTTCTGCACTGTAAGGATTCTATGATCCTACGATTCTATAAAACTGCAACATAACCAACGGATGCTGCAAAAGCAAAAATACTGTAAACGCTAGAAGCGATCAGCAGGTCTGATAAAGCACTGTTGCCTCACAGCGCCAGGGACCTTGGTTTGCTTCCCAGCTTGGGTCACTGTCTCTGCGGAGTCTGCATGTTCTCCCTGTGTCTGTGTGGGTTTCCTCCGGGTGCTCCAGTTTCCTGCCACAGTCCCGAAAGATGTGCAGGTTTGATGCATTGGCCATACTTAATTCTCCCTCAGTGTACCCAAACAGACGCCAAAGTGTGGTGAGTAGGGGATTTTCACAGTAACTTCATTGCAGTGTTAATGTAAGCCTACTTGTGATTAATAAATAAGATTTAAAAAAAAGTCTGGCAGCATCTATGCAGAGAGAAACAGAGTTCATGTTTCAGATCAGTGACTTTCAACAAAGCTGGAAAACGATAGAGATATAATAGTTTTTAAGCAACTCATTTCAGTGACGACCAGTTTGGTGCCAGGAAACTACAGTGAAAAATAAAGACATCTTCAGAGCACTAAGGAGAATTGATAGAATTAGCTTAAAAATTGTAGGAGAATTAAAAAAGAAATAATCAACATTGAATTTGATAACCGGCAGGGAACGGCAAGAGGAAGGATTGCAAACCCACAAATAGAATCAAATCTTTCATTTCACATCTCCCCAAATGGTACATCTGAGACTGGGAATGAACGAAATGGTTAAAAAGGAAATGTGAACCTATACATTTTCTTTCTGTCAGTGCTAATATTACTGAAGGAGGCCATTAAACTTCAGATATAATTGTTTTAGAAGCAGTTCAGAGAAGGTTCACATGACTCATTCCTGGGATGAAGGGCTTATCTTATGAAGAAAGATTAACAGGTTAGGATCTCTAACCACTGGAACTTAGAAGAATCAGGGGTGATCTTACTGAAACATACAAGATCCTGTGGGGACTTGTTAGGGTGGATACCGGAAGGATGTTTCCTTTAGGGGGGGCGGGGGGGCGGTGGTGGTGGTGGTAACTAGAACTTGGAGGACATGGTTTAACAATGAGAGGGATCCCTTTTAAGACAGCGATGAGAAGAATATTTTTCCTCTCAAAGGGTCATTAGAATTACCTTCCCCAAAAAGTAGAAGAGGCTGGATCTTCAAATTTATTCAAGGTTGTCAAGAGTAATGGAGGGAGTCAAGAGTAATGGGGGACAGTCAGGAAAATGGAGCTGAGATCACAACCAGATCAGTCATCATCTTATTAAAGGGTAGAGCAGCTCAAAGGGGCAAATGGCTTACTCCTGTTTCTAACTCAATGGTGTAGAATGGGTGATATTGAATTGGCTGCCATTACACATTGCACTGGATTCTTTCTTCTAGTGACTTCATCACAAAGCAATACAGACAAAGTATAATGTATAACTAATGTGTGCGATCATTGATTTCACACCATTGACCAAAGTTAAAATGATTCCTTCTGTGTCTGTGCAAGTTCATTGCAAAATATATGCAATATGAATCCCATTACTTCTGCTCCTTCCCTGCAGCTTGAATCTCTCTGCTTAAATACTCATTCAATTTCATTTCAGAAGATGAAGTGGCTGCTGCTTCAACCACGCCCTGTGGCTAAACATTTCAACAACCCTTTTCAGAAGGGAATTCCCCTGTCATTCCTTCAAATGACAATTTCAAATTGATTTCTATCAATCCCCTCCAAAACTGATGGAACAGCCTTTCCCTGTTCATCCTACCAAACTGCTTCTTATATTTTCAAAAATATGATTAAAATCTCCACTTAGCTTCCGCTGCTCCTGTAGGAAATATTCTGAAGATGATCAACCTCTCCTCATATTCAATCCCTGACATCACCTAGGTGAACGCACACCGTACACTCTCTCTTTAGAGCAGAGAGCGCAAAAGCTGCACAGTAGTCCTGTGGGTCAATGTTTTGTACAAATTCATTATTCTTTTTTATTATTGCACTCTATGCCCTTCTTACAAGACCCACTCATATACTACAAAATCCTGATGCCTCTCCTTTGTGATTCAAATGGAGGATTAGTGTTACAAGCCTTGTTCCATTAACATTTCCTTTTGAATTACAAATAGATTAAACTTTAAAATAAGGTGCTAATTTATTAGAAGTGAACAAATGCCAAAGTACTGAACAAGTGCACCTGTGAGAAATACATGATATTCCAATGGAGAAAGATCATTCAGGATTTCCTTCTACATAGAAATTTAAATAGTTTGTCTTGCACAAAAATAGGTTTCTACTCTTTCCATGTGTGTCTTTGAAATAAATGTTAATGTTGGTAGGTTAATGTTGGAAGACTTTCTGCTGCATAATTACAAATAGATGCACACTACATACCTGTAGGAATCCACTGGGATCATTGTCTTTTAATACTTCTAGACAATATTCCATGAGACCAGTTGTCTGGCGAAGTTTCAACGTGCAGTGGCTTATCTGTTCCCGAACAACCTGTAAAGCGTGGGTACGATATTTATAATCTAACTCAATACATTAAAAGTATACACGATTGGAAAAACAGAAATTTGTACAGCATAATGTTTGCTTGTTAGCTTAAAACGGGTCTTGTGTGTTCATATCCATTTCTCAATATTTACTTGGGGAGTGAAAGAATAAAAGCATGCAAAAAAAAATCAATTGTGCGAACACCACTACCATAAAAATCTCATTTGCAAGCATTTAGCATTCACTCAGGACAGTGGGAGAGACTTAATGAATGTGTTTAGGCAACCCCACTGGAGAACCAAGACCATAATGAATACCTCCTTTTACCCAACATTGGCATAGCTTCTGCAGTGCTGCTCATGGTGAAGCAAGGGTGCTTCCTATGGGGAAAAAAAAGAAAGCTTTGCTTCTATTCCTCATTTTCTCTGAGCACTCACACTTGTATGAAACTATGATATCTGAAATTAGTGATATGTAAGATGATTTTGTTATTGCACTGGTAATCCCCCAGCTCTGGACTAACAATCTAGAGGCTGAGAGAGATCAAATCCCACCATTCAGCTTTATAATTTGAACTCAGTTTTAAAAACTGTGGGATAAAGAACTGGTATCAGCAAACTGATCACAAGCTGCTGAACTGTCATAAAACCCAACTGGTAGGTACGTAGAGAAAGATAGAACATGGCGTATTACAAAGTGAGAATGACGTGAAATGTCACCATAGTCCCAGAGGACCATAGGATACTCTCTTCTTTGAGAGAGATCTGGCTGATGGTGACTTGAAGTTTTTTATTTATCAGTGTGACAAGCAATAACACTGCAATGAAGTTACTGTGAAAATCCCCGAATCGCCACACTTGGCGCCTGTTCAGGTACACCAAGGGAGAACTTAGCATGGCCAATGCACCTAACCAGCATGTCTTTCAGACTGTGGGAGGTACCCGGAGCACCCAGAGGAAACACATGCCAACATGAGGAGAATGTGCAAACTCTGCAGAGACAGTGATCTAAGCTGGGAATCAAACATAAGATTTAACCTGAGAATCACCACATCTCAGGCAGGGGACAAGGTTGAGAGCGCAGGGCATTCACGAACAACCTCAGTACGGGTATTGAACCCACGATGTTGAACAGCAAATGAGAGGATGCAGAATGTAGTGTTACAGTCACAGCAAGAGTGCAGAAAAAGATCAACTTAATATAAGGTAGGTCCATTTAAAAGTCTGATGGCAGCAGGGAAGAAGCTGTTCTTGAATTAGTTAGTACGTGATCTCAGACTTTTGTATCTTTTTCCCAATGGAAGAAGGTGGAAGACAGTATGGCTGATTATGCTGACTGCTTTCCCGAGGTAGTGGGATATGTAGACAGAGTCAATGGATGGGAGGCTGGTTTGAGTGATGGGCTGGGCTACTTTCACAACCCTTTGCAGTTTATTGTCATCACGGTTGGAGCAGAAGCCATACCAAACCGTGATATGTCCAGAAAGGATGCACCATAGTTATGCGGAGGGCTGGAGAAGCTGGGATTGTTCTCAAGGCAGAGAACGTTAAGGGGAGATTGAATAAAGGTTTTCAAAATTATGAAGGATTTTGGTGGAAGAGAGATAGGAGGATCAGTAACTGGAAGACACAGATTTAATATAATTGGCAAAAGAATCAAAAGAGATGAGGCGAAGTATTTTTCATTACAGCAAAGCATTATGATCATGAAGGGTAGTGAAACAGATTCACCATTAATTTTCAAAAAAGAATTGAATATTTACTTGGAAGGGAAAAAATTACAGTGATTGCTATGAGAGAAAAAAAAATCAGCAGAATGATCCTAACTGGGGACCTGTTTCAAAGAGCAAACCGGCATGATGGGTTGAATAGCTTCATTTGTGCTACTTGTATCTCTTATTTCATAACAATTGTCATTTGCCACAATCACCACTTTATCCAGAACTCACCTTTAATTTGAACTCGCGCTCCTTGGTAACTCTAGTAAGCAATTTTGCTTTTTGACGATTTAATGCATCAACCAGTGCATCACATTGTGCCACAAGGCAAGCTTCGACCTCCACACCATTCTCCTACAAAAGAACAAATAGAACTACAGTGAGGGTTAGAAATAACATGGCCCAGATTTTCACCATAGTGGAGAGCCCCTCTCAAAATCCCAACTCCCACCCTTGAACATGGTATAATACTTGACAGTTTTGAGGAATCATACCCTTTTAACTAAAAACTCTTAAGGTCCAAATTCTTGATTTCTAACACAAGGGCCTCCATTGTGCTTGACCTAACAAGTACAAACTGCTGTCTGTAAATGAAGCAGAATTGATTAAGTAAAATGTAAATATACTTCGCAAGAAGCAGTGAAGACTATAGAATCCTGGCAGTGCAGAAGGAGACCATTTGGCTCATTGAGTGTGCACTGACCTTCCAAATGAGCATTCTACCTAGGCCCACTGCCACACCCTATCCCCATACCCCATGCATTGATCATGGCCAATCCAACTAATCTGCATATCTTTGGACTGTGGGAGGAAACCAAATCACCCCAAGGAAATCTATGCATGTATGGGGAGAATCAAAGCCTGGTCCCTGGCACTGTGAGGCAGCAGTACTAACCTCTGTGCCACCGTGCTGCCTGGACAGCCTGAATACTGTATCCTCAAGGGTCTAGGACTCTTTGAATGCTGGCAGCACAGCTGTCTGTTTGCTTCAGTCTCAGAAGTAATGATGAACTATGTCTCAGAAGAAATGTACCATTGAAGCAAGGTAAAACTGTGCCAACATGGACCATAATTCTCCAATGTTGATCCCCACTACTCACTATTCGAGTCTTCCATTTTGGAAATGGTCCAAATTCACCTCCTCTATAGGCTATCAGGTGCCATTCATCTCATATTACCACAGCTTTACGGGTCATAAACTGAGACACAGCTCCATCACATACTTCTTCAGACTCCAGAAGTTTACATTCTTTTTGATATCAAACAGTCATAAATAAAGTCACATCCTCTTGTCAAAATATCTTAACCCAAGCTCCACATTAAAATCAACAGTTAAAACCACTTCCGATAATATCAGAGAATGAATTTTTACTACTTATACAGATTAATTAAAGTCTGCTTAAACATAATGGCTGGAATTTTCCTGTTCCAGCCATGATGGGAATCGGAGTGGGTGAGGGGCAGACCGTGGAAAGGTCTGTTGACCTCAGGTGGGATTTTACAGTGTCAGGACGATCAAGGCTGTACAAACCTGCCTTGTGTGTCATCCGAAGTTCACACTATTGAACTTAATCCTTCAAAACTGAAATACCTTTGAATACAGATTACTGAAGATGGAGCTGTACTATATTGAAATTGCTGGATTTGTAATTAGTATATTTGTTTCTTTTTTTCTCCTCACTGGAAAAGATTTAATCCAATTGCAATTAAATTTACACATTGTTAATTGTGTACATTCTGTAATAGATGGTAGATTAGTGTCACTAACATTCTAAAATACTCTCTGAAGATACTTCAGATTAAGCAACGCCAGTGGAGTCATAAATACATTAAGTATACCTTCCCATAAACATCTGCTTTCCTATTGCCCGATTACCCTTGAATGTTAATTGTCCAACAGAAATTCAAACTGACCACTTTAAAAATGGCTAGTTTAAAACTTCATAAACATTTGTCAACCTTAAACAAAGTTCCTAGAAACATTTTACTGTTATCAAAACTTTACAATGACACTTCCCATTTTTGCGGTGGTGGCAATAGGGGAGGTGTGCGTCCATGCATGTATGTTTTATAGAGACTGCTGACCATTTAATTCATCAGCTGCCTCCACTGCAGTGGGAATTTTTTTTACGTTTTAAGCTTAAGTTTATATATTACTGTCACAAGTAGGCTTCATTAACACTGCAATGAAGTTACTGTGAAAATCCCCTAGTCACCACACTCTGGCAGTGCCTGTTCAGGTGCACTGAGGGAGAAGGGAGAATTTAGCATGGCCAATGCAGCTAATCAGCCCGACTGTGGGAGGAAACTGGAGCACCCAGCAGAAACCCATGCAGTCACAGGGAGAACATGCATACTCTGGACCCAAGCTGGGAAATGAACCCAGGTCCCTGGTGCAGAAAAACAGCAGAGCTAACCACTGTGCAGCCTATTTTGGTAGTCTTGAAGTGAAAATCCCCAAAGTTTACAGATTAAACAGTAAAAACAGATATAAACTTTGTAATAATTTGAATAGTCAGGGTACCCTTGAGAGAGGTCAGTTACACCTTTGGATCTGGTTCCAGAACACTTTGGCGGAGGTCAGGTGCCCTTTGTGGCAGGGTATCGTACAGGAATCATAGCGGGTGGGACACAGACCATTCAAAGGTCCACTGACCTTGGGTGGGATTTTCCGGTCTTGAGGTGAGCATGGCTGGAAAATCCAAAGGGTCAGAAGCATCAGTCCAGGGAAGTTGTCCAGAGAAGCTTTGAAGGGCCAAGGGGGGGGGTGGGAGGCATACCTAGGCATGGGGGAGTGGAGGGTATATCTTGGCAAAGGAGGCATGAGAGGAATGTTTTGATGGCATACCTTGGAATGGGGGTGCATGAGGGTGGATGAGGCCATGAGGCAGCATAAGTTGGCATGGATAGGGCATGAGGAGTGTGTGGGATGTGAGGAGGATGAAAGGTGTGGGCTGAAGGGATGTTTCAAGTTCTGTTCCTTTTTTTTTAAAACTTTGGACACTGCCAGATCCCCAAGGCAGGCCTTCTGCTCAGCCCGCCTCTGCACCTGGCAGCCTCCCCAACTCTTCTGGGACTGCCTGCCCGACTTCTAATCCAGCCTACACTCCCTCTCCGGGCAGCCACTTTAGATTCGCAGAGCCAGGAATTCTCCAATCTCTGCCCACCTGACCAGGGCCTGATATGGTGAAAAAAAAGAAACTAAAAGCAGCGCTATTGAAAGAATTTAAATTTTAAAAATGACATTTTAACAATAAATGAAGTTACACTGTAAAATAATTTTCAGCGCTTAAATGTAATAGAATTCTGTTTGTGTCCAGATTCTTTTCATCTCTGGCTCACAGTTACAGTACCTTTGCCTACAAATCTGGATTTTATTTTCTGAAGATATTTTAAACTTTTATTTTTATTCTCTTATTTGGCTAATCATAGCACTCCTTTCTCCATCTACATCTCTACTACTATCACCCATTAAAGAAAGAGGTAGATCTGCTGCACCCTTTGACTTTATTGCAACTCCTTGAATTAAATTAACACCATCCATACCAGCTTCCTAATCTACACCCAATGTCGATCTCGCACTCACCTCGGCCAACTTGCATTACAGTATCCATATACAGATACGACTGGGATCAGAACTTACATGCTAATCGAACAGACAGGAACCTTAATTCAAAGATGTGAGCATTTCCTTGATTCCCCATCCAGCTATCCAAACTGCTCATTCACAGCACATCTTCCCAGAAAGGTAACAGCCATTTTCATATTGTGGAAATGAAGCACCCAGAATCCAATGAATGAAAACATGAGTATTTGACTATTTCCTTTCTAGAAAGCTTTGTGGTTTCACAATGAGGCCATGCGCAGGATGCCACAATTCTTAAAATCAACTTACCTGAATTAGTTGTACCATGCTTTTCAAATGCACCAAAAACTCTTTGGCCTCCTTCGCTTTGTCAGACACACCATTTAATGCTTGAGACAGCTGGGCCTACAGAAAAGGAAAACAAAGGTTTGCATTAAATCAATAAATTCCAATTTAGATCTTTCAAAGTCACTTGTTAACCTTGCCTTTATGTTATAGATGGAAGCATCAGGTTGGCTCTATTGATAGCTTAAATTTATTCATTGGTCTCACAAGTAGGCTTACATTAACACTGCAATGAAATTACTGTGAAAATCCCCTAGTTGCCACACTCCGGCACCAGTTCAGGTACTCTGAGGAAGAATTTGGCATGGCCAATGCATCTAACCAGCACGTTTTTCAGACTGTGGAGTGAAACTGGAGCACCTGGAAGAAACCCATGCAGACATGGGAAGATGATGCAGACTCTGCTCAGCCAATGACCCAAGCCAGAAATCAGACCTGGATCCCTGGTGCTCTGAGGCAGCAGTGCTAACCACTGTGCCGCCCACAAGTCTCCCCTCCTGAATCAGAAGTCTACAGTTTCAGCCCTTGGGGGCCAGCACATATGAACACAATGTGTGGCTCACACATCACTGAAAAGCCAGGAGATGCTGCACTGTCAGAGGTGTCAATTTTTGGATGAGACGTCAACACTCCGTATGTTCAGCTGGATTGAATGAATAGTGGCAATGTTTAAAGAGCAAACTGTTCTTCTGCATCCTTGCCAGCATTCTTCCCTGAACTAACATCATCAAAAACAAATTAAACGTCCATTTTTCTGATTTATTGCTTGTGCAGGAATAGATATAGGCCTAGAGGGAGTGACACAAAATTTGTAGGCGGTATCAAAATAGAAGATGCAATTAATTTGCTGTAAAACCAAAGAAAGCTTGATGCAATGTAGATGTAATTCAATGTCAGTCAGAGTGGGGGGATGCATTGACAAAAAAAGAGGGAGCAATAACCCTCTGAATGGAGGCAGGTAGGATGCTACGGAAGAGTACAGAGACTTGGATGCAGGTGCACAGAATATAGACCTGAAGTTGAAAAACAGAATTAATCTCAAGAGGTAGTGATCAGATATAAAACTTTGAGACCTTAGTTAGAGTACCACGTTCAGTATTGGGCTTCACAATGCAAGAAGGATTTTGAGTGTTTTGAGAGGGTACAACACTGATTCACGAGAATGCTGCTGAATGGGAAAAAAAGTTATTAAGAAACACTTGAAAAGTGGAGCTTTCATCATTAACCAGCAGAGTGCCACAGTGGTTAGCACTGCTGCTTCACAGCTCCAGGGACCCGAGTTCAATTCCCTGCTTGGGTCACCGTCTGTGGCGAGTCTGCACATTCTCCCCGAGGGTTTCCTCCGGTTGCTCCAGCTCCAGTTCCCTCATACAGTCCGAAAGATGTGCTGGTTAGGTGCATTGGCCATGCTAAATTCTCCCTCAGTGAACCCCCAGAACAGGCACCGGAATGTGGCGACTATGGGATTTTCACAGTAACTTTATTGCAGTGGTTAATGCAAGCCTACTAGTGACACTAATAAATAAACTTTAAATTAGAACATCTCAAATTAAAGAACAATACAAAAGGCAGCATTATGAACATATAAATTTGGAGTATGAGTAGGCCTTTCAGCCCTTTGAGCTTGCTCCACCACCTGATTTGATTTGATTTATTATTGTCACATGTATTAACAGTGAAAAGTATTGTTTCTCGCACGGTCTACAGACAAAGCATACCATTCATAGAGAAGGAAACAAGAGAGTGCAGAATGTAGTGTTACAATCATAGCTAGGGTGCAAAGAAAGGTGACTTAATGCAAAGTACACCCAGTCAAAAGTCTGACAGTAGCAGGGAAGAAGCTGCTCTTGAGTTGGTTGGTACGTGACCTCAGACTTTTGTACCTTTTTCCTGATGGAAGAGAATGTCTGGGATGCACGGGGTCCTTAATTATGCTGGCTGCTTTGCTGACGCAGCAGGAAGTGTACCTTCCTATAAGCTCTGATTGTGACTCTGAATCTGATTGTGGCTTCAATTAAGAACATAAGAAATAGGAGTAGGCCATCTAGCCCTTCGAGCCTGCACCACCATTCAATAAGATCATGGCTGATCTGAAGTGGATCAGTTCCACTTTCCTGCTTTCTCCCCATAACTTCTACTTTTTCTATCTCCACTCTCCCCTTGTCAATCAATAATCTATTTAACTCAGCCTTAAAAATATTCAATGACACTGTCTCCACTGCTCTCTGGAGAAAGGAGATTCAGAGAACTAAACCTCAGATAAAGATTCTCCTGATCTCTATCTTAAATGGAAGGCCTGTTGTTTTTAAATTATATCACTTAGTTCTGGTCTCTCCCAAAAAGGGGAAACATCCTTTCTGCATCTACCCTGACAAGTTCTCTCAAGATCTTATATATTTTAACAAGTTTAGCTCTCAATCTTCTAAACTCCAATGGATAAAGGCCCAACCTGTCCAATCTTTCCTCATGGGATAAACCACCACCCCCCCGCCCCCCAATCCTTCCTTTCATCATAGAATTATGGCAGGATGTGATTGATAGAAAGAAACTGCTTTCTGTAGTCAGAAGGTCAACAAAAAGGCCTCAGAGATACAAGATTAAATGAAAGGGGTTTAGAAATAGAGCCCGTGACTCTCCCATCCCACTTTGCTAATTTTTTAGGGCAAGGGCTGGGAGAAAGAACTGTGCATCGGCCGATTCATGGGGTTCTCACGAGAGTTCACATCACACTTGCCTCGCCCAGGGCTGGATTTTTGACAGCGTCTGTGCCACACAAGCAATCGGCTGGGAGGTGGGGTCAGTATTTGAATAGAACATAGAAACATAGAAAAACTACAGCACAATACAGGCTCTTCGGCCCACAAAGTTGTGCCAAACATGTCCCTACCTTAGAGGTTACTAGGCTTACCTATAAGCCTCTATCTTACTAAGTTTCATGTACTTATCTAAAAGTCTCTTAAAAGACCCTATTGAATCCACCTCCACCACCGTTGCCAGCAGCCCATTCCATGCACCCACCACTCTGAGTGAAAAACTTACCCTGACATCTCCTCTGTACCTACTCCCCAGCACCTTAAATCTGTGTCCTCTTGTGGCAACCATTTCAGCCCTGGGAAAAAGCCTCTGACTATCCACTCGATCAATACTTCTCAACATCTTATACACCTCTATCAGGTCACCACTCATCCTTCGTCCCTCCAAGGGACGAAGCTCCCTCAACCTATCCTCATAAGACATGCTCCCCAATCCAGGCAACATCCTTGTAAATCTCCTCTGCACCCTTTCTATAGCTTCCACATACTTCCTGTAATGAGGCAACCGGAACTGAGCACAGTACTCCAAGTGGGTTCTGACCAGAGTCCTACATAGCTGCAACATTATCCCTCGATTCCTAAACTCAATTACTCGATTGATGAAAGCCACTACACCATACGACTTCTTAACCACAGCTTCAACCGACGCAGCTGCTTTGAGCATCCTATGAACTCAGACCCCAAGATCCTTCTGATCTTCCACACTGCCAAGAGTCCTACCGTTAGTATTATATTCTGCCATCCTATTTGACCTGTCAAAATGAACCACTTCACACTTTTCTGGGTTGAACGCCATCTGCCACTTCTCCACCCAGTCTTGCATCCTATCAATGTCTCGCTGCAACTTCTAACATCCCTCCACACTATCCACAACACCTCCAACCTTTGTGTCATCAGCAAACTTACCGACCCAGCCCTCCACTTCTTCATCTATTTAAATGCTATTATTGGGCTCGGGAGTGAATTCTCCGAACGCGCTAGCAACTCGAACCCCACCAGGGTGTTTCACTCCAGCGGGGATTATAGTAGCTCCCCACCTTCCAGGAGCTAGAGGCCCAACCAGGCTGGAGTGAAGGAGGAGAGGGGGTGCCTGCAATCACCCCCACCCCCCTCCCCCCAGGAGGTCGGGCAGTGATGCTCTGTGTGGGCATGAGGAACCCTGGCACTTCTAGCCTGTGTCCCCTGCCATAGGGCAGTGCCAAAAGGGCAAACAATAGGGGTAGTGGTCCTGCTCCCACCCTGCCATTGGGATCGATAGAGGCAGTAGGGAGGCCAATAATTGGGGCGGGCTGTTGGGGGAGGGGGAGTTTGCATGCCGGGGTGTTTGCACTGCGAGGGAGGGGAGGCCTGGAGATTGGGGCTGTCCGGGAATGGGGGCAGAGGACTGTGTGGGTGTGGGTGTGGGTGTGTGGGGGGGACGTTGAAGCTGGCCCAGGCATGGTCAGGAGAGCCATGATCAGGCCATGAGGGTGTTGGGATCGCAGCGCTGCTGGGGTCTCAGGCTGGCAAGTCATCGAGCTGACCAGCAAACGTGAGGCTGACAGCTCCATGAAATCTAATGATATTCACACTGGTTGCCTCTGCAGTGCACAGAGCGTGGGAGATTCTAGTGTGAACTCCCACTGAAACAACCAGTGTGAATTACTCCAGTTTTCCCACGTGTTGAACAGTTAGAATTTTTTTGGCAGAATTCCACCCAGAGTTCTTCACACATAATTGCAAATCTACAAAGTTGACTTCGAGTTAATGAGCGAGCGAGAGAGAAGCCAAGTCAGTACGAAGGTTAGATTAGATCGGTGGATGATGGAACACAAGTTTAATGGATATAGGAATGGGTGAAGGATAAATCCCAATATGACTGGTTGGGCCAAGGGACGGATTTCTGAGTTATAACGTTATTGCATTGTGCAGAAAAAAAAGTTTATTTATTAGTGTCACAAGTAGGTTTACATTAACATTGCAATGAATTTACTTGAAAATCCCCGAGTTGCCACAATCAGCAGCTGTTTGGATACACTCAGGGAGATTGTAATATGGCCAATGCACCCAACCAGCACGTCTTTCGACTGCAGGAGGAAGCTAGAGCACCTGGAGGAAGCCCATGAAGACATGGGGAGAATGTGCAAACTCCACACAGACAGTGACTTAAGCCTGGAATCGAACCCGGGTCGCTGGCACTGAGAGGCAGCAGTACTAACCACTGTGTCATCATGCTGCCCCTGAAGCATCTTCAGCTAGAAGCGCCAAGGAGGTGATCCATTTTGGCCTACTCCCCAAGTCTCCAGCATTATAAGTGCCAGTCTTCAGCCAATTCAACTCACTGTATGTGATATTAAGAAATGCTGAAGGCACTGGACACAGCAAAGACTATGGATTCTGACACTATTCCAGCAACAGTACTGAAAACTTATGCTCCAGAACTTGCTACACTCCTAGTCAATTCCAACTACAACACCAGCATACACTCTGAAATATGCAAAATTGCCCAAGTATATCCTCTACACTAAAAGCAGGACAAGTCCAACCTGGTAAATTACTGCCCCATCAATCTACTCTCCATCATCAGTAAACTAATAGAAGAGGTAACCAACAGTGTTATTAAGTGGCGCCTGCTTAGCAATAACCTGCTCACGAATGCTCAGTTTGGGTTCCACCAGGGCCACTCATGTCCTGACCTCATTACAGCCATGTCCTTCAAACACGGACAAAAAAATTCCCCTCCAAACTATTCACCATGCTGACTTGGAAATATATCACTGTTCTTTCACAGTTGCCGGATCAAACAGACAGCAGATTTCCTTTCTTTAGGGAAGGAAATCTGCTGTCCTTACCTGGTCTGGCCTACATGTGACTCCAGAGCCACAGCAATGTGGTTGACTCTTGACTGCCCTCCAAAGACAATGAGGGATGGGCAATAAATGCTGACCAGCCAGCGACGCCCACGTCCCACAAATGAATTTTTGAAAATCACTGAGGCTCATCAAGGGGAGAGAGGGTGCCATTGTCAATGGGGTGCAAGTGACATCCACCCCCCCTAGATTGGCTAACTCTAAGGGTCAGGGACAAGAGGGGGCTGCTGGGAGGAGGAAGAGGGGTGAGGAGCGGAGGCCTCAGCCTCTTAATCTGCATAACAGGTTTGAGGTTCTTGCTTCCAGGCTGGATGAGGATGAGGCAGGTGAGGTTGGTGAGCAAACTGCACACGGTACAGTGATGCAGCAGGACATAGGCAAAGAGAGGGGGAAAAGGAACGTAGTAGTGATTGGGGATAGTGGGGTGAAGGGTATTGACACTGTCCTTTGTCACAATGACAAAGTGCACAGAAGGGTGTGTTGTCTGCCTGGTGCTCGGGTACGGGATGTCGCAGCTGGGCTGCAGAGGAACCTGGAGTGGGAGGGTGAGAATCCGGTCGTTGCGGTACATGTGGGTGCCGGCGACGTAAGCAAAATGCAGACTGAGGATCTGGGGAGGGAGTATGAAAAGCTGGGAATGGAATTAAAAAGTAGAACCGACAACGTGGTTATCTCTGGGCTACTGCCTGAACCGAGTGCAGACGGGAGTAGGGTTGACAGGATTAAGGAAGTGAATGGGTGGCTCAGGGACTGGTGTGGGAGGAATGGGTTTGAATTTATGGGGCATTGGCACCAGTATTGGGGTAGGTGGGACCTGTTCGGGTGGGATGGAGTTGGTCTGAACCGTGCTGGGACCAGAGTGCTGGCGAATCGAGTAAAGAGGACTGTAGACGGGGCTTTAAACTAATTGGGGGGGGGGGGGAGGGTGCGAGGGTAGGTGATGTTATGAGGTCTAAAGTTAAGGAGAGGGTACAGGTAAGGGAAGAGGCCGAGGATGTCCCAATAATAGAGGGAGTAGGGGGCGTGAGTATAGTTGGTGGCGTTACGGCAAATAGGGTCCAGGTGAAGGCTGGAATGAAGGCACTTTATCTGAATGCACGAAGCATTCGGAATAAAGTGGATGAGCTGGTGGCGCAGATCGACACAAATGGATACGATCTGGTGGCCATTACAGAGACGTGGCTGCAGGGTGACAGGGACTGGAAGCTGAATGTACAGGGCTATCAAGTGTTTAGGAAGGATAGGCAGGAGGGAAAAGGGGGGTGGTGTAGCTCTGCTGATTAAGGATAGCATCAAGGTGGTAGCAAGGGATGATATTGGAGCCAAGGAGCAGAACGTGGAATCGTTGTGGGCGGAGATTAGGAACAGCAAAGGGAGGAAGACGCTGGTGGGTGTCGTCTATAGGCCCCCGAATAATGATCTGGAGGTGGGGCGGGCTGTTAACGTGCAAATAAGTGCGGCGTGCAGGAATGGGACGGCCGTAGTTATGGGGGATTTCAATCTGCATATTGATTGGTCGACCCATGTTGGACGCGGGGGGCTCGAGGAAGAGTTCTTGGAATGCTGCCGGGATAGTTTCCTCGAACAGTGTGTGTTGGAGCCGACGAGGGAGCAAGCTATCTTGGATCTGGTGCTATGTAATGAGGCGGGTAGAATTAGGGACCTTGCGGTGAAGGATCCTCTTGGGGAGAGTGATCATTGTATGGTGGAGTTTCTGGTGCAGATGGAGGAGGAGAAAGTGGGTTCCCGGACACGCGTCCTTTGTTTGAATAGAGGGGAGTACGGTAGGATGAGAGAAGAATTGGCGAATGTGGACTGGGGGAGCGCGTTGGAGGGAGGGTCTGCTGAGGAGCAGTGGAGGATCTTTAAGGAGATCTTTCTTGGTGCTCAGCAGAAATTTATTCCGATGGTCAAAAAGGACCGTAGGAGGAGAGGTAATCAGCCGTGGATAACGAAGGAGGTGAAGGAAAGTGTTAAACTAAAAGCGGAGGAATTTAGAGTAGCTAAGAGTAGTGGGCGAGAAGAGGATTGGGAGAGGTTTAAATGTCAACAAAGATTGACAAAGAAGTTGATAAAGAAGGGTAGGAGAAACTATGAAGCTGGGCTCGCGCTTAATATAAAAAAGGATAGCAAGAGTTTTTATAAATATATAAAAAGGAAGAGGCTGGCTAGGGTGAATGTTGGTCCTTTAGAGGATGAGAAAGGGGACCTAGTGGTAGGGGATGGGGATATGGCTAAGGTATTGAATAACTTTTTTGTTTCTGTCTTCACGGAGGAGGACGTGAATAATTTGCTGGGTGTTAGCGATGGAAAGGTAGTAGGACTGGAGGGTCTTAATGACATTACTGTTACTAGAGAGGCGGTGCTCGACAGACTGGAGGGGCTGATTGTGGACAAGTCCCCAGGACCGGATGGAATGCATCCGAGGGTTCTGAAAGAAATGGCGGAGGTGATAGTGGATGCCTTGCTGGTTATTTTCCAGACGTCGCTGGATTCCGGGGAAGTGCCGGATGATTGGAAAACGGCTAATGTTACGCCGTTGTTTAAGGGTGCTAGGCAAAAGGCAGGGAATTATAGGCTGGTTAGTTTAACGTCTGTTGTAGGTAAAATGTTAGAATCCGTCATCAAGGAGGAAATGGCGAGGCATCTTGAGAGGAATTGCTTGATAGAGCAGACGCAGCACGGTTTCGTTAAAGGGAAGTCGTGTCTGACAAATTTACTGGAGTTCTATGAGGATGTGTCTAGGGCGGTGGATAGAGGAGAGCCGGTGGATGTGGTCTTTCTAGATTTTCAGAAGGCGTTTGACAAAGTACCTCACAAGAGGTTATTGCAGAAGGTCGAGGGACATGGAGTTGGGGGTAGGGTGTTAGCGTGGATAGAGGATTGGTTGTCAAATAGGAGGCAGAGAGTGGGGGTCAACGGGTGCTATTTGGATTGGCGGATGGTGACTAGTGGAGTGCCCCAGGGGTCGGTGCTGGGGCCTCAGCTTTTTACCATTTATATAGATGATCTGGAGGAGGGAACCGAGTGTAGGGTGTCGAAATTTGCTGATGACACCAAGATTGGGGGAACGGCAAATTGTGCGGAGGGTGTGGAGAATCTGCAGAAGGATCTAGATAGGCTGGGCGAATGGGCCAGGAAATGGCAAATGGAATTTAATGTTGGCAAGTGTGAGGTGGTCCACTTTGGTAGGAAGAATGGTAGGAAGGACTATTACTTACGGGGCGAAAAACTGCAGCAGGCGACGGTGCAGAGGGACCTCGGGGTCCTTGTGCATGAGTCGCAAAAACCCAGCTTGCAGGTGCAGCAGGTGGTCAGGAAGGCAAATGGGATGCTGGCCTTCATAGCGAGGGGGATTGAATATAAAAGTAGGGAGGTCTTGCTGCAGCTGTATAGGGCATTGGTGAGGCCGCAGCTGGAGTACTGTGTGCAGTTTTGGGCGCCGCACCTGCGCAAAGATATTTTGGCCTTGGAGGGAGTGCAGAGGTTTATTAGAATGATACCGGAGTTGAGGGGGTTGAGCTATGAGGAGAGGCTGAATAAACTGGGCTTGTACTCGTTAGAGTTTAGAAGAATGAGGGGAGATCTCATTGAGACGTATAAGATGATGAATGGGATGGATAGGATAGAGGTGGAGAGACTCTTCCCGCTCAAAAAAGACAGTAGGACTAGGGGGCACAGCCTCAAGATAAAAGGGGGGCGGTTTAGAACGGAGTTGAGGAGGAACTTCTTCACTCAAAGGGTGGTGAATCTCTGGAATTCTCTGCCCGTTGAAGTGGTGGAGGCTGCCTCGCTAAATATTTTTAAGACGCGGGTTGATGGGTTTTTGATAAGAGAGGGGATTGAGGGTTATGGGGAGAAAGCAGGAAAGTGGAACTGAGCAGCGACAGATCAGCCATGATCTTATTGAATGGCGGGGCAGGCTCGAAGTAGATGGCCTACTCCTGCTCCTATTTCTTATGTTCTTATGTAAAATCCTGGAACTCCCCTAATGGCACTGTGGATGTACTTGCACCGCATGGGTTCGCAATTGTTCAAGAAGGCAGCTCACCACCACCTTCTCATAAGAGATGGGTCTCACTATCAAAGCTCACATATCTTAAATAAATAAAAAAAAGTGGCTGCAGATTTATCTAGATGACAATGGCTGCATTCCAAATATAATTCAACAACTGTGAAGTGGATTCTGCTACCCTGAGGATAGGATAAAGCTTCCACTTCCTCTAATAATTCAGTACAACTGCTTCCTGCTTTAATGTGCTAATTTTTTTTTATTCAGTCATGGATTTATAATTAATGATAACAAATCAACATTTGTTGCCCATCCCTTTAAAGAGTCAGCCACATTGCTGTGGCTTCAGAATCATATGTAGGCCAGACCAGGTAAAGGCTGCAGATTTACTTCTCTAAAGATCAGTAAACAGTCTCACAATACCATGTTAAAGTCCAACAGGTTTATTTGGAATCACGAGCTTTCAAAGCCTGTAAATAAACCAGTTGGACTTGAACCTGGTGTTTTGAGACTTCTTACTGTGCCCACCCCAGTCCAACGCCAGCATCTCCACATCATCTCTAAAGGACGTAGTGAATTAGATGGGTTTTTACAACAACTGACAATGGTTCTTGGTCAGCATTAGACTTCTAATTCCAGATTTTTATTGAATTCAAATTTCACCATCTGCTGTATAGGATTTGAACCCGGGACCCCAGAGGATTACATGGGGCTCTGGATTACTAGTCCAGCGACTACATCACTATGCCACTGCCTCCCCTAATGAAATGAAACAACTAATCCTTTATATTAAGTACCCATTATAGCAAGTCTGTTAAAAGCAGGATTTCTGATATGCATAACTTCACAGTAAGGCTTTGTTGCTCTGTATTATATAAAATATTCAGACTAACAATAACCATCTCAACCACTTTACCATCTGAGTGCAATGCATGGTGACAGTTATGTAGGTGGTTGGTGAAAATAACTTGAATAGCTTGTCTATTGAGTCATATCTTTTGAAAGATTATGTGCGATTAGGAGAAAAATATTCTGGTGATTATTTTTCCATTACATTGCTGCTCTTCTTCTTCTAGGTTGTAGAGGTCTAAGTAAGCATGAAGAGTTGCTGCAGGGCATATGGAAGATGGATCACACTGTGGCCATAATGCACCAGTAGAGGAGAGGGTGGATACTGACTACGAGGACGGGGTGCCTATCAAATGGACAGCTTTGTCCTTGATTGTGCTAAACTTCACAAGTACTGTCGTATCTGCACCCATCCAGAGGAATGCTAAATATTCCATCTTAAAAGCTTTAAAAACGGTCCCGAGAAAAGGCAAGAAGTCGGGATTAAATCAATGGCACTTTCAGAGAAATGGTGGGCTGCAATAAGCCTCCTTCCTGCACTAAAAAAAGTCTATACTTCTATCTCAAGCAAATACTAAAGTTAAAGTTTATTTATTAATCACAAATCGGCTTACATTAACACTGCAATGAAGTTACTGTGAAAATCCCCTAGCCGCCACACTCTGTCGCCTGCTCGGGTACAATGAGGGAGAATTTAGCACGGCCAATGCACCTAACCAGCATATCATTCGGACTGTGGGAGGAAACTGGAGCACGAGGAGGAAATCCACACAGACACAGGGAGAACGTGCAGACTCCACACAGACAGCGACCCAAGCTGGGAATCAAACCTGGGTCCCTAGCATGGTGAGGCAGCAGTGCTAACAACCGTGCTACTGTGCCTCCCCTGTCAAATCCATTGGGGGCAGTTCAGGAAAAATTTTAATGATGTCAATAACTGAGATTCAGAATTCTCCAGAGTTGTTACTAATTTTGGTTCTGCATATTCTTTCAGGGTCAGCATCAGTGATCACTCCTCTAAATCGACCCTGTGTCACATCCTTTCCTATCTGGAGAGCCCCCTTGGCATTCAATATCTGATCAAATGACAAGTGTTGTCCAGGGTCTGAAACAATGAGCATTCATTGTGTGTAGAGGACACTGATTTCACACTTGTCAGTATATGCTCTACCCTATCTTTTTTTAGAGAAAGTCACTGACAAACACTGGATTGACATGGTCAATTATACACCAGCAGGTTGGTTCAATACACGAGTGAACTGATAGCAGTTTTCTAGTGAAATGCATCTACCAATCATTGCTTCTTCCAACATTGAAGATTACAAAATATGCTATTGCAGCCCATTAATGAACAGCAATTAGAGATGGGCCACACCCTTGCAGCTCACAACCCTTAAATGAATAAAAAAAAGTTGGCTGCTACATTTATCTAGATGACAATGGCTGCATTCCAAATATAATTCAACATTCCCATGTCTGCCTGGATTTCCTCCAGGTGCTCCGGTTAGCTTCCACAGTCCAAAGATGTGCTGGTTAGGTTGATTGGCCATACTAAATTGACCCCAGTGTCAGGGGATTGGCAGGGTAAATGTATGGGGTTGCAGGAATAGGGCCTGGGTGGGATTGTGTTCGTCTGCACAGTGGGGATTTTATGATTCAGATGAACTATGAAGTGGATTGTGCTACCATGAGGATAGAATATATAGATTCTGATTCCACTTCCTCTAATAATTTAAGTACGATTTTTAATTTAGAATACAAGATGCTCTTGTCTCGCTATACCAATGCCAAACACAAAGTGTAAGTTCGTTAACGCTGGAGAGTTGGGGTGGCAAAGTGGCACAGTGGTTAGCACTGGGGACCCAGGTTTGATTCCCAGCTTGGGTCACTGTGTGAACTCCATACAGACATTCTCCCCGTGTCTTCGTAGATTTCCTGCGAATGCTCCAGTTTCCTCCCACAGTCCAAAGATGTGCAGGTTAGGTGGCTTGGCCATGCCAAATTCTCCCTCAGCGTACCCAAACAGATGCCGGAGTGTGGTGACTAGGGGAATTTCACAGTAAATTCATTGCAGTGTTAATGTAAGACTACTTGTGACTAATAAATAAAACTTTAAACTTTAACTTTAACTGTGCAGTTTGCACATTCTCCCTGTGTCTGTTTGGGTTTCCTCCAGGTGCTCCAGACTCCCCCCACAGTCCTGCTGGTTAGGTGAATTTGGCCACGCTAAGTTGTCCCTTACTGTCAAGGGGACTATCTAGGGTAAATACATGGGGTTGTGGGGATAGGGCCTGATTGGAACTGTGGTCAGTGCAGACCCGATGGGCCAAATGGCCTCCTTCTGCAATGTATGGAATCTATGATTCTATGAAACCAAACAAGGAGAAAGCTGGACTTCTTCTTCAACTCTCTATATATTCTCACGTCTGAGTCAGCAGGTGAAGAGTTCAAACACCATTCTAAACAGCCCTGGTGAGTGGAAATGAGAACGTAGTCCCTAAATACTGAGATGACATCCAGCAGGGTACTCATGTCAGAACGAGAACCAATTGGTGTAGTGGTAATATTCTCAACTCTTGAGTCAGAAGGAGAAGTGTTTGGGCTCTACACCTGACAGCTACATGTCAAGGGCTGCCAAAGTTACTGCCTTAAATATACAATTCCTAATTTTAGGTGGGAGGAATGACAACCATATTGTCTGTTTAGTTACACCTACTCCTGATCACAAAGAATGAAAAGCATTCCAATACAGAGGGGTGAAAGTCATCTTGGAATGTATTGGGCAACATCTCATCGTTTCTTATCTAATGTGCAACAGTTTTAAGAGGTAATTTATTTCCCCTTGGACAGAACATCAAAATTCTTAACCAGCTTTTGCTCAACATGTCGAGGCTTTTTGCTATCAAACCGGAAATCTATGATAAAACAAATCTAATTTCGCGGCAATAGACTAAATTAGACTGAGATATAGACCATTAGGGTAAAAATCTCAAACACAAAATCACTGGTATGGACCAGACATAGGCTGCTTGAGGTGATGATTCAAGGAAAGCAACATTTTAAAGGATTTTAACTACAGTCATCACCTCTTGGGCTACAATGTCCCCAAAAGTCACTTAAAGTTAGCCACATTTTCTCTTTTATATTGTGCTTCAATTTATTCTTTCCTTACTTCTTCTCATCTCAAACCATTCCCCCGATGGGAACCTACTCAGTATGAATGTGCAAAGGGAAAGTTAAGTGCAGCTGACACATCAACTTGCTCGAGAATGGATAGCACGTTTAGCTCAGGCTCACTGTCACGGCCCACTGCAAGCAAATAAACAATTTGCTGGACAAACTCCATTTCTGTTAGACCAAGAAAATATGACGTACACTGTGTTGGCATCCAACCACCTATTAATACCTAGACAAATTACCATTGGCACAGTGGGAATATTCCAACCTCTGAGTCAGAAGATGAAGGGTCCAGGCTCCAACCCGGGTGGGCAAAGACATGAGTGTTGACTCTAAATACTGGATTGATGTCCAGCATGGGATACTTGCATTGATATGCACTGGCCCTCTCCTTTTAAAGGGTAGGTGGAGCTTTTTAGCCGTGATTGCAATCTACTTAGAAGGTACTTGGAAAATAAAAGATTCAAGGAAAGCACTGTCTTCTCTACTAGATGGCTTGAGAATCTCGCGTCAGACAGATTTCTGTCCGAAGACAGAATTCAAGAAACCGATCTGAACTATATCTTGATGCAGTCAGCAAAACTTCTAACCACATGAACCATGTTCTCAGCAAATCAATTGATAGATTAATTTCACAAATAAAAGCTGGCTTGCTAAATCCTCCAGAGCCAAGGTCATTGTTGATTGAACTGTGAAAAATTGTACAGTTACATCGATTCTAATCAAGAATTGGAAGGGGGATGAGACAGGGAAGAGACAAGTCAGCATTTCTTCATGCAGTGAGAGACAGATGCTTCTCAAATTCATTCTCTTCATTTCCACATGATGTTAATAATAAGGGAATGCCAATTCTGATAGATCATGTCCACTTGCGAATATGGGTGTTAGGGCATCCAACAGCTGCCAAACTAGATTTTATTTAGTTATTAGTATCACAAATAGGCTTACAATTACACTGCAATTAAGTTACTGTGAAAACCCCCTAGTTGCCACACTCTGATGCCTATTTGGGTACACTGAGGGAGAATTTAGCATGACCAATGCACCTAATTAGCATGTCTTTCGAACGATGGGAGGAAACCGGAGCACCTGGAGGAAACCCATGCAGACGTAGGGAGAACATGCAGACTCCACACAGACAGTGGCCCAAGCTGGAAATCAAACTTGAGTCCCTAGCACTGTGAGGTAGCAGTGCTAACCACTGTGCCACCAACAAGATACTGCTTCAAAAACCAACTACATTCTGCCCCCATCCTGTCTATTAACAGAGAAGAGTTAATGATCTCTGTTTAACAACCAAGCAAAGAAACTGATTCCATGAACCACTTTTATCAGCTACATTATAAAAATCTGAGTGTAAAATGTTTTATAACCTCCCCAGTGGAAATCATAGAATCCGTATGGTGCAGAAGAAGCCATTCAACCCATCAAGTCCACACCAACTATGACCAAGCATCTTACCCAGGCCCCCTCCCCACCTTATCCCTGTAGCCCCACAAATTTAACATTGAAATTCATCTAACCTACACATTTTGAGCTATTACAGAACAATTTAGTATCACCTAACACACACACCTTTGGACTGTGGGAGGAAACCAGAGCACCTCCCGCAGGAAACCCACGCAGACATGAGGAGAACGTGTAGACTCCACCCAGTTGAACCCAGGTCCCTGGCACTGTGAGGCAGCAATACTAACCAATGTGCCATCCTATGATGATTATCACTGTTCACCCTTCTTAGGGGAGTTTCACAGTAACTAATAAACTAATCATTTTGAAGCCGAGGGTCCATCCCTCAGCTCCTCTCCCCTCCAGGTGAGTGAGAAGTTCCTCCTCCTACCTTGTGCTGTTTCCACATGGTCCCCAGTGCCTTGACATCGTGTTTGGAGTGCTTGCCTTCCTCCAGACACTGGTAACAAACGGGGATCTTGCAGCTGGCGCAGTACATGCTGTGGTTCTCCAGTTCGTGCTCGGTGCAGGTGGAGATCTTGCGTGGAGGTGACAGCTGTTTCTTGGCGGGGCCGGGGGCCCGGCGGGCCTGGCTGGGCGGGATGAGGCGGTGCTTGGCCAGGGCTCCGCGGGCAGGGTGGCACCGCCGCTGGCACGGCTCGCAGTACAGGACGTCGCACTGCTCGCACAGGACGGCCGCCTCCTGCGGGCCCCGCTCACACAGCTGGCACTGGGCTGCCTCGGCGCGGCCCTGCTGGTAGCGGCCGACGATGGCCTCCAGCAGGCGGTTGCGGGCGAAGCCGCGGAGCCCCCGCTCCTCCAGCAGCGCGCTGCGGTGGCACTGCGGGCAGGTCAGGCTGGAGTGGCGGAGCGGCGCCGGCAGCGGCGCCGGGGGGAACACCCGCACCCCGTTCGGCGACTTCTGGCTGGGGGTGGCCGGCGCGAAGCCCGTGTACGAGCCGTAGCCGCTGTCCGCCTCGCTGTACACGCTCATCTTGTCCAGGTCCAGGTAGTCATAGTCCGAGGCCGAGGTCCGGGCCCGGGCCTGCGGGGAGGGCGGCTCGGCCTCGGGGGTCTGCACCAGGATAGTGCGAGCACAGGGCAGGCACACATTGTGTGAGCACGGCAGGATGATGGGGTCTCGGTAGAAAGAGCCACACACCGGGCACTTGAGCTCCTCTTCCATGTCAGCCATGCAGCGGGGGCCGGGGGTGAGGGGGGAGTGGGCGGGAAGCGAGGCTCAGAGACCCCCGCTCAGCACCAGGGACAGCGCCGCCTCTCACTGCGCATGTTCACTCCTCCGCCAGCTCCACCTCTCACTGCGCATGTGCACTCCTCCGCCAGTTCCACTTCTCACTGCGCATGTGCACTCCTCCGCCAGCTCCACCTTTCACTGTCCATGTTCACTCCTCTGCCAGTCCCACCTCTCACTGCGCATGTGCACTTCTCCGCCAGAGCCGCCGCCGCTCAATGCGCATGTACACTCCTCCGCCAGCGCCGCCTCTCACTGCGCATGTGCACTCCTCCACCATCGCCTCCTCTCACTGCGCATGCACTCCTCCGCCAGCGCCAGTGCTCGATGCGCATGTGCACCTCCTCCGCAGCACTGCCGCTCAAGGGGCACGTGCACTCTCGTCCGGAGGACAGGCAGCACCGCGGCTTACTGCGCATGTGCATTCCTCCGAGGATCGGGGGTAGTGACCGGCAGTATGTGCACTCTGGCCATATTGGTGGTCGTGATGTGGAGCTACCGGCGTTGGACTGGGGTAAACACAACACCAGGTTTATTTGGTAGCAAACGCCACTAGGTAAGTGGGAGCTCTGTTCACAAACAGGTCTTATCAAGACACAAACTCAAATTACAAAATAATGATTGGAATGCGAGTCTTTCCAGATAATCAAGTCTTAAGGTACAGACAATGTGAGTGAAGAGAGTGTTAAGCACAGATTAAAGAGATGTGTATTGTCTCCAGCCAGGACAGTTAGTGAGATTTTGCAAACCCAAGCAAATCATGGGGGTTACAGATAGGGTGACATGAACCCAAGATCCCGGTTGAGGCCGTCCTCGTGTGCGGGACTATCAGTCTCTGCTCAGTGACTCTGTGCTGTCATGTTTTGTGAAGGCTGCCTTGGAGAATGCTTACACAAAGATCAGAGGCCAAATGCTGGTAAACACTGAAATGTTCGCCAACAGGAAGAGAACAGTCTTGCCGGATGATTCTTGAGCAATGTTCATTCATCCCTGGGAGGAACAGTGCAGCAGCACTCAAGGCTCATGTGTACATTTGCCCTGTCTTGGCAGAGACAATGCTGCCATAAACTGTGCAAAATGAGCATGTTCCTGGCTTGGGTCAGTATCTGTGTGGAGTTTGCATGTTCTCCCCTTGTCTGTGTGGGTTTTCTCTGGGTGCTCTGGTTTCCTTCCACAGTCCAAGGATGTGCAGGTTAGGTGGATTGACCGCAGTAAATAGCCCCTTAGTGTCAAGAGGACTAACTAGGGCATGAGGGTTACAGGAATGGGGCCTGGGTGGACTTGTGTTTGGTGCAGACTCAATGGACCGAATGGTTTCCTTCTGCACTGTAGGGATTCTGTGATTCTGTCTGTTGGCTTTGATTCTACTGGAGCAGTACAACCACTTCCAGCATTCCATGCCCTTTTCCATCTTCCAGATCTATCACATTGTATTCATTCATTTCTATTTGCACTATCTATTCATTGATATTGTTTTGAATGCTATGTCCATTCAGATACAAAACCTTAAGTTTTGACCTTTTATTATTTTTGTATTATTAGCCTCACCTATTGATTTATTCTTAGATTTGTACTCTCTGTTCCTTCCTGTCATATTCTGTTTGTCATTTCCCATATTTTGTCTTTTGCCTTGTCTCTACTCTTTGATATGCCACATCTCAAATTTGATCTCTTGCCCCCTTATTGAGTTTAAAACTCTCTCTACTTCCCCAGTTATATGGCTCGCTGGAACATCAGCCCCAGCAAGATTCAGGTATAGACCTTCCCAATGGTACAGATCCCAATTTCCCCTGAAATGGTGTGAATGTCCCATGAACTGGAACTCCCCTTCCCCACACAGTCTTTGAGCTACGTATAAATTTCTCTAATCTGATGTGTCCTACGCCAATTTAAACATGGCTCAGGTACTGATCCAAAATGATTACCTTTGAAGTTCTGTTTCTTAAATTTGATGTCTAGCACCTCATGCCAATTATGCAGAACCTCCTTCCTGGTCCTGCCTATGTCATTGGTCCCTAAATGGATCATGAGTACTGGATCCTCCTCCTGCCACTGCAAGTTCCTCTCCAGCCCTGAGCAAATGTCCCAGCCCTAGCATTGGGCAGGTAACACAGCTGTCTGAACTTTTGCTCCTTGCTACAGAAAAGAAGATCAATCTACCTTGCAGCTTCCATTCTCACCCAAACAAGCTGAAAGAACCTCAAACCTGTTGAGCAATTGCAGAGGTTGACACTCCTGTCCACTGAGTCCCCTTGCTTGCCTCAGCAGCAGTCTCACCCTTCTGTCCCTGACCACTTTACAAACCATAAGATTCTATCCTAAGCAGTGTGACTGCCTCCTGAAACAAAACGTCCAGAAAGCTGTCAGCTTCCCTGATACGTTGGGGTGTCCACAGCTCAGTCTTCAGCTTAGTGACTCTTAGTTGAAGCTCCTCAGTAAGGGCAGCATTGTGGCACAGTGATTAGCACTGCTGCCTCACAGCAGTAGGTACCTGGGTTCAATTCCGATCTTGAATGACTGTGGAGTTTGCACGTTGGCCCTGTGTCTGTGTAGGTGCTCCAGTTTCCTCCCACAGTCCAAAGATGTTCAAGTTAGGTGGGTTGGCTATGCTAAATGCCATGGTTAATGGGAATAGAGCAGAGGGGAGGGAGAACTTGGGTAGGATGCGCTTTTGGAGAGCCAGTATAGACTCAATGGGCCAAATGGCCTCTTTCTGTGCTGTAAGGATTCTACGATTCTAAGCCGAACACACTGCAAATGTGCTTCCCCTGGGTAACATTGGTATCCGTGACCTCCCATATGCTGACTCTAAAACCTGGAAGATTGAATTAAAGTAAATCTTTTGCTCTGATCTCTCTTTATTTTTTCTGAAATAATGCACATTCAGGTTTGCAAGAATTAATGTTTGTTTGCTAACATGACAAAAGTGCCTTCAGTGATGGTCCTTTATTTTACCCTGGCTTCATGGTTGTTTACAAGTGGACAAAGTGAAGGAACCCTCACAGATAGAGCTGGAGAACCTGTATCCTCTCTGCATCATCTCACAACAAATAATTACCACAAGACTAATAGTTCTTTTTCTTTTTATCTTCTATTTCTTTGTCATGTCTCTCCTCCACAGCATCTAGCAGTGCTCCTGGTCTGCCTCTGAAAATCTGGGAGCCACGCAACGAGCAGCCATCTTTGTTGCATGACTGGCTGTATGATGGCTAATAGTTTTGTGGCTCGTGCAAATCTGGCTTTCTGAAATGGTTAACAATTTACTAGTTATCGGGGGTTTCACAATTCACCTATGACATATTTATTGCCAAAATAGGGAATCCCTACTCAAAGCATTTTGATTTGATTTTCATTTATAATCGTCACATGTGTTGGTATACAGTGAAAAGTATTGTTTCTTCTGCACGATATAGACAAAGCATACTGTTCATCGAGAAGGGAAGGAGAGAGTGCAAAATGTAGGGTTACAGTCGTAGCTAGGGTATAGAGAAAGTTCAACTTAATGCAAGGTAGGTCCATTCAAACGTCTGATGGCAGCAGGGAAGAAGCTCTTCTTCAGTCTGTTGATACATGTCCTCAGACTTTTATATCTTTTTCTTGATCGAAGAATGTGGAAGAGAGAATGTCTGGGATGCGTGGGGTCTTTAATAACGCTGGCTGCTTTTCCAAGGCACCAGGAAGTGTCAACGGGTGGGAGGCTGGTTTGAGTGATGAACTGGGCTACATTCACGACCCTGTCCCTGGCTCTGTGAGGCAGCATTGCTACCAGTTTGTCACTTGGAGAGTGGTGAATCTTTGTAATTCTCTACCCCAGAGTGCTGTGAAGGATCAGTTATTGAATGTTTTCAAAACAGTGTTTGAAAGATTTCTGATATTAAAGATATTAAGGGATCCAGGGACAGTGCAGGATAATAACGTTGAGATAGAAAATTAGCCATGATCTAGCTGAATGGTGAATCAGGCTCAAGGGGCCTATTACTGCATGTACTTCCTATGTTCCGATGTCATGCTATGAATATATGAATCACCGGTTGTAGCCAGCGGAATGATCACGTACAATGTTAATAAGATACCGCTGCGACATAGGTGATGCAATTATAACTTGATTTCAGACCAAGTAGTCTAAGTATGAAGACCCAAGAACCTTTTCTGAGGGGGAGACTGTGGTGTACATATTTTGTAGGGAAAGAGATAATCAATTGGAGGATAATGAGGAGATTGCCCAAGTGTTTTGTAATAACCTTTCATTCCTCAACATTATTACCCTGCACTGTCCCTGGATCCCTTAATATCTTTAATATCCAGGATCTATCAAACTCTGTTTTGAAAACAAGAACTGAGCCTCTTACATACAGGGAAAAATTAACTTAATTATAAAATGAGCGGAAAAGGCTTGTCACTTCTTGTGACGAGGTGCTATCCTAAGAATACTTATAGATCAGAGAAACAGAATGCACCTGAGGATGTGCCTATCCCTTTGCAGATAATGGAAGGTGGGGGTTGGGAGTATCTGTGCCTAAATGAACAATTACTAAACAAAAGAGGGTTTCAGTATTGCACTCAGGTTCCGGGTATTTACGATAGAAATTTTAAATCAGAGGTCAGGTTGAATGGGGTACTTTTTTTATTGATTGGACATGGGTGTTGCTAGCTGGCCGGCATTTATTGCCCATCCCTGGTTGAGAGTCAACCACAATGCTGTGGCTCTGGAGTCACATGTTGGCCAGACCAGGTAAGGACGGCAGATTTCCTTCCCTGAAGGACATTAATGAACCAGATGGGATTTTCAAACCATCGACAATGGTTTCGTGGTCATCAGTAGATTCTTATTTCCAGATTTTTTTTATTGAATTCAAATTCAACCATCTGCTGTGGTGGGATTTGAACTGGGTCCCCAGAACATTAGCTGAGTTTCTGGATTAATAGCCTAGCAATAATACCAATAGGCCATCAACAAGAAAATATTAATTCAGATATCACAAATCAAAGATCCAGAGAAACAGCACAAGACAATTCAGAAGTTCAACGATCCAAGTCTCCAAAATGGACAGAGACAAGGACAAAGTAGAAATGGTCGAGAGTGAAGTAGGGAAAAGGATGAATGCGTTTTGTACCTGAAGCGAAAGGGTTAATGGATTTGCTACCTAGAATATGTCACAAACATAACTCTTCCTCATGACTGATCTCCTTAAGCTTATACTGTTCCTGGCAGTAATATAAGTTATTTGTTCATGTTAAAGTATGTGAAACTTTTATAACGGCTGATAGTTAAATGTGACTGTTACTTTTTAGACTTTGCAAATCTTACCTGTTTGTATTAGTGGGAATCGTTACACAGATGGTAGTTTATGATACCGGCTTTTAACAGCTGCTGATAGCAGATCACAATACCGGCTTTTAACAGGAAGAGTCCTGCTAGGACAGCCACGATCGTACAAGTAACTTCAAAGAAAGGATGCCGGTACTGTTGTAGAAGGGATTTCCTGTGTCCTGTCTGCAGGACTGTAATTCCTGATTAATTCTGGGGCTGCATCACGACCCAGGAAGGAAGAACTAGAGGTCTGGCAGGAATTGGAACTTTGAATCGTGATTCCTGCTGGAGCTCATAATGTATAAATGTCCACTTGTGTTTGTGTTCTATGAGAAGTCTGGTAAGCCTTAATCGGAGCCAGTTTCTCCCCAAAGCTTTGGAATAAAAACCACTGTATTTTGACTCACTGTCTCAGAGGTATTATTTTACCTACAACAAGAGCTTCAAGTTTTTAGATGAACACATCACCAACAACCTGTCCTGTATCCACATGCCAACACTATAATTAAGAAAACCCACCAACACCTCTACTTTCTCAGAAGACTAAGGAAATTTGGCGTGTCAGCTATGACTGTCACCAACTTTTATAGATGCACCATAGTAAGCATTCTTTCTGGTTGTGTCTCAACTTGGTATAGCTCCTGTTGTCCCCAAGACCGCAAGAAACTACAAAGTGCCGTGAATGTAGCCCAATCCATCACGCAAACTAGTCTCCCACCTGTTGACTGTCTAACTTCCTACTGCCTCAGCAAAGCAGCCAGCATAATTAAGGACCCTATGTACCCCGCACATTCTCTTCCACCTTCTTCTGTCTGGATAAAGATACAAAAGTCTGAGTTAACGTACCAAATGACTCAAGAACAGATTCTTCCCTGCTGACACTATACTTTTGAGTGGACCTACCTCACATTAAGTTGATCTTTCTCTATACTAAAGCAATGACTATAACACTACATTCTGCATTCTCTCATTTCCTTCTCTATGAACAGTATGTTTTGTGTAGCATGCAAGAAACAATACTTTTCTCTATATACTAATAGACGTGATAATAATAAATCAAAAGAAAATAAATATATAGGGACACTTCAGAGTTATGTGAAGAGATAGAGGCTGCAATACCTAAATAGCAGTGCTCAAAACTCAACTGCAAAAGGTCATAGGTGAAAAATACTCAAGACCGAAAGCTAAGAGAAGAATGCAACAAAATACAAGCTGTTAATAAACTTGCAGAAAGGGGAAGTAATTGGCAAATTAATTTAAATATAGACAAGTGTGAAATGATGTATTAGGACACATATTGCTTGGAAAATAAGAGTCTAAAAGTGAGCAGACAAAAATAGAAACTAGGGTTCCATCATCAATGATAATTATGACAATGCAGCTAGCCTATATTATCAAGAGGATACAGCAGGATATAGATTGGTTGGAGGCTTGGGCAGAGAGATGGCAGATGGAGTTTAATCCGGACAAATGTGAGATAATGCATTTTGGAAGGTCTAATACAGATAGGAAATATACAGTAAATGGCAGAACCCTTAACAGTATTGATAGGCAGAAGGATCTGAATGTACAGGTACACAAGCCACTGAAAGTGGCAACGTGGGTGGAGAAGGTAGTCAAGAAGGCATATGGCATGCTTGCCTTCATCAGCTGGGGCATTGAGTTTAAAAATTGGTAAGTCATGTTGCAGCTTTATAGAACTTTAGTTAGGCCGCACTTGGAATATAGTGTTCAATTCTGGTCGCCACACTACCAGAAAGAATTGGAGGCTTTGGAGAGGGTACAGGAAAGATCTACCAGGATGTTGCCTGGCATGGAAGGCATCAGCTATGAGAAGACGTTGGAGAAACTTGGTTTGTTTTCACTGGAACGATGAAGCTTGAGGGAGTGACCTGATAGAAGTCTACAAGATTATGAGGGATATGGACAGAGTGGATAGTCAGAAGCCTTTTCCCAGGGTGGAAGAGTCAATTACTAGGGGGCATAGGTTTAAAGTGCAAGGGACAATGTTTAAAGGAGATGTAAGAGGCAAATTTTTTACACAGAGGGTGCCTGGAACTCGCTGCCAGGGGAGGTAATGGAAGCAGATATGGTAGTGACTTTTAAGGGGCGTCTGGACAAATACATGAATAGGATATTGTCCCTGGAAGGGTAGGAGGTTTTAGTTCAGTTGGGCAGCGTGGTTCATGCAGGCTTGGAGGGCCAAAGGGCCTGTTCCTGTGCTGTAATTTTCTTTGTTCTTTCTTTGTTCTAAGATATCACTCACTGGGTCAGTAATGGTTCTATTGGTAATGCTCTGGTCTCTGAATTAAAAAGTTTGAGTCTCACTTCAGAGCTTAAACACAAATCCTAGGCTGACATTGCTGAAGGGTTCCTCAGGTTAGAGTCCTAGGCCCAACCATCTTCAGCTGCCCCATCAATGATTTTCTCTCCATCGTAAGGTCAGAAATGGGGATGTTTGTTGATGATTGCACAATGTGCAGCACCATTTGTGATTTCTCAGATACTGAAGCAGTCAATGCCCATTTGCAGCAAAACCTGGAAAACATTTAGGCTTGGACTGCCAAGTGGCAAGTAACATTCGCACTACAAAATTGCCAGGCAATGACTATATCCTACAAGAGTAAATCTAATCATCTCCCCTGACATTCAATGTCATTACCTTTATTGAATCCCCATTATCAACATCCTGGGGTTACCATTAACCAGAAACTGAACTGGACCAGCCAAATTAATACTGTGGCTACAACAGCAGGTCAGAGGCATGGAATTCTGCACAGGGTAACTCACCTCCTGACTCCCCAAACTTGTTCATCCATGTACAAGGCACAAGTGTGTGTTTGTGGGAAGGGGACATACCAGCATGGATAAAGGGTTGGTTAGCTAACAGGCAGCAGACAATAGAGATAAATGGGTCTTTATTGGGTTGACCCGCTTTAAAATGTACTGAGAGCTAAACTATTTATTATCTGCGTCAATGTTATAGATGAAGGGACCAAATGTATCGCAGCTTAGTTTGTGGATGATACCAAGATAGTAAATTGTTGACAGGAGGTTGAGAGTTTGCAACGGGATATAAACGAATTAAGTGTATGGGGAAAAATGGAATATAATGTGGGAAAATGTGAACTTGTCAATTTGGTCCGGAAGAATAAAAAAGCAATATGTTATCTAAATGGAGACAGATTGCAGAACTCAGTGGCAGAGTAGGATGTGGCTGTCTTTGAACATGAATCACACATTTAGCATGGAGGTACAACAAGTGATTAGGAAGGCAAATGGAATGTTGGTGTTTATTGCAAGACATATAGAATATAAAAGTCAATAAGTTATATTGCAGTTGTACAGAGTCTTGGTGAGACCACATCTAGAATGTTTTTGTCTCCTTGTTTGCAAAAAAAAATTGCATTTGAAGCAGTACAGAGCAGGCTCATTTGACTCATTCCTGAGATGAGGGGCTTATCTAATGGTGGCTGGCAGCAAAGTGGAGTTGAGACCACAACCAGATCAGTCATGATCTTAGTGAATGGTGGAGCAGACTCAAAGGGCTGAAAGGAATGTGACAAAATTCTCTTAATTAGCCTGAATGAGTGCAGTTCCAACAGCACACAGGAATTTCAACGCCATCCAGGACAAAGCAGCCTGCTTGATTGGCACCCATGCACCATTCACTCCCTGCACCACAGATGGACAGTAGCAGCCATGTGTATCATCTACAAAATGCACTCAGCAAAACACCAAGGCTCCCTTAACGTCACCTTCCAAACCCACAATGTCTATCACTTGGATATACAAGGGCAGCAGATGCACAGGAACCAACTACACCATGTGCAACTTCCCCTACAAGTCATTCACCATCCTGACTTAGCCAGTGACATCCACATTTGATTCATTGTCCCATGTATTGATATACAGTGAAATTATATATACATAATATATGCATATATATTCAGTACATATATAAATAGTATACATTGTTTCTTGTGTGCTATACCAACAAAGCATACCTTTCATAGAGTACATAGGTGAGAAGGAATGAAGAGATGTAGTATTACAGCCATAGCTAGGATGTGGAGAAAGATCAACTTAATATAAGCATGGAAACAGGCCCTTTGGCCCAACTTGTCCATGCCACCCTTTTTTTTAAACCCCTGAGCTAATCCCAATACAGTAACATTTACCCCAGTCCAATGCAGGCATCTCCACATCATGGCTAATCCCAATTGCCCGCATTTGGTCCATATCCCTCTATAGCCATCTTATGCAAGTAACTATCTAAATGCTCTTTAAAAGACAAAATTGTACGCGCTTCTACTACTACCTCTGGCAACTTATTCCAGACACTCATCACCCTCTTGTGAAAAAATTGCCCCTCTTGACACTTTTGTATCTCTCCCCTCTCACCTTAAACCTATGTCGTCTAGTTTTAGACTTCCCTATCTTTGGAAAAAGATATTGACTATCTAGCTAATCTGTGCCCCTCATAGATCTCTATAAGATCACCCCTTAGCCTCCTACGCTCTAGATTAAAAAAAGTCCCAGTCTATCCAGCCTCTCCTTATAACTCAAGCCATCAAGTCCCAATAGCATCCTAGTAAATCTGTTCTGCACTCTTTCTAGTTTAATAATATCCTTTCTAAAATAGAGTGATCAGAACTATACACAGTATTCCAAATGCGGCCTTACCAATGTCTTGTACAACTTCAACAAGACATTCCAACTCCTGTATTCAACATTCTGACCAATGAAACCAAGCATGCTGAATGTCTTCTTCACCACTCTTTCCACCTGTGATTCCATTTTTAAGGAGCTCTGAACATGTACCCCTAGATCTCTTTGTTCTGTAACTGTGTCTAGTGCCCTACCATTAACTGAGTAAGTCCTACCCTGGTTCAGTCTGCCAAAATGCATCACCTCGCATTTGTCTAAATTAAACTCCATCTGCCATTTGTCAGTCCACTGGCTCAATTGATCAAGATCCCGTTGCAATTGGAGACAACTTTTTTCACTGTCCACTATGCCATCAATCTTGGTGTCATCTGCAAACTTACTAACCATGCTTCCTATATTCTCATCCAAATCATTAATATAAATGACAAATAACAGTAGACTCAGCACTGATCCCTGAGGCACACTGCTGGTCAGAGGCCTTCAGTTTGAAAAATAACTCTCTACAACTACCCTCTGGCTTCTGTCAAGAAACCAATTTTGTATCCACTTAGATACCTCACCCTAGATTCTGTGAGATTTAACCTTATGCAACAACCTACCATGTGGTACCTTGCCAAAGGCCTTGCTAAAATCCATGAAGACAACATTAACTGCACTGCCCTCATCCATCTTCTTGGTTACCTCACCAAAAAACGCAATCAAATTTGAGAGACGTGATTTTCCACTCACGAAGCTATGCTGACTGTCCCTAATCAGTCCTTGCGTCTCAAAATGCCTGTAGGTCCTGTCTCTCAAAATATCTTCCAACAACTTTCCCACCACAGATGGGAGACTCACTGGCCTGTAGTTCCCAGGCTTTTCCCTTCAGCCCTTTTTAAACAAAGGCACAACATTTGCCACTCTCCAATCTTCAGGCACCTCACCTGTGGCTATCGATGATCCAAATATCTCAGCTAGGGGACCTGCAATTTCCTCCCTAGCCTGTCACAATGTCCTGGGATACACTTCATCAGGTCCTGGGGTTTTATCTACTTTGATGTGCTTTAAGACTTCCAGCACCTTTTTCTCTGTAATGTGTACACTCCTCAAGACATCACTATTTATTTCCCCAAGTTCCCTAATATCCAAGCTTTTCTCAATAGTAAATACTGATGAGAAATATTCATTTAGGATCTTGCGCATCTCTTATGGATCCACACACAGATGACCTTGTTGATCCTTAAGAGGCTCTGCTCTCTCCCTTGTTACTCTTTTGCCCTTTATGTATTTGTAGAAGCTCTTTGGATTCTCTGCTTTTCTGCCAAAACAATCTCATGTCCTCTTTTTGCCCTCCTGATTTCTCTCTTAACTCTACTCCTACTCCTTCTATACTCTTCAAGGGATTCAGTTGATCTCAGCTGCCTATGCATGTCATGTGCCTCTTTCTTCTTCTTGACCAGGGCCTCAATATCCCAAGTCATACAGGGTTCCCTACTTCTGCCAGCCTTGCCCTTCACTCTAAGAGGAATGTGTTTACCTTGAACACTGGTTAACACACTTTTGAAAGCGTGCCACTTACCAGATATCCCTTTGCCTTTCCACAGACTCCCCCAATTAACTTTTGAAAGTTCCTGCCTGATACCATCAAAAGGTCTGATGTAAAGTCTGGTGACACCAGGGAAGAAGTTGTTCTTGAGTTGGTTGGTACATGATCTCAGACTTTCGTATCTTTTCCCAATGGAAGAAGATGGAAGAGAGTATGTCTGGGGTAAGTGGAGTCCTTGATTATGCTGGCTGCTTTTCTGAGTCAGTGGCAAGTGTAGACTGAGTCAGTGGATGGGACGCTGGTTTGCATGATGGACTGGGGCTATGTTCACAACCCTTTGTAATTTCTTGTGGTTTTGGTCAGAACAGGAATCATACCACGCTGTGATATATCTGGAAAGGATGGTGCATCTGTAAAAATTGGGGAGTCTTAGCAGACATAGAACATAGAACATAGAACATAGAACATAGAACACTACAGCACAAACAGGCCCTTCGGCCCACAAGTTGCGCCGACCACATCACCTACCAACCTACAGACCTATCTATAACCCTCAATCTCATTAAACCCCATATACTCATCCAGAAGTCTTTTAAAAGACCCCAGCGAGTTCGCCTCCACCACCACTGACGGCAGCCGATTCCATTCACTCACCACCCTCTGAGTGAAAAACTTACCCCTAACATCACTTCTGAACCTCCCTCCCCGCACCTTAAATCTGTGTCCTCTCGTAGCGACCATTTCAAACCGGGGAAATAGCCTCTGAGAGTCCACCCTATCTATTCCTCTCAACATTTTGTAAACTTCTATCAGGTCGCCTCTCAACCTTCGTCTCTCCAGGGAAAAGAGTCCCAGCTCCCTCAACCTAACTTCATAAGGCATGCCTCCCAGTCCAGGCAACATCCTTGTAAATCTCCTCTGCACCCTTTCAATAGCTTCTACATCTTTCCTATAGTGAGGCGACCAGAACTGCGCACAATACTCCAAATGAGGCCTGACAAGGGTCTTATAAAGTTCCAGCATTACCTCCCGACTCCTAAACTCAATCCCTCGATTAATGAAGGCCAGTACACCATACGCCTTCTTGACCACCTCCTCCACCTGCGAGGCCGATTTAAGAGTCCTGTGGACCCGGACCCCAAGATCCTTTTGCTCCTCAACACTACTCAGACTTCTGCCCTTAATAGTGTACTCGTTCATCCCGTTGGTTCTGCCAAAATGGACGACAACACATTTATCCGCGTTGAAGTCCATCTGCCACTTCTCCGCCCAGTCCTGCATCCTATCTATGTCCTGCTGCAACTTTTGCCATCCTTCCAGATCATCCACAACACCACCGACCTTCGTGTCATCAGCGAACTTACTTACCCATCCCTCCACTTCCTCATCCAGGTCATTTATGAAAATGACAAACAACAAGGGTCCCAGAACAGATCCTTGAGGCACTCCGCTGGTGACTGACCTCCATTCAGAAAAAGCCCCATCCACAACCACTCTCTGCCTTCTGCAGGCAAGCCAATTCTGGATCCACAAGGCCAAAGGCCCTTGGATCCCATGCCCTCTCACCTTCTCAAGAAGTCTTGCATGGGGGACCTTATCAAACGCCTTGCTGAAGTCCATGTACACTACGTCCACGGCACTTCCTTCGTCAATGTGTTCAGTCACATTATCGAAGAACTCAACTAGGCTTGTAAGGCACGACCTGCCCTTGACAAATCCATGCTGACTATTCCTGATCATGTCAAACCTCTCCAAATGTTCGTAAATCTTGTCCCTCAGAAGCCTCTCCATCAGCTTACCAACCACTGAGGTCAGACTCACCGGTCGGTAATTTCCCGGGCTATCCATGCTGAATATTAAACTGTGTTGTGTGAATGGAACAACATAGACCTAGGAGGGGTGGGATGTAACAAAAACTTGCATTTATATAGTGCCTTGACATTAGGATATCCCAAGGCACTTTACGTACAATAAAAGGGCTTTAGATGTGGTCACGTAGGCAAATTGGCATCCAAAGTCTGCATAGCAAATTTCTGCAAAAATGTGATAATAACCAGATGATCTCTTCTAGAATTGTTGGTTGAGGGATAAATTTTCCTCAGGAATGGTGGCATTGGATCATTTGTGCTCACCTAAGAGGACATGGTTGGTATGCTTTGTCTGCATAGCACATAAGGAACAATACTTTTGACTGTATATTAATACTTATGGCAATAAATCAAAATTAAAATAATGTTTTTTAAAAAGCACAGTTGGTCAGCCACCGTTAGAAGTTATGTTAAGGGCACAGTTGAGATCTGAGTTCAGTAAGAGTACACTGAATCTTTACAAAGATATTGAAGCGACCTTTTCTCCAGCGCCAGAGCCGCCACCACCCACCCCGCAATGGCACGAAAATCCCGCCCCAAAACAGTATGCGCCGGCCATTTGACGGCGCCGGCTCCATTGGCAGGCACTCGGACCAATCGGAATAGCGGTCCGGACCGACTGGAGGCGGGATCAGGACAGGGAGATGGCGGGATTTTCGCTGCGGTGGCCCACGTGACGTTTGGAAGGGGAGGCGGTTAACTGCGCAAGGCGGCTGGGTGTGGCTAAAGGGTTGCTGCTCAGGGCCGCACGTGTCTGAGGGTGCGAGTTAACGGCTGCTGCTCAGGGCCGCGCGTGCGCAGCGTATGAGGGTGCGGATCAACAGCTGTTGCTCAGGGCCGCGCGTGCGCAGTTTCTGAGGGAGCGAGTTAACGGCTGCCGCTCAGAGCCGCGCGTGCGCAGTGTCTAAGGGTGCCTGTTAACGGCTGTTGCTCAGGGCCGCGCAATGTGAGTGCCGCCCAGTCAGATTTAGACCCTCCCTACCCATCCCCCTACTCCCTTCTCCCACTCAGAGCCGTCTGGGCGAGCAGCTGACATGGCGGGGAAGCTGGTGAACGGCGGCGGCTCGGTGCCCAACACGACGTGCCTGGAGGGCCTGCCGCCGCTGCCCAAGAGCCTGAGCGGGCTGCTGAACTCGAGCGGCGGCTCGTGGCGCGACATGGAGCGGGTGTACGCCAAGCGCTGCATGATCCAGGAGGACCTGAGCCGGGCCCGCACCGCCAGCAGCCGCCACAGTAACCGCCCCAGCAAACCCGCTAACCTGGACGCTGCATTGGCCCTGCTCCGGAAAGAGATGGTGAGAGAAGTGGGGGGAAATCTTGGGTACACTCAGAGTGGGGAGGGGCATTGTATTTGGGTACACAAGCTGAGGGACGCTATAATGGGGTACACAGGCTTGGGGCCACTGTAATGGGGTACGCGGGCTGGGGGACATTTTCCAGACGTCGGTGGATTCCGGGGAAGTGCCGGATGATTGGAAAACGGCTAATGTTACGCCGTTGTTTAAGAAGGGTGGCAGGCAAAAGGCGGGGAATTATAGGCCGGTTAGTTTAACGTCTGTGGTAGGTAAAATGTTAGAATCTGTCATTAAGGAGGAAATTGCGAGGCACCTTGAAGGGAATTGCTTGATAGAGCAGACGCAGCACGGTTTCATTAAAGGGAAGTCGTGTCTGACAAATTTACTGGAGTTCTATGAGGATGTGTCTAGGACGGTGGATAGAGGAGAGCTGGTGGATGTGGTCTTTCTAGATTTTCAGAAGGCGTTTGACAAAGTACCTCACAAGAGGTTATTGCAGAAGGTCGAAGGACATGGCGTTGGGGGTAGGGTGTTAGTGTGGATAGAGGATTGGTTGTCAAACAGGAGGCAGAGAGTGAGGCTCAATGGGTGCTATTCGGATTGGCGGATGGTGACTAGTGGAGTGCCCCAGGGGTCGGTGCTGGGGCCTCAGCTTTTTACCATTTATGTAGATGATCTGGAGGAGGGAACCGAGTGTAGGGTGTCGAAATTTGCTGATGATACCAAGATTGGGGGAACGGCAAATTGTGCGGAGGGTGTGGAGAGTCTGCAGAAGGATCTAGATAGGCTGGGCGAATGGGCCAGGAAATGGCAAATGGAATTTAATGTTGGCAAGTGTGAGGTGGTCCACTTTGGTAGGAAGAATGGTAGGAAGGACTATTACTTGCGGGGCGAAAAACTGCAGCAGGCGATGGTGCAGAGGGACCTTGGGGTCCTTGTGCATGAGTCGCAAAAACCCAGCTTGCAGGTGCAGCAGGTGGTCAGGAAGGCAAATGGGATGCTGGCCTTTGTAGCGAGGGGGATTGAATATAAAAGTAGGGAGGTCTTGCTGCAGCTGTATAGGGCATTGGTGAGGCTGCAGCTGGAGTACTGTGTGCAGTTTTGGGCGCCGCACCTGCGCAAAGATATTTTGGCCTTGGAGGGAGTGCAGAGGAGGTTTACTAGGCTGATACCGGAGTTGAGGGGGTTGAGCTATGAGGAGAGGCTGAATAAAATGGGCTTGTACTCGGAGTTTAGAAGAATGAGGGGAGATCTCATTGAGACGTATAAGATGATGAATGGGATGGATAGGATAGAGGTGGAGAGACTCTTCCCGCTGAAAAAAGACAGTAGGACTAGGGGGCACAGCCTCAAGATAAAGGGGGGCGGTTTAGAACGCAGTTGAGGAGGAACTTCTTCACTCAAAGGGTGGTGAATCTCTGGAATTCTCTGCCCGTTGAAGTGGTGGAGGCTGCCTCGCTAAATATTTTTAAGACGCGGGTTGATGGGTTTTTGATAAGCGAGGGGATTAAGGGTTATGGGGAGAGGGCGGGAAAGTGGAACTGAGCAGTGACAGATCAGCCATGATCTTATTGAATGGCGGGGCAGGCTCGAAGGGCTAGATGGCCTACTCCTGCTCCTATTTCTTATGTTCTTATAATGGGGTACACGGGCTGGGGAGGAGCACTATATTGGGGTACACAAGCTGGGGAGGGGCACTATTGGGGTACACAGGCTGTGGCGTGGACACTAATGGGGTAGACTGTCAGGCTGGGTAGCGGTGCAGTATAGGAGTACATATTGGGGTACACTGGCACCATATTGGGGTAGTACTCAGAAGTACTTGGGCTGGGGAAGCAGGCACTATATTGATGTACAGTTGGGGTAGGGGTGCAATATTTGTGTGCACTTTCAGATAATGAGGAGAGGCACAGTGCACTGTCAGACATGGGGTAGAGCACATTATTGTGATAGTCTGTTGCACTGGGAGTGAGCATAATGTCTGAATGCCCTGACAGACACTGGGGAGAGGTGCTGGTTACTAGCTAATCTTGCCTGGGATTGCTAATATGTTAGTGTGGGGCAGGGATTCAACTGAACCCCCCGCCCCCGTGTTCCAAATTGAAACAGTTGTTACTTAAGCTGAGTTGTTAGTTGCATTTGAAAGCTTAGATGGTGAAGGAAATTTCCATTATCTAAGGATGTACAAAATATTTGCACAGAGATAAAATCAGATCCATTTAGCCTGTCAGATATGGTTGTGATTCCCCTTTCATTACCTTCAGGTGCCAGTCACATAATTTAATGGAAGAGGCAAAATACTAGATTTAAGGCCTTTTAGCAAAATAAGAAATTCTGATATGTACATCTATCCCTCTGGGCAACCGAAATCCTCTATTGCATTGACCATGACACTTTGTTTGGGGCATATATCATGTATAAGGGAAATGTACAACAGATCTGGGATCTGAAACAAAAATGCAATGTTAGAAGTACTCCGCAGTCAGGCAAAACCTGTGGAGAGAGAAAGAGCTATCATCTCATGTTGATCTTCATCACAACTGTCGCTTGTACAATGTGATCGCTGGTCCAGCTCCTTATCGAAAGCAGACAGTAAATCAGCCATGCAAAGCATTGGTTCCATAGGTCTGCTGTGAAAAGAATTGCCTGCATTCTGCTGAGAAAATAATTGCCTAACACTTAACCTAATTCTTACCATGTAATCTTTAAAGATTTTCATCTGTTCATAGGATTTCTGATGGGGTAAATTTCAACCATTGTTGTCACTTTGGGAAAGGTGTAAAAGTGTCCTGTTGGCATTGACTAATGCCAAGTTGTTTGAACCTGCAGATGTATTCTCAGATTGTCCTTTGTTTTTGCTTCTTCCCCACCCACCTTCCCCAATGAGATATTGTTTTATATTTTGTCAACTCTCTCTGCCACAGAAACAAAGATGGACTGCCAGTCCCCTGGTGCCTCTCGGGCTTTTCACCAGATGCATTTCTCATAAACAGTGAAAAGTCAGTTCCCTTAGGCTGTAAGCCAAAGTGTGACCTAATGTGTACAATAAAATGGAATAGTATTCTTTTAACAAACAACAACCTGTTTATCCAGAGAATTGTTGCATTGTTGCCCCCACATTTGTATTTATGTTTAGGATTTCCACTATGCGTCCATCTTACTTCAGAGGATACAATAAAGAAAGTTCTTTACGTGTCCTTCCATGGCCCTTTTACATCTTTCCTCTGCAATCTGCTCCAGCTTTGCATCCCTTCCTGAATGGTCCATTCCTTTAATCTTCTATACCTTGACTCATTTTCCATTTCCTGGCACAACCTTGAGTTGCTTCAGTGCCACTATCTGGAGCTCTTAATCTGTCCAGTTTTAAAAATTCTCCTTATCCAAACTTTGAACACAACTCTTTACTCATCCGATGAAGGAGCAGCTCTCCAAAACCTCATGCTACTCAATAAACTTGTTGTACTTTAACCTTTTTGGTGTTGTGCGACGACTCACTGTCTACCCCAGTCCAATGCCGGCATCTCCACACCAAATTTTTGGACTGTGTTCTCCTTTCTTGTTTTGCCATCAGTTTCTATGTACCTGTTTGTGAAGTGCCTTGTTAAATTTTATTTTGATTCATGTTAGATGCCCATACTACACTGAATTATCAAACCAGTTTGATGGAGCCTTCTAAATTTTCAAGAAACAGCCTACGAAAGAGTTAAAGACAAAACATATTCATCTTGACTACTTGTTCTCGACAGACACTTCATGTAATAGGAACTAGGCTCTTCTTTGCAGCTTAGCAACCTAATTCCTACTGATTGCAGTCTTCCTGGGGATTGGGTTGCTGATCTTGTCTGCAGAATCCTTCAGTTGTTTTCCTTAGTCCAAATTGTAACTAAATGAAATATCCAAGTTTTCCACTACTTGATGTGAGATGGTGGCACTTATAAATATAACAAGTCCGGTTCTTTAAATATCTCCCTAAAAGTGGAGAAAGGTAAAATTTCTGGGTAGCTGATCTTGAGATCTACCCTGGTTAAAACAGTTTCCCCTGACATTATTGTCTGACTTGTGTTATATATGATAGCTATGCCACTTTTAGAGAGGCTTGTTAACGGGTATTAATAAACACTCTTTAGTAGCAGAGGGTGTGATTATTACATAAAGCTGTATTCATTGTAATTTTATTAGTGTTCGGCCTGTTCACGCTTTGAAATAAAGCAGTTCCATTTTGATTCTAAGTTCATTTTGATGTTTCTTCTGCCAGCTTGGGAAATAATTGATAAGACAAATGGAGGTGTGTGAAAGACATGAATATCCAATTCAGATCACCAGTGGGTATTAATGTTAAATCCCAGGATTAGTCCACCTTGTACATATTGGAATGACCAGTACTGTCTGAGAATGCATAAAGTTTGTAACCTTTTCTTCCCTTATTAGCTACACTTCAGAGTTCTTGCAATTTGCATTTGCAAGAAAGATTAATAAATTATGATCAGAGCCTCTATCTCCTTTTCAACTGATTTCTCTCATCAGCCCAGAGTGCATGTTGTCAGAGCCTAATGATTCGTCCATCTTGTGTTCTACTAACTTATTTTTAGAATCAACACTTCCTACAATTTCCTGCACCGATTGTTACATATCCTCCTCTGGTAGACCCATGTTCTAACTTGTACCGTTGAATAAAATCTGATGCTGGGTATTTAATGCTCCATTCCTTAATTCTTCAGTGGCCCTAAAATATCCTGAACAATATTTACTTGTATTGAGACTATTATTATTTCCTTTAATATTCTCTACTGCTTATAGCTTTACCTAGTCCAGATTAATTGAGCAGAAAAGTTAAAAACAGCAAATCAATATGAGAGGAATTTTAATTGTGAGATGGCCAGAGTACAAAGATTTATTCCAGAGGATGTTCCCTTTTAGCACTTCTAATCTCTTTAACTCCCCCAGTAGATTTTCTGTGTTGCTCATAATTTTATTTGTATTGCTGGCCCTATTTTTCTAAGTTTCCCATAAGTTTTAATTTTACTTTATCCACAGAAAACTAAAATTTATACCATCCAAGAGTAAAACTTTTAGTGCCCTCACCATTTTGCATTTAAAAATTCCTCCCATACTGATTTGCTGTTTTGTTTACCTTTTCTGCTCCATTAACTTGGACCAGCCAAAGCTATTGCAGAGCTGGGGAGCTATAAAATCATGGAAGGATGATTTTAAAGTCAATCTGTTGCTTGACTGGGAGTTGGTGTATGTCAGTGGACATGGGTGATAGATGAATGGGACTTGCTGCAAATTAAGAAGTAGTAGTTGAGTTTTGGATGACCTCAAATTTCTGGAGTTAGAACTTGGGAAACCAGCCAGAAGTGCATTGGAAAAGTCAAATCCAGACGTAACAAGTCATGAATGAGTGTTTCAGCAGAAGACTTGCTCTTGTCAGGTGTTACAGAGATGCAAATAGGCAATTTTAGTGATGGCACAAACCATGGTGCTATTTCTCAGTTGGGTCCCACATGCATTATTAACCAGCAGGCTGGTATACCTATTTTAAATGAATGACCATGGAATCAAACATGGAGGAGAATAAGCATGTTGAAAAATGAGTGATATTGACATGCAGATCCCCAGACTGAATCCAGAAAATTTCTCTTGTCCAGCTATTTTCCCGGTGATAAAAGCAAAATATTGTGGGTGCTGGAATCTGAAACAAAAACAGAAAATGCTGGAAAATCTCAGCAGGTCTGACAGCATATGTAAGAGAGAATAGAGCCAATGTTTTTAGTGAGAATGAGCCTTTGTCAGAGCTCTGAGAAAGGATCGTCCAGACAGTGTTTTGGTTCTATTCTCTCTCCACAGATGCTGTCAGATCTGCTGATATTATCCAGCATTTTTGTTTTTATTTTCCCTTTGATTTGGGATGGGAAGGGGGAAGATATTGGGAGTAGATAGAATTCCAATCCCAAAGAAAGATCTTCAAAAACTGATGGAAAAGCCAGGGATTCAGTCTTATTCTTGGCTGCCTTTTGCAAGCCTTTCAGACTTGTAGGAGTGTATTGGAATGACCAGTAAGTTTTAGCCCCAGTCATTTAGAAAAGTGATCAATTAGGGTTGGTAATGTTGTTTCTTGAACAATTGCCTGGATCTGCCCCAACTATGCCATGATATAGTTTTCTGCCAAAGCGTGCACCCCTCAAAATTTAGCTTCAAATTAAAATTGAAATTCTATCTCGATGGATATAAATTTATTGTGGACATTGCTGCCTCACATCACCAAGGACCCAGGTTTGATTCTCAGCTTCGGGTTACTGTCTGTGGAATTTCCTCCAACGTCTGCATAGGTTTCCTCCAGGTGCTCTGGTTTCCTCACACGGTCTAAGATGTGCAGGTTAGGTGAAGTGGCCGTGCTACATTGCCCCTTCGTGTCAGGGAGATTAGCAGGGTAAACGTGGGTTATGGGGACAGGGTCTGGGTGGGATTGTTCAGTGCAGGGCTGAATGGCCTCTTTCTGCACTGTGGGGATTTTGTGATCCATTCATGCATCTACTGAAAATTTTAATTTCAGCTAGTTTGGAATTTTAGTGGTTGTGGTGCACCAAGTTGCTGTGTCGCTGATTTAAAAGTTTGCCTCTTATTCCCTTAAAAAAAAACAGGTTGGTCTGCGCCAGTTGGATATGTCATTGCTGTGTCAGCTGTGGTCTCTCTATGAATCCATTCAGGAATATAAAGGAACATGCCAGGATTTGTCAGCTGCAGCTAATTCTGATTGCTCTTATGGATTGGAAAATGGATACTTTGATGAAGAAGAGGAGTATTTCCAGGAGCAGAGCACTGTCGAAAATGGGAAGGTTGACAAATTGGAAACAAATCTTGCAGTGCCTAAAACTCTCAATTCCCGAGACCAGTGGATGCAGGATTCTTTTCATATCACTATATAGTAACTATATACAGCTTTGACCTTTACACTGTTTCTGACATTGTGCTGTTGTAGATTTTAAAACTGATTCCAGTGAGGGTCAGCATTGTTTGGGTTGAAAGATGGTGGGTGGATGGAAAGAGGGACAATAATCTTTTAGTAACCAGATTTAATTAAGCTAATTTATGGTTTTTTAAACACCATACATTGAATCTTTTGGCAGTTTGGTATTTAAAAATGCTTTTTAGAAAAAGTCAGTTTTTTTGAGACAGGCTTTTTTTTTGCAGATCGCAAGAGGTATTTAAAATTCCTGTGGGATTGCACATGCCCAATGTTTCTAGATGCTGAAACTAGTGTTTGTTGGGCCACAATGGGCAATTAAAGAGACAGTGGCAGATCTGGTCATCAAGCAAAACACTGTGATTACTTCATTAAGGGCTGAGAAATTATAAAGTAATTTTATAAAACTGCCTTCGGTAAACTGAAAGCAACCACTTTTTTGCCCTAATAATCCCTTTTGTGGGATGAGCAATATCACAGTGACATAGGACTGATCCTTAATAATCATGTTACGCTAGAATGAAAGACCAGTCCCAGCCAACTATTAATACTTTGTGCTGACTATTAATGCTATTGGCTAAGAGTTTGATGCCAATCTGCATGCCAGACACTCTTGCTACCTGTTCAAAGAGCTGTCCAACAATCTGGATCCCAGTAAACTGATAATGGTTAAGTTGTTGTCAATATGTAGTGTATTTAGCTGGTCAAATGACTTGCAGTAAAAATTTCTTTGTTATTAAATTAAGATATTCATATTGATGACTGACAGATCTGGCCTCCACACTAATCCAGTACAGTTGATTTTTCATTACCTGATCGAATGCAAGTGATATGCAGACTAGATGATGGTCTGGGAGTTATGAATCTCTTGGAGAAATATTCCTGAGAATTGGTAAGTATAGTTAAGAACAGTTTCAGTACTACCAAAATCTAATTGATTTAAAACGTGACTCTTCTACCAACACATAATTGTGATGACTAAAGGAGTGCGATTTGCATTTATTAACTTAACAGCAATATTTTACTGCAGAACAATCTGCATTAAGTTTGAGCCTCGTGTTAAATGGGAAAGAACCAAATCCTATCACCTAAATGTAGCACTCTACTTGAATTGTTGGCAGGAACTAATCTCCCCAGTCATATGTAGCATTTATTATGAACTTTATTTATTTATTTTTTTTTATAAACTTCTTGTTGAGGTTTGTGGTTAAAAAGGTAAAATTATCCACAATGAAAACCCAACAAAAGTATAAGCTTCACTGGGGAGATCAATAGCTTTTATAATCTCTGAATTAAATTAGTTTTATTATACTGTACATGGAAGATAAATATGCAGCTAGCACTTTCAAAATAAAAGTGCAATTTCTTAACTGTACAGAACTCTATAATGAGAATGCATTTGGTTTATTTCTTCCATGTTTTATTAATCTTTGTAATGACTGATTTTTGTATGAGGTTCGGTACCTTGAACTGTCAATACAGCTGTATTTTTGAACATTATTTCTAATTTATAAAAGTTTGGTGCAGAATTCTAATTAAACACTTGTATTTAAATATTTTGGTCACTTTTATAAGAAGATAGATGTACAATTTGAGATCTTTTGCACAAGCCTTTTTCCTGGTTTTGCACCTACATTTCAAGCTCTATGGTTGTCCTGAATCAGATGTTAAGACTGAATATCAGTGCACCATCTCAGTGGGAATAACTGGGATTCTGGAGCATTGCAGGGAAATATAACATCATTTTATCACAGGACTGACCATTAGAATGTGTTAAAAGGATATTAACACTTGTACACTGTCTAGTCTAGCTTCCTGCCCAACCAACCAGTTGATTTAGATACTTTGTGGCATCGTTTTAAAATTTTGGCTAACATGTATAATTTATAGTGTAATCAAAAGACTGCAAAATCAATAAGTCTTCCAATTTGCTATTACAGAAATATGTACCCAGAGAAAGCAGCTGAGACATTTAGTATAAAACTTTTAATATAAAACATTTTTTTGTCCTTTGCACCTGCATTTCCAAATGTTAGTTCTTAAAACAGTAGTTTCTCTTGCTGCTGTTATAGATTATTTGAGAGACACAGTCTGCATGCATTGTAAGGTGCCTCACTTTGTAATGGTTCAAACATACCTGAGAAGAACTTTATATCATTACATCTGTTAGTGAAGAAACAAAATACTTTTGGATGCCCAGCCTGAAGTTCTGTACACAAACTTTTAAATGCATTTCATTTTTTTTAAGTTTTGCAGTGAATTTTTTTTAAAGAAATCTTTATTTTCTTGTGTGCAATGACCAAATGCACAACACTATTGAAAAAGGCATGTTTTCCTAAAGGATAATAAAACTAAATAACTGTTAACAGGTCATTTGTTCTTGGACTCCAGTGCTTTTTAGGTGTAATTCTGTGTGCGTGTGCATTCCTTGGTCTGCTTGGACAATTTGAAGGGTGTATTTTGGTCCTGCAGAATCAGTATATACCTCCATATCTTCCACAGTTGCAAGCTCTTGCTTGTGTCAGAAGGCCCAAGATCTTAGGGCAGCACAGTGGTTAGTACTGCTGCCTCACAAGAAGAGGGACCCAGGTTCATTTCCTGCTTTGATCACTGTCTGTGGAGTTTGCATGTTCTCCCTGTGGATTTCCTCTGGATGCTCCAGTTTCCTCCCACAGTCTGAAGGACGTGCTGGTTAGGCGCATTGGCCGTGCTAAATTCTCCCTAGTGTACCCCGAACAGGCATCAGTGTGGCGAGTAGGGGATATTCACAGTAACTTCATTGCAGTGTTGATGCAAGCCTACTTGTGACAATAATAAACATTCCCTAATTCAGTGCAAGTCACATATTTCATTGTTTATAGTTCGATAGATCAAACTGAGCACATTTTGTAACAGTAGCCCAGAGCCCATTGTAGAGTCCTTGGCCATGAATGGTCTGCTTGAATGTTGAGTTCCTGCATTCTATAACAGGATGCTTAAAACTATAAAGAGTGGTTTAACCATTTTTGTATAATTTTATCATCACTAATTTCTTTGCCCACTTTATCTAAAATCCCCAAATTCTGTTGGCATTTTTCATGATTTTATCTATACACTTTCAAGGAGTTGTATTTGAATATCTAGATCCCTTGTTTAGCTGCACAATCAGGGTCTTTCTGTGGAGTATTATCTTCTCTATCCTCTGACTCCTTCCAAAGCATCTCTTGCCCTTTCTGTCTTAAATTGAAGGTAATTTAGGTTGAGTGGACAAACATTTGGCATATGGAGTAAATATGAGAAAATATAAAATTGTCCACTTGACAGAAAGAATAGAAAAGCAGTACGTTATTTAAATGGAAGAGAGACTGCAGAAGACATAGGTACAAAGGGACCTGAATTACAAAGCCAGCATGCAGGTAAAGCAAGTAAGTAAGACAAATGGAAAATTGTTGATTTATTGCAGGCAGCAGAAGCTGGAGTATAAAAGTAGGGAAGTATTGCTACAAGATTTTGATGAGACAACATCTGGTGTATTTGTGTACAGTTTGGTCTTGAAGATATAATTGCATTAGAAGCAGCTCAGTGAAGATTCACTTGACTGATTACTGGGATGAAGGAAAAAGATGAGCCAAAAGGCTTAGATTCACCAAGAGGTGAATCTAAGTGAAACAAGTAAGGTTCTGTGGGAACTTAGCAAGTGGAAGCTGAAGGGATGTTTCCCTTTGTGGGGAGCCCAGAACTAGGGTGTCTCATTTATGATAGAGAGGAGGAGTTTTTCTCCCAAAAGGCTGTTAATCTGTGACATTCTGTCTCCCAGAGAACTGTGAAGCAGGCTTACTTAATATATTCAAGGCTGAGTTAGATTGAAAGCGGAGTTAGACCACAATTGGATCAGCCATGTTCTTTTCATATGTTAGAGTAGGCTCAAGGGGCTGAATGGCTTCCATTTCGTCATTCTTGTGTTTATCTCTACACATTCTGCTAATTTGTTGTCTTGACTTTTTAAACCCTCCTTGCTACTCCCAACTTTTGTCATGAGTAACCTTTTGAGGTGGTTTTCTTTACATCCAAATTCAAAACTCCTCTACAGAGAAGCAAAGCGTTTGATGAATTGAGCACTCGTGCAGCAGGCCAAGAATTGTAGGATGAAAATCATTGTAACTCACCAATATGTACCCAACAAACTTGCAAAATTAGGATCAACTCACGGTATATAGTTGGGAGTTGCTGGTGTATTTATTTTATAAATGCTGAATTTCAATTTCCTGTTTGCTTAAATCCCTGCTGTCTTCCTTGATCTAAACTGATAAATTGACAGATTATCTCAAGAGCCGGAATCAGAGATTGAAGCTGAAAACCCCATCACATTAAACAAAATAAATCTGGCTTAATCCCGGGCTCATCCTTTATCGAGGAAAAAATGATGGAGAGGGAAGTTTTTTTTGTAGTTTTTAGTAACAGAGGTAGAGCATAATAGATCAAAATATCCAGAGTTAAAAAGCTTAATTGTGGCAAGTTGTTTTCTGTGGGTGGTCAGTATGTTTTTGACGTTATGGTGTGCTCCTGTTGGGTGCATTAATACGGTTCTGGCAAACTTCGCAAGTCAAGAGTTTTAAATCTGGTGTGGGTGGGAAAGGGTAGCGATCTGTGAAATTCAGCTCTGAAATTTTAGTTAGTGAGGAGAGGCTGAACTTTTTAGCTGTCTGTGCTTATCCCACAGACAGCACCAGGGACTCGCTTGAGGGTTGTTGCAAGATATCGCAGGAATTCTGCCTATCCCTGGACAATTTGGTTGAGATTTTCTGCGTTTCAATGGGATGAGACTAGATAAAAAGATCAGAAGCAATTCATTTAATGCAAAGATCGTAGAGGGGATGGAACCAGAGTTAGTGATTAAAGTGGACAGAGTCAGCATTTAAGGATAGATTTTAAAAAATAACTTGCATTTCATGATCTCTGGATTTTCTAAATCCTTTTATAGCAAATGAAGTGTAGCCACTGTTAATGTAGGGAAATGTAGTATTCATATGTTAAGTATTTGACTGATTTTTGTTGACTTTTTTTGTACAGTTGGTCAAACTTGAGTGTGGTGAGACAAACTAAACGTTTGTGGCTGCATAGACATTTCAAAGCATTGAATAAGGCCTCTGTTTAGAACTAGAAATTGGTATGTCATCTCTACATATCTCCGAGGCACAAAACGGGAAATATTCCCACTTCTGCATAGCTTTTAAGTCTGAAGATCTTGGACTTAGAAACTGCCCCTTTTCTCTGGCTGCCTGCCTTTATATCCTGTGTCTGGGTGGCTCTGAAGAAGCACGTGATGCTAGTCAGTATGCTTGAGGCCTCTCATAGGACCCGATCTGTGTGTGGTGCCAATGTGGGTGACAAAATTATCATTAATCAAGTTTCCAATTCGGGTTTCTATTGTTTGTGCACTCTTTAAAAAGAAGCCACTTTTGTTAGATATTTTGATTGATATTGGGGCAACCCAATCTTCTTGTGGGTTTTAATCAAAAGAAGCAGATTGCCTCTTGACAACATCATCCAAAACATGACATCAAGTTCTCTGATATCAATGAGTTCTACTTTACCTTTAACTCTTGACCTCCTATTACCTCAAATTATTTGTGGGACATGGGTGTCACTGGCTGGTCAGCAATTATTACCCACCCCTCGTTGCCCTTGAGTAAGTGATTTGCTAGGCCATTTAAGAGGGCAGTTGGGAATCAACCACATTGCTGTAGCCCAGACCAGGTAAGGACAGCAGATTTCATTCCCTAAAGGACATAGTGAACCTGAATGGGTATTTTCCAACAATCAACAATGGTTTCACGGTCATCAGTAGATTGTTAATTCCAGATATTTTTATTGAACTCAAATTCCACCATCTGCTGTGGTGGGATTCGAACCCAGCTCCCCAGAACATTAGCTGAGTTTCTGGATTAATAGTCTAGTGATAATATTTTGAGGCCATCGCCTTCCCTAAATTTGTTAAAAGTATATGTCAAACATAGCAGAAATTTCCTCCAACTAAATATTGGGAAGACTGAAACCTTTGTCTTTGGTCTCTGCCACAGACTCTTTCCTTGGTCACAGTCTGAAGCTGATCCAGATCATTCACAGCCCAGTATTCGATGTGAGCATGAGATGAGCGTCTGACCTCATAACTGCTTCAAGGTTATCTACTTCCATCTTGTTAACACCATCTAACTCCAGTCTCAGTTAACTTGCTGCTGTAATCCTCATGTATGAATTTTTCAACCTATAGACGCAACTATTCTATCTGTTCCCTTACGTTGCACCCTCTGTAATCTTGAGTTCATCAAAACTGCTGCCCTAATTTGCACAGAGCCGTGTTCACCCATCAGCCCTATGCTTGATGACCAATGCTGGTTCCTGTTTAAACAGCTTTGATCTTAATATTCTCATTGTGCTTACATCGCCTCCAGGCCTTTGCTCATCCTAACCTCTGCAACTGCCTCCAGCCTTTGAATCCGCCAGTTACAGCCTCTTGTGCATCCTCTATTTTAAACATTCCATTATTGGTGGTTGTGCCTCCAGCTGCCTAATCCATAGAATTTTTTATTATTTATTAGTGTCACGAGTAGGCTTACATTAACACTGCAATGAAGTTACTGGAAAAATATCCTTGTTGCCACACTCCAGTGCCTATTTGGGTACACTGAGGGAGAATTTAGCATAGCCAGTGCATCTAACCAGCACACCTTTTGGGAGGAAACCGGAGGAACCCTACGTAGACACGGAGAACGTACAAACTCCGCACTGAGTGTAACCCAAGCCAGGAATCGAACCTGGGTCGTGAGAACATAAGAACTAGAAGCAGGAGTAGGCCATCTGGCCCCTCAGGCTTGCTCTGCCATTCAATAAAGTCGTGGTTGATCTTTGTGGACACTGCTTCACTTATCCGCCTGCTCACCATAACCCTTAATTCCTTTACTGTTCAAAAATTTATCCTGGCCTTAAAAATGAGGTAGCCTCAACTGCTTCACTGGGCAGAGAATTCCACAGATTCACAATCCTTTGTGAAGAAGTTCCTCCTCAACTCAGTCCTAAATCTCCTTCCCCTTACTTTGAGGCTATGCCCCCTAGTTCTACTTTCACCTGCCAGTGGGAACAACATCCCTGCTTCAACCTTGTCTGTTCCCTTCATAATCTTGTATGTTTCTAAGATCTCCCCTCATTCTTCTGAATTCCAATGAGTATAGCCCCAGTCTACTCCGTCTGTCCTCATAAGCCCACCTTCTCAACTCTGGAATCAACCTAGTAAATCTCTGCACCCCCTCCAGTGCCAGTATATCCTTTCTCAAATAACTACACAGTACTCCAGGTGTGGCCTCACCAGCATCTTATACAGCTGCAACATAACCTTAGTGTTTTTAAACTCCATCCCTCTAGCAATGAAGGATAAAATTCCATTTGCCTTCTTAATTACTGCTGCATCTGCAAACCAACTCCTTGAGATTCCTGCACAAGGACACCCAGGTCCCTCTGTACAGCAGCATGCTACAATTTTTTACCATTTAAATAATATTCCATTTTGCTGTTATTTTTACCAAAATGGATGACCTTATATTTACCAACATTGTACTTCATCTGCCAGACCTTTGCCTATTTATTTCAACTATCTATATCCCTTTGCAGACTTTCAGCATTCTTTGCACACTTTGCTCTTCCACCTATCATAATGTCATCTGCGAATTTTGACACACTACACTTGGTCGCCAACTCCAAATCATCCATGTAAGTCGTAAACAATTGCAGTCTCAACACTGATCCCTGAGGCATACCACTGGGCACACCACTAATCACAGGGTCCCTGGTGCTGTGACGCAGTAGTGCTAATCATTGTGCCACTGTCCCTAAACTATCTCATCTGTCTTTAAGTTCCTTTACTTCTGACCAAGAATTTGATCACATACCCTAATACCTCGTGACGTGGGGTTCTCATGACAAGTTGTGTTCTATAATGCTCCAGTGGGGAGCTTTAGGAATGTTTTACTATAGAATCCCTATAGTGCAGAAGGAGACCACTACGTTAATGGTATAAATGCAAATTGTTGTTGAAACCTGGCAACCAATTTGTTCACAGCAAGGTCCTGCAAACAGCAATGACAAGGCTGGACAGATATAAGAACATAAGAAATAGGAGCAGGAGTAGGCCATCTAGCTCTTCGAGCCTACCCTGCCACTCAACAAGATCATGGCCGATCTGTCGTGGCTCAGTTCCACATTCCCGCCCTCTCCCCATAACCCTTAATCCCCTCTCTTATCAAAAACCCATCAACCCGCGTCTTAAAAATATTTAGCGAGGTAGCCTCCACCACTTCAATGGGCAGAGAATTCCAGAGATTCACCACCCTTTGAGTGAAGAAGTTCCTCCTCAACTCCGTTCCAAACCGCCCCCCCTTTATCTTGAGGCTGTGCCCCCTAGTCCTACTATCCTTTCTGAGCGGGAAGAGTCTCTCCACCTCTATCCTATCCATCCCATTCATCATCTTATACGTCTCAATGAGATCTCCCCTCATTCTTCTAAACTCTAACGAGTACATAAGAACATAAGAAATAGGAGCAGGAGTAGGCCATCCAGCCCTTCGAGCCTGCCCCGCCATTCAATAAGATCATGGCTGATCTGTCGCTGCTCAGTTCCACTTTCCCGCCCTCTCCCCATAACCCTTAATCCCCTCTCCTATCAAAAACCCATCAACCCTCGTCTTAAAAATATTTAGCGAGGCAGCCTCCACCACTTCAATGGGCAGAGAATTCCAGAGATTCACCTCCCTTTGAGTGAAGAAGTTCCTCCTCAACTCCATTCTAAACCGCCCCCGTTTTATGTTGAGGCTGTACCCCCTAGTCCTGCTGTCTTTTTTGAGCGGGAAGAGTCTTTCCACCTCTATCCTATCCATCCCATTCATCATCTTATACGTCTCAATGAGATCTCCCCTCATTCTTCTAAACTCTAACGAGTACAAGCCCAGTTTATTCAGCCTCTCCTCATAGCTCAACCCCCTCAACTCTGGTATCAGCCTAGTAAACCTCCTCTGCACTCCCTCCAAGGCCAAAATATCTTTGCGCAGGTGCGGCGCCCAAAACTGCACACTACTCCAGCTGCGGCCTCACCAATGCCCTATACAGCCGTAGCAAGACCTCCCTACTTTTATATTCAATCCCCCTCGCTATGAAGGCCAGCATCCCATTCGCCTTCCTGACCACCTGCTGCACCTGCAAGCTGGGTTTTTGCGACTCATGCACAAGGACCCCAAGGTCCCTCTGCACTGTCGCTTGCTGCGGTTTTTCGCCACGTAAGTAATAATCCTTCCTACCATTATTCCTACCAAAGTGGACCACCTCGCACTTGCCAACATTAAATTCCATTTGCCATTTCCTGGCCCATTCGCCCAGCCTATCTAGATCCTTCTGCAGACTCTCCACACCCTCCGCACAATTTGCCGTTCCACCAATCTTGGTGTCATCAGCAAATTTCGACACCCTACACTCGGTTCCCTCCTCCAGATCATCTATATAAATGGTAAATAGCTGAGGCCCCAGCACTGACCCCTGGGGCACTCCACTAGTCACCATCCGCCAATCTGAATAGCACCCATTGACCCCCACTCTCTGCCTCCTATTTGACAACCAATCCTCTATCCACGCTAACACCCTACCCCCAACTCCATGTCCCCTGACCTTCTGCAATAACCTCTTGTGAGGTACCTTGTCAAACGCCTTCTGAAAATCAAGAAAGACCACATCCACCGGCTCTCCTCTATCCACCGCCCTAGACACATCCTCATAGAACTCCAGTAAATTTGTCAGACACGACTTCCCTTTAACGAAACCGTGCTGCGTCTGCTCTATCAAGCAATTCCTCTCAAGATGCCTCGCCATTTCCTCCTTGATGACAGATTCTAACATTTTACCTACAACAGACATTAAACTAACCGGCCTATAATTCCCTGCCTTTTGCCTGGCACCCTTAAACAACGGCATAACATTAGCCGCTTTCCAATCTTCCGGCACTTCCCCGGAATCCAGCGATGTCTGGAAAATAACCACCAAGGCATCCACTATCACCTCCGCCATTTCTTTCAGAACCCTCGGATGCATTCCATCCGGTCCTGGCGACTTGTCCACAATCAGCCCCCTCCAGTCTGTCGGGCACCACCTCTCTCGTAACAGTAATGTCATTAAGACCCTCCAGTCCTACCACCTTTCCATCTCTAACACCCGGCAAATTATTCACGTCCTCCTCCGTGAAGACAGAAACAAAAAAGTTATTCAGGACTTCAGTCATATCCCCATCCCCTACCACTAAATCCCCCTTCTCATCCAAGAAAGCAAGATAATGGGGCATGTAGGAATTAGGACACTGGTTATTTGGAGGGCAAACAAACATGACTGGTTAGGCCAAACAACTACAATTTTGACAGTACCTGACATATGTTTCAGTGAATTACAGCATTGAAGGAGGCCCTTGGGCCCAGTGTGTCTGCTCTGGCTTTCTGAATGAACAATTCACTTAATCACATTCTCCTGCATTCTTCCATATTTATTAGTGTCCAAGTAGGCTTACACTAACACTGAAACGAAGTTACTATGAAATTCCCCCAGTTACCACACTCCGACGCCCGTTCGGGCCAATGCACCTAATCAGCGTGTCCTATGGACTGCAGGAGGAAACCAGAGCACCCGGAGGAAACCCTCGCAGACGAAGGGAGAATACGCAGACTCTGCACAGACAGTGACCCAAGCTGGGAATTAAAACTGAGTCTCTTGTGCTGTGTGGCAGTAGTCCTAAGCATTGTACCACCGTGCCGCCCTGCCTTCTCCCTGTACCCTTACATAATCTTCCTTTTCAGATAACAGTCTAATTCCCTCGAATACCTTCATTTGGCATGGGGCGGCATGGTAGCACAGTGATTAGCATTGCTGCTTCATAGCGCCAGGGATCCGGGTTTGATTCCTGGCTTGGGTTACTGTCTGCGCAGAGTCGGCACACTCTCCCAGCGTTTGCATGGGTTTCCTCCAGATGTTCCAGTTTCCTCCCACATTCCGAAAAACTGGTTAGCTGCATTGACCTGAACAGGCACCGGACTGTGGTAACTAGAGGAATTTCATAGTAACTTCATTACAGTGTTAATGTAAACCTTATTTGTGACTAATAAGTAAATAAACTTTGAATGAACCTGCTTCTGCCCCACTCTCAGAAGTGCATTCCAGAACTCAACCTTGTGCTGAGTGTAAAAGTTATTTTTCCTCCATATCACTTTTGCTTCTTTAGCCTATTATTTTAAACCTGTGCCCTCTTGTTCTGGATCGTGGCACGGTAGCACAGTGGTTAGCACTGCTGCTTCACAGCTCCAGGGTCCTGGGTTCGTTTCCCGGCTTGGGTCACTGTCTGTGTGGAGTTTGTACATTCTCCTCATGTCTGCGTGAGTTCCCTCTGGGTGCTCCGGTTTCCTCCCACAGTCCAAAGATGTGTGGGTTAGGTTGATTGGCCATGCTAAGAAATTGCCCCTTAGTGGCCAGGGGTGTGTAGGTTAGAGGGTTTAGTGGGTATAATATATGGGGGTAGGGACTGGGTGGGATTGTGTTCAGTGCAGACTTGAAGGGCCTCTTTCTGCACTGTAGTGTTCTATGATTATAAATTCTCCCTATCTGCTCTGTCCAGAACCCTCATGATTTTGGATACCTTTCCCAAATCTCTCAGCCTCCTCTTCTCCAAGGAAAACTGACCTAATCGCTCTATTCCATCTTCATAACTGAAGGCCCTCATTCCTGGATCCATTATTTGGGATTATTTCTGTAGAAAGTGGAATAAAGAAATGCCTCAAGACAAAAACATTATCTTAAATAAAAGGGGAATTTGATGGTGCTGTAGCAACGCACAGAAATTAGCATTATGAAGAGTCTCAGTGTGGTATTTTTAAAAATATATATTTTTACTCCATTCTTAAAGTTACAGAGCCAATGGTCAGAATGGACCGGACAAACCCAAATCAGTTCCTTTCTTGCTCCAAAAACCAAATTCAAAATCCAACTGAATCCAATTTAAGGTCCCCACAAGGGAGACAAACGAGATCCAAGCTGACAAGATGAGGCATTGCACTGAATCTTAGGCTTGATCAGATGGTTGATCTTACCTAAAGGGCCTATTGCATTGTGGAAAACAAACTGAAACGTTTTTGCTGGCAACACAAGTTTGGGGTTCTGTACAACAGCTGGTCTTTTCTTTGGGGTTCATTTTTTTCGTCAAATTGAAGGATCCTCCAAGAGTTGTGGTGGGGGGAGGGGGTGGCACGGGTGGCACTGCTGCCCCACAGCTCCAGGAACTGGGATTCAATTCCTGACCTGGGTCACTTTCTGTGCAGAGTTTGCACTTTCTCCCCAAGTCTGTGTGGGTTTCCTCCGGGTGCTCCGGTTCCCTCCCACAGTTCAGAGATGTGCGGGTTAGGTGGTTTGGCCATTCTAAATTATCCCTTAGTTTCAGGGGGACTAGCAAGGCAAATATATGGGGTTACAGGCGCAGAGCCTAGGTGGCATTGTTGTCGGTGCAGACTTGATGGGTCAAATGGCCACCTTCTGCACTCTGCGGATCCTATGATTTAAAATTTAAAAAACCCAGAAACTTTGGTGGCACTGCTGCCTCAGACAGACAGGGACCCAGGTTCAATTCCCAACTTGGGTCATTGTCTGTGTGGAGTCTGCACATTCACCCCGTGTCTGCGTGGGTTTCCTCTGGGTGCTCCAGTTTCCTCCCACAAGTCTAAAAGATGTGCTGGTTAGGTGCATTGGCCGTGCTAAATTCTCCCTCAGTGTACCCAAACAGGTGCCAGAGTGTGGCAACTTGAGGATTTTCACAGTAACTTCATTGCAGTGTTAACAAGAGGACTGGAACAAAAGGTCACAGGGTATAGGTTGAGAGGTGGTAGACTTTAAACTGAGATGAGGAGGAACTACTTCTTGCAGAGGGTGGTAAATTTGTGGAACTCGCTGTCCCATCGAGTCTGAATTGTTGAATGGTTGAGAAGAAGATAGATATATTTATAATAAATTAAAAGAAAGGGGAATATGGGAAACAGGTGGGGTGGTGGATTTGAGACCAGGGAGAGATCAGCCATGATCTGACTGACTGACAGAGCAGGCTCGAAGGGCCGAATTTGCCCACTTTTGGTCCTAATTCCTACATTCCTAACCTGTCCTGGTTCCTTCACGCTGATGATATAGTTAAGAAATCCCAGCAACACCTCTACTTTCTCAGGAGGCTAAGGAAATTTAGTATGTCCACCATGACGCTCACCAACTTTTACAGATGCACCATAGAAAGCATTCCTTCTGGTTGTATCACAGCTTGATATGGCTCCTGCTCTGCCCAAGACCACAAGAAATCACAAAGCGTTGTGAACATATCCCAGTCCATCATACAAATCAGTCTCCCACCCATTGACTCTGTCTGCACTTCCTGCTGCCTTGGCAAAGCAGACAGCAAAATCAAGGACCCTCATGCATCCCGAACATACTCTACTCCAGCTTCCTCCTCGGGAAAAAGATACAAAAGTCCGCAGTCACGTACCAACCGACTCAAAAACAGCTTCTTCCCTGCTGCCATCAGACTTTTGAACGGACCTACCTCAAATTAAGTTGATCTTTCTCTGCACTCTAGCTGTGACTGTAACACCAGGTCAGCATGGTGGCACAGTGGTTAACATTGCTGCCTCACAGCGCCAGGGACCTGGGTTCAATTCTGGCCTTGAGTCACTGTCTGTGTGGAGTTTGCACATTCTGCCTGTGTTTGCGTGGGTTTCCTCTGGGTGCTCCGGTTTCCTCCCACACTCCAAAGATGTGCGGGCTAGGTTGATTGGCCTTGCTGAATTGACCCCAGTGTCGGGGATTAGCAGGGTAAACATGTGAGGTTACTGGAATAGGGCCTGGGTGGGATTGTGATTCGTGCAGACTTAATGGATCGAATGGTCTCCTTCTGCATTGTTGGGGTTCTATGACCAGTCTACACCCTCTCCTTTCCTCCTCTATGTATGCTTTGTATATTACGCAAGGAACAATACTTTTCACTGTAACCAATACATGTGACAATAATAAATCAAATCAAATAATATTTGTCTGTATACCATGCAAGAAACAATACTTTTCACTATACCAGTACATGTGACAATAAATCAAATCAAATATTTGTCTGTATAGCATGCAAGAAACAATATGTTTCACTACACCAATACATGTGACAATAATAAATGCAATCAATCAAATATTTGTCTATATAATGTGCAAGAAACAATACTTTTCACTGTATATCAATACATGAGACAATAAATTAAATCAGATATTTGTCTATAATGTACAAGGAACAATACTTTTCACTGTATACCAATACATGTGACAATCATAGCATCCCTACAGTGCAGAAACAGGCCATTCGGCCCATTGAGTCTGCACCGGCCACAATCCCACCCAGGCCCTACCCCCATATCCTCACATATTTTAGCTGCAAATCCCACTAACCGACGCATCCCAGGACACTAAGGGGCAATTTTAGCATGGCCAATCAACCTAACCCGCACGTCTTTGGACTGTGGGAGGAAACCCACACAGACACAAGGAGAATGTGCAAACTCCACACAGATAGTGACCCGAGGCGGGATTGAACCCAGGTTCCTGGAGCTGTGAAGCAGCAGTGCTAACCACTGTGTTACCGTGCCACCCACGGTAGCACAGTAGATATGACAATAATAAATCAAATCAAAAAATTACCATTGGATTGAACATTCTGACAAAAGGAAAATAAAATGAATACGTTCCATATTTCAGGTGAGCTGATTTAGAAATAATGATGAATTGGGAAATTTTAGGGATGGGTTGTAAATAATAAAGATATTTGAAATGACACAGCCAATGATTAGTGGATGCACAAAACAATAGCTAAACTTGTCCTTGAGCTAAGGGATGGGCAACAAATGCTCACCTCGCCAGCAAGGCCCGTGTTCCATTAAAAAATAAAAAGCTCCATTTTGTCTTTGATACGATTACTGTAGAGAAGGACTAACATGAAGAAAAAGAGATTCATTTCAATCTGTTTGCTGCAGGTAAAGATCAATCACATTAAAAGTTCAAGAGAATAATGAATTTGTAATTTGCAAATGGTTATATTTATCATACGCCAAAACCACATACATATGCAACACAGCAGGGAGTTTTAAAGAGCTTATACCATCTTCACCAGCATAACAATATGGGTGGAAAATTCCACCCAGAGTTAAAACTTCAGGGAATTTACAAGATTAAGAGATGACAAAATAGAACTTTTCAGAATTATGAAAGGTTTTGATAAGAGTGGGTGGAGGAAAATTATTCCCTCTGTCGAGTGAATCATCAAGTACAAGTCACAGATTGAAAGTCATTGGCAAAGATCCAGAGGGTAAATGAAGAGAATAATTTTCAGATCTTGGGATCTAGAACAGTATTTGGAAAGGTGCTGAAAGCAAATTCCATAAATAACCGTTGAAAACTCAAGTCAAATATCTGTCTGTTTAACACACAAGAAACAATACTTTTCACTATACCAGTACATGTGACAATAAATCAAATCAAATATTTGTCTGTATAGCACACAAGAAACAATACTTTTCACAATGCCAATACATGTGACAATAATGAATTAAATCAAATCAAATATTTGTCTATATAATGTGCAAAAAACAATACTTTTCACTGTATATCAATACATGTGACAATAAATTAAATGAAATCAAATATTTATTTGTAGTGTGCAAGAAATACTTTTCACTGTATGCTACTACATGTGACAATAATAAATTAAATCAAATCAAATATTTGTCTGATAATGTGCAAGAAACAATACCTTTGTATATCAATACATGTGACAATAAATGAAATCAAATATTTGTTTGTAGAGTGTGCAAGAAATGATACTTTTCACTATGTTAATACGTGACAATAATAAATTAAATCAAATATATGTATACTTCTTACTGTATACTAATTAATAATACTAAATAATGTAAGTCTACTTGTGATAGTAATAAATAACTAAGTTTATTTATTATTAAAGTTAAACGTGAATTTATTTATTATTTATTACTTATTTATTATTAAAGTTAAACTTGAAGTTGAAAGGTGCCTCAGGCAGATGGGACAGGATTTTAAAAATCCTGCAGCTGTTGTTGCGAGGCTGGTTGAGAGAGAGAGAGTGTGTGTGTGTGTGTGTGTGTGTAGCACAGTTGCTACCGTACAGCCAGAGGATGGGGTTAGTCTCACGCTTACAGCTCAGCAACGTCCAAGTCTCATGAGATGTTGGGCTTGTGGGAAGGAGCAGACTCTGCCCTTGTTGTGGTCGGATCAGCTGCTTTGCTCTCTGCTACCTCCTCTCACCACCGCCCCCCCCAGCCCTGACAGGATGGCTGCTTGTCTGACAGACACTCTCTGAGCTTCAGCAGGTTCTCCTCACACCACCCCGCCCCCCCCCCTCCTCACTCCACACACACCTCAGCAGGTAAGGGAGACTGGGCTGGGGGGGGGGGACGGTAGTGGGGCTGGGAGCTGGGCCTCTCGGTGCTTGTTGTCGACACTTCAAGGCTGCTGTTTTGATTTGATTAATTTTTTTTTAAAGCACTTCCTCATTTCCCGTGGGGGCGAGAGATGGAGCCACACAGCTTACCGGGAGCCTGTGCAACTGGGCCAGAGTTTGCCGGGAGGCCTCATCTTGTCTGTAAACATTGGAAGCTGCAGGCTGTGATTCCTTTTGTTTGTCACTGATTTTCTGCTGCCCCTTCATCGAGTGATAGACTGAAGGCTGTTAATTTGAGAGCAGTGAATGCTTCAAATAATTAGGCAGTGGTGCCTCTGCAATAATAAGTGATTGAACAGCTTATTCAATCACTGAATAATTGAATTCAGGTTAAAGGCCAGATTTTCATTGGGGGCTGCAATGATTTTGGAAATGAATTTTCTCCGCTGAGATTTTTTTTCGGGGGTGAGGGAGGAATGGTGTGGTGTTTAAAGTTTATTTATTGTCACAAGCAGGTTTATATTAACATCGCAATGAAGTTGTTGTGAAAATCCCCTAGTCGTCCCACTCTGGGGCCTGTTCGGGTACGCTGAGGGAGAATTCAGCACGGCCGATTCACCTAACCAGCAGGTCTTTCGGACTGTGGGAGGAAACCGGGGCACCTGGAGGAAACCCACGCAGACTCCACACAGGCAGTGACCCAAGCCAGGAATCGAACCTGGGTCCCTGGCGCTGTGAGGCAGCAGTGCTAACCACTGTTGCCACCGTGCTAGGGTTGGTAAATAATGAGGAGGTGCCGTTACTGTTTCAGAATGTCTTTTTTTTTGGTTGCTAACCACTCCACAGGATTGTCCTGGAGAGTGCAGGAAGTAACGATTAAACTCTTGTACGCATTCCTGCCAATAAACTAAAGCCCCAGGAGAAAAATCATCGGGTTTTTTTTTTCTACATTGACAAATATTGGAAATAGGGAATAAAGTGTAGTCTGACTGATAGTGAAATTGTCACTCAATTTAATAATGAAAAGTTTCTTTTTGATTTCTACTTGGCTGTGCTGTTGTCATGAGAATGGATATAAAATTTAAAGTTTATTTATTAGTGTTATTAGGCTTACATTAACACTGCAGTGAAGTCACTGTGAAAATTCCCTGTTGGGAACTCAGTGGTGAGGATGGAAAGTCCCATGATGAAACCATAGACCATAAGATATAGGAGCAGAATTAGGCCAGTCGGCCTATCGAGTCTGCTCCGCCATTCGATCATGGCTAATAAGTTTCTAACTCCATTCCCCTGCCTTTTCCGTGTAACCTTTGATCCCCTTACCAATCAAGAACCTTTTTTTTATTTATTATTGTCACGTGTATTGGGATACAGTGAAAAATGTCTTGGTGCATTAGACAGACAAAGCATACCGTTCATAGAGAAGGAAAGGAAAGAGTGCAGAAGGTAGTGTTACAGTCATCGTTAGGGTGTAGAGAAAGATCAACTTAGTGCGAGGTAGTTCCGTTCATAAGTCTGATGGCAGTAGGGAAGAAGCTGTTCTTGAGTTGGTTGGTACATGATCTCAGACTTTTGCATCTTTTTCCCTTTGGAAGAAGGTGGAAGAGAGAATGTCCGGGGTGTGTGAGGTGTTTGGTTATGCTGGCTGCTTTCTATCTCTGTCTAAAATACACTCAATAACCGGGCGTCCACAGCTTTCTGTGGCAATGAATTCCACAGGTTCATCACCCTCCGGCTGAAGAAATTCCTCCTCATCTCAGGGTTCTAAAGGGTGTCTTTTTCCTCTGAGGCTGTGCCCTCAGATACAAGTCCCTCCGACTAAACGTCCCCCCCCTCCCCACGTCAATTCCATCCAGAAAATATCGAGAAGCCTTCAGGAAAATACCCAAGAGGGTTGGCAACCCACTTAGGTTAGATTCAGTAATCCAATGCTCAAAGCTTCCTACCGCTGTGAACCAATCTGTGCCTCAACATATATGCTCACACTGTATCTCTAAACTAGAGGGGAACAAGTAGAGGTTTCCTTTTATCTGATGAAGGGTCACCCAGGTTCAAGATGTCAGCTCTGTTCTCTCTTCATAGGGCAGTACTGGAAATTCTCAGCAGGTCAGACAGCATCTTCTATAGAAACCCTACAGTGCAGAATGAGGCCATTGGCCCATCAGGCCTGCACCCATAACAATCTCACCTAGGCCCTATCCCCATAACCCCACATATTTACCCCGTTAATCCCTCTAACCTATGCATCCCAGGACACTAAGGGAAATTTAGCATAGCCAGTGCACCTAACCAGCACATCTTTCGGACTGTGGGAGAAAGCCGGAGTACCTGGATGGAACCCACACAGACACGGAGAGAATGTGCAAACTCCAACAGACAGTGACCCAAGCTGGGAATTGAACCCGGGTCCCTGGTGCTGTGAGGCAGCAGTGCTAACCACTGTGCCACCGTGCCACTCTTGGAGATCTATGATGAACAAGAGTGTCTATTTCTTTCTCTTCAGTATTGTGGTTACGTTACTGATATTGCCCCACACACACACACATATATCCCAGTCTCCCCCCACATCAACTCCTTGTGGCCAGCTTTCCAATGCCAGTTCTTGTAGGTGCATTACTGAATCCATCCTCTCACTGTTATATTACCGCAAACAGTTCCTTCCACGGGAGGGATACCATGGTGGAGGGAATACAGATTGATGAGCAAAACTAACATCTGGGGGTAATGTTTGACTGCAGTGTTCTCCAGCTGATTGCACATGTTTCCTTGGTCTTTTTCAGAGATAACCCAGCTAGCATCTGCGAGATTACCCACTCGTGCTCGCCCACAGCTCGTTCATGATTTCATCAGACAGTGAAGACGAACTGTACACTGAGAGGACGGCTCTGATGTCAGCCAACACCTCTACGATGCCGTCCTACCAGGATAGGGACGGGGCGCCTGGCTCCGCCAACATACAGGCTAACCCGGTAAGCACACCAACAGGCCAGAGGGAGCCATCCCTCCTGTACAGGCCGATGCCAGTCTTTGTGCAAGTTCAGGACTAATAGCGTGGATATATTTACAGGGAACGACACAGAATTACATACATTTTGTAGAATTACATACATGACAGAATTACATCCATTACCACAGAATTACACACATCATAAAGAGTTGCTAACTAGTCTATGTTATTGTTATTCTCTGCTTGTAGCTTCTGTTACCCCTCTGAGCATACCTTATCAGCAGGGCGGCACAATGGTTAGCACGGCTGCCTCACAGCGCCAGGGACCCGGGTTCAATTTCCCAGCTTGTCCCAGGTCACTGTCTGTGTGGAGTCTGCACATTCTCCCCGTGTCTGTGTGGGTTTCCTCCGGGTGCTCTGGGTTCCTCCCACACTCCAAAGATGTGTGGGTTAGGTGCATTAGCCTGGCTAAATTGCCCCTTAGTGTCCTGGCATGCGTAGGTTAGAGGGATTAGTGGGGTAAATATGTGGGGTTATGGGGATAGGGGCTAGGTGGAATTGTTATCAGTGCAGACTCAATGGGCCGAATGGCCTCCTTCTGCACTGTAAGGATTCTATGTTTCTATATCTTTCTATTCCTTTCCCCCTCATGTATTTCTCTAGCTTCCCCTTAAGCAATCTCTTTTATTTGCCACAGCCATTCCTTAATAGTGAGTTCTCCGTTCTTATCAATGCCTAAGTAAACCCAAATTCCCTGTTAGTAACTTTTATGTTTATGGCCCATCGATTGGTTTCACTCACAAATGGAGATATCTTCTCTGCGTCCACCCTGTCAAACCTCTTCATAATTTTAAAGACCCCTATCGGATGCCCTCACGTTCTAGAGGAAGTGCCCCATTCAATTTTCCCTTATGGGTCTAACCTCTCAGTCTGATATCATAGAATCTCTACTGTACAGAAGCAGGCCACTCAGCCTCTAAAGTCTGCACTGACTATCTCAGAGAGAGAGCATCTTACCCAGACTGTAACCCCACGTATTTACCCCATTAATCCCCCCAACCCAACATATCCTGGGATACTAAGGGACAATTTAACATGGCCAGTCAACCTAACCTGTACATTTTTGGACTGTGGGAGGAAACCGGAGCATCCAGAGGAAATCCACGCAGACACTCACCTGATGAAGGAGTAGTGCTGTGAAAGCTTGTGCTACCAAATAAACCTGTTGGACTTTAATCTGGGGTTGTGAGACTACTTACTGTGCCCACCCTAGTCTCCAATGCCAGCAACTCCACATCATGGATGTGGGGAGAACGTGCAAATTCTACGCAGTTGCCCAAAGCCGGGATTGAATAGTGTTAACCACTGTGCCGCCCCCTTTCTTATCATTCATTATTTGCAGTTCCCTCAGTAGCTGAGTTAAGTTTTTTTTTGTATTGTGAAGACTGGATTTGTATGCTGTAAGTGTGGTTCCCTGTACAAGGTTCTGTGTAAGTTTAACACAGCTGTTAATGATGCCTTGTGTTGTTTTTGCCTGCATAGCACCGATCGGCAGCCAACCAGCCCACAAATCCTGTGGAGGGGAGAACTGGCGCAGCGGGTGGGCCCGCAAGCAGAGATGCAGGTGGAGAAGGAGAGGAGGAGGAAGAGGAGGAACTGATCCTGAAGTACGGGGCAAAGCACGTCATCATGCTCTTTGTGCCTGTCACGCTGTGCATGGCAGTGGTGGTGGTGACAATCAAGTCCGTCAGCTTCTACACGCAGAAGGATGGGCAGCTGTAAGTGTCCCACCAAGTAAAAGGTTAAAGTTTAATTATTAATCACAAGTAAGCCGACATTAACACCACAGTGAAGTTACTGTGAAAATCCCCTAGTTGCCCCACTCAGGCGCCTGTTCAGGTACATTGACGCATAATTTAGCACGGCCAGTGCACCTAACCAGCACTTTCAGACTGTGGGAGGAAACCGGAGCACCAGGAGGAAATCCAAGCAGACACGGGAATTGAACCCCGGTACTGGGAGGCAGCAAAAGTGATTCCTCATTTGAGGATCCCTCTGGTAAATCTTCTGAATTGAATTTACAGCCTGCGAACAGGCCACTCAGTCCAACAGCTCCGTGCTGGTGTTTATGATCCACACAAATCCCCTCCCATCATCTTCATTTAACTCTAGTAACATTTCCTTCTCATCCTTACATCCTCCTGTGGTTCTCTAGCTTCCTGTTAAATACATCAATGCTATTTGTTCATCCAACAGAAGGTACTGTTCAGTTATAGGCAATAAAACGAAACAACGCTTACTCCAAAAAATCAAAGTAAAAGGTTTAATAAAGAAATTTAATTACTCCAACAGGGGCGGCACAGTGATTAGTGCTGCTGTCTCACAGCAACAGGGACCCAGGTTCGATTCCTGGCTTGGCTCACTGTGTGGAGTTTGCACGTTCGCCCAACGTCTGCGTGGGTTTCCTCCGGGTGCCCTGGTTTCCTCACACGTTCCAGAGATGTGTGGGTTAGGTGGGCTAGCAGGGTAAATGCATGGGGTTATGGGGATGAGGACCTGGACTGTGGGAGAAAACTGGAACACCAGGAGGAAACCCACACAGACATGGGGAGAATATGCAAACTCCACACAGACAGTGATCCGAAGCTGGAACTGAACCTGGGTCCCCAGCGCTGTGAGGCAGCAGTGCTAACCATTCCCACTTCTGCTTTCATACTTGCATCATCTGCAGAGCCTCTGTGTCCTTTCTTTACAAACTAGAAAATAGAACTGAGCACAGTGCTCTAAGTGTGGGTCAGAACAAGTTTGGTACAAGTTTTTTTTTAACCGATACTGGGGCAAGCCAACGTAATTGTTTTTACTTTATTAGAAAATCTTCTGTTGCAGGCTCACTTCTAACGTTTAAGAAAAAACTTGGACAGGTATATGGATGAGAGGGTTGCGGAGGGATATGGTCCAGGTGCAGGTCAGTGGGACTAGGCCGAAAAATGGTTCGGCACAGCCAAGAAGGGCCAAGAGGTCTGTTTCTGTGCTGTAATAAGAACATAAGAACATAAGAAATACAGCTGCAGCAAGACCTCCCTACTTTTATATTCAATCCCCTTCACTATGAAGGCCAGCATCCTATGTTCTATGGTTCTAAAAGGAAGATCATTTCTCTTGTCCACAGTGATTCAAAGGTATTGTATGATTCCCAGTTGCCCCACCTGATCATACAGAGCTGAGCGAAAGGCTCTTTACAACGATTTGTCAGTGTTACCCAGGCTGCTGCCTCCTCTGAAGATCCCAGCATAGGTCAAGCTGGTGTAATCCTTCAGACATGGAAACCTGTTATCCTCATAACTCATTGTGTTCAGGTGCCTGATCTGGGAGAGGATAGAGGAGTCTACAAGACTTAACAATAATTAATCACTGTCCATGAATGTAGTCCAAATATGCCAGCTTCAGCTGAAAGTCAGAGTTAAAAAGTAAAGTTTTAAAATTTAAAGTTTATTTATTAGTGTCACAAGTAGGCTTACATTAACACTGCAATGAAGTCACTGTCAAAATCCCCTAGTCGCCACATTCCGGCGCCTGTTCGGGTACATTGAGGGAGAATTTAGCATAGCCGATGCGCCTAACCAGCACGTCTTTCGGATTTGATGGTTATGACTTGATGGTTGGAGTATCAGGTACCTTGGTGATCCTGAATCAGGTTCTCAGGCCATGGTAGGGCAGATGGAGTCTGGAAGGAGCAGACCCCCGGGCGTAGAGAGCTACCCATTTCAAATGGATTCTTTGTTCAGAGCGGCACGGTGGCACAGTGGTTAGCACTGCTGCTTCATAGCGCCAGGGACCCAGGTTCGATTCTTGGCATAAGCGTGTGGAGTCAGCATATTTTCCCTGTGTCTGCGTGGGTTTCTTCCAGGTGTTCCAGTTTCCTCCCACAGTCCAAAGATATGTGGGTTAGGTGGATTGGCTGTGTTAAATTGCCCCTTAGCGTCAGGGGGACTAGCAGAATAAATGCATAGGACTAGGGGGATAGGGCCTGTGTGAGATTGTGGTTGGTACAGAGTCAATGGACCGAATGGCCTCCCCCTGGCACTATAGGATTCTATGAATGGGCATCTCCGAGTCTGAAACTTCTTGGGAATAGCTCCAATTTTAGTCTCTCACAGTCCAGTAAACTCAGATGATTTTCTCTGTGAGTGCTGAGTTCCACAAAATGTTAAAACTCTGGCCCTGTTTCAGAGTCTGTAATAGCTAACTCAGTGTGTTTGGTAGAAAAAAAACTCCCCAAGAATGCCACTTGTAGGGAGATTGTTCGTTGCATGAAAAAGTCTTCCTTAATGGTCAGCTGATTAATCATAGAATCCCTACAGTGCAGAAAGAGGCCATTTAGCCCATCCAGTCTGCACTGACCATAATCCCACCCAGGCCCTATTCCTATAACTCTACATATTTACCCTGCTAATCTCCCTCTCCCTAAGAATCAATTTAGCATGGCCAATCCACCTAACCTGCACATCTTTGGACTGTGGGAGGAAACTGGAGCACCCGAAGGAAACCCACCCAGACACAGGGAGGATGTGCAAACTCTACACAGACAGTGACCCTAGACTGGAATGAACCTGGGACCCTGGTGCTGTGAGGCAGCAATGTTAATCACTGGGCCACCGTGCTGCCCATCAGCTGCTGTTAAGTTTTCCTAGTTTAGGCTCTTCAACAGCAACATACATGTACTTGGCACAACAAAATGTCCATGGATCTGCAGATATATCTATCGACCTATCACTACCAGCTGGATCTTAAGCTTTGGATTTCTCTCCTTAAATCCCTCTGCTTCTCTTTCTTAAGATGCTGCTGAAAATGCTACCCCTTTGACCACGATTTTAATTACCCGTCCTGTTATCACCTTGGATAAAAGCAAAATACTGCGGATGCTGGAATCGGAAACAAAAACAGAAAATGCTGGAAAATCTCAGCAAGTCTGACAGCATCTGTGGAGAGAGAATAGAGCCAGTGTTTCCAGTCCGGATGACACTTTGTCAGAGCTCAGAGCCTGGCTCAAAATGTTGGCTCTATTCTCTCCCCACAGATACTGTCAGACTTGCTGAGATTTTCCAGCATTCTCTGCTATTATCTCCTTACATGGTTTGGTGCCATATTTGGAAGACTTTTGTGAAGTGCCTTGAGATGTTTTATCATGTTTAAGGCGCTATAGCGATGCAAATTATTGTTGGTGCTGCTGCTCGGGAAAACCTGTAATGGATCGGGACACGTTAAGCCCCACTAACTTCTGTTTCCACTTTTTCTTTGACAGAATCTACACGCCTTTTACGGAGGATACTGACTCTGTTGGACAACGTATCCTCAACTCCATCCTGAACACGTTAATAATGATCAGTGTCATTGTCGTAATGACGATAATTCTTGTCCTTCTCTACAAGTATCGATGTTACAAGGTAGGGGTTTTTAATTTGAAATCGTTAAACATTTGACAAGAAGAGACAGGTTTGTAGAATTCCCTTAATTTTAAGAGCCTAGGACAAAGGAGTGGCTAAATTGGAACCCCATCCACCAACTTTAAACATTCACTCCCTCCACGGCTGATGCACAGTGGTAGCAGTGCGTAGCATCTACAAGATGCACTGCAGCAACTCACCAAGGCCCTCTTGACATAACTGTAAAAACCTGCAACCTCCGGTAGGACGAGAGCAGCAGACACTTGGGAAACATCGGCAACTGGAGGTTCCCCTCCAAGCCATTCACCATCCCAAATTGGAAATATATTACAATTCTTTCGCAGTCGCTGGGTCAAAATTCTGGAATTGTTTAATAGCACTGTGGATGTACCTACAGCATGTGGACTGCAGAAGCTAGTTCGCTAGCACCTTCTCAGCCAGCAGTGGCCTCGTCCTATGAAGGAATGCAAAAATTAAACAAATTGTAGGGCAAATCTAGTTTGTCCACATCTGCAGAGTGGAGTCTCAGTAACGGGGTTAGGAGTTGGAGATAGGGCTCTAACATGATAGGGTAGCAGGATCTCAACTGGGGGTTTGTGGTCCTGTAGGGATCTAGAGATTTTTAAGGCATTTACAGGGTCTCTAGCAGCTGAACAAGAACAAGCTCATAGAGAAGCTCCTTGACCAAGTAGAGCCTGTCTGCCGCTGGCTCATTCTCAGGTGGATAAATCATCTGGACCAGATGGACTACATCCCAGGGTTCTAAAAGAGATAGCTGAAGAAATTGTGGAGGCATTGGTGGTGATATTTTAGGAATCACTGGAGGCAGGGAGAATACCAGAAGACTGGAATGTGGCTAATGTAACACCACTGTGTAAGAAGGGAGACAGACAACAGATGGGAAATTATAGGTCAGTTAGCCTGACTTCGGTCATTGGCAAAATTTTAGAGTCCATTACTAAAGATGAAAAGTACATGATAAAATAAGACTGAGTCAGCACAGCTTTATCATGTCTGACAAATCTGTTAGAGTTCCTTGAAGAGGTAATAAGGAAGTTAGATAAGGAGAACCTATGGATGTGATTATTTAGATTGCCAGAAGGCCTTAGACAAGGTGCTGCATAGTAGAGTGTTAAATAAGTTAAGTACCCATGGTGTTAAGGGTAAGATCCTGGCATGGATAGAGGATTGGCTGACTGGCGGAAAGTAGAGAGTAGGGATAAAGTGGTCTTTTTCAGGATGGCAGCCAGTGACTAGTGGTGTGTCTCAGAGGTTGGTGCTGGGACCACAACTTTTCACAATATACATTAACGATTTGGAAGAAGGAACTAAAGGCACTGTTGCTAAGTTTGCAATGATATGTAGAGGGACAGGTAGTATTGAGGAAGTGGGGAGCTGCGGAAGAACTTGGACAAGCTAGGAGAGTGGGCAAAGAAGTGGCAAATGGAATATAATGGAAGGAGGAATGGAAACATAGTATGTTTTCTAAATGGGAAAATGCTTAGGAAATCAGAAACACAAAGGGACTTGGAAATCATTGTTCAAGATTCCCTTAAGGTTAAGGTGCAGATTCAGTCAGCACTTAGGAAGACAAATGCAATGTTAGCATTCATTTCAAGAGGGCTAGAATACAAGAGCTGGGATGTACTTCAGAGGGTGTATAAGACTCTGGTCAGACACCATTTGGAGTATTGTGAGCAGTTTTGGGCCCCATATCTAAGGAAGGATGTGCTATCTTGGAAAGGCTCCAAAGGAGGTTCACAAGAATGATCCCTGGAATGAAGAGCTTGTCATATAAGGACCAGTTGAGGACTCTGGGTCTGTACTCGTTGCAGTTTAGAAGGATGAGGGAGGAACCTTATTGAAACTTACAGGATATTGCAAGGCCTGGATAGCATGAACGTGGAGAGGATGTTTCCGCTAGTAGGAAAAACTAGAACCAGAGGGCACAATCTCAGGCTAAAGGGACGATCCTTTAAAACAGAGATGAGAAGGAATTTCTTCAGCCAGAGGGTGGTGAATCTGTGGAACGTTTTGCCACAGAAGGATGTGGAGGCCAGATCATTGAGTGTCTTTAAGACAGGGGTAGATAAGTTCTTGATTAATAAGGGGATCAGGGGTTATGAGGAAAAGGCAGGAAAATGGGGATGAGAAAAATATCAGCCATGATTGAACAGGGGAGCAGACTGGATGGGCTGAGTGGCCTAATTCTGCCCCTATGTCTTATATCCAGGGATTCACAGTATCCACTTAATGGTGCCAGAATTGGAAGACTCAATGCCACTGCACATTGTAGGGTGGGAGAAGGCGGTAGCAGATTTGGCAGAGAGAGAGAGAGAGGAAGGGCAGGTTTGGGTCTGCCAAGAGGAATAGCAGTTTCAGCCTAGCTCCCTGTGGTTGCCTATACAGTGTAGTCATTACACAGTTAAATACACACCCCATCTGTAACATGCAATATTTTACACTAACACGTGTACAGGCTGATGCTCCCAGTGCAGTACTGAAGGAATGCTGTGCCATTAGAGGTATCTTTTTTTAGATGAGACATTATATCTATCCTCTCAGATGAATGTGAAAGGATCTCCAAGTCTTGATAATATTTTATCTTCCAATGAACGGATGATCTAACCATCGGCACATTGTTGATTCTGGGACTTGCTGTGTACAACCTGACAGCTGTGTTTCCTATGTTACAAATAGTAATTGCACCTCAAAGGTGACTTTATTGACTGTAAAGCACTTTGGGGTGAAGTGAAGTTGTGAAAGGTGCTATATAATTGAAATTCTTTCGTGTTTAATTGGTGCATACAGAGCTGTGTTTATATTGTGTGATATGATGGGCTGTATAAAGTCACCATCATCCCAGATGACCAGAGGGGAGAGAGCTGACTGCTGGTGATTCAACTTGAGATGAGGGGCAAGGTTGAGATTTGATTTGATTTATTATTGTCACATTTATCAGTATATGATGAAAAGTATTGTTTCTTGCACGCTATACATACTGTTCATAGAGTGCATATGGGAGAAGGAAAGGAGAGAGTGCTGTTACAGTCATAGCCAGGGTGTAGAGAAAGATCAATTTAATATGGGGTAGGTCCATTCAAAAGTCCGATGGCAGCAGGGAAGAAACTGTTCTCGAGTCAGTTGGTACGTGACCTCAGTCTTTTTCCTGATGGAAGAAGACGGAAGAGAGAATGTCCAGGGTGTGTGGGGTCCTAGATTATGCTGGCTGCTTTGCCGAGGCAGCGGGAAGTGTAGACAGAGTCTGGGGATGGGAGGCTGGTTTGTGTGATGGACTGGACTGCATTCACAACCTTTTTGGAGTTCCTTGCCATCTTGGGAAGAGCAGGAGCCACACCAAGCTAGAAAGGATGCTTTCTATAGTCCATCTGTAAATGTTGGTGAATAACCTCAGCTGGTACAGGTCACACTCGGGTTGAAAAAGGGGAGGATTTTCCTCAAAGATTCTCTCCCGATTCGGAAGCAGACGGATTAAATGTCCCCAAAACTCTTGCCTAACCACTGTGTTCATGTTTTCTAGTTTATTCATGGATGGCTGATTCTCTCCTCTCTTCTGTTGCTTTTCCTCTTCACGTACATCTACCTGGGGTATGTATTTGCACTTTTGCTCCCAAATCTTCTACAACTTTCACCGCTTTGTTGCACTTTTCTGTGATTACAGCTCAGTTTGTCTCCTGTCTAGGGAAGTGTTTAAGACATACAATGTGGCCATGGACTATCCCACTCTGATCCTAATTATTTGGAACTTTGGAGCAGTAGGAATGGTGTGCATCCACTGGAAGGGACCTCTTCAGCTCCAGCAGGCTTACCTCATCATGATCAGTGCACTGATGGCCCTGGTTTTCATTAAGTACCTCCCTGAATGGTCAGCCTGGGTCATTCTTGGTGCAATATCTGTTTATGGTACGTGTAAAACTTGCAAAATACATGATCGGGTTAGTAAAAGTAAAGTTGTTTATTAGTCGTAAGTAGGCTTACATTAACACTGCAATGAAGTTACTGTGAAAATCTCCTAGTTGCCACACTCCAGCGCCTGTTCGGGTACACTGAGGGAGAATTTAGCATGGCCAATGCACCTAACCAGTACATCTTTTGAACTGTGGGAGGAAACCAGGGCACCTGGAGGAAACCCATACAGGCAAAGGGCAAAGAATTCTTTAAATTCCATACAGACAATGACTCAAGTTGGGAATTGAATCTGGGTCCCTGGCACTGTGAGGCTGCAGTGCTAACCACTGTGCCAACATGTCGCCACAGGTTAGTTAAAGTAAAGTTTATTTATTAGTCACAAGTAAGACTTTCATTAACAGTGCAATGAAGTTACTGTGAAATTCCCCTAGTCGCCGCACTCCAGTGCCTGTCTGGATCAATGCACCTAACCAGCACCTCTTTCAGAATGTGGGAGGAAACTGGAGCACCCGGAGGAAACCCCCACAGACATGAGGAGAACGTTCAACCTCCAAACGGTCACCCAAGGCCAGAAATGAACTTGGGTCCCTGGAGCTGTGCAGCAGCAGTGCTAACCATTAATGCCTGTCACAAATAAACTGCAGCATTTCCTACATAACAACAGATTTGATTTTGATTTGATTTATTATTGTCACATGTATTAGAATACAGTGAAAAGCATTGTTTCTTGCGCAGTATATGGACAAAGCATGCTTTACATAGAGAAGGAAATGAGACAGTGCAGAATGTAAAGTTACAATCATACCTAGGGTGTAGAGAAAGATCAACTTAGTGCAAGGTAAGTCCATTTAAAAGTCTGATGGCAGCAGGGAAGAAGCTGTTCTTGAGTCGTGACCTCAGACTTTTGTATCTTTTTCCCGATGGAAAAAGGTGGAAGAGAGGAGAGAATGTCCGGGGTGCGTGGGGTACTTAATTATACTGGCTGCTTTGCTGAGGCAGTGGGAAGTATAGACAGAGTCAACGGATGGGAGGCTGGTTTGCGTGATGGACTGAGCTATGTTCATGACCTTTTGTAGTTTCTTGTGGTCTTCGGCAGAGCAGCAGCCATACCAAGCTGTGATACAACCAGAAAGAATGCTTTCTATGCTGCATCTGTAAAAGACAGTGAGACTTGTAGCTGGCATGCCAAATTTCCTTAGTCTTCTGAGTTGGTGGGCTTTCTTAACTATAGTGTCGGCATGGAGGGACCAGGATAGGTTGTTGGTAATGTAGACACCTAAAAACTTGAAGCTTTCATCAGCTTTCTACTGCATCCTCGTTGATGTAGACAGGGGCATGTTCTCCACTATGCTTCCTGAAGTTGATGACAATCTCCTTTTTTGTTGACATTGAGGGAGAGATTATTGGTGGTGCCATCAGCAAACTTGAAAATCGAATTGGTTGGAATTTGGCCACACAGTCATAGATGTACAGGGACTATAGTAAGGGGCTGAGGACACAGCCTTGTGGGGCACCGGTGTTGAGGATGATCATGGACTACGTTTCAAAATACTTCTTTGGCTGGGAACACTTTGCGATCACTTTACAGAAGTTGTTTATTTATTGGTCACACAATGTCTGGAGCATAGAAATCAAAGCAGCATATTTGTTAATATCAGCATTAATTGCACTGAGGGTAGCATGTGAGCATGATAGCGATTTGATGATTATTGCCCGAATCAGTTTCGATTATGAGTTAACTGTGATTTGATGCTTCATTCTTTCTGTTTTCCTGCAGATCTTATAGCAGTGCTATGTCCCAAAGGGCCCCTGAGGATGCTAGTGGAAACAGCCCAGGAAAGGAATGAACCAATATTCCCAGCCTTAATATACTCATGTAAGGGCACCTTTCAATCTCAACATCACACTTTGAATGATCTTTCAACCGAACAACACATTTGATTGTAAAGCAAGGAAACATCTCTAAATACGTGAGAACATGACAAATACTAGTGGACTCCAACGTTATAGAGATGGAGTTGGGTGTTGGGGTTCAGTGTAATTGGTAGCTGGGGTTCAGTGGAATCAGGATGGAGTCGGAGTTTCAGTGGAATCGGGATGGAGTCGGGGTTTCAGTGTAACAACAGGGATGGAGTTGGGGTTTCAGTGTAACAGAGATGGGGGTTGGGGTTTCAGTGTAACAGGGTTGGGGTTTCAGTGTAACAGGGTTGGGGTTTCAGTGTAACAGGGTTGGGGTTTCAGTGTAACAGGGTTGGGGATTCAGTGTAACAGGGTTGGGGATTCAGTGTAACAGGGTTGGGGTTTCAGTGTAACAGGGTTGGGGTTTCAGTGTAACAGGGTTGGGGTTTCAGTGTAACAGGGTTGGGGTTTCAGTGTAACAGGGTTGGGGTTTCAGTGTCACAGGGTTGGGGTTTCAGTGTCACAGGGTTGGGGTTTCAGTGTCACAGGGTTGGGGTCGGGGTTTCAGGGTCACGGGGATGGGGTCGGGGTTTCAGTGTCACGGGGATGGGGTCGGGGTTTCAGTGTCACGGGGATGGGGTCGGGGTTTCAGGGTCACGGGGATGGGGTCGGGGTTTCAGTGTCACGGGGATGGGGTCGGGGTTTCAGGGTCACGGGGATGGGGTCGGGGTTTCAGGTTCACGGGGATGGGGTCGGGGTTTCAGGGTCACGGGGATGGGGTCGGGGTTTCAGGGTCACGGGGATGGGGTCGGGGTTTCAGGGTCACGGGGATGGGGTCGGGGTTTCAGGGTCACGGGGATGGGGTCGGGGTTTCAGGGTCACGGGGATGGGGTCGGGGTTTCAGGGTCACGGGGATGGGGTCGGGGTTTCAGGGTCACGGGGATGGGGTCGGGGTTTCAGTGTCACGGGGATGGGGTCGGGGTTTCAGGGTCACGGGGATGGGGTCGGGGTTTCAGGGTCACGGGGATGGGGTCGGGGTTTCAGGGTCACGGGGATGGGGTCGGGGTTTCAGGGTCACGGGGATGGGGTCGGGGTTTCAGGGTCACGGGGATGGGGTCGGGGTTTCAGGGTCACGGGGATGGGGTCGGGGTTTCAGGGTCACGGGGATGGGGTCGGGGTTTCAGGGTCACGGGGATGGGGTCGGGGTTTCAGGGTCACGGGGATGGGGTCGGGGTTTCAGGGTCACGGGGATGGGGTCGGGGTTTCAGGGTCACGGGGATGGGGTCGGGGTTTCAGGGTCACGGGGATGGGGTCGGGGTTTCAGGGTCACGGGGATGGGGTCGGGGTTTCAGGGTCACGGGGATGGGGTCGGGGTTTCAGGGTCACGGGGATGGGGTCGGGGTTTCAGGGTCACGGGGATGGGGTCGGGGTTTCAGGGTCACGGGGATGGGGTCGGGGTTTCAGGGTCACGGGGATGGGGTCGGGGTTTCAGGGTCACGGGGATGGGGTCGGGGTTTCAGGGTCACGGGGATGGGGTCGGGGTTTCAGGGTCACGGGGATGGGGTCGGGGTTTCAGGGTCACGGGGATGGGGTCGGGGTTTCAGGGTCACGGGGATGGGGTCGGGGTTTCAGGGTCACGGGGATGGGGTCGGGGTTTCAGGGTCACGGGGATGGGGTCGGGGTTTCAGGGTCACGGGGATGGGGTCGGGGTTTCAGGGTCACGGGGATGGGGTCGGGGTTTCAGGGTCACGGGGATGGGGTCGGGGTTTCAGGGTCACGGGGATGGGGTCGGGGTTTCAGGGTCACGGGGATGGGGTCGGGGTTTCAGGGTCACGGGGATGGGGTCGGGGTTTCAGGGTCACGGGGATGGGGTCGGGGTTTCAGGGTCACGGGGATGGGGTCGGGGTTTCAGTGTCACGGGGATGGGGTCGGGGTTTCAGTGGAATCGGGATGGGGTCGGGGTTTCAGTGGAATCGAGATGGGGTCGGGGTTTCAGTGTAACAGCTGGAGATGGAGTTGGGTGTTGGGGTTGAGTGTAATTGGTAGTTGGGGTTCAGTGTAATAGAGATTGAGTTGGGGGTTGAGTGTAATCGAGATGGAATAACTGTGACGGCCGCACAGAAAAGTAACAAGAGTGCTTGTTTGGGGTTTGAACAACTGATTTTGTCAGCTCCAATACATTGGTCTCTTTGTGTGGATCCATTGGCTTAACCACATTTCCAAGGTCGATTCTATAATTCAGGCTCCCAGTGAAGGACATTTACGAGGTATTCTGTTCAGGAGTGCCAGGTGACAGACCCAACCTACGGAGTCTGGAATATAACTAGAATGAGGACAAGTCAAACATGTTTTGACTTGAAGTGAACACTGTCATAACCAGCTTCCTTTTCTCTGCAGCCACCATGGTTTGGTTGGTGACGATGGCAAAACGAGACTTGGGCACTGAGGAACATCTGAGCAATACCTGTAATACAGGTGGGTGTTAGACTGGCGTTGAAGGAACTGCAGTGAGGCACTAAGAATCCAGCAGGGTGAACAGTTTGTAGAATGCAGCTACCAGACTATTGCTATATAAATTATCTCAGTCATCACATTCTAATCATGCTGGCAGCTCGAGGGTAACCCTTCAGCCCACATTGCTTGTGCTGGCTTTTTGAAATGACTGTCTCGAAATACCCCTAAGAAAGTGGTGGTGAGCCATTGCTGTAAACTGGGTGGTGAAGATGCTTTTCGTTATTCGTTCATGGGATGTGGGCGTCACTGGCTGGGCCAGCATTTACTGCCCAAGGCTTTTGAGAGTGAACCACATCGCTGTGGCTCTGGAGTCACGTGTAGGCCAGACCAGGTAAGGATGGCAGATTTCCTTCCCTAAAGCACATTGATGAACCAGATGGGTTTTTCCTGCAATCGACAATGGTTTCAGTGGTTTCATCAGCAGATTCTTAACTTCAGATTTCTATTCAATTCGTCTGACGTGGTGGGATTTGAACCCGGGTCCCCAGATCATTATTCTGGACCTCTGGATTGCTAATCCAGCGACAGTACCACCTCCCCACTGAAGAGGCCATGCAGCCCTTCAAAGCCTATATGTTATTCAGTTAAATGATGTTTGCTCTCTATTTTCACTTTATGCCCCCACTTTTGTTCCTGCACTCTGAATATCCTTACCCAACAATCAATCTGCTTGAAACGTTCACTGGACTCTCAGCCTCATCAGCTCATTGTCAGGGAGAGAGTTCCAGATTTCTGCTACCCTCTGTATGAAGAAGTGCTTCCTGACATCACCCCTGAGTGGCCTAGCTCCAATTTTATGATCCCTGTTCTGATCTCTGTCCCCAGAGGAAATAGTTTCTCACTATCCACCCTGTCAACATTTTTAATCACCATAAAACATGTTGATTAGTTCACTCTTAATCTTACAAATTTAGGGAAAATAGAAGCCTAGACTTTGAACTTTTGTTACATAACCTTATCAGTCCTAACATTGTTCTCTGGTGAATCAGCACAGTATCCATTCCAAAATCCATATATATTTTGGGATGCCATGCTCCTAGGTGGAGATCTAACTGAACTCGCTGTGAAGCTGTAACATTACTTTATCCCTTTGTATTCTAGTCACTTGAGAGACGTCTCACTCCCCCGCTGTTTCTTCATAGCGCTGATAATAACTCCAGGAGTCGGCTGGAGAACAATGGTGCTCTATTGCACAAAATAAAGCAAAAACCAGAAGCCCGTGGTGAACACAGCCAAGTTCCAACTGGGACAGTGGACCCTCTCAGGGTCCTGCTTTATACAGGGCTCTGTACACAAGCTCCACCTGGTGAGTTAATTACCAATCCCCAGGGAGCTCGTATTGAACCAGTTCTACAGGGAAGACAATCAGTGATTTCCCCCATGCAAGTCATGAGGGGTCATCACAGTACTTCAGTTATATTTCCATCATTTTCCTAACTTGGATAAATATCAGCCAGTCCTCCTTCACCTTCACGCACACACACACTCTCTCTCACTGTAATTTGACTGTGTACATGTGGAGTCTTATTTTTACTGGAGTTTTTAAGCTTGCATTCTTCCATTCAGCTTAGGTGCTGACTCCTTTCTGTTTCTCTGGTGTGTAGACAATTATCCTGATGTGGAGATTGAGACAAATAACCATGCTGCCCGAGGACTGGATGATGTTTCTGATCTGCCTCAGACGCAAATCCAAGGGGTGCGTCATTTGGGTGCTGGAGCAGAGGAACTAGAGGAAGAAAGTATGTGACTTGGTGCTGCTTATTTATCCATCCTTCCCCCAGCCCCCACACCCCTTTCATCTCCAACTTTGCATGATAATTGGCTCCAACTGTCTATGTATAGCTTCGGGAATTCCTTCCTTAGGATCTCTTCCCCTCCTTCTCTCCTTTAAGATCTTCTCTTTAACCAAGTCATACCTTCTAATACCCCCTTCTTTGATGTACTTACTGTTTGACTATGCTCCTGTGAAGCACTATGATTCATTTTCCTGTGTTAAAGGTATGATGGAAAAGCAATTTGTTATCTACCAAAGTCCCCACGTGGCTCTGCCAATAGCACTGTCATAACTGATTCATAACATTGTCTTCTGGCTGAGACCTTAAAGCAGGATTGGACATCAAAGATCTCCCTGCCTCCCACTGGCGTAATTGGACAAAGAGCCAGAGGAGTTATCCTGCTATCCCAGCCAACATTCCCCTCTCAAACAGCTGATTAAACAAACAGATGTTAAAGCCAGAACTGATTCCAAACCATCGCTAACAGATTTGACCCTGACCATGGATCAAACCACATCGGGTTCAGCCAAACCACGTCACGTTGGCGCTGCAGTTGCAGCACCCTCACCCATATAACTTCAATAACAGAATACGGCACAGGGGTTAGCTCTGCTGCTTCACAGTGCCAGGGACCCGGGTTCAGTTCCGGCCTGTGTGGAGTTTGCATGTTCTCCCCATGTCTCTGAGGGTCTCCTCCGGGTGCTCTAGTTTCCTCCCACAGTCCAAAGGATGTGTGGGTTTGGTGGATTGGCCGTGCTAAATTGCCCCTTATGGGTTCTAAGGAAACAATTCCTCACCCCACTATGTCCTATAAAAAGCAAGTTTGCCTTGTCAAAAATATAAACATAAATACACATTTGAAATTTCAGCTCACCTGTACAGCTGCTAAGTAGACTATACACAGAAAATGTCTATAATATATATGAATGGGCCATTGATGGTTTGTTGGTCCAATGGACTATTGATTCAATCCCCACGACTAGATTGGACCAGTCCCATCCATCTACATCTCACTTTAATAGGGTTTCGATCCAGAAGTGCTGAGTGAATGCTGGTCTTGCCCGACTCCTGAGATTTCCAGCATTGCCTGTGTCAATCTTCAGCCAATTTGATTCACTCCACATGATAGAGATGTTTTACTGCAGTGTGTTAGTGAGGCCACACCTGGAGCATGGTGTGCAGTTTTGGTGTCCTTTCCTGTCCTTGCCATTGTTGTGGGAAATTCACCACTTCAGAGTCAGACTTGGAGGTCCAACAAAACAGTTTTATTCAGAAAAAGCTTTGGGAGAAGCGCTGGTACTCTGCAGTACTGACAGCCATCTTCTCAACTGGCAGTTGAGCATCTTTTATACTTATTAGAGAATAGACAGTACGGACATTAGCCGTTAGCACATTGCTACAAGTTAAGTAGACAGATACGGACATCGACAGTAATCACATCATTATAAGTTGAGTAGACAGATACGGACATCGACAGTTAACACATGGTTATAAGCAGATAGATACGGACATTGTTAGTTAACACATCATTGTACATAGAGTAGATACATTTATGCAGCTTTGTCCTCTATCAGTGGTTTTGTTATATATATTTATGTCCCCATCAGTGTCTGATCTCGTTATCAAACTCATTGTTCTGGGTCTACTCTTATCTCAAATTTTAAGGCGCTTCAAGGTCTGACCAGTTTCCTGCAGTGATTTAAACAATACAGGTTTTAACTATTTGTGTAAATGTCTGTGCCCAAAGTCAGTGCCTCTTAATGTCCCTTCCCAGAGTCCATTTTGTGTGCCAGGTAACCATTTTGTGTCCATCACTTAGATTTCACCCTAACACTATTGAGGGAGTACAGCAAAGATTTACCAGGCTGATTCCTGGGATGGCGAGCCTGTCATAGGAGGAGAGACTAAGTTGGTTAGAATTGCATTCACTGGAATTTAGAAGAGTAAGAGGGGATCTCATAGAAACTTAGAAAATTCTAACATGGTTAGACAGGTTAGATTCAGAAAGAATGTTCCCGAACTAAGGGTCATAGTTAGATACAGCTTTTGGGGCTGAAGAGATCAAGGGATATGGAGAGAAGGGGGGATTATGATATTGAATTTAATGATCAGCCATGACCGTAATGAATGCTGGAGCAGGCGCGAAGGGCCGAATGGCTGCTTCTATTTTTTGAGTTTCTACAACAAGACATAGCTGAATGCACTGAATGCTGCAAGGGCTATTGTTTTGCCAATACCTCTGAAGACCTGGTCTCTGGAACTAGCCGCATTTTTAGCCAAACTGTTGCTCTGTTTGATACCAAGCTGTTTGAGGGGGGAATGTTGGCCAGGATATCAGGATAATACCTCTGGCTTTTTGTCCAATAATGAGGCAGGGAGATCTTTGATGTCCAATCTTGCTTTAAGGTCCCAGCCAGAAGACAATGTTATGAATCAGTTGTGACAGTAAGTGTTTTGGAATCAGTTCTGGCTGTTCCAAGCTGCGACAACACTGGCATCTATCAGGCAATGTGGAAAATTATCCCATCCACAAATAGGACAAGTCCAATCCAGCTGATTACCACCCCATCAGCCTATACTTGACTGTCGGCAAAGTGATGAAGGGTGTCATCGACAGTGCTATCAAGTAGAACTTATGACTGAACTCCTGACCTCATCACAGCCATGATCCAAACACAGACAATTGAAACAAACTGAAGTGGTGAGGCAAAAGTGACTGCCCCTGTCTTCAAAAGAACATTCGAAGGAGCCCTAGCAAAACTGGAATCAGGGAGAAAATTCTCCATTAATTTGTGCCTTTCCTATCAGGAAGGAGGATGGTTGTGGTTATTGGCGATCAATCATCACAGTCCCTAGACATCACTACAGAAGTTCCTCAGGCTCAGTGTCCTCAGCCCAACTCGCTTCAGCTGCTTCATTAATGGCCTTAAAGTTTATTCATTAGTCATGAGTAGGCTTACATTCACACTGCAATTAAGTTACTGTAAAAATCCCCTAGTCGCCTGTTCGGATACGTGGAGAGAATTTAGCATGTCCAATGCACCTAACCACATCTTTGGACTGTGAGAGGAAACTGGAGCACCTGGAGGAAACCCACGCAGACCTGGGGAGAATGTGCAGATTCGACATAGTGACCCGAGGCCGGGAATTGAACCCAGGTCCCTGGTGCCGTGAGACAGCAGTGCTAACCACTGTGTTCCCATCGTGAGGTCAGAAGTAAGGATGTTTACTGGTGATTGTACAATGTTAACACTATTCACAACTCGTCAGTTACCTAGAAATCCATTTCCATATACAGCAAGACCTGGTCAACATCCAGGCATGGGCTGGGAAGTGACAAGTACATTTGTGTCACACAAGTGACAGGAAGTGACCATCTCCAACAAGAGAGAGTCGAACCACACGTGTCTTGACATTCAGTTGCATTACCATTGCTGAATCCCTAACTATCAATCTCCTGGGAATTATCATTGCCTAGAAAACGAACTGAACCAGTGAAAAGACTCCAGAGATGTGCAGGTTAGGTTGATTGACTGTACTTAATTGACTCTAGTGTTGGGGGATTAGCAGGATTAATGTGTGGGGCTGCAGGAACAGGGCCTGGGTGGGATTGCAGCTGGTACAGACTCGATGGGCCAAATGGCCTCCTTCTGAACTGTAAGGATTCTATGAAAAGCACAGGTCGGGGAATTCTGTGGTGAGTAACTCACTTCCTGACTCTCCAAAGCCTGTCCAAGGCACAAGTCAGGAGTCAAGGCAAAGAAAGTTACAATGCAGGAACAGGCCCTTTTGCCCTCCAAGCCTGCACTGACTAAGCTGCCTGACTGAAATAAAATCCCCTACCCTTCCAGGGACTATATCCCTCTATTCCCATCCTGTTCATGCATTTGTCCAGATGGCCCTTAAAACTCACTGTCGTATCTGTTTCCACTACCTCCCCTGGCAGTGAGTTCCAGGCACCCACCACCTTCAGTAAAAAAAAACTTGCTTCATATATCTCCTTTAAACCTTAATCCTCGCACCTTAAACCTATGCCCCTAGTAATTGATTCTTCCACCCTGGGAAAAAACTTCTGACTATCCAGTCTGTCCATGCCCCTCATAATCTTGTAGATTTCTATCAGGTCACCCCTCAACCTCTGTTGTTCCAGTGAGAACAAACCAAGTTTCTCCAACTCCTCCTCATAGCTAATGCCCTCCATACCAGGCAACATCCTGGTAAATCTTTTCTGTACTCTCTCAAAAGTCTCCACATCTTTCTGGTAGTGTAGTTAAAGATTTTTCTCAAAGCCCCAGCAATTTCCTCCCTTGCCTCTGTCATTATTCTTGGGTATATCCCGTCAGGCCCTGGGGACTTGTCTACCTTAATTTTTCTCAAGAACCCCAATACCAGCTCCTTTTCGATCTCTACATGACTCAAACTATCTACACATCCTTTCCCCGATTCATCATTCGCCAAGTCTTGTCTGGATGAATTCAGCTCCAACACTCAAAAAAAACTTGACACAATCCAGGAGAAAGCAGCCTGCTAGGTTGGCACCCCAGTCACCACCTTTTATACATTTACTTCCTCCACCACTGACACTACAAGATGAACGGCAGGAACTCACCAAGGCTCCTTTGACAGTACCTTCCAAATTGGCAACTTCTACCAGCCAGGAGGTTCACTAGGCTGATACCGGAGTTGAGGGGGTTGAACTATGAAGAGAGGCTGAATAGACTGGGCTTGTGCTCATTGGAGTTTAGAAGGATGAGGGGGAATCTTATTGAGACGTATAAGATGATGAAGGGGATGGAGAGGGTAGAGGTTGAGAGGTTCTTCCCGCTCAGAAAGGACAGCAGGACTAGAGGGCACAGCCTCAAGATAAGGCGGGGGGCAGTTTAGAACGGAGTTGAGGAGGAACTTCTTCACTCAAAGGGTGGTGAATCTCTGGAATTCTCTGCCTGTTGAAGTGGTGGAGGCTGCCTTGCTAAATATATTTAAGACACGGGTAGATAGGTTTTTGGTAGGCAAGGGGATTAAGGGGTATGGGAAAGTGGAACTGAGCCACTTCAGATCAGCCATGATCGTATTGAATGGCGGGGCAGGCTCGAGGGGCTGGATGGCCTACTCCTGCTCCTATTTCTTATGTTCAGAAGGACGGAAGCAGCAGATACACGGGAACACCACCACTTCCAAGTTCTCCTTCAAACCACATCCAATGCTGACTTTGAATTATATCACTGTTCCTTCAGTGTAACTGGGTCAAAATTCTGGAGCTCCCTCCCCAATAGCAATGTGTGTGTGCACTTAAACCACCTGGACAGTTCAAGGTGATGGCCCAACATTAGCTTCTTGAGGGCAATTAGGGATGGACAATAGATGCTGCTCTCGTCAGCAAGGCTCACATCCTGTGAAATCATTTTAAAAATCATTCTTGTCTTTTCTCACCCAGCTGTCCTTTAAATGTACGCATCTATTTGCACCACCTGCTCTATGCTGTAGCTAGCAAGTGCCACATTTTAAATCACTCTCTGGGCAAAGAAGCTTTTCCAGAGAGGATTTATTAGGGACTATAATCTTCCTGGTCCCTAGTTTTGGACTCCTCAGAAGCAGAATGTCAACCCTATTAAATCCCTTCATAATTTCAAAGCCCTCTATCAGGCCTTCTGATTCATTTGATTCATTTTCAGTGATTCATTTTGGTATGACAAATTTGAACGCGGATTACAGGGTCAACGGCAGGGTTCTGAGGAATGTGGAGAAACAGAGAGATCTTGGGGTTCATATCCACAGATCTCTGAAGGTTGCCACTCAAATGGATAGAGCCGCGTGTTAGCGTTTATTAACGGGGTTTGCATTTACGAGCCGCGGGGTTATGCTGCAACTATACAGGACCTTGGTGAGACCACATTGAGAATATTGTGTGCAGTTCTGGTCACCTCATTATAAGACAGATGTGGAAGCATTGGAGAGAGTGCAGAGGAGATTTACCAGGATGCTGCCTGGTTTGGAGGGTAGGTCTTATGAGGAAAGGTTGAGGCAGCTGGGGCTTTTCTCTTTAGAGCGGAGGAGGATTAGAGGCGACTTATTAGAGGTTTATAAGAAAATGAGGGGGATAGAGTGGACGTTCAGACACTCTTTCCTCGGGTGGATGTAGCTGTTACTGGGGGGATAACTATAAGGTTCATGGTGGGAGATATAGGAGGGATGTCCGAGTTAGGTTCTTCACTCATAGAGTGGTTGGGGTGTGGAATGCACTGCCTGCTGTGATAGTGGAGTCGGACGCTTTAGGAACTTTCAAGCGGTTATTGGATGGGCACATGGAGCACACCAAAATGATAGGGAGTAGGATAGCTTGATCTTGGGTTTGGACAGAGCTCGGCACAACATCAAGGACCAAAGGGCCTGTACTGTTCTATCTATCTATCTTCTCTTTCCTGGAGCAAAAAGGCCCAACCTGTTCAATCTTTCCTGATAGTTATAACTTCTCAGTTCTGGTACCCTTTTAAATCTGTTCACAGAGGGTGTGAAACTTGGCTTGGGGGACTTCATCTTCTACAGTGTCCTAGTGGGGAAGGCCGCAGCGGGTGCCAGCGGAGATTGGAACACGACCTTGGCCTGCTTCATCGCCATTCTGATCGTAAGTTAAGAGGAGCGATTCTAATGTTTCATTAGAGGTTCACGACTTTCCAGGAACTAAAGGTTAATATCCCAGGGAGGCAGCTGCAAGCAGAAAATACAGGAGTGAAATTGAAGAAGTTGTTAAAAAGTTTTAAATTTATTTTTTGAACACTTTTCTAAGATATAAAGAGTTTGGACATGGGAGGGTGGGGGAAGAACTCTGAAAAGTCAAGAATCATCCAATTGGGCAATGTAACCGAACATTTAATTATTAGTGGCACAAGTAGGCTTACATTAACACTGCAATGAAATTACTGTGAAAATCCCCTCGTTGCCACACTCTGGTGCCTGTACACTGAGGGAGAATGTAGCATAGCCAGTGCACCTAACCAGCACATTTTTCAGACTGGGAGGATTGGTTGATTGATGTAAGAACAGACGTGGGGTGACCAATGGATGGGAAAGTAAGGACAGGGTCATGGGATGACTGCTCCGGGAATACTTCCCAGCAGAGTGGGCAACACAGTTATGTAATGGTTGGCATTGCTGCCTCACAGCGCCAGGGGACCCGGCTTCGATCACTGTGCGGAGTCTGCACGTTCTCCCCTTGTCCACGTGGGTTTCCTGCGGGTGCTTCGTTTCCTCCCATAGAACGAAAAATGTGCTGGTTAGGTGCATTGGCCATGCTAAATTCTCCCTCACTGTAACCGAACAGGCCGGAGTGTGGTGACTAGGGGTTTTTACAGAAGCTTTATTGCAGCGTTAACGTAAGCCTACTTGTGACACTAATAAACAACTATAAACTTCATTGGCAATCCTATCTTTGTCTCGTTTAGGTGCATTGGTAGCGGCAAAGTCATGCCCTCTCTCTTTGCTTTCAACAGGGACTGTGCCTCACCCTCCTGTTACTGGCGGTGTTCAAGAAGGCCTTGCCTGCGCTCCCCATCTCAATCACCTTTGGCCTGGTGTTCTACTTCTCCACTGACAACCTGGTGCGGCCTTTCATGGACCGGCTTGCTTTCCACCAGTTTTATATCTAGGAAGCAAAGGACCCCCCTCGATTTAAAACCCCACTTCATTCGAACAGATGGTAGCCATGTGCTAGGGAAACAGGAGCACTGATGTTACAGAAAAGAATTATCATTTATATATTCATAAATTAATGATGCAATTGTTCTAACCATTTTGAGTCTGACAAGCAAAGTGTGCAAGATTGAATTTTGCAAAGTGTCTTTATAGAAATTATCTATATAAAGTAGGTTTATCAGTAATTTAAAAACCCATGTTTAATTATGTTACTCCACCTTTCCCATCAAGGGTTTAGTGTCTGTGATGTAAAGAGCTGGAAAGGTGAATAGAGGAGGAAGACTAGAGAGGGGGATGGAAAATGTGGTGTAATGCAGAGGGTGGTTTCAAACTGAAAAATACAGAAACTACTTTTCTATCTTGTGTCAATGAGGAATTTTGTTTTTTGAATATGAGGTGGAGGGGAGAGTGTTTGGTGGAGCAGAGTTAACAGTGAACTGAGTTTATTACCTCAGTGTTAATTTATCCCTTTTTGATCATGAATATTAAGGTAGAATGGTGCACTTTGTTGGTGTGAATTATATAATATTGCAGAACCAGTGACCCTCAGGTTAATGAAGGAAGAGTCACCTCCATGTTAAGTTTACCGATGAACCACCTTTGTAGAGAAAAGCTCAGTTTGAGCATTTTAAAATAACTTTAAAACAAACGTTTAATGGCACTAGAACTGTGACAACGTGATCACTCTCTGGACTATTTGCACCAAATTGCCAATACTGTTTGTATAAGGAAGTGATATGTACCCAGCAATCTCACCAAAACATTACCTCAGGTTTTTGTACAGTCTAAGTAAAATAGAATTTCACGATAATCTCAGTTATAGTTATTTGGAGAGTACCCTATAAAATGTTTTACTAAATGCATTGTATAAATTGCAGTTTTTTTAAAGCTTAGAATGAGTGGTAAATTTTGCAATATCCTGTTCCCTGGATGGAGCTTTGCCCGACAGACGCATAGCCCTAGGATAGGGCTATATGATTACCCAATCAACACTGCAGCTCATGTTCCAGTCTAACAAGGACAAGCACCAGGACTGAAGCTTCGCAAAACTGATCTTGGTTGTCTAGGGTTCAGGAGAGAGAAAATCTATATTGGCAATTCACATAAAAGTACCTTGCAACGTGCCACAGCTTAAAACAAAAATCACCCTCACATCACATTAGAAGAATGAGAAAAAGGGTAGAAATTGGTTGCAATGGCAGGAAGATCAAAGCGCACCAGTGAGTCGTCTTTGAGAGTAGGTTATGATCTGGAATATTGTGATTAAAAGGGTAGTGGAAGTAATTATTTAATAACATACAAAAGAGAATTGGGTAAATATTTGAAGATTTGCAGGGCATTAAGGATAGCGCAAGGGAAAGGAACTGATTGGATAATTCCATCGGAGACCTCTAGCAGGCATAATGGACCAAGTGAGTGCCTTCTGTTTATTAGTGTCACCTGTAGGCTTACATTAACACTGCAATGAAGTTACTGTGAAAATCCCTTAGTTGCCACACTCTGGCGTCTGTTTGGATGCACTGAGGGAGAATTTAGCACGGCCAAAGCACCTAACCAGCACGTCTTTCGGACTGTGGGAGGAAACACGCAGACTCCACGCAGACAGTGATTAAACCCAGATCCCCTAACACTGTGTGGGGCAGTAGTGCTATCGATCTGGACTGATATTATTCCAAGATTCATAACAATACATTATGCAGAAAATGTAATGCAGTTAAGGTCTTTCATTCGTGACCTTCTGGAAGTACCCCTCTCCCCGCCACCCCAGCATAGCTCAGCAAGTTCACAGGCTGTGGATTCAGATTCCACCTGAGAACATATACGTGATCTGTCCATTCTCCTCCACGTGGGCGGTAGTTGGAGCTGAACACTCATTACTTCCGTGCAAAAAAAATTGACTTTCGATTCATCTAATGCTAATAATTTGGACCTGTAGATGCAGAATGAGGGTCAGGCTTTTAAACAGAAGGCTTATTTTGTCCTGCCTCAGGTTAAGATGCAGCGTAAATTAGAAGTGACCTTAGGTAGAATGAAATGATCATGTGTTTAAGGGAAATGTAGCATATTTATTTTGTATTATTAAATGAATAAGTTGCCCTAACTGAATGAAGCAAATTCATGACCACTACCATCTAGAGCAGCAAATATGTGGGAACATCACCACCTGGAAGTTCCTCTGCAAGTCACTCATTATCCTGATTTAGAAATATATGGCTGTTCCTTCACGGTCAAAATCCTGAATTCCTTCCCTAAAAGCACTGTGGGTGTATCTACAACACAGGGACTGCATCAGTACAAGAAGGTAGCTCACCACTATCTTCTCAAGGGCCATTAGGGATGAACAGTAGATGTTGGCTAGGCCAGCAATGCCACATCCCACAAGAGTATAAAAACAAATCAACTCTCGCTATAGGTGTATTAGCGTGAGTGGGCGAAACGACCACTACAGACCCAGGGTGTAGTTCAATAATGGCACAGCTTTATTTTCTTTTTAAGTCGAAGGAGGTGCAGTCAGAATGTACAATCGAACTGTCCCGAAAGCACTCTAAAGACCCGCCGCAACGGGCTACAGTTATACCTGAGCTTTGGTGTAGTATGTGATTCAAATGCTAATACTTTATTTACAGTATTCGACTTTAGCCATCCTGTCTCGATGTTTTCAAGTGTTGGGATGATTGTTTTAAGTGTGCGTTAATCGTTTTTGTCTGAGTGGTTATTAATGGTCTAGAATCTCCGGGGTTTGAACAATGGGTGTGTGATTATTCTCAGGAAATTTGAGGGGCCAGGGATGCCTCCTTAGCTATGCTGATCTTTAGGTGTTTCCATAGGTTGTTTGACTGGTTTAGAAGTGCTGATTTGGTGGGATGGGGATGTGTTTTTTAATTTAGTTCCTGTAGGTGCCATCCTGTCCAGCTTCCCTTGTGTGCTAGCCCTCATTTGCATTCTAAAAGCATGCTCTTGCCTGCTAATCTGTGTCTGTTACTTTGTGATTTTTAGTGTAGAGGCTCTGAGTGTAACTTTAGTCTGCTCCATATTGTGTGCCCAATTTCATAAAATTTGTTGTCCAATAACAACAGGTGCTTAGTTGCTGCCTGAGAAATAATATTGGGTTCTGGCCTCATCTCATCAAAATGTATCAGTCCAATGACTCAACCATCATGCGAGGTCATGTATGAGGAACTTATCTAGTTTATATGTCAATGGGATGGATAGATATATCTTGTTGGATATTCTCTTAGAAATCAACCAGTGAGTGTCAACTCCAGAACATAGGAATGAACTTGAAAAGGAATCAATGGTGGACTATAAATTTGTGACACTTGCCTATTATGCAGTCCTGATACAGCTTTCCTCACTGTTACCCCAAATTCCTTACTTTTGTATCAATTTTAACATTATATTCCCAAGAGCCGGCTATAAGGCCGTGTTCACAAAAGTATCTCCAAACTGAGAAATACCTAACTTGTGTTTACTGGTAACTAGCTTTCCATTGATATGTTGCAGTTCATTACTTATGTCTAACTTTTGACGATTTATTTGTTACCATTTGAAAGGTCATTCCACGTCTGCTGCATTCCTTTGATCTATCCAGTGTCTCAAATGTCAAACACAACTGGATTTTCCTTTTTAATTAAAAAGATGTTTTCTGACCATGAGTCTGCCATGCATTTTTAGATGCCCATAACATCTGTGCAACTGATCTATAGTTACCCAGTTTATGTCTTTTCCATCCTTGAACAGAAGCATTGCATTAGCTACCTACCAGTTCAGACACCATTCTATATTTTAGAAGATTGAAAAATTGTGTTCAAAGCCTCTATGTCCACTCATTTTGTTCAACATCCAAGGAATGCATTCCATTTAGACCCAATTACATCAATTTTGAGTACTGCTAATGTTTTCATAATTAATGTTTTTTCTGTTTTCCCTGATATTTGTGTCCTAACCTACCTGGTTACTTTCATCATCTTTTGTCAGAACATAAACTCATATAGCTTCACTATCCCTGCATCCTCTGTGACTTGGACCTTTCTTCATCTCAGTGGTCTTAGTTGCTCTCCAATTCATTTTATTTTTAGTATCTTTATAAGTATTTTGCTTTTATGCTACCTCCTGGTGTTTTCATATCTCTTACACCACCTCACTTAATCTCCATTCACCCACAGAATTCTATCATTCTCACTGTAGGAGTACACTGCAGTTGAAGATTCCCTATTACTAGTCTATTGTCCTATTTAGTTTTCTGCCCAGTGTAGATAATTTGAGCCAGATCTTGTTTCATGTGCACCCTTTTGCCATATTGCTTAAACTTAATCCTTTAAGCCCTCAAATACCACTGCCACACTTATGAAATTTACTTGGGTGTTCTCTGCGAAAGAAAATTACAGTAGAGTAGTATTTTTGGAAGTTCAATATTGAATGAAGCAAATAACTATTTTTGAACCAATGTAAAAACACAATTGGTTTATTTATCATAATGTTTACATAAATAACAGAAAATGGTGAAGAACGATGCAGTTACCATTCTTTATATTGATAATGGGCCACTTCATGCACATTCTGGTCTTTTGCATTGGCTCCTTTTTTTCCTTTCATTTTTACAAACCGTGATATTCTCAGTCGGCTTCCCCTTCTCAACTGCATGGGACTGGTGAAGTCTTCAGTTCTGTGCAAGCTAGTTTCTCTCTTCAAATTGTGACTTGTTCTTCAGAAGGTAAGCAGCCAAGAATTCAATAGGATTGGGAGGTCTGGAAAACAGAAATCACTGAGTTAGCAGTCATGTTGTTTTACAGTAAACCAAGTTTAACTTTTTATAAATTGTGTGAATCTTATCTCATGTGTAGAAGTTAGTTTACGTAATTTAAAAAACAAAACATGCAAGTATACATTTTAAAAACAGGAGCAATATAAGATGAAGGCACGTCAAGCTATGCATTGTAGGGTTACTAACAATACACTTTAAATGTTTCAAAAGTTTTGTGCCTCTTTCATATATAATTTATGGATTGTTAAGATTACATAGCAATGGATTAATCTTAAAGTATAACCTGCTGACTCTGGTCACACTTGCTAAGAAATTAACTTCATTTGCTTTAAACCACAGGAAATATGAAGGAAAGGCTCCTTTGGAATCTGTTAAGCTCAGAATTCTTAATTAATAGTCTGACGATAATACCACTGTACCATTGCCTCCCCCCGCATTTCCCCTTCTTAATCAATTCCTTTACCCTCCTTTGCTGAATTCTAAACTGCTCCCAAGCCTCAAGTCTGCTGCTTTTTATTTCTGGCCAATTTGCGTGTCTCTTCCTTGGATTGAATACTATCCCCAATTTCTCCCTAGTCTCAGAATCAACTCCATCTTGATGAAGAATTGTACCATATTATGATTGCTCATCCCCAAGAAGCCTCAACCAGACTGCCAACTATTCCTTTCTCGTTGCACAATATCCAGTCTAAGATGACCTGTTCTCTGGTTTCTCAACTCCAGGAATACCTCCTCTATGGTATTGTTACTAATTTGATTCGCCTAATTTATCAATAACCCTTCCAATCGAGAACAAGAATTTCCATTGCATTAAGTCTAGAATGGATCTGATCCGAGAGGAATGTATCAACATCTATACCACATTTTTCAAAATAAAGCACATTACTGTGGATATAACTGCTGCTCCATGCAGACCTCAACATGTATATTTTATTGATTATATTTCCTATTCAAAAGGACATAGCTACATTATTTTTCCTTAATGACCTAATTGACCATTGCTTGTATACATATTCTGATACAAACAACAATGCATTTCATATCACAGCTACTGAACCCATTTTGAAATTAGGATTGTAATTACTAAGGTAAAGATTACCAAAATGAGGACAGTGGGAATCCTGGACTGATAGGCAGACTCTGAACAATATACAAATTATTGAATTGCTAAATAGCAACTACGACCATTGCCACATTACCAGGAGTGACAGTCACAACATTAATAAATTCACAGACACTTGATGTTTCTTTACATTAACACTTCTCACCTCATATTACAAGACAAAGCACAGAGCAATAGCATTGAAATATAAGGTCCATTCATCCTGTAATTTTTGAAAGAATCCTCACTGTCCTCGTGACAATTTATATAATAGGTGATTTAACCCAACATAGCCATCCTACAGCCCTGACAGCAGTATAGACTCACTTTCCATAAACATCTTACCTTTCTTTTGCCAGAACTGAAAGGCCTTGCAAAAGAATGGGTACAACTGTTTGATCCAGATATGCCCGGGTTGGAAGGGACTGCAGATCCACTTTCTGTTTAGATGTTTTCTCCGCGTTCAGTTTTTCATTTTCAACTATCCTCTGTACCATTCAAGAAAAATGTGCAGCTTTAACTTTAATCCTCACAATGCATCTTCAACCAAAGTATTCCAATGCAGTTTGTATACCAAACAGGATAACTACCAATGATCAATACAAATGAAGTTTCTTCTGTAGAACATTTCTTAAAAGTACAATTATATAATTATCCAACTTTATTTACCCTTTTACTCCACTTTCATAAGCAAGAGGACAGCCAATGATCTACGACAAACACCATTTAGACCTGGCTTTATTAAGCCAGCAGGATTCAGGGCAACTCTTGTGGGAAACACCTTCAACCGCAATGTACTAGAGGTCATAAATTATTTGTGCGATGGGGAACAAATCTATGGCATAATGCTGTATAACTGAATGCAAGCCCGCTACATGAAATTCTTTGTCATCCACCTTTGTCTCACTGAAGTGTCCATTGCTCATATCTCAACACAAACAACATATTTATATGGCCATTTCAATGTAAGCGCCTCACAACAGAGCATTGCCCCGCCCAAATGTACTTTACAACAGAAGAGTAACTTAATAAGCATCAGGTAAGGCTGACGAAGAGAATAGCCAAGAACCTTAAAAAAAATAGTAAATAGTTAATATACTTTCTCCAAGCGTTCACAGAAAAACTATTTTCAAATCCCAAACCATAACAGCTCTTTATGACTCACGATGTTGACTCACTGGATGCTGCCTGAAATGGTAACACACCCAGACAGCTCTAAAGAGGTTAGGAAAGGTTTAATGAAAAATAATAAACCAGGAGGTGCTGCATGATTTATAATAGTCCATAACTCAGCCATATGTGCAAGCTCACTATTGAATTTTAAGCATCAATATAATGCCACTTCTTGTAAATGGTTATAGTCTGCACAGTCAAACCTATTTACATACAAAATCGGACAAAAGGTCACAGATGGTAGATAGTTAAGGAAAACAAATGCTACTGGCAAATAGAAGAGCTAAGCAGCATTCAGAAAGAAACGACCGAGAGCATAAAATAATTATATTTTCCTGTAGTATTCATTGTGAACTGTATTTTAAAATCCCATGCCATATTAGCTTTATATCATATTCACTGATGACTCAAGAAACTGGCCACAAACAAAGCCCTATAAAGATTAGGAAACCTTTAAGGAAGGCTAAGAAAGGTTTACCAAGCACGTGTGGTTATATAGGGCATTGCAAATACATATTGAAGATAACTTGCATGCACGTAGGTTTGACTGTACATGAACCTGCCCCTGGAATAAACTGCCACATGGCTCAGTTCAGTACCTGCACGTTCTCAGAGAGACCATATTCCGCATGAGGATTTTCTGATATCTGAAAAAAAATACTTCATCTGAGAACAATACTACTTTTGTCCTACCCAAGCAAAAACCAAGAAATATATGTTCTTGTGTCTCACTTATTCCAATCTGGTATTACCTGCATCTGTCCTTCCAGGTTTGGTTCTGCAAGTGTGTCGCCATGCTCTAGGAAAATAAAGATACTGGCATTAAAATTATAACATGGAACATTTCAGAAAGGCTCTTTATCCGCATAACACCCAGGGGGTTAGAGGGAGTTCCTGCAATACTGAATGGTCCATCAATTCTGAATTATGTAAATTATGCATTAAATAAATTGACAAACAACTGTTATGGGTATTGATGGCATTCTCTGGAACCACAATCAAGAATCTCTGTTGCCAAGTTGGTGCCAGGATAAGAAATATCCCAACGTGAAAGGAAAGATTCAGTTGCGTGGTTCATGTCGGGACCAATGACTTGGAGGAAGAAATTGGAGGAAATCCTGCTGAGGGAATGCCAGGAGCTAGATGCTAAATAACAGTAGGGTTCAAGGGCAGTAACCTGTTATTATTTGAGCTATATGCTAATTGGCACTGGAACACACAGGAAGGTGAAGATGCGGCAAAATAAATTGTTTTGGGAAAGAAAGGTCCCACTTCATGGGACACTGATGTACAGGGTCAGAAGGCAGCTGTACAAATGGGACTCACTGCACCTGAACCTAGTTGGGACCAAGATCCTAGCGTATAGGACAAATAGGACTTAAAAGTGGGACGGAGAAGATAAAGAAAGACAAGATCAGAATCAGGTCACAAAAGATGATATAGATCCTCCCAGATAATAGAATATGAAAATAATTAAAGGGGTTATAGTGGAAGTAACAAATAAGAAACAAATAAGAAAGACAAATATTGGTCTTTAGCCAAATTTATATACTAACAGAATGAAAATAAACAGTAAATTAGAGGCTAAAACAGAGTGTGGAGGGTATAACATGCTGAACATTACAGAGACATGGCAAAAGTTAATCATGACTGGAAATTAAATATTCCAGGTACAAGGTCTTCAGAAAGTATATGGAAATTGGTAGAAAAAGGAAGACCTATTGATTCAAAATACTATTACAACATTAATGAGAGGATATAGATAAATGAAAGCAATCTAAAAGAGAGGACTTAAAACTGTATAGGGAATTGTCCACAGGCCACCTGATAGCAGCAGTGTGTTGGTTCAAAGATTAGAGAGGCTTGTGGTAAAAGCAGAGTTGTTTTAATGGAAACTTTTGTTTTCATTTAGATTAAAAAGGTCAAGTCAGAAAGGTAGTGAATTTTTGAGTGTATTCATATTATTTTCTGAAGCAATATGTTTTCAGAACCAACAAAAGGGCAGTCCATACCTTTCTGGCCTCTATGACATCACTCAACCATTAGTGGCCATGTCGTGCACAATACCTGCTCTCTGGTTGGCTTCAGATTATGTTGTTCTACGAAACTACCCTGGAAACATTCTACAAATGTATTTAGGCTGTGGGTTGTGTGTAGATTAAAATCCCCCATGACAAGCACCCATTATCTGTTCCTTTATATTCTATCCAATCACGTAGTTACAATTAGGGAGCCTATACACCACTCTCACAGTGGAAGCAGAGTCTTTGAAAGATTTTGAAGCAGATAGATTCATAAACCAGGAGGTGAAGGGTTACTGATGTTAGGCAGAATATTAGTCAGATCAGCTATGATCTTATTGAATGGCAGAACAGGCTCAAAGGGTTGAATGGCCGACACCTGTTAACTCACTATGTTCATATGCCTTGGGCAGGAATTCCCTCTCTAAACTTCTCGGTCTCTCTACTTTATTCCTTTCAATTCTTGTTTCTAACATCTCATTTATCATATATGGTTTTGTAATGGACCTGGGACGTCCTTCAGGACTTTTTATTACACTATACAAATACAGGTTGTTATTTAATCTCATTTTTCTTTCCTCTCTATTTCACTTTCTGTATGTGATTTTGTAATGAATTAAATCTAATTTATATTTCCTGATTTACACTGCTTGTTTCAGTGAGGGCTTTTCAATCAGATGGGTTTGTGAAATATGCTGTTGGTTGCTTTGCTCACATATGCCACAGAAACCCCATTAACCCCATTATGCTGGAAATGATCTCTGTGAATCTCAAGTTGCACTTAAAATCCACAAAAAGTCGGTGACAGCTGCCTGCATAATAAATGTCAAATGCTGGTCCTTTGTCAATGACTGCAAAATCTGAGCCATTTTGCCAATGGAAGACAAAAAAGAACAGGCACTGTAAATAGGGAATACAAAAATAAACCTGCAAGGGTTAATGATTAGAGAATCCAAAGATGTGCAGGTTAGGTGAATTGGCTAAGCTAAATTGCCCCTTGGTGTCCCAAGTAGGTTAGGTGGCTCAGTCATGAGAAATTACAAGATAAGGCCAGGGGTAAAATACCCTGTCAGAGTGGGTGCAGGCTTGATGGGCTGAATAGCCTCTTCTGCACTATAGGGATTCTACGATTGAATAAATAGTGAAAACCTTTTATTAAAGAAAAGGGCTGGTTGCAGGTAATGATGGCTCATAGATGGAGATACTGTTGTAAATAAAATCAAGGAAGTCACAGTTGTCTATTCATAATTTCATGTTTCCATCCACATTATTTCCATAATTTCATCCCATTGTTTGTTCTAAGACCATTTCCTTGATTATATCAACCATAGCAAGTTCCAGTCCTTGACTCATTAATTTCCCAAAAATATGTACATTACCATTGCTCTTTACTATGAAGACTGACAAAATTAATATTCAATTTGGGTTGATTTCAAGGAAGAACCAACATGAAATCAGCAAATGAATTGAAAGTCACAGGGCTTTGCTTTAGCTGTGGCCCAATGTTAGGTGGTCACAGGGTTTGTGCAGAAAAGTGGAGTTGGATAATTATGCAGATGCAAAGGATCAAATGGCCTACTTCCACTTGTATATTTTAAGTCTTATGTTCTTATTTAACAGGTTCATGCATGCTTCCAGAAATGTGGACACAACGTGTACAATGACAGTGGGGTAGTGATAGACAGCCAAACTGAAGAAATGATATCACTTAAGTAAGATGTCAAGTCTTTCGGGTCGCACCAAGTAAACAAACTCAAATTACATTCGGACAAAGAAAAAGGGGGTGGCTCCCCAAAAGGAGGGGAACGGCCCAAACAGAAACAAAAAGTACAAAGGAAACTTAAGACACGTCAAATCAAAATGTGATTGTTGGGGTCTATAAGGCACCTCAGTCCCTGCGGTGCCCAACGGGCGTGGAAGGCGTCGACTGTGCCTGCAGACACTGCGTGCTCCCTCTCCAGGGACACCTGGCCGCGAACGTAGCCGCAGTAGAGGGGCAGACAGTCGGGACAGACGGCCCCAGCACGCTACATAAATATGCTTTTGTCTTAAAATGTCTTTTTTTTCTCCATGAATTCAAATTTGAACATCTGCCTTGGTGGGATTCGGACCCTGGTCCCCAGAGCGTAACCTACCCTTGGTTCCTTCATGACTAGTCCAGTGACAATACCAGTATGCTACTACAGGAGTAGATAGTAATATTAATTCCAAAGAACACCTCAGGGGCTACTTTCAAGTATTAAATTAACTTTCCAATAACATCTTTAATGTCTGAAAACATTCTGAGGCACTTAACCAACAGAGCAGAAAAGATACTGGGCAATAAGCAACAGGATTAATATAGAACAGTGTCCAAACGTTTTATCAAAGAGATGGGTTTAAAATAGATCTTTAAAAGGATGCAGAGCTAAGGTAGGACAAATTCCTGACTGGAACGTAAGCTTGTTGATAGTACAAGGGGTACAAGGAGGTGACAAGTGAAATTGGAGTAATTTAGAGATAAGAGAGTTGTGAGGGGTTTAAGCACATGGGCAAGAACTTCAATTCAAAAACAGAAAATGCTGGAAAATCTGAGCAGGTCTGACAGCATCTGTGGAAAGAGAATAGAACCAATGTTGTGCGTCTGGATGACCCTTCATTACTGCTCTGTTCTCTCTCCACAGATGCTGTCAGCCTACTGAGATTTTCCAACATTTTTGGGTTTTATTTCAGGTTCCAGCATCCACAGTATTTAGTCTTTATCTAACAACTTAAATTGTAAGTAGCTGAGGGAAATCAGCAACCAACGAGTCAAAATGTTGCTCTGAAGACAAGTCATAAGAACTCAAAACTCTGGATTGGGGTCCCCTCCCCCCAGCATTTTCTGTTTGTATTTCAGGTTTCTGGCATCAGCAGTACTTTACTGTGATTGGAGTCCAAGCTGTCTATAACGAGATCATTGTGCTGATATTTAGCAGTTGCTCTTCCCTTGGAAACCCTTACCCGTTGCCCCCAATTGTATTTACGTGCTGGTTAGGTACATTGGCTGTGCTAAATTCTCCCTCGGCGTACCCGAACAGGTGCCGGAGTATGGCGACTGGGGGAATTATCACAGTAACTTCACTGCAGTGTTAATGTAAGCCTGCTTGTGACACTAATAAATAAACTCTAAACAGCTGCGAACGCTAACCAACAAGCTGGTAAGGAAAGCTGAAAACAGGAGCGGCTTTGCGGCCTGGCCGCACTTTGTGCGGGATCCTCATTCAGCGAGCGCCGCTTCAGCGCCTTCCTCTCAAGGAAGCACTTGAGCCGTTAGCGCGGGTCACCATCATCCCCTCCTCTTCCACCCCAGCCCCTTTTTGGGTATTAATGATAAGCAGCCGGACAGTTTTAGTTTAAAGAAAGGCCAACGAACTTCAAAGACTCGGACTCACCCTCAGCCATGTTTGTTGTCCGTTTCTACGCGCTGCCCCGCTGAGAGGAGCTCGCTGATTGGTCAGCCCCCGAGGTGCATTGATCGCCAGCGCCGATTGGTCTGGCCATGACGTTAGGCGAGGGAGGCGGCGATTGGCTGAGCGGCCGGCGGGTGGGCGGAGCTGTTCCTGCTGCGCGCGGGCGTGGCGGTTGGTGACGTTTGAGACCCGCCAGGCGCATGCTCAATGCTGGCCGCGAGGAGGAGGTGAGGGGGCGGTGTTGTCGACATGGTGTTGTCCCTCAGTGTCGCGGTGCTCAAGTTTAAATTTATTTATTAGTGTCGCAAGTAGGCTTACATTAATACTGCAATGAAGTTACTGTGAAAATCCCCTAATCGCCGCACTCCAGCGCCTGTTAGGGTTACACTGAGGGAGAATTTAGCACGGCCAATGCACCCTAACCATCATGTCTTTCGGACTATGGGAGGAAACCGGAGCAGCTGGAGGAAATCAATGCAAACACGGGACAAACATGTAGAGTCCGCACAGATGGTAATCCAAGCCGGGAATCAAACCTGAGTCCCTGGTGCTGTGAGGCAGCAGTTGTAACTACTGTGCTGCTGGGGAAACCACTATTAACTGGGTTAAAAAACGGCCTTGGAACAATTTTAGTTTAACATCATGAACTACCATTAGTGCGGCTGAATATATGAATGATTTCCAACCATCTCAGACCTGTTCTATATCAACAAGACCATAAAAGATAGGAGCAGAATTAGGCCATTTGGCCCAATCACAATGTGCTAGCGTGCAAAACAATAGTAACTTGGATTTAGACAGTGTCCCCGAAACATCTACAAAGTTCCAAGGCACTTCACAGGAAAACTGTTGAGCAAAATCTGACACCCAGACACATAAGAGAATATTAGGTCAGATAACCAAATGCTTGGTCTAAAGGTAGGTTAAGTGTGGAAAGTGAGTTGATTTGATTTGATTTATTATTGCCATATGTATTGGGATACAATGAAAAGTATTGTTTGTTGCATGCTATGCAGAGAAAGCATACTGTTCACAGAGTACATGGGGAAAAGGAAGGGAGTTGGTGCAGAATGTAGTGTTACAATCATAGTTAGGATATAGAGAACAATCAAGTTAATATGAATTGGAGAGGTTTGGGGCGTGGAGCCTGGAACACTGAAGACTGAAGGCAAGATCATTAGTGACAGGCTAATTAAAATTAGAGAAGAAGTGCAGAGCTCTCAGAGGGTTGTAGTGTAAGATTTAAGGTTTTAAGATATACAATCCTTTTAATTTAAAAAAAACCCTCGAAGCTCTGGATTTTTAATTTCTAACACGAGGGTCTCAGTTGTGCTTGACCTACAAGGTAGAAATTAACTAATGTTTATGAATCAAGTAGAATTTATTAAGAAAAGATTCACGTATACTTAACAAGAAGCAGTGAAGACAACACAGAGATTTCTCGCTGGATAAAAGCAAATTACTGCAGATGCTGGAATCTGAAACCAAAAGAGAAAATGCTGGAAGATCCAATGTATGTCTGTAAGGGAAGTAAAGAGCTGACATTTCAAGTCCAGATGACCCTTTATCAGAGGTTTCAAATCTTTCAAGATCCTAGGAACTCTTGGTGTTGCCAGCACAGCCAATGTCTTTCCTTTGTCTTTGTGGTGATGTTGAATCGTGTCCAGAATAGTCATACTCCAGAAGCCATGGCATCAGTTTGCCAACAAAGACACTGATTCCCCAACTTTTATCTCTTCATCCCTCATTCTGCCTTCATTTTTGGGAGATGTTCCAAAAAATGTTTTGGGAGATTCACCTCTTCTGTTGGCTATAGAATGGAAATCATCATGTCAGCCCACCATGTAACTAGCTCCATGCAGACTAAAGACAAGTGTTCATCCCTTTTCCTCAGAGTTTACATTACACACAAATGCACACTTCTTCCACATACAGAGAAGCCATCAATAAAGTCACATTCTTTTGTCAACATATTTTAACGTAAATCTACAAATATCAGTAAATAAAGGTTTTCCTCTGATAAGGTGGAAGTTGATGCCCCCTCTGAGAACTAACACTGAAACACCCAAAGAGGAGTATCTCACCCTATAATCTGTAAAAAGTATGTATGAAATGGTGTGACCTGTTCTTCAGCAACTTCTAGTGGTTAAATACAAAATAAATTCCTGCTACTCTCTCTCAACAATTTATTTATATAACTAACAGTGAGCAAATTAACTAAACTATTAACAAACTGAACAAATCCCTTCTAACTATTAACTATTCCCGAATAAAAGAAGATTTGAATGGTATGCTGTTCCATTAAATACAATTCCCACTCATTAACAAAATATAATTTAGTCACTTTCTAAATTACAACCAGGTTTTGTGTCTTCTGAAATATTCTGGGTTTTCTCTCTTGATTCTCCTGTCTGCAACTTCTTTCCTCTTTGGTACCTTTGCTATCCAAATGGTGCTTTCTCTATGACATAGATGAAGAATCATAAAACCCCTACAGTGCAGAAGGAGGCCATTCAGCCCATCGAGTCTTCACCGACCACAATCCCACCCAGGCCCTATTCCCTTAACCCCACAAATTTACCCTGCTAATCTTCCTGACACTTGAATCAATTTAGCATAGCCAATCAACCTAACCCATACATATTTGGACTGTGGGAGGAAACCAGAGCACCCGGAGGAAACCCACATAGATGCGGGGAGAATGTGCAAACTCCACACAGTGACCCAAGGCTGGAATTGAGCGCGGGTCACAGGTGCTGTAAGGCAGCAGTGCCAACCACTGTGCTATCATGCTGCCCACAGCAATGAGAGCCAGCGATTCTCTCTATCTCGAGAGTTGAGAGCTGAGAACTGTAAGCTGTGGCAGTTGCTCTCCTCTCTTTGGCCCTCTGTCCCCTTCTTTTATACCCATGATGTCATATCAATATTTCCCACAATTGGATTGGCTGTAGGTTGTCAAAACATCAGATTTAAAAATAATAGGTTTTTGGTATCTAAGTGCCTGTTTCACATTGATTGACTAAAATCAAAAGCCTGTTGTCTTGGTAAAACTGCTGCTTGACCTTTCAATACTAATGTTTCAGTTTGGGCTCTCTGTGCACTTGTATTTTTAAATCCCTAAGCACAGAAAAAGACTACCTTTTAACGGGACCACACAACGCTTTCCCTCCCACCCCAGCATTTTACAATTTTATAAACAAAAAATTCTAGCTGCCTACCTCCCAATCTACAATTACTCTACCCAATCTCGCAACATATGGTACAGATCATTTAAAGCAATGTGTGGTTTGTTTAAACTTTGTGTCATCTTCACTTCAGACTACTTTTAGCTATTCCTTCAAACTGGCTTTCAAAAACACCAAATTGTATTGCGAGTTATTAAGACGTAAAGCTGTTTCAGCTCTAGGCTTGGAGGAACTTAGTCACAAAACAATAAAACAATTTTGTTTTTCTTCAGGCAACTTGTCTCCTGCAAAATATTCCAAGGAGCAGAAATTCAAACCGAAGCATTTAATTTAAAATGTGGTTACAGATTAAAATCCATAGATATTACAAGTTCTAAAAGTTAGTAGAACTGCCAACATCTTGCAGTAGGCATGTTTCCTCTAGGCTGAGTGACTGCACAACTATGCAGCAACTGGGATTGTACTACACAGCGGAGAAACAGGCCACGCGCAAGCTGTGTTCACTTTAAGATGGACTTTAAATTTTAAATGGACTATGCATTGCAATAAATGGGCACACGGTGAAGGAATATTAGAGGGAGCATTGAGGAGTGAAGTAAATTATAGAAACAGGCAAGCGTGAGGCCATAGAAAGAGCTGAGAACAAGAATGACAATTTTAAAATCTAGGCATTGTTAAACTGGAAGCTATTTTAGGTAAGAAAGTACAGTAGTGAGAGATGAATGGGATTAGATTTGAGTTAGGTCACAGACAGCAAAGGTTTATGGAGGATTTAATGTATGGTCGGCCAGGAACGTGTTGGAATAGTCAAGTCTAAAGATAACAAAGGCATGCCTTAGGATTACAGCAGCTGATGAGTTGAAGCAGGGGTAGATTCATAAGCATAGGAGGCCATTCTGTTGATCAAGTCTGCACCTACATCAATCCCATCCAGACCCTATCCACGTAACCCCACATATTTACCCTGCTGATCTCCTGATACTAAAGGGCAATTTAGCACGGCCAGTCAACCTACCCCGCACATCTTTCGGACTGCGGGAGGAAACCAGAGCACCCGGAGGAAACCCACGCAGATACGGGAGAATGTGTAGACTCTGCACAGACAGTCACCCGAGGCTGGAATTGAACTGAGCCCCTGGTATTGTGAGGCAGCAGTGTGCCATTGTGCCACCATGCTGCCCCATAGATCATAGACCATAGAACCCTACAGTGCAGAAAGAGGCCCTTTGACCCATCGAGTCTGCACCGAACACAATCGTACCCAGGCCCTACCCCCTTATCCCTACATATTATACCCACTACTCCCTCTAACCTACGCATCCCAGAACACTAAGGGGCAATTTCTTAGCATGGCTAATCAACCTAATCCGCACATCTTTGGACTGTGGGAGGAAACCGGAGCACCGGGAGGGAACCCATGCAGACACAAGGAGAACGTGCAAACTCCACACAGACAGTGACTCAAGCCGGGAATCGAACCCAGGACCCTGGAGCTGTGAAGCAGCAGTGCTAACAACTGTGCTACCGTGCCACCTCCACGGTAAGGAAGTAGCAAAGGGGGTGGGAAACATCCCTGGTACACTCAGCAGCTTTCCAGTGAGTAGACAGATGGTTGAAGGTTACACCTGAAACTCTCAACAGGAGGCAATAAGACTAATCCCACTCCAGGAAAAGAAGGGAGATATCATGTGGTGAAGTATTCAACAAGCATGTTGCTGAACCTGTAAGGTTACCTTTCAGTTAAAGGGGAGACAAATGTTTTTCACATCACCAATTGCAACATTCATTATTTCAGACAGCTGTATCAAAACTTTATACAAGGCCCTGTAATAGCATACTGATGACCTTTTACATTTAGAAACAACATCTCTGCGTCTAGATTGCCTGACCCTGTTAGAATTTTGTATGTTTCAATTATATCCATTCTCATTCTCCTAAATTCCAGTGAATGCAGCCCCAGTTGACTCAATCTCTCCTCATATGACAACCCTGCCATCCCAGGAATCAGGCTGGTGAACCCTGGCTGCACTCCCTTTATGGCAATTATATATATCCTTTCCTAGGCTGTAGCAGGTCAAAAGGTAGATAGGATCAAATAGGCGTAAGTTCTGAGTTCATTTATCTAGTTTATAATTCAGTAGTGGTATCGGTTTATAACCAAGTATTGTTTATAATGATTATTAATAAGCTTCTTTGAGCTATCAAATCTAGCAAACAGGAGGTTTCCACTGCCTCATGCTGTGCAGTACAATCTGGTGCAGTAGTATACTCTGGCTCTGTTCAGAGCCTCTAGAAAGCTGTTGGAATGTGTCCAGAATATTGACAGCGTGGTACAGACTTTGATGACATATAATTGTTTTAAAGTCAAACTGTATTCATTGATCAACATTCTGTTTATTGCCAATCGGACTATAAAAATCAGTGGAACCTTGGTGAATGCTCCTGAAATTTAATCCAACAGGCAACTTTAGACCCCTTAAGATTTTGTCTAACGTGGCCAAGAGTTACAGTGGAGTAATGTATTTTACATACACATGACCAGATGAAAAATCACAAGCAGGAAACTGATCCCTCTTGTTTGTTCCATACACTTGCAATGCCTGATGCATTACAAAAAGAGAAAGCTGAGTGACATGATGGAAATCTTTAAGATTAGGAAAGTGTCTGTCAGGATAAATTGTAGAGAAGACATTTAAACCAAAATTGGAGGCCGTAAGTATGATTATAGTGACTAATGGATCCAATTGGAAATTTAGGAGAAATATTTTTACACAGTGTGGTTAGAATGCAGAACTTCCAAATCAGTTGAGATGAGCAGCACAGATATAATTTAGTAGAACTGAGATAAATACATGGGGGAGAAATGAATAGAAGGTTACACTGATAGGGTTAAATGAAGATGGATGGAGGTGCAGCAGGTGGTCAGGAAGGCGAATGGGATGCTGGCCTTCATAGCGAGGGGGATTGAATATAAAAGTAGGGAGGTCTTGCTGCAGCTGTATAGGGCATTGGTGAGGCCGCAGCTGGAGTATTGTGTGCAGTTTTGGACGCCGCACCTGCGCAAGGATATTTTGGCCTTGGAGGGAGTGCAGAGGAGGTTTACTAGGCTGATGCCAGAGTTGAGGGGGTTGAGCTATGAGGAGAGGCTGAATAAACTAGGCTTGTACTCGTTAGAGTTTAGAAGAATGAGGGGAGATCTCATTGAGACGTATAAGATGATGAATGGGATGGATAGGATAGAGGTGGAGAGACTCTTCCCGCTCAAAAAAGACAGTAGGACTAGGGGGCACAGCCTCAAGATAAAGGGGGGGCGGTTTAGAACGGAGTTGAGGAGGAACTTCTTCACTCAAAGGGTGGTGAATCTCTGGAATTCTCTGCCCGTTGAAGTGGTGGAGGCTGCCTCGCTAAATATTTTTAAGAAGCGGGTTGATGGGTTTTTGATAAGAGAGGGCATTAAGGGTTATGGGGAGAGGGCGGGAAAGTGGAACTGAGCCACGACAGATCAGCCATGATCTTATTGAATGGCGGGGCAGGCTCGAAGGGCCAGATGGCCTACTCCTGCTCCTATTTCTTATGTTCTTATGTTCTTATGAGACACTTGTAGATCAGTGCTATATGATAGGATTTGATGCTCACAAAACTGAAGTGATCAGACCACCATTTTTGCCACATGATAGAAATTAAATACAATATTTATAAAATAATTTGGCAATCTTTTGAAAATATGTTTGTGGCTTGAAACAATCAGTCGTCAAATTTGGTAAACTCACTGTTAGAGCCAGGAAAACAACTTCAAAAGGATTTTTCTATACAGCTGTTCTACAAAGTAACCTGCTCATACACTCTCAAAGAGTGGTGACAATCCGTTAACTGAAGTGTTTTCTTTCTGATGGTATTTATTTCAAGGAAAACACATTTCTTTAAGAGTAAGCTGTCTCTATTTGATCCAAATTGCCAAGTTAAGATTCTCTAGAGGGAAAAGAATTGACAAATCTCAGCTTATTGACTTCTGCGATCTGCTGCTAGCCTTGTTTATAATTGAAGACATTTCATGAAGAGATAGAATGGTATAATTGGAAAATGGTAACTCTGCTTAGTGTGTAGATGTAACTGAAGAATTTGATTTGATTTGATTTATTGTTGTCACATGTATTAACATAGAGTGAAATGTTTCTTGCGCGCTAAACAGACAAAACATACCGTTCATATAGAAGGAACAAGAGAGTGCAGAATGTAGTGTTACAGTCACAGCTAGAGTGCAGAGAAAGATCAACTTAGTGCAAGGTAAGTCCATTCAAAAGTCTGACAGCAGCAGGGAAGAAGCTGTTCTTGAGTTGGTTGGCATGTATCAACTTTTGTATCTTTTTTCCAAAAGAAGAGGTGGAAGAGAGAATGTCTGGGGTGCATAGGGTCCTTAATTATGTTGGCTGCTTTGCTGAGGCATCGGGAAGTGTAGACAGAGTCAATGGATGGGAGGCTGGTTTGCGTAATGGATTGAGCTACATTCACGACCTTTACTAGTTTCTTGTCTTGGGCAGAGCAGGAGCCAAACCAAGCTGTGATACAACCAGAAAGAATGCTTTCTATAATGCAACTGAAAAGTTGGTGAGAGTCGTAGCTGACATGCCAAATTTCCTTAGTCTTCTGAGAATGTAGAGGCATTAGTGGACTTTCTTAACTATAGTGTTGGCATGGGGGGACCAGACAGGTTGTTGGTGGTCTGGACACTTAAAAACTTGAAACTCTCGACACTTTCTGCTTCGTCCGCATTGATGTAGACAGGGGCATGTTCTCCTTTAAGCTTCCTGAAGTTGATGACTATCCCCTACATTTTGTTGACATTGAGGGAGAGATTATTGTTGCTGCACCAGTTCACGAGATTCTGTCTCTCATTCCTGTACTCTGTCTTGTCATTGTTTGAGATCTGACCACTACGGTGGTGTTGTCAGCAAACTTTAAACCTGAAAGAATTGTAAATCTGATTAGTGTATTATAATTGGAGAATGTCTGAGTTTTGTTATGACCAAAATTAAGCAACTTTGACTGTGATCATTTGTTGATTTAGGCCGGAATTCTCCAGCTGTTTGCTAGTGGCAGATTCTTTGCTAGTGCCAGGACCGGATGGAATGCAGCCGAGGGTTCTGAAAGAAATGGCGGAGGTGATAGTGGATGCCTTGGTGGTTATTTTCCAGACGTCGCTGGATTCCAGGGAAGTGCCGGAAGATTGGAAAATGGCTAATGTTACGCCGTTGATTAAGAAGGGTGCCAGGCAAAAGGCAGGGAATTATAGGCCGGTTAGTTTAACGTCTGTTGTAGGTAAAATGTTAGAATCCGTCATCAAGGAGGAAATAGCGAGGCATCTTGAGGGGAATTGCTTGATAGAGCAGACGCAGCACGGTTTCGTTAAGGGGAAGTCGTGTCTGACAAATTTACTGGAGTTCTATGAGGATGTGTCTAGGGCGGTGGATAGAGGAGAGCCGGTGGATGTGGTCTTTCTTGATTTTCAGAAGGCGTTTGACAAGGTACCTCACAAGAGGTTATTGCAGAAGGTCAGGGGACATGGAGTTGGGGGTAGGGTGTTAGCGTGGATAGAGGATTGGTTGTCAAATAGGAGGCAGAGAGTGGGGGTCAATGGGTGCTATTCGGATTGGCAGTTGGTGACTAGTGGAGTGCCCCAGGGGTCGGTGCTGGGGTCTCAGCTATTTACCATTTATATAGATGATCTGGAGGAGGGAACCGAGTGTATGGTGTCAAAATTTGCTGATGACACCAAGATTGGTGGAACGGCAAATTGTGCGGAGGGTGTGGAGAGTCTGCAGAAGGATCTAGATAGGCGGGGCGAATGGGCCAGGAACTGGCAAATGGAATTTAATGTTGGCAAGTGTGAGGTGGTCCACTTTGGTAGGAATAATGGTAGGAAGGATTATTACTTACGTGGCGAAAAACTGCAGCAGGCGACGGTGCAGAGGGACCTTGGGGTCCTTGTGCATGAGTCGCAAAAACCCAGCTTGCAGGTGCAGCAGGTGGTCAGGAAGGCGAATGGGATGCTGGCCTTCATAGCGAGGGGGATTGAATATAAAAGTAGGGAGGTCTTGCTGCGGCTGTATAGGGCATTGGTGAGGCCGCAGCTGGAGTACAGTGTGCAGTTTTGGGCGCCGTACTTACGCAAGGATATTTTGGCCTTGGAGGGAGTGCAGAGGAGGTTTACTAGGCTGATGCCAGAGTTGAGGGGGTTGAGCGATGAGGAGAGGCTGAATAAACTAGGCTTGTACTCGTTAGAGTTTAGAAGAATGAGGGGAGATCTCATTGAGACATATAAGATGATGAATGGGATGGATAGGATAGAGGTGGAGAGACTCTTCCCGCTCAGAAAGGACAGTAGGACTAGGGGGCACAGCCTCAAGATAAAGGGGGGAGCGGTTTAGAACGGAGTTGAGGAGGAACTTCTTGACTCAAAGGGGGGTGAATCTCTGGAATTCTCTGCCCGTTGAAGTGGTGGAGGCTACCTCGCTAAATATTTTTAAGACGCGGGTTGATGGGTTTTTGATAAAAGAGGGGATTAAGGGTTATGGGGAGAGGGCGGGAATGTGGAACTGAGCCACGACAGATCAGCCATGATCTTATTGAATGGCTGGGCAGGCTCGAAGGGCTAGATGGCCTACTCCTGCTCCTATTTCTTATGTTCTTATGTTCTTTGGTCGTATTGGGAGTGCGACCCCGCTGCTCGTTTCGCTATTGCGTGGGGAGGCTAACCCTAACCCTAACCAGAAAATCCTGCCGCTAGTGAACAGTGTATCACCTCTTGCAGCTGAGAAACCGCCTGATTTTGCAGCCGTAATTTTGGTATCGCTAGTGACAGTACATACAGTAGTTTCTGCTAGCAGTGGAAATATACATTTTGGTTCAGCAAATACATCAACTATTATCATTGAGCTTCCTGAGACGGATCTGTTGCATCAGAGCAGAGAAACAAGCAAGCTTGAAGTTCTGGTTTTAATTGATAGCTGAGTCTGCGATACAAGAACAGCAGCTGGATCAATGATTGACTGTAGTCTTTGATTGACAGCTCTGTGGCTAGAAGTCTAGAGTATCACTTTATGTAGGATAATGATCATCAATCAGTCTGAAGCTAGCAGAGGTACCTAAATTACTGATTCCATACAGGATACTTTCATGTATGAAATTAATAATTGGAGGTTTGTAGATAACCTGGAGATAAATATCTTTCTTGTTTTAATATATCATTGGCAAAATTGTACTGTGAGTGGCACAGTGGCACAATGGTTAGCACTGCTGCCTCACAGCAGCAGGAACCCAGATTCGATTCCCGATTTGGGTCACTGTGCGGAGTCTGCACATTCTCCCCGTGTCTGCATAGGCTTTTTCTGGGTGCTCCGGTTTCCTCCCAGAGTGTGAAAGACATGCTGGTTAGGTGCATTGGCCATGCTAAATTCTCTCTCAGTGTACCCAAACAAGCACCAGAGTGTGGTGAGTAAGGGAATTTTCACAGTAACCTCATTGCAGTGTTAATGTAAGCCTACTTGTGACACTAACAAATAAATAAAAGTTTCTGTATATATTCTATTATACATTGACTATTGATTTGCCAGGCCTTTGTTAAGTGAATTGTTGGTTTCTAGCTTGCATTCTGGACTGATAGAGCCTGTGAATCTACAGAATGAACAGAAAGGAATTTTATGGTAGTGTCTGATACTTTTCATGAAACAGGCATCATGTTAGGGGTTGGCTGACCGATGCCAGAGCCTCATTTACTTGAGTAATAAGCAGGAAAAGCTACATTACAGTTCATAGATGGTGCATAGTCCAATTTTGGGAATGGACAGTGACAGTGAATTCAAATAAAATTCCTTTCTATACACAACAGCTTGTGTACATAGCAGCTTTAATATACTAAAATGTTCCAAGAACGTGCTAATTAGTGTAATTGGAAAAAGTTGCTATATAAATGAAAGGCCTGAATTTTGCATTCCTTTTGTACGCATGATTGGCCAGTCCGGAGGTGGATGCAATATCCACTTGTGGCCACGACCACAGCTGACAATTTCAAGCTGGCTGGCCAATTAAATTGTGAACTGCAACTGGACATTGACATCGTACTGTCAGCAGGGGAGAGGGGTGTTACAAACTGCACACACAGCTCCCTGGAAGCTGCCAGAAGTTCCTGAGGAACCTCATGGAGTTGTCCGGGAGAAAGTCTAATATTTGGCAGCACATGCTGGGATTGCCAGGAAGGAGAGCAATGCCAGTTGGCACTCTGCCCCTCAATTCTCTGATGAGTGCCTGTGTACTCTTGTGGAGGCAGTGATGGTGAGACGAGGCTACCCCACCACACAAAGAAGCCTGGATGGAGGTGGCTGTCCAAGTGATTGGACACAATGTTGTACGCCTCACATGGATCCAGTGCCATAAAAGGTTCAATGATCTTCTGCAATCTGCAAGGGCGATTACTAACTTTGCGTGGAACTTTGTATGGATGTCTTTCAGATCCTGAGGACTGCCCCTTGACACCCAAAGAGGAGCTGTGGGCAAATGTACTTCTGTCACATCCTTTCCCTGCACAAAGCACCGGTGCAAATGCAGGCATGTTGGTGGGTAATAGCATGTTGGTTCATGTGGTAGTGTACAATGGCAAAGACACATCACACTCATATGAAGAGCTGACAGAGGCAGAGAGTACCAAGGGAACTTGGCAGTCGGAGTGAGTCCAAGGCACATGATGAGCCCCTAGATTCATCCATTATATGACAGATGCTGATGTCCTGTGGGATGCATGTGAAGATCTGGCAGAGATCCTAGGAGTCTGAGTACCATGGTCTCTGTCTTGGAGGAGTCCTGAGCACTGCATTGACCTGGAATTCCTAGTGCACGCTCTTCTCCATTGACAGAGGGACAATGTCATGGAGAGAAAGCTCCAGGAACAGAATCAGGGCTTCTGTGATTGTGCTTGGAGCTGCAAGCCTGCATACTAGCAGTGACCTCAGTAGGTTGTGTGAGAGGCACTTAGCCTCCCCGCTGGGTGTCCGTTCATTGATGGTGAGCGAGATTGTTTCAAATCAACCTCACACTAACAGACAATCTTCGTGTCACAGCTATGGCCTCCTCTCAGGGCACTCCATATGAAGGCAGCAGCTACACTGCATCTTGCAGTGCCCTCTGCCAGTGCCCAGGGCATATGACAAGGTCCTGGGTACTGAGGAGTATCCAGCCATAGCACTGGACACTCCCTCCCAGGTGGTGCCTGCATTTGCCATACCAGACAGAGAATGTCTGCCAAGGTCAACGGAGCTGACAGGGCATCACAGTTAGTAGGCTGCCTTCACTATTGCTGCCAGCAAATGGGGGAAGCAGGTGCTCATGGGCCCACACCCAGCACTCAGAAATGGAGTTTAAGGCATTAGACTAATTAGACCATTAGTCTAATTATATGGAGTTTAAGGCATTAGACTTAATGTCTAATTAAGTCTAGAGGGGTTGTCATGTGGTATAACTTCAGTTGATATGTGTTCTATGTTCAAATTGTGTTAATAAAGACAGAAGACAGGCTGATAACAGTTGATGTGCTCAAATTGTACAAAAACGTCATTAGGTGTCGTGGCCTGAAAGTGCTTCATGTTTTTCATAAGTGCTAAGCATGGGAATGATTTGTGACATATGGGAAGAGCTAAAAACTTTGGAGTTTGTTACTTGACATAAGGGTGACAGGGTGGCCTCTTCAGGAATGCTCAGCTTGCCCTCACTTCCAAGCTATGCCTTGGTTGCCAAGCTAAAAACATAGAGAATCAAGGCCTTTCTGGTTTCTTTGCCTCCAAGAAGGTTCCTCACTTCTGCATCCACATCATCACCTTCGGCCTCCTCATCAGACCCATCATTTGAGTCTTCCTCTGTAGCCTGTGGAGCTTCCTTCCTCCAATGGATCCTCTCTTGACAGAGCCAGTTTGTGCAGTGAGCAGCACACAATGACAATAAAGACATTACTTGTCTCTTCCTCCCCTCTCCCCCTGTCCCAGTGCAGTGCTTCCCCTGAGCATATTGCAGGATATTGCAGTGCTTCCCCTGAGCAGTTCAGGCAACAAAACTTAATCTTGAGTAGCCCAAAACTCCTCTCAATTAGTCCCTTTGCAGATGCATGACTTCTATTGTATCTGTCTTCTGCTTCTGTCCTTGGGTGTTGAAATGGGGTCATGAGCCACCTTTTCATGATGGGTGGCATGATAGCATAGTGGTTAGCTCTGCTGCCTCAGAGCAACAGGTTTAATTCTGGCCTTGGTTGACTGTTCTCCTCATGTCTGCATGGGTTTTCTCCAGATGCTCCAGTTTCTTCCCACAGTCCAAAGATGTGCAGGTTAGGGGGATTAGTGTGCTAAATATATGGGGTTACAGGGATAGGGCCTGGGTCAGATGCTCTGTCAGAGAGTCGGTGTGGACGCGATAGGCTGAATGGTCTCCTTATGCACTGTAAGGATTCAATGGGTGGGATTTTCCAGCCGGGCTCACCCTAAAGTCAGAAAATCCCACCCAAGGTCAACGGATCTTTACCTGGTCTGTGTCCCACTCAACGATCCCTGTGGCAGGAAGAATGGGAAAATTCAGCCCTATGATTCTATGACGACGCAGTGACACTCCCAACATATCCTTGCATGCGAGTTCGGGTCAACTGCGTTTCCACGTCTTTATTTTCTTTTGCCTTTCTTTAGCTATTTAATCATTATTTGCTCTTCACCCAAACACTGGAGCTCCTTTTCCGGCCTGTTTTATCTCCATTTTTCTCTAGAAGGATGTGGAAGCATTGGAGAGAGTGTAGAAAAGATTTACCAGGATGCTGCCTGATTTGGAGGGTAGGTCTTACGAGGAAAGGTTGAGGGAGCTGGGGCTTTTCTGTTTAGAGCGGTGGAGGATGAGAGGTGATTTAATAGAAGTTTATAAGGTGCTGAGGGGAATAGATAGAGTGAACGTTCAGAGAGTATTTCTTCAAATGGATGTAGCTGTTACTAGGGGGCTAGATGGCCTACTCCTGCTCCTATTTCTTATGTTCTTATAACTATAAGGTTCATGGTGGGAGATATAGGAGGGATGCCTGAGGTAGATTCTTTACTCAGAGAGTGGTTGGGGTGTGGAATGCATTGCCTGCTGTGATAATGGAGTTAGACACTTTAGGAACTTTCAAGTGGTTATTGGATAGGTACTTGGAACACACCAGAATGATAGGGAGTGGGATAGTTTGATCTTGGGTTTGGACATAGCTTGGCATGACATTGAGGGCCGAAGGGCCTGTATTGTGCTGTACATGTTATATGTTTCATCAGGATGCTCCCTGACCTGCTGAGCATCTTCAGCACCAGCAATGGTTTGTTTTCAATGAGGAGCCAACCAGCCGCCTGATTGGACCCGCCCGGAACCCGCCGAGTTCTGATTGGCTGTTGCCTACACCTGGAACAGCGGAGCACGGGGCGCTGATTGGAGCAGAGCCCGGCAGGTTGGTGCAGCTGCCTCCCGATTGGCTAGAGGCCGGCAGCTGGGCTCTGCGATTGGCTAGAGGCCGGCAACTGCGCTCTGTGATTGGCGGAGGGCTGGACAATGGGGGAGTGGCGGCGGCGGCGCAGGCGCGCTGTGTGGGGGATGGCGGAGAGAGGGTGGGTGGATGAATTCTCCGGGTGGACGCGGCAGAAAGAAGAAGGTAGCGGCCCGAGCTCCGCCAGAAGGCAGCAGCAGCAGCGGCGACAGACTCTCACTCCACAAGCGGAATCTTTACTACTTCGCTTACCCGCTGGTGGCCGCATTTAGCTTCCTGCGCTTCCTGGCCTTCCACCTCTGGCTCTTCTTCGCCTATGTGTGCCAGCGCCTGGCCGAGATGGCTTCGCGCAAGGCAGCCCCGTCCGTGGCCACGGCCGAGCCCGAGCAGATCCGCCACTCCCACAAGCTGGCCTTCGACTACATCTCCACCGCCCTCAAGATCGACGAGGACGACAAAGGTGAGCGAGGTTCGGGTCAGAAGGAGGGAGGCTTTTGTTGGACAATTGTAAGGGTTGTTGTGTCAGTGCCCTGCCCCTCTGCTGCAGGTGAAGGCCTGACAGGACGGTGTTGTTTCATGCACAATGCGCATTGTAACTGCCTGACATTGTTTTTTAATGTTTCCTACGAGAATGTTGAATTTCTATAACATTGCTTTTATAATGTAGTACAGGCATATTTCTGCATCACTTGGAATCATTCATACATGACAGGAGGAGGCCATTTGGTTCATCGAGCCTGCACACTCAACAATCCTATCCAGGCCATATCCCCATTTATTTACCCCTGATAGCCTCTCTAACTGCCAAATTGCCAGTTTATTATCGGGGGTGCTACAATTGGCAATTTAGCATAGCCAATCCACCTAACCTGCACATCTTTGGAATTTGGGAAGAAACCAGAGTACCTGAAGGAAATCCATGCAGACATGGGGAGAATGTGCAGACTTCACACAGATAGTGACCCAAGCTGGGAATCAAACGTGATTGCCTAGTGCTGTGAGGCAGTTGTGCTAACCACTGTGCTGTGTAGTTGGTGTTACTACATGTCATGATGTAGAACGTGCATGACAGTGTTGAACTGTAATGTGAATGTTGCTCTGTAATGTGATGTATGCCTTTGTCATATTGCATTGTAATGTCTTGCTGTATCATGTTGCACTAACGTGTGCCTTACTGTGTCTTATGTTTCACAGTAATGTAATGCATGCCCCCGTGTCAGTATCTTGCTTTGCCATATAGCACTGCACAGTAACGTAGTGCATACCTTGCTATATCACGTGATGTTGCACTTTGGATAGTGCATGTCTCACTGTGTCATGTGCTATTGCACTGTAATGTGCATGTTACATTACTATGTTGTGACATTACATTGGCTTAGATTTTGCGATCAGCAATGATGTGGCAGTGCTCGCCACTGATGTGAAAGAAGTGAGTTCTGTGATGGTTTCGTTCTGGGGCCAGCCGTAGGGGATCTATGATGTCCCCCCCGGAATAGCAGGCTGAGCAGGCGGTCAGATTGGAGAATTCCAAAAGTAAAGCAAAAAGCTGTGATTCACTTATTATTTTTACAGTGAGAGATGTATGGGATTATGGCAGAAGCTGAAATATCATTAAATTTTAAGTTATTTTAAAAATCCTTGGTTTTGTTATTATGAATGTAATTAATGACTTAGTTTGTCAGGAGGGTTTGTTCAACTATAATGAGATGGTTACTTTTAATTCAACAAGATTCTATGATTTAACATTCAGTTTTTTAATAGCAAGAATAACGCATAATAAAGTGAATTTTTTTTGTCAACTCAATGATTTTTGTGCTAATTGTGCCTGAGAAGGCTGTACGAAGCAGGGTATTCCTGACAACTGTCTGGTTTTGTGTTTCATCACGCATGTGCAGATGGCAGAAATTGCTGTCACATTCAGTGTCATGATGGTGAATCCTGACAGCTTTGTAGTCATTTGAATTGCAAATCTGGGAATTACTATATTGTTGAGTTGCAATGTAGTGCATATAGTTCTCAGTATTGTTTTATGGTGAGGCATTTTAATGTCATGCATGCTTTACTATGTATTACTTGCTCACTGCATGGCACGTTACTCCAGTGCATACATCTGTGGTTGCATTATAATGTGCATGCATTATTGTTTGCTGCATTGCATCATGTCAAAGCATGCTATTACTATGTCACTCAGTGCTTCATAGTGTGCTGCATTTATTACCATGTTGATGTTACTTCACACTGTGCATACATTGGGCTCTGTCATCTTGTATTGCATTGTCTCTATGCACTGCTGTGTTGCATTGTACTGCACCCCACCCATTACTGTGCTGCTGTGGTACACTCTGTCTAAGTATGCGTTGCTGCATTGATTTCAAATGTGCATGTGTTACTTTGTGCTGCATGCCATTGTAATTTGTTACTGCACCACTGTTTTGGCATAATGCATGCATCACTTTTACTGTGCATTGTGGTCTGGTGCATGTATCACCGTCTAGGAATCCAATCAGTGATGCTGTGCAAGTTGCACCAGATAACTAAATAGTATGATGTGATGAAACAATATAAATTTGCAGCTTTACTGTGTACAAAATCTCATAGAATTAAAGTCAAGTAATCTCAGCGACCCCTTTCTTCCAGTTTCCAATGCAGCATCACATCGTAACTAAATTAGCACACAGATGCTTATTCTGTCAAAGATTATCGAGGAAAATGAATATGAAGTGCTGAAAACAGAAGTTTAACTTGCTGGACTGTGTGATTACGTACAAAAAGCTGCCAGTCTATTATTGTTTTGTTAAAGTCTACTATTTAGTTATCTGGTATAACATCCCTTTACAACAGTATGAAGTACTTGAAAATATGTCCTTGGTTGTCAACTTGTTTTACTGTCCTGAGGTCGTAGTGAAAAATATTGCTGCTAATGTGCCAACTCATGCTTTAGCTGTGAGAAGTGGATAGTACAGGCTGCTGCTGACTTTCTGTGCCTCAACTTTGTGCCTTCTACGTTGTCTCCCAATGCAGTGGTCTGTTCCTAAATAACTCCACCTAGTAAGCTGGGCAAGACCTGATAAAAGCTGACAAGGTTGTGCTGAATTTTTGTTTTGTGTGGCAGCTCACCACACTATGCAACTGGACAAGCGTTTCATTGTAATTACTGGACAGAACTTAATCCCTCAGCCAACGCTAGAAACAGATGACCTGCTCATTTATCTCTTTGCTGTTTGCAGGATCCTGCTGTGTGCAACTTCGCTACCTCATTTCCTACGTTACAATAATGACTGTCCTCCAAAAGTATTTGAGTGCCTTTAGTGATTTAGGATATCCAGAGGTTATGCAAGATGCTGTAGCAGTGGCAGTCCTTTCTTTTTTTGTGGTAACTGATTACAGCACTTTTGTAATTAATAAGATGATGATGATGATAGAGGTGCTGATATTCATTGATCTCTATTTTGCCGCAGGTACAGTGCAAGTGTGATTATACCATCATCTCGTTTTAAATGTATTAAAGTATCCATGTGCTTTTCTCACCAGGATTTTCTGTTATAAGTACTTATTCCACATTTATTATGGAAACAGCTTAGGTGCAATAACTAACCCCTGTCAGTGCTACTACAGATCAGTGTGGACACAGGAATTTGTAATGGAAGTAGGAAAAGGATTTTGATGGAAAAGAGGAAGCCAAGTGAGCTAACAGCACAGTTCTGTTGGCTTTGAGAATATATAAATACAAAAAACATTTGACTTGTTTTGTTGGAACAGTGCAGATTATGATATGATGGAAGTGTTTGAAATTGAGAAGATGGGAGAAGTAGACAGGAACAGATTATTTCCAGTAAGTGGGGGGAGGGAGTAAAGCTTTAGAACGGATAGAAAGATAGTGCTCCTCCCTCGGGTTTCCGAGGCTTTGGAATTAAGTTAGGGTATGTATGACTGACACCAGAAACTGTATTGATATTCAGTGTTAGATAAGTCAATGAAGGAACAGGGATTTGGGGGCATATGGAGATTAGAGTGTAAACATGATTAGAATTATTTGTTTTTTGAAAGATAATGCTGGCATGTACTGGCTGGGCCGAATGGCTTGTTTCCCAGTTGGAATTATGTAAATAGAAGTCGGGTTATATCTGAGCAGATTGGTTGGTTGAGTTATCCTCTGCCATCTAATCCTATTTCAGTTTGGATTCTGTAAATATCTTTCTATTCAGAGTCCCCAAAGCCTTTCCACCATCTATGAGACATGGACAGGGTGCGTGATGGAATACTCTCCACTTGCCTGGATAATTGCAGTTCCAACTACAGTCAAATCTCAACAGCACCTCGGACAAAGCAAGCTGTGTGATTGCTGCCCCCCCCCCCACGCACCTCACTAATCATTTACTGCCTCCACCATTAGCCTCACAGTAGCTACTTGTGTTTGTTATCCACAAGATGCACTGCAGCCTACTGATGCTCCTTCAGCAGCCCCTTCCTAATTTACTTCCCTTCCAAGTTACAGACCATTCTAACTTTGTGATATATCATTTCTTTATTGTTTTGAATCCTCCTAAATCTGAAACTTGTTCTGGAGATAGTGGTACTGTCTTATGAAGAGAGATTGGACAAACTGGGCCTTTAGAGTTTTGAAGAATGGGAATTGTTTTCATTGAAACCTGCAAAATACTTTTAAGGAATGGACAGGGTAGATGCAGGTAAGATGTTTCCCTTGTAGGGGAGTTTGGAACCAGGGGGCACAATTTCAAAACTCAAGGATCGCGAAGAAGAGAAATTTCTTTACACGTGGGGTTATGTGGATAGTATGTCTAAAGGCATTGAATTGAACTTGGGCCCCTGGCACTGTGAAGCAGCAGTGCTAACCACTGTGCCACATTGACTGTAGTGGTTCAAGAAGGCAACTTGCCACCACCTCTTGGAGCACAGTTAGTAATAGGGAATAAATGGTGCCATTGCCAGTAGCAGGCACATTCCATGGGCAAAGTAAGAAACTTGATTTGAAAATTGCAATTTTCTTAACTCTTGTGTGCGGCTTCCTCAGATTAACCAGCATGTTGTCTAATTCATTGAAACTGACTCCCTTGTAACCTCATCTTCAGAGCTGTAATCAGAACCTAAGCTGGAGCATGAGGTTCTGTCTTTATCTACACCATTTATATTGAAATTAGTTTGTTTTGTTAAATAGCTTTTTGTTTTAAACTCTCTGCCCATGTTGCAACATTGTAAAACTTTTATGGCTGTGGAGAGGAATATAGATCGGAAATTTTAAAAAATCAAACGCGCGTAAATAATTTCAAAATGGCATGAAGAATGTTGACCACAATGCCTCTTCTGTTTCATTCATTCTCTCCCTTCTTTCCCCTTCCCTCCAACTTTTTCTGCATCTTGATATTTCACACTTGGCAGTGAATTGTTGGGCGTGTGTTTTTCTTGTTCATACCACGGAGTGTCATGAGCTGCATGCAGTGAGTGTTTTGACGTATCCACCAACAAGGCGCCAGCACTTTTCAAATATCCAGGTTCATGAAATTTGAATAAGATAAAATCTGTAAGCTGCTTTGAGCAGGCTGTGGGAATTGTAATTTTGATTAAGAGTACACAAAGATTGACACAATTGATGGTTGCATTGCATCTCTTTTTTGCTTTTAGCAGATGATTTGCACCAGTTAAGTAATATGTATGCACTTGGGTGTCCTTTGAGTAAGGTCTCAATTTCTCCTTTTCTATCGTTTTCATACCAAGAATACTTGACCCTGTTTTTCTCCAAGTGCATGCTCCAGGCAAACATCTGGGTTTGATTAGGCAATGCAGTAACTGTATAACTCGATTATTTTTACTGTTCAAATAAAACAAGATATGGAAATGTCCGCTGTCATACAGTTTATTGAAATGCTGGTGACAGCACCGATGGTAGAAAAACCTCAGAGTGCCTTTAGTCCTCAAAGGGTTAAGCTAAATTCAACCACACTGTTTTGAGTTGTGTTAGGGCATTGTGCTATGTTGTTTCAGTAGTTTATGGGTGATGGTTGTAATCCTGGTCCTATGTTTGAACAGGACAGAAGGAAAAAGCTGTGGAGTGGTACAAGAAGGGGATTGCAGAATTGGAGCATGGGATTGCAATCCAGATCTCTGGATCAGGTAAGGCATGTGTATTAACAAATGCTGTTCTGTTGCTGTAATGGATGAGGTTGCAGACAAACTGGAAGGCTTTGCATTGTCCCACCCAGGTGGCTTTGGAGCAAGAGCAAGGAAAGTGAGAATTGAGGGAATAGGTAGTGAGTGAATGGCTAACTATGGGAAAAAGCTCATAACAAAATCAGTGATGATTTCAAAATTTGTTAAAAATAATTTCCCTTTCAGGTGGAATCAACACACTTTTATTAATCATGTTTTCCATGTCAATGCACATAGTTTCTAGTATAACCACTGAGGTTAGGATGACTGTTTTCCATTTTCTCTCTCATTCATTTATTGAATAGTGAGGCTTTGTTTGCTACCTTCCAGTCTGCAGGGTTGATTCTTAATTTGAATAATATGAAACTCTGGAAGATAAAACTGACCCATTACCTCTGTAACAGCCTCCTTAAAACTTCTAGGATGAAGACAGTTAGGCCCAGGAAACTCTTTGATGGCTTTCAGTCCCATTAATTTCTCCAGCACTATTTATTTGCTAATACTAAATTCTTTTAAGTTTCTAATTTGTCTAGATCCTTAACTCCCAGCAATTCTAAAATGTTTTGTGGATCTTCCACAATGAAGGCAAAGCAAACAATTTAAACCTCTGCCATTTCCTACTGCCACTGCCTATAAGGGACCCAAGTTTCCTCTTGCTAATATTTTCTGGTTTGTTTTAGAAACATAGAAGATAGGAGCAGGAGGAGGCCATTTGGCTCTTTGAACCTGCTCTGCAATTTATCATAATCATGGCTGATCGTCCAACTCAGTAGCATAATCCTGCTTTCTCCATAATCTTTGATCCATTCGTTTTTTACTATATTTATGTCTCTAGCTGGTGTACTCTCATTACCTTACTTTCACTTTCTTTATCAGTTTGACCATCCTTTGCTGAATTCTAAAATCCTCCCAGTCCTCAGGATTACTATTTCTGACAATGTTATAAACCTCAACTCATTAGCCATGGTGGACCACTTTTCCCATGGGATTTTTATTCCTTCAGGGAATGTATAATTTTGCCACGCTCGTTTGTTGCAAAGTAAGAACTAATTGTTTAAATGCAAGCCATTGCTTATCTGCCATCACAATCTTTTAATCTAGTCTACCAATCTCTCTATCCCAACTCATCCCGTATAGTTTGCTCTGTTGGATTTAAGATCCTAATTTTGGACTTGACTAAATCCCTTTCAAACTCGATACGGAATTCATCATACAATGATCGTTCATGTATGGAAGCTCCCTTCCCTGCACAATGCAATAAGTGCTAATAAAATCCCTACAGTGCAGAAGGAGGCCATTTGGCCCATGGAGCCTGCACTGACCACAATCCCACTTGGGGCCCTATTCCCGTAATACATGTTTACCCTGCTAATCTGCTGAGACTACGGTCATTTCAGCGTGGCCAATCAGCCTAGTCCATACATCTTTGGAGTGTGGGAGGAAACCAGAGCATCCAGAGAAAACCCACACAGATACGGGGAGAATGTGCAAATTCTGCACAGACTGACCCGAGGCTTAAATCGAACCTGGGTCCTCTCGTGCTGTGAGGCAGCAGAGCTAATTAACTTTGTCATAGGAAGTCCAACTTTGAAGTAACGTTAAGCAGTTACAATGGGAAAATCTGATTCCATGTAAAAGTTGTATTCTTTTCCCATCAGGAAAAAATGTTAAAATGTTATATGCTATAAGTTGAAAAGCTTTACACAGCTAAATTCTTACGTTCATAAATGAAATGGAATTTATTTTGGCTTTATATAAAAGAAATATGTTAACTTTTTCTAGTTGCCTCTGGCTCACTGCCTCTCTTCCCTGATCCTTTGGCTTGCTGCTGGAACTCTCCTCAAAAATTAAGGGATCAATTGAAAATTTCAAGATGGAGATTGATAGATTTTAAGGGCCGCGGAACCAAAGCAGGTAGTTAGAGGGAGATGCAGAAAAATGTGGAATGTTAGAACATGATACAAAAGGTTGAATGATCACCCATGATTGTAAATGAAAATGGTCATGTCATTTGACCATTCTCCATTTCTAAGTATCTGGTCATGGCAAAGCAGCATCCCCAGTAAACACACTCTGATGCAGTAATTCACTGCTATGGATAAAGGAACACAACTGAAGTAGGTCATTCAACCCCTCGAGCCTGTTCCACTCCACTCAATGAGCATCACTGATCTGTATCTCCGCTCTGCTTAAATCCATATTTTCTGCCACTTGTAATAAAAATCTATCCTGCTCAGGCTTAAACTTTAATTGACCCATCATTAGTTTAGGGAAAAGAATTCCAGATTTAATGGCTCCATGATCTATTAATTACAAAGGATTGCAGTCATGGCAAAATGCTGCAAACTTGAAGTTTTGTCTAAAATAGACTTCTGACACATTATATCTTTGCCAGCTTGGACTGTAAAAGCAAGAATACAAAATATATAGTGTCTAATGTTTTTAAGAGTTTATGTCAAGATGATTAGCTCTTTTTCATTGAGTAAGTAATTAAATATTTGTCCTGAAGGAACTGGCAAGCCTAAAGAAGGAAGGGACTTGCATTTAGATAATGTTGCTATGTTAGGACACCCCAAAACGTTCTGCAGCCTCTGAAATACTTGTGAAAAGCAATCACTGTCATTCCCTTCCCTTCCATTCCAGCACCATTACCACTGGAGTCCTTCAAAGATCTTGCTCTTATTCCTTCCTCCACCATTCTGGGTGCCCCCCTCCCCCCAACCCTGCAAATCTACTTTCACCATCCCATTCTGTCATGCTGCTTGCCTGACATCCAATCCTGAGTGAGCAAATAATCCCTCTAACTAAATATCAGGAAGACCAAAGCCATGGTCTTTAGCCCTACCAAAAACTCATTCCACTCTTCCCCTGGCCGTTGCCTCAGGTGGAATCAGTTTACAACGTTGTCATTCTGTTTAATCTTGAACTGAGCTTCTGACTTTGTTCCTCTCTGTCACTAAGACTGTCTACTTCTACCTTAGTAACGTGCCTGTCTTTGTCCTGCCTCAGCTCACTGTCTGTTAAAACTTCATCCATGCCTTTGTTATCTCTAGAACGTTAGTGTTCTCCTGGCTGACCTATAAATGTGAGATTATCTGAAGCTTTCCTGCCTTTACCGTAATTTGCATGGAGTCCTGTTCATCCAGCATCCCGGGGGTGCTTACTGATTTACGTTGAATATTGACCCATCAATGCTTTGATTTTAAAATTCTCATTCTCTTGTCAAATTCCTCCATGTCCTTGTCCCCTCGTATCCCATGCACTGTGGCCTGTCATACAATTCTCTGGCCTAATGTATACCCCAATTTTCATTGCTCAAATATCAGCGGTTGTGCCTTTAGCTGTTTGAGTCCTAAGAGCTGGAATTTCCTTCCTACATTGTCTCTCTTTCTCCTTTTTAAGACAATCCTTAAAACCTATTCTAACGCTATCCTATGAGGCCTGGTATTGAATTGTGTTTGATTGCCCCCTTTGGAAGTTTGCCTGAAGGGGCCACAACAGAATCTGGAGAAATTCTAGGCACCAACCTGATTATTGAAAGATAGCTTACTCTCTCCATTTTTTTGCTGATGGTACAGTCCTTATAAGCCTCATTAGGCTTATTACTTAATGGAGAGGTCTTGCATCGGAACTGTGATCAGCCACACTTCATGTTCTGAATTTCTGCACTCTGATCTTGATCAAGTTTCAATTGACCAAAACTTGTATAGGACCTTGAGACCACATCTGGTTCTATTTTGATGTAAGCCAGAGAATGACCTGCAGTGGCTTCTTTTCTCACTCCTGCATTATTACGTTAGATGTCCCCCAAGGATTTGTTTGACTTCCTCCTAATTCCCATCTACATGCTGCCGCTCTGCAACATTATCTTAAAACGCTCCAGTTTCCACATGTATGCTGATGAGATCGGTCGTATCTCCCCACCCACCCCAATACCTCACTCTGTTCCTTCACTGTCCTTAAATTACCATACTGCTTTTCCAACTTTCAGTACTGGATGAACAGAAGTTTACTTCCAATATCTCTTATATTGGGAAGGACCCCAAACTCGTTCGGTACTGATTCTTCCCCCTCATTGGCTACATCTGAGGCTGAACCATGTTTGACTCAGAGTTGAATTTCCAGACACCCATCTAGCCCATCACTAAGACTGTCTCTTTCCACCTCTGCAACATTTCCATCTATTCCCCTGCCTCCATTCATCTACTGCCAGTCTCTCCACCATTGACAGCAGGACCTTAGGCTGACAAGGCTGTAGGCTCTCTAATTTCTTCCCTCTCTACCTTTCTCTCCTTTTCTAAAATGCTCCTTAAAACCAGCGTCTTTGATCAAGCTTTTGGCCACCTATCTCAGTACCTCCTTACGTGGCTCAGTGTCAGATTTTATTTGATAACGTTCCTGTGAAGTGACTTGGATCATGAGAGACACTATATAAATGCAGACCCTCTTTGAATTTGTGGCTCTCCCTTTGCCACCCTTTCAAGGGATTACACTAGTGTGGTTGGAAGGTTTATGCTCCTATGACTCAAGCTACGCTGACAGGTTTGTAATTCCTGGTGGGTCCACCCACAGTCAGGCAGATTGAAAAGTCGAGCCACACTAAAGGCCATTCCTCCTGGTAGGGAGCTTATCAGGCTTATTGGCCTGATTACATAAAATGTTTTTTGTTACCAAAAGAGCTTGGACAAGATAGGTCTGTTGGAGACTTGCAAATATAAACATTAAAATGCCTGGAGTTACTGCTTTCAAATAATTGCAATCTCTGATGCACTAGTTTTGCTAATGTGAAGTTATACGATGATTGAGAATGAAATTTTTTTTTTGGGCGCTAGCCCCTAGCATTTAAATTTCCACAACCTTTTGTGATAATTGAATTGAATGTCCTGCCCAGATTAAGCTGTTATCTGAGTGGAACTGGTGTGGGTGCTGCAGGCTCACCAGCTGCTGGGTTTAAGGCAAATTAATCTTCTGGCATTAGATATCTTGGTCTAAGCAGACAACAGTGGAAGAAATTGATTACCTGCTGCTCCTAAGCAGAGAAAACTCTTGCCTGTCTCTGCAACCTCCTTGGATCCTATACCCCAGTCTCACTATTTCTGCTTATCTATTCTGCTTAACCCAGTCTTTCCATCCAACAATTAGTGCATTTTGCTGTCATGACCTCTGCAGTCTGGAATTATTTGCTTTACTAGACCTCTCCCTATTTTCACAAGTTTCATCAAAGCTGAACTCTTCCCCTCTATCTTTAGTCACCCCAACCTTCCACTAAATCTTTGTCAAACTCATGTTTCTCATTTGTCACTTCTTTATGGCATGTAATGAGACGGTCAGCCACTTTAAACGTGCCTTTTTAATTTTGATTTTATTTTATTATTCTCGCATGTATTGGGATACAGTGAAAAGTATTGTTTCTTGCACGCTATACAGACAAAGCATCCCGTCCATAGAGAAGGAAAAGAGACAGTGCAGAATGTAGTGTTACAGTCACACTAGGGTGCAGAGAAAGATCAATTTAATGTGAAGTAGGTCCATGATGGCGGCAAGGAAGAAACTGTTCTTGAGTCTGTTCGTACGTGTCCTCAGACTTTTGTATTTTTTTCCTGATGGAAGAGAACATGTCCGGGATGCATGGGGTCCTTAATCATGCTGGCTGCTTTTCCGAGGCAGTGGGAAGTGTCAACGGATGAGTGGCTGGTTTGTGATGGGCTAGGCTTCGTTCACAACTCTGTAGTTTTTTGTGGCCTTGGATAAAGCAGGAGCCATACCAAGCTGTGATACAATCAGATGCAACTATTTTGTGACTAATTTGGTTCGTTAGGGGATTGCCTAGTGGCCTGTTATGCTGACTGTCGATTTGGGTGGTTAGTTCTTTAGTTTGAGTTCCCAATATTGGAAGTAGTCAAAATAGAGAAGTTTCTAGAATGTCACTGTTAACAATGGAAAGAAAGCGAGTGTGAATATTTCGTGTTCACAAGTAAAAACCAAGAGTCAGGTATGCTAATTCAGATGAGAGAAAGAAGTAATAGTATAATGCCCAATCATAACTTTTTGAATAACAGCACTGATGAGGGGCTAAAAGAAAGGTACTGATTTGCATGGTTCAACTCAGACTTGATAAAGATGTTGGAATGGCAGCTTCAAAGTGAAGAGGTGTGAAGTGAAACGTGCACCAGAGAAATGCTTGGGATAATGGCTAACGTTCAAAGATGATAATTGTTCAGATCAGAACACCACAAGGTGCCCAGCATAAAGATGTTCCTGACGTTTGTGATGAGATTAGTTGGAGGTCAAAAATTAGGGGAACAGGGAATGATGAATGAGACGTCATAAGCAAGAATATAGATGGATGTTGGGCAAAATGATCACCTAACATGAATAACGTGGAACATGTTTGCAAAAGAATAAATAAGGTGAGGTCAGCCTATCACTATGTGAGTAACATGACTTTGTTTAGTTATTTGAACCCAGGAGTATGCCCATAGTTTGGAGTAGAGTCCCAGTTGTTTTTTGTTTGAAAATGTTGCTACCTTTTCCCCAAGCATTCTCCATTGGGGTTTATCCTCAGTTCTTCCTGCTGTTCTACTGAACAAATTCAGCTCTCTGCTTCATGACATGTGACTGAAAGCGTTACATCATTCCATATTGTGGAGTTGGGTTGTTTACTGAGTGAGTGATGCTGTTTTGGAGAAGTTGAACACTGAGCCTAAATTATTTGGCGTTTAGAAGAATGAGAGGTCATCTCTTTTGAAATGTGTAAAATTTCAAAAGGGTTTGATTAACTCTGTGAGGATGTTTCCCTTGAGAGTTCAGAACTGGAGATCAGAATAGTAGAATAAGGGGTTAGTAATTTAGTACCTAGATGAGAAAGTTCTTCCTTCATGGGTTTGTGAATCTTAACTTTTACTTCAGAACTCTGCACACTCAGTAAATATGCTCAAATCAAAATTGGATGCACTTTTGGCAGAGCGAGCTCGATTGTCCTATTTCTGACATTCTTGTGTTCTAACTCCATATTCTTTACTTCAATTAATGTGCTCATGGGGCAGGTAATAAAATGCAGGTCGATCGGTTATCGTATCAACTCCTGCATATGGATATTAGTTGTAAAATGTGAACCAGATGGAGGGAGTTCAAAGAAATGGTAGTAAAGAAGCTACTTGAACGGGAGGTCAACATAAAACTGGGACCTGATGCTTTGAAATTCTGATTGTAGAAATAATGGAGGTTTTGTAGTTTTTCCAAAATCACACTGAAAAGCAAATTGTGTCAACAGACTAGAAAATTACATGTGTTACTTATCTGTTCAAAGTAAGAAAGACTTGGATAGTTATAGAAGTCTTGGTCTTTCTTCAGATATTGATAAATTACGTGACTTGATACAGGATGAAATTACTAAAAAATTGAAGGGATGGAAGCTAATCCAGGTTAGTCTTGGATTTCTAAGACAAATTCACCCTTGACCAACCCCTCATAGAATTCTTGAACTAAGGGAGGGATGGAGAATGCAGGTTATGCAGTGGGTGTGGTTTATATACTCTTAAATATCGTTTGCTAAGAAGCCATGAGGAATTAAGATGAATGCGGCCAACACAGATTGAGATGCTTGGAGAGCAGAAGGTAAAGGATAAGGGGTAAAGGATGTCTCTTTGATACGTTATTCCAATACATAGATTTTAAAGGTGAAGTAAAGAGAACTTTGGTTTTGTGTCCTTAGAACACAGTATATGAAAGTAAGCTGGGCGTTTTGAATTATATGCTATTTTAATTGGGCTGCAGTTATCTTAGTGCCACAAGGAAAGTCTACCGTAACACTATAATGAAGTTAGTGAAAATCCCCTAGAGGCCACACCAGTGCCTGTTTGGGTATACTGAGGGAGAGTTTAGTGTGGCCAATGCACTAACCTCCGTGTCTTTTGAACTGTGGGAGGAAACAGGAGCACCCAGAGGAAGGTGTTCTCCCCATGCAGACACGGGGAGAATGTCTATTCGGAGTCTGCACCAAGCTGGGAATCGATCCCTGGCACTGAGAGGCAGCAGTGCTAACCACTGCACACCTTGTTGGGAGGAATGTGTGGTGCTACGGGCCCCCTGTTCTAGGAAGGTGATTGAAGTCATGGAATGTAAAGAGTAGATTGAAATGGGATGCAGTGGTAGCTAGTATTGAGCTGTCTTTTTTAATAGCCAAAATGCCCTTTCAGAGCCAGTCAATTGGTCAGTTACACATTTGTTTCCCAATTGTCTAAAATTTGTATTTAATTTTGACATTTGAATGATCAAGGTATATTCTGCATGGGTTATTTACTGACAGTAACTGAGAGTTATATGATAGCAATTCTTAACATGTTTTATTTTTGTCTTTAAATATCCTCTGATAATCTCCTACTTTGCAGGTGAGCAGATTGAACGAGCCCGACGGCTACAGAGCAAAATGACAACCAACTTGATTATGGCCAAGGATCGCCTGGAGTTGCTGGGTGTGTACTACTTGTGTGCTTAAAAGTAAAAAAAAAATTGTGTCAATAATTGCAAGTTATAAATAGGATTCTCTTTATACGTGGGTTTAATTGAGGATAGGTTAAAGGTGTAGAACTGAGATGATTAATGGATTTGCTAGGATAAATGGAGAGAAACTATTTCCTCTATTGAAAAATTTATCCACTTGATCTTTTTGCATCTTTATCTAATGCCTGACCAATGTGGTTAACTCTCAACCACACACCAAAATGGCCCAGCAGTGTGCTTGCGCTAATGTTCAGTTATTAGTTATCTTATTTTCTTCTTTGATTTTCAATATATCAAAGCAAGCATTTGATGATTGCGTATCCAGAACAGATTTTTCATATGCAACACAACTTGGATATTCAACCTACCCTGTACACTGAGAATGATTCTGTCTCTAGTTCCATCATCTGTGCCCTGGGGAGAAGTGTTGCAAACCATGCTCCTTTATACACCGTGTTTCGCCTACGTTGTAGGTACTTGTCTCAGATAGGACCATATTGGCATACCTGTTCATTCAAAAATGGCCTACTTGCATAAAAAGTTGTTGTTGGCTCCAAAGCCATATCCCTCAGACTAAACTTCCTGACTTAATTGTTCTTGAATCTTTTGAATGAAAATTGGCTTTCTTAGCCATTATCTTTCGATGTTACAAATTCCTGTACCTGTGTTTATTACTATAGTTCCCACAATTATACCTTAATTTGTGCCAAACTTCATTAATGTTCCGTATTTCCTTACATAACCAATTATTGTAGATAACACATTGAAAGAAAAAGGCCAGCCACACATTCTTCTGTTGGCATTTAAGCCATCCTGTTTGTTACTTCAGAAGGAACTCTTCAAAATGCAGCTAATGAAAATACAACAAAACTTACTCCAACTTATAAATCAAAGAAAGGGTTTAATAAAGAAACATCATTACTCCAAACTTGGAGCCTTGCCCTGGGCCACCCCAAGCTCTCCACAACTCTACATTACATCACTCTGTAATTGGTTCCATGGTTTACTGGGCCAGCTGACCTTTATATCTTGTTCCTATTGGGCACGTTACATCCAATACAAAGTTGTCACCGGTTACATTCTAACACTGTTTATCTTGGCAAGCCTGTGCTTCAGCTTACAAGTAACCCTTAACTCCCCAAGATATGCAAGATAAAACCCTCCAGCATATCTCAACAGCTTGCATCTCAAAACAGATGTGAAGCGTAAAAGATGAACAAGAATAGTTGACTCCTGTCTCTCCTTGTTGTGACCAGCAGTCAAAGGGAATAGGCAAAGCTTTACGATGGCCACGATTAACTTTTCCTTAGTCAGTTCCCCGAATTATTTGTTAATCAAGTCATGAGCTTTAAGTCAACAAGCTGTCTGAAGCAAAAGTAAAAATGATAGGAAGTTGCTTATTAAAGGGAACATTGATCTGTGGGTTGAAATTAACTTGAGTAAGAAGAGAAATTGAAACTGAATGATCATGTGTGGGATTACACAATTATTTTTGCAGAACACTTCATTTCCCACCAGTTAGCAGCCCAATAAGTCAGTATCACTGCCTTCAGAATTGTGTACACAAAAACACTGATGAAAAAGTAGTAAATTAATCCTTTGTGTGGTCAAGTGTCGGAACTGCAGAGATTGTTGTACTGTGCTAAATTATTTGCTTGGTGATATCAGCGATACACAGCATACAACACTGACTGCATTGCAAATTATAATGGCAACTGGTGCTTTCAAGACTGAAGTCCAAATGTTTGTTAGGAATGTAGAAAGAATGTAGACCTTTTGAGCCCGTTCTACTATTTAATTAGACCTTGTCTCTTTTGAATCATAAATCCATCTACCTGCCTCAGTTCCATAACTTTTAAACCTTTTGCCTGAGAAAAATCTGTCCATCTTGATTGCCACTAATCCTTGCGTGACAAATTACTTCCTGACATCCTCAAGAGCCTAGCTCTGTATTTAAGGTTCTATATTTTTTTCTGACTTTCTCACCAGAGAAAATAGTTTTTGTCTTATATATCCTATTAACTTCTTGCATCTTTTATGCAACACATCAGTTATATTGCACCTTAATCTTCAGGACCTTTGTCCCCTCTGAAGAATGAGATATTTGTTAAACTTTTTTTCACCTCATCCCCACATTTCCTTAGTTTGTTTCCAGACCTTTTACCTTTCTGACTTGACACTGCAGGTAATTCTCCTATGTTTTGGGGGTATATTCTGCAGGAAGTCTGTTCTGATTTTAGGATATCACAGTCACAATGTTGGCAATATTTTCTGTCTGTGTTGAAAAAAACACAAATAAAAAAAAGTGTGACACCGTGACACTGAGCCAAATGTCAAAATATTAGGCCAGGTGGTGAATAGCTTGATCTAAGAAATAGACTTCAAGGACTGTCTTAAAGGAGGAAAGCAAAGTAGAGATGGGAAGCTTGGAGAGGAAATTATAGAGCATGGGGCTCAAAAGAGTTAAAGGCATCAATGGTGGAGATATTAAAACCACGGATACTCAGGTCAGACAGGATGGGGTATGACAGGGCATTACAAAGATAGGGAGGGGTCAACCCACTGAAAGATTGGAAAACGAGGAGAATTATAAAATTGTGGTATTGCCTAATTAGGCACCAGTGTAGGTCAGCAGGCACAGGGATGATGGGATTAGTGCGAGTAGGACAGCAAACCTCAAGTTTATGCAGGGTAGAATCTAGGAAGCTGGCCATCAATACAGTAAAAGAGGCCAATCCAGAGGTAACAAGCGACACATGAGATGGACAAAGTTGGATGATAACAGATGAAAATGTTGGTCTTAATGACAACACTGAAATGTGATTGTCTCAAGGCCCAATGTAATGCCCAGCTTGCAGACACTTAGTTCAGCCTTTCCCAGTTAGGGGGAGTGATCGGAGTCAGTGACAAGAATTTGGAGTTGTGGTGAGGTCTGCGTATAGCCTTCCCAATATTTAATTGAAGGACATTTCTGCTCATCTAGTACTGAATGTATGAGAGACAACAGGGAGGCAGTGATATTGTCACTGGGCAAGTAATCTAAAAACCCAGGGTAGAGCTGTGGGGATCTGGGTTTGAATCCCACCATGGCAGATGATAAAATTTGAATTCAGTAAAAATCTGGAAGTAATAGTCTAATGATGACCATGAAATCATTGTTAATTGTCGTAAAAATTCACTGATGTCCTTGTCCTTGCTTGATTTGGTCTATTTGTGATTCCAGAGTCACAGGAATGTGGTTGACTCTCAACTGCCCTCGGAAATGACCAAGCGAGACACTCGGTTCAAGGCCACTTAGATATGGGCAATAAAAGCTGGTCCAGTGATACTCACATCCCATGAATGAATTAAAAAACAAAGAACTAGTGAGATGAAACTGGGGGTCATCAGCATACACATGGAAATTGATGTGTTTTTGAATCATCAAAACATCCTACTGCTGTCTAGCTGAAGTAATTAGATGCTGAACATCAGTTTAAAAATACATTCAGTAATCAAAATTTTGTCAGTTGATAGCAATTTAATTTTGTTAATCTTGATGCTTTGTATATTTACTGGGGTCCGAGCCAGTATTTACCCCTCCAGTCAACATCACTAAAACAGATTATCTGGTCATAACAAAATGTTAGTGGGAGCTTATTGTACACTGTGTTTCTTACATTACGACTTGTGACTCCACTTCAGAAGGACTTTGCATCCTTTGTTTATGTAGTGCCTTTCATGGCCTCAGGATATCCCAGAGTGCTTTGCAACCAAGGTTGGGGAAATTTGCAAGGCAGCAGAATGGCAAAACTCTGCAATCAATCCAGATTTGGGTCCATATCTCAACACCGGTGGTTGAGTGTGAAAATGTTGACCCCCTTCCTTACCCCAGCATTGTGAATATTCTTTCTCCAAATCTTCACCTATTGACTTGTGGGGTGCAGGTAAAGTGGTGTGGCGGAACATATTTCCGATACAAATGACAAACAATTTCATTTTGTGGGTAGATTTTCACAATAGTGGCTAAACATCCTTAGTCATTCACTGTTCTTTCCATGGTGAGAAATGCCCCAAAATTTCAGGCAAGGGTGGCTGAAGTAAAAAGAGGATGGGGAATTTGTATTAAAGACAAGTCTTTTTTAACAAATAAAGCTCTAATTCCCCATCCCCACTTAGAGGCACCAGGAAACTTGCACTTAGATTAGTACGTCAAGAAGTGTACTCAAGTCAAGTAATAACTCCTGGTATATAGGCCCCTGTGCAGTGCTTTGAAGAGGAGCAATTTCCTCAGGCTGCTTTATTTATCCATTGTCAGCAATTAAACTTAGCAATCCAGTGGCAGATCATCACTACATTAACATGTTTCCATTTTCTACCAAGTAGCTCTGTCACATTTCAGGATGTTTGGCCATTTTCAGCAGGAAATGAATTTTTAGTGGGGGATGAGAGTGGAAGAATTGCATTTAATCGTTGGGGTTTTTGTAGCAAAGTGTATTCGCCCAGGTTTTTAACAAGTCAATGAAGATGAAAGGTGGTTAAAGTTTTAATGAGCCAAGCATTGAAGCATGCAATAAAGCTTGGTGTTGCTTCTACTTTTTGAAAATCAATTGTCGGCCGTTTTGTTAAATTTGATTGTAATAAGTGCGCAGAAGACTGCGAGGGTGTTGTAGGACCTTTTTAACTGTCGAATGCTGCTTTTCTGCTGAATTGCAATGTGAGCTTTTGTTTCCCGGCACTCTTTCTGATTTGGATTTCTGAAGTAACTTCCTCAAAAATGAAAGAAAAAAATTTTCAGCCACTTCCTGAACTGCTTGACTAACATGCAATGTTTCATTCCTTTTTTTCCACTTTGCCTTTGACTGAAAATGAAGTGGCGTGCAGCTATTTTTCCACGTGAATTAAGTTTTGACCCCTCAAGTGCCCTGATTTCCTGTTCCATCCAAGAGACCATTCTGGGGATAAGAACGTAAGATATAGCAGCAGAATTAGGCCATTTGGCCCAATGAGTCTATTCCACCGTTTAATCCTGACTTTCTCCCTATCTTTTCCCCATAACCCTTGGTCCCTTTATTGATTGAGATCCTATCTATCTGGCTCTGTCTTAAGTACACTCAATGACCTGGCCTCCACAGCCCCCTGAGGCAGTGAGTTCCACAGATTCACCAACCTCTAGCAGAAATCCCTCCTCATCTCACTTTCAAACTCTGAGGTTATGCCCTCTCCTGCCAGTGGAAACATCCTCGCCACATGCACTCTATCCAGGCCTTTCAGTAATCTTAAGTTTCAATTACCCCTCCCGGGCCCCCCATCATTTTTCTATATTCATTTCTGGGGTCAGTCTTGCGAACTTCCCCTGCACCCTCCAAGGCCAGCACATCCTTCCTTAGGAATGGGGCCCAAAACTGCTTACAGTATTCCAAATGGGGTCTGACCAGAGCCTTACACAATCTCAACAGTACATCCGTTCTCTTCCATTCCAGTCCTCTAGAAATGAATGCTAACATTGCATTTGCCTTCCTAACTGCCAACTGAATCTGCATGTCCTTGAGAGAGTCCTGAACCAGGACTCCCAACGGTTGTGAGTGATGCTTGCAAGGACAGCATTTATTATCCTCCAGAAGCTGGTAATGGGCCGCTATGAACTACTGCAGTCCAAGTTCTGATAGGGAGCTCAGGTTTTAGACCTCACAACAACTAATTGAATTCTAACCAGTGTGCTTAGAATTGTGGGAGATGGTGCAGAACCAAGTCAACTCAAGGATGGATGGGGCTTGTTGACCTCCAAAGTAAATGCTTGTAGGTAAACTTTGAGAGGAACTTCCAGCATTTACTAGCCCTGGAACTGTGATTAAAACCCCTTTGTGTTTAGATTTCAGGAGCCTATGTGGAATAGACAGTCAGGATATAATGAGGGTTTGGAAATGAAAATCTTTTTACATCCTTTGATTTTCTTACCTTGTTCCAACATATGTTTCTTGCACCTTTTCCAAAATCTGGATGGATGATATTCTTCAAAAAGTGCATGTCGTTGACAAGAATTGTGTGAAAGCACATACCCAAATTTGCTCTTTAATTTGATATAAAATATCCTCGCAGTTTAAAATTCTACAGCACAATCTATTTAACTTGTTTGCTCTGTCTGTACTTATTTTCTTTTTTGTTGTTGTTTGTGCCCACTTATTGTGTTGTATAGAGCAGATGCTAGCATGTGCGAGGTTTTCCAAGCCCGAGAGGGAGGTGTGTAGAGACATCCCAGGCCTGCCGTGCCCTAGTGCACGGATCCAGTCAGGTGGGTTTCCTCTGCTCAACAAAACATTGGCTTTTTTAGATGGCAAACCATTTGATTTAATGAAGAATATATACATATATATTTTCCTAGAAATTGCAGTTGCCTTTTGAATAGGTTGTATACAAAGTGCTCCATGGTTAAGGGATGACTCCCTTGGGTCAACTTGCCAATGCCTGCTCAAAAGGAGTGTCGTCAGGCCCAAAGTGAATGATGGTGATACAGTGTTGTGCTAATTTTCTCCCAGCCGCTATTCCTTTGCCTGTGGCACTGTACTTGGCAAATTGGATCAACAAATTAACCTTCATAGTTCAAGTATTGTGAGGATGAACGGTTGCCAGAAAACCAGATGGCTTTTACTCCCTTGGTCTGAAGGTTCTGTGATGGCTCGTGTGAAAGACTTGTTTATGGAGATTCAGTACATTCAAAATTGTGAAGGGTTTTAGCACTAAATCCTAGTTTAGCACAAGTGGTTAGCACTGCTGCCTCACAGTGCCAAGGACCCGGATTCAATTCCTGGCTTGGGTGATCGTGCAGACCCCACACATTCTCCCCATGCCTGCATGGGTTTCCTCCCACGGTCCAGAGATGGGTTAGGTTGATGTCCGCCTGTATAGTATGGATTCTATGATTCAAAATGAGGAGAAATTGTTTCCCGTGGCAAAGATTCGGAAATCTGGATTCTGATTTAAGGTGAGGAGAATTATTTTTACAGAGCGAGTCATGATCTGGAATCCACTGCCTGAAGGGATGGTGGAAGCAGATTCAGCGGTAAATTTCAAAAGGGGATGGTAGTGTTGTGGTCATGTTATTGGACTAGTAATCCAGGGACCTGGACGAGTTACCTTGAAACATGAATTCAGGTCCCACCATAGTAGCCATGAAATTTAAATTCAGTTAATAACTCCATGTAACTACTGGATTGTCATGAAAAACCCATCGGGTTCACTAACATCCTTTAGGGAACATAATTTGCTGTCTTTAACTGGTCTGACCTTGTGACTGACTGTTAATTGACCTCTGACATGGCCTAACAAGCTACTCAGTTAAGGACAATTAGGGATTTGCAATAAATGCTGGCCTTGCCATTGACACACCGTAATTGAATATATGCTTAAAGGAGAGAAAATTGTAGGGTTACAGGAAAGGGGCAGAGTGGTTTGACTAATTGATATAAAAAGAATTTGCACAAGCATAATAATCCAGATGTTCTCCTCCTGAGCTACAAGTTTTAATGATTCTGCATTTTGATGTTATAAGTGCTAAAGCTATCTAGATTATAGTTATCCAAAAATACAGATTTTGTATGTGACCATTTTGTTATTCTATTGTACTTAAATTTTCGGCACAGCAATTTCTGCTTTCCCAGAACTTTGTATTCTACATTTTTGGGCATGTGTATACAAGTTTGAATGTGTTGACCATTACTGAAAAAGCTCCACAGACTCACCAACAACTGCATGTGTAGCTAAAGCCTCTTTGTTTTTAAAGCCACACTTTTAACTAGACCTCTCAGCCTGTATCGTTTACAAGTGATAAACATCTTCTGCATTCTATAACCTAAAGAAAGTCTTTACCTCTAACTGGGGCAGTTTGTGATTTGCAAAGTAAATACAAGTGAGGGGGTTCCAGGACGATGCTACATGGCTAGATTATACTGTTGGAACAAAATTGTTGCTGTTAAATTGCCAGGAAAGGTCATTAAAGTGGAAATGGGTTTAAAAGACTGTTGGCCAGCTGTCAGGAAAGAGAGGATACAAGTATGTGCTGAAACAGCAAGTGCTACTGAACTCATCCAGCTGCGTAAGAAAGGGCATGTAGCTGGGTGATGTCCACTGGCAGAGTTTAAAGTGGGGAGGTAAGCGCTCTCAATAAGTGATCCTTGGAGACATCCAGACAATTCAGTGCTGTTACAAACAAAATTATAATCCTGGTCACCAGAGTTTGAATAATGTAGACTTTAATGTTGACTGCAGTACAATGGTTTTTATTTACAGTATTAATGATCCCCAAGCTGGCTTGCTCCTTACCTTATCCTGTGAAATTCTGAGCCAACATTTCCCTTCCCCACCTCTTGACAGCCTCATGTCATAAACTTGAAATCCCAACAGTGTGTATCCTCCTCTGCACTGTGTCCAACTCCTCAATTACCAACATCCTAGCTGAGATTTATTGCCTTGCCTCCCTCCCTCCCTGATCACACTTAAAATTCTTGTTGTCATTTACGGATCTTTACAAGGTTTAACCTTGTCCTACCCACTGCAGGCTCCTCCAGCCATGCAGCTCCATTTCCCCTGCTGTTGCTGACTGCAGTTCTGTGCAGATGCAGGTTCCCTCATGGCAGCATCAATGAATCTTGTTCTCTTTCACTAAACTTCTCCCTTTTCACTGCCTTCCCTTCTAACACCTTCAGAGATTCACATCTTCAACCATGCTTAATCCTGTCTCTTAACCCTCAGGAAGAGACTATGAATCATTTCCCTTTCTTCTCCGAAGCGCGAAAGACGTAAAAGCGAGTTGCTGCTGCTTTCACTTGGTTGTCATTGGGATAGGCCTTTCTTCACTGGGGTAGTGATTGAAGTCATGGCAATGGATGTTGCACACTGATCAATGAAGACAGCAGCTTTCACAGGTTAAAAGACCCTTCCTGATTTCAGTACATTTTTTTAAAACTAGGTTCATTTAAAAAGATGCGCGGGTTAGGTCACTAGGCCATTCTAAATTGCCCCTCAGTGTCAAAGGAACCAGGGTAACTACGTGGAGTTATGGGGATAGAGTCTGGGTGGGATTGTTTGTCGGTGCAGGCTTGATGGGCTGAAAAGCCTGCTTCTGCACTGTAGGGATTCTAGGGAAAAAAAGGGCATTGGAAATGGTATGACAATATGTGAGTGATTTAACCAGTCTGCATGGTTGTATTCTATTACACCTTTCTCTTTTGTATGCAAAATCATGCAAGTCCAATTTTAATTAAAGCAAAGACTTCCATTTATCTAGCATCTTCCATGAATTAAGGATATTTCAAATCATTTTACAGCCATTGAAGTACTTTTGTTGTTCTATTCCATTCTCTCTGATGTAGTTGTGTAGCTTCATATAATTTGACATTGCATAGGACAATGATTTATTGTTAGTTTATGACTGGACAATAACAAACAAGGAGCGAGAGGGACTGAATCATGGATACTTCAACGTGCAAAAGCCATATGCAGTTGTAGAGTTGTTAGAACACGGAAAGAGTGTTTGGCCCATAGAGTCCATGCTGGCTCTGCAGAGCAATCAAATCAGTCCCACTCACTGGGGCCATCCCTGTAAGCTTATTTCCCCCATTTCCTTACGGACGTGGAATTCCATGTCATGGTATAGCAATATTCTGCCTCACGTTTCCTGGATTCCTTTGCCCAAAACTTTAAATTGGTGTCCCCAGACCTTGTGGCGTCAGCAAGTGGGAATAGCTCTTCTTTATCTGCCGTATCCAAACCAGTCAATTTCTTCTTTCAAATCTCCCTTCAATCCCCTTTGTTCCAAGGAGACAACCACAATTTCTGCAACCTAACCTTGTAGTTAAAATCTCTCACCCCAGAACCATTCTGGGAAACCTCCTCAGTACCTTCTCGAGGTCCCTTCCTTCCTAAAGTGTAGTGATCAAAACTTGTTGTAATTAGTTGTGGCCTAACTAGAGCTTTGTAAAGGTGTAGTATAACTTCCCTGCTTTTGGACCTGCTGTGCATTTTAGGGCAGTGAAGGTGGCCCACCATTAGCTAGCCGTGGGGTCTTCCGCCATTGTCAGTGGGATTTCCTGTTGAATATATCCCTTGCTGCCATTGGTGCAACAGGGAGAACCCACCAACCTAAACAGCTGGAAAGTTCCAGCCATTTATGAAGCCTAGGATCCCATATACTTGGTTAACTACTCTGTCAGTATGTCCTGCCACTGTCAGAAACCTGTGCACGTGAACTTTCAGGTAACACTATCTCTGCATATTCAGGTACATGCCTCTCCCTGTTTCTCCTGTCAAAATGCATCACTGCACACTTATCTGTATTAAATTCCACCTGCCACTTGTCTGTCTACCCGGCTAGCTGTGTTATATTTTAAGTGACAGTGTCTTCCTAATTGGTGGTCCCACTTGCCTTTATTTTAGTCCTTAGTGCATTTTTATGCCCAGTCTTTGAAGATAAACTTGCCAGCACCAGCTTTAGCTTCCAGTATTAGTGAGTTGCAAACCTCTAGTGCACACTGTTATTCAGTTTGGTGGGTAGGTAGTGTTGCTGTTGAGACTTGCCCTTGTTTTGATTTTTATGCTTATGATTTTTCTTGATTTGGTTTAAAAAGGAAATATTTCTCGTTATCTTCACTGTCATATTAATCGTGTCAGGCCATTAAGTTCCTGCAGAGCTCTCATATGCCCATGAAACAGAGGTGTGAGCCATCATCCATGATCTAAATGATTGTTGAAACTGGCTCAAGGGGCCGAAGGGCCTAATCCTGTTGCTGTGACCTTGGGCAGTTGAGCAGTTGTTAGTCAAATGCTTGGGTGTACATCTATACTGAATTGTGGGCTTTGGATTACTACCATCCAGAGCGAGATTTAATTTTTCTTGGTGTATTTGACTACCTAGGCTTCTTTTAAAAAGAGCTAAGTGAAATCTGCCATTTGTAGGAATAAATGATGAATTTTTTTCTCTTTGCTAAGAAGCAAGAGCAGCCAACACCGCCATCTGCTGCCATAGTATTGTATTGCAACACATTTCAGCATTTTTAAAAATGCCCTTGAAAAATGATGAACATTATTACTTCTCTGTACTGGGTAATTGTAGCTGATTATTTTCTGTTTATTGGTCATATGGTCTCTTGTTTTGACTCCAACTGTGCCTTTATTTGACTCTAGAAAGCGGAGCTGTCCCGAAGAGAAAGGATCCTTTGACCCACGCGAGCAATTCCCTCCCTCGTTCCAAGTATACAGCAAAAATCACTTCCCCAGGGCAGCGAGGTCATCAGAGGGCTCAGAGCCACAGTGGAATCTCCAATGGCGCTGGGACTTCACGGACATCTCAACCCAGCACCTCAACCGCCAAGGTAACAAAATGGATCACGGTTTTTGCTTTGTATTTGTCCTGGTCATACACGTCCACAATATATATACTGTTGATTGACCAGTCAACCTGATTCATTTATGAGATCCATGATGGTTGACAGAATTCCTGGGAGTAGAATTATTTTCTGCTTGGATTCAGGGAACTTTGTAATTCCAAGTTTGTGAGATGTGCTTGGCTGCATTAGTGGCAGGCGGTTTAACAGTTCTTTGTATGAGTAAACTTCACATTTTAGTTGTGCAAAGCAGTAGAGTGGATTCTAGAACTATACTTTAGCAAATACCAGGTTGGATCAAACATGCAGCTTTGACTGAACCAAAACCATTTGATTATAATACAAGGTCTTCTGATAATAGACTTAATTGAGTAAATTGACAATAGAAGAAACACTGGCTAGTGGAGCTGCTGTCTCTGGAACAGTGAGTGGGTGCATGGCATGTCCAGAAGGAGACAGGCTATAAACTGGGAGAAAGAGAGAGTTTGTGGGAGCAGATAGCAGGAAGGAACACTTGGAAGAGACAGCCAGAGGAGTGGACAATGCAGTGTTTTGTTTATTCCTCTGTTATGTTTAATTGATTTTAATTGTTTTATTTATTTCTTACCAATAAATTTGCAGTGCCAGTGTGGCGTCTGCTTGGATGCTCAGTTTATTCATCTCTGATAGTGTACAAGGATACGCTCTGAGATCCTCAGGCTGCTGAGCAATGAGCCATGGCCTATTTTGATTTATTTACGTTGAGTGATGGGTTGGATGTAAATCAGATTCACTGCAGTGTTAATGCTTTGTCAGCCTTGAGCCTTAAAGTTGACTTTAAATTTTTTAAAGTTCACTTGTTTGGCCACACTTCCAAATTTTGACTTTTTTTTTGAGCTCCTTTCATCGCAGATGTAAATTTCTCTTCAGCTTCATGATTCTTTACTTTGAATCAGTCACCTGCTTTGATATTTGACTGCTGTTAGGTCTTAAAGGCATCGTTCATTTGGCTGAACTGTGAATTTAACTAGGTGACCGGTTCAGTTTAATTATGTGAGCTCAGAGTTTTAGAGCACAGAAAGTGCTATTCAACCCATCCTATTTGTGTTGGCTCTTTGAGAGAGCTTTCGAATATTGTCACTCTGTTCTTTCCTTCTATCCCTACTTCTTTCTTTCTAAAGTATATATCCAGCTGGTCAAGCTTTGTGCTAATTTCAGTCTTGTCCTTGCTGGCCTGAAATGCATTTATATATTTGATCTGCTCCATTTTAAACATAATAGATGGATACAGCTAATTTTGTAAGTCAGGCTTCAGATGCCCTCATGAACTGTGAAAGCAAACCACAGGCACCTTGTCCTATCAACTATGATTGGAATACAGGCTGGGATTGCTTTAAGACACCTATCATTGGAAATTGCAATCTTAGTGCTGCAAATCTTTGGGGAATTTCTGGTAGTCTTATGTTGTGACCTACAGAAGAGCTAATCAGTAAGCATATAATTCTGCAGGTACTAACGTGGAATAACTTATACTTTAAAGTTAATTTAATTTAATAGTGTCACAAGCAGGCTTACGTTAACACTGCAATGAAGTTCCCATGAAAATCCCCTAGTCGGTACACTCCGGCACCTGTTCAGGTATACTGAAGGAGAATTTACCATGGCCAATTCACCTAACCAGCACGTCTTTTAGACTGTGGGAGGGAACCAGAGCACCCGGAGGAAACTCACACAGTCACTAAGATCCAGGGTGGGAATTGAACCCAGGTCCCTGGCACTGAGGCAGTAATGCTAACCACTAAGCCACCATGCTGCCTCTGTACTTTAAAGGAATGAAGTTAACTTCCCCTGGTTGCTCTTTTTCTTTTCCAGTGCCTTCTCAAGCTGCTCAGCAGGAATTCTGAATTAAGGGTTACTTTCTGCAGAATTCTTAATTTTAAATTATGGATTTTGCACCTATCACAGATTGAGTTAGAAGAGAAAACCCAGACTTGCATTTCTATGGTGTCACCACAACCTCAGGACATCTAAATGCTTCTCTTTTGAATTGCAGCCACTGTTTTCTCCTGTTTCTAACCCTCTTGTTAGAAAGGGTCTCTTTATTCCATTCATTGAAAGGATGTGGGTATTGCTGGCTAGGCAAGCCTTTAATGTCAATCCCTAATTGCCCTGGAGAAGATGGTGGCAAGTCATCTTTCTGAATTGCTGCAGTTCATATGGTGTAGGTACACCCACAGTGCTATTAGGGAGGAAATTCCAAGATTTTTACCCAGTAACATTGAAGAAACGGCAACGTTGTTCTGAGTCAGTGTTTGGCTTGGAGGGGAACCTGTGAGTGTTGATATTCTATGAATCTTCTACCCTCGTCTTTTTAGGTGGTAGGGGTTATGGGTTTGAAAGTTGCTGTCGAAGCTGCAATGAGTTGCTGCAGTGCATCTATTAGATGGTACACACTGCTGCCACTGTGCATTGTTGGTGGAGGGAGCGAACCTTTTTAGATTATGCATGGAGTGCCAATCCGATGGGGTACTTTTCCTTGCAGCTGCACTCATTCTATCAAGTGGAGCGTATTTCTTCACACTCCTGACTTATGACCTTGTAGATGCTGGACAGGCTTTGGGAAGTCAGGAGATGAGTTGGTTGATGCAGAATTCCTAGTCTCTGACCTGTTTTTATATGGCAAGTTCACTTTCTGCTCAATGGTATGTTGATTGTCAGGATTCAATGGTGGTAATGCTATTGAATGCCAGTGGAAAATGGTTAGACGCTCTCTTGAAGATTCACTTGCGTGGCACGAACATTACTTCCCCTTTAATGGTCCAAGCTTCAATTTTTTTACTTTGAAATATTGAAAACTTCCGATGATATGAGTAGGTACAATTTCCTTTCCTTCCTGGCATATCTGCTACAGGTTCCTTGCTCTAGCATTTGTCCTTCCTGAGTTTAGTTCACCCTAATCCTTTGCAAGAAGTCAAAGCCAACTAAAAGAAAATAGATTCATTGTGCCCTCCTGCATGGCTAACAGTTGCTGTCTGGGTTACTTTCTTGCACTTACCATTACACAGTCATACAGTGGTTAACACTGCTGCCTCACAGCGCCAGGGACATGGGTTTGATTCCCAGCTTGGGTCATTGCCTGTGTGGAGTTTGCATGTTCTCCCCGTATCTGTGTACTTCGTCCGGGTCCTCTGGTTTCCTCCCACAGCCTGAAAGACGTGCTGGTTAGGTGCATTGGCCATGCTAAATTCTCCCTCAGTGTACCCAAACAGGCACCGGAGTGTGGCGACTAGGGGATTTTCGCAGCAACTGTGGTGTTAGTGTAAGCCTACTTGTGACTAGTATAAATAAACATTTAAAACTTTTTCATTCAAACCTCTGCAAACCCTTGGATCCTGGCTTGACTTGCAGAAAGATTTCCTTTTCACACTTCACTCTGCCTCAAAACATCAATGCTCCTCTTGCAATACTCTATTTGGAAATGGTATCATGTAGGCAAACAGGACAACTAATTTGAGTACAGGATGAAATTTTTTTTTATTTTGATAGGCTTGGTTAGAAAATCAGATTGACTGAGAATGGAAGGAAGGATCTGTGTAATGGAAGGTTTATTGATCTAGAACAGACTTCACTAAAACATACTGGAGTACCTTCTCAGCAGCAAGGAGGTGCACAGGCTGCAAGATAATTTGAAGGTTATAAGTGTTCTTGAAGGCAGCCTATCGCAAAGATGTAACTCGAGTGCAGCATACACTAGGTTTCAGCCTGAATTACTTGCTGAAGATTCTGGAATTGTAGAATCCCTACAGAGCAGAAGGAAGCTATTCCTTCCGTCAAGGCTGCACTGACGACAATCGCACCCAGGTGCTATCTTGGTAGTCCCACGTATTAACCCCACTAGTCTCTCTAACTGATGCATTCTAGGACGCTAAGGGACAATTTAGCACGGCCAATTGACCTAACCTGCACATCTTTGGACTGTGGGAGGAAACCGGAACACCTGGAGGAAACCCACACAGACACGGGGAGAACATGCAAACTCCACACAGACAGTGACCCAAGCTGGGAATCGAACCCAGGTCCTTGGCACTGTGAGGCAGCAGTGCTAATCACTGCCACCCCTAGAAAAGGGCTGGGACCGAAGTCCGTAACTTTATGACCCACAGCCAAATGTGCCACTAACTGGGCTACCGCTGACAGTTTTTGTCAACATGTTTAATACTGAGCTTATTTTATACAGGTGCTCAAAATGTTATAGGAAATAGACTAGGTTGATGTCGGTGGCTTACACTTGATGAATAAATCGAAGGGGCAATGATTTCAAGTTTAAATATTAGATTTTTTAAGAGAAATGAAAAATTTGGTTTTATCGAAATGACGAATGCTTCACCATGAATGGTAATTAATGCTAAGTTGATTGCAGAATTCGGAAAGGTTCTGGCCAGTTACTGTAATATATACCTGGATTTGAGAAGGAAGTAATAGACTGTGTTAGATTGGCATGCGAGGAGGGATTTTGGTCCGGGCAAGAAGGTGCTGTTACATCCTGTGCTAAACCTTCTTTTCTAATTTTATACTTCCCAAGATTAACTGAAAAATCTGCTTTTTTTTAAGCGTCAATAGAATAACATTCATTGTGTTATAATTGGGCTGATAACAGTCCTGTGTAATGCCTTGGGAAGTTTTTAACATAATAAAATGCCCCAAGGTGTTTCACAAGTGTGTTATCAGACAAAATTTGAAATCGAGCTGCATGAGGCGTGAGGGCAGGTGATCAAAGTTTGGTCAAAGAGGGAGGTTTTTAAGGGAGGGGCAGAGAGAGAAGGATTGAGGGATTTGGGGAAAGAATCCTGACTTCAGGACATAAATAGCCAAAGGCACAGCCACTAATGATGGATGAAGGAATGCAGCAATACATGAAGCCCGGATTTGGATGAATGCTATGATGGAGGGGGCTGTAAGGTTAGAGAGAAAGAGGATTCGTAAGATCATGAGAAATAAGAGCAGGCATGGACCATTCAGCCCATTGAATCTGCTCTATTTGATAAGGTGATAATCAGATCAGCCAAGATCTTAACTCTACTTTTCTGCCTTTTTAATAAAAATCTGTGTAACCCGGCCTTGGAATATATTCCATGACCCAGCCTCTATCACAATCTGAAAAAGTTCCAATGGTTAATGACTCAGAAGAAATCCCTCCTTGGAAGAGTCAATTAGTAGGGAGCTTAGGTTTAAGGTGCGAGGGCTAAGGTTTAAAGGAGATTTATGAGGCAAGTTCTTTTACACAGAAGGTGGTGGGTGCTTGGAACTTGCTGCTGGGGAACTGGTGAAAGCGGGTATTATAGTGACTTTTAAAGGGTGTCTGGACAAATACATGAATAGGATGGGAAAAGGGGGATATGGTTCCTGGAAGGGTAGAAGGTTTTAGTTCACGTGGGGCAGCATGGTCGGTGCAGGCTTGGAGGGCCAAAGGGTTTGTCCCTGTGCTGTAATTTTCTTTTTTCTTGTCTCCATCTTAAATGAGAGAGATCTTATTTTTAAACTCTGTGCCCCAGATCAAATTCCCCTATGAGAGGAAATATTCTCTTAGCATCTACCCTGTCAAACCCATTCGGAATTTTATGTTTTAATAGATGTTTCACCTGTCCTATATATGTTTCACTTCTCATACTCTTAACCTCAAATTAACCTGTTCAGTCTTTCCTTTTAAGGTAACCCCTTCATCCCAGGAATCAGCCTATTGAACCTTCTGTGGTGTGCTTCCAATGAAAATATATCCTCCTTTCAGTAAGGAAACCAAAACTGTACACAGTACTCTACGTGTGGTCTCACCAAAGTGCTATATGGTAGTAGCAAGATTTCCCTACGCATGTACCTCACCCCTGTACAATAAAGAACAATGTTCTATTTGCCTTTCTAATTACTTGCCGTATCTATATGTTAGCTTTTTGTGATTTATGCACAAGGACACTCTGTACTGCAGGGTTTGCAGCCCCTCCATTTTAAATAATCTGCGTTTCGATTCTTCCAGCCAGAGTGGACAGCCTCACCTTTTCCCACGTTATATTCCATCTGCTAATCTTCTACTCACTTGCTTAACCTATCTATATCCATTTACGTACTCCTTAAAATTTGTTTTTCCAACTATCTTTGTATCATTGGCAAATTGAGTTACAATACAGTCTGTCTCTTCATTCTATCCATTAATAGATCACAAATAGTCCCAGCACTGATTCCTGTGGCAAGTTAGAATTTGCCAACCTGAAAATTGACCCAGTTAGCCAATCATTTATCCAGTCTAATATATCACCCCCAACATCATAAGCTGTTGTCCTATGTAGCAACCTTTTTTACAGCACCTAGTTGAATGACCTTTGGAAACCCAAATGTACTACATCTACTGGTTCCCCTTTATCCCCCTTGCTTGTACATCCTGAGTGCTAATTCATTTGTGAAATGCTATTTCTCTCTCTCCCACAAAACTGTGTTGGCTGTACTGAATGATGTTAGGGTTGTTGTAAGGGTACAAGAGGTTAGAGAGAGGGAAGATTATATAAAGCATTGAAGGAGGCTACAGAAATGGGATTTGGGAGGGTGCAATTAGAAGCCTAATTCTTTCAGCTTTTTGAGAGTTTCACGTGCTTTTTCTTTGAAGATTGATGTGCTGAAAGATTTGCCTTTTTACAGGCTACGGGTACAAAAAACACCGCCAGACCAAACAAACCCACCACTCCTGTTGCAACCCCTCGGAAGAAGAAGGATTTGAAAAATTTTCGAAATGTCGACAGTAAGCTGGCAAACCTCATCCTGAACGAAGTGGTGGACAGGTAACTAACTAACTGTGTGCCATATGATGACAATTTGAGCTTCATTGTACATGAAGGCACAAAAAACTGCATTTGCATCGGAGAAACCTTGCTACTGCTAGTAAAGGTGGAGGGGGGTGGGGAGGAGGAAGAGACCTGTGTAAGATGCTGTTTTGGAGAGTTGGTGCTGACTTGATGTGTCAAATAGCCTCCTTTTACTCTGTAGGGATTTTACTCTGACATCCAATGAAAGGTCCAACTTTGGCCATGTCTGTTTTTTTTTACAGTACATCACTCCAGAGACTTGGTCATATCAGCTAGACTGGCACTTAAATGCAGTGCTGAAGGAATGCTGCGCTGGCAGATATGCCATCTTTTGATGAGCTGTTAAACTGAGGCCCTGCTTAGCCTCAGAAGTAGTTATAAAGCTGCTGTAGCACTCTTCAGAAAAGAGGAAGAGCTTTTCTCTTGTGTTGGCAATGCCAGGTATTTTATACTTCTGAATATAATGTAGTCCCAGGATGAAGCTGTTGTAGGCAAGACTGATATTTATTGCCTAGTCTCAGATTGGTGGGAATTGAATTCATGCTCTGAGTTACTAGTCCAGTAACATTATTACACCTCCCTTATCTATCCTTCAAAAGCATTTCTTCTCAAAATAATCTGTTCACAATGTTTGCTCCAGTTTGACTTCCCAGTGATTTGAAAATACCATTTGATAAACCTGTTTAAAAAATACTTTTTTACAAGTTCTACAAAATTATCTCCATGTTGCGTTCCACTATAACTGGGCTGCGAATCAGATACAAACCTGAGTTTGAGATTTTTTTTTCCCCTCAAGGTGTACCTGCAGGTGCTCTGTGAACTTTGTGGATGAATTTACCTGATCAAATCGCAACCTTTTTATCAAGGAAACATCACCTTCCTGTCTTTGCCCATGCGTCTGTGCACTCATGCTTTCTTAGAGCAATCATAACATTTGTGATCAATTTCATGTTTTCCCCCAACCTTCCCTACTAGCCTGGGAGAACAGAAACCTGCTGAATGGACCCCATTGGTAGTTGATTTTTGAATCTGTCGTTGATCATGGGATTTTGCTTGTTTGCATAGCTGGGTTGTGTCCTCTTGTGCATTGACCCCTTTGATCATTGAGAACCCTGCAGGTTTTAGTTTGTATTTTAATAGCCTGTTTATATCAATGGTTGCTGCTGTGAGTATAGAGTGTGATTAGCAGGGTGCATGTACTGTATTGTAAAGCAGTGTGACAAATAGAGGATTTATTTTGCTACAAAATCTTGCAACATGTGCTTTGTTTACACAATTCAATAATTTGTTCCCTGAGAATGTGGATGCTAATATTTCTGTGGATGTTTTGGGACTCGGGGTGGCTGAAGGGAGATGATTGGGCCTGTTATTCCAGAGACGTAGGTGCAAACCTGACTGCAACAAATAATTGCAAAGATGTCAGTAAGGCCCCAGCTGATTCTAGATGAATTGGAGGAAAGTATAAATGTCTCTTTTTAAACAGTGCGCCATCTGTCCGTTTTGAAGATATTGCTGGGCAGGAGCTGGCAAAGCAGGCACTGCAGGAGATAGTCATTCTTCCGTCTCTCAGGCCCGAGGTAAGCAAAGTTCATCAATCCGAGAATCTTTGCAGTGCTTGTTGCTTTTTGCCTTGTTTTGGATTTGTATTTTGTTGAAATTTTGCTTCAACATCAACCATCTTGAACTTTCCGACTTGAGCTATCTGTTAGGAAAGATTCGGAGGAAGTAAATGATTTGGAGAAGGAAATGATACTCCCTTCCTATTAGCCCAATCCTAGAATTGCTAACCGCTCCTGTGGCCTTTTTTGTTTTACTTCCCACACAAGTCCCAATGTCTTGAGATAGAATGATGAGTGTCATTTCATTCTCATTCCCACCCAAAACTAAGCTGAATCTATACAAAATCATCTCTGTGACTGACTCTTACAGGCCATTAGTCGTGAGGAGATTTTAGTGTAATGATAATTAACAGATGAGACTACATCACCAGAACTACATCACCAGATGTAAACAACAACTTTACATCAAAAATTAAATAAATGTAATTACTATTAAAACAACCCTAAAGCATATAAAGACTTGTGCTACAAATTCAGTTCTAATTCTTATACAAGAGTTCCCTTACTTTAAGAAATCCTGAAGATTCATTCATTGTTCTGGGACCAACCCAAAAAGGTATGCCACAGTCTTCCAGAATTCACTTTAGTTATTGATATTTCATCTATTCCTCCGAGGTAAGGCTGAATCGGTGTCCTTACATTTGCGCTTTGGCTAAGTGAGCCTCCACTTTTTCCTTTGCAATCTTGTGACTATGGATGACTCAGCTCCTCGTTAAGGATGCAGACAGATATAAAAACCTTCCCATAGCTTCCAAACTAACTCTGCTGATTTGCTTTATACCCCAATGGTATTGAGGGGCCACTTAGATTTATTCCACTATCTGAAAGATGATGCCAATCTTCCAGTTGCTTTTCTCCTCACGAAATCCAAATTGAGATGGCCTCACCTGCAGTTCATCTGGTGAATGATGGTCATATTTTTTCTGCTTAATTTTAAGATCTTACTCGCTCTCATCTCCTGTTAGTGCACACAATCCAGTGGGTTGAACTATGAGGAGAGACTGAATAAACTAGGCTTGTACTCGTTAGAGTTTAGAAGAATGAGGGGAGATCTCATTGAGACATATGATGATGAATGGGATGGATAGGATAAAGGTGGAGAGGCTCTTCCCGCTCAGAAAGGACAGTAGGACTAGAGGGCACAGCCTCAAGATAAAGGGGGGGGCGGTTTAGAACGGAGTTGAGGAGGAACTTCTTCACTCAAAGGGTGGTGAATCTCTGGAATTCTCTGCCCTTTGAAGTGGTGGAGGCTGCCTCGCTAAATATATTTAAGATGCGGGTTGATAGGTTTTTAATAGGCAAGGGGATTAAGGGTTACGGGGAGAGGGCGGGAAGGTGGAACTGAGCCACGACAGATCAGCCATGATCTTATTGAATGGTGGGGCAGGCTCGAGGGGCTAGATGGCCTACTCTTGCTCCTATTTCTTATGTTCTTATGGATGTAGCCTTCAGAAAAGCTACAGCTGCCTCTGTTTATTCCCATTAAACTTCTCTGCAAGCACGCATAGATTAATAAGATCTAATTAAGAATCCACCCTAAACCATTGTCTCGATGGTAACGTGCTTTGAGAAGATTCGAGCAGAATTGTGAACAAAACTATTTTTATTTCAACAATAACTTTGATTCTGCAACCCATACAAATAATTTAAATCTCTAATGGAGTTTTACAGCCCTCATTCCCATTAAGGGGGAAAGTGAGTACTGTCCACTTCCATAAGGAAGGCATTCTCAAACCTCTCAGACTTTTAAAAAAAATTCCAGTTTTACAGATAGTTACAGCGAATTTACAGCACAAAAACGGGCCATTAAATGTTTATGCTCTACATGTTCCTCCTCCCATTCCTATTCATCCAACTCTAAAAGCACATCTTTCTGTTCATTTCTCCCTCATGTACTTCTCCAAATTCCCTTTACGTGCAACTTGTGCTCTTTGCTACAACCACTGTGGCAGTGCATTCCACATTCTGAGTGCTGGGTAAGGCGTTCCTCCTGAATTCTCTGTTGGACTGGTTAGGGATTACTGTGTGTTTATATATTGAATCAGGTTAGGAGTTCCTGTAGGGGTGAAGTTTCTCTGTGTTAGGCTGCTGTGTGCTCTCATTCACTATGTTCTGGGACAATTCCAGTGACTGCATATGGGAAGGGCCTCACCTTGAGAGCTTGTCCAGACTGAGAAATCGTACTGGTTGTGCAATGGAATGAAGTGGTTTGCACAATAAGCATACGTTTTGCTGCAGTTCAGAAACAATTTATTGGCTGCAGGGTCTCATTTTCGTATCATGTGAAATATTTTCTTTCGAATGCAAGTTCTTCCATTAGTGAACATAGACATTAGTAGCAGGAGGAGGCCATTTGGCCCTTCGAGCCTGCTCTGCCATTCATCATGACCATGGCTGATCATCCAACTCAGTAGCCTAATCCTGTTTTTTTCCCGATAACCTTTGATCCCGTTCACCCCAAGTGTTATATCCAGCCATGTTTTGAAAACATTCAATGTTTTAGCATCAGCTACTTCCTGTGGTAATGAATTGCACAGGCTCACTCCTCTTTGGGTGAAGAAATGTCTCATCTATGTCTTAAATAGTCTAGTTCAAATCATCAGACTGTGACCCCAGGTTCTGGACTCCCGCCACCATCAGGAATATCCTCCCTGCATCGGCCCTGTCTAGTCCTGTTAGAATTTTATAAGTCTCTGTAAGATTTCCCCCCTTATTTGTCTGATTTCCAACAAAAACAATCCTAACCTACTCCATCTCTTCTTATACATCAGTCTCACCATGCCTGGAATCAGCCTGATAAACCTTCACTGCACACACTCTAGAGCAAAACCATCCTTCCTCAGAAAAGGAGACCAAAACTGCACACAATATTCTAGGTGTGGCCTCACCAAGGCTGTATATAATTGCAACAACACATTCCTGTTCCTGTATTCACAATGCCTGTTCTTAGAGATTTCTGATCTAAGCAATGGTCTGTGTTCTAATCATTTTTCCCCCTCTGCCTTTTTATTTCTGTAAGTTGTTCACTGGACTGAGAGCTCCTGCTCGAGGATTGTTGCTATTTGGCCCACCAGGGAATGGGAAGACAATGCTGGTATGTACGTTTTAAATATACTTCAATGTACAGCATTAATGCATCCTTGCTACTACACTATCCTTTTCCTGGTTTTAGTTTAACTTATCCAAATGCATAAGTTACTTCAGCCATGTCTCAAGTGGGCTGCACTTTTCCCTTTTGAATCAGGAGATTGTGGTTTCAAGCCCTCTCCACAAATTGATGTATAATTTAAGCTGGCACACTAACACCACACTGAGGAAGCTAAAGTAGAGGTGCCCTCCAAGATAAGACCTTTAAACTAGGGTTCCCTTGGGTGGATGTAATATGGCACTAATTCAAAAAGGATGTGATTTTTAGAAAAAATCTCTGCTTCCCAGTCAATATTTATCCCTTAAGCAACACCCAAAGACAAACTATCTGATCGTTTATCGCATTGTTGTTTGTGTGACATTGTTGTGCACAAATTGGCTGCTGCATGTCCTCCATTACAACAGTGACTGCACTTCAAAAAGTACGTGAAGGGTGCTGTAGGGCCTGTTTAATACCTCAGGTACACTTAAGTACGACTGATCTGAAGTAAATACTCCTTTATTTAAGCATCTTTTATAAGCATTTTACAGAAAGTGAAATAAGGATTACTAGAGAGAGAGAGAGCAATCAAAAGCCAGCGCTGGATTAAACCACTCGGAAAGTAATCTGGATTGAACCAGCTAAACATTGATTTGTGTCTACAATATAACTGAATACTTACATTGTTAAAACACTGGGTACAAGTGGTCTCCAGCTGCACCAACAACTTGCTTCTGTGGCCCTGAAAGCTTCTGTTTACCTTTATGAGCAAGCTTGTTTATCTTACATTGTATTTGCAGAGAATGCAGCTAAATTACTAGGCTGGACCCAGAATTCCAAGCTGATGTGGCCAAACTAGCTTAAAGCAAAGCACAATTAGTTACGTTAGGAAGAAATACCTTTAAAATGAAGCCTTTTAACTGGGCAAACCATACAGAAGATCTCACAGATGCTATATAACTATGGGGTTCTTCCCTGTGCAGCAAAGGTGTTACGTTTAAGGTGTTGTTAAAATGAGTTGTTCTAAGGGATAATCTGTTTTAAGTTTAATACCAATCTTTGTCCAAGGATTGATGATTAGATTCTTCTTCCTTGCTTTCAGTAGCTTGAACAGGTGGTATAGTCATCCATGGCTTCCTTGCTTTTTGTAAGCTTTCAGCTTGAGTGTAATTTGTGTTTGTTTTTTTATAGCTTGTATATACAACAGCAGATCTTGCAGACAAAGATTTGCTGGCTTGTATTCAATAATCTTGAGTGGATCCAAATGCGCCTACACTTAGAAATGCTGTTTGATAATACAGTCTCACTGTGTCCCCACCACTGTACGGTATTCCTTTAAAACAACAGCCATGGAAATCAAAAACACAAAATAGCTTACATTCCTTATGGGTCTAGCTGCAGCTGCAGATTGTGAACCCCTTGGTGACTCTTACAAATATGAAGTTTGTAAGATTGGTATATTTTGGGTATGTCTCTTTAAATTAGCGTACAGTGGAGAAATGAAATGGGGGTGGGAGGTGTCTACCCAACAAGTTTGGGCGACCTGGTGGTGAAAGGGGGCCCACGTTGTCCAACTGGGAAGATGTTTGCACCTGAAAATAACGAATGTTACCACATTGGATAGACTTTAGCTCCAAGTCTCTCAAGGAGCTATTAGGATAGTCAGATTTTGTTGATGATTATAGTTTAATTCCAAGATAGATTGGATTTGCATTTCTACCTGGATACAATGCCCATGTAAATCATGCTGCCATAGAGATAGGCTTTGAAGTGGGAAGAGTACAAAGCAAGCCATTATAGTATGAGCATGCAGATTTTTAAGATATTCCTGAAACTCAGGCAAGTATGCAAGAATTTGAGAGCGAGAGCAAGCAAGAGAGATGGAGGCAACCACATAGAATATAGATGGGAGCTCTTACTTGGGTTGTAGAGACCAAGTTAATGAGTATTCAAATAGGACAAACAAAGAAAAATGAGGCTGGAAGATTCACCTAGTTTTGGCTAAAGAACAAAATCTCCAAAAGTAATGCTCAACTTGAAAGGCAATTCAGAAGCTGGCTGGAAAAGGGAGAAAGAAAATGAACCATCTGGAGATGAGAATAGCTTTCAACTGCTTACTGGAATATGAAGTGTCTGCTTAAGGAACAGAGTATATCCATATAGGGGGTGTGGTTATTTTCAGTCATTAAACTTTTTTTTCCCCATTTAACTTTCAAGAGTATAATTTGCCTACTGAAACAGTATTTACCCAATGTTGCTTTTAGTTTGTTACACATTAAAAATTTTAACTTGAAATCTTATTCTGTGATACTTCCAATCAGTTGCTATCACTTAAAAATCTCAATCCGGTTAAAGTCCAAGAGGCTTATTAGAATTGGTAGCTTTGAGAGTGCTGCTCCTCCGTCAGCTTCTTCATCCGCCTGATGAAGGAGCAGCACCCTGAAAGCTCGTGAATAGCTTGTGTTGCAAGATTTCTTACTGTGCCCGCCTCAACCCAACACTGGCATCTCCACATCATATCATTTAAAAGTTATTGGTTCTATGGCAATTCTAACATCTGGGAAATGTGGGACACCATGGGGTGGGGTTTCTGGCTGTGCTCACCCCAATGCTGGAAAATCCTACCCGAGGTCAACAGACCTTTGCATGATCTGTGTCCTGCCTGTCACGATTCCCGTGACGGGTGGGACGGTAGAATTCTGGTCCATGTGTTGGCTAATGTTATTGTGTAGTGTCAGCCGTGCCTCCGTGGTGCTGCTGAATTGGCAAACCAGCTTGTTGACAGCGTGATTGGTGGTGACCAGCTGCTGTACGTACAAACGACACACTGCAAAATCAAACACGCACTACGTCTGGAAGTCTTTAGAAGGTAAAGAAACTTTAGGTGATTGTGACACCTGCTCAAGTTGGTGGGAAGAGCAAAATTATTCATTACTTCTTAAACACAGACTGGAATTAAACTTAAAAATATGCTGTTTAGGTATCAATCACATAAAGACGTGTGTGTGCGTGGTTTAATTGATGAGTGGCTCCATTTAAAACCATTGCAGAAATTAGAACAAAGAAAGTTACAGTATGTGAACAGGCCCTTTGGCTCTCCAAGCCTGCACCGACCATGCTGCCTGACAATTAAAAGCTGCTATCCTTCTGGTGACTGTATCCCCCTCTTCCCATCCTATTCATGTATTTGTCATGTATTCGCTTCTTAAAAGTCACTATCGTATCTGCTTCCGCTATCTCCCCCACCCCCGGCAGCAAGTTCCAGGTACCCATTATCCTCTGTGTAAAGAAAACTTGCTTCATACATCAAATTACTTCAAAATGAGATGTCAGAATGGTCCCTGAGATATCATCGCAGGGGTCGATTGCTTGATTTCTTTTTGAATTGGAGGGGTAATGCTCGATTCAGCAGAAGGGATGACTTGTGAAGACAAAAGGTCTTTTTTTTTGCTCTGTAGGTGGATTCAATAGTTAGAGCAGATTCTAGGAGAGCATAGTCCCCTTTCCTCAGTGGAAACTGTAGGTAACAACACTTAAAAGATGGCTTGGTTTCCTCTTAGCAAACCAGGGAGGATTTTCTAAATGCTTTGCTGGGTTGTAACTCCAGGCGGCAGAGAGAAACATAGCTGTTTCATGCAGTGTAGTTGGGTCAGCTCGGAGCAATGAGCTGCAACTGACTCATTCGGGTTTTCGGCACATTGCCACGCAAAATGCCCTCTTGCTGCTTAACTTGTATAATTGAAAAATGCAAAAATGGCTATGTTAAATTTTAAGAAGTCACTCTTTCAAAAGAGCAAGAAAGTTAATTATGTTGTGATCCTTTGAAGTTTCCTTCCCATCTCCTGTTCTCTTAGAAACCGAAGGGTTTTCACTCTTTAGAAGATTGTGGACATGTGTGTTTTACAATGACTGAGTCAGCCTGCCATTGGCTGGAGGCAGGTTTTTCTGATCCCTGCTGCTGTCATCAGAGTTTCCTGTTCTATTGTTAGGGACCAAATTAGAATCTCCAAGGTATGTTATGAAGTTAGCCTAGACCCTAATTTTTCCTTCTGATTTTGACGTTGGAGTGAGCATAAGGTGTTACGTTTCAGGTATGTTTCAGTTGACCCACTCAGAAGCTTTTATTGAAAAAAAACTTTATTTAAGAACACAGAATGTAACAAAAATAATTAGATTAACTTTTACAAATTCAAATATTTCAACGTGACAATGTGATATTTAACAACTAGCAATCTTTATAATTCCAACTTAAAACAATGCACCCCCCCCCCCGCAACCGATAGACATACATCCATTTTCAGAATTAGATCCGAAAAGACAAAAATGCTCACATGGTGTTGGTTTCCAGCCTTTTAACACCCCTAGACAGGGATTCAGACAGACTTCTGTCTTCTGATTCTCATACCAGAGAAAGATCTACTCCCAAACAGCAGAATCTCAGAGAAAGCAACTTGTTTCCTGACAGATTCCAGTTTCAGCCTCTAGACAGAGAAAGAGAGACGGAGAAAGTGACCTTTCTCTAAAGATCCCAATGGCAGACTGACTTGATATCTCTGTGTAAGCGTAACTCCACACAGTCACCTGGTTATACATCAGTCGACCTAATCGAACCCAACTCTGAAATAGTCCAGGAGATAATGTTAAAATAACCACCCTGCGTTAGTCCAGATTAAAACAAACTGTCTCGTAATTAAGATTAATTATATTGCTGCAGTAACAACAGAGTGCTGCCAGATGCAGACAAAAGTGCATAGAATGAGTGCATAGAACTGCTACAACAGATCCTGTACAAAAGAAACATGACGCATACATTTCTTAAAGGCACAGTAGCTTCATGCAATGCACCCCAAGGATTTGCCATCGGGACTGGAAGATCCTGCTGATGAGAATAGCTGGAAATTTCCGGCCTTTTGTGTTTTAATGATTCTTCATTGCCGCCTCTGGTGATGAGTCTGACAAGTTTTGAACGAACACAGAAACGTGCTAGTCTAACCACACTTACAGTTTGAAAACAAAACTTCTAAACTCAATTTAGAAGTTTGATATGTACCTTTTAGAACAGTTGTCCTTTAAATCTGCAATATCGTAATTATATATTCATCATCTGTGTATTATGGTTTACAGTGCATGAGGTATAATTTCATATCTCTAAGTATAAAGGTACAGATCTGTTTAATTGTGATAGAATGACTGTAAAAATTAGGCTAATGAGCAGCACCTCTCATGGTCTTGGGAGACCTTGGAAGCCAAAAGAATATTTGTCTAGTCATTACTGTGCTAGCAACACACAGTAGTGACTGGGTTTATGACCTATCTGCAGGCATTTGCCATTTCAGTTCAGGTCCTTTACGTGCTCCCGGCAGATGGTCTCCAAGATTGTTCATCAGATTAACAGGTCATGCATCATTTTGCTGTTTGGGAGATCTTGCTGTGTGCATTTGTTCATATAAGTCATAAACTTCAAAGAAATCTGTAGAACATAAACCATCTTGAGACACAAGATAAATCCAAGTTGTTCGCACTCAATTACGGGCAGTGCTGTGATGTCCAGCTGGGGTAATGTACCACACGGTAAGTTTCTAACACGGTCATAGGACAAGATGCTTTCAAGCGCGTTACCATTGATTTCTGTTACGTTGACAGTAACAGTGTCACAATGGCCTGGCTCTTGGAGTCTTTGGTCAGAGGTTCCGATTAAAAGGAATTGGTGTGCATCTTAAAAGATGTGTTATGTATTAAGCATTTATTGTTTCCCATTGTTTCAATTTAGGCAAAGGCCGTGGCCTCTGAATCCAATGCAACGTTCTTCAATATCAGTGCTGCGAGCCTAACCTCCAAATACGTGAGTAACCATGACAGTCTGTGAATTTTAGGAACACTTTGTTAGCTTTTGCTTATTGGTTCTGTTTTTGACTCTTTGCAAACTGAAAGCGGGGAGGAAGGATGAAATGTCTCACCTGGGGATTGTATGTGACATGGAAACTGAAACACAGTGGGTTTGGCAGGAAAATACCACACCCTGTCTTAAAACAAAATAGCTGTTCACTTATGCCAGATTTTTGATATCTCGTGGAGGCTGAAACAGAGAAATCAGACTAAGAAATAGATTTTGTTGTAACTTTTGAAGCGGCACAGTGGTTAGCATTGTTGCCTCTCAGCACCAGGGATCTGGGTTCGATTCTCGGCTTGGGTCATTGTGCAAACTCCACAGACGTTCTCTCCATGTCTGCATGGGGTTCCTCCGGGTGCTCCGATTTCCTCCCCACTCCAAAAATGTACGGGTTAGCCATGCTAAATTTCCCTTTAGTGTCAAGAGTTTAGAGTCATGGGAATGAGGCCCAAGTGGGATTATGTTTAGTGCAGACTCAGTGGGCCAAATCGCTTCTTCCTGTGTTGTAAGGATTCTGAATTTAATTAAATGTTTAGGTATTCAGCCTTCTAATTGCAGTTTATGTTAAGAATGGCTTTTGATGCTAATGACGTTTTGGGAATTTACAATTATTTTAATAGGAGTGCTGAATTGTTTGATCACTTTCTAAGGAACTGTGTTTCTGTTTTAGGTTGGAGAGGGAGAAAAGTTGGTTCGAGCTCTCTTTTCAGCAGCCAGAGAGCTTCAGCCATCCATCATTTTCATTGGTGAGTGCAATACCAACATTTGGTGAGGCATTGTTTCTGGAAACACTATGCTACTGCAGTGCTGGCATTTTGCAAGTTCTGCCTATTGGGCCTGCGATCTTGTCTTATTTACCCATGTGTTGATCCTCCTTGCAGATGAAATAGACAGCCTCCTGTGTGAAAGGAGAGAAGGAGAGCATGATGCAAGCAGACGCTTAAAGACAGAGTTTTTAATAGAATTTGATGGGGTGAGTACAGATGGCCACACTCTATCATGTGTTGACTCTTTAGGGGTAGGCTGGTAAGGATTATAATATTGATTTCATCCCAAGAACTAGATTTGAATCTGACCAAAGTTGGACAATAGGAACATAGTCAGCGAGTGGTTGACTTTGCCAAATATTGAGGAGCACAAGAAGGCATAATATTCTGCGCATTGCAGTCACAATGGATGTTACTGGTGTACGTTTTTAGTGTACTTTTAGGTTCAGCATCACTGAACTCTCCTGTCACATAGTTTGCCCAATATCCAGTGAAATGATTGAGGCTGTGATTATGAAGACCCGTCGTTGTGTGTACAACTTACTACAAGCTTGCAAATGCATATCTGATTTAAACACTAGTGAGATATGGTCAATTTTTAATCAAACTGCTGGCTTTCATGCACAGTACAGAATATTTCAGTAAAATTTTGTCTATTTCACAGTACTGCGAATCACCTAAGCAATAACAAAGGATGCCACTGTGACCCTTTCAATGCGTCAAATTCATTTTTGCAGACCAGCAACCTTGTTATTACAAGTAGTAGTTCTTCTCATTGCAGTTATGGTGTGTTTTCTGCCTCCTTGACTCCTCAACTTTATCTTACTGTAGCCTACTTTTATTCCTGTTGGGACGAAGTATCTTGGCTTCTAACCTTTTCCTTACTTTGGGGTTGGGGCTGCCAATCAAAACTGCTACTTTGAATCAGAGACATTTCTCCTCTGTGCGGTGGCATCTCTGTGTCCTATTCAACCAAGACATACTGTTGACCTCAGCGAAAGGAAGCCATTCTAACACTGCATTCAGTTTCCTCTCTGGAATGCGTGAACAAACTCTGTTATTTCAAACAGAAATTAGATATGAGAAGCACAGTTTTGTTGACCACTGCAACCAGTGTTGGATCAAATCCATATTTCCAAACCCCTTGTTGGTGTAACATTAACTCAGGCCTAATTTTGATTTGAGGTGACTGTGTGCAGATCAGCCTTCCATTTTGCACATTTTATTTCCAGTGAAGTCCAAATGTGTGGATGATCTAACTAATATAGAGGAAGGGATTGGTCCCCTAAAACATCTGAATCAAATTAAGAAAAATAATATTAAACCTGTAAAATTAAAGGAAATCAAAGCAAAATAAACCACTGCAAGTAATCTAGTGAGCTAGCTATCTAATGTTGTTTGGATGAATCAAAGCTATCTGCTTGCACCATTTTCCATAGAGAAACTATTCCACAGATTGGCTAGTCTCAGATTACTTTTGAATTCAAGTGCAAGCCACGTCCCCTTATTCCCCACAATGTTCAACCAGAGGCTCTTGAAACTCCTTGACGTGGTTATTCTCACAGAGATGGTCCTCCAGGTTCATTCCTCTGATGGAACTTACGAGCAGCATAGTGTCGTGGTAAAGCTACTGAACTAGTGATCCAGAAAATGAGAATTCCAATCCCACCAGTTTGTGAATTTGAATTTTGCTTTAATAATCTGGTGATTTTAAAAAGCTAGTATCAGTAAAAATGATCATGGAGGCTGTTAGATTGTCATAATCTCTAACTGGCACACTAATGTCCTTTAAGGAAGGAAATCTGCCATTCTTGCCTGGTCAGGGTCTGTAGATGATTTGTGCCTTGTGCCAACCTAGTTGACCCTTCACTGCTTTCCAAAGTGACCTAACAAATCCCACAGCTGTATCCAACAGCTACCAATGGTGTATCGCCATCTCCTCAAGACAGCTTTTTAGTTGCTTTTGTTGCTCAACATTAATGTCCCTTTTCATAAGAAAAATGATGGTTGGAATGTTACCAAAGTTCACAACAGCAAGATCTTCCCGTCCCGCTCAGTGAACAGGAATTTAGCTGGGCGTCAAATTTTCCAATCTCGCTGCAGCAGGAGCGTGGCATGAACAGCCAGTAAGGTCACACCCTATGAATATGTTTGGCATATTGTACATTGACAAGATCTCCCTTACTTTTAGGTACAATCCAGTGGGGATGACAGAGTTTTAGTAATGGGAGCAACAAATAGGCCGCAGGAGCTGGATGAGGCTGTCCTTAGGTGAGTAGCCTGTGTCTCCGTAGCACTGAGGTGAGGAATGCCATGTTTGGCAGACTTTCCTGCTCTGTTGTAGATGCACAGTTGACCATTCTGGGTGGAATTTTGATGAAGCCAAGGAATCTGTTTTTGTAATGACATTTTCTTTGAAGTTGGCAGAATTTAAGCGTTAGGAATTTGCTGGCTCAATGAGTTACGCGTGAACTGGGGGAGAAAGTGCACTTTAATCAGATGCCAGCGAATGTTTGAGCAACTCTGACCTTTTTATTCTGGCAAACAAAACTTTTTGTTAAAAGGTTCTATTGTAGTAACTTGGCTAACAAGGCTGTGTTTTTGACATTCATTCAAAAACTGTCAAAGTTATGGGGCAGCAGGGTGAGGCAGTGGTTAGTACTGCTGGCTCACAGTGCCAGGGACCTGGATTTAGTTCCAGTCTTGGGTGACTGTCTGTCTGTGTGAAGTTTGCACTTTCTCCCCATATTTCAAAGGATTTCCTCACTCTTTCCAAAGATGTGTAGGTTGGTAATGTTAAATTACCTCTGTGTCCCAAAATGTGTAGGTTGTATAAGTTAGGAAGATTAGTGGCATAAACAAATAGGGAAATGAGTAAAGATACTCTGTTGAAGAGTCAGTGCAGACTTGGTGGGCTGAATAGTCTCCTTTTGCACTGTAGGGATTTTATGACGACTCTAAATGCACTTCATTTTCTACTTTTATGTGGTGAGACAACAGCACAGTGATTAGTACTGCCGCCTCTCGGCGCCAGAGACCTGGGTTTGATTCCTGGCTTTGGTCACTGTCTGTGGGGAGTCAGCATGTTCTCCCTGTGTCTGCATGGCTTTCCTCCAGGTGCTCTGGTTTCCTCCCACAGTCCAAAAGATGTGCTGGTTAGGTGCATTGGCCATGCTAAGTTCTCCCTCAGTGTATCTGAACAGGCACTGGATTGTGGCAACTAGCGAATTTTCACAGTAACTTCACTGCAGTGTTAATGTATGCCTACTTGTGACACTAATCAATAAACTTTACTAATACTAAAACAGAAGATAAGCAAGATATCTATACCTGTTTGTCCAAATCTGCATTGTGAACACTGCTTATATAACCTTGCTGTAAAGTAATTGTACACAGTATAGCAGATACCATGGCTAATGCCCCTGACCTGTATAATACTTGAAGGGAAATATTTGCTGGCCAATGAGAAATGGCCAACAGGTTTATTTGGCAGCACAAGCTTTCAGACTGTTGCTCCTTCACTCACCTGAAGAAGGAGTGACACTCAAAGCGTGTGCTACCTAGTAAATCTCTTGGACTTTAACCTGGTGTTGTGAGACTTCTTACTGTGCTTACCCCGGTCCAACGCCGGCATCCCCACATAATGGGAAATGAGCAGGAGAGTGGGACTCCTTGGTAGTTCTTTCAAAAATACAAGCACAATAGACCAAATTACCACTAGCTGTTATGTTTCTATGAATGCTCAAATTTATAAAGAAGATAACTTAGATGAGTTAGTCCATGCCTAATGTAATCCTGGTAAGCATGCCTTATATCAAGTCATTCTAAAAGCACTTGGTGATCTTCATAGAAGTGTAATTATTTATTCAAGCAATCTTCAGTTTCTGTTCCTTTCTCTTACAGACGTTTTACGAAGAGGGTGTTTGTCTCACTGCCAAATGAAAAGGTATGTGAACTACATTGGAACATTTTCAGTCTAGTTTTAAACAGTGTATTTATCTGTGTGCATTAGTGTTAATTTGTCAACTCTCCTCACATATGCTACAGAATTTGTAGGATCCTTAGACTAATGGGTTTATGTTCTCACTGTGACTAACCCTAATGTTGTAATGTTAGATATCAGGATGAGCTTTAAGTATTGCAGCACTCATGAGTAAACGCTTGCAAATGCTTATATTTGCACTCACCTTGTTAGCTCATTTTAGTCTCCTATTTTGTGCACTTTATTTCTAGCAAATATGAACTTACAAAGCTGCATTATGGGTGACAGTGGTTAGCACTGCTGCCTCACAGCGCCAGGGACCTGGATTCAATTCCTGTTTTGGGTCACTGTGTGGGATTTGCACATTCTCTCCATGTCTGCGTGGGTTTCTTTCAGGTGCTCTGGTTTCCTTCCACACGCAAAAGATGTGCAGGTTAGGTTAATTGGTCATGCTAAGTTGTCTCCAGCGTCCGGAGATTTGCAGGGTAAACGTGGGGTTACAGGAGTGGGGCTTGGGTGGGATTGTGGCTGGTACAGACTGGATGGGTTGAGTGGCCTCCTGCACTGTAGGGATTCTATGATTGGGTAGCTGTCAGGGCCGTGGATTTCGATCCTAGGGGTGATCTGGATGACTGAAGAGCAGGCTTCCCTGGAGCATTTGTTTTGATTATTTAGGCCCATTACGTGTTTGTAACATTATGGAAGCCATTAAGTGTTCATGGGTATAGGAATCTCTATTTTAATCCACTTTGCTCGGGTTCTCTACATAAATTCTCCAAACAAATACTCTATCAGAAGAAGCACAGAAGTGATACATAACACAACGTGTTTAAGTTTCTGAAGAATTTTGCAGTGTAACTTTCATTATCTTTCTCCTGTCATCCTCTTCCCCAGACACGGTTGTTGCTAATTACAAATCTTTTGGCCAAACATGGGAATCCACTGAGCCAAAGAGACCGTGAACACCTGGCCAAGTAAGTCATTCATAATCCCTTTAAACTGTTGAAGTGGGCAGCCTGGATAAACCATTTTTGGAGTATTTATATTTTGTTTCGTGCATTGATTTTTGGCGGGGGGTGACAGTCCCATAACTGAGTTTCTTGAGACTCAATATCAAGCTATCCTATATTCACCTTAAGTGGCTTTAATGTGGCCCTTTGTTCTAAATTTCTCCATTAGAAAAAGTAAAATGTCTATGCCTACTCATTAATCTCGATTTGGGGTGCCATCGGCTATCTAAACCTGAGTCGAGAGAAGCCAAAGTGTATGCAACCTTTTCTCATCTCGTTTGAGTATCTGGCCTAAACCAGTAATTAGAGTCATTCAAGTAAATCTGCTTTGTATCTTCTCCCAGGATAATGTACAGTGTCATGTACAAATTTAATATATATCTCTGTCAAAGGACATGGGGGGTGGGGGAGGGAGATGGAGATGACGTATCTGGTAATGCATGACACGTGCAGATGGCAAGGTGGCTGAACATTAAAAATGTCAATGTCCAAAACAATTGCAAGATGCCCTAATGAGATATAACGGCTGCAATCTTACCACTTATCATGCCGGCGGGATTTTCTCATCCTGCTGTGGTGAACAGCGGTTTGGCGGTCTGCCAAATCTCTGACCTTGTAGCAGTGGGAGCGTGGCATGAACCACAGGTAAGATCGTGCCCGTTGAATGTAAATGTAGCTAATGTGCTTTAAGCTTCTGGCTACGCCCCTTCCTGTGCAACTCCTCCACTGATGTTTTCCAACATCGATCTATTCATTCTCCGAAGGGCTGTAGTGCACGTGAGCTAGCAGTTGATTGTACTTCTTTTCATCCCCCTTCCACAAACTTGGACTGAAATAATGACCCCTACCTTCGTGGCTCCCCAGTGTTGGAGTTGCTGACTATCCCAAAGATATGCTGGGGGAATCTCCCTTGGAAGTTTCCAGGTAAGGCTTTAAGTGCCAATGTCCAAAAGCACTAACTTTCCCTGGACAATTGGATTGCACTGGAAACCAATCCAAAAAAGGGATTTAAATCACTAATTTTGGTCTTGCCAGTTTTATACCAATAGTTACTCAAATAGTTTTACTCCTTCTCACTCTTTCAAACTCAGCATTATTGTCAATGTCCAGACTGGGAACCAACACGGTTCACTCCTCTCCAATTTACAGGCCTGACTCTCTCCCTCTCCCTGCACCTGCCTCGGACCTGACCAGCCAAATTCCATCCACTTATCTCTCCCTGGTCTGTCAGTTTCACTGCAGCCTTTAAACCTTCCTGCTTCATGGCAACCGGTGCATTGAAAAAAGGGGATGTGGCCTCCTTGTGCCCAGTGGTGTGGCAGTGCGATGTGGTTTTTGAGAACTCTTTTTTGCTGCAAGCTCCAAGCAGCTCCAGCCAGCTGAGGTTTCAACAAAGTTTTCCAGAGCAGATAAGTGCTCTTGTAATTCTACTTTGCCATGACTTCAGACTGCTGGGTTATGGCCCAATGTTTCACACTCAACACTATGGCAGCGTGAGTTAAAAAGTTTTTTAGCCTTTACTGCTCTCTGTTTAATCCAATGGGCCTTGAATATTTTCAACATGTGCTGAATCTCATTGTCCGTATGTTTGTACGTACATATTTTTCATCTTTCCTCTCCTCCTTACAGACAGACAGAAGGGTATTCAGGGAGTGACCTGACTGCATTGGCGAAGGACGCAGCATTGGGTCCAATTCGAGGTAGGTTGTGTAACAGAGGCATAAAAAAGATACAGCATGAAAAATAGCCATTCTACCCTTTGTGCCCACACTGGCCCTTTTCAAAGAGCTATTCACTTAATCCCATGCCTGTGTTTTTTCCCAAACCCAGCAAGTAGTTTCCTTTTAAGTATCTATCCTCCATTGTCTTTGGAAATTTATTGACAGTGTCTGGAACAAGCTGTCAGAGGTAGTAGTAGAGGCAGGTATAATTTTGTGTTTTTTAAAAAGCATTTAGACAGTTACATGGGTAAGATGGGTATAGAGGGATACGGGCCAAACATGGGCAATTGAAATTATCTTAAGGATTTAAAGAAAAAAGTGCGGCATGGACAAGTTAGGTCGAAGAGGCTTACAGCATGGAAAAGGCTGTATGACTCTGTGCCACACGATGTAAGATTCCAGGGGTTTGGGGATGATACATGAGCTTAACTAGAGGATTGGTTAACCAATAGGAAGCAGAGAGTGGGGAGAAATGAGTCATTTTCTCAACTGGTGTGCCACAGGGTTTGGTCCTTGGATTCCACCTATTTGCAATCCATGTTAAAGATTTAGATGCAGGGATAGAATCTACTGTTACCAAATTTGCAGATAATACTAAAACAGGTGGGAAAGCAAGTTGCAATGACGAAATAAGGAAATTTACAAATGGATGTTTAGGTGAGTGGGCCCACTTAATGTGCATAAGTGTGAGGTTATCAATTTTGGTTGAAGGAATAAAAAGGCAACTTTTTATCTAAATGAAGAAAGTGCTTTGGTGCAGAGGAACCTTGTGCATGAATTGCAGGAAGTTAGTATGCAAGTGGTAAGGTAATAAGAATGGCAAACAAAAGTTTGGAGTTCATTGCTAATGGAATAGAGTATAAAATTAAGTGTTGCAACTGTATAGGGCGTTAGTGAAACTGCATCTAGAGTATTGAATGCGGTTTTGGTCCCATTACTTGAGTAAGGCTGTAAATACATTATGGATGGTTCAGAGAAAGTTCACTAGATTGATTCCTGGCATGATGGACTTGTCTTATGAAGAAAGATTGAGCAGTTTAGGCTTGTACTCGCTGGAGTTTAGAAGAGATTTAATTGAGGTATATATGATGCTGAGGGGATTGAGTGGATGTTTCTCCTTTTTTGGACATTCTAGAACGCGAGGCCATGGTTTTAGTCTGAAGTGGCAGATTTAAAACAGAAATGAGGAAGAATGACTTTACTCAAAAGGTTGTGAATCTGTGCAATTCTCTACCTCAGAATGCAGTGGATGTCAGAACACAAAACAAATTTAATGATATAGACAGGTTTTTAATACTAGCAGAATGAAGGGTTATGGGGAGGGGCAAGAAGGTGAAAGTGAGGGCAAGATCAGATCAGCCAATGTCATATGAAATGTGGAGCAAGTTCAAGCGGCCGAATTGCCCGCTCCTCCTCCTTCACAGTCCTTTATTCTAGCATTCTGGCAGCTGAAGATTTGCTAAATAAGGCTCTAACTGAAAAGAGACTAGTGACATTAATGAGTGGCAAGGATAGATTTTACCTTGTTCTATTATGTAACTATCCCCCACTCATTATATTTTGCTGGCAAATGCACAGTGCTGTACGTGGGAGACTGTTGTAGCTCTAATACAGAATCCAGACTGCAGTTGTGCTGCCATCCAGTTAGTGACTTGAAATTTGAAGACTGCACCCTGGCCAAGTTCAGAGGGCTCAGACCTCTATTCAGCCACTGCAGAAGCTATTGCGTGGGTTGGTGATTGCTGCGTATGCTGAAAAAAAAAGTTATCACTTTGACTTTGAAAACTTCAATCATGCCCCACTTGCAGCTCATTGGTTGATGCAGTGTGTCAATAAACATTTTTTAAATCAATTTCCTGAATTCTGGGATTTATTGACAAAGCCAGCATTTATTGGCCATCCTTAGTGACAAGCTGAGGCTAATGGTTTCATACAACAGATATTTACTAGACCATTTCAGAGGTTAGTTTGTCAACCATGTTTCTACAAGACTGGAGTCTCACCAGGCTCAAACTGAGTAAAAAAATGCAGGTTTCCAGCCCCACAAGGTTAAGAATCAGCTGGGTTTTTATGACAATTTGACAGCTTTAAAATTTTTAAGTTTATTTATTAGTGTCACAAGTAGGCTTACTTCAACACTGCAATAATTTGCTGTGAAAATCCCCTAGGCGCCACCCTTCAGCACCTGTTTGGGTATACTGAGGGAGAATTTAACATGGCCAACGTACCTAACCAGCATGTCTTGCCAACCGGGAGGAAATTGGAACACCAGGAAGAATGTGAGGACTCTGCACAGACAATGCTCCAAGCCAGGAATTGAACCTGGGTCCCTGAGGCAGCAGTGTTAACCACTGCCACCATGCCACCCGTCAGTCACAGTCACTTTGTTTAGTCTTAGCGCTGAGCTGGTTATGTATGTTATTTTTGAACTGTCAAAATGACATGTTTTCCTTTTCCTTCAGAACTGAAGCCAGAGGAAGTGAGGAATATGGCTGCTAGTGAGGTAAGGCTCACTTTGACTCCAATGTTTAAACCACTCCCCGCGTATAAAATTGCTGATGTTAACTTGCCTTTCTACACAGTAGATTGCTTCATTGCAGCAGCGTTTCAAAGACAGGGATTTTCATCATGTTGTTCCTTTACTAGTAAACAGCTCTTGGTTATTGATGCTCATAGTATGTTTACAAGGAGATCGAAAGATGAGATTCAGATGGCGTCGCATTAGTGAGGACCAAGGGAATGTTGATCATTACATGCTGCTTAACTAGACCTGACTTTGTACCTTGTATTCTTCTGCCTGTCCAGGTGAGAAAGATTAGGTTATCTGATTTTGAAGATTCACGGAGGAAGATCAAACGTAGTGTGGGCCCTCAGACTCTGGAGGGATACAAACGTTGGAATGAGGAATATGGAGACACTGCTGTTAATTCATGAGGTGTCAAACCAGCATGGGCTCTGATCACTGCTGTAAGGGACTATTCTTGATCAGAGTGCAACATCAGTTGTCAGCACCAACTGGCACGCTCCTCCTCTGGCCTTCAACAGAGCACCCAGAGTTGTTTCATCACCGATTCTTATGCAGAATCTGGAGCACTAGAACTGACGGGACAAGTTTACAAAACGGAACCCTTTCTATGACGTGCTATATCCTTTTTAAAATTGAGTTTCAGGAATCTTTGTGCCTCTGGATCTGGGACCATGTAGCTGGCTGTCAGTGAAAGTGGAGTTTAGGGTCTAGCAAGGTGAAAAATATTTGATTTGTATATTTTGTCTCTGATGTAAACAAGTCGGTCCCTGTTCAGAGTATACACAGTAGAAGCACAACCGTAGGAAGACTTGTGCCTTAAGTTTGCCGTACATTTGCTTGCCCTAGTGTGTTTGGTCCCTTTGCTCCTATGCCTAATTCACTCCGAAAGGTGTAACGGCATTATTAATTCCTAACTGATGTCTTGTTCAGCAGTGCCAAATAAGTTGCTGGTTGCACACTTGGAAATGGGTTCTTTGAAAGAAGACCATTTGCAATGCTTGCCAGGTGCTGAAAGTGTTTCTTCCCCTAATATCAAGTAGCTGGTCTCTTGATTTCAGAACAAGATAAATCATTCTGCTTCAGTTGTTCGGTATTTCAGTGCAGCTGTTCTCTGGTAGACTTGGTACAAAAAACCAAACAGGTGCTGGAGGAATAGCAAGATATGATTACGTTCAAACTTCTAGTTTCCCTACCATTACATGATAAACAGCTCATTAAAAAATTCAATGTTATCAAAACTAATACTTCAGTTAGTATTCTAAGTAAATAATTTCTTCTTGTAACTGAACCCACTGAAAACACTTTCATCGGGGTGGGGTGGATTAAATGTTCCTAACAAGGATTTCACAATACTGAGGCAAAGACTCAACCCTTCAATATGTCTATCTTTAATATAAATGTGATGCTTGGTATAATTTTCCTCCTTGTAACACATTGCAAGCAGTTCAATAGGGGATTTGCCACACATTTTATTTTTAAGAAGCACATTTGGTGTTGGTTTCCTACCCATTACGCTTCCATGTCTCTGTCAACCCTCTGCTGCAACTCAGGAAAAATGGATACATGGAGGAAGGACTCCAGAAACAGTCTGCGTCCATTTCCTTTAATGAACCTTTATATGAAACTACCAGTGTCATTTTTTTAAAACAGTCCCTTTTATTGATCTCCTGTACGAAGACTTGTGAGTAATTCCATTCTTTAGCCTTGAAAATCACTTGACTTAGTGTGATGCCCCTGATCAAACAGGCCACACGTTCAGCCTTGTGTGAATCATGTCACAGGTGGTTCACTCATGATTCCAAAATTGGTTGGCACACTTCTTAATAGTATCAAATAATTCCCTGTGTAACAACAGTGACTATACTCAATTGACTGCAAAGTGCTTTGCGGCGCACTGATAGAATGAAAGGCACGTTATAAGTGCGAGACTTTCTTTCCCAGAAAGGCATTACTCTGAAATCTAAAATGTACAGACCAAACGGTTCCCTAACCCTAGACCAGTAATACTTACCTGACTTTGGCCATTTAAAGAATTGGTAACAGGTTACCCACTTCATTTCTGTGAACGTTCCTGGTGACCTTGTTAGTAAAGCATTAATGTGACATTATCAGAACCCTTGCCATTTGTCCTTTAACAAACATCTTGTGGTATCAGTCTTTCCAAGCAGAAGTACCTTCATTCTGATAACTTTACAATTGCACTTGAATGGGTGGGGATCCTGATCAGGGGGAAGTGTGAACTGGGCTGGGAAGTTTGGGGAGTTTCCTGGAGTAGGTTTGCCAGTTTTAAAGGACTTTTGTACCAACTCTACCTCACAAAATGGCTGTAATTTCCTAAACCGTGCAGCTACCACCCATTTGTACCTTTGATCATGCGGTGAGCAGTTGGTCCCTTTCCTGTGAAACTCCAGACCAAACAATTTCAAAGGCCTTTTTATTTTTTTGGTAATCTTTGAAAGCTCTTGTGCTTCAGAACGTCCGAATGCAGGACCCGCGGCCAAAGGTAGTGAGAGCGATTACAGAGCTGGAGTGGTAAGTGTCCTAGAATTCAGAGAGCACTGAAATATTAAACAACCTAAAGGTACCTTTTGTTACCTTGTACCTTTTGCTATTGGGTTTAATCTGTGCTTTGAAAGTTGTAACTTTTTTCTATTTCCAACTTTCCAGCAGTAAGCTTGCTGACTGCAAACCTATGCTGCCAACATTCTTGTGAACATGACCATTAACTAGCAGAGAGCAATGAATTGATATGTGTGGTCTCTTTCTAACTTTGATAACTTTTTGACATTTTAACAGATTTGTACATCATTGCATTGAACTTGACGTGAGTAGGAAGTTTAAATATGAGCATGGTGTTCAGGAGTAGGCAGCGATTCTGTTTGTTTTATTTTAGCACTGTCCTTCCAGTGCCCTGGTACTGCTGAAACCGGTTTAGGGAAAGGTAAAATGTTTCAACTAGTAAATATTGTATTTTTGGCACTTTTTATTTTTTGTATCCACGTGCATGAGCGATTTATTTTGATCCATTTGTTTTTTCGTGTCTAATATATTGGTAAATAAAACTTTTAATTCGATGTTTGGAAGTTGAAATTTGTGATTTTTTTTCTTGTTGCAGAACCCAAGAGGCCTGTCAGGCATCAGAACTAGCAAGGGTTGTGAGAATGTCTGCATCAGTTAGGTTAATAATACAAGTAACATTGCACCCTTGGTAAACAGCAGAGAAAATGGCCCAGTGTTAAATTTGACAAAACCTTGCATTTGTACGATCCCTTTAGTCTCTTAAACGTTTGAGCCTTTCGGTTGTAGTTCAGTAATCATAGAATCCCTATGGTGCAAAAGGAGGCCATTTGGCCCATCACTTCTGCACTGCCAATCCCAGCCAGGCCCTATACTTGTAACCCCACATCATTTCCTGACACCAAGGGGCAATCCCACCCAGGCCTTTACCTTATAACCCCAAGTATTTACTCCACTAATCCCCCTAATCTACACATCTTGGGACGCTAATTTAGCATGGCCAATCTACCTAACCTGCAGATCTTTGGACTGAGAGAGGAAACTGGAAGACCAAGAGGAACCCACATGGGGAGAATGTGCAAACTTCACACCGACAGTGACCCAAGGCTGGAATTGAACCCTGGTGCCCGGTGTTGAGGCAACAGTGCTAGCCACTGTGCCACCCTTAAGTAAAGGAGACAAATGTTCAATTTCTTCATGAATTACCTTTATTTCTTTGATCCAATTCCACACACCATTCTCCTTCAACCAACAGTGCCATCTGCAGCCCCTTTATATTTCCGTGACTTAGACATCAAATTAGGACTTAATTGGAAGGTTGGTAACCAATTCCTAACAAAAACTCACACTTTTGAAAATTTCACACCAAACTGCATAGATCTATTCTAGAACTGCGATCAAAAGTCTGGCCAAAGATAGATTTAATTCATGACTTAAAGGTCGAGAGAATTAAGGAGGGTATTCCTGAGCTTAGGGGCTTGGTATTTGAAAGTACAGCCATTAATGACAGAGCAATTTTGAAATCAGCAATGTGCAAAGGACCAGAATTGAAGGAACGTGGAGATTGCTGAGCATTGCAGGGCTGGAGGATATTGCTGAGCTGGGAGTGTCATGTCAATCACAGTAATGTTGCTGGATAGGAACCAAATGTAGTTTAGTGAGCACAGGGTGATGGGTGAACAGGATTTTACACAAGTTAAGGCACTAAGGGCAGAGTTTTGATTTATTCTTGTCATATGTATTAGTATACAGTGAAAAGTATTGTTTCTTGTGTGCTATACAGACAGAACATATCGTTCGTAGAGAAGGAAAGGAGTGCAGAGCGTAGCTAAGGTGTAGAGAAAGATCAACTTAATGCAAGGTAAGTCCATTCAAAAGTCTGACGGCAGCAGGAAAGGAGTCAGTTGGTACATAACGTCAAACTTTTATATCTGACGGAAAAAGGTGGAAGAGAGAATGTCCAGGGTGCATGGTGTTCTTAATTATGCTGGCTGCTTTGTTGAGGCAGCGGAAGGTGTAGACAGAGTCCGTGGATGGGAGGCTGGTGTGCCTTCACAACCCTTTGTGGTTTCTCGCAGTCTTGGACAGAGTCATACCAAGCTATGATACAACCAGAAAGGATGCTTTCTGTGATGCATCTGTAAAAGTTCTGGATTTGCTCAAATTTAGAGAGTGGGAGGTGAGAGGTTGGCCAGGAAACCACTGGAATGATCCCAGCCTAGAGATTAACAGAAGGTGTCAGTAACAGATTTTAATGGCAGGGACTGATGGCAGTATTACAGAGATGGCACTCTTGGTGATGGGGTGGATATGGGTAAATGTGATACTGAATTGCTTCCTGGCCTTCCAGCAACGTATGCTGCAAGCTTCAGATTTGACAAGCAAGCAGTTAAAGTGCTGTTCTATTTTAAAATAATCCGCACTGCCACACATTCCCCTGTAGATGTCGTCATTCCTCTCATTTTCAAAGTGAGGAAATGCACTGTGGATTTTAACCCGGTCTTTTAACACTTCTTTACCCTGCCCCTCTGCCTCCTCTCCCTCACTGATCCTGTGATGGGGTGTAGGCTGAGGATTCTCACAAGAAGCATGAAAGGGATAGTTGGAAGAAAGTTTTTCCTTGGGTTATTAGAACAGTCTAATCCTTTGCTACAATGGTGGAGGCAGATGCATCACTGAGAAGTGAATTGAATAAATAATCTGAAAAGGGAAGAATACAAAAGAGGGGAAAGGGTAGGAGGGAGTGAAATCATTTGAAGAGCTGGCATGGTATGAATAGGTGCCTCCTGTGCAGCAATTTCAGTGACTGGGAGAAGGTAGGGAAAAGGCTCTGTTGTGTGAACAGCAATATGTACCTAACCAGCTCCAAACTGATCCATCAGGTTTGCAAACATCCAAAGGAACAGTTTTCTGTATTTCTTTTAGAGCTGGTGCAATTTGAATCCATCCACAGTCTGCCGAAATTAATTGTCTCTTACTCATTCTAACCGCTTTCATGTTCTCTCTTGAGGTTGTATCTCTGAAGTAGGGATCCTATGACTCCAGTTTTTCTGGGGCTCCTTGATGCCATACTCAATTGCTGCCTGTGTCAAAAGCAGTTATTCTCATCCCCATCAGCTGTTTTGTCCCACGTTTGAACCAAAGCTATAATGAGGTCAGGAGCCAAATGGACTGAGCTGAGCATCCATGAGCAGGTTATTGCTAAGTGAATTCCATTTGAAAGCACTATTGGTGACCCCTTCTAGCAATTCAGTAATGATCAAGAGTAGACTCATGTTGCAGCAATTGGCCGGGTTGGATTTGTTCTGACAGGACACACCTAGGCAATTTTCCACATTGCTGGGTGGATGCCAGTGTTGTAACGGAAGTGGAGCAGCTTGATTAGGGGCGTGGCAAGTTCTTGAGCACATGTCCACAGTACTGTCAGGGACCCATAGGCACTTCAGTATCGAGTGCCTTCAGCCATTTGTGTGTGGCTACTAGTTTGGGCTCACCAGTCCCCCTTAACCTCCCCGATAGAGCTGCATGAAATCTGAACCTATGAGAAAACTCCTCCCAAAACCAAGGAACAGGAAGAGGCCCCTCATGCCTGCGTGACCATTTAGTTAGACCAAAGGGTGATCCCCAACTCCATTTATCTGTCTTTGTATTTCTTTTGATTCCCTTACCCAGCACAAATTCATCAATCTCAGTCTCAAAAGCCCCAATCAAACTCCTCCACCAGCATCTATGTTTTGTACCCATTTTTCTGAGGGGTATAAGTTCCCGGTTTCCACTTACCTTCATATGGAAAAGTTCTTTCCTGATGTCTCTCCTGAATGCCTGGCTCTTCTTGTGAATTGTATTTTAAAGACTTTTTTTGTTTTGTTTTTAATCCAATTCAATCAAATCAAGTCTAATTCAGAGTCTCAGCAAGTTGAGACATTCCTGATCCAAGCTGACAAGACAGGGCTCTCACCTCTGTCTTGGGCTTGATCTACATGATCCAAGCTGATTGGAGTAGGCATTGCTCCTCCTCCAATGCTTGATCTCATTTTCATCTTGGCCAAAAGGCCGAGATGAAGCTTTAAAAATTGCTTCAAGTGAAGCTAAAGTGTAACCTAATGAATTCAACCAAACACAGCATGTCGATACTAGATAGCCAAAACGCGTAGCATTTCTCTTTAAAACAGTTCTTGAATCCTAAAAACTGATTGCAATTATTTAATTTAAAAGAACAGTCCTTGTGAAATAGGTTGCTGCCCCTTTGGAGACTTTGCCCTGTGACAAGACATGTGTACGATTGATCACGTAACTTGCATTCCTCCCAGATTGTTTTAACAATTCCAAGTACAGTGTTAACTCACTTTTAGGGTTTTGTGACTGGGATTAGCAACACAGCAGGCTGTACAGGAATGCTAACTGCAGTCACTGTGTATATTCTCAAATGGGAAAAGTGGCGTTGCCTTTTAAAGAAAATCAGAACTGCTGGGAATATGAAACAAAAAGCAGATGATGATGATGACATAAGGAGCTTTGGAACATCAGATCATGGCTCATTTGTACCACATTCCATTTATCCACCATTGCTCCACATCTTTTGATACCTTTGGTTCATAAGTTTATAAGATATAGGAGCAGAATTAGACCATGCGGCCCATCAACTCTGCTCTGCCATTCGATCATGGCTGATATGCTTCTCATCCCCATTTTCCTGCCTTCTCCCCATAACCCTTCAACCAATTACCAATTAAAAATCTGTCTAACTCCACAAATTTATTCACTGTTCCAGCATCCACCTCACTTTGGGTAGCAAATCCCACAGATTCACAACCCTTTGGGAGAGCTAGTTTCTCCTCTACTGTTTTAAATTTGTTACCCCTTTCCCTAAGACTATGACCTCTCATCCTTGATTGCTCCACGCCTACTTTATCCACACCTTTTATCTTGTATACCTCAATTTGATCTACCCTCATTTTTCTAAATCCCAGAGAGTATAGGCCTAAACTGTTCAGTTGCTTTTCATATTTCTGGACTCAATCTAGTGAACCTTGATGAATAACAACCTATCAATTCAAATCTTAAGTGTTAATTGACCCCAGTATCTACAGCTTTTTCGCGGGAGTGAATCTTATATTTCCATATTTCTTAGTGTGAAAATGTGCTTCCTGAATGACCTACTTCTAATTGTAAGATTGTCCCCTTTGAGGAAATAAGGATACATTGACAGTCAAGATAGAGAAGGGGGAGGAGAAAAGATACAATTCCCTGGAATTGCTGGAAATGTTTCTGTTCACAATGCAAGGTTTCAGAAGTCACATTTTTGTAATTTATTGTGCAAAGTAGTAAAGTTTCTGAGCCCACCACTGAAACAACCCTCATCAAAGTCACAAATACCACTCTCTGACTTGAAAATTTCATCATTCTTTTGAAGCCTTTGGCATTGTCAGCCACATTTACTGCCTCCATTAGCCCTCCATTTTCTAGCCTAGTGGGACCATCCACCTTGCTTTTGCTCTTCCTATCTGATTGTGACCACTGAATCTCCAGTAATGACTTCTCCCATCCTGGCACCACTAGATCAGGAGCCCACTGCAGATCTGTTCTTTGCTCCCTTTGCCTCATCTATAAGCTGCCTATTGGTGATATCCAAAGTATGGCAGAAACCTTGAATGTTCTCCTCCTTTGCCCTTTAAGTTCGACATGAAAGATCACATCCTACTTTGTGGGAGATTTTCATCTCATCAACCTTGGAGGCTGTGTCTTCAGTTACCTCAGCCCTAATTTCCCCCTCTACATCTCACCACTTTGTGCTCTCCTCCTTTAAGACACTTCTATCAATCTGTATCTTTGACAAATCTTTGATTTATTATTGGCACATGAATTGGTGTAAAATGAAAAGTACTGTTTCTTGCGCACTTTACAGACAAAGCATACCATTCATAGAGTATATAGGGGACAAGGAAAGGAGAGAGTGCAGAATGTAGTTTTACTGTCACAGCTAGGGTGCAGAGAAAGATCAGCTTAAGGTAAATCCATTCAAAAATCTGATGGCAACAGGGAAGAAATGGTTCTTGAGTCGGTTGGTGCATGACCTCAGACTTTTGTATTTTTTCCCAATGGATGAAGGTGAGAGAGAGAGAGTACAGAATGTAGTGTTAGTCACAGCGAAGGTGTAGAGGAAGCTCAACTTAATCCAAGGTAGCTCCATTCAAAAGTCTCATGGCAGCAGAGAAGATGATGTTCTTGAGTCGTTTGGTACATGACCACAGACTTTTGTATCTTTTTCCCAACAAAAGGTGGAAGAGAGAATGTCCAGAGTGCGTGGGGTCCTTGATTATACTGGCTGCTTTTCCAAGTCAGTGGGAAGTTGTTGGATGGGAGACTGGTTTCTGTGATGGACTGGACTATGTTTACAACCCTTTGTAGTTTCTTGTGGTCTTGGTCACAGCAGGATTTTGGCCACCTGTCTTAACATCGTATGTGGATTGGCATCAAATTTGTCTGATAACACTCGTGAAGTACATTGGGAGGTTTTACTACCTTCGTAAAGCACTTTGTAGATTATTTATTGATTTGCCCAGTGTTGCGGTCCAACACTTCGCTCAGAATAATTGGTTGTTTATCTTGCCACTTACTGGGATTTTGTTATATGCAAATTGGCTCATAATTTAAGATATGAGCCTCACTAGATGGCATTCAGTCAAAGTGGAAGGGGAAGTGAGCATCTGCAATCCAGGCCAGAGAAGAGGCAGGGTTAGTGCTGTGAAAGTGCAGAAATTGGTGGGTTGCCAGTGACAGATTCCAGCTTCACCAGAATGGATTGCCCTCCATGCAACCTGCTTACAGATTCATGATGGGAACAGCTTGTCAGCTGAGTTCCAGATTCTCACCACTCTCAAGCTAAAATAATTCTTCCTGTGTTCTTGATTGTTTCTGTCAATGACTACCATATATTTACACTCTCCTTGTTCTGAGCGCAGCCCATGAGTAGAAGTAGATTCTTTACGCCTACCTTTTAGTTCCCTCAAAGCTTTAACACATCAGCCAGCTCTAGGGAAATCCCATTACAACTGAGGCAGAAGAGTTCAATGAGGATAGTCGTAATAATCCCCATATAGGGATGAAGTGGAAATTCTCGAGGGCTTCAAATTTCTAGGTCATCAACTAGATTCCCATGCTGATGCTATAGTTCAGAAAACCCACCAACCTCTCTAGTTTCTCGGAGGCTAAGGAAATTCGGCATGCCTGTTAAGACTCATCAACTTCTATAGATGTACAATGTTGCTGGGTCAAAATCCTGGAATTCCCTCCCTGATGGCATTGTGGGTCAATCTCAGCATTGGACTGCAGCGTTTCAAGAAGACAGCTCACCAGCACCTTAAGGGCAACTAGGGATGGGCAATAAATGCTGGCCTGTCAGTGCCGCCCATGTTCCATGAATGAATAACAAAAATAGTAAGTATCCTTCCGGTTGTACCACACTTGGTATTGCCCCTGCTCTGACCGAGCCTATGCCAGCCTGTAGACCAGGCTACTATGACTGTAACACTACATTCTGCAACCTTCTTTTCTCCTCTCCTATGTACTCCATGAACAGTGTGCTTTGTCTGCAAAATGCCCAGGAAACATTACTTTCCATTTTATACCAATACATGTGACAATAAATCAAATACTTGTCAAAGATATAGGTCTAAAGAAGTATCTTAGTGGAGGAGAGAGCAAAATGGCAAGATGGAGAGGAAGAAATTTGAGAGAGATTTTCATCCCAGCCTTGGAGACTGTGTCTTTAGTTACCTCGACTCTAAGTACAATTTTTATTCATTGGTGAGATGTGGGCATGGCTGAGCCATGCTTTTATTGCCATGCTTTTATTGCCCAAACCTAGTTGCCCTTATTCATAGGGCAGGTGAGAGTCAACCACACTGTTGTGGCTCTGGAATGAAATGTGGCTCGTCCAGGTAAGGATGACAGATTTCCCTCCCTAAAGGACGTTACTGATCTTTTGTGTCCAATCTAAAGGGCAAAGGGAGAGAGCATTCAAGATTTCTGCCACACTTTGGAGGAAGAAATACGTCTTGATTTCTTTCCTAAACAGCCTAGCTCTTATTTTAAGGTTATGCCCCCTTGTTCTTGATTCATCCATCAGAGGAAATGGCTTCTCTGCATTGCCCCAATCACGTCACATCACTTAAACATTTTAAGCACATCAATTAGATTAACTTCCTAAACGTAAGGGAATGCAAGTCAAGCTTATAGAATTCTGCTTTGCAATTTAACTCTGAGCTCAGATAAGATCCTGATGTGTCTGTGCCATAAGCTCCTCCAGTGATAATATATCCTTTCTCAGTACACCACCCCAAACTGAAGGCAACCCTTCAGATAGGATCTGACTGTGGCTATGTGCAACTCAAACTGTTTGTACTCCAGTTACAAACAGAGTAACTGGAGATAAATGCCACCGTTGCAGAGCCTTTCTGATTACATATTGTTGCTGTATTTGCTTCTGTACCAATGTTGCCAACACTTAAAATGGTAAATCACTTTTTAAAGTCTTTTATGTTTAATAGTGTCACATGTAGGCTTATGTTAACACTGCAATGAAGTTACTGTGAAAATCCCTTAGTCACCACACTCTGGCGCCTGTCTGGGTACACTGAGGGAGAATTTAGCATGGCCAATGCAGTTAACTAGCACGTCTTTTGGACTGAGAGGAAAACCATACAGACACAGAGAATGTGCAGACTCTGCACAGACAGTGACCCAAGCTGGGAATTGAACCTTGTTCCCTCGTGTTGTGAGACAGCTATGCTAACCAGTGTGCCACCATGGTTGTGAAGCATTTTGGGATGTTCTGCGATAAGTAGATCTTCCTTTAAAACAAGTGCGCTAAGGTGTAGCCTGACCTGTTTCTATAATAGAACTTGGTCCAGTGATACAGAGCTGATGTTTGACCCATGCAAAAGGAATCCAATGTTTCGCAAGCTAATTTCACCCTCGATACCCTGTTGCTTCTATTATTTGTATCACTCTTGCCTCTTGAGTCAGCAGGCTGTGGGTTTGAGTCCCACTATAGGGACTTGAGCACAAAATCCAGGATGATGTATATATGTCCAATGTAGTACCGTGGGAGTGCTGTACTGTTGAAGTTTTGGATGAGGCATTAAATCAAAGCTGAAAGAGAAAATGCTGGAAAATCTCAGCAGGTCTGGCAGCATCAGTAAGGAGAGAAAAGAGCTGATGTTTCGCATCCAGATGACCCTTTGTCAAAGCCTGAGATTTTCCAGCGTTTTCTCTTTTGGTTTCAGATTCCAGCATCCACAGTAACTTGCTTTTATTGAATCAAAGCTGCTCCTTCTCGTCAGATGTGAAAGGCGGCTTAGCACTGTTTGAAAGGGGGGTTTGCCCTAATATCCTGGCATTTAATAAAAAGCCATTCATCTGGTCACAATATGCATCTAGACGAATACGTGAATAGGATGGGAATGGAAGGATATGGACCCCATAAGTGCATAGGGTTTTAGTTTAGGCAGAATCATGATCAGCGCAGGCTTGGAGGGCCAAAGGGCCTGTTCCCGTGCTGTACTGTGCTTTGATACCATTTGATTTTATTATTGTCATGTGTTTTGGGACACAGTGAAAAGCATTGTGTGCTGTACAGAATGCGCACCATTCATAGAGTACATAGGGGAGAAGGAAAGGAGAGAGTGCAGAACGTAGTGTTACAGTCACAGCTGGGGAACGGAGAAAGATCAACTTAATGAGGTAGATCCATTCAAAAGTTTTGACTGCAGCAGAGAAGAAGCTGTGATACGTCTGGAAAAGATGCTTTCCATGGTGCTTCGATAAAAATTGGTGAGCGTTGTAGTGGACATGGTAAATTTCGTCCCTCGAGCTTGCTGTGCACAAATTGGCTGCCACATTTTCTATCTTTACAACAGTGACTACTGTTCAAAAGTACAGCTCAATAGTTGTAAAAACTGAAATTGTGAAAAGCACTCAAGTTCAAGCCTTTTTTTGGCTTTACGGGACAGCACAGCAGACCCCCTCACTGGGAATCCCTCTCAGTGCGGATCCTGTGTGTTCCCTTACCAAAAGCCCATCTCAAACCATTCCACTTCCATCCTAACAGCAGTGGGAGGAAGTAGCCTGACATTCCAGCTGTCAGGCATGGGGTCATTCAGCCTCGCGGGTAAACCGGGACACTTTCTACTGGCCTTGATACGAAGCAGGTGTACACAGGCTGGAGGTAGGATAGATTAGCCGCCTTGCCTCTTACATTACAAGGGACTATGTTTCAAAATTGGCTGTAAGGCATTTTGAGACTTCCTGAGATGATATCTGTTATAGAAATGCAAATTCTTAATATCCTGGGAGAAGGTTAAACTAAAACCCAGGACAGTATGGGAAATTTTTCCTCTGATCCCTTTAGTTGATCCAAACCTGTGTAAAGTATCACTGTGACCCTGCTTCATGTCATACAATACCTACATCTTAATAAAGTTTATTTATTAGTGTCACAAGTAGGCTTAAATTAACACTGCAATGAAGTTACTTTGAAAATTCTCTAATCGTCACACTCCGGCGCCTGTTCGGGTAAACTGAGGGAGAATTTAGCATGGTCAATGCACTGAAGCAGCACGTCTTACGGACTGTGGGAGGAAGCTGGAACACCTGGAGGAAACCCATGCAGACACAGGGAGAATGTGCAAACTCCATGCAGACAGTGACCCAGGCCAGGAATCGAATCCGGGTCTCTGTTGCTGTGAGGCGGTGGTGTTAATCACTAATTCAAGTTAGAGATGCTAGAAAATGAATATTTTATCCTCTGTGGCCCTTATGGCTATGCATACCCTGATCATCTCAACAGCCTCTAGGGTTAAATACACTCCATATGGAATGGTTTTGGTTCCCAGTTGGGATAAACCTGGAAACTCCACAAACTGAAGATTAATCTTCAGACTGCTCCAAGCAAAATAAGAGACAAAATTACAGTGTTAAGAAAAAATCATATTTTGCCCCAATTTCTTTGAACACTTTCAGTTATTGATTCTAAAATAATTGGAGATGGAGAAGAAAGTGATGATGTTTGAATGCCAGAGCATTTGGGGTGGGTGGTCATATGAATAAATCTCCAGGAACGGATGAAACAATAGTTGAGAACCCTCATGCCAGGTTTTTTTGAGCTGGGTTTTCTCTTGCTCTCGTGCCCCCTCTGTGTGGTCTCTGTCTCTCTCTTTCTCTCTGGCCCCTTCTCTCTCTCTCTCTCTCTCTCTCTCTCTCGCTCTCTCTCTCTCTCTTTCTTTCTTTCTTTCTCTGGCCCTCTGTCTGTCTCTCTATCTCTGCCGCCCCTTCTCTCTCTCTCTCTCTGCCTGTGTGTGTGTGTATATCCGTTCTCTATCTCTCTCTCTCTCTGTCTCTGTGCATGTGTTTCTCTACCCTGCCCCCCCCACTGCACTCTCCTCTCAATCATCCCCCACCCCTTCCCCAAACACGACTACACTGGGAGCTACACTGACTTGAGCTTGAGAAAAGATTAGCTGAGCTCAGACATTAATTAATGAAGGCTTTCTGTGGGCCATGTGATCAGAGTACAGTAAACCAACAATAAGAATCTGGGTCTGTGTAACTTCAGAATTCCCTTCGCGCCACAATTTGTTGAACAGAATATTCAAGGAGTTGCCAGGCGCTGCTATTATTTCAGCATTTTAAGATTAGAGAGTGAATTCTTGAGCAATTACTTGCTAAGCCCTCAATGAAAATCGCAGGCATGTTCTGACTTAGTCCTAATGTAAGCCATACCAGCAGCCCATGCATAAGGCCAGGTGATTTATGAGACTCGAAAGGATGTGATATCTCAGTTTTCAAACCTGTCTGAATTCCTAGTTGAGCAAAACCATAATAGATTTTTTTCCAGTTCTTTCTGTGATGATGTATAGCTTCCAGATTTGAAATTAAATTAGTTGACCGATAGGCTCCTAATGTGTGAAAGGTTATCAAACCTCCCCACCCCGCTAAACAGCATAAAATCAACAGCAAGAATTCGATAACCAGAACAGGGTTTGTAGAAACACTGCAGTGCAGAAAAAAAATCGTATAGCATTTTTCATGATCTCAGGATGTTCCCAAAGTGCTTCACAACAACTCCAAGAGGTTGGAGAAACTTGGTTTGTTCTCACTGGAATGGTGGAGGTTGAGGGGTGAAGTTTCCAAGATTATGAAGGGTATGGACAGAGTGGATAGTCAAAGCTTTTTCTCAAGGTGGAAGAGTCAATTACTCGGGGCCATAAGTTTAAGGTGCGAGGGGCAAGGTTTAAAGGAAATGTACAAGGCGAGTTTTTTTACACAGAGGGCGGTGGGTGCCTAGAACTTGCTGCTCAGGAGGTGTAGTGGAGGCAGATATGATAGTGACTTTTAAGTCTGGCCAAATACGTGAATAGGATGGGGATAGAAGGATATCGTCCCTGGAAGGGTCGGGGGTTTTAGTTCAGTTGGGCGGCATGGCCGCTGCAGGCTTGGAGGGCTGAAGGGCCTGTTCTTGTGCTGTTATTTTCTTTGCTCTTTTGTAGAATCATAGAACCCTACAGTGCAGAAACAAGCCCTTCGGCCCATCGAGTCTGTGCTGACCACAATCCCGCCCAGGCCCTATCCCCATATCCCTACACATTTACCCACTAATCCCTCTAACCTACACATTGCAGGACAATAAGGGGCAATTTTAGCATAGCCAATCAACCTAACCCACGCATCTTTGGACTGTGGAAGGAAACCCACGCAGACGAGGAGAATGTGCAAGCGCCACACAGTGACCTAGGTCCCTGGAGCTGTGAAGCAGCACTGCTAACCACTGTGCTATCGTGCTGCCCTATGTTGTAACTCATGGAGCCATTTGCAGTGCAGTCGTTGCTGCGGGAAGTGTGACAACCAATATGCACGCAGTAAGATCCAGAGTGGACTAACAATTTTGAGGGTTCTGCACTCCGCCTCTGTGCCATCACACACGTCCCCCTATGCTGCACACCACCACCCCCCCCCCCCCCCCCCCTCCCCCAACCACATGATATCAAGCTATAAGATTCAAAAAGAATGCTCCTGATGGTAGGGGAATCCAGAACTAGGGGGTAAAACCTTTTAGAACTGAGGTGAGCAGAAATTTCTTCACCCAGAGGGTGGCGAATGTGTGGAATTCACTATCACGGAAAGTGATTGAGGCCAAAATGTTGTGCGATTTCAGGAAGAAATTAGATATTGCTCTTGGGGCTAAAGGGATCAAGGGATATGGGGGAGCAGGAGGAGATCAGGATATTGAATTCGATGATCAGCCATGATCATAATGTATGGTGGAGCAGGCTCAAATAGCCTATTTCTGCTTCAAGTATCTACCCTTCTAAGCTCCACACCCACCCTCAGCTCACACAATACAAGCCACAAAAATGTAGAAAAGTACACATCACTGCTTCAATGCTTGTTAACTGATGCAAACAAGCCTGTAATTCATCAATTGAAATTGAGGCCTACCTGTTGTCAGCATGACGGTAGAGATGGCCAGTATCACGATCTGTGCGCCTTGAGGCGAGCAAACACGGATCTGGTCGGCAAACAATGAGGTGGAGAAATCAGCTGATAGGCCTCCAGCGCAGTACAGGGCAGAATGAGCCAGGAAAATGTCCAGTGCAGGAGCAAATACTCTCAATTTAGTGAGTCCAAGTCCGATATCAGTGGCTTCGCTGACAATTGTCTGGCAGGATTCTGTTCTTTGTCCAAAAGAGACTTTCTGAAGGCCAATATTGACAGCGATGAGGGAAGGGCGAATACTCAGTGGTTATAACTGTCTGCATGGAATCCTACAGTGCAGAAGGAGGCCATTCGGTCCATCAAGTTTCTCAACCACAATCGCAGCTAGGCCCTATTCCCATAGCCCCAGGCATTTACCCGAGCTATTGCCCCCTGACACTAAGCGGGGGGGGGGGTAGTTTAGTGTGGCCGATGCACCTAACCCACACATCTTTTGGACTGTGGGAGGAAACCCATGCAGACGTGGGAAGAATGTGCATACTCCACATACTCAGTGATCCAAGCCAGGAATCAAACCCAGGTCTCTGGTGCTGTGAGGTAGCAGTGCTAACTGCTGTGCTGCATGTGACAGCCATGATATTAGACCAACAAATAGTCCCATCTGAAAAGAACAGAAGTTAAACAAGTCTTCACGGAGGAGGACGTGAACAATTTGCTGGGTGTTAGCGATGGAAAGATGGTAGGAGTGGAGGGCCTGAATGACATTATTGTTACTAGAGAGGCAGTGCTCGAAAGACTGGAGGGACTGGTTGTGGACAAGTCCCCAGGACTGGATGGAATGTATCCAAGGGTTCTGAAAGAAATGGCAGAAGTGATAGTGGATGCCTTGGTGATTATTTTCCAAACGTCGCTGGATTCCGGGGAAGTGCCAGAAGATTGGAAAACGGCTAATGTTACGCCGTTCTTTAAGAAGGGTGGCAGGCAAAAGGCATGGAATTATAGGCCGGTTAGTTTAACGTCTGTTGTAGGTAAAATGTTAGAATCCGTGATCAAGGAGAAAATAGCGAGGCATCTTGAGGAGAATTGTTTGATAGAGCAGACGCAGCACAGTTTCGTTAAGGGGAAGTCGTGTCTGACAAATTTATTGGAGTTCTACGAGGATGTGTCTAGGGCAGTGGATAGAGAAGAGCCGGTGGATGCGGTGTTTCTTGATTTTTCAGAAGGCGTTTGATAAGGTGCCGCACAAGAGGTTATTAAGAAGGTCAGGGGGCATGGAGTTGGGGGTAGGGTGTTAGCATGGATAGGGGATTGGCTGTCAAATAGGAGGCAGAGAATGGGGGTCAATGGGTGCTATTCGGATTGGCGGTTGGTGACTAGTGGAGTGCCCCAGGGGTCGGTGCTGGGGCCTCAGCTATTTACCATTTATATAGATGATCTGGAGGAGGGAATCGAGTGTATGGTGTCAAAATTTGCTGATGACACCAAGATTGGTGTTACAGCAAATTGTGTGGAGGGTGTGGAAAGTCTGCAGAAGGATCTAGATAGGCTGGGCGAATGAGCCAGGAACTGGCGAATGGGACAGGAACTGGCAAATGGAATTTAATGTTGGCAAGTGTGAAATTGTCCACTTTGGTAGGAATAATGGTAGGAAGGACTACTACTTACATGGCGAAAAACTGCAGCATGCGATGGTACAGAGGGACCTCGGGGTCCTTGTGCATGAGTTGCAAAAACCCAGCCTGCAGGTGCAGCAGGTGGTCAGAAAGGTGAATGGGATGCTGGTCTTCATAGCAAGGGGGATTGAATATAAAAGTAGGGAGGTCTTGCTGCAACTGTACAGGACACTGGTGAGGCTGCAGCTGGAGTGCTGTGTGCAGTTTTGGTCGCTGCACTTGCACAAGGATATTTTGGCCTTGGAGGGAGTGCAGAGGAGGTTTACTAGGCTGATGCCGGAGTTGAGGGGGTTGAACTATGAGGAGAGGCTGAATAAACTAGGCTTGTACTCGTTAGAGTTTAGAAGAATGAGGGGAGATCTCATTGAGACATATAAGATGATGAATGGGATGGATAGGATAGAGGTGGAGAGACTCTTCCCGCTCAGAAAGGACAGTAGGACTAGAGGGCACAGCCTCAAGATAAAGGGGGGGCGGTTTAGAACGGAGTTGAGGAGGAACTTCTTCACTCAAAGGGTGGTGTATCTCTGGAATTGTCTGCCCGTTGAAGTGGTGGAGGCTGCCTCGCTAAATATATTTAAGACACGGGTTGATAGGTTTTTGATAGGCAAGGGGATTAAGGGTTATGGGGAGAGGGTGGGAATGTGGAACTGAGACACGACAGATCAGCCATGATCTTATTGAATGGCGGGGCAGGCTCGAAGGGCTAGATGGCCTACTCCTGCTCCTATTTCTTATGTTCTTAAGTGAATATGGAAGAGGGACATAATTTGAAGATTTTCTTGTTTCTTCTGTTCTGCACTTTTTCTTCACAAAATCATCTATAACATTATCAATGGTAAAATTTTGTCAGGATGCATTCTCAGTCGTCAGTATTGCTAAGCTTGTCAACTATTCCTGACTCATTGTACTTCACAGATAATTTTTAACTCTTTAATACAGGTAAAGAATGTTCATCGGAAGCATTTGTGACATGTTGTTAAAAATATTTTCAGACTGCTTCCCACATTTGGAAAGGTTGCCTGCAAACCATCACATTACAGATCCATACAAATCAGTTGATGACCTCAAAGCACAGAGCTCATCATTATCAATTAAATGAATGAATCATTTTACTTCATCTTCAAACGGATTTGTGTGAATGTCCTCTCAATAGAATTCAGTTAATTTCTTGATACAGTGGCTGTTAGCATTTTCATCCAAACCTCTGTTGAAAAGCAGGAAAAATAATTCAACAGTTTTCTTCAGAGATTCACTTCTACCCTGCAATTGCACATGACAGTCTCAATGATGATCTTCTCTTTTTAAAAGTGATTTCATTGCCTCTAGTTTCATCAAAAAATAACTTACTGCATCTTGTACACTTCTCATCATCAGAGGGAACCATATTCTTTGTTAATGTTAATACCTCTGCGTTCACTGAGATATAGTAATTTCAAACTTCCATGACAAAATTTCTAACTGAGGCTAACAATTATGAAACATTCAGCAAAAGAACACCTTTGACTGCGTGACCCATGTGACCAAATTATATCTCTAGTAGATATAATCGTCCTCTCTCCAGATTCCCTGGTTCCATAAAGGAACTACTTTATTTACAAACTGCTTTTAACTTCATTTCATCTGGAATGACATAAATAATCTAAGCCTTTTATTGAGATAACAACAGAAACCATGGCTCTACCAAGAGGTCCAGAGATGGGTCATCCACTATTTAGGTTTTCTCACTATAACCTTGTCAGGGTAGCATGATGGCACAGTGGTTAGCATTGCTGCCTCACAGCGCCAGGTATACCAGTTCAATTCCCAGCTTGGGTCACTGTGCGAAGTCTGCACGTTCTCCCTGTGTCTGTTTCGAGTCTGCATGTTCTCCCCGTGTCTGTGGGTTTCTTCCTGGTGTTCTGGTTTCCTCCACAGTCTGAAAAACCACACTGGTTAGGTGCAATGGCTGTGCTAAATTCTCCCCTATGGTATCCAAACAGGTGCCGGAGTGTGGCGACTAGGGGATTTTCACAATAACTTGCAGCTTGAATGTAAACCTATTTGTAATAACAAATAAACTTTATTAGCTGCAGAGCACATTTTTAGCTACAATACGTTAGAGTTGATTGCGAGATTCTTAATTGTTTACCTACATCAAAAAACCCAGGTTCCTAAAACCAGAAGTTATATTAACATATGAATTCTGAAAATAAATCAAATGATTTTGATGCCAATTTATTTTTATCGCTGGCGCAAGTCTGACCTTTCCTAGAAATTCTTTGGAAGGATATGTAATATAAATGACTTTCATCAGTAAATCATTTAATGTTTCTAAGTATGAAGTAAGAATAAAGTGAAATATTATGTTTAGAGCGGGGTCTGAGAAACAGTTAAATCTGAGAATTTTTTTTATTCGTTTGTAGGACATGGGTGCCATTGGCTGGCCAGTATTTATTGCCCAACCCTAGTTGCACTTGTTTAGAAGGCAGTTGAGAGTCAACCACACTGCTGTGGTTGATAAAAATAAATTGACATGTAGGCCAGACCAGGTAAGGATGGCAGATTTCCTTCCCCAAAGGGCATCAGTGAACCAGATGGGTTTTTCCGACAATGGTTTCAGAATCATAGAATCTACAGTGTAGAAGGAGGCCATTTGGCCCATCAAGCCTGCACCAACAACAATCCCATACAAGTCCTATCCCCGTAACCCGCACACATATTTACCTCTTAATCCCCCTGACAATAAGGGGCAATTTATCACGGCCAATCAACCTAACCCACACATCTTTGGACTGTAGGATGAAACCAGAGCACTTGGAGGAAATCCACACAGACACGGAGAAAGTGCAAACTCCACAAAGAGGTCAGAATTGAGCCCAAGTCCCTGGCGCCATGAGGCACCAGTGCTAGCACTGTGCCGATTCTTAATTCCAGATATTTTTTTTTGAATTCAACTTCTGCCATCTGCTAAGGTGGGATTCGAACCCGGATCCCCGGAACATTAGTCGAGTTTCTGGATTAATAGTCTAGCGATAATACCACTAGGCCATCGCCTCGCCTGCATCACATTGTTAAGTGATGCACGGACTTGAATAATGTAATGCATGTAGATTCTTATATTTCACTTTTATGTTGAAAGAAGTGTTCACATTGCCCCATGTGGATAAGGTACAAAGGATTCTAAATCATCAGGATGACCTAAGAGTGACAGGCGAGTGTGATGTGAACAGTGTAACAGCTGTCTGTCTGATGTTCTCTCTGGGAGTAATATTCTGACCTCAGTCTGCAGCTGAGTAAATTAATTGCTTTCAACCCCACACGCAATATCTGTGTACACAGAGAGAGGGAGGGAGGAAGAGAAAAAAAAATGTGCATTTAATTCTGTGACTTCATTTTCAGCCAGAGTCAGGCCTTGCTTTTACACCATTTTGATAAGAACTGCCTTTTAAATGTGCTTTGAGAGAATTATGTAGAACCTATAGCGCAGAAACAGGCTTTTTAACCCATCTAGTCTCTGCTGGTGTCTATGCAACCTTCCTCCCACCCTACTTAGAGTTTTACAGCATGGAAGCAGGCCCTTCGGCCCAACTTGTCCATGCTGTTCCTTTTTTTAAACCACTAAGCTTGTCCTAGTTGCCCGCATTTGCCCCATATCCCTCCATACCCATTGTACCCATGTAACTGTCTAAATGCTTTTCAAAAAACAAAATGAACTCGCCTCTACTACTACCTCTGGCAGCTCGTTCCAGACACTCACCACCCTCCGTGTGGGGAAAAAAATGCCCCTCTGGACCCTTTTTGCATTTCTCCCCTCTCAACTAGAATCATGAATCTAGAAGTATAGAATCCCTGCAGTGCAGAAGGTGGCCATTTGGCCCATTGGGTTTGCACCAACTCTCCAACAGAGCATCTTACCCAGGCTCTATCCCCGTAACCGGCTAATCCCCCTAAGTGGCAATTTGGTATGGGTTAATCCACCTAACCAGCATGTCTTTTGGTCTGTGGGAGGAAACTGGAGCATCCAGAGGAAACCCACACAGCCACGAGGAGAATGTGCAGACTCCGCTCAGACAGTGACCCAAACCGGGAATCAAACCTGAGTTCCAGGTACTGTGAGGCAGTAGTGTTCGCCACTATGCCACCCTCATTTTCTGTTCTTTAAGGTAGTAATTTGCCTTTGTATTTTTCCTTCCAAAATGGATAACCTCACAGAGTGGGTGAAGGGAAGTGAGGGACGGGGTAGAGAGGGTGAAAGCGCTGGGGTATGTATTTTTTTATTCAATTAGATTTCCCTTTGTCATAGTTTAACTTGTAAAAAATTGTTTCCACGTTGAATCTCCATGTGTATGGTGTCAAATAACAGGACACATAATAAGGTTTTCTTTAATGTTCTTTTGTGTACAAGGAGTCTCCTCTGAAATACCTGCTCAATGGAGAGACATTCAAAGCTATTGTTAAATGGGTGAATATTCCATCGTTCAGCGTCTGAGTGAGTTATTCATTTCATTTAGTTCCTCACGCCCCAGTTATAAAGAGCTGTTAGACAGATTGAGAATTGTAACATACCTTCCCTCCTCATGGCTTGTTATTCTGACAGTTAGTATTTTGACCAGTGTTAAATATAGATGCTATAATTGACTGTATTTAGTGGTGATGTTGGAACTTGTTGCAGTGATGATTGACATCCCTCCCAGCCACTTGCACTGTAATCGCATCTCCAGGCAGTAACCCTACTCAGCACCTGGTCTGAGTGGGAGTGAGGAACAAGGACAGTGAAGAACTGTTCTGAATCAGAGTGGGAGGACAGCAGTGAGGTAGTGTAGTGGGGGGGAGGGGGGTGAGGGTCTGGATAATGTAGGAGGAGGGGAGTGAGGGAGTGGGCAGTGTAGGAAGAGGGGAGAGAGGGAGTGGGCAGTGTAGGAGGAGGGGAGTGAGGGAGTGGACAGTATAGGAGGGGAGTGACGGGCTGGGTAGTGTAGTATGGGAGTGAGGGAGTGGGCAGTGTAGGAGGAGGGGGGCCAGCTGCCCTAACCAATCTTACATTTCTCTAGTTTTGGCCTTGATTTGACCCATTGGTGGCTGCTCCTCAGAACCTCAGCTCTCATTCTCCTCCCAGCACCCCACCACTTCTCACCACCTTTAGATGCTCCTTTTGAGCTTCCCTCTTTGACCAAGTTTTTGATCACCTGTACAAATATCTCTTTCTTACTGAGTGCCAAGATTGTGCCACATGTGTGGGCCCCTGGACCTCCTCTTAAAGGCATCCACCATCAGTACAGGTCAGGTTTAATGGGAGCCTGAGGCCTGGCTCACATGTCGAGTTGGTGACTCAGACTTGTGCTCAACATGCTGCTTGCAATGCCCACAAAATCATCATGTGCATGTCCAAAATTAGAAAAGCAGAATGTGAAGGAGAAAGAGGATTCTTACGTTTCAGCATTAACAGGGGAGGATGAAACAGACAGTAAGAAATCAGCTGAAATGTCGCCCCGCGATCAAGTTAGCGCAGAGCTCTGTACGATGTTTAAAAGACGTAACAATGCAGGTGTAGTGAGATCATCTCGTGTGAAATAAATAAAATGATGATGAGTAGAATGGAATAAATGAAAAGAAAGACGTAGGTGAGGAGGGAAAAAAAAGATCAGGGGCGGGTGCAGGAGGGGAGAGGGACACCAGAGGGGGCAGTTAGAGGCAGTTCAGGCCAAGGGCGAGGGCTGGGGTTGGCCTTGTCCGTCCAGCTGTCTCCCAGTGCTGACTTATGGCCAGATTTCTGCTGTGAACTCTCTTTCGCACCATAAATTCATAACAGGGAACTGCACCAATGAATGTTATAATTCACCTTGGGGCTGTTTTAATAGTTAGTGTAACCCCCACCCCCCAGGAATGCCTGACATTACTCACAGCAGTTTTGACAAGTCGATATGTATCTCTCTCTCCTCCCCCCCCCCCCACCTGGGAGTTAAATGAAAGCAGAAAGTTGGTTAATTGTGTGACCAATTCTTTTGCGCGAACCGTGTTTGTACTGGAATGTTGTAAATCTCTGGCTGCTTTGGTTTGCATAATTTAGGCCCATCTTCCCCCTTTGCCTCCCCACCCCTCTCTCAAATGGGATTTATGAGGATTGAGGGAGCCCTGTTGTGCAGTTTCAGGGCACACCAGTTAACGTAGGTGACAGGTAATTTGAAACAGCACTGTCATATTTTCCAGGCAGATGGGGCTGGAGTTGCAGAGTGGGGGCGGGAGGGTGTTAACATTTTTCACTTGCTGACAGGGTTGCTGCTTTGCTAGATTGATGGGGATAACAGAATGAAAGACTCTACAGGCAGCTGAGTCGAGGTGGGATGTTGGACAGAGGTATGTTACGGCAGTGGCTTATTCAAGAAGCGTGCGAAACCGATTGTTCCTGTCCACAATTCTCCCCGGTGGCAGTGCCTTTCTGACTGGCTTTCTCAGTGCCTGGGTTTATAAAAGGCCCATTCATCTCTGTGCTGTCAGCCGCCTCAGCAATCACCTCTGCCTCACACCGCCTCCCTCCCTGGGTAAATGCACCATCAGCTCCAGCTATCAGTCATCCACTTCACTTACCTCCGTTCAGACGCAGCCTCCAATTGCCTGGTGCCTCAAGGCACAGTTCATCATAGCTAGGCTTTTGCTACCTGTCACAGCGCAGACCATACAGCTAACCTTGGCAATGTGAACTTTCTCTGTGTACTGTTACCCTCCCATCCTATCAGGTTACATCAGTCTGTATTCGATGTGATAGAGTGTGTGCAAGAAGAATATTGTACATTTATATTGCAACATGTATATGTATCATACATATATTAACAGGGTGGCACAGTAGTTAGCACTGCTCCCTCTCAGCGCCAGGGGCCCGGTTTCAATTCATGGCTTGGGTCACTGTCTGTGCGGAGTCTGCACCTTCTCCTGTGTCTGCATGAGTTTCCTTCACAGCCTGAAAGGCACTTTAGTTAGGTGCATTGGCCATGCTAAATTCTCCCTCAGTGTACCCAAACAGGCGCCAGAGTGTGGCGACTAGGGGATTTTCACAGTAACTTACGTCGCTGTCTGTACAGAGTTTGCACATTCTCCCTGTGGCTATAGGTTTCCTCCAGTTTCCTCCCACAGTTCAAAATGCGCAGGTTAGATTGATTGGTCATGCTAAATTGCCCCTAATGTCAGGGGGATTTGTAGGGTGAATATGTGGAGTTACAGGAATAAGGCCTTGGTGGGATTGTTGTCAGTGCAGACTTCTTGGGCTGAATGGCCTCCTTCTGCACTGTAGAGATTGTATGATTCTATGAACTTCATTGCAGTGTTAGTGTATGCCTACTAATGATACCAATGAAACTGTAGAAAGCATCTTTTCTAGATGTATCACAGCTTGATATGGCTCCTGCTCTGACCAAGACCGCAAGAAACTACAAAGAGTTGTGAACGTAGCCCAGTCCATCACACAAACCAGCCTCCCATCCATTGACTCTGTCTACACTTCCTGCTGCCTCGGGGAAAAGCAGCCAGCATAATTAAGGACCTCACGCACCCCAGACATTCTTCCACCTTCTTCTGTCAGGAAAAAGATGCAGAAGTCTGAGGTCACATAGCAACCGACTCAATAACAGCTTCTTCCCTGCTGCTGTCAGACTTTTGAATGGACCTACCTTATATAAATTTGATCTTCCTCCAGCTATGACTCTAACACTATATTCTCACCTCTCGTTTCCTTCTCCCCTATGTACTCTATGAACGGTATGCTTTGTGTAGCATGCAAGAAATTATACTTTTCATTGTATATTGGTATACAATAATAAATCAAATCAAATCAAATCAAAAGTATGCCCATGTGTATGTAAAAGCACAAGATTTATAGAGAGACCAAATAAATGTTCCAGAAAGAATTACCGGCTAAAATCTTTCTTTCAAGACCTTGGATCCTGTTTTGTTTATACTCATTAAATCCACTCCTGGGCAGGAGGTAAGCTTTCTTCAGCTCCAACCAATGCCTTACAATCAACGAGGGCAGGAATGGGTTGCTGCCATGTGCAAGGTGCCTCACCTGTATCCTCAGGTGGGCTAAGTGAGTTTTGGAACTCTGTCTTGCAGGAAACTGAAAGTTATACTGAAGGAATCAAGAGTGAAACCACATCAGAACCTATTAACATTAAATCCACCAAAAGAACAAAAAGTTCTTCTGTTGTCCCTGAGAGGTGAACAAAGATCCCGGCTAAGAATCAGAATAAGGAGCGCATGGTGGCACGGTGGTTAGCACTGTTGTCTCACGGCACCATGGATCCTGGTTCGGGTCCCGGCTTGGGTCAGTGTCTGTGTGGAGTCTGCACGTTCTCTTCCTTGTCTGCATGGGTTTCCTCCAGGTGCCCCAGTTTCCTCCCACAGTCCAAAGGTGAGCAGGTTGGGTGGATTGGCTGTGCTAAATTGCCCTTTAGTGTCCCAAGATGTGTAGATTAAGGAGAATAACAGGATAAATATTTGAGGTTATGAGGAAAAGGTCACAGTGAGATTTCCCCTTAGTGTCAGGGGGATTACGTGGGGTTACAAGGCTTGGGTGGGATTGTTGTCAATGCAGACTTGGTGGGCTGAATGGCCTCCTTCTGCACTTTAGAGATTCTATGATTATTGTGGTGGATAAAATGGGAAAGTTCACCCCATAGACAGAACAGTTGAGGATGACAGGTTCCCTTCCCTAAAGAAACTGAGTGAGCTAGTCAGGTTTCACAAGAATCTGACAGAATTATGCTTGTTTAGTGACGCTTGATTTTTAATACCAGAATTTTAAAAAATATTTGTTTATTTATTAGTTTCATAAGTAGGCTTATATTAACACTGCAATGAAGTTACTGTGAAAATCCCCTAGTTAAGAACATACAGTTGCCACACTCCCGCACCTGTTCGGGTACACTGAGGGAGAATTTAGCACGGCCAATGCACCTAACCAGCACGTCTTTCGGACTGGGAGGAAACTAGAGCATCCTGAGGAAACTCACGCAGGCATGGGAGAACGTGTGGACTGCACACAGACAGTGACCCAAGCCGGGAATCAAACCTGGGTCCCTGGTGCTGTGAGGCAGTGGTGCTAACCAGTCTGTCCTCTGTTCTCAAACTGCAAGTGTGGGAATTCCATTCCCTAGTTTATAAAACAAGGCCGTGAAGGGTTGGATGGCTCAGTCCCTATGAATAGATTGTTTGTAAGTTGTAACTGTAGATGGGTGTATATCACATCTAACCCTTGCATTGACATTGCTGCCAAGATTTTCACACACATTAAGGACTGGGATGTTGGCATGAGTGCCATCTTCTTACTACAGTACTGCAAACAAATACTGCTGCCATAGCAATAATGTGTACTTTTATAACACTTCTAACGTTGCAATTTTTCTTGACTCATTTATGGGACATGGGTGTGGCTGGCTGGGCCAGCATTTATTGCCCATCCCTAGTTAGCTTTGGAGTTGAGGGTCAAGCACATTGCTGTGGCTCTGGAGTCACATGTAGGCCAGACCAGGTAAGGACGGCAGATTTCCTTCCCTAAAGGACATTAGTGAACCAGATGGGGTTTTCTGACAATGGTTTCATGTTCATCAGTAGATTGTTAATTCCAGATTTTTTTTTTTACTGAATTCAAATTCCACCATCTGCCGTGGCAGGATTCGAACCCTGGTCCCCAGAACACTAGCTGTGTTTCTGGATTAATAGTCTAGCGATTCATATCACCAGGCCATCACCTCCCTTAGGGCAGCACAGTGGTTAGCACTGCTGCCTCATAGCGCCAGGGACTTGGGTTCAATTCTGGCTGCAGGTGACTGTCTATGTGGAGTCTGCACATTCTCCCCATGTTTGCGTGGGTTTCCTCTGGTGCTCTGGTTTCCTCCCACACTCCAAAGATGTGTGGGTTAGGTAGATTGGCCATGATAAATTTCCCCTTGAGTAAGAGAAAGCTACAACCGAGCCACCCAACTGAATGTCAGCATAGTGAGAGCCATTCCAAGATTGATATTCAGTAATTAATTATTTCAACTTTGACATCAGTAATAATATAATTGATGTGGGGGATGGGGCAATGAAACATTCCTTTGAGCTCTGTGTTTTACGTGTCAGCTACTTGATGGTTAACCTCTGAGAGAAGACAATGAGACACCCACAAGGAAATCGTTTGATCGTATTTTAGCAACAGTGCTTTGTTCTCATTTCCACATCCCAATCCTGATTGACTTGAAACAAAACTAGATAAACAAAATGATTAGAAAGGATGTGGGAAGATGAAGTGAGGTGAAGCAGGGTTAGCGAAGTCTCATGTGGAAATTGAACACCAGCATTCATCAATTCTTTGAACACTTGCTTTTATTGGCTAATAGAAATGGGATTAAAAGATTCTTTGACTGAGTTGCTCTAAAACCTCGTTCAGCATGGATGCCTCACAGTGCCAGGGACCCTGGTTCAATTCCTGGCTTGGGTCACTATCTGTGTGGAGTCTGCACGTTCTCCCTGTGTCTGCGTGGGTTTCCTCCGGGTGCTCCAGTTTCTTCCAATAGTCCAAAAGATGTACTGGTTAGTTGCATTGGCCATGCTAATTTCTCCCTCAGTGTACCCGAACACTGAGGGAGAACTAGGGGATTTTCACAGTACCTTTGTTGCAGTATTAATGTAAGTCTACTTGTGACACTAATAAATAAACTTTAAAGAACTTTAAACCTAACGTTTAACCATCTGTCTGTCCTATCAGCACTATCCTGTCCCTCACAACATTTTCCGGTAGCTAATGTAAGCCTACTTGTGGCACTCATAAATAAACTTTAAACTTTACATTTTGATGTTCAAGATGTTATTTAAATACACAGAGGGGAGGTTACCTCCTGCAATATTTGATAGCAGTGGTGCATTCTACCCTGGAGCTTAGTTCCTTCCATTGATGCTGAGGATGAAGGTGTGGCGATCTGTTCCATCTTGCATGACTCTTGACATGAGCGTTCTTGGCAAAACGGCAGAAACCAGTCTGCTTATAAAAGATTGCACAGGCTTGAATCCTGTACCGGGCATGTGAAACCTCCAAGTTCACTTCAAAGAGTCTGCAAACCACACTTACTGCTTTCATTGTGAAGAAGTGTAAACATAAAAACAGGAGCACAGTTACTCAGTGTCTCCAGCCTGCCCCATTATTCAATTAGATCTTGCCTGATCTGTCTCTTAACTCCATCAACCTGCCCTTTTTAAAAATTCTTTCATGTAGGTGTCGCTGACTGGGCCAGCATTTATTGCCCATCCCATTTCAGAGGGCAGTTAAGAGTCAACCACATTGCTGTGGATTCTGGATTCACATGTAGGCCAGACCAGGTAAGAAAGGCAGATTTCCTTCCCTAAGGTGCTGGCTTGAGACAATTCACACTTCTTTAACCTGTGATTATCCCTCTCTCCACTCGCACCGTCTGTACCTGTAAAGACTTGATTACCTGCAAAGACTTGCATTCCAAACATTATCTGTATATTGCCATGTTTGTGAAACCTACTTCTCTACTCACCTGATGAAGGAGCAGCTCTCTGTAAACTTGTGATTCCAAATAAACCTGTTGGATTTTAACCTGGTATTGTGAAACTTCTGACTGTGCCCTTTCCTAAAGGACATTAGTGAACCAGTTGGTTTTTTTCCTCACCAATAGAAAATGGTTTTATGGTCACGATTAGACTTTTAATTCTAGATTTCTTTTATTGAATTCCTATTTCACTATCTGCCGTGGCAGGATCGAACACAGGCCCCCAAAATATTACCGGGGTCGCTGGATTGCTAGTCCACTGACAGTACTGCTGTGCCACTACCTCCCCTTGGTTGCATATTCCTTAATACTCTTAGCTGACAAAAATCTATCTGTCTGAGCTCGAACCTCAGCATGCTGGGGGTGACAGCTCCAGACTTCCACCACCCATTGTGTGTGTACTTCTCGGTATCGTCTCTGAATGGCCTCGCTGTCTCGCAGTTCTGGCCTCCTTCAACAAGTTTCTTTCCATTAATCCTGGGAATCCGTTAATCATCTTAAAGACTATATAAAGAACGTAGTGTTCGATCCTGGTCGCCACACTGCCAGAAGGATGTGGAGGCTTTGGAGAGGGTACTGAAAAGATTTACCAGGGTGATGCCTGGTATGGAGGGCATTAGTTACGAGGAGAGGTTGGATAATCTTGATTTGTTCTCAGTGGAATGGCGGAGGTTGAGGGGGGGATCTGATAGAAGTCTACAAGATTATGAGAGGCATGGACAGAATGGATAGTCAGAAGATTTTTCCCAAGGTGGAAAAGTCAATTACTAGGGGGCATAGGTTTAAGTGCAAGGAGCAAAGTTTAAAGGAGATGTATGAGGCAAGTTTTTTACACAGAGGATGGTGGGTAGTGAAAGTGGACACGATAATGAGTTTTAAGGGGCATCTGGACAAATATGTGAATAGGATAGGAATAGAGGGATATGGTCCCTGGAAAGGTAAGGGGTTTTAATTCACACGGGTAGCATGGTCGGTGCAAGTTTGTAGGGCTGAAGGGCCTGTTCCTCTGCTGTAATTTTCTTTGTTCTTTAAAACCTTAGTTCGATCACCCCTTAATCTGCTCTAGCCATGGGAACTTAGTCTAAGCATCCTGGCCTCATAACTCCTTTCAGCCCAGTACTGTTCTATTCCAAGGCCAAATTTTCCTTCCTGAGTTGTAGTGTGCAAAACTGAATACAGTCCTCTTGCTAGAGTCTTAACTGGAGCTCTGTATAGCTGTGACAAACATCTGGTTGTTTGTATGCCACCCTCTGTGTTAAAAGCCAGCATTCCATCAGGTTTGAACCTGCTCACTGTATTGCACTAACAGCGCTTTGTCCCCTCTGCACCATTAATGAGCCAAGGAAGGCAGACTGAGGGCATTGCTTTGAGTGCAATGTGTGATGAACAGGCCCAGGCAGCGGGCGACTGAAGGGGTCGTTTGACCCAACTGTCTGCCTCTCTAACCGTGGCTACGTTCGCGGCCGGCTGTTCTTGGAGAGTGAGCGTGCAGTGTCTGTGGGCACCATTGAGGCCTTCCATCCTCGCTGGGCTCCAAAGGGGCGTATTATCAACTCTTTTAACCACGTTTTGATTTGATGTTTAAAGCTTTACACTTTGGTTTATTTGGTTTGGGGCAGTTTGCCCTCTTTTTAAAGTGGCTGCCCCTTTCACTTTGTCCTTCAGTTTAGCTGATTTCATTTTATGTGGTTTGCCTTCACCTGCTCACTTGTTGGAAGGAAATTGGGAACACTTGCATCCTGTAGCTGAGGAGCTGGAGCTGTGTGCTGCTGCCTGTGCTTCTGGCTCTGCCTGAATATTGCTCTAGAACTGGGAGTGCTCTCTCCCCAGGAAGACCAACTGAGGGGCTCAACAATACTGCTGAGGAGGAGAGAGGCCTGGAGTTTAGAGTCCTAGGGCCTACAGTTTGGAGGCCTTGAGCCTAGAGGCCAAGGACCTGGAGTTCGGAGGCCTAGGGCCTGGAGTTCGGAGGCCTAGGGCCTGGAGCCTGGAGTTAGGAGGCCTAGGGCCTGGAGTTCAGAGGCTTCAAATGCCTGCAGGAGGGAGGACAGGAAAAACAAGGTGGTTATGGAGCCGCTGGGGAGGCTTCAGGGGAAGTTCCTTCTTCCCAATCATGTTGGGTTCGGTCAACATCACTTTGGAGAATGCACCTCTATTTCACTCCCAGAAACCTCTATCAATCAGGTTGCCAACTCTGGCTAGTGATTTTATCACATGACATAGTGCAGAAAGAGGCCATTCAGCCCAAGGAGCTTGCACTGGCAACAATCCCACCCTGGCCCTATTCCCTTAAACCCTTGTATTTACACTAGCCAATCCCCCTGACACTAGGGGTCAGTTTAGCGTGGCCCAATCTTTGGAGTGTGGCAGTAAACCAAAGCACCCGGAGGAAACCCACACAGACATGGGGAGAATGCAAAGTCCACACAGAGAGTGACCCAAGCCGGGAATTGAACCCGGGTCCCTGGCGCTGTGAGGTAGCAGTGCCCTGTAATGTCTTCACCAAATCCCTCATCCAGACAAAGCCAATTTCTTTCCTCCCTGCTCGTGGGTCTCATAGAAACACACCATTTCTTTCATGCCCCTATGGATCCTTTCCTGGGTGTACCTGCTGTAGTACCCGGGGTCTGACTCTTTTATTTCTGGATACTTTGGTTTGACTGTCAGTGGAATTTGTCATTATTCCAGGGTTTGAGCTGAGATCCTGTGCATTTCCCAGCCTGGCTTTGATCTTCCCCTTCCTGCCAAGTAGGTCCAAATGTTGAGCTCGATTTTTGCACCTCCATCTTCCTCCCCACCCACCCAATCAACCCAAGTTCCCCACCAATATTAGCTCTGTATTCGCGGATAAGCTGCTTAAGTCCACACATGAGCTTTCCAGAGGAGCGTGCAGACTCATAAGACATAGGAGCAGAATTAGGCCACTCGGCCCAACGAGTCTGCTCCACCGTTCAGTCACGACCGATAGGTTTCTCAACCCCATTCTCCCGCCTTTTCCCCATAACCTTTGGCCCCCCCCCCCTCCCCCTTACCAATTAAGAACCTATCTAACTGTGTCTTAAGTGCACTCAATGACCCGGCCTCCACAGCCCTCTGTGGTAACGAATTCCACAGATTCACCACCCTGTGGCTGAAGAAATTCCACTTCACCGCTTCAGCCGAAGTTTGCTTTTTATAGCTGAACGACCCTAGACTGTGGAGGTTGAGTCTGAATATAGCCATGTGTGGCATGTGGCCACATCGCCACAGGATGATGACTGGGTATCAGTGCAGGGCTGGCTGTTGGCAGAGGGTGGATACTTTGTGGTGCCATTTGCTTAATGCCAGGGGCCATTAGTGCTCAGAATGAGACTCAATCCACTCCCCACCCCTGGTGCTGCTGGACTGCGTATTCACTAAAAACAGAGTCACTAATTATGGATTCCATCTGTCTCTGTCTCACTTTTAATAAACAGAGCTTCCCAAATTACTGAGGCTGCAAGAAGATTTTTAACTGTTAAATTGTTTGGAAAATTTGATAATTGAATTATCAAATCGATAAGGCGGCACGGTAGCACAGTGGTTAGCACTGCTGCTTCACAGCTCCAGGGACCAGGGTCCGATTCCCAGCTTGGGTCACTGTCTGTGTGGAGTTTGCACATTCACGCTGTGTCTGCGTGGGTTTCCTCTGGATGCCTTCCACAGTCCAAAGATGTGCAGGTTAGGTTGATTGGTCATGCTAAAATTGCCACTTAGTGTCTTGAGATGATAGGTTAAAGGGATTAGTAGGTAAAATATGTAGGGATATGGGGGTAGGGCCTGTGGTCAGTGCAGACTCGATGGGCCAAATGGCCTCTTTTGTACTGTAGGAATTCTATGAATTCTATTGAAAGGGTCGAGCTTCAGGTTTTTATAGATGCACCATAGAAAGCATTCTTTCTGGTTGTATCACAGCTTGGTATGGCTCCTGTTCTGACAAAAACCACAAGAAACTACAGAAGATTGTGAATGTAGCCCAATCCATCATGCAAACTAGCCTCCCATCCATTGACTCTGTCTACACTTCCCGCTGCCTTGGAAAAGCAGCCAGCATAATTAAGGACCCCATGCACCCTGGACCTTCTCTCTTCCACTTTCTTCTGTCGGGAAAAAGATACTGAAATCTGAGAACCCGTACCAACCGATTCGAGAACAGCTTCTTCCCTGCTGCCATCAGACTTTTGAATGGATTTACCTTGCATTAAGTTGATCTTTCTCTCCAACCTAGCTATGACTACATTCTGCTTTCCTTCTGTGTGAATGGTATGCTTTGTCTGTGTCGTGCACAAGAAATAATGCTTTTCCCTTTATCCCAATACATGTGACAATAATAAATCAAAACAAAATCTTGCCTCCTGGTCTAAAGAGAAGACTGTGGGCAGGGAAAGTAGCAGCAATAATCTGCCGGGCTTGGAGGGGAGGGGAGGGGGGGAATGAGAGGTTCACCACCCATTCTCGGCCCCCTGAAATGTTTAATTTTTTTTTGTCCTCTCCCTTAGGCTGATTGATTGGGTAACAAATTGTCCCTATATTGGACCTCCCTGATCCTCGCACATTAGGCGTAGACTAAAATCATGAATAGGTCACTGAGACAATGGGACGGCGGCGCGGGCTCGTTGGGCCGAAGGGCCTGTTTCTCGTGCTGTGTTGTTCTTTGTTCTTTCCGCCTGCTGAGTGGGACAATGGTTAGCACTGCTGCCTCACAGTGCCAGGGACCTGGGTTCAATTCCTGGCTTAGGTCATTGTCTTTGTGGAGTCTGCACGTTCTCCCCGTGTCTGTGCTGGTTTCCTCCGGGTGCTCCCACAGTCTGAAAGATGTGCTGGTTAGGGTGCATTCGCCATGCTAAATTCTCAGTGTACCCAAACAGGTGCCAGAGTGTGGTGACTAGGGGATTTTCACAGTAGCTTCCTTGCGGTGTTAATGTAAGCCTAATTGTGACACTAATAAACAAACTTAAACTTATCAAACAAACCTAGCCACAAAAAGATACGTGGGAAGGCAATGGCCTAGTGGTATTATTGTTGGATTATTAATCGAGAAACTCAGCTAATGTTTTGGGGATCCAGGTTCGAATCCTGCCATGGCAGATGGTGGAATTTGGATTCAATAAAAAAAATCTGGAATTAAGAATCTACTGATGGCCATGAAACCATTGTCGATTGTCAGAAAAACCCAACTGGTTCATTCATGTCCTTTAGGGAAGGAAATCTGCTGTCCTTACCTGGTCTGACCTACATGTGACTCCAGAGCCACAGCAATGCGGTTGAATCTCAACTGCCCTCTGAACAAGGGTGATTAGAGATGGGCAATAAATGCTGGCCACCCAGCCATGACCATATTCCATGAGTGAATAAAAAAAATGTGACCAAGAGGCCAGGATTACAAATGGGAGTCTTGTTAATTCTAGTGGAAGTTAAATCAACCTCCTGTGTATTATAGCCCCCATGACTTGCCTGGGCTTGCAATACCTCGCTTACTGTCCTGTCTGGAGACAATACACATCTCTTTAACCTATGCTTAATGCTATCTCCACTCACACTGTCTGCACTTTTAAGACTTGAATAGCAGATTAGCTGTAAAGACTCGCATTCTAATCAGTATTCTGTAAACTGTGTGTGCCTTTATATGCCCTGTTTGTGATCAGAACTCCCCACCCACCTGACAAAGGAACAGCGTTCTGAAAGCTAGTGGTGTTTACTACCAAATAAACCTGTTGGACTTTAACCTGTGAGACTTCTTACGGTGTTCACTCCAGTCCAATGCCGGCATCTCCACATCATGACCAGCAGTGTGCCTCAGGGACCACTGCTGGGTCCAATGTTATTTGTCAATTATATTAATGATTTGGATGAGAATTTAGGAGGCATGTTTGCAGATCACACCAGGATTGGTGGCATAGTGGACAGTGAAGAAGGTTATCTCGGATTGTAATGGGATCTTGATCAATTGGGCCAGTGGACTGACGAATGGCAGATGGAGTTTAATTTAGGTAAGTGCATGGTGATGCATTTTGGTGGATTGAACTAAGGCAAGACTTACTCAGTTAATGGTAGGACACTGGGGAGAGTTACAGAACAAAGAGATCTAGGGGTACGTGTTCATAACTCCTTGAAAATAGAGTCACAGGTGGACAGAGTAACAAAGAAGGCATTCAGTATACTTGGTTTCATTGGTCAAAACATTGAATACAGGAGTTGGGACATCTTGTTGCAGTTGTACAAGACATTGGTAAGGCCAGACTTGGAGTACTATGTACAGATCTGGTCACCTTGGTATAGAAAAGATATTATTAAACTAGAAAGAATGCAGAGAAGATTTGCCAGGATGCTACCGGGACTTGATGGTTTGAGTTATAAGGAGAGATTGGATAGACTTCACTAGAGTGTAGAAGGCTGAGGGGTGAGCTCATAGAGGTCAATAAAATAATGAGGGGCATAGATCAGCTAGATAGTCAATATCTTTTCCCAAAGATAGGGGAGTCTAAAACTAGAAGGCATAAGTTTAAGGTGAGAGGGGAGAGATACAAAAGAGTCCAGAGGGGCAATTTTTTCACACAGAGGGTGGTGAGTGTCTGGAACAAGCTGCTTGAGGCAGTAGTAGAGGCGGGTACAATTTTGTCTTTTAAAAAGCATTTAGATAGTTACATGGGTACGATGGGTATAGAGGGATGTGGGCCAAATGCGGGCAATTGGTATTTGCTTAGGGGTTTAAAAAAAAAGGCGGCATGAACTAGTTGGGCTGAAGGGCCTGTTTGCATGCTGTAAACCTCTATGACTCTATGAATGTATAATTGCCCCTTAGTGTCCCAAGATGTGTAGATTAGGAGGATTAGCAGGATAAAGATGTGGGATTACGGAGATAGGGCCTGGGTGGGATTGTTGTTGGGGCAGGTTTGATGGGCTGAATGGCCTCCTTCTGCAATGTAGGGACTCTGTGGATTCTATGAATCCCATTTATCAGCACTTGGCCCAGAGCCCTGAATGTTATGACGTGCCAAGGGCTCATCCAGTTACTTCTTAAAGGATGTGAAGCATCCCGCCTCCACCACCCTCCCGGGCAGCGCATTCCAGACCGTCACCACCCTCTGGGTAAAAAGATTTTTCCTCATATTCCCCCCTAACCCTCCTGCCCCTCACCTTGAACTGCTGTCCCCTCGTAACTGACCCCTCAGCTAAGGGGAACAGCTGATCCTTATCCACTCCATCATCTTGTACACCTCGATCAGGTCGCCCTTCAGTCTTCTTTGTTCCAGAGAAAACAGCCCAAGCCTACGCAGCTTAGCTTCATAACTTAAATATCCCATCCCTGGCAGCATCTCCTCTGCACCCAATTAAAGTTAATGAAGGGCACGGTGACACAGTGGTTGGCACTGCTGCCTCACAGCGCCAGGGACCCAGGTTCAATTCCCGGCTTGGGTCACTGTTTGAGTGGAGTTTGCACGTTCTCCCCGTGTCTGCCTGGGTTTCCTCCAGGTGTTCCAGTTTCCTCCCACAGGCCAAGAAAGTGCGGGTTGGGCGGATTGGCCATGCTAAATTGCCCTTTGGTGTCAGGGGGATTAGCTAGGGTAAATGCACGGGGTTAGGGCCCGAATGGCATTGTGGTCAGTACAGGCTCCATGGGCCGAATGACTTCCTCTACACTGTAGGATTCTATGATTCTACCTAGGAAATGAGTGGAGTGTAAAAGGTGATTCCCCATTGCCCATTCTCTGCGTTACTGCCCAAGATAGATTTATGCCAGGTTAACTTTTCAGTGAGGCATTGGGTGCTGTCTGCTCTCATGCCTCTATTCAATGAAGAGTAGGGGAGTTCTCCCCAGTGTCCAGGGCTAACACTTACCCTACAACCAAACACACTTGCAAAGGAAATAGCTTGTTAATTGCTGATTTTGGGACCTTCCTGTGCGCAAATTTTTGCCAGGTTTCAAACAATTATATCAGCAATTTCACCTCAGTAAGTTTCTCATTGGTTATAAGTGTGCTCAGGAATATCCTGATTGGCTGTAAGTGTGCTCAGGGGTGTCCTGATTGGCTGTGAATATGCTCAGGGATGCCCTGATTGGCTGTAATGTGTTTTGACTTGTCCTGATTGGCTGTAAGTGTGCTCTAGGATGTCCTGATTGGCTGTAAGTGTGCTCAGGGATGTCCTGATTGGCTGTAAGTGTGTTCAGGGATGTCCTGATTGGCTGTAATGTGTGCTCTAGGATGTCCTGATTGGCTGTAATATGTTTTGGGATGACCTGATTGGCTGTAATGTGCTTTGGGATGTCCTGAGGCTAACCACACTGCTGAAGTGTTCAGTGTGACCCAGGATGACTCCCTATGAAAGAGGTTGCCTCGTGCCTACGTGGGTTTCCTCCGGGTGCTCCGGTTTCCTCCCACAGTCGACATGAAAGACATGCTGGTTAGATGCATTGGCCGTGCTAAACTCTCTCTCTCAGTGTACCCAAACAGGCGCTGGAGTGTGGCGACTAGGGGATTTTCACAGTAACTTCATTGCAGTGTTAATGTAAGCCTACTTATGACACTAATAAATAAATTTTAAACTGATAAAAATTCTCTGGCCCCGTCAGGTAGTCCCACACAAGCTGCAATACCTTTGTGTATCACGATTATGCGCTCCCCAGCAAAAATAATGTCATCTCTGCAAAGAAGTGAGGAAACAGAGGAAAAAAAGACTGCCAAATTGGAAGAAAAATCTGGGAAGTTCCCTTCCGGATGAGAGTGAGCCAGGCGACCACTCTGGCCCGGATCATTCCGCGCACACTCTAGCTTTACTACAAGGTGATGTCATAATCCTTGGTTAAAGATAACCTCCCCGTTGCCCAGTTATCCTCGCCCTGCCCTAGCCGATTAACTGGGCTGACGCTTGCTCTAAATCTGCTCTTAGGCCGGATTAAGGAGTAAGATCGCACCAAGAGATAGGTTCCCGGAAAAGCACCTCCCTGCTTCCCGGAGGATCCCACTCTCTGTCTGCCCCGCTCCATTGAGTGGATTTCGGTGGATCTGCTCTGCACTGTGGCCGCTGGCCAGACAGAGCTCCGGGAGTGACTGCTCTGACAAAAATGGCATTCCGCAACCTCGTCAGTAGTCAGTGGAGGAATCAGAACAGCACTTTCCAGCCAAAGGAGACCCCCGTTTCAGAGCACGGGGAGACTATTATTGGCATCTACCTGCTGAGTCTTGGTATGTAGCAATGCTTCACGCTCTACATTAAGTTGTAAAGTTTACAAGTCGGCTTACTGCAATGAAGTTACTGTGAAAATCCTCCAGTTGCCACACTCTGGTGCCTCTTCAGGTACACTGAGGGAGAATTTAGCACCTAACCAGCACGTCTTTCGAACTGTGGGAGGAAACCCACGCAGACACAGGGAGAACGTGCAGACTCCACAAAGACAGTTACCCGAGGCCAGGAATCGAATTCCAGTCTGTGGTGCTGTGAGGTAGCAGTGCTAACCACTGTGTCACCGTGCCTCTGAATCATAAACAACACGTACAATTACATGCATTACGTAAGATTTTATACGGAATTATACACATTACATTGAATGCACAGCACAGAAATAGCCCAAGCTGATGTTTTCATTTGATTTGATTTATTATTGTCACATGTCTTAGTATATAGTGAGAAGTATTGTTTCTTGTGTGCCATATAGACACACCATTTATAGAGTGCATGGGGGAGAAGGAAAGGAGAACGTGCAGAATGTAGTGTTACAGTCATAGCTAGGGTGTAGAGAAAGATCAATTTAATATAAGGTAGGTCCATTCAGAAGTCTGATGGTAGCAGGGAAGAAGCTGTTCTTGAGTTGGTTGGTACGCAATCTCAGATTTTTGTATCTTTTTCTTGACAGAAAAAGGTGGAAGAGAGAATGTCTGAGGTGTGTGGGGTCCTTAATTATACTGGCTGCTCTCACCCCTCACCCCATTAACATCTCCTTTCTCCCTCATGTCTATATCCACCTCCTGCTGAAATGCACGCGTGCAATCATCTCAATTCCTCCTCTTGTGGAGGTGAGTTCCACATTGTAACCACTCTCTGGATAAAATGTTCCTCCTGAATTCCTTATTGGATTTACCTGTGGCCATCTTAAAGCTATGGCCCCTTAATTTTGGATTCAAATTGGGAACATCTCTACAACTACCCAAGGGGCTCCTTCACAATTTTAAATATCTCGACCAGATCCCCCTCAGCCTTCGCTAGGGGAAGGGGCTGTAGTTTATACTATTGAGCCGATGTTGAAGTTTTTTTATGTGGAGGGGGCGGTGTTGGAGATCGGAGGGATGTTCCAGACTGAGTTGCAGTCAAACATATTCTTTTAATGTCTTAAAACATATTTATTAGTGTCACAAGTCAGCTTACATTAACACTGCAATGAAGTTACTGTGAAAATCCCCTAGTTGCCACACTCTGGCACCTGTTCGGGTACACTGAGGGAGAATTTAGCATGGCCTCTGCACCTAACCAGCACATCTTTCAGACTGTGGGAGGAAATCGGAGCACCCAGAGGAAACCCACGCAGACAAGGGGAGAACATGCAGACTCCACACAGACAGTGACCCAAGCCAGGAATCGAACCTGGGTCCCTGGCGCTTTGAGGTAGCAGTGCTAACCACTGTGCCACTGTGCCTGCCACATTCTCCTCTTCTGGGTGTTGTCTCTTTGAAAGTACAGGGCAGGAAGCTGATTGGAGGCGAGGCCTAGAATTGGTAATCTATCTTGTCTATCTCGATTTCTGTCTCTCTAGGCTGGTTCTCCTGGTTTGGAAACAGCGTGGTGATATTCGTGCTGTTCAGGCAGAGGACTACACTACAAGTGACCGATTATTTAACCTTTAACCTGGCCGTGTCGGATGCCAGTATTTCTCTGTTTGGATACTCCCGTGGAATAATCGAGATTTTCAACGTATTTCGAGATGATGGTTTTCTGATCACATCGATCTGGACCTGTCAGGTAAGGTGTACTGACAGGTAGCGCAATCATAATGATCTTCCTCAGCTGGTGCATGGTGACTCAGTGAGAAGAACTGTCAGCAATGAGCCTGAAGAACGCAGTGAAAGCTTCATGTTCAAGCTGGGTGGGTGCGTGCCCATCTCCGAAGCACGTTAAGTAGCGCGCGGTGACATCAGGCACCTATCATCGTGCACTCACATGGTATTCCAGTCAGCCGGCACAGGCATGGACTGGCGGTGCGCCCACCCACAGTTATGCTGCCAGGCAAGGGAATTAAACCCCCAACTGGCCAAGATTTTACATGGGGCTTGATGGATTGAGTTATAAGGAGAGGCTGGATAGACTGGTAATTTTTTTCCCAGGAGCGTAGGAGGCTGAGGGGTGATCTTATGGAGGTCTATAAAATAATGAGGGGCACAGATCAGCTAAATAGTCAATACCTTTTCCCAAATGTAGGGGAGTCTAAAACCAGAGAGCATAGGATTAACGTGAGAGGGGAGAGATACAAAAGGGTCCAGAGGGGCAATTTTTTCACACAGAGGGTGGTGAGTGTCTGGAGCAAGCTGACAGAGGTAGTGGTAGAGGCTGGGATACAATTTTGTCTTTTAAGATAGACAGTTACATGGATAAGATGGGTGTAGAGGAATATGGGCCAAATGTCAATAGTTTAGTGGTTAAAGAAAAGGGGACGGCATGGACAAGTTGGGCTGAAGGGCCTGTTTCCGTGCTATAAACCTCTATGACTCTATATCTTGTGCCCCTTGTGCGGTTCCAAGCTCAACCTGGGGGTGTAACACGGGCAGGAGGTCTAACTGGATTCAAGGTGGGATTAAAGGGGAATGAAGCAGATGCTGGCTGAGATTTTGGGAGTTTCAGAGAGTGAGTTGGGGCAATGTTCTGGAACTTTGAGAGCCTGCTTTCTGTGTTACTTCCAGCACAGTCTGAATTTCTCTGGACACTGCTGACCTCGTTCTGACTCCCCGAACTCCCCTCCCCTCCCCTCCTCTCCCGCCTGCTGTGTCTTCCAGTGCTGGCTGTTCTTTTAGAGTTTAAACTTTTATTTATTAGTCACAGTGTTTTATTTATTATTAACACTGCAATGAAATTACTGTGAAAATCCTGTAGTTGCTGCTCTCCGGCGCCTGTTCGGGTCAATGTACTCTAAACAGCAAGTCTTTCAGATTGTGGGAGGAAACCGGAGCACCCGGAGGAAACCCACACAGACATGTGGAGAATGTCTGTGCGGAGTTTGCACAATGACCCAAGCTGGGAATCAAACCCGGGTCCCTGGCGTTGTGAGGCAGTGGTGCTAACCACTGTGCCACTGATTCTGCAGGCAGTGATGTCCCTGCAGCCTCTGTATGCCACAAGAAACAGGACAAATCCAATCTGGCTAATTACCCACCCCATCATCAGCTGCTTCATCAATGAACTTCCCTCCGTCATAAGGTCAGATGTGGGGTTGTTCACCAATGACTGCACAATGTTCAGTATCATTTGTGTCTAACGATGTGCGGGTTAGATTGATTGGCCATGCTAAATTAACCCTAGTGTCGGGGGGATTAGCAGGGTAAATATGAAGGGTTATGGGAATAGAACCTGGGTGGGATTGTGGTCGGTGCAGACTTGATGGGCCGATTGGCCTCCTTCTGCACTGCAGGATTCTATGACTCCTCAGAAACTGAAGTGGTCCATGTCCAAATGCAGCAAGACCCAGACAATGTATCCAGGCCTGGGCTGGGGGTAAGTGGCACATAATATTCATGTCACAAGTGGCAGCCATCTGCAACAAGAGAGAATCTAACCATCTCCCCTTGACATTCAATGGCATCACCATCGCTGATTCCCCCATTATCAACATCCTGGAGTTATCATTGACCAGAAACTGAACTGGACCAGCCGTATAAATACTGTGGCTACTGGAGCAGGTCAGAGGCTGGGATTCCTGCAGGGAGTAACTCACCTCCTGACCCCCCAAAACCTATCCACCATCTACAAGGCACAAGTCAAGAGTGTGATGGAATACTACCCACTTGCCTGGATGGGTGCAGCTCCAAGTCACTCACCATCCTGACTTAAAAATAAATCACCGTTCCTTCGCTGTTGGGTCAAATTCCTGGGGCTGCTGCCCTAACTGCACAGTGGGTGTATCTACACTGCATGGATGGCAACAGTTCAAGAAGGCTCCCTCTCAAAAGCAATTAGGGGACGGGCAATGAAGTGATGTAGCGATGCTCACTTCCCAGCAATGATTTTTAAAAGAAAGATGGGTTTTTATGACAATCGACAGTGGTTTTACGGTTGATGGTACTGAGACTAAGGCGGGGGGGTAGTTTTCCCAATCCGCCTGCCATGGGAACCACAGCGGGCGGGGTGCAGATCACACTAAAACCCACTGGGCTCCGGAGGGAGTTTCCAGTTTTGGGGCGCGTCCGGTTTTCCAGCTGGAAAACCCCACCCTGACTGTTAATTCCAGATTTATTAATTGAATTTAAATTCCATCCGTGTGCCATGGTGGGATTCGAACCCGTGTCGCCAGAGCATTACCCTGGGAATTCACCGCTTTAGTGACATTGAGATCTGATTGATTGTGAGTCTTGTTTGTTTCAGATTGATGGTTTCTTCACTCTGCTCTTTGGCCTGGCCAGCATCTATACCCTGACAGTGATTAGCGTCATTCGGTATATTAAAGGCTGCCACCCATACACAGGTAAATCTACTTCCGTTAAAATTAAGTCAACATTCCTCCATCCTGGATTCCCACCGAGAGGAAAGTGCAGCAGTCGCTCCGACTCACACTTCCCGCAGGAACTTGTCCGTGAAAAGGAAAGGTGAATTTGTTCCCACGGATTTCCTGAGATGTTCTGTGCAGAGTAGCTCTGTGACTCCTCACTGCATCTTCCTGTTTGGTTACAGCGCCTGGCTTTGTAAGGAGTCTGCACTCTCGCTAAACGCTCACAAATAAATCCCCGAGTGCAGGTTAAAATCCAGACCAGCCCTTAGAGGCTGATGGGCACGACACTCACCCTCACACACGGGGGCTGAACAGAGTGTGGGACGGGTCCCGTCCTGTCTTACACAGTGTCTCCTTCACCAAACACCCACTCCCACCCACACATCCACCACCCACTCCTTCACCACACACCCACCACCAGCGGGGATGCGGGAGAGGAGGGGCTGGAGAGCTGGATAACGAGGGGGGAGAGAAATGGGAATCACAGGGGTGTTGATGAGGAGAGTGGAATGAAGGGGATGGTGAGGGGGTGGGATGAGGAGGGGAGGGTTTAGGGGGTGAGGGGGAGGTGTGGGGAGGGAAGAGTTTAGAGAAGGAGGGTTGAGGGGAGAGGGGATGGTGAGGCGGAAGGGGAAGGAAGAAGGTGTTGAAGGGGAGGGATATGGGAAGGGGATGGGGAGGTGGAAGTGGATCTGAGATTGGAGCTGCTGCCAGACTGAGGGATAAACCAGCTCCTTGAGATGGAGATGGGTGAGAGAGAAGCAAGAAGAAGGTCAAATTACCCAGGGAACGCAGAAATAGATTTGAGACGTAACCATCTGAGTGCGGCTCCGAGAGTCTCAGGCTGCCTAATGTGGGCAGCACCAGGGAGTGCTCCATGGCTGGATTCAATGTCAGTGGGATTGTTAGAAAGAGGAAGTGTCAATCTGAGTCTCAGAATCTGCGCCTCCATCTAACACCTTCCCGATGTTCCTGCAGCACAATATATCGGCCGAGAGAATATCATCCTAGCGCTGACGCTGATCTGGGCTGCAGCACTCTTCTGGTCCGCATCACCTCTGCTTGGATGGGGAAGTTACACAGGTAAGACACTATTACAGAGAGTGTGACACCATTACACACAGCAAGACACCATTACAAAGAGTGTGACACCATTACACAGTGCGAGACACTGTTACACAGAGTGTGAGACTGTTACACCGAATGAGACTCCGTTATACAGCGTGAGACTCCGTTACACAGAACAAGACACTGTTATAACAGAGTGAGACTCCGTTACACAGAGCAAGACTACATTACACAGAGTGGCGCTCCGTTACACAGAGCGAAACACCATTACAAAGAGTGTGACACTGTTACAACAGAGCAAGACTCCGCTACATAGAGCAAGACACCATTACATACAGTGTGACACCGTTACACAGAGTGTGATATTGTTATGCAGAACAAGACTCTATTACACAGAGCAAGACTCTGTTACACAGAGCGAGACACCAATATACAGAGCGGGACTCCGTTACACAAAGCGAGATACCATTACATGGAGTGAGACTCTGTTACACAGAGCAAGACACTGTTACACAGAGCGAGACTCCATTACACAGAGCGAGACTCCATTACACAGAGCGAGACTCCATTACACAGAGCGAGACTCCATTACACAGAGCGAGACTCCATTACACAGAGCGAGACTCCATTACACAGAGCGAGACTCCATTACACAGAGTGAGACTCCATTACACAGAGCGAGACACTGTTACACAGAATGAGACTCCATTACACAGAGCGAGACACTTACACAGAGTGAGACTCTGTTACACAGAGCGAAACTCCATTACACAGAGCAAGACACTGTTACACAGAACGAGACACTGTTACACAGAGCGAGACACCATTACACAGAGCGAGATTCCATTACACACAGCGTGACACCATTACACAGAATGAGACTCTGTTACAGGGAGCAAGAGTCCATTACATAGAGCAAAACTGCATTACACAGAGCAAGACTCCGTGACACACAGTGCGACACCGTTGCACAGAGCGGTACACCATTACACAGAGCAAGATTCCATTACACACAGCGTGACACCATTACACAGAATGAGACTCCGTTACAGGGAGCAAGAGTCTGTTACACACAGCAAGACTCCATTACACGGAGTGAGACTCTGTTACTTAGAGTGAGACTCTATTACACAGAGCGAGACATCGTTACACACAGCGCGACTCCGTTACGCACAGCCGGACTCTGTTACATAGAGTGAGACAAGTTTTCCAGGCTCCAGTTATATCCTGGAATCTTCAGGAAGTAAACATTATTTTCCAGGACTCTGCTGTTGGTAAAAAACGGGAGGCAGGAAAATCCTGGCAGATGTTAAAGAACTGTGTTTCAAAATAAATTCTCTGGACAAATTTGTTATTCATTTTAAAAATATCTTGAGATGGGGTGATGCCTGTTTAATGGGAAGCCAATACTCATCAGTTGATTGAGGCTGGGTCTATTTGCTGTCTGGTTTACTGTGGGAAGGCCACTTCAAGTGTGCTGAAGTTGCAGTGTAAATAATGCATGGTCTCACTTTGCTTATGCTTTTCATCATTGATGAGGGAATGGACCTGATTGTCCAGCATTTCAGCTGAGGCAAGGACATGGGGTAGTATTGAGTTGTTTCTTTTATTCATGGGACATGGGCTGGGCCAGCATTTATTGCCCATCCCTAGTTGCCCTTGGAGGGCAGTTGGAGAGTCAACCACATTGCTGTGGCTCTGGAGTCATATGTAGGCCAGACCAGGTAAGGATGGCAGATTTCCTTCCCTAAAGTGAACCAGATGGGTTTTTCCGACAATGGTTTCATGGACATCAGTAGATTCTTAATTCCAGATTTTTTTTTATTGAATTGAAATTCCACCATCTGCCATGGCGAGATTTGAACCCAGGTCCCCAGAACTTTAGCTGAGTTTCTGGATTAATAGTCTAGCGATAATACCACGAGGTCATTGCCTCCCCTAACTTCTAACTATCTCTTTCTCGATTGTGAACTCTGTCCAGCATCCTTCTCCTGATCTGTCTTTCCAAATCTTTCTTTCTCCGTATCTTATTTCATTGCATTCCCTTATTCTTTCTCTTCATGGTGGCACAGTGGTTAGGACTGCTGCCTCACAACACCAGGGGCCCGAGTTCAATTCCCGGCTTGGGTCATTGTCTATGTGGAGTTTACACCTTCTCCCCATGTCTGTGTGTGTTTCCTTTGGGTGCTCCGGTTTCCTCCCGCAGTCTGAAACATGTGCTGGTTAGGGTGCATTGGCCATGCTAAATTCTCCCTCAGTGTACCCGAACAGGCGCCGAATGTGGTGACTAGGGAATCTTCACAGTAACTTCATTGCACTGTTAATATAAGCCTAATAATAGAGTCATGGAGGTTTAAAGCATGGAAACGGGCCCTTCAGCCCAACTTATCCAAGCTGCCCAGTTTTTACCACTAAGCTAGTCCCAATTGCCTGCATTTGGCCCATATCCCTCTATACCCATCTTACCGTCTAAATTCTTTTTAAAAGTCAAAATTGTAGCCACCTCTATTACTACATCTGGCAGCTTATTCTAGACACTCACCACCCTCTGAGTGAAAAACTTGCCCTGCTGGGTCCTTTTGTATCTCTCCCCTCTCACTTATGCCCTCTAGTTTTAGATTCCTCTACCTGTGGGAAAAGATATTGACTATCTAGCTGATCTATGCCCCTCATTATTTCATAGACTCCTATAAGATCACCCCTAAGCCTCCTATGCTGCAGAGAAAAAAATCTCAGTCAAACCATCAAGTCCTGGTAGCATCCTAGTAAATCTTTTCTGCACTCTTTCTAGTTTAATAATATTCTTTCTATGATAGGATGGCCAGAACTGCACACAGAATTCCAAGTGTGGTCTTACCAATGTCTTGTACAACTTCAACAAGACGTCCCAACTCCTGTATTCAATGTTCTGACCGATGAAGCCAAGCACGCCAAATGCATTCTTCATCATCCTGTCCACCTGTGACTCCACTTTCGAGGAGCTATGAATATGTACCCCTAGATCTCTTTGTTCTATAATTCTCCCCAACACCGTACCGTTAACTGAGTAGGACCTGGCCCCAATTCAATCCACCAAAATGTATTTATCTAAATTAAACTCCATCTGCCATTCATCCGCTCACTGGCCCAATTGATCAAGATCCTGTTGCAATCCTAGATAACTTTTCTCACTGTCCACTATGCCACCCATCTTGGTGTCATCTGCAAACTTACTAACCATGCTCCCTATATTCTCATCCAAGTCATTAATATAAATGACAAATAACAGTGGGCCCAGCACCGATTCCTGAAGCATACCTCTGGTCATAGGCCTCCAGTTTGAAAAGCAGCCCTCTGTCTCCTATCATTGTTGTAGGTAAAATAATATCTCTGAGACTGTTAGTGAGTCAAAATACAGTGGTTTTTATTTCAAAGCTCTGGCGTTTATTCCAGAGTTTTGGGAGAAGCAGGGACTACCAGACTTCTCATAGAACACAAACACAAGTGGGCATTTATACATTATGAGCGCCAGCAGGAATCACAATTCAAAGTTCTAATTCCTGCCAGACTTCCAGGTCTTCCTTCCTTGGTCGTGATGCAGCCCCAGATTCATTCAGGAATTACAGACCTGCAGTCATGATACAGTCTTCAATCTGGTCATGATTCAAAACCCTTTCTGCAGCAGTACCGGCATCCCTGTCTTTGAAGTTACTTGTGTGATCGCGGCTGTCCCAGCAGGATTCTTCCTGTTAAAAGCCGATATCGCGATCTGCCATCAGCAGCTGTTAAAAGCCGGTATCGTAAACTACCATCTGTGTAATGAAGTCCAACTGACACAAATAGATAAGAGTTGCAAAGTCTACAAATAACAGCCACATTAAACTATTTGTCTTTATAAAAATGAGAGTTAAAGCATGTAAGACATGAACAAATAACTTATATTAATGCCAGGAGCAATAAAAGCTTGAGAAGATCAGTCATGATGAAGGGTTATGTTTGTGACACGTTCTAGGTACAAAATCCATTAATCCTTTCCCTACTTCAATCATCAAACCAATTTTGTATCCAATTGGCTACCTCACCCTGGATCCCATGAGATTTAACTTAATGCAACAACCTACCATGTGGTACCTTGTCAAAGGCCTTGCTAAAGTCCATGTAGACAACATCAACTGCATTGCCCTCATCTACCTCCTTGGTTACCCCTTCAAAAAAAAAATCAAATTTTGTGACACATGATTTTCCATTCACAAAGCCATGCTGACTGTCCCTAATCAGTCCTTGTGTCTCTAAATGCCTGTAGACCCTGTCTCTCAAAATACCTTCTAACTACTTACCCACCACAGATGTGAGGCTCACCAGCCGATAGTTCTCAGGCTTTTCCCTGCAGTCCTTTTTAAACAAAGGCACAACATTTGCCTCACCTGTGACTATCGATGATTCAAATATCTCTACTAGGGGACCAGCAATTTCCTCCCTAGCCTCCCACAGTGTCCTAGGATACACTGCATCAGGTCTGGGATTTATCTACCTTGATGCACTTTAAGACTTGCAGCACCTCCTCCTCTGTAATATGTACACTCTTCAAGACATCACTATTTATTTCTCCAAGTTCCCAAACATCCATATTTTTCTCAACAGTAAATACTGATGAGAAATATTCATTTAGGATCTCACACATCTCTTGTGAATCTGCACATAGATGACCTTGTTGATCCTTAAGAGGCCCTATTCTTTCTCTGGTCACTCTTTTGCTCTTTATGTATTTGTAGAAGCTCTTTGGATTCTCCATTGCCTTATCCGCCAAAGCAATTTTGTGTTCCCTTTTCGCCCTCCTGATTTCTCTCTTAACTCTACTCCTACATACTCTATACTCTTCAAGGGATTCACTTGATCCCAGCTGCCAATGCATGTCATGTGCCTCTTTCTTCTTCTTGACCAGGGTCTCAATATCCTGAGTCATCCAGGGTTCCCTACTTCTACCAACCTTCACTCTAAAAAACCTTGCCGTTCACTTCCCCAATTAACTGTTGAAAGTTCCCGTCTGATACCATCAAAATTGGCCTTGCTCCAATTTAGAATTTTAACTTTTGGGACAGACCTATTATTCTCCATAGCTACCTTAAAACTAATAGAATTATGGTCACTGGTCCCGAAGTGATCCCTCACTAACACTTCTGTTACCTGCTCTTCCTTACTTCCCAAAAGGAGGTCAAGTTTTGCCCCCTCTCTAGTCGAGCCATCCACATATTGAATGAGAAATTTTTCCTGAATATACTCAACAAATTTCTCTCCATCCAACCCTCTAATACTATGGCTGTCCCAGTCAATGCTGTGAAAGTTAAAGTCCCCTACTATTACCACCCTATTCTTTTTGGAGCTATCTGTAATCTCGTTACATATTTGCTCCTCTATTTCCCGCTGACTATTTGGGGACCTGTAGCACCACCCAATTACTTGTGACACAAATAAATAAACTTTAAAGGTTAAGAGAATTAGTGGGGCAATGCGTGGGAAACTCTTTTGGAGAGTTGGTGCCGACTTGATGGGCTGAATGGCCTCCTTCTGTACTGTAAGAATCACAGAATCCATAAAGTGCAGAAGGAGGGCATTCGTCCCATCGAGTCTGCACCAACCATAATCCCAACCAAGCCCTATTCCGGTTAACCCACATATTTACCCTGCTAATCCTCTGACACTAGAGTCAATTTGGCATGGCCAATCAACCTAACTCGCACATCTTTGGACTGTGGGAAGAAACTGGAGCGTCCGGAGGAAACCTACACAGGCACGGGGAGAATATGCAAACTCCACACAGACAGTGACCCAAGCTGGGAATCAAACCCGGGTCCCTGGCGCTGTGAGGCAATAGTGCTAATCACTGTGCCATCGTGCCAGCCTAGGATGGTATGGTTCTAGTCTATCCGTTTCTCCACCTATGTCTAACAGGCTCTCTCCCTCCCTCAGAACGGATGTATGGGACGTGTGAGATCGACTGGGCCAGGGCAGTGTTCTCCATTGCCCACAAGTCCTACATTGTCTCCATCTTTACCTGCTGCTTCTTCCTGCCAATGTCCATCATGCTTTTCTCCTACATCTCCATCATTAACACCGTCAAGCAAAATCGCAACCTGACCGCAGAGATTGAGCTGGGAGAACGCCAAAGAAAGCTGGAGAAGGATGTGACCCGGGTGAGATTTCCTAACACGGTCCTGGGTTCAATTTAATTCCCAACACTTTGCCCACAAGAGAAGCACAAAGCCCCAAGATCCCATTTGGTGAGTGTGACGCTGTGTGAGTGTGACGCTGTGTGAGTGTGACGCTGTGTGAGTGTTGACGCTGTGTGAGTGTGACGCTGTGTGAGTGCGACGCTGTGTGAGTGCGACGCTGTGTGAGTGCGACGCTGTGTGAGTGCGACGCTGTGTGAGTGCGACGCTGTGTGAGTGCGACGCTGTGTGAGTGCGACGCTGTGTGAGTGCGACGCTGTGTGAGTGCGACGCTGTGTGAGTGCGACGCTGTGTGAGTGCGACGCTGTGTGAGTGCGACGCTGTGTGAGTGCGACGCTGTGTGAGTGCGACGCTGTGTGAGTGCGACGCTGTGTGAGTGCGACGCTGTGTGAGTGCGACGCTGTGTGAGTGCGACGCTGTGTGAGTGCGACGCTGTGTGAGTGCGACGCTGTGTGAGTGCGACGCTGTGTGAGTGCGACGCTGTGTGAGTGCGACGCTGTGTGAGTGCGACGCTGTGTGAGTGCGACGCTGTGTGAGTGCGACGCTGTGTGAGTGCGACGCTGTGTGAGTGCGACGCTGTGTGAGTGCGACGCTGTGTGAGTGCGACGCTGTGTGAGTGCGACGCTGTGTGAGTGCGACGCTGTGTGAGTGCGACGCTGTGTGAGTGCGACGCTGTGTGAGTGCGACGCTGTGTGAGTGCGACGCTGTGTGAGTGCGACGCTGTGTGAGTGCGACGCTGTGTGAGTGCGACGCTGTGTGAGTGCGACGCTGTGTGAGTGCGACGCTGTGTGAGTGCGACGCTGTGTGAGTGCGACGCTGTGTGAGTGCGACGCTGTGTGAGTGCGACGCTGTGTGAGTGCGACGCTGTGTGAGTGCGACGCTGTGTGAGTGCGACGCTGTGTGAGTGCGACGCTGTGTGAGTGCGACGCTGTGTGAGTGCGACGCTGTGTGAGTGCGACGCTGTGTGAGTGCGACGCTGTGTGAGTGCGGCTCCGGGTGAGTGCGACGCTGTGTGAGTGTGGCTCCGGGTGAGCGTGGGACTGGTTGAGTGTGACTGTGACACTGGAAAGTGGCCAGTGTTTATTCCTCATCCCCGGTTGCCCTTGAGGAGTTGGTGGTGAGCTGCCTTCTTGTGGTGTGGCCACACTTCCAATGCTGTCAGAGGCATCATGATTTTGATTGAGTGATTATGAAGGAACGGTGATATATTTCCATTTCAGGATGGAACATAAGAACATAAGAAATAGGAGCAGGAGTAGGCCATCTGGCCCTTCGAGCCTGCCCCGCCATTCAATAAGATCATGGCTGATCTGTCGTGGCTCAGTTCCACACTCCCACCCTCTGAGTGGTTTGGAGGGGAACTTGCAGGTGGTGTTCCCCATGTATCTGCTGCCCTTGTCCTCCTAGATGGAAGTGGTCATGGGTTTGGAAGGTGCTGTCTAAGGATCTTTGGTGAATTGCTGCAGTGCATCTTGTAGCTAGTACACACTGCTGCTACTGAGTGTCAGTGGTGGATATTTGTGGATGTGGTGCCAATCAAGTGGGATGCTTTGTCCTGAATGGTGTTGAGCTTCTTGAGTGTTGTTGGAGCTGCACCCATCCAGGCAAGTGAAGAGTGTTCCATCACACTCCTGACTTGTGCCTTGTAGATGATGGACAGGCTCTGGGGAGTCAGGAGGTGAGTTACTCACCACAGTATTCCTAGCCTCTGACCTGCTCTGGTAGCCACTGTGCTTATGTGGTGAGTCCAGTTGAGTTTCTGGTCAACAGTAACCCCAAGGATGTTGTTAGTGGGGGATTCAGCGATGGAGATGCTATTGATTGTCACATCGAGACATTTGGAATCTCCGTGGTTGGCAATGCCGCGAGTCAAATGTAACCTGCCACTTAGCCCGAGGCTGAATAGGCTGTGGACAAATGGGGAGGGAATGCTGATGCGGATGGTGCCCAGTTAGGGGCTGTTCTCTAACCTCACCCTGTTCCGCCATTGCCAGGTTTCCATGGTGGTCTGCACTGCGTTCATTATCGCCTGGTCACCGTACGCGGTGATCTCCATGTGGTCAGCGAGTGGTCGGCACGTCCCGAAGCTCACCAGCATCCTCGCCAGCCTCTTCGCCAAGTCTGCCAGCTTCTACAACCCTGCCATCTACTTTGGGATGAGTGCTAGGTTCCGCCGTGATGTCAACGTGCTCCTGTTCTGCGCCAGCGATAAGGACAGCGTGAGACTCAAACGGATCAAACAGCGGCCAGAAAGGGACCAGGAGTGGGCGGCGGAGGTTGTGGGAGACAGCCCAATGTCGGGGCTACAGAGCCCGAATAACGGGGAGCCCGAATTGTGGTACTTTCCCAACAGTGCAAATTCCGGCTATGAATGTGACAGGTTGTAGGGGAGGGCTGGCACAGAAAGGCCCAACAACAGGTGCCACAGTGCGCTGTTTATTTCAAAGTGCACTCTGCGAAACCTCCTTCGCACACAATATATTGGGAGATGGAAACCCGTCTCCAACTGCTACAGTCAACCCAGGAATCTGTTCCTTATTTATTCATGAGGCAAAGGGATATGTAACGATCTTTTACTGGAACTGAGACTCACTGGATGACAGGCAAGGTTAAAACTATATCCGTTTTATATTGGTAATAGAGATAGGATTATAACACTACAGAACCCGTTCTACACTGGGAATGGGGATAGGGTTATAACACTATAGAACCCATTCTATACTGGGAATGGGGTTAGGGTTATAACACTATAGAACCCATTCTATACTGGGAATGGGGATAAGGTTAAAGAACTCACTAGCCAGGAGTGTTGGTTTTTTAACGCTGTTCTATTCCTTGCACAGTGAGTGCTTGATGTAAGCATAGACCTCAGGGAAAACTTCCCTGATGTGAGGCCCCATCAGAACAATAAATACAATCTTTAGATTTACCTTGATTAACATTTGATAGATACACTGCTAAAGTAACAATTTCATCATTTTTAATGTGAAGACCAGCTTCACACATGGAGACCTTGATGCAAGATAGCATGTAGCACTGCACTGGGGGGGAGAAGGTCAATCACTGTAAAACCTAACCGTAAATCCCGGACCAACAGATGCCTGTGTGATATGTTTTTGTAATCTGTTGCTATAATCCAGTCTGATGAAGGATAAACCTTCTGCCATTTTCTAACCCTTTGCCTGCCTTGTCTTCATTCCTTTCACTTCGTTGGGGAGGCGATGGCCCGTCGTATTATCGCTAGACTGTTAATTCAGAAGCTCAGCTAATGCTCTGAGGAGCCAGGTTCAAATCCCACCCCGACAGATGGTGAATTTCAATGCAATAAAAAAAAATCTGGAATTAAGAGTCTACTGATGACCATGAAACCATTGTCGGAAAAACCCATCTGGCTCACTAATGTCCTTTAGGGAAGGAAACCTGCCGTTCTTACCTGGTCTGGCCTACATGTAACTCCAGAGCCACAGCAATGTGGTTGACACTCAACTGCCCTCCAAGGGCAACTAGGGATGGGCAATAAATGCTGGCCCAGCCAGTGATGCCCATGTCCCACAAATGAATAAAAAATCTTGGTGCTGTTTAATCTGTAGTGGAATAAAAGCGATGGATCCAATAGTCACACGGTTGGTTTTGGCAATGATCAGTCTCCATCATTAACTCTCCCTGTCACACTGCTGCTGCTGATCCCATGTCACCCACACGAACGATTAGTGTGGATTCACCGACTGCTCAGGCCCTGATCCAAAGCCTGGGGCAGGGGTTCGCCAGAATCCATCCACATTGAGAAGCCTTGGGGCGGGAGTTACCAGCTGCGCTCGCCCCGAGGGACCAAAAAACCCCACCCAAGGCCAACAGACCTTGGCATGGTCCACCCTCCCCTCCATTACGATTCCCGTGGTGGGTGGGACGGTGACATTTCACCCTTAAGAATGAATGCTGCATGGTGATTGACATGTTGGACAACCAATTGCAGGAGTGTGTGGGTTGGAGGAGACACAAACACCAGATGAGGGAGACCTCAAGTTTTACCAGGCTGATTCCTGGGGTCTGTCATATAAAGAGAGACTAATTTGGTTAGGATTGTGTACAGTGTTGTGTAGAGTTTTAGTGTCTTTATCTGAGGAAGGATGTCCTTGCTATAGAGGGAGTACAGTGAAGGTTTACCAGGCTGATTCCTGGGATGGCAGGTCTGTCATATGAGGAGAGACTAAGTCGGTTGGGATCATATTCACTGGAGTTTAGAAGAATTAGAGGGAATCTCATAGAAACTTACAAAAATTCTAACAGGATTGGACAGGGTAGTTTCAGAAGGAGTGTTCCCGATGGTGGGGGAGTCCAGAACTAGGGGGTCATAGTTTGAGGATAAGGAGTAAACTTTTTAGAACTGAGGTGAGGAGAATCACTCAGTGGGTGGTGAATGTGTGGAATTCACCACCGCCGAAAGTAGTTGAGCCCAAAATGTGTGATTTCAAGAAGAAAGTTAGCCCTTGGGGCTAAAGGGATCAAAAGATATGGGGGCGGGGGGATCTGGATATTGAATTTGATGATCAGCCATGATGATAATGAATGGCGGAGCAGGCTCGAAGGGCTGAATGGCCTACTCCTGCTTCCAGTTTCTATGTTTCAATGTCAAGTGATGATATCTCCTGGAATATGTTGTAGCCAGAGTTGGCAACATAATTAAGACAGAATCACAGTATCACAGAATACTACAGTGGAGGAAAGGCCCCTCAGCTATCGCGTCTGCACCATCACGTGAGAAATAGCTAATCCCACTTGCCAGCACTTGGCCCATAGCCCTGAGAGTTATAATGTGCCAAGTGCTCATCCAGATATTTTTTAAAGGATGTGACGCATCCTGCCTCTACCACCCTCCCAGGCAGCGCATATCAGACCGTCACCACCCTCTGGGTAAAAATGTTTTTACTCAAATCCCCCTAAACCTCCCACCCCTCACTTCTGACTTGTGTCCCCTCGTATCTGACCCTTCAACTAAGTTGAACAGCTGCTCCTTGTCCACTCTGTCCATGCCCCTCATAATCTGGTACACCTCGATCAGGTCGCCCCTCGGTCTTCTCTGCTCCACTGAAAACAACCCAAGCCTCTCCAACCTCTCTTCATAACTTAAATGTTCCATCCCAGGCAGCATCCTGGTGGAGCTCCTCTGCACCCCCTCCAGTACATTCACGTCCTTCTGATAATGTGGCGACCAGAACTGCACACAGTGCTCCAGCTGTGGCCTCACCAGAGTTCTATACAACACCAACATGACCTCTCTGCTTTCCTAGACATCCAGTTATTGAAGACAGCATGTACAATACACAGACATTAGCTCCAATACCATTTCTGCTTTATTTTCTTTTAAAAAGCCGATCAAGTTTAACCTGTCACATGTTCCCAGGACCGTCTATTCCGTTCTAACTTTACCGGACAATGCTCAATGCCCAGACCAATCTCCATTTAAAAGCTCTCATAAGAACATAATAAGAACATAAGAAATAGGAGCAGGAGTAGGCCATCCAGCCCTTCGAGCCTGCCCCGCCATTCAATAAGATCATGGCTGATCTGTCGCTGCTCAGTCCCACTTTCCCGCCCTCTCCCCATAACCCTTAATCCCTTCTCCTATCAAAAACCCATCAACCCGCATCTCACATCCACATGTCGGTCCTTGGCCTGTTGCAATGCTCCAGTGGAGCCTGGGCAAGCTGTAGATCTTATCTTCCATTAGAGAGCAGTGCAGCCCTCAAAATTCCTTGTCAACCTTCTCCTCTGACTTAAAGCCCTGCTTTCTTTGTTTTGGTTCTATTCCAATTCAATCCAATCCAGTCCAATTCAGAGTCTCAACAAGTTGAGACATTCCCGATCCAAGCTGACAAGACAGGGCTCTCACCTCCTGTCTTGGGCTTGATCTACATGATCCAAGCTGATTGGAGTAGGTGTAGCTCCTCCTCCAAGGCTTGATCTAATTTGCATCTTAGCCAAAAGGCCCAGATGCCGCTTTTAAAAATTGCTTCAAATGAAGCTGAAATGTAACCTAACGACTTCAACCAAGTACAGCATGTCGATACTACACTTGATCTTAGCCAAAAGGCCAAGAAGCATCTTCCATACGTGTATTTGCCTCAATGCAAAACACGTCCTCGCCCTCTCACGCTCTATCTTTTGTTCTTAATGTTGCTGCTATTTGTTGCGATCTCTCACACTTCTAACACATACTCTCTCCTTTCAGTTCAAACAAAGGGTCCATCACTCAAAACATTAACTCTTGTTTCTCTCCCAATAGATGCTGGCAGACTTACTGAGATTTTGCAGCTTTTACTGTTCTTGTTTCCAGCATCCACTGTGTTTTGCTCATTTTACTCCATTGAAAAGCTTCATTCAATTTCCTTTTCACACTGGGCTCTAACAATAGACCTTTTGCAGCTTGATTCTGGATTGGAAATCAGCAAACCTATTTCTGAACCGCAGTCAGGAAAGCTTGTGATTTCTAAAACTTTTTCACATTGTATGGGCATTGCTGGCTGGGCCAGCGTTTATTATCCATTTCTAATCGCCCTCCAGAAGGTGGTGCTGAGCTGCCTTTGTGAACTGCTGCCGTCCATGTGCTGTAGGTACAATCACAGTGCTGTTAGGGAGGGAGTTCAGGATTTCGACCCGGTGTCAGTGAAAGAACGGCCGATATATTTCCAAGTCAGGATGGAGTGTAGTTTGGAGGGTAAATTGCAGGTGATGGTGTTCCCCTGCATCTGATGTCCATATCCTTGCAACTGGGAGAAGAAATGGGTTTGGAAAGTGCTGTCTAAGAAGCCTTGGTGAGTGGCTGCAGCGCAACTTGTAGATGGGACACTGCTGTCACAGTGCATCTCATTCACTCTGTCCCCAATACCCCACTCTGTCTCCAATATCCCACTCAGCCTCCTATATCCCACGCAGTCCACAATATCCCAGTCTGTCCCGAGTATCCTAATCTGTCCCCAATATCCCACTCAGTCCACAATATCCCACTCTGTCCCCAGTATCCCACTCTGTCCCCAGTATCCCACTCTGTCCCCAGTATCCCACTCTGTCTTCAATATCCCACTCTGTCTTCAATATCCCACTCTGTCTTCAATATTCCACTCTGTCTTCAATATTCCACTCTGTCCCCAATATCCCACTCTGTCTTCAATATCCCACTCTGTCTTCAATATCCCACTCTGTCTTCAATATCCCACTCTGTCTTCAATATCCCACTCTGTCCCCAATATCCCACTCTGTCCCCAATATCCCACTCTGTCCCCAGTATCCCACTCTGTCCCCAGTATCCCACTCTGTCCCCAGTATCCCACTCTGTCTTCAATATCCCACTCTGTCTTCAATATCCCACTCTGTCTTCAATATTCCACTCTGTCCCCAATATCCCACTCTGTCTTCAATATTCCACTCTGTCCCCAATATCCCACTCTGTCTTCAATATCCCACTCTGTCTTCAATATCCCACTCTGTCTTCAATATCCCACTCTGTCCCCAATATCCCACTCTGTCTTCAATATTCTACTCTGCCACCAATATCCCACTCTGTCTTCAATATCCCACTCTGTCTTCAATATCCCACTCTGTCTTCAATATCCCACTCTGTCTTCAATATTCTACTCTGCCACCAATATCCCACTCTGCCACCAATATCCCACTCTGTCTTCAATATTCTACTCTGCCACCAATATCCCACTCTGCCACCAATATCCCACTCTGTCTTCAATATCCCACTCTGTCTTCAATATCCCACTCTGTCTTCAATATCCCACTCTGTCTTCAATATTCTACTCTGCCACCAATATCCCACTCTGCCACCAATATCCCACTCTGTCCTCAATATCACACTCTGTCCCCAATATCCCACTCTGCCACCAATATCCCACTCTGTCCTCAATATCACACTCTGTCCTCAATATCACACTCTGTCCCCAATATCCCACTCTGCCACCAATATCCCACTCTGTCCTCAATATCACACTCTGCCCCCAATATCCCACTCTGTGCTCCCAATATCCCACTCTGTCCCCAACATCATACTCTGTCCCCAATATTCCACTCTGTCCCCAATATCCCACTCTGTCCCCAATATCCCACTCTGTTCCCAGGATGCCCACTTTAACAAGTGTGAGAGAAGGGAGGGAATGGGCCATTTGCGTTTATGTAGCACCTCTCACTTCCTTGCGTTCTCAAAGTACTTTGCACTCAATGAAGTACTTTTAAGACGCACTGCCTGTTGTAATTTGCAATATTGTATTCACACAGTGCACAGCAAGATCCCACACAGCAAATTGAGACAAGCCACTGTTTATTCTGCCTTCAGAGCAAGTATGTTTGAACAAGCATCTTGTCAAGGCTAAATGCCTGTGTGTAGACCAACACAACACTGCGTTTGTGAAGCCCAGCCCACAGTTCCCTTTCAAAGGTTCAAATCCCAGACTTTAGAAGCTTTTAGAAGGCCAAACACAGCTTATAGACACTACAAACAGTATGATAAAGGTTTGATAGATCTACTGCCGCTGGGGGTTAACTCCTTAATTCCCAAATCTAACTTTGAGTAAATATCACTCAATTCATCAAGTGGAGGCCTCCAGTTCAGCAAAAGCCCAAAACACAACCAGTAAAAGACTATTGAGACCATTTCCCTCAGAATGTGAAGATGCTGTTTGAGGGCAAGTTGAAATGATATGTGATCTGATTTGATTTCTTATTGTCACATGTACCGGGATACGGTGAAAAGTATAATTTCTTGCGCGCTATACAGACAAAGCATACCATTCATAGAGTACATAGGGGAGAAGGAACAGAGGGGTTGCACATTGTAGTGTTACAGTCACAGCTGGGGTGTAGAGAGAGATCACATAGTAGGTCCATTCAAAACTCTGATGGCAGGAGAGAAGAAGCTGTTCTTGAGTAAGGGGGCATGGAGTTGGGGGTAGGGTGTTAGCGTGGATAGAGGATTGGCTGTCAAATAGGAGGCAGAGAGTGGGGGTCAATGGGTGCTATTCGGATTGGCGGTTAGTGACTAGTGGAGTGCCCCAGGGGTCAGTGCTGGGGCCTCAGCTTTTTACCATTTATATAGATGATCTGGAGGAGGGAACCGAGTGTATGGTGTCGAAATTTGCTGATGACACCAAGATTGGTGGAACGGCAAATTGCGCGGAGGGTGTGGAGAGTCTGCAGAAGGATCTAGATAGGCTGGGCGAATGGGCCAGGAACTGGCAAATGGAATTTAATGTTGGCAAGTGTGAGGTGGTCCACTTTGGTAGGAATAATGGTAGGAAGGACTATTACTTACGGGGCGAAAAACTGCAGCAGGCGACGGTGCAGAGGGACCTCGGGGTCCTTGTGCATGAGTCGCAAATACCCAGCCTGCAGGTGCAGCAGGTGGTCAGGAAGGCTAATGGGATGCTGGCCTTCATAGCGAGGGGGATTGAATATAAAAGTAGGGAGGTCTTGCTGCAGCTGTATAGGGCATTGGTGAGGCCGCAGCTGGAGTACTGTGTGCAGTTTTGGTCGCTGCACTTACGCAAGGATATTTTGGCCTTGAAGGGAGTGCAGAGGAGGTTTACTAGGCTGATGCCGGAATTGAGGGGGTTGAGCTATGAGGAGAGGCTGAATAAACTAGGCTTGTACTCGTTAGAGTTTAGAAGAATGAGGGGAGATCTCATTGAGACGTATAAGATGATGAATGGGATGGATAGGATAGAGGTGGAGAGACTCTTCCCGCTCAGAAAGGGGGCACAGCCTCAAGATAAAGGGGGGGCGGTTTAGAACGGAGTTGAGGAGGAACTTCTTGACTCAAAGGGTGATGAATCTCTGGAATTCTCTGCCCGTTGAAGTGGTGGAGGCTGCCTCGCTAAATATTTTTAAGATGCGGGTTGATGGGTTTTTGATAGGCAAGGGGATTAAGGGTTATGGGGAGAGGGCGGGAAAGTGGAACTGAGCCACGACAGATCAGCCATGATCTTATTGAATGGCGGGGCAGGCTCAAAGGGCTAGATGGCCTACTCCTGCTCCTATTCTTATGTTCTTATGAATTGGTTGGAATGTGACCTCAGACTTAGAAGGGGAGGCGATGACCCAGTGGTATTATCGCTGGACTATTAATCCAGAAACTCAGCTAGTGTTCTGGGGACCTGGGTTCGAATCCCGCCAAGGCAGATGGTGGAATTTGAATTCAATAAAAAATAATATCTAGAATTAAGAATCTACTGATGACCATGAAACCATTGTCGAATGTCAGAAAAGCCCATCTGGTTCACTAATGTCCCTCTGGGGAAAGAATTCTGTCATCCTCATCTGGCCTGGCCTACATGTGACTCCAGAACCACAGCAATGTTGTTGATTCTCAACTGCCCTTGAAAATGGCCTAGTGGGCACTCAGTTCAACGGCAACTAGGGATGGGTGATAAATACCAGTCCAGCCAGTGATGTCCGATGTCCTACAAATTAATAGAAAAAAATGAAAGTTTCCAGTTGGAGCTGGGGTATTTTATGGGGTGAAGTTTACCGACCCACCTGCCACGGGAATCGGAGCAGACACGGGGAAGGTCTGTTGACCTCGGACAAGGTTTTCCAGTTTCGGGGCGAGCGTATTTCTCCATGATTGGAAGTATACAAGGTGAAGTATGAAGAATGTCACGGGGAGCTTTTGTTGAGCATCCTCCTGGAGGAGGCCATTCAGCCCAGCATTCCAGTAATGATGCTAGCCCTGTAACAACAATGACTTGTGGTTATTCAGTATAGGGAAGTGCCCCAGGTTGCTTCATGGAAGTGAGAAGGAGAGGAGATTGTGCCAGGGGTGAGGGTGGGCGGGGGTGGGGGGGTGCGGGCGGGGGTTGGGTGGTGGGGAGTGGGGGGGGGGGGGGGGTGCGACTGCAGGGGGTGAATTCACGTCCTTTGCAAGAATTTGGAGACATTGCTGGCTGTTTGGGTGAAGAACTTCTCCAACCTCACTGGTTATGACTAAAATCCTTCTGGAAAATCTCCTCTTCACCATCTCAAGGAGCCTTGCACCCTTCTCAAAGTGTGGTGACCAGAACTGGATGCAATATTCTCATTCGGACCATAGCAAATAGGAGCAGAACTTCGAGCCTGCTCCACCATTCAATTAGATCACGGCTGATCTCTCCCTGGCCTCCCCACCAGTTCCCCATGTCTCTTTATCCTGTTTATTTTATTGGAAATATATCTATCTCCTTCTTGAAACCACTCAATGATTCAGACTCCACCGCACTAGGGAGCAGCAAGTTCCACAAATTCACCACCCTCTGTGAGAAGTAGCTCCTCCTCATCTCAGTATTAAATCTACCGCTTCTCCACCTGTACCCTGTGACCTCTTGTTGATTGCCCCCAAGAGGAAACATTTGGTCTACATGTTTTAGTTGTGACTTAAACGGAGTTTTGTAAAGGTTCAGTAGAACTTCCCCACTCTTCTGACCAATGGCTGGAATTCTTTGGTTGTTCATGTTGATGGGATTCTCCCGTCCCACCGGTACCACACCCCCCGCCTGCGGATTTCTCACCGGGTTGACATGACATTGATCGGAATTCCCATGGACGGTGGCGGGACCAGAGAATCCTGCTGTTAGCAAACAACACCACCTCCCACTGGCAGGAAACACGCGGCTGGGAGATCGGCGAATCTCACCCAGTATTTCTATTTGTGAAGCTCAGGGTGCCGTCCACTATGCCATTTGTTCTCCCAATATGTCCTGCCACTTTTAATATTGATGCATCTGTACCCCTCCCCTATCCTCTGTGCCTGCACACTCTTTGGAATTGTGCCATTAAGTCTATGTTGCGTTTCCTGTGCCATCTGCTAAAATGTATTCCCTCGCACTTCTCTCTATTAAACTCCAGCTGCCATCTGTCTGCCCACCCCACGAGCCTGCCCATGTTCTGCTGCAGTTTACTGGTATATGTCCTTGCTTGCTTATTGCTCTTCCAAGGCTGGCGTCAACACCAAACTTCCAAATTTTACTCTGTATTCCTATAGCCAATTCTCAGTTTTATTTTCATAGAATCCCAATGTGGAAGGAGGCCGTTTGGCCTATCAAGTCTGCACCGACCACAATCCCACCTAGGCTGTAGCCCGTTAACCCCATGAATTTACCCTAGCTTGTTGACACTAGCCGGGGGGCACGGTGGCACAGTGGTTGGCACCGCTGCCTCACAGTGCCAGGGCCTGGGTTTGATTCCCCAGCTCAGGCCACTGTCTGTGCGGAGTCTGCACATTCTCCTGCGTGGGTTTCCTCCGGGTGCTCTGGTTTCCTCCCAGACATGCTAGTTAGGTGCATTGACCCGAACAGGCGCTGGAGTGTGGTGTCTAGGGGAATTTCACAGTAACTTCATTGCAGTGTTAATGTTAGCCTTACTTGTGACTAATAAATAAACCTTACTTTAGTCCCCCTGACACTAAGGAGCAATTTAACATGGCCAATCCACCTAACCTGCACATCTTTTGGACTGTGGGAGGAAACCAGAGCAACCGGAGGAAAGCCACACAGACGCTGGGAGAGCGTGCAAACTCCACACAGACAGTGACCCGAGGCCAGGAATCGAACCCAGGTCCCTGGCACCGTAAGTCAGTGGTGCCTCGTTCTGCAAGGTAGGGATTCTATGATTCTACGATTGCAAGGCTGAAGGGACTGCCTCTAACTGTAAACTGATGTCCCTTTATTGTGTATAGCCTCTCTGTAGTCACCCTAATCAAATCCTTCCCACATTTTAATCATGGCCTTGTTATTTATTTGAGCTGTTCCAACTTGTAAAGGTCACGATGGATATTTAAATTCCAAAACATTCACACATCCACCGGGTTTGTTGACCAATGAACAAAGGAGTCATGATCAGACTGTTTAACTTGTGAGGGAAAAAAAAATCAGAATATTTCATGGATATTTGTTCATGGAGTTGGAAAATCTTCTACTCAAAGAGTAATGTGAGCTTGGAACTGGTGTTTCTTTTTATTCGTTTTTACAGGACAAAATGCTCGCTAGCTGTGCCCAGCACTTATTGCTCAACACTAACTGCCCTCAATCTCAAAGGGCATCTGAGAGTCAACCACATTGCTGTGGCTCTGGAGTCACATGTAGGCCAGACCAGGTAAGGATGGCAGATTCCCTTCCCTAAAGGACATTAGTGAACAAGATGGGTTTTTCCAACAATTGACAATGGTTTCATGGTCAGCATTGCAGCAGATACGTGGGGAATGTATCTCACTACCCTGACTTAGGAATATATCGGCCATTCCTTCACAGTTACTGAGTCAAAATCCTGGAATTCCCTTTCTAACGGCATTGTGGGTCAACCCACAGCACGTGGACTGCAGCGATTCAAGAAGGCAGCTCACCACCACCTTCTCAAGGGCAACTAGGGATGGACAATAAATGCTGGCCAGTCAGTGACACCCATGTCCTATGAATGAATAAATTAGACTTTTATTGAATTCACATTTCACCATCTGCCTTGGTGTCTACACTTCCTGCTACCTCGGCAAAGCAGCCAGCATAATTAAGGACCCCATGCACCCCAGACATTCTCTCTTCCACCTTGCTCCATCAGGGAAAGGATACAAAAGTCTGAGGTCACGTACCAACTGACTCAAGAACAGCTTCCTCCCTGCAGCTGTCAGACTTTTGAATGGACCTCCCTTGCATTAAGTTGATCTTTCTCTACACCCTAGCTATTACTGTAACACTACATTCTGCACTCTTTCCTTTCCTTCTCTGTGAACGGTATGCTCTGTGTAGCACGCAAGAAACATTTTTTACTGTATACTAATACATGTGACAATAATAAATCAAATCAAATCAGGGATTGAACCTGGGTCCCCAGGTCCTGTTCTGGGTCTCTGTCTTATTACTCCAGTGACAATACTCCCCCATGGGTTTGTGCGTTCCAATGTTTGTCTTTCAGACGGGGTGTTAAACTGAGGCCGAGCCTCCCCTTTCAGATGGATGTATCAGATCCCATGGTGACACTCTTTGAAGGAGAGAAGTAGTTTTCTCCTCAATATCCTGACTATTATCTATCCCCCAACCAACATCACTAAAAACTGACTATCCCTTCATTATCACTTATTTATTTCAAATGTAATTAATTGGCTTTGAAATATCTTAAGAACATTGTACACAGTAGCAGGTATATAGGCCATTTGGCCCACTCAAACAGATCATGGTGGATCAACCCCTGCTATCCCCATATCTCTTGATGCCATTGTTCTCCAGAATCTATTGATTTTTGTCCAGAACATGCTTGATGATTGAGCTTCCAGGGCTCTCTGGGTTAGAGTTTTGAGGTTTGTTCATGAGTGTCTCAAGTAGGCTTACGTTAACACTGCAATGAAGTTACTGTGAAAATTCCCTAGTCGCCACACTCCGGCGCCTGTTCGGGTACACTGAGGGAGAATTTAGCACGGCCAATGCACCTAACCAGTATGTGTTTTGGACTATGGGATGAAACTGGATCACCCGGAGGAAATTCATGCAGATGCGGGGAGAACGTGCAAACTCCGCACGGACAGTGACCCAAACCGGGAATCGAACCCAAGTCCCTGGCACCGTAAGTCAGTGGTGCTAACCACTGTGCCACCGTGCCATCCCCTCAGCACTCGAAGGGTTACTTACACATGAAATTTGCCACCATTAAAGATCTAGACACACACACAGGGGCTCTTATTGTTTGGTTCTGACTTATTTTAGTGAAAAATCAAGTCATCTAAAGCATTCATTCCACATGCACGCACATACACAAAGGAATAGCAGAATAGTTCATGAGGGTTTCCAGCAACTCTGTAGGTGGTAAAGGTCGGGTGACAACACAACTTGTGCTTCAAAGAGCAGAAGGCAGATATTATCCTGGATGCCAGCAAACTCCTATCAGAAATTCACTGCACAAAACCCAACAAGAAGCACTTAGCTGATACACAGGGCAGAATGGTAGGCCTGGAGGGAGGGACTGGTGAGTGTTGGAGGCCCTTCACCCCTTTACAACAGGAACAAACTTGCCAGCAATGCTTTGCTGCAAGTGGACTTTAGTGAGAGAAAGCCAAATCAAGTTTAGTAATTTCTCAGATAAAACAGAGTCAACAAATCTACGGAATAAACTCCCGCATCAACATCTGGACAACAGGAGGCACAGAATAGATTCTCTCACAGCCTTGTCTTTAGGTCTTTAACATCGCTCCCCCTCTGTCTCTCCCCCGTGTCTCTGACCTTGTCTTGTTCTTGTCTCTCAATGCTCTCCCTCGCTCTCTCTCTGTTTCTCTCTCTGCCATAAAGAATGCAAATTCAAGGCATTCTTTATTCTGGCTGTTATCCACTGGCTCCCTCCTTCATCCCAATCCTGGTTAGTATCCTGAGTGAGGACACTTCCCTTGAACAACCAGGATGGTCTATACATTACATGGCTGTTGTTGACCTTACATATTTACGTGGGAATGTCTTTTTTTATATAATACTGAAACTCAGTGATTTTACATGCCATGGTTTTTTGTCTAGTAGAGAGAGATTACATTTTAACATGTAGTCTGCATTCCATTCTCACACAAGCTGCTTTTAACAGAGTTTTAAAGTTTACTTATTAGTATCATGAGTAGGCTTACATTAAGACTGCAATGAAGTTACTGTGAAAATCCACCAGTTGCCACTCTCGGGCACACTGAGGGAGAATTTTAGCATTGCCAATGCACCTAACCAGCACCTCGTTGGGAAGAAACTGGAGCACCCAGGGGAAACCCATGCAGACACGATCAGAATGTGCAAACTCTGCACAGACAGTGACCCAAGCCGGGAATCGAACTCGGATCCCTGTCGCTGTGAGGCAGCAGTGCTAACCACTGTTCCACCATGCCACCCACTGTATTTTTAATAGTACTTTTCACGATCTCAGGCCATTTGGCCCATTGAGTCTTCACCGACAGAGTATCTTACCCAGCCACTCTCCCCTGCCCTATTCCCGTAACCCCACACATTTCCCCATGTTAATCCCTCTAACCGACACATCTTGGGACATCCAGGGGCAATTTGGCATGATTAATGTGCCAAACCTGAACATCTTTGGACTGTGGGAGGAAACGGGAGAGTGCAGAGGAAACCCATGCAGACGCGGGGAGAACGTGCAGACCCCGCACAGACAGTGACCCAAGCTGGGAATCGAACCCGGGTCCTTGGCACTGTGAGGCAGCAGTGCTAACCACTGTGCCACCGAGCCACCCTGCTGCCCTCAGCAGCTTGGCAGCTGCTTTGCTCACAGTGAAGTTTTTAACAAACAGCAGGGAGACAGTAAGCAGACGATCTGCCTCAGTGCCAGTGATTGAGCAGGACCAAGTTTCTCTTTAATAGGGAATGGCATGGGATCTTTGAATTCAGGGAAGAGAAAGGGATCTAACATCTCATTCAAAAGGCAGCGCCTCCAACAGTGCAGCATTCCTTCAGCGCTGGGAACGCCGCCTGGGTTTTGTATTCAGGCTGGAATCCAGCAACTTCCTACTCAGAAGCGGAGAGTGTGATCAGTCAGCCAAGGCTGGCAGCGTGTTATAACCTCAAGCTATTCTTGCATCGCTAACGATTGACGTGTTTGGATAGGACTATATTCATCTGTCACACTGGAGACTGAAAACAAACATACATTTAACAGGAGGCATTGAATGGGCCAGGAGGAATTTTGCAGCAGCTCCCATCAGCTTTCAACACAGTGGCACAGTGGTTAGCAACGCTGCCTCACAGTACCAGGGACCTGGGTTCGATCCCCTGCTCGGGTCACTAGCTGTGTGGAGACTGCACTTTCTCACAGTGTCTGCGTGGGTTTCCTCCAGGTGCTCCAGTTTCCTCCCACATTCCAAATTTGTGCAGGTTAGGTAGATTGGCCATGCTAAATTGCCCCTTAGTGTCAGCGGAGTAAATATGAGGGGTTACGGGGATAGGGCCTGGTTGGGATTGTTGTCAGCGCAGTCTCAATGGGCTGAATGACCACTACAGGGATTCTATGGTGCATTAATTTGGGAGCTGGGTTTTGTTGATTTGTGTTTCACTGTCAACTTTCTGCTATCAAGCCAGATCATAGATTCCCTATAGTGCAGATGAGGCCATTCGGCCCATCGAATCTGTACCGACCACAAACCTACGCCGGCCCTATTCCTGCAATGCCACACACTTACCCTACTAGTCATAACCCTATGTATTTACCCTAGCTAGTCTCCCTGACACTGCGAGGCAATTTAGCACGGCCAATCCACCTAACCCACATATCTTTGGAATGTGGGAGGAAACTAGAGCACCCAGAGGAAACCCACGCAGACACAGGGAGAACATGCAAACTCCGCACAGACAGTGAGCCAAGCCAGGAATCACATCCAGGCCCCTGGCGCTGTGAGAGAGCAGTGCTAACCACTGTGCCAACATGCCGCCCATGGTGCCATCCCATTATGAAGCAGTCCTGTCAGAGTCACTGCCAACAGTCCTTTGAGTTAATGAGGAAAATGATTCTCTCCGCGGGCATGGGACGGGGAGATTCTTTCAGCCCGGGAGTCTAGACAAATGGCCTCACAATGGAGGCTGGAGGTTCCTGGGCCACAGTGATTGGAGTTCCGGGTCAATGAATATCCCCATTCCCACCTGATAACTGAGCAAGAAAGGCTCGCAGGCTGGGAGCTGGATAATGCAGACATCTCACTGTTCATTCATTTTTTTAAAAATTTGTTAGTGTCACCAGTGTGCTTACATTAACATTGCAATAAATTCATAAGATATAGGAGCAGAATCAGGCCATTCAGCCCATCGCGTCTGCTCCACCATTCGATCGTGGCTGATATGCTTCTCATCCCTATTTTCCTGCCTTTGCCCCATAACCCTACAACCCATTCCCAATCAAAAATTTAAATTTATTCACTGTCCCAGCATCCACCGCACTTTGGAGTAGCAAATTCCACAAATTCACAACCCTTTGGGAGAAGTAGTTTCTCCTCAACTCTGTTTTAAATTTGCTATCCCTTATCCTAAGACTATGGCCTCTCGTCCTAGAATGTCCCACCCACGGAAGCATCTTGCTCCACGTCTACTTTATCCATACCTTTTATCATCTTATTTACTCAATTTCATCTCCCCTCATTCTTCTAAATTCCAAAGTATGATGAAGTTACCATGAAAACCCCCTAGTCACCACACTCCGGCGCCTGTTCGGGTACACTGGGGGATAATTTAGCATGGCCAATGCACCTAACCAGCGCGTTTTTTTGGACTGTGGGAAGAAACCGGAGCACCTGGGGGAAACCCATGCAGACACAGGGAGAACGTACGGACTCCGCACAGACAGAGACCCAAGCCAGGAATTGAACCCAGGTCCCTGGCGCTGTGAGGCAGCGGTACTAACCACTGTGCCATTTTTCAAAGACGTAAAATCCATTGATTCTCAGCACACACGCTGGCTGAGAAATAGCTAAAGAATGTTATGTTTTTATTTATAGATTTAATTGAAGGGCTCAATACTAAATGAAAGCATTTTCTTCCAACTTCTGAAGAGAAATCCTGAAATCATTATTTGGTACGGTGATACACTCCAACTGCTCTCACACATACTTGATTCTATTTTGAAACGCATTTTAAATAATTGTTTGAAAATGCTTGAACTATGTTACCAAGTTACAGGTTACCAAGTTACTTTGCTGAATGCAAAGTACACTAAATATATATATATATATAATGTGGTGGCACAGTGGTTAGCACTGCTGCCTCATAGCGCCAGGGATCCAGGTTCAATTCCGTCCTCGGGTCACTGCCTGTGTGGAGTCTGCACGTTCCCCCCATGTCTGCGTGGGTTTCCTCTGAGTGCTCTAGTTTCCTCCCACAGTCTGAAAGCTGTGTGGCTTAGGTGGATTGGCCATGCTAAATTGCCCCTTAGTGTCAGGGGGATTAGCTAGGGTGAATGTGTGGGGATAGAGCCTGGGTGGGATTGTGGTCAGTGCAGACTCGATGGGCTGAATGGCCACTTTCTGCACTGTAGGGATTCTATAAATATATTGCTTGGTAATAACAGGCTGTGGTAAAAAAATATAAAAGCACAGGACTGGCTCCTTGTAGCAAAATATATAGTGTGGAGTTTAAATATTAGTTTTTAGGAACCGTTGTTGTTGTCAAAGGTTTCCAAGAGTGAGTTACCCTTTCCACATCTGGATCATAGTGGTCTGTCCTAATGGGGGTGTGGATTTAATTCTACTGACTGCTCAATCCTGGAATGTGGACTTCATTCACAACAACGAGTTTACATTCATACACCGCCTGTAAACTGGTAGAAGGTCCCAAGGTGATGAATAGATTCATTATCGGGTAAAGGTTTGACAGTAAGCCACTTAATGAGATATCGGGAGAGGGGAACCAGGTTTCGAGCAGCATGTCAAAAGAGAGATTTGGGGAGGGAATGCCAGAGCTTAGGGGCAACAAGTCAAAATCAGACAGGCGCAGATTTCTCAGAGGGTTGTAGGGGCTGGAGGCTGGAGGAGATTACAGAGATAGGGAGGGGTGTAGGGGCTGGAGGAGGTTACAGAGAGAGGGAGGGGTGTAGGGGCTGGAGGAGGTTACAGAGAGAGGGAGGGGTGTAGGGGCTGGAGGCAGTTACGGAGAGGGGGAAGGGTGTAGGGGCTGGAGGAGGTTACAGAGGGGGGAGGTTTGTAGGGGCTGGAGGAGGTTACAGAGAGAGGAAAGGTTGTAGATTCTAGAGGAGGTTATAGAGAAACGGAGTATTGTAGGGGCTGCAGGAGATTACAGAGGGAGGGAGGGTTTAGGTTCTGGAGGAGTTAACAGTGAGAGGGAACACTGTTGGGGCTGGAGGATGTTGCAGAGAGAGAGAGAAAGAGGGTTGTATGTGCTGGAGGAGGTTGCAGAGAGAGAGGGAAGGTTATAGGGGCTGGAGGAGGTTACAGAGAGCAGGTGGGTTGAAGCATTGGAGGAGTTTAGGGAAAAGGGGAGTTATAAGAGTTAGAGGAGGTTACAGACAGGGGGAGGGATGTGGTGAATGAAACAGGATCTGTGGAGAAAGAGGGCTGTATGAGATGGAGGACAAGAGGTGGAGATGCTGGCGCTGGACTATGGTGGGCACAATAAGAGGTCTAACAACAACAAGTTAAAGTCCAACAGGTTTATTTGGAACCATGAGCTTTCAGAGCGCTGCTCCTTCATCAGCTCGTGATTCCAAATAAATCTGTTGGACTATAACCTGTTGTTGTGGGACTTCTTACTGAGATGGAGGAGGTTGCAGGGAAGGGGAGGGTTGTAGTGTAGTGGTTATGGGGTTACTGTAGTGGTTATGGGATTACTGTGGTGGTTGTGCGGTTACTGTAGCGGTTTTGGGGTTACTGTTGTGGTCATGGGGTTACTGTAGTGGTTATGGGGTTACTGTAGTGGTTTTGAGGTTACTGTAGTGGTTATAGGGTTACTGTAGTGCTTATGGGGTTATTGTAGTGCAGGGGTTATGGGGTTACTGTAGTGCAGAGGTTATGGTGTTACTGTAGTGTAGTGGTTATGGGGTTACTGTAGTGTAGTGGTTATGGGGTTATTGTAGTGCAGGGGTTACGGTGTTACTGTAGTGCAGGGGTTATGGTGTTACTGTAGTGTAGTGGTTATGGGGTTACTGTAGTGCAGGGGTTATGGTGTTACTGTAGTGTAGTGGATATGGGGTTACTGTAGTGTAGTGGTTATGGGGTTACTGTAGTGTAGGGGTTATGGGGTTACTGTAGTGCAAAGGTTATGATGTTACTGTAGTGTAGTGGTTATGGGGTTCCTGTAGTGTAGTGGTTATGGTGTTACTGTAGTGTAGTGGTTATGGGGTTACTGTAGTGTAGGGGTTATGATGTTACTGTAGTGTAGTGGTTATGCAGTTACTGTAGTGCAGGGGTTATGATGTTACTGTAGTGTAGTGGTTATGATGTTACTGTAGTGTAGTGGTTATGGGGTTACTGTAGTGCAGGGGTTATGATGTTACTGTAGTGTAGTGGTTATGGGGTTACTGTAGTGTAGTGGTTATGGGGTTACTGTAGTGTAGTGGTTATGGGGTTACTGTAGTGCAGGGGTTATGATGTTACTGTAGTGTAGTGGTTATGGGGTTACTGTAGTGTAGTGGTTATAGGGTTACTGTAGTGCAGGGGTTATGGTGTTACTGTAGTGTAGTGGTTATGGGGTTACTGTAGTGCAGGGGTTATGATGTTACTGTAGTGTAGTGGTTATGGGGTTATTGTAGTGCAGGGGTTATGATGTTACTGTAGTGTAGTGGTTATGGGGTTACTGTAGTGTAGTGGTTACGGGGTTACTGTAGTGTAGTGGTTATAGGGTTACTGTAGTGCAGGGGTTATGGTGTTACTGTAGTGTAGTGGTTATGCAGTTACTGTAGTGCAGGGGTTATGGGGTTACTGTAGTGTAGTGGTTATGGGGTTACTGTAGTGTAGGGGTTATGATGTTACTGTAGTGTAGTGGTTATGGGGTTACTGTAGTGCAGGGGTTATGATGTTACTGTAGTGTAATGGTTATGGGGTTACTGTAGTGCAGGGGTTAAGGTGTTACTGTAGTGTAGTGGTTATGCAGTTACTGTAGTGCAGGGGTTATGGGGTTACTGTAGTGTAGTGGTTATGGGGTTCCTGTAGTGTAGTGGTTATGGGGTTACTGTAGTGTAGTGGTTATGGGGTTACTGTAGTGCAGGGGTTATGATGTTACTGTAGTGTAGTGGTTATGGGGTTCCTGTAGTGTAGTGGTTATGGGGTTACTGTAGTGTAGGGGTTATGGGGTTACTGTAGTGCAAAGGTTATGATGTTACTGTAGTGTAGTGGTTATGGGGTTACTGTAGTGTAGTGGTTATGGTGTTACTGTAGTGTAGTGGTTATGGGGTTATTGTAGTGCAGGGGTTATGGTGTTACTGTAGTGTAGTGGTTATGGGGTTACTGTAGTGCAGGGGTTATGATGTTACTGTAGTGTAGTGGTTATGGGGTTACTGTAGTGTAGTGGTTATGGTGTTACTGTAGTGTAGTGGTTATGGGGTTATTGTAGTGTAGGGGTTATGGTGTTACTGTAGTGTAGTGGTTATGGGGTTACTGTAGTGTAGTGGTTATGGGGTTACTGTAGTGTAGTGGTTATGGGGTTACCGTAGTGTAGTGGTTATGGGGTTACTGTAGTGCAGGGGTTATGGTGTTACTGTAGTGTAGTGGTTATGCAGTTACTGTAGTGCAGGGGTTATGGGGTTACTGTAGTGCAGGGGTTATGATGTTACTGTAGTGTAGTGGTTATGGGGTTACTGTAGTGTAGTGGTTATGGGGTTACTGTAGTGTAGTGGTTATGCAGTTACTGTAGTGCAGGGGTTATGATGTTACTGTAGTGTAGTGGTTATGGGGTTACTGTAGTGCAGGGGTTATGATGTTACTGTAGTGTAGTGGTTATGGGGTTACTGTAGTGTAGTGGTTATGATGTTACTGTAGTGTAGTAGTTATACAGTTACTGTAATGTAGTGGTTATGGGGCTACTGTAGTGTAGCTGTTATGGGATTACTGTCGTGCAGGGGTTTGGGTGTTATTGTAGTGGTTATGGGGTTACTGTGTGTTGTAGGTAAAATAATACCTCTGAGACTGTTAGTGAGTCAAAATACAGTGGTTTTTATTTCAAAGCTCTGGTGTTTATTCAAGAGCTTTGGGAGAAGCAGGGACTACCAGACTTCTGATAGAACACAAACACAAGTGGGCATTTATACATTACGAACTGAGCAGAAATCAGGATTCAAAGTTCCAATTCCTGCCAGACCTCCAGGTCTTCCTTCCTTGGTCGTGATACAGCCCCAGATTCAATCAGGAATTACAGACCTGCAGTCATGATACAGTCTTCAATCTGGTCATGATTCAAAACCCTTCTGCAGCAGTACCGGCATCCCTGTCTTTGAAGTTACTTGTGTGATCGCGGCTGTCCCAGCAGGACTCTTACTGTTAAAAGCCGATATCGCCATCTGCCATCAGCAGCTGTCAAAAGCCGGAATCGTAATCTACCATCTGTGTAACAAAGTCCAACTAACACAAATAGATAAGAGTTGCAAAATCTACAAAATAACTGCCACATTAAACTATCTGTCTTTATAAAAATGAAAGTTAAAGCACATAAGACATGAACAATTAACTTATATTACTGCCAGGAGCAATATAAGCTTGAGAAGATCAGTAATGATGAGGGGTTATGTTTGTGACATATTCTAGATACAAAATCCATTAATCCTTTCCCTTCAGGTACAAAATGCATTCACCTTTTCCCCACTTCACTCCCCCCTTTTGGTCTGGGCCAGGCCCCAGCATGGCCCCATGACCAATCCAAAGCCAAATGTTACCAGCATATGGGCCCACCCCCTGTTCAAAAAAAACAAAAGACAACTTGGGGTTCTTTGTGCCCACACAATCAATCAGCACCCACTCAACCAACAATAAGTTATCTTACAGGAAAATACCAAAGTTCAAATCCAATACAAGACCTTGACTTAACCTTGCGTGACCGGCAAACACCCAGGCAAACACTGGCCTTTACCTGTGCATCGGTCTCGGTCGTTCTCTGGCTTTGGTTTTCCTTCCTTCCTTCTCGGGTGTGGTGGCTCTCCTTGTGCTGGTCATCGTTGGCGATGGTGACCATTTTTGTAATTCATTCCTGGTTGAGTTTCACGTCCCTTTTGGTCATTGCCAATCAAGCGATCAGGATTTGATCCGCCTGATCGATAAGAGTCCAGTCAGGTGCTGCCACACCGATCTCTGGGTATCGGCCATGTCTGTAGACACTGGAGGCACACAGGTCACACATCTCCCTTCCATCCTGAACGTGAAGCATAACGGATCACAAACTCAGGTCCAGTGTCTGTCTGTAATTCCCCAGTCACTCAACAGTCAAGCAATGCCTAGACATTGGCATGTACAGTAATAATACATCCCCACAATATATTGATATTCCAGAAGCCACAGACAACAACACGCTACGAATACAAATAATCACATATTCTAAACATCATTTTAGGTTCAGAATTATGCATAGGACAATAATAAATCATTGATACAAATGCAAAAGAAAATAACATTTAAATTTGCACCCAAAAGTGTTGAAGAGGTAGGTTTAACTCTCCAAAGTATTCGTCATTTAAAATTGATCCAAATTTGCATAATAAACACCTCTTGTCACATTTAGATTTAAACTTCCACAGCCACAGCTCAAAATCGATCCCCTTCTGGAATACACATACTATGTTTGTCTATGACTCAATTAACACAATGTAACCAAAGTACAAGCTAAAAGTAATTCACATGTTTTTCTATCAGTTTAACAAATTATAGAGGAAACTCCTCCATCATTCTGTCTAGTTTATCAATTTATTTATGAATAACATAATTTGTACAAATGGTTTATTTGTTCCCCTTTAAGCATTTTATCTCTTATAACCCCAAATTATTAAGTACTAGGAAAAATCCCATCATCTGTTGTAATGTCATTGACATTCTCCAGAGCCCTTAGCTTTTCAGAAAACATATTAGCATTTGCATACACTGTATCAACAAACTTTATGTGTGAACATGATGATTACCACAGATAACATTCACTCAGTATAGGAAAGTCACAAAACAAACAGATATCACTTTGTAACATTGTCCCACATTCAAATAGTTACATCATAAACTGAGAACATGTTGCAATACATCCCTCTTTGAAACACAAAACCCATACAGACTTTATTTCCATTACCTTTTTATTTGTCAAAATTAAACTTATTTACCTCTTACAAGTTCAGGCAACTTCCCATTTATAAGTTGGTTATTTTGTGCACTCAATTTACTCTATCAATTAAATGTCAGAAACTGTAACATTTAAGCGTAACCAATCACTTTAATTTAAAAGTTAACAATGAGAAACTCTTCAAGCCTCAATTATCACTAGGTTGTGACAAACAATCTTGCATGTCATTCACGAACCATCTACTTAAAACAAAACACAAATATTTTCGGCTAGGAGCCAAAGGAATTAACTTAATCTCAAACAACTTCTTCAAAATAAAGAGCACATGGTTCCTTCAAGGTTTAAATCTCTTCCTAACAAAATTTGAACCCAGGATTATTCAAAATTCAAACTGGTTATCTCAAACTTCAATTTATGTACCTTGATTTTGAAATTCTTTCCAATTTTTATTTAAACTCCGTATCAAACCCACTGATGTAAAATCACAATTAGGGAAAGAACATTAAAACATTAAACAACAAAAACGAAAACATAAACGTCCCAACCACTTTATTAAACACACACAGACACACATGGAAGCTTCCAACATTCATCCCACATTATCCTTTATTCAAATCCAACATTCTAAACTGGGATGAAAATAAAACATTGAAAGAAACAGAAAAAAACAGATTAAGACAGTCGCCTTCATTCTTTGCGAGTCACAAAAACCCAGTCTGCAGGTGCATCAGGTGATCAAGAAAGCGAATGGAATGCTGGCCTTTATAGCGAGGGGGATAGAATATAAAAGTAGGGAGGTCTTGCTGCAACTGTACAGGGTACTGGTGAGGCCACAGCTGGAGTACTGTGTGCAGTTTTGGTCGCTGCGCTTGAGGGATATATTGGCCTTGGAGGGAGTGCAGAGGAGGTTCACTAGGCTGATACCAGAGATGAGGAGGTTGGCCTATGAAGAGAGACTAAATAGACTAGGTCTGTACTCATTGGAGTTTAGAAGGCTGAGGGGGGATCTTATAGAGAGGTATAAGATAATGAAGGGGATGGATAGAATAGAGGTGGAGAGATTCTTCCCGGTTAGAAAGGATAGCAGGACTAGAGGACACAGCCTCAAGATAAGGTGGGGGGGGGCAGTTTAGAATGGAGTTGAGGAGGAACTTCTTCACTCAAAGGGTGGTGAATCTCTGGAATTCTCTGCCCGTTGAAGGGGTGGAGGCTACCTCTCTAAATATATTTAAGTCACGAGTAGATAGGTTTCTGATAGACAGGGGAATTAAGGGTTATGGGGAGAAAGCGGGAAAGTGGAACTGATCCATTCCAGTTCAGCCATGATCTTATTGAATGGCGGGGCAGGCGCGAAGGGCTAGATGGCCTACTCCTGCTCCTATTTCTTATGTTCTTATGTTCTTTCTTACAAACTGTAATTAAACTCAAAACAGAAATAAATTCAAGAAATCTTATGCTTAAAATTTAATAGTTTTAACACGTCCTCGACCCCATTGAAGTTAAACCAAAGTGTAAAGCATTGCATATATTGCCTGCAATAAATACTCCACAAGAGCAAACAACTCCTGCTCTCAATCTAATACAACAACAACCACCTACATTCAACAAGCAACCAGATCCCACAAACTCACTGAAATACAAAAGCTAAGATTTCTCCAGAGGGTTTCTCATCTGGTCCATCTTTAATTCCAGATGCCCATTCTACTAATTCATCATAGTTCTGCGTACTAAGAATTCCCATTTGAAGGAATTTTTGGTGATCTGGTGACAGCCTGTCTTTAAACACTTGTAAAAAGGCTCTATCTGTTCGGGCATTCCCGAACATTCTTGATACACTCTAAAGAGTCGCTCCCCAATTTCAGATGCTTCTCAAAAATTTGGTTTCTCTTTTCTAGTTCTCTATTGTGTGATTCCAATGTTTTGATTTTTGCTTTGTCATCAGCCCATTTCTTATCCAAGACTGAGACTTGTTCAATTAAGCCAGCCAATTGGTGAACCAAGAGAACTCCAGTTTTCTTAGTTCTGTCTTTCTTTTCCTTTCCAACCATTTTCGTTGTTGGTCTAATGGATGAGATGAGTCCCACCTGCTTTTTTCATCTGTTTAATGAATCTGACCCTCTCAGTCATATATTCCTCAATCAGGGATCCCAGGGGTTCCCACTGTCCTTGTGATCCCGTCATAACACAGATAAGTTTATACTCACCACCTGGAGTCTTCTATTCTCCCATCTTGCTCTCCCACTCCTAGGTTGCTCTTATCAGAGTCCAGTAATACCTGTCAAGAGTGATCAGTGCCCTCCGTATCACCGCTTATACTAATAAGCTTAAACCTTTAAACCGACTTTTCCTTCAACTCCGGTGATCACTGACAGTCTCTTTCCCACTCACATCTGAACATCACACTCCAGGCATCTTTCTCCAGTCTCTTACACCCACTTCAAATTCCTGACCATCACGTGGGGGATTTCCCCTCTCAACAACTGGTCTCAGGCTGGTGTTTTAAAGACAAATGCCTCCTTGTCTGTGTATGTTCAGTTCAGACCTCTTTCACTCTCAGAGTCTCCCATCACAGACTCTCATCACAGATGATTCCCTCACTGTAGCTTGACTCACCCTATTAAGTCCGGTGATCTATCCCAGTACCCAGATTGTAGCCGTTCAACCTGAGCCTGCGAACAGATCCCAGGTTTCGGCACCAAATGTTGTAGGTAAAATAATATCTCTGAGACTGTTAGTGAGTCAAAATACAGTGGTTTTTATTTCAAAATTCTGGTGTTTATTCAAGAGCTTTGGGAGAAGCGGGGACTACCAGACTTCTCATAGAACACAAACACAAGTGGGCATTTATACATTATGAGCGCCAGCAGGAATCACAATTCAAAGTTCTAATTCCTGCCAGATTTCCAGGTTTTCCTTCCTTGGTCGTGATACAGCCCCAGATTCAATCAGGAATTACAGTCCTGCAGTCATGACATAGTCTTCAATCCGGTCACGATTCAAAACCCTTCTGCAGCAGTACCGGCATCCCTGTCTTTGAAGTTACTTGTGTGATCGCGGCTGTCCCAGCAGGACTCTTACTGTTAAAAGCCGATATCGCGATCTGCCATCAGCAGGTGTTAAAAGCCGGTATCGTAAACTACCATCTGTGTAACGATGTCCAACTAACACAAATAGTTAAGAGTTGCAAAGTCTACAAAATAACAGCCACATTAAACTATCTGCCTTGAGAATTAAAGCATGTAAGACATGAACAAATAACTTATATTAATGCCAGGAGCAATAAAAACTTGAGAAAATCAATACAGATGAAGGGTTATGTTTGTGACATATTCTAGGTACAAAATCCATTAACCCTTTCCCTTCAGATATAAAATGCATTCACCCTTTCCCTACTTCACTGTGGTTTAGTGGTTATGGGGTTACTGTAGCGTTATGAGGTTGCTGCCGTCTTGGGGTTATGGGATTACTATAGTGTAGGTGTTATGGGGTTACTGTAGGGGTTATGAGGTTACTGTAGTGGTTATGGGGCTACTGTAGGGATTATGGGGTTACTGTAGTTTAGAGATTATGGGGTTAGCGTAGTGTAGGTGTTATGGGGTTACTATACCATCTGTTTATGGGTTACTGTATGTAAGTGTTATGGGGCTTCTGTAGTATAGGAGTCATTGGGTTACTGCAATTATTATGGGGTTATTGCAGTGGTTGTGGGGTTTATGTAATGGAGGCGTTATGGGGTTACTCCAGTGGTTATGGGTTATTGTATTGCAGGGGTTATGTGGTTACTGGAGTGTAGGTGTTTTGGGGTTACTGTAGTGTATTGGTTATGGGGTTACTGTGGTGTAGGGGTTATGGGGTTACTGTAGTGTAGGGGTTATGGGGTTACTGTAGTGTAGGGATTATGGGGTTACTGTAGTGGCTATGGGTTTACTGTAGTGGTTATATGGTTACTTTAATGGTTACAGGGTTATTGTCGTGGTTATGAGGTTACTGTATTGGTGATGGGGTTACTGTAGGGGTTATGGGGTTACTGTAGGGATTATGCAGTTACTGTAGAGGTTATGGGGTTACTGTAGGGGTTATGGGGCTACTGTAGGGGTTATGGGGTTACTGTAGTGTAGGGGTTATGGGGTTACTGTAGTGTAGAGGGTATGGGGTTACTGTAGGGGGTATGGGGTTACTGTAGTGTAGGGGTTATGGGGTTACTGTAGGGGTTATGGGGTTACTGTAGTGTAGAGGGTATGGGGTTACTGTGGGGGGTCTGGGGTTACTGTAATGTAGGGGTTATGGGGTTACTGTAGGGATTATGGGGTTACTGTAGGGATTATGGGGTTACTGTAGTGTCAGGATTACGGGGTTACTGTAGGGATTATGAGGTTACTGTAAGGGTTATGGGGTTACTGTAGGGATTATGGGGTTACTATAGGGGTTATGCAGTTACTGTAGGGGCTATGAGGTTACTGTAGTGTCAGGATTATGGGGTTACTGTAGGGGTTATGGGGTTACTGAAGGGGTTATGGGGTTACTGTAATGTCAGGATTATGGGGTTACTGTAGGGATTATGGGGTTACTGTAGGGGTTATGGGGTTACTATAGGAGTTATGGGGTTACTGTAGGGGTTATGGGGTTACTGTAGGGATTATGGGGTTACTGTAGGGGTTATGGGGTTACTATAGGAGTTATGGGGTTACTGTAGGAGTTATGGGGTTACTGTAGGGGTTATGGGGTTACTGTAGGGGTTATGGGGTTACTATAGGAGTTATGGGGTTACTGTAGGGGTTATGGGGTTACTATAGGAGTTATGGGGTTACTGTAGGGGTTATGGGGTTACTGTAGTGTCAGGATTATAGGGTTACTGTAGTGTAGGTGTTATGGGGTTGCTGTAGTTGAGGGATTATGGTGTTACTGTCATGTCGTGTTCTCAGGTGGAGCCCCTGGATGTACATTCTGAGATTTATTCTCACTTGTGAAAGTGTATTCGCTGAGTCGGGTCACTTGTTTGCTGGATCTGGGATGTTACAGCGACAGGTCTGATAATAAAGAAGGGTTTGTTTTGTTGGTGTGAGTCTGCTGCCCACACCCTGAGCTTTGCTCTGATGTTGGAGTTTGCACCGGGAGGTGTTAGAGTCTGGAAAATGGATTGTCTGGAGGAGTTATGGAAACAGATTCAATAATAACCTTCAAAAGGAATGGGGCAAATGCTTGAAGACAAAATACCGAATTATTGGCGAATAGCCTGGGGGGCAGGGCTATTTCCACAGCTCTTTCTAAGGGCTAGCACAAGCGCCGTGAGCCAAATGGCCTCCTGTGTTTTATCTTTCAATGTACTGTTTATTCAGATGAGGGTATGTGATGTGGTGTCAGGGGATGGTGCTGGGGGTGGGGTTACCATCTTTATTTGGAACAAAGAACTAATTGCACTGTATCTACCCCTTCAAATGATTAAATCCTCTCAAACACCTCAGTTGTATCACTCTTTAGTCTCCCATGCTCAAGGGAGTGAGTCCAAGTCTTGTCTCTTTGTGCTGATCTCATTCCTTTAACCCTTCCAGTCCCGGTGTTGTGTATTGCTGGTGTTATTGTTGGGGTTTTTTTGCTGTTACAGTTCCTGGTGTCAGCCCCCCTCCTGTCCCAGGCTATTATTGGAGTTGGATACTGCCTCTGTTCTTTGTGGAGAAGGAGCCGGGCTGGAGGGAGCAGGGAATTGTAGCCCGCCCTCTCCCCACCTTCTCAGTCACTCCCAGGCTCTGGGAGCTGCCAATCGTGCCGAGCTGAGCAGAGCTGAATGTGTCCAGCCCGGGCCGTCTGATCATGTGGACAGGACCCTCTGAGACACAGAGCTGGCACCCTGTACCGGTGAGTCTGGCTTCATTCTCCTCCTTCTCTCTGACCACCCTGCAGCCTGGCTGTGTTTTATCTCGTTAGAGGGACCTGAGTTCAAACAGCATCCCGCAACTTTATAATATTCAGCCTTCACCTTGAACCTCTGCAGCCAGTCAGTAAGTTCAGGATGGACTTTTCAGTGCGGAGATTCAGTGATACACCTGCTGCCTGAACTACTCGATATCCCTCTATGTGTGTGTGTTTATATGTGTCTGTATGTGTATCTATATGTGTGTGTGTATATCTATGTGTGTGCGTTTATGTGTGTATGTGTCTGTAGTTATGTGTCTGCCTGTGTATCTATGTATGTCTGTGTATGTATCCATGTGTGTGCGTATGTGTATCTATGTGTGTGTATCTATGTATCTATGTGTCTGTGTGTCTGTGTGTGTATCTATGTGTCTGTGTATCTATATGTGTGTGTGTCCGTGCATCTATGTGTCTGCATGTGTATCTATGTGTATGTCTGCCTTTGTATTTATGTGTGTCCGTGTATCTGTGTGTGTGTACCTGTATATCTGTGTGTGCGTGTGTGTTTGCTTGTATGTCACTATTTCTCAATGCTTCTCGCTGTGTAAGTATTTCTTTGTGTATTTCTGTGGTTTCAGTATATTTCTTGGCGCATCTCTATCTTCTTTGTGTGTCTGTATTTCTGTTGGTGGCTGTCTGAGTATGTGTTTATATCTATCTGCCTCCCTATTTTTGTGTATTTATCTATTGCTGTACTTTCCATATTTCTATCTCTGTGTATTTTCCCTTTCTGCGTGTCTGTGAATGTATGTATTTTGTCTTCATCTCTGTACTTCACTGAAGGTGAGTGTATTTCTGTCCCCGTGTATTGTGTGTCTGTGTTGTGTCTCTATGATTACGAATCATGTGTGGTTGTGTGTCTCTGTATTCTGCATGTTTCTGTGTGCGTATACTGCATGTCTGTATTATGTGTCTGTTATGTGTGTCAGTGCAGTCAGTATGTTATGTGTTCTGGGTGTCTCTATGTTTCTGAGTGTCGTTGTATTTCTGGGTGTCCTTGTATTCCTGTGTGTCTCTATATTTCTGGGTGTCGCTGTATTTCTGGGTGTCTCCGTATTTCTGGGTGTCCATATTTCTGGGTGTATGTATATTGTGTCTGTCTGTATTATGTATCTGTGTGTCAGTGTAGTCTGTGTGTTATGTGTCTCTGTATTCCTGGCTGTCTCTGTGTTCCTGGCTGTCTCTATGGTTTTGGGTGTCTCTATTTCTAGGTGCCTCTTTATTTCTGGGTGAATGTATATTCTGTGTGTCTGTATTGTGTGTTTGTTATGTGTGTCAGTGCAGTCTGTATGTTATGGGTGCCTCTATATTTGCTCTGGATAGTGTGAAATCTTCATCTCGGATTTGTTTTCCATTGTGTCTGTAGGAGAACATGTGTAGCAGAATATGTGTGGAGAAATACATGCATCCATACAGACTCTGAGAGTTGAGCCTGCAAAACCAGTACAAACACGAAGGAAATTGCCTAGAGCCATGCATTTTACTGAGAGTTTGGTAATGTTGAACTTGGATGTTGAGTTAGTTTGGGGAAGAAGCGCCATCCGCTGGGGACAGCGGGTACTGCAGCCGAGAACAGGACCATCCTGCAACACAGTGAGAAGTCTCACAACACCAGGTTAAAGTCCAACAGGTTTATTTGATAGTAAAACCCAACAAGCTTTCGGGGTTTGCCCCTTCATCAGTTGAGTGGAGAGTTCTCACCAGAGACCAGAGCTCTCCATTCACCTGACGAAGGGGCAAACCCCAAAAGCTTGTGGGTTTTACTATCAAATAAACCTGTTGGACTTTAACCTGGTGTTGTGAGACTTCTTACTGTGTTGACCCCAGTCCAACACCGGCATCTCCACATCATGACTACCACCCCGCAACACCAGCCTTTAAACCCCTTTCTAAAGTTTAAAGTATATTTATTAGTGTCATAAGGGGGCTTATATTAACGCTGCAATGAAGTTAGTGTGAAAATCCCCTAGTTGCCACACACTCCGGCACCTGTTTGGGTACACTGAGGGAGAATTTAGCATGGCCAATGCACCCTAACCAGCACGTCTTTTGGACGGTGGGAGGAAACTGGAGCACCCAGAGGAAACCCGCATGGGAACGGGGAGAATGTGCGAACTCCGCAGAGACAGTCAGCCAAGCCAGGAATCGAACCCGGGTCCCTGGCACTATGAGGCAGCAGTGCTAACCACTGTGCCACTAGGGATGCTGGTGGTTTTAATGCAGAGTTTTGAGCTTGGTTATGAGATGATGAAGTATTTTTTACCTGCTGCAGGGACACAGATACAACCAGCTCACTGACATTTTGGATGGTATGACTTGATGATGTTGGCTTTGGTTTCTGTTGGAAGTGAGAAATCTCACAACAAACTGAGCGACAATTGGATCTGCAATTGTTACTGTACTTATATAAAGAGTCTCAAGTTGTGATTGACTGCGGTGGCACAGTGGTTAGCACTGCTGCCTCACAGCGCCTGGGACCCAGGTTTGATTCCCGGCTTGGGTCAGGGTCTGTGCGGAGTCTGCACGTTCTCCCCGTGTCTGCGTGGGCTTCCTCCGGGTGCTCCGGTTTCCTCCCACAATCCGAAAGATGTTAGGTGCGTTGGCCGTGCTAAGCTGCCCCTTAATGTTCCAAGACGTGTGGGATGATCAGGGTAAGTACGTTGGGTTACGGGTATAGGACCTGGGTAAGGTACTCTGTCAGAAGCTTGGTGCAGTCTTGATGGGCCGAATGGCCTCCTTCTGCACTGTAGGGATTCTATGAGTGAGAAAATGACCCACGGGGAACAGCGCAGCTTTAAGCTAATTAAAAACTAAATTCTCCAATAATATCGCCAACTTCAAAATGGTCTGTCGGAATCTGGAAGTTTGGAATGGGAGGGAAGTAGATTGTGCCCGTCCTGCGGGAGGTCCTGTCTCTCAGCTGTAGATAGATGATGAACCCAAGGCCCCAACATCCCTGTCAAGGAGATGTTGCAATGAAGGGCAATGTTGCAAAGAAGAGCAAGAGAATTCTACCCCCCCCCCACCCCCGTCCTGAGAAGTGTCCCTCAACCAACATCAAGCCCTCGGAACATAAAAAACTCAATATAAATATGTCCTTCCTTGTTTTTTTAAAAAAATCTGACACAAAACTTCGTGACACCCGAAGTGTGACACATATCTCAAACCACGCATCACTCATCGAGTGATTGCCACAATTTAAAACACCGCGATTTCCGAATTCTCATTCTTGTTTCCAAATTGCCCCATTGCTTTGTTGCTCTCGCTAACCGTTTTAATCCGGCAGTCGGGGTTGGCCTGCCTGAATATGAACTCCCTCCAAATTAATGGTCTAATCAGGGAGACCCCCTGCTCTGTACTGAAACAGGAGTGTCAGTTCCTCTGGCGCTCCAGATGTAGACTGCACACCGAGAGCATCCTGTATCGTGTAGTTGGATCCTATAAATAAAGGAAGGGACTTCCACATCCGAGGACTTATTACACTCTGTAACTCCGTAATCCTCTCCAGCAGTATGCGAAATAGGAGCAGAAATTGGCTATATGACCTTGAGCCTACTCCACCATTGAGCACTGTTATGTATGTGGGGCATAGCCCTTTTAAGAGGATGGTCAGGTGACCTGGGGCAAGGGGTGACCTGCTCAGGATTCCACCCAACGAACAGTTAAGGTGCGAGAAGAACAGCTCCTCACTAAACCCTGTTGCTCCTGTGGTTTTCCTCCATGTGAGTTTATCGTTAGAATGCCTACAGTGCAGAAGGAAGCCATTCAGCCCATTGACTCTGCACTGATCACAATCCCACCCAGACCCTACCCCCCCTTACCTCAGGCATTTACCCTAGCTAGTCCCCCTGACACTAAGGGTCAATTTAGCATGGCCAATCCACCTAACCTGCATATCTTCGGGCTGTGGGAGGAAACTGGAGCACTGAGAGGAAACCCACACAGACATGGGGAGGACATGCAAACTCCACACAGACAGTGACCCGAGCCGGGAACCGTACCCAGATCTCTGGTGCTGTGAGGCAGTGGCGTTAACCGCTGTGCCCTCTATGCCACTGTGTTCTTTGGAAGCTACCTCCCCCAGTAGTCTCAGATTTAACGAGTACAATTGTGGTTATTAGAACATAGAACATAGCACACTACAGCACAAACAGGGCCTTCGGCCCACAAGTTGCGCCAATCATACCCCTACTTACCAGACCTATCTATAACCCTCAATCCCATTAAATCCCAGGCACTCATCATGGGCTTCATGTACTCATCATCATCATCATCATGCACTCATCCCATGTACTCATCATCATCATCATGTACTCATCCCATGTACTCATCATCATCTTGGGCCTCAACCTCATTTTCCTGCCCATATCCCTTAATTCCCTGAGAGACAAAAAGATCTGTCTATCCCAGCCCTCTGGGGTAGAGAATCCCAAAGATTTTGAATGAAGTGGTTTCTCCTCACCTCAGTCCAAAATAATCAACCCCTCATCCTGAGATCTGGATTCCCTAGCCAGGGGAACCAATCTCCCCATGTTTACACATCAAGGACCACTTCCACCTAGAAGGACAAGGACAGCAGATACATGAGGAACGCCTCCAAGTCCCCCCCCACCCCACAAGCCACTCACCACCCTGATTTGGAAATACGTCACCGTTCCTTCGCAGTCGCTGGGTCAAAATCCTGGAATTCCCTCCCGAACGGCTTTGTGGGCCAACCCACAGCACGTGGCCTGCAGTGATTCAAGAAGGCAGCTCACCACCACCTTCTCAAGGCTGACTAGTCTCTCACCTATCCAGTCTCTAGTTCTGGCCTTTAAATTACTCCACCATTGGCAGCTGCCTAGGCTTAAAGCTCTGGAATTCCGGCCATAAACCTCTCCAATTCTGCCCTTCCCAAACCTGCTTTGAGACTTTTGAAATAACCTCATCTGCCCTCAAATCTCCCAAGGTGGCCCAGTGTTATTGTTTGTCTGTTTATGCTTCTGTTAAAATATCTTGGAGTGTTTCCCTAGATCATAGAATCATTGGATCATAGAGTCCCGACAGTACAGAAGGAGGCCATTCGACCCATCGAGTCTGTGCCGACCGCAATCCCATCCAGACGCTATCCCCTTAACCCCACGCATTTACCCTCTCTAGTCCCCCTGATAATAAGAGGCACTTTAGCAATTGACCAACTGAGCTAACCACCACATCTTTCAGATCACCCAGAGGAAACACACGCAGAAACGGGGAGGGTTCACACAGAGGGTTGTGGGGGTATGGAATGCACTGCCAAGTAAGGCGGTGGAGGCAGGCACGCTGGAGTTGCTTAAGGGATACTTAGATAGGCACATGAGCGGTATAGAGATGGAGGGATATAGGAGACTGTTTTAAATAAGGATCAAGGGCCTTGGGACGTTCCTGGGAATCAATTGATTCCTATGGACCTTCCAACATATTTTCTGTTTTACTTTTGAGCTTCTGGGGATTCCCTTGAATGTTTGCGTAAGATGTGCATGGTATTGATGTTTTTCTCTTTTAATCCACAGGTGCTTCGGTTCGCCTTGTTGTCCAACAAGGGGCATACACGCGATGGGTCGTGCGAGGGCTGCTCTTGGATGTTTCGAGAGTAACCTAGTACTTTACGTCGTTAGTGTACGCTTGAACTGGACCATCTGACGGGCAACACGACAGCTCAGTGACTATCGCTGATTGCTGTGCAGATACATAGATTTGGGCAAGTGTCTGTGGGAGTTTGCGCATTCTCCCCGTGCTTGCGTGGGTTTTCCCCGGGTGCTCCGGTTTCCTCCCACACCCCAAAGATGTGCTCTTAGGCTGATTGGTGTAACAAATTGTCCCTAAATTATTCTCCCCTCAATCTGGTTTCCAACGTGGAGTGCCATAAGAGTAGACAAGGGTCACGGGTGGAAGAGGGAACTCACAATGTTAAAATGGCAGCGCGGGCTCGTTGGGCCGAAGGGCCTGTTTCCCGTGCTGTGTTGTTCTTTGTTCTTTGTAATGTACAGACTCTGCACAGACAGTGACCGAGGCTGGAATTTGAACCTGGCTCCTGGAGCTGTGAGGCAGCAGTGCTAGCCACTGTGCCACCGTGCTGCCCTGTTCATAAATGCAACTGGTTGTTGTGGTAAGCGTGTAACAGTTTTTATCGTTCTCTTTTCAGATGCCGATGCAATGCGTGTTTGCAAATAATCAACGGCGCCAGTGTTCGTGAATTGATTCTATCTCAAGTCTTCCAGGGTGCCTTGTGACCCCACCTCAGCCTCGCAATGTGTTCATCCGCTGTAGGAGCCTTCACCTTGGGTAGGTAGCTGAAATGAAGCTTTCCAATCATCGGTCTAAGTTGATGCCTGTGAAGAGATATGGCGCTGACCACACAAGAGACCAGAAAGAACAAGATGTGATTTCTTCACGCTCTTGCTGGCGTTCTCGTTCTGCAGAAGGACGCAGTGTTTTTCTTTGAGATCGTAGAGAACGAGTACACCAGGAAGAGCGTGAAGAAATTAAATCTTGTTCTTTCTGGTCTCTTTTGTGGTCAGCGCCATATCTCTTAGAATCGCCAGTGGACAAGTAATCCAGAGACCCAGGGTAGTGTTCTGGTGAATCCACCACAATAGATAGTTGTGAAGTTGAGTTTGTAATGTGTGGTCCCTTTAAAAGCTGGTCTTGTGTCGGTGCCTGGATGTTTAAAATACAGGGGCATATGGGGTACACAGACTGCAACATTTGTAACAGGGACAAAACATCAGGATTGCCTTGGTAACAGGCTTTGCAAGCTTTTGAATTTTGACAGTTTAGAGAAGGCACTCAGCTATCAGGAACCTATCAGATTTGAATTTGCTGTTGTTGACAACATCAGACTAATCCTGGTGTAGGAAAGTTGATTAGATCATCAAAGCTGTAGAGAGAAACTCAACTACCTACAGTTGAGTTCAATTGAAGAGCTGCCACCTCTAAACACCTAGAGAGGAAAGAGCAGCTCCCTGCCAGCTTAGAACATCTCTTAAGAGAACTCTCCATCTATCTATAAAAGGGTACCAAATCAGGAAGAGCTTACAGACAGCAGGATCACCAGAAGAACTCCAAAGGTTTTTCCAAAGCCTCAAAATCTGTTTGTATATTTTTTAAGAGCGCTAAATTCTGTTATTATTCACTTATTTATTTTGGCACTGAATGGTCCTTGTATTTATTTGAACAGCATTCCAGTAGAACGTGACTTTAATCGATGTGTTACTTGTTTAGTTAAAGTTCCCGGTTGGTTAAATAACTTGTTAATTGTTCACTTAAAGCGAATGTCAAGTATTTCTACTAATGAAACTCCAAATGTTAAAAATGATGAACAGTTCATACTTTCCCAAACACTTTTATCAGCTTACGAAGTGAGGGAGGATTACGAATCCTCTTTGGGGGATTCAGCATGGTTTCTCAAAAGGGGATCGACCACTGCGTTGTAACAAGTTTGGGAAATTTGAATTCAGTAAAGATCTGCAATTAAAGTCCCACCTCCTCCCCAGCCTCCACCGCACCACCACCACCACCACCACCATCCACCGTGTATTTTGTGGAGCTGGAGGTCGCTGAACGGGATTTCCTGTTAGTCGCACCCTCCATTGTCAGGGAGCCTGCGACGGGGGTGGGGCGTGGAGGGGGTTGTCGTCAGTGGGACAAGAAGATCTCCCCGGCAGGAACGACTGCAAAATCCTGCCCCAAATGCTGGTGATTTTCGTAAGGGTACATCTGGTTCACTCGTGTCCTTTGGGGAAGGAAATCTGCCGTCCTCACCTGGCCTGGCCGACATGGGACTCCAGAGTCACAGCAACGTGGTTAACTCTTAAATGTCCCCCGTTCGAAGGCTATAAATTCTGGCCCAGCCAGTGTTACCCACATCCGATAAACAAATAGAAAAAAAAATGAACCACCAACCGCAGGTTCTTTCTCCAAATCAGTTCACACCTCATGTTACATTACAGCATTACATTGCCTCTGGTGTTTTACCCAACGGTGAAAGGTGCAATAGGAATTACAATTCTTAGAAGAACCTTCCTTTTGTTCAGTCTCAAGTCACGTTGAATCACTTCGATGATCAGTCCCCAACGCGTTCTGGTAGAGCTCTTGAAATTTCGGATTTTGTGGGCACGTTTTCTAACAAGGAAATGGGATAAGGGGACATGGGGAAGAGGTGGGGAGGCAGATTTGAACCAGGTAGATCAGCAATGATCTGACTGAATGGCGGAGCAGGCTCGAAGGGCTGAATCTGCCAACTTTTGCTCCTAATTCCTATCCGTAGCCAGGGACATAACTCGCAATTTGCGCCGTTTCTGTGGGACTTGTGGTGGCATTCCGGGAATCCTAGTGCCCAGAGGTGTTCCTGGGCAGATTGCGGGGCTGTGATCCAGTACTACTCCCTGGTAGATTTTCACACATTAAGATGAGCAGAAGGAGAGAGAGAGAGAGAGACAGAGAGAGTGGCGCCGGGATTGTGGGATCCTGCATGTGTATTTGCTGGAGCATGACGGATTAGCTGGGACAGGGTGGTCCCATTGCAGCACAGTGGTTAGTGCTGCTGCCTCACAGCGCCAGGGACCTGGGTTCGATTCCTGGCTTGGGGTCACTGTCTGTGCAGATTCTGTACATTCTCCCCGTGTCTGCGTGGGTTTCCTCCGGGTGCTCCTGTTTCCTCCCACAGTCCGAAAGGCGTGCTGGTTAGGTTGCATTGGCCGTGTTAAATTCTCCCTCAGTGTAACCCGAACAGGCACCAGAGTGTGTGGCGCCTAGGGGATTTTCACAGTAACTTCATTGCAGTGTTAATGTAAGTTAATGTAAATAAATGCTGTCTCACCTTCTCCCTGTTTCTCTTTCCTTCACAGTCCTGTTGCTGACTTTTACAGATGGCGTGAGGGAGAAGACGCGGAAGAGCAAGCGAACGCGTGGGTGAATCTTTCTGTCCAGCAGGCACCTGGGCCCGAATTTGCCAGCCGTTCACGCCCTGTTCCCATCGCTGCCTGAGAGAACGGAGAATCAGGCGCTCAGCCAAATCTCCTGTTCGCTGCAGCGGGCCTGGAAAATCCCAGCAGAGGGCAAATTCGGAGCGAATCCACCCAAATCGTCTCACATACACCAGGCAGACTGACACCGGATTCATTCCTGGAAAGCAGGAATGATTCCTACCAGGAAAGAACAAGCAGGCTGGGCTCTAGAGCAACAGAAAAATGCAGAAGTCACGTTAAACTCAAACTTTTTTGGTGTCGCAAGTAGGCTGACATTAACACTGCAATGAAGTTACTGTGAAAATCCCCCAGTCGCCACACTCCGGCGCCTGTTCGGGTTACACTGAGAGAGAATTTAGCACGGCCAATGCACCCTAACCAGCACGTCTTTCGGACTGTGGGAGGAAACCGGAGCACCCGGAGGAAACCCATGCAGACGCGGGGAGAACGTGCAGACTCCGCACAGCCAGTGACCCAAACCGGGAATCGAACCTGGGTCCCTGGCACTGTGAGGCTGCAGTGCTAACCACTATGCCACACACAGAGAGACTGATTAGCAAAGCAGATGGGATCGTGGGTTTCACAAATAGAGGCACTGAATAAAAAACAGGGAGGTCATGTTGGATATTTATAAAGCTCCGGTTAGGCCTTGACTAGTGTATCGTATCCGGATGAATTAGGGTCATTGAGAGGGTGCGGAAGGAGATTTACCAGAATGGTACCAGGGATGAGGGATTCTAGTTATCAGAGAAGGTTGGAAAATCTGGAGCAAAGGAGATTGAGGGGAGATTTATTAGCTGTGTACAGGATTCAGACAGGTTTGCATTGGGTAGGCAGGAAGAAGTTGTTCCCATTAGTGTGCAAGGGCTAGGGGACACAGGTTGAAGATTTTGAACAATGATGGAGGGGGAAATATGAAGGAGGAATGTTTTATACAGTGGGCGATAATGACCTGTTGCCCACAGAGGGTGGTGGAAGCAACAACAATAATGATTTTGAAAGGAAATTGGATTGGCTCTTTAAGGAAATGAACTATAGGATTGAGCAGAGGGGACAGTGGGATTGACAGATGGCTCTGCGAATATAAGAACATAAGAACTAGGAGCTGGAGTAGGCCATCTGGCCTCTCGACCCTGCTCCACCATTCAATAAGATCATGGCTGATCTTTTCGTGGACTCAGCTCCACTTAGCCACCCGCTCACCACTAACCCTTAATTCCTTTACTGTTCAAAAACCTATCTATCCTTGCCTTAAAAACATTCAATGAGGTAGCCTCAACTGCTTCACTGGAGAGGGAATTCCATGGATTCACAACCCTTTGTGTGAAGAAGTTCCTCCTCAACTCAGTCCTAAATCTGCTCCCCCTTATTTTGAGGCTATGCCCCTTAGTTCTAGTTTCACCCGCCAGTGAAAACAACTTTCCTGCTTCTATCTTATCTATTCCCTTCATAATCTTATATGTTTCTATAAGATCTCCCCTCATTCTTCTGAATTCCAATGAGTATAGCCCCAGTCTACTCAGTCTGTCCTCATAAGCCAACCCTCTCAACTCCGGAATCAACCTAGTGAATCTCCTCTGCACCCCCTCCAGTGCCAGTATATCCTTTCTCAAATAACTGTATACAGTATTCCAGGTGTGGCCTCACCAGCCCCTTAATCAGCTGCAACATAACCTCGCTGTTTTTAAACTCCATCCCTCTAGCAATGAAGGACGAAATCCATTTGCCTTCTTAATTACGCGCTGCATCTGCAAACCAACTCCCTGAGATTCCTGCACAAGGACACCCAGATCCCTCTGCACAGCAGAATGCTGCAAATTTTTACCATTTAAATAATGGTCCATTTTGCTGTTATTCCTACCAAAATGGATGACCTCACATTTACCAACATTGTACTCCATCTGCCAGACCCTCGCCCACACACTTAGACTATCTATATCCCTTTGCAGACTTTCAGTATCCTCTGCACACTTTGCTCTTCCACCCATCTTAGTGTCATCTGCGAATTTTGACACACTACATTTGGTCCCCAACTCCAAATCATCTGTGTAAATTGTAAACAATTGCGGTCCCAACACTGATCCCTGAGGCACAACACTAGTCACTGATCACCAACCAGAGAAACACCCATTTACCCCCACTCTTTGCTTTCTGTTAGTTAACCAATCCTCTATCCATGCTTATACATTACACTGAACACTGTGCATCTTTATCTTATGTAGTAGTCTTTGGTGCAGCACTTTGTCAAATGCCTTCTGGAAATCCAGATACTCCACATCCACAGGTTCCCCATTGTCCACTGCACATGTAATGTTCTCAAAGAATTCCACCAAATTAGTCAAACATGATCTTCCCCTTCGTGAACCCACGCTGCGTTTTACCAATGGGACAATTTATATTCAGACCTGGCATGGCTACTTTCTGTGCCATGAATAAATCATATAGAAACATAGAATCCCTACAGTGCAGAAGAAGATCATCTGGCCCATCAAGCCTGCACAGACAACAGTCCCACCCAGGTCTTTCCCATAACCCCATGTATTTACCCTGTTAATCCCCCTGACACTAAGGGACAATTTAGCGTGGCCAATCAACTTAATCTACTCATCTTTTGAGTGTGGAAGGAAATGTGGGAGCACCCGGAGGAAACCCACGCAGACATGGGGAGAATGTGCAGACTCCGCACAGACAGTGACCGGAAGCTGGAATTGAACACAGGTTCCTGCCTCTCCAATTGTCTCTATGATAACTTCTAATGAACAACGTTTAAAAGTTGGAGAGAGAACGCACTAAAGTGGAGGTCTCCTCCTCTCGCGCCCTTTAACCTGAACTGCTGACCGCTGCTCCTCTCAAACTGTACAACCTCTTATTGGCCCTCTTGCCCATCCTTAACAGGATGGTGAATCTACCTCCTGGCCGCTAATTGTACCACAATCCTTATTTCCTGCAGGGCCGTGAACCCCATTTGATCCCAAAATGGGGTCCTGCCCCAAAATCCTACCTCATATGTTGAACACACTTTCTGTGAATTTCTTAACTATCAGTACTATTACCACTCAGACCAGAACTGGAAACCGTGTCCAAGGTGGGACTGACCAGACCTGGGGCAGCGCGGTGACACAAATTGGTTAGCACTGCTGCCTCACAGCGCCAGGGACCTGGGTTCGATTCCGGCCTCAGGTCACTGTCTGTGTGGAATTCTCCCCATGGTTTTCCTCCGGGTGCTCCGGTTTTCTCCCACAATCCAAAGATGTGCTGACTAGATTGATTGGCCATGCTGAATTACCCCTTAATGTCCGAGGATGTGCAGGTTAGGTGGATTGGTCATGTTAGATTACCCCTTAATGTCAAAGGATGTGTGGGTTAGATGGGTCAGCCAAGGTGAATGCCGGGTGGTGGTGGTGCAGGGGGTTGGGGTGGCGTTAGGACTGGGTGAGACAGTCTTTCATAGAGGCTGGCAGATTCGATGGGCTGACTGGCCTCCTTCTGCACTGTAGGTATTCTATAGTTCTATGGACACAGTGTTCGAGGTGGGACTGACCAGAACTGGACGCAGGCTCCAGGTGTGAATTGACCAATGTTGTGTACGGGTTGGTTAGGAATCCTTCTGTCTGGTCCATCACTGTTTTCACTCTGGGTTTGACTCTGGGGGTTTTTTGAGGGGCAGTGGGTAGTATCCCTACCTCTGGGCCAGGAGGTCCGGCTTTCCACCTCAGGGCTTGATGGCCACAGTGAGGGAAATCACCCCCACGGTGCCCCTTCACCAAATCCAGGTTGGGTTATGAGTGTTAATAATGCTCAGACAGATACTTTGCATACAGAGTAACACTGAGTGCCAGTCACCCTTATATATACCTCTGCAGGATATACCTCCCAGATATACCTGCTTCAGTCAGGGAGCTCATATTCTAACAGGTCCACCTGGATAAAGTCATTATGGAAAGTGCGTTCATAAAATACTCAAACAGGTTAGTTTATTGCTCTGTAATTCCTTCTAATACGCCCTGAAGGCAGGTGGCAAATGTGAGAGTCAGTCATACAGTAGATGCCAATGGTAGCATAGCGGTTAGCACTGCTGCCTTACAGTACCAGGGGCCTTGGTTCAATTCCTGGCTTGGGTCACTGCCTGCACATTCTCCCCATGTCTGCGTGGGTTTCCTCCAGGTGCTCCAATTTCCTCCCACAGACCAAAAATGCACAGGTTAGGTGGGTTGGTCATGTTAAATTGCCCCTTAGTGTCAGTGGGACTAGCTAGGGTAAGTGTGTGGGGTTACCGGGATAGGGCCTGGGTGGGATTGTTGGCGGTGCAGGCTCGATGGGCCGAATGGCTGCCTTCTGCACTATAGGCGTTCTATGATTCTAATGGCAAACCACTGCAATAATTTACCAAACATAATCATGGACCAATCCAATGGAAGTCCAGGGTAGTCATCTTGTTAGGACATGGTCTCTGATGGAGGAGGAGGTTCAACTATAACAAAATAAGGCCCAATTTTCATTGTGTAAATTGTTAGTCGAGAAAGAATAATTCCAGTGTAGACAATAAAAGTATAACAAAACTTATTCCAACTTATAATTCAAAGAAAGGGTTTAATAAAGAAACTTCATGACTCCAACACTTGGTGCCTCGCCCTGGTCCAATCCAAGTTATCTCACAATTCCCAACAGGTTCTTATTTACACTGAGTCAGCTGATCATCACATCGTCCTGTCATTGGTTTACTGGGTCAGCTGACCCTTATAGCTTGTTACCATTGGTCACATTACAACAGATCCGATGTCATCACCGGTTACATTCTAACATGTTAATGGTGAGTTAATGAGAAAAACCTGTGTGTGTTTTTACGTCTCCAGCTGTGCCTCAGATAGACTGTGATATCAGAGCGGGCAAGATAAAGGTGTCTGAATTTGTGGCTCGCTGCCCACCAGGGTGCCTGGGCACCAAGCAGGCCGTGTGGGGCACTGACATCTATGCATCCATTTCTAGTGTGTGTGGAGCAGCTATTCACAGGTACATCATTCTCCAGTTTCGTAATGCCTGCTTTGTGTAAGAGTTTACAAGTGTTCATTTCCTGTCCTGGCAACACTGACTATCTTGTCTTGGGCTCAACCTGCTGAGAATTGTAGAATAAGCCAGAAGGAGGAGGCCATTCGGCCCATGTTTTTATGTACCTCTTCAGTCCACTAGATAGGAGGGTTGTCCTATGAGGAGAGATTGAGTAGAATGAAGACACTCTGCAGTTCAGAACTATGTGAGGTAACATCATTGAAACATAGAAGATTCTCAGTGACCTCAGCAGAGCAGATTCTGAGAGTATGTCTCTTCTGGCTGGAGAGTTTTCTTTTATTCATTCGTGGGACAGGTGTGGCTGGCTGGGCCAGCATTTATTACCCATCCCTTGTTCAGAGGGCAGTTGAGAGTCAACCACAGTGCTGCAGCTCTGGAGCCACATGTAGGTCAGACCGGGTAAGGACAGTAGATTTCCTTCCCCAAAGGACATTAGTGAACCAGATGGGTTTTTCCGATAATGATTTCACAGTCATCAGGCCAGCCTCTGAACCTGACCGCACTGAACGGATCTCCAAACTGAAAAACACGCACGCTAAAATCCAAACTATATTTCAACCCTTATTTCGTTATTGGAAATGTTTTTCGCAGTCTGTCTCCGTCTTAGAAAAACAATCCATGCAGCTGCGGTTATTGTGTTGTTTGCCTGCATTGTGTACCCTTCAGGAATGCGGTCAATTTTTAGCTAACCTTTAGTTTCCTAATTCTACAGGTAGTCAAGTTAGCCACAATTGTCCGGCTTAGCAGTTAGTTGCACGGGCAGAAATATCTTAAAATGAAGTCTTTGCATAGACTGAAGCAATCAGGACTAAGCATACATAGGATCTCTCAGGAATCATGTCTTCAGATTGCTATAAACCTCTGGAATTTCCTCCATCTTACCTCTCCCTCCTTAGAGATGCTCCCTATAGTTTTAATTAAGTTTTTGGGCCCTGATCTTAATATCTCTTTATGTGATTCAGTGTTAAATTGAGTTTGATAATGTCTTTACAAAGTGCCTCAGGGTATTTCAGTGCATTAAGTGTTCTGCAAAGGGACAGAAATCGGGAGTGTAGAGATCCCAGAGGGTTGTAGGGCTGGAGGAGATCACACAGCGAGGGCTGGGATTGAGAGTGAGGATGGGAATGTGAAGAGGAGGCGCTAACTTGTCCATGGTCTGCTGCAGTGGCGTCATTGATAACAGCGGGGGGAAGATTCATGTGCGGAAGGTCCCCAGCAGCTCCAGTTACAAAGGGACTTTTGCCTACGGTGTTCGGTCCCTGTCGCTCCCCAGGTGGAGAGAGTCTTTTGTCGTGTCAGGTAAATATTTCCGAGCCTCACATTTTTATAAAAAGTTTATTTATTAATCTCACAAGTAGGGCTTACATTAACACTGCAATGAAGTTAATTTTAAAATCCCCTAGTCTTCACACTACGGTGCCTGTTCGGGTACAGAATCATAGATCCTATAGCATAGTGCAGAAGGAGGCCATTCAGCCCATTGAGTCTGCACTGACCACAATCCCACCCAGGCCCTTTCCCCATAACCCCATGCATTTACCCTAGCTAATCCCCCTGACACTAAGGGTTAATGTAGCACGGCCAATCCACTTGGCCCACACATCTTTGGACTGTGGGAGGAAACAGGAGTACCCGGAGGTAACCCATGCAGACACGGGGAGAATGTGCACAGGAGAATGTCCACATAGACAATCACCCAAGCCGGGAATCGAACCCGGGTCCCTGGCGGTATGAGGCCACAGTGCTAACCACTCTGCCACCGTGCCACCATTAACTCGCAAGCTCAGATAGAAGAACACTCTTGTTCCATGCTACCCTTGATCTTGTCAATTTGGCTGCATGGGAAGTAAGATTAAGGGTAGAGAGCATTGCGAGTTGTTCAGCTCAGAAACTCCTGTTGTAAAGCCTCACCCAATGGGAAAGTCAATCAAAGGGGCAGGCGCAAAGGTCAAACAGAGCCCTGAATTGTCCCATCATTATCATCGATGTGAGGGAAATCGGGGATCAAATCCTTCTTCCCTGACTGGCAACACAAGCGGGTGAAGTTCCCCAACTAGAACCATAGAGATATACAGCATGGAAACAGGCCCTTCAGCCCAACTTGTCCATGCTGCCCTTTTTTTTTAAACCCCTAATCTAATCCCAATTGCCCGCATTTGGCCCATATCCCTCCATACCCATCTCACACATGTAACTGTCTAAATGCTTTTTAAAAGACAAGATTGACGCGGGTTCAATCCCCGGCTTGGGTCACTATCTGTGTGGAGTCTGTAAGTTCTCCCCGTGTCTGTGTGAGATTCCTCCGAGTGCTCCAGTTTCCCACAGCCTAAAGATGTATGGGTTAGGTGGATTGGCCATGCTGAATTGCCTCTGAGTGTCGGGGGACTAGCTAGGGTAAATGTGTGGGGTTATGGGGATAGGGCCTGGGTGGGATTGTTGTCAGTGCAGACTCGATGGCCTCCTTCTGCACTGTAGGATTCTCTGAGTCTATGATAACCTGAACTGCTCTCAATGTACCAACTGCACTCTGTCTTCCTATTCTGTCAATGCTTACAAACATTCCTTCTGCCGCTTCCTCTAGGGATCAAACAACAGAAAGGAGTGACATATCCATCAATCCTGGAATTTCTGCCCTCGAGGGCCTCAAGAATCAGGACTGGTAAGTATTTGGGTGCGGAGCTGGTGTTGTGGGTCAATGAGCTCTGTTACAAGCATTGCACTGCTTAAACACTCCCGTCCATACTTCATTCATATAATCTCACTCAGGGAAGTGTCCTGAAGTTGCTGAATCCTGGTATGGTACTGAGGCAAAGAGATCAGCCATATTTCCTATGTCTCCAATGGATTAGACACATACATAATGGGTGGGATTTTCCCGCTGCACTCACCCCAAAACCGGATAATCCTGCCCGAGGTCAATGGAGCTTTGCATGGTCTGTCCCCCACACCCCCCTCCCACTGCAATTCCCATGGCGGGCAGGTTGGGAAATTTTTGGCCTATACATTGCCACTAATGGATGCAGTTATTTGGGCTAGAGCTCAGATCTTAGAGTCAGCCGTGGTCTTTGCTGGGTGAGGTAAATGTAGACTGGGGGAGTGTGGTTTATGGGTGAGGAGGGTGCATTAGAGCCCCTTTGTGTAGAAAGGGAGGCTAAGGAAATTTGGCATGTCCGTCAAGACTCTCACCAACTTTTACAGATGCAGCATTGAAAGCATCCTTTCTGGTTGTATCACAGCTTGGGATGGCTTCTGCTCTGCCCAAGACCACAAGTAACGACAAAGGGTTGTGAATGAAGCCCAGTCCATCAGGCTTCCATCCATTGACTCTATCTACATTTCCCACTACCTCAGAAAAGCAGCAAGTGTAATCAAGGACTCCACGCACCCGGACATTCTCTCTTCCACCTTCTTCCATTGGAAAAAGATATAAAAGTCTAACATCACGTACCAACCAACTCAAGAACAGCTTCATCCCTGCTGCCATCAGACTTTTGAATGGACCTACTTTATATCATATTACCTACCTAATACCCCCTTTTCTCAATTTTACTTCTCTCCCACCCATCTCTCCTCTCCTCCTCTCATCTTCATCTGTCACAGCTTACTCTCTGATTTCAGCTTCTCTGCCATTTGGCCATCCACACCTTCTATTCTCTCTATGGAGTGTCATTAGTAGCCTTTCCCCTTGTTTCTGTGGCTATGACTCATCTTTCATTCCCTCATCCTGCAGTATAAATATCTTCCACTTTCTATGCCTTTTAGCTTTGACAAAGCGTCATCTGAACTGGAAATGTCAGTTCTTTTGTCCCCTTACAGATGCTGCCAGGCCTGCTGAGATTTTCCAGCATTTTCTCTCTTGGTGCCTCACATTAAGTTTATCTTTCTCTACACCCTAGCTATGACTGGAAAAACTAAATTCTGCACCCTGTTCTTTCCTTCTCCCCTCCATGTACTCTGTCAACAATATGCTTTGTCCGAATAGCATGCAAGAAACAATACTTTTCAATATATTAATACGTGTGACAATAATAAATCAAATCAGATCAAAATCAAAGAAGTAGCATCAATATTTCCCGCTTGTGACCTTGAGTAGACATGATGGGCTAAATGGCCTACTGTTCTGCAAAAGACCGCAAGATATAGGAGCAGAAGTAGGCCATTCGAACCATTGAGTCTACTCAACCATTCAATGATATCACGACTGATCTGATGCGATTATCCTCAATTCCACTAATCCCCATAATGGGAGGGGGAGCATTTGAAAAATACCATGTGATCGAGGAGGGAGAGATCATTTATGTCATGGGCTAGGGGGAATTATTTATGTGACGGAGAGGGGAGATTATTTATGTGACAGGGAGGGGGAATCATTTACGTGGCGGGGAGGGGGAATCATTTACGTGACGGAGAGGGGAGATTATTTATGTGACGGGGAGGGGGAATTATTTATGTGACGGGGAGGGGGGATCATTTATGTGACGGGGAGGGGGAATCATTTATGTGACGGGGAAGGGGAATCATTTATGTGACGGGGAGGGGGGATTATTTATGTGAAGGGGAGGGGGGATTATTTATGTGACGGGGAGGGGGAATCATTTATGTGACGGGGAGGGGGAATTATTTATGTGACAGGGAAGGGGAATCATTTATGTGACGGGGAGGGGGATTATTTATGTGAAGGGGAGGGGGGATTATTTATGTGAAGGGGAGGGGGGATTATTTATGTGAAGGGGAGGGGGAATCATTTACATGGCGGGAGGGGGGATTATTTATGTGACGGAGTGGGGGGATTATTTATGTGATGGGGAGGGGGAATCATTTACATGGCGGGAGGGGGGATTATTTATGTGACGGAGTGGGGGGATTATTTATGTGACGGAGTGGGGGGATTATTTATGTGACGGGGAGGGGGGATTATTTATGTGATGGGGAGGGAGGAAGTTGAACAAGACCATGAGGTAAAATGGCCTTTTGGGTTATGGCTGACTTTGCAAGATGGACACGTTATGAATCAGTTTCTTTCCTGGTTACTGGGGTTTTTTACACAGGGAAGGTGAAGACCACCAGTCCCCCTGTTCCCACCACCGCTGCTGTTACCGTGGAACGAACCAGTAGTACGACCACACCAAAGGCCGAACCAGCTCAGCGAGTTATACACGAAGCCGCCAGCAGCAAATCTCCTGAGCCAAAGATCGTCAAACCGACCAGCACCTTCAGGCAGGCTGCCCCCTCTCAGCCATTCCAGTTTGAAGTTAGGGATGCAGGTTAGTGGCACTGGGGAACCGGGGGGTGGGGGTGGGGGCGGTGAATGCTGGAGGGGGGGAAATGTTTCCGGAAAACTGTCACTACTTTATAAGTTGGTTTGAGGATCCTGAAAGATTGGTTAAGTGCTAGAGGTTGTATGCCCAAAAGTCTTGGCTCTGATGGCAGTCTGGTCAGGTTTTGTTAATGGACAATAGATCTGTAAGACCATAAGATATAGGAGCAGAATTAGGCCATTCGACGCATCAAATTTGCCCTGCCATTCATTCATGGCTGCTAAATTTCTCATTCCCGTTCTGCCACCTTTCCTCATAACTTTTGATCCCCTTACCAATCAAGAACCTATCCATCTCTGTCTTAAGTACACTCAATGACCCGACCTCCACAGCCTTCTGTGACGATGAATTTCACAGATTCACCAAACCCTCTGGCAGAAGAAATTCCTCCTCATCTCGGTTCTAAAGGGTTGTCCCTTTACTCTGAGGCTGTGCCCTCGGATCCCAGTCTCTCTGACTAATGGAAACATCTTCCCCACGTCCACTCATAGAATCATAGAATCCCTACAGTACAGAAGAGGCCATTCGGTCCATCAAGTCTGTACTGACCACAATCCCACCCAGGCTCTATTCCCTATTCCGCAACCTCCATTTACCCTGCTCACCCCTTGTCACAAGGGTCAATTTAGCATAGCCAATCCACTTAACCTGCACTCAATTCAGGCCTTTCAGTAAGTTTCAATGAGATTCCCCCCTCATCTTTCTAAACTCCATCGAGTGCAGACCCAGAGTTTTCAAACACTCCTCATATGTCAAGCTTTTCATTCCAGGGATCATTCTCGTGAAACTCCTCTGGACTCTCTCCAGGGCCAGCACATCCTTCCTTCCATCCAAAATTGCTCACAATATTCCAATTATGGTCTGACCAGAGCCTGGTCAACAGTACATCAGTGCTTTTGCATTCTGATTGGTTATTTCCCCTTGTAGCAAGGTCAAGGGTCAGAGTGAGTATAAGGATGATATAAATCTCAAGGTAGTCATTTCACATTCATTTTGTGGTGTGTCAGATTTGACCTCCCTCCCTGGGTCACAGGCCAAAGATTGTACCACCCAACCTCTCAATGGTCAGGAATAGTAGCAAAGGCACATAATTGATTTTTACCTGTAAACTATTCAACATTGGAATCAGCAGCGTGAGTCAGAAGGTGGTGACTCAACTCTCTCTCCAGAGACTTGAGCATGTAGTCTAGACTGATACCCTCAGTACAATACTGAGGGAGTGCCGCACTGTCAGAGGGTCAGTGCTGAAGGGAGTGCCGCACTGTCAGAGGGTCAGTGCTGAGGGAGTGCCGCACTGTCAGAGGGCCAGTGCTGAGGGAGTGCCGCACTGTCAGAGGGCCAGTGCTGAGGGAGTGCCGCACTGTCAGAGGGTCAGTGCTGAGGGAGTGCCGCACTGTCAGAGGGTCAGTGCTGAGGGAGTGCCGCACTGTCAGAGGGTCAGTGCTGAGGGAGTGCCGCACTGTCAGAGGGTCAGTACTGAGGGAGTGCCGCACTGTCAGAGGGTCAGTGCTGAGGGAGTGCCGCACTGTCAGAAATAGAGATATTAAATTGAGGCCCTGCTTGCCCTATAAAGTAGTTTCAAAATATGCCATGGCTACTGCTCTGAAGAAGCTACTTCTATTCTTATTGGAGTCTTATCTAATGCTTAAACTGTTTTTGTGAGATTGATTAAGAATATCTGGTCATTATCAGATTATGCTGGCTATGGGATCTTGCTGTGCACAAGAGGCTGTCACATTTCCTTTTGCCAACGTGACCTCCAGTAAAGTGATTGGAAAGTGATTCCCAACAGGGACCTGGGTTTATAGTTTGAGGATATATCCTCTTTATTTATCCTGTTTAAGAGGAGGCGATGGACAGACTATTGTTACAACACAGAGGTATTTCCTCTTTAAGACGTAACTCCGAATCCCCTAAAGAGGAATACCTCACCTCGTAATGTGTTAAAAGTGTGTGGGAAGGTGTGAACTGTCCTTCAGTAACGTTTAGCAGATATAACCAACAGATATAAATGACAGTGGCTTGAAAATGAACACTTTGTTTATTTATTTAACTAACAGGGAACTTTAATTAAACAAGTAACATACCGAATAAAATAAGATTCTACTGGAATGCTGTTTCAAATAAATACAATATCCATTCAATAACCAAGAATATAATAATAGAATTCCATCACACGCAAGAAGTATAACCAGGTTTTGTGGCTTTCGGGAACTTTTGGAGTTGTTCTGTGGATTCCCTCTCTGTGAGTTCTTTTAAATTTAGAATGGTTTGCTGGTTAGAAGGCAGAATAGAGAATTGCTTTCGTCCTCTTGACTTAAGAGGTGGCAGTGGCTAACTCACTGTTGGTGCCATATCTATTGGCGTGTAATAAACTGTGTCAATTCCAGGTCACTTCCTCTCTCCACGTGACAGAGGACAGCAATCAGGTAGGCAGTTAGTCAAACTACCGGGGCAGTGTTTCTTAAAAAGTATGAGCTGCAGGTAAAAAAAATCCCGATTGACAGAGTGACGTTTTCCTTTCCAGCGTTCCGAGGCTCGGCCGTGTCAGAGTTCACCAACAGGGACTATCATCCTCCCCCAAACACAGGTACCTGGCTCGCTCACTCCTACCCGCTTCTCCTTTCTGCCATTTGCCTGGGATCGCACTGTGTAACACTAAACCTTGCTTCTTGTCACCACCAGGAGTCCACCGCCAGATGCCAGCCGTTGCGGTCCATAGGACAGGCAGTTTGGGTGCAAGTCTGGGTACGTTGGATCCGCACACTTTAACTACACACCAGACAACTTCTTGCTTCTGCTACTCCAGAGGTCTTTCTCCCCTCTTTTTCTCATTTATCCTTCCTTTATTTTTAATCGCGCGTTCCCTTGTTCTTCTTGTTCCGCGCTCCTGTCCGTTCTGATAACAGCCACGTCAACCCTGAGTGATTTTTATGTTATTGCGTCGTTACGGAGAAGTCCTGACCCAGTAACATCGGCGAGATCTTCTAGCCATCCACGCTGATGCTGCCCACTAGCCCCCCTCCAGCCCCCGTCCCCCGCCAGGGATTTCCTGGCAGCATGGAGTGGATTCGATGGGAAATCCCATTGACAGAGGCAGGATCGGGAGACCAGGGCGCCGGCAAACGGTGAGCCAACTCTCACTGCCAAGAAACACGCCGCGGAGAGGCTGCAAAATCTTACCCATCTGCTCTTAGGACGTAACTTTCATCTTCAGGTGGGGCATAGCCTAGGATCGGAGTGGCTGGGATGGTTGGGTAAGCCACTGGTACAAATTCTCCTCTCTTCCTCACTGAGTGACGCAGGCCACTGCAACATCTCTGGCAAGAGACCATTGCTCAGGGAAGCCAGACAAGCCATTCCAGCATGAAGGGCAAATAGTTTAGTCCGACCGTGTTCTTCTCAAACTTACTTACATTTCCTACATTCCAGAACTCTTTCCGGCCTCATCCGCTCTGGGCTGTCTTGTGAGCTGGAAAGACGCTATAGAAATGCAAGTCTTTCTTTCAGATAAACATTCTTGCTATTCTTTCCACCACCCAGAAGTTCCTCTCCAAACCACTCACCATCCTGAGATGGAAATATATCCCTTCACTGTCGCTGGGTCCAAATCCTGAAACTCCCTCCCTGACAGCACTGTGGGTGCACCCACTATACCAGAGGGACTGCAGCTGTTCAAAAAGGCAGCTCACCACCACCTACTTGAGGGCAATATATTCTGGCCTGGCCAGCGATGCCCGCATCACTCAAATAAATTGTAAAAATTGCTCAACCCATTTCAAGCCAGTTCAGTCATTGTGAGGAGACGCTGGTTGTAGCACAGTGGTTAGCACTGCTGCCTCACAGTGCCAGGGACCCAGGTTTGATTCCCGGCTTTGTACACAGTCTGCACATTCTCCCCTGTGTGGGTTTCCTCCGGGTGCTCTGGTTTCCCCCCACAGTCTGAAAGACGTGCTGGTTAGGTGCATTGGCCATGCTAAATTCTCCCTCAGTGTACCCGAACAGGTGCCGGAGTGTGTGGTGACTAGAGGATTTTCACAGTAACTTCATTGCAATGTTAATATAAACCTACTTGTGGCACTTATAAATAAACAAGGAAATCTTAGATCATTACCGGTGAGAAAATAATAAGCTTTTGAAAATATCCTCAAGCTTTGAATCCTTATTAATTCCTGTGATATAAGGGAGCCTGTGTATTTGGGTACAGCTGTGTCGGAGTTTTGTAATTCAGACTTTGCAAATGACTGGTGGAGTATTCAGGTGATTGGGAGGGGTTCTTGGGCCTGGTGGGGGGAGGTGGAAAGTCAGGCTGCTTCAGGTCGGGAGGGTAATCAGGTGGTGGGGTGGTTTGTTTGGGGGAACAGTAGGGTATTCGGGAGGGGTAGTGGGTAATCAGGTCTGGCCAGTAATGTAGTTGGATGGTTAGGGAGATAGTCAAGGGGAGGGGGGGCGGGGTAGAGGAGGGTATGTCAGTACTGTCGTGACCCAGGGGCTTTTAATTTGTCTAACATTTCATAGAATCAAAGAATCCCTATAGCGCAGAAGGAGGCCATTCGCCACTCACTGACTCGCAGACACAGCCCCCACCCAGGCCTGTAGCCCCACGTATTTATCCCACAAAGCCCCCCAACGTAAACATCTTGGGACACTAAGGGGCAATTTGGCATGGCCAATCCACCTAACTTGCACGTCTTTGGATAACATCCCAGCTAAACAGCGTGGAACAGCTTGAAGACTCCAACTTTGACTCAAGAGTTGGACAAATTCCTGCAGGAGTCTGGGCAACAGGGGAGAATTACTCAGGCAATTCCCATAGACACCCGCGCATCTGACCTTCCACGGAATCCTGATGTGCACTTTTGTTCGTTGACCTGAAACTAGAAGCAGAAGTAGGCCATTCGGCCCATCAAGCCTGCTCTGCCACTCATTATGATCATGGTTGATTATCCAATTCAATGTCCCGTTTCTCCCCCCCCCCCCCCCGCCCCAATATCACTTGATCCTTTTAGCCCCATGAGCTATATCTCATTTCTTTTGGAAATCACACACAACATTTTGGCCTCAGCTATTTTCTGTGATAGTGAATTCCACACATTCACCACACTCTGGGTGAAGAAATTTCTCCTCACCTCAGTTCTAAAACGTTTTACCCCTTATCCTCAAACTATGACCCTCTAGTTCTGGACTCCCCCACCATTGGGAACATTCTTTCTGAATCTACCCTGTCGAACCCTGTTAGATATTTATAAGTTTCTCTGAGATCCCGTCTCACTTTTGTCAAACTCCAGCGAATGTAATCCTCTGGAGATTGGAATATCCGGCCCAATATCTTTCATCCTAAATTATCCTGGCTACAGAGTCAACAAAGTCACATTATCAAACTGGGGGACTGATATGCGGACAATGGAGGGATGATTAGTATGTGCAATGTATGTGGTGTGATAGACGTATAAGTTGTTATATTTAAACTGGGATCATTGAAAGCACATCATGAGGGTGGTGCATTTTCATCTTGAAGGAAAATATTGTGAATATCTAGTTCATAATTTAAATGTTTAGAATACAACTTTCAATTTTAGAAATTTAAATGTTAAATGGAAACATCTGATTGAGAAACTAACCCATCAGCCTTGAAGCAAATGCAGTCCAGCAAGCTAATCTATGTTCAGATCTGGATGTTTCTTACTGTAGATTTGGTTTGGGGTAGGCTGCAGAGATGGGGGAGCAAAAGGAGAAAGGTGTTAGTCAGGACTGCACCTTAAGCAGAGAAAATACTGACCTTATTGTTCATCTTGTGGAATGTGGGTGGAAGCTTATGCTCAGTTTAGAGATGGAGTTTGTGATAGGAAAGAGGTTAGAAGAGTTGCCTAGTTTGGAGTTAGAGGAAGAAAACCACAATAACCCAGACAGTGAAAACCAGCAGTTAGTTTGGAGAACGCAGGGAAGCCTGTGTTAGAGTTAGAGAACTCCCACCCACCTGACAAAGGAACAACGTGTTCCAAAAGCTTGGGCCATTTGCTACAAACAAACCTGTTGGACATTAAGCTGGTGTTATGAGATTTCTTTCTGTTTTACCCCAGTCCAGCGCTGGCATCTCCACATAATAGAGTTGAGAAGTCCAGAGTTATGAAGTTTTGAAGAGAAGTTCAAGGATTACTCAGCGAAAAGCTAATGCAACAATCCCCATGAAGTTTCAAAACCTTGGACTACAGTGGGAATATTGAGGGCAAATTAAATTGAATTCCAGAGGGCTGTGGCATGCTTTTGAGTTGGTTCCAATTAAAAGTGAATGAACCTCCAAATTTTGTAAGATAAGGGAACTCCTGCAGGGAGGGATGGGCTGGGTTGGGGTGCGAATAAAAGAAGAATTGGATTTTAGCATATATGCTAAAATAAGCTATACTGCGAAGCAGAATGATATTTAAACCACTGATGCTTTTTTGTATCTGCAGCAGCTAACGGTGAGCTGGAGACTGACCCTGCTTATGCCTGGACAGACGTGGAGACCTACGACACTCCAGGTCAGGGATGCAGCCAAAGGAACAAAAGCATGTGATCTGCTCCACAACCTTCCCCAATCAACCCCTTCCTCCTCCCCGATCCCAACCCCACTCCACTGGCAATCAGAGGAACAGGGAGGGAGGCTAGAATTCACATTGATTCTACCAATTCTCAGCCGGAGATATGGTATGGAAAACCTCACCAAATTTCAACATCTAATCCAGAGTTTTACGTCTCAGAAGGAGACCATTCAGCCCATCAGGACTGTACTGGTTCTTTGGTAGGGCTATCCAATTAGTCCCACTCTCTTATTCTTCCCCCTTTTGCTCTGCAAATGTTTGCTCTTCAAATATTTATCAAATTCCATTTTGAAAGTTGTAATTGAACTGGCTTCAATTTCCCATTTGGGGTTGTGCGTTCCGGATCACAACAACTCACTGCTTAAACTGATTTTTCTTCATCTCCCTTCTGATTCATTTACCTTTTGCCTGTGTCCTCTGGTTACCTTCTGTCCTGTTGTGAAATAAAGTTTCTCCTTATTTACGTTTATTATTAGTGTCACAAGTAGGCTTACATTAACACTGCAATGAAGTCACTGTGAAAATCCCCTAGTTGCCACATTCCACCGCCTGTTCGGGTACACTGAGGGAGAATTTAGCATGGCCAATTTACCTAACCAACACATTTTTTAGACTGTGGGAAGAAATCGGAGCACACGGAGGAAACCCACGCAGACGCAGGGAGAGCGTGCAGACTTCACACAGACAGTGACCCAGGTCCCTGGCGCCGTGAAGCAGCAGTGCTAACTACTGTGCCGCCACTAACCCTGTTATCAATTGTGTTGGGATGTTAAAGGTGCCAAGTGAATGCTGATTGTTGTTGTAAAGTCAAATATAGTGTGTGAGGTAGCAGCGCTAACCACTGTGCTACCCATTGTATTTTTATAGTACCTTTTGCAGTCTCAGGACATCCCAAGGCACTTCACACACAATGCACTGAACCATATTTACTCTATGAAAGCCCCTTATGATTTTGGACACCTCTATCACATCTACCCTTAATATTCTCTGCTCTGTAGAGAACTTCTTTGATCCCTCCACATTACTGAAGTCCCTCAAGCTCAATATTCTATCAGCAAATGTTTACAATTTGGACAAAGGCTTGTTTTTCTGTAACCCCCGGAGGGATGTGCCCTCAATTTGGTGTTGTCCAAACAGCAGATAATATTCTACTCACGCACCTTCTCCCCGGGTGCCCATTCATTGCAGGTATATGTGTGGGTTTCAGGGTGTGTGGGATTAGGGGTGGCATTGTTGATCTGTGTTGGGCTCACGAGGACATGTGCCCCAACCGGGATGAGTGGTTTAATGCTCTGATGTAACTCGGAGGTGTTCTTGTCAGCGGCTTTATGCAATCACGGCCAAGTTTAAAGTGAATTTTTGTTCCTCAGGTTACAGCTCTAAGCCTGGGCCCTCAGACTATGAGAAGTGGATCCTCAGCCTTGGGGAGAGCAGTAAGTATACTTGAGTCTTTTCTTCTAGACTTGCTTGTTAAAGACAGCTTAAAGTTAGCTTGGAGCAGGAACCAAGCAAGTAGGCTGCTCCACACAACTCGCCCCCCTTTTCCCTGACCATCCTCATCCCAGTTTTGGGAATGGGGAGCTGCAGGAAAATCCTGCCCAGGTTGAAGTGCTGACTGAAATATTGAGGGCGGCACAATGCCAGGGACATCACTGCCTCACAGTGTCCAGGGACCTGAGTTCGATTCCCAGCTTGGGTAACCGTGCGGAGTCTGCACTTTCTCCTCGTGTCTGCATGGGTTTCACCTGGCTGTTCCAGTTTCCTCCCACAGTCTGAAAGACGTTCTGGTTAGGTGCATTGGCCACGCTAAATTCTCAGTATACCCGAACAGGTACCGGAGTGTGGCGACTAGGGGATTTTCACTCATCTATTCTCCAATGCTGACACTAAATCAGCTTCCTTACAATGTTAGGTAATGTGACCCCACCTTAGAAAATATTAAGACTCAAGCATAAAGAGCAGGAGTTAGCATTTGATATTGGGTATTAAATTGTTGTTTAGATTTTACTCTGCCATTTCTGTGCTTTTCCCTTGGACTATTCTTGTGAGTGAAACTTTGGCCCTTATGAAAACAAAATGAAATCAACTCAACAAATTTCACTTACTGAGGATTTAAATGTCTCCTTCCTCCTGTAGAAAAATATTGAAAACATCCACTACTAAGTTATTTATGAAATGTATTTCAGAGCCCTGCTCCTTAAGGAAATGGCTTCAGAAATATTGAATCGGTCATTTTCCAAAATTGTTTGGACTCTGGGATGTTTCTTACAGATTGGAGGATAGCTAATGTAAGCTAATGTATTCAAAAAGGGAGGTAGAGAGAAAACAGGGAACTATAGACCCTTGAGCCTTATGTCAGTACTGGGGAAGTTGCTGAAGTCCATTATCAAGGATTTCATAACTCAGCACTTGGGACAGTAAGAAATCTCACAACACCAGATTAAAGTCCAACAGGTTTATTTGGAATCACAAGCTTTTGGAGAGCTGCTCCTTTCTTACCTGATGAAGGAGTTTACCTCAGTCCAACATCAGCATCTCCACATTGCAACATTTGGAAAGCAGTGGTATAATCAGACAAAGTCAGCATGGATTTACAAAAGGGAAATCATGCTTGAGAAATCTATTAGAATTCTTTGAGGATGTAACTAGTAGAATTGACCAAAGAGAACCAGCGGATGTGGTTTATTTAGACTTTCAGGAGGCTTTCGACAAGGTCTCACAGAGCAGAGTACTATGTAAAGTTAAGAGAATTTAGCATGACCAATGGACCAAACCAGCACGTGTTTCAGAGCATGGGAGGAAACCCAGAAGAAACCCATGCAGACACAGGGAGAATGTGCAGACTATGGATAGACAGTGATCCAAACTGGGAATTGGACCTGGGTCTCTGGAGCTAAAGTGCATGGGATTGCGGGTAGTGTCATGAGATGCATAGAAAGCTGGTTAGCAGATAGGAAGCAAAGAGTTAGCTTAATTGAGTCTTTTTTCAGAATGGCAGTCAGTGACAAGTGGGGTTCCACAGGGATCTGTGCCAGGACCCTAACTGTTCATATTATATATTAATGATTTGGAAGAGGGAACTGAATGTATTATCTCCATACTTGTAGATGATACAAAGTTGGGTGGGAGGGTGAGCTGTGAGGAGGATGCAGGGATGCTTCAGCATGAATTGGACAGGCTGAATGTGTAGGCATCTGCGTGGCAGATGCAGTATAATGTGAATAAATGTGAGTAGCAATAATAGGAAGTTAGATTATTATTTGAATGCGTGTAAATTGAGAGAGTTGGATAATCAATGAGACCCTAGTGTCCATATGCTGTAGTCGCTGAAAGTAAGCATGCAGGCACAGCAGGCAGTGAAGAAGGCAAGTGGTATGTTGGCTTTCATAGCGAGAGTATAGGGATAGGGATGCTTTGCTGCAATTATGTAGGGCATAGGTAAAGCCACAGCTGGAGTATTGTGTACAGTTTTGGTGTCCTTATCTGAGGAAGGATGTCCTTGCTATAGAGGGAGTACAGTGAAGGTTTACAAGGCTGATTCCTGGGATGGCAGGTCTGTCATATGAGGAGAGGCTAAGTCAGTTAGGATCATATTCACAGGAGTTTAGAAAAATGAGAGGAAATCTCATAAAAACTTCTAAAATTCTGACAGGGTAGGTTCAGAAATAATATTCCCAATGGTGCAGGAATCCAGAACTAGGGGGTCACAGTTTGAGGATAAGGGGTAAAACCTTTTAGAACTGAGGAGAAATTTCTTCACCCAGAGGTTGGTGAATGTGTGGAATTCACTCCCACAGAGAGTAGTTGAGGCCAAAACATTGCATGATTTCAAGAAGGAATTAGATATAACCCTTGGGGCTAAAGGGATCGAGGGGTATGGGGGGAAGGGGTGGAAATCAGGGTATTGATGGTCAGCCATGATCATAATGAATGGTGAAGCGGACTCAAAGGGCCGAATGGCCTACTCCTGCTTCTGTTTTTTTATGTATAGTTCCAAGAATTTGTGTCTCTCGTAGTTCACTTCTTAGGGACCAGAGTTTCTGCATCACCTAAGGATACTAAAGCAGCAGTGTTACAAAGTTGTGAATGCTATCACATCTGGGACAGAAGTTTAAAATGATCAGTAACAGCTGTCCTAAACATCTGAAAATATATTATCATTTATATTCTGATAGAGCTCCTATTTGCCACAGAATAGTTGATGCTATTGATGAAAAGTAATTTACTTAAGTTAATGGGAGTGTATTGTACATAAGACCATAAGATATAGGAGCAGAATTAGGGCCATTTGGCCCATCAAGCCTGCTCTGCCATTCAATCATGGCTGATAAGTTTCTCAACCCCATTCTCCCACCTTTTCCCTGTAACCTTTGATCCCCTTACCAATCAAGAACCTATCTATCTCTGTCTTAAAGACACTCAATGACCTGGCCTCCACAGCCTTCTGTGGCAATGAATTCCACAGATTCACCACCCCCTGGCTGAAGAAATTCCTCCTCATCTTGGTTCTAAAGGGTTGTCCCTTTACTCTGAGGCTGTGCCCTCAGATCCTAGTCTCTCTGACTAATGGAAACATCTTCCCCACATCTGCTCTGAAAGACGTGTTGGTTGGATGCATTGGCCATGCTAAATTTGCCCTCAGTGTACCCGAACAGGCACCGGAGTATGGCGACTATGGAATTTTCACAGTAACTTCAGTGCAGTGTTAATGTAAGCCTACTTGTGACACTAAGGTGGTGGAGGCAGGCATGCTGGACTTGTTTAAGATTTACTTAGATAAGCACATAAGCGAAACAGGGATGGAGGGTTATAGGAGACGGTTTTAAATAAGGGTCAGAGCCTCGGGACGTAACTGGAAATCTAATGCTACATGTGTTGATGTTTTGTCTCTTTTACTCCGCAGGTGTGTCGGTCCACCTTGTTGTCTAACAAGGGGCATGCACACGGTGGGTTGTGCGTGGGCTGCTCTTGGATGTTTCAAGAGTGGCCTAGTACTTCGCGTCATTTGTGTATGCTTAAAACTGGACCAGCAGATGGGCACCACAACAGCTCAGTGACTATCACTGCTAGCTGTGCAGATACATGGATTTGGGCCTGTGTCTGTGGGAGTTTGCACATTCTCCCTGTGGTTGCGTGGGTTTCCTCCGGGTGCTCCGGTTTCCTCCCACACCCCAAAGATGTGCTGTTAGGCTGATTGGTGTAACAAATTGTCCCTAAATTATTCTCCCCTGAATCTGGTTTCCAATGGGGGTACCATAAGCATAGACACGGGTCAAGGGAGGTGTAGGAAAAATACATTGTTAAGATGGCGGCGTGGGCTCGTTGGGCCGAAGGGCCTGTTTCCCGTGCAGTGTTGTTCTTTGTTCTTTGTAATTAATAAACTTAGAACTTAAACTTAAAAATTCCGTCTAGGCCTTTATAGATGTAGCTTCCCAATAATTACACTGTATGCATACATTCTATATAATGTATTGTGTATAACGTATACAATAATGTATTGTGTGACTACAGGGACGGTAGTAGATGAACTCGATAGACGCTGGTCATTTATTTCAGTCGAGCAATACCTCTGTTTAATTTGGTAGGCCACAGAGTCCAGGATCCGGTTTCATGGAAGTTTGACTCTCCAGCCTCTGGTAAGTATATTTCAGTCATTGATACTGGCCCACTTTTGCAGCAGAGGGTCGAGATCACTGTTTACGAGGAGATAATGAGCGCATTCCCATGATTCTAATGGTTAACCAACTTGGGAACAACATCTTGTGATATGTAATGAATGGTGGTCTTGAGGTCTTGGGCAGAGCAGTGATATCAAGCTGTGATACAACCAGAAAGAATGCTTTCTATGGTGCATCTGTAAAAGCTGGTGAGTGTCGTAGCGGACATACCAAATTTCCTTAGTCTCCAGAGAAAGTAGAGGCATTGGTGGGCTTTCTTAACTATAGTGTCGGTGTGGGGGGGACCAGGACAGGTTGTTGGTGATCCGGACACCTAAAAACTTGAAGCTCTCGACCCTTTCTACTTCGTCTCTGTTGATGTAGACAGGGGCATGTTCTTCACTTCAACATGGCGCATGGAATAACCGGGAAGCTACATCTTTAATAAATGTCTCCATTATTTTGTCAAAGGTCAAAGACTTGGGCTGAGAGGAAGCAGGACATGGGGACCCAGCCCAGACTCAATCAAGATGCAAAGTACGTACAATAATTACAATATTCCATTTAATGGGTTGTGAAGTACTTCATTGAATCCCTACAGTGCAGAAGGAGTCTGCACCGACCACAATCCTACCCAGACCCTATTCCTGTAACCCCGTGCATTTACCCCAGCTAGACCTCCTGGCACTAAGGGGCAATTTAGCAGGGCCAAACCGCCTAACCTGCACATCTTTCAGACTGTGGGAGGAAACTGGAGCACCCGGAGGAAACCCACGCAGACACAGGGAGAATGTGCAAACTCCAGTGACCCAAGCCGGGAATCGAACCCGGATCCCTGGCGCTAACCATTGTGCTGCCATTAGCAGTGCTGTGTCTCTCCTACCTTTTAGAAAGAAGGAGCTGTTTGAGAGTTTCTTTGAACAGCAACGAATCAAAGAAAACTGCAGCATAAAAAAAATCAGACCATTCGGCCCAAATAGGCTCTGCTGTTGGTTATCTCTTCCTCACCTGGATGAAGGAACTATGTGAATGTGAGTGTGAGTGGGTGCTGTTTTCCTGGATGACTGACAGAGGGCAATGTTCCATCTCCCAGTTTACTTGTTTTGAAGTTTCCCAACATAACCCTCCAGATTCTGCACAGTTTTAGAGTCAGTGGGTGGGATTTTCCAGCCCCGTTTGCCCCAAGTCTGGAAAATCCTGCCCCAGTGCCAACGAAGCTTTGCACGGTCCACTCTCCGTCCGCATGCTACAATTCCTGTGCCGAGTGGGATGGGAAAATTCCCAAAAGTTTGGGTGACCTCCAGTACCTCAGGGCGAGACCCTCCGCACTGGAGTCATAAGTGCAACCTTGGGGCCTGCACTCATTGATACGGGAGGGGAACCACACTGATCCCTCCCTGGGGACACAATGTCAATACAATTATCACAACTCATCTTCTTCTTCAAAGACTTGCTCTAAAACTCAACATTTTGTTTTGTTACATCCAGATTACAACACAGATGAAACCGAGATTAATTTTTGGAAATCTGACTTTGACACGAGGGGTGAGTTTAACTTTTAAGCCTGTTGTTCCAATTTCTAATGCTGCAGTTTTCAGAGTTTATTTATTAGTGTCACAAGTAGTGGAGGCGGGTACAATTTTGTCCTTTAAAAAGCATTTAAACAATTACATGGTTAAGATGGGTACAGGGGGATATGGGCCAAATGCCGGCAATTGGGACAAGCTTAGTGTTAGAAACTGGGCAACATGGACAAGTTGGGCCAAAAAGCCTGTTTCCATGCTGTGAACCTTGATAAGCAGGCTTACATAAACACTGCAATGAAGTTACTGTGAACATCCCCTAGTCGCCACACTCTGGCGCCTGTTTGGGTACACTGAGGGAGAATTTAGCACGGCCCAATGCACCGAACAAGCACATCGTTCAGACTGTGGGAGGAAACCAGAGCACCCAGATTGTTGATGGCCTCTTTCTATACTGTAGATTTTAACGCGTGTCTTAAAGGAGGAAAGGAGAGGCAAAGAGATAAGGGGGTGTGCAGAGAGGAGTCCAGAATTCAGGAGGCAGGCAGTTGAAGGCATGGCCACCAGTTGGGGTTGCACAAAGGCCAGGAGGTTAGGATCCAGGCTGCAGTGTTCTGGATGTGTTCCCAGTTGTTGCAGGAGTAAAGATTCAATCTCGATTGGGAGTGCACGGGATCGTCAAAATGTCCTGACAAAGAACCACAGAGATGTTCTGGTATCCTGCATTTAGCAGTGAGGATGTGATGATGAAAGATGACATCTATTTGTGTCTAGTGGGTAAAGTGGAATTGCTGTTGGCAGATGCACTGATGTGAGATTTCCTTCCTACACAGGTTTCAACACAAAGGACCAAGACTTCATCGAGGAAACGATTTCCCGCGGAGATCCAAGTACTGCCACTTTCTTACCTCTTGACACAGTGAAGAGTAAAAGGATAGGGTGAAACTTATTGCAGAAGTCACGAGATCAGTTTTACAAACAAATGCTCTCAACCCGGAGATTCCGGGTGACAGGAGAGATGTCCAATTAAATGGGTGACAAGTGAATTGCGTGCACTGATCTCTATCCTGCTCTATCGTCCTGCAGTTTGAGAGCTTCCACTTGAATTTTACCATCCTGTCACCAATTCATCATCTGTGAAAAGTCCCATTGATAAGAATGGAGATGGGGGGTTAAGCATTGAAATGGGCAATGTATTGGGGCCCATACCAGCCTTCTTGGCAGCACAGTGGTTAACGCTGCTGCCTCACAGTGCCAGGGACCTGGGTTTGATTCCTGGCTTGGGTCACTGTCTGTGCAGAGTCTGCACATTCTCCCCGTGCCTGTGTGGGTTTCCTCCAGGTGCTCCAGTTTCCTCCCACGGTCCAAAGATGTGCTGGTTAGGTGGATTGGCCAAGGTAAATTGCCCCTTAGTATCAGGGAAACTAGCTAACATAAATATTTGGGGTTGCAGAGATAGGGCCTGGGTGGGATTGTTGTCAGTACAGGCTCGATGGGCTGAATGGCCTCCTTCTGCATTGTAGGGAATCTATGATCTGATCCAGCAAAAATGATGAGCTGATTGGATTTTTCAATCAGTCATATGTCAATTTACAAGCAAACCGGTGGTGTGGGTTTGTCCCGTGAATGTGTTCTTGTTAGTTGGTTGGAATTTTTTTTTTATTCATTTGCGGGACGTGGGGGTGTTGCTGGCTGGGGGAGGGGGTCTTCCTGCCTTTTCAGTAAAACCGGAATATAGAGTCACCCAGAGATAGGAATAGATGGAGAACATTCCCAGATAGGGATGGATGGGCGAGGACACTTTGGTTCCTATGGGAGTCTGCCATTTTTTGCGGGTTAGGCATGTTGGGTTGCCAGCTCTCCCTGGACAGTCCTGGGGTCTTTCAGGAATTAAAAGATTCATCTTTAGAAAATCACTAAGAGACAAGTCATGGGGAGACTTTAAACATTTTCTTCCAATAGCTTTGATTCTGAGTTATAAAAATCTCGGAGTTGGTAAGAAAATCTCTGCACAGAATTAGGACAGAGGGATCTGGGTGTTCTTGTGCAGGAATCTCAAGGAGTTGGTTTGCAAGTGCAGCAGGTAATTAAGAAGGCAAATGGAATTTTGTCTTTCATTGCTAGAGGGATGGAGTTTAAAAATAGTGAGGTTATGTTGCAGCTGTGTAAGGTGCTGGTGAGGCTACACCTGGAGTACTGTGTACAGTTTTGGTCTCCTTACTTGAGAAAGGATATACTGGCACTGGAGGGGGTGCAGAGGAGATTCACTAGGTTGATTCTGGAGAGGATTGGCTTATGAGGAGAGACTGAGTAGACTGTAACTATACTCAATGGAATTCAGAAGAATGAGGTGAGATCTTATAGAAACATATAGGATTATGAAGGGAATAGATAAGATAGAAGCAGGGAAGTTGTTTCCACTGGCAGGTGAAACTAGAACTAAGGGGCATGGCCTCAAAATAAGGGGAAGCAGATTTAGGACTGAGTTGAGGAGGAACTTCTTCACACAAGGGGTTGTGAATCTATGGAATTCCCTGCCCAGTGAAGCAGTTGAGGCTACCCCGTTGAATATATTTAAGTCACGGGTAGATAGATTTCTGATAGACAAGGGAATTATGGGTTATGGGGAGAAAGCGGGAAAGCTTATTGATCTAGCTCAAAGGGCTAGGTGGCCTATGCCTGCTCCTATTTCTTATGTTCGTATTGAATGTTTTGAAGGCAAGGATAAATACATTTTTGAACAGTGAAGGAATTAAGGGTTATGGTGAGCGGGCGGGTAAGTGGAGCTGAGTCCACAAAAAGATCAGCCATAATCTTATTGAATGGCAGAGCAGGCTCAAGGGGCCAGATAGCCTACACCAACTCCTAGTTCTTATGTTCTTCTAACAGTCTATTCCCTTTTTGATTGGTGTAGAGAGCAAGGCATCATGAGGATTGATAACCAATGGGAGAGGTTCGGGGGCGGAACTGTTGGAGGGTAGTCATGTGATGAAACTTCCAGCATAAGATTGAACTAGAGTTGGCAACAGTAATGGTTCCCAATGACTTTGTCTTGTAGCAATCCCACTGGCTTGGAAGTAACTGCTTGTGCTGGTAATGTATGGAAAGCTCTGTGTGAAGTCTAGCATTTAGCAGAGATTTAAATCTAGGATTTAATATCATCCCTGTAAAATGTTCTGAGTTCTGGTTACCACATTGCAGGAAGGATGTGGAGGCTTTGGAAAGGGTGCAGATGAGGTTTACCAGGATGCTGCTTGGATTAGAGGGTATAAACTATTAGAAGAGGCTGGACAAACTAGCGTTGTTTTCCCTGGAGTGACGGAGGCTGAGGGGAGACCTGACGGGAGTCTATAAAATTGAGGGGCATAGATAGGGCTGACAGTCAGAATAATTTTCCCAGAGTTAAAAACAGGTGGCACGGTGGCACAGTGGTTAAAACTGCTGCCTCACAATGCTAGAGAACCGGGTTCGATTCCTGGCTTGGGTCACTGTCTGTGCAGAGTCTGCATGTTCTCCCCGTGTCTGCGTGGGTTTCTCTGGGTGCTCCGGTTTTCCCCCCCACAGTCCAAAAGACGTGCTGGTTAGGTGCATTGGCCACGCTGAATTCTCCCTCAGTGTACTCGAACAGGCACCAGAGTGTGTCGACTGGGGATTTTCACAGTAACACTGTAAAGAAGTCAATGTAAGCCTACTTGTGACATGAATATGCATAAATAAACTAATAAATAAATAAATAAACTACTAGGGGGCATATGCTCAAGGTGAGAGGGGAAAGTTCAAAGGGGATGTGAGGGGCAAGTTTTTTTACAGAGAGTGGTAGATATCTGGAACACACTGCCAGGGCAGAGGCAGATACGATAGGGGCATTTAAGGAGCTTTTAGATAAGGTTTAAAGTTTATTTATTAGTCCCAATTGCCCGCATTGGCCCTCTAAACCTTTCCCATCCATGGACTTACCTGAATGCTTTTTAAATGTTGTTACTGAACCTGCCTCAACCATTTTCTCTGGCAGCCCATTTCATAGACGCACCACCCCCTGTGTGAAGAAGTTGTCCCTCCAGCCCCCTTTTAAATCTTTCCCCTCTGGAGATCATTTCTCTGCATCTACCCTCTCAACTCTTTTTTTTACATTTTAAAAGTCTCGATAAGTTCACTGGAGTTCCGATGCCTTTTGCCTCTCTGCCAATGCCCTCTGACCTGCTGCGGCTATTTTCAGCATCTTCTCTTATTATCTAAGTCTTTGTACAGCTCATGGTGGTGCTGCCGGAGGGAGGAGATGGTGTCCAGAACTCAAGGAAGGAAATGAAACTTTTCCGGTGTAGTTTTCAGCCAGTTGTCAAGCCTTGGAATAAGGGACTTTTCCTGCTGTTACAGATTGCAAGATTGACCTTGCGTTTCTGATGGATGGAAGTTGGAGCATTGGAAGGCGGAGATTCGCTATTCAGAAGAAGTTTCTGATGAATATTGCTGAAGCCCTCGATATTGGAGTAGCAGGCCCATTGATAGGCATCATCCAATTTGGGTAAGTAAAATGAAGAAGAGCACTTAGGGGCACAAAGACTGTGAAAGAGGCTATATTTTCTTTAATTCAGTCATGGGACATGGGCGTCGCAGGCTGGCCAGCATTTATTGCAACTCCTGAGGGGAGTTGCTGTGGCTCTGGAGTCACATGTAGACCAGATAAGATGGTATGGTGGCACAGTGGTTAGTACTGCTGCCTCACAGTGCCAGGGACTGGGTTTGATTCCTGGCTTGGGTCACTGTCTGTGCGGAGTTTGCACATTCTCCCCGTGTCTGCATGGGTTTCCTGGGTCCCCATTAATAGCCCAGCAATAATATCTCTTGGTCATCGCCTTTCCAATAGAATACAAGCTCTTTCCATTATTTACCAGATGTGAGAGAACACTGACTTTTTGTTATCCCTAGGAACAACGCCAGTACAGAGTTTAACCTCCAGACTTATCAAAACCCGCATGATCTTAGATTAGCCATTGAAAAGATTCCACAGAGAGGTGGCCTCTCCAATGTGGGTAAGTTCCTCATTTTTCATGACCTCTTCACATTAACAATCCATTCCCTTCCAGCTGTTGTCACAGTGGTTAGCATTGCTGCCTCACAGCGCCAGGGACCCAGGTCAATTCCAGCTTCAGGTCACTGTCAGTGTGGAGTTTGCACATTCTCCCCATGTCTGTGTGGGTTTGCTCCGGTTTCTTCCCACAGTCTGAAAGATGTGCAGGTTTGATTGGTTGGTCATCCTAAATTGCCCCTTATTGCCCAAAAGTTAGGGGGATTAGCCATGGGTAAATGCACGGGGGTTATGGGGATAGGGTGGAGGGAAGGGGAGTCGGAGCAGACTTGATGGGCCAAATGGTCTCTTTGTGCATGGTAGGGATTCTATGGTAACTGTTGGAGTTTTACGCAGATCTCTCAGCCCAGGGAAAACCGTTAGCTGTGTTTAAAATAATCACTTAGTACTGATTTACTGTCTAAGTAACCCTGACTATGTTTTAACAATAATAGTTTTGAAAACTGGCTTCTGTCATTAGGTTTCAAAGGTATAGTATCCTAATTACAACAAAACCCTAATCCCCCATCACAGGGTCACATGTAGGCCAGCCCAGGTAAGAACAGCAGATTTCCTTCCCTAAAGGACATTAGTGAACCAAATGGGTTTTTCGGACAGTGGTTTCATGGTCATCGGTAGATGCTTAATTCCAGATATTTTGAGTTGATTTATTATTGTCACATGTATTAACATACAGTGAAAAGTGTTGTTTCTTGCGTGTTCTACAGACAAAGCATACTATTCATAGAGAGGCAAATGAGAGTGTGCAGAATGTAGTGTTACAGTCATTGCTAGGGTGTAGAGAAAGATCAACTTAATATAAGGGTAAGTCCATTCAAAAGTCTGACAGCCGCAGGGAAGAAGCTGTTCTTGAGTCAGTTGGTACATATCCTCAGACTTTTGTATCTTTTTCCCCAATGGAAGAAGGTGGAAGAGAGAATGTCCGGGGTGCGTGGGTTCTCAATTGTGTTGGCTGCTTTCCTGAGGCAGCGGGAAGTGTAGACAGAGTCAATGGATGGGAGGCTGGTTTGCGTGTTGGACTGGGCTTCATTTACGATCTTTTGTAGTTCCTTGCAGCTTTGGGCAGACAGGAGCTGTGATACAACCAGAGAGAATGCTTTCTATGGTGCATCTGTAAAAGTTGGTGAGAGTTGTGGTTGTCATTGCCAAATTTTGTTTATTGAATTCGAATTCCACCATCTGCCATGGTGGGATTCGATCCCGGATTCTCAGAACATTAGCTGAGTTCCTGGATTAATAGGCTGGCAATAATACCACTAGGCCATCACCTCTCTTGGCTAATCATCAAAATAAATAAGAACAGCTCACTTCATTTCAGACTAGTCCTCTCCCACTCTGACTCTGCTCACCCTATCCCCTAATCAATTCTTCCTGGATGGCATCTAACCCAGTTCCAGTTTAAACGCACACAATATCAATATATGTTAAAGTTTCACATACACAAGTTCATAAAATATCAGAGCAGAATTAGGCCACTCAATAATGGCTGTTATGCTCCTCATCCCCATTTTCCTGCCTTCTCCCCATAACCCTTCAATCCATTACCTCCTCCTTAAATTTACTCACTGTCCCAGCACCCACCACACTTTGGGGTAGTGAATTCCACAGATTCACAACCCTTTGGGAGAAGTAGTTTCTCCTCAACTCTGTTTTAAATTTGTTATCCCTTATCCTAAGACTATGACCTCTCGTCCTAGAATACCCCACAAGAGGAAGCGTCTGCTCCACGTCTACTTTATCCATACCTTCTATCATCTTGTATACCTCAATTTGATCTCCCCTCATTCTTCTAAACTTCAGAGAGTAAAGGCCAAAACGGTTCAATCTCTCTTCACACGACAAACCCCTCATCTCTGGAATCTCCAGTGAACCTCCTCTGAACTATAATAATGTAGAGAGATTTTGTGTGCAAAGGATAGAAAGCTGGACTTCCTTCCATTCATTCAGCAGTCCCATGTCAATGTCAACTGGTTTAACTCCTTGAGGATTGGTAATTAACTCACCAGGTGGAGCTAGTGTACTAAGCCCTGTATAATGCAAGCCCCTGAGTGGGTCCATTATTTCCACTGACCCAGTTTGTGTTCACCACAGGCTTGTGGTCTTTGTTTTACTTCATTTTGTGCAATAAAGCACTGTTCCTTAACAGCTGGCTCCTGGAATTATTATAATTCCAAGTTTAGATGCAGAGGGTGGCATGGTGGTTAGCACTGCTGTCTCACAGCGCCAGGGACTCCAGTTCGATTCTGGGCTTGGGTGACTGTCTGTGTGGCGTCTTCACAATCTCTCTGTGTCTGTGTGGGTTTCCTCCAGGTGCTCCAGTTTCCTCCCGCAGTCTGAAAGACGTGCTGGTTAGGTGGATTGGTGTAGGGTCTATTTTCTTCTTCGGAATAAACTTGAGCATGACTCAAGTAGAAACTTCTTTATTAAGCATCTTTTTGAATTAGCGTTTTACAGGATATGCTTCAATGCACTGCAACAGTAATTTACGCCACAGGGTAGTTAGGTGCGTTGGCCATGCTAAATTCTTCCTCAGTGTACCAGAGTGTGGCGACTAGGGGATTTTCACAGTAACTTCATTGCAGTGTGAATGTAAATGTAATGGCTTCAATCAGGCCATTGGGGTTGGCCTATTGGAATATGAACTCCCTGATTAAGAATCCAATTAATGGGCCAATCAGGGAGTCTTTGCCTTGTCCTTAACAGGGCGTGTCAGTTCCTCTGGCACCCTCGGAGACAGTGCTATCAATCAGCAGTCTGTGTGTACTGCTGTTAGAGTTCGTAAATAAAGGGATTTTGGTGAAGGGACTTCTGTCTCCGAAGACTTATTACAGTATGCCTACTTGTGACATTAATAAATAAACTTTGAACTTTATTGCATTGCAAATGGCACGGTGGCAATAATTTGAAGCTGTTAATCTTTCTCTCTCCAGGAAGGGCCCTCAGTCATGCTGTTGGAAACTTCTTTTCCAATGAGCAGGGGAACCGCGGTGGAGCCCCGAATGTGGTGGTGATCCTGGTCGATGGTTGGCCCACAGACAAGGTCGAAGAGGCCGCTCGCCTTGCCCGGGAATCTGGCATCAACATCTTCTTCATCACTGTGGAAGGAGCAGACCAGCAGGAGAGGCAGAACATGGTTGAGGCAGACTTTGTGGACAAGGTGAAGTCTGTAGCATATCTCTGGGATAGTGTGAAAAGTGTGATGGAATGGTCTCCAAATCCACTTGATGCTCACTGCAGTTTATGGACTTCTCTCACTTATCAGTGTCTATGTTTATTGAGATCTAGATGGGGGTCTCAGCTTCTTACTGTATGAATCAATCGATCAATACAGTGGCATATCTGTAATAATCCCCAGGACTTCTAGGGGGAATCACTGAATGGCCTCCCTGTTGGACTCATTGAATACGAGCTCCTTGGGGATTGGTAATTAACTCACCAGGTAGGGCTGATGTACTGAGCTCTGTATAAGGCGAGCCCCTGAGTGGGTCCATTATTTCCACTGTCCCAGTTGGGACCTGTTTGTGTTCACCACAGTCGTGTGGTGTTTGTTTTACTTCATTTTGTGCAATAAAGCACTGCTACTTAATAGTTATTATAATTCATATATAAGTTATTATAATAGTTATAATGGAGTTATTATAATTCTAAGTTTAGATGCAGAGGGTGGCACAGTGGTTAACACCGCTGCCTCACAGCTCCAGGGACCCTGGTTTGATTCCAGGCTTGGGTGACTCTGTGTGGAGTTTGCACATTCTCCCTGTGTCTGCGTGGGTTTCCTCCTGGTGCTCCAGTTTCTTCCCACAGTCCGAAAGATGTGCTGGTTAGGTGCACTGGTGTAGGGTCTATTTTCATCTTTGGAATAAACTTGAGCATGACTGGTTCGATGTAGAAACTTCTTTATTAAGCATCCTTTAGAATTAGCATTTTATAGAAAGCAAATGAGATTAATTTTATTGGTAAGAGAGAGAAAGATCTTGCCTCAAAAGCTTGTACAGCATTCAAAACAGCAACTGAATATATAGCTGTTATTAACAATATAGCTTTTTGGTTATCTGTGTTTTTAAAGAGCTGGGTTCAAGCAGTCGCTAGCTGCATAAAGAATTGGCATCTGTGACCATGATGCTGTTTAGCTTATGAGGAAGACTGTTTATGAGATGGATCACTTTCAAATATAGCCAATTTTCTAAGCTGAACCCAGAATTCCAAGCTGATGTGGCCAAATTAGCTTGCGTTAGCTTAAAGCACGAATTACATTAGGCAGAAATACTGTAAAATGAAGCCTTTTAACTGGGCAAACGATACAGTGGAGCCCACAATTGGCCGTGCTAAATTCTCCCTCAGTGTAACCGAACAGGTTCTGGATTGTGACGAGGGGTAACTTCATTGCAGTGTTAATGTAAATCTACTTGTGATACTGATAGATAAACTACACAACAGTTAAGCAGTGAGGGTGGAAGCAGGATGTTGCACTGGGACAGAAGAAGGCAGATAAACCGTGTGGACACAATGCCACTTTTCAACCCCATTTTTAAATAGAACAAATAAAACAAAGAAAATGACAGCACAGGAAGAGGCCCTTCGGCCCTCCGCACTGACCATGCTGCCTGACTGAACTAAACCCCCCCCCCCCCACCCTTTTGGAGACCATATTCCCTCTAGTCACATGAGCAGACTGAGAATGCAGGGATACAAACAAATGGTCTAGTTAGACCAATGAGTGGCAGAGGCTCGGAGGGTTTCCTGTGCTGTACTGTTCTTTGTTCTTCATTCCCATCCAACTCGTACGTGTCAAGATGCCCCTTAAAAGTCACCGTTGAATCTGCTTTCACTACCTTCCCCGGCAACAAGTCCTAGGCACCCACCGCCCTCAGTGTAAAAATAAAACCTGCCTTGTACATCTCCTTGCCCCTCGCACCTTAAACCCATGCCCCCTGGTAACTGACTCTTCCACGCTGGCGAATGAGCTAAATCTCTTCTCTTTTCCTCCCAGTCTGTGTGTAGGATGAGCGGTTACTTCTCCATCAATGTGCCCAGCTGGTTCAAGCTGTACCAGGCGGTCAGTCCCCTGGTCAAACGGGTGTGTAACACCGAGAGGCTGGCCTGCAGCAAGACCTGCCTCAACTCTGCTGACATTGGTTTTGTGGTGGATGGCTCCAGCAGCGTGGGCACTGGCAATTTCCACACCATCCTGCAGTTTGTAGCCAACATCAGCCAGGCGTTTGAGATCTCGGACACGGCCACGCGGATCGGGGCCGTGCAGTACACCTACGAGCAGAGGCTGGAGTTTGGCTTCGACAAGCACAGCACCAAGGAGGCCGTCACCACTGCCATCAAGAACATCAGGTACTGGAGTGGCGGAACCAGCACCGGGGAGGCCATCAGCTACGCACTAAAACACCTTTTCAGCAAGTCCAAAGACAACAAAAGGAAGCTCATGATTCTCATCACAGATGGACGGTCGTACGATGATGTTCAGGTTCCAGCACTGGCTGCTCAGAGAAATGGTAAGGACACGGGGGAGAGAGTGCACACTGACAGTGTACTGGGCACTGGGACAGTGTGTGGTTTAGAGGCAGTGGTTGTGTGGTATTATCACGAGAACATTAATCCAGAAACACAGCTAATGTTCTGGGGACCCAGGTTCGAATCCCACCACAGCATATGGTGAAATTAGAATTCAATAAAAAAAAATCTAGAATTAAGAATCTACTAATGGCCATGAAACTATTGTTGGAAAAACCTATCTGGTTCACTAATGTCCTTTAGGGAAGGAAATCTGCAGTCCTTACCTGGTCTGACCGACACATGACTCCAGAACCACAGCAATGTGGTTGGCTCTCAACTACCCTCCAAGGGCAACTGGGGATGAGCAATAAATGCTGGCCAGCCAGTGATACCCACATCCCACAGGTAGTCCATAAGATATAGGAGCAGAATCAGGCCATTCGGCCCATCAAGTCTGCTGTGCTGTTTGCTCCTGGCTGATATGCTCCTCATCCCCATTTTCCTGCCTTCTCCCCATAACCCTTCAACCCATTACCAATTAAAAATCTGTCTAACTCCTCCTTAAATTTACTCACTGTCCCAGCAGCCACCACACTTTGGGGTAGCAAATTCCACAGATTCACAACCCTTTGGGAAAAATAGTCTTAGGATAAGGGGTAGTAAATTTAAAACAGAGTTGAGGAGAAACTATGATCTCTCATCCTAGATGAAGCGGAAGCATTAAGAGGGAGTAGTAAGGTTATTTATTAGTGTCAGTGAGTGCCGGTGTGGGCCTGTTGGGCATGTTTCTGTGCGGTAAAATTCTGTGTTATTGATCCCTGTGGCTGGTTTCTCTTTTGCAGGTGTGATTGCCTACGCTGTGGGCATTGCCTGGGCAGCCATGGATGAGTTGGCGTACATTGCGACAGACCCGGACCAGGACCATTTGTTCTTTGTTGACGAGTTCGACAACTTGCATCAATTTGTGGCCCGGATTGTGCACAACATCTGTCAGGAATTTAATTCGCAGCCACGTAACTGAGCAAAGCTGGAGAGTCAGACTTTAGTCACTGTCAGTAGCCGCTCAATATCTATTTACTGTGTATAAGGCAAGCTTCAATCTCGCCCACCTGTCCGGCATGTGGGATAGGACATGTTCCAAACTTTCAGCTTTTCTTGTAGACTTCCAAAGGCTTCGTAGATGTGAGGGTTTTTACTGGGACCATTCATGTGTGAGCAGCCAATTCCCCATTGGTCCATTGGGAGCGACTGTCCCAAACTGCCCATCTGATTCTTAACCACATCCTGAAATTCCTGGAGGGCTCCAACCTATGCAGAGCAGGATAGCCTGTCTGCTCTCTGTTTCACCCCCTCACTGTAGGGAACAAGCAGAGCAGCAGCGGGTCCATCCGGGTCCACAAGCAGACCCCGTCCATCCGAGAAAGGTGGGTAGCTCGCATTCCACCCCCTGGGTGAGGCCTGGTGTGGGGGAACGTGCTAACTCTGCTGCATTGGAACCAATTGGGAGCACAAGGGCAGCATTCATGGACTCGCTCAGGAAACCAGGTTGCTACCCCCCTCCCTCCCCCCCCCCCTCCCCCCCCCCCTCCCCCCTCCCCCTCCCCTCCCTCCTCCTCCCTCCCCCCCTTCCCCAAAACTGGAGTGAGCATTATGATACTGTCCTCCTCACCATCTCCTGCCAGAGGCACCCGGTGGAACCACCCATGTTCTGCTCCATATTAATCTTTCACTCAACACAGGAAAGTATTTGTTGGTGATTATCATGTGTGGGAGCTTGCTGTGCACAAATTGGCAGCTGCATTTCCTACGTTGGGACAGTGAGGACCTTCCAAAGTATGTCATTGGCTGTAAAATGCTTTGGGACGCCCTGAGCTTGTGGGAAGGTGCTCAGTCTTTCCTTTAATTCACCTTAAACCAAACCAGAATCACCAGTTCACTATCAGAGATTCTGGTGCTCGGTGCACTCTCTCCCAACAGAAATGGCTCCACCTCCTTTCTAAAATATTCATCCAACTTCCCCTTCCTTTTAAAGGAAAGTGTGCACAATGTACTGTGGAGAAAGATCAAGAAATTGATGGAATAGCAAAGTTATCCATTAAATAACTTGTAGAGTTGTGTAAGTCATTAGAGTATTGTGTACAGTTTTGGTCACCCTGTTATAGGAAAGACATTGATAAACTGGCAAGTGTGCAGAGATCTCTGAGGATGTTGCCAGGACTACTCAGCCTGAGTTATAGGGTGGGACTTTATTCCTTGGAACGTAGGAGAACAAAGGGTGACCTTCCTGAGATTCATAAAATCGTGAGGGGCATCGATAGGATGAACACAAGGGTTCAATTTTACATCCTCACTTGTCCCAAAACTGTAAAAGCCTGCTCGAGATCCATGGACCTTTCCCATTCTCATGATGGGCAGGGCAGTAAAATAGTTGTTTTCCCAGGGAAGGGGAATTGAAAAGTAGAGGACATACGTTTAAGGTGAGAGGAGAAAGATTTAAAAGGGGCCTGAGGGGCAACCTCTTCCCACAGAGGGTGGTGCGTGTATGGAATGAGCTGCCAGAGAAACTGGTCGAGGTTCAATAGCAATATTTAAAAAGCATTTGGATAAGTATGTGGATGGGAAAGGATTAGAGGGATATAGGCCAAACACGGACAATTGGGATTAGCTGGGAGAGCACCATGGTTGGCATGGAGTGATTGGGCCAAAGGGCCTGTTTCCATGTTGTACTGAGTCAAAGATGTGCCCAGCCTCTGTCCTCAGTCTGTGCTGAGTTACTGTCAGGCCTGAACAGACACTTCAGGCTGGGCACAATGGGGCAAGTGAAACATAGTGAGTGTTATGGAAACACACAGCTCAACCTTATGGGCAGCAAACATGCTGGGTGTTTCAAGTAAGCATAGGTGTGGGGAAATCAACCTCCATCTCCAGTTCACCATTCAGCAACCCACCTGCTGGACATGGATATTAGAACAGGATCAATAGCTCTGCAAAGACCCCTATGCCATTCACCAACAGGGTACTACAGCTGAATGAGGCCAATTTGGGAAGGTACAGGAGGGTGACCAATATCCCTGGAACTGGGGACACTATTCCAGCTGAAAAGAATCAGTACAGGAGGTTAGTGGCTGGATCATGACATACAAGGCCAGCTGCACAAATCCCACGATCTTGTGAAACTGAATTTGGTAGTTGAGTTGGTCCTTAGGAAGGAAAGTGCAATGTTAGCATTCATTTTGAATACAAAATTGAACACAAAGCAGGGATATACTGCTGAGGCTTTATAAAGGCTCTGGTCGGATCATGTTTGAAATCGAGGGCAATTTTGTGCCATGTATTTAAGAAAAGATGGGCCGGCCTTGGAAAGGGTCCAGAGGAAGTTCGTGGGAATGATCCCAGGAATGGAAAGCTTGATGTTTCAGGAGAGTCTGGGGACTCCACGTGTGTACTCGCTGGAGATTAGAAGGATTGGGGGAGGGGGAAATCTCATTGAGTACTGAAAGGCCTGGATAGAGTGGACGTGGGGAAGATGTTCCCATTAGTCAGAGAGACTGGAATCCGAGGTCACAGCCTCAGAGTAAAGGGACAACCCTTTAGAACAAAGAACAAAAACAGCCCAGGAAACAGGCCCTTCGGCCCAACGAGTCTGTGCCGCCATTTTAACATTACCAGTCCCCCCTCCACCCATGACCCTTATCTATGATTATGGTATTCCACATTAAGGGAAACTAATTTAGGGACAATTTATTCTCCAATCAGCCTAATAGCGCATCTTTGGGGTGTGGGAGGAAACCGGAGCACCCGGAGAAAACCCACACAAGCTCGGGGAGAATGTGCAAACTCCCACAGACAGTGGCCCAAATCCATGTGTCTGCACAGCAAACAGTGATAGTCACTAAGCTGTTGTGTTGCCCAACATCTGGTCCAGTTTAAGCACACACTAACAACATGAAGCATGAGGCTACTCTCGAACATCCAAGAGCGGCCCTAGTACAACCCATCGCATGTATGCCCCTCATTGGTCAACAAGGCGGACCAACTTAAAACCTGTGGATTAAAAGAGAAAAACATTAGTATCATTCCTCGTACTTATACATTACCAGGGACATCCCAATACTAATGAACCTTATTTAAAACAGTCTCCCATATCCTCCCATCTCCAACCCACTCATGTGCCTGTCTAAGTAACTCTTAAATCCAGCATGCCTGCCTCCACCACCTTGCTTGGTAGAGCATTCCATACCACCACTACCCTGTGTGAAAAACCTCCCTCTAATATTCGTGTTATACTTCTCACCCTAAGCCCGTGGCCCCTCATACTGTGCGTCCCTAACATAGAGTAAACAGTGGTAAGCTATTTCCTATCTATACCCTTCATAATCTTATATACCTCTATTAGATCCCCCCTCAGTCGACGTCATTCAAGGGAAAACAGCCCCAATTTGCTCAATCTTTCCTCATAACCCAGTCTTTCCATACCAGGCAACATCCTGGTAAACCTCCTCTGCACTCTCTCCAAAGTCTCCACGTCCTTCCGGTAGTAAGGCAGCCAGAACTGGACACAGTACTCCAAATGCTGCCTAACCAACGTTCTATACAACTGCAACATCAGACTCCAGCTCTTATACTCTATACTCCTTCCTATAAAGGCTAACATACCATAAGCTTTCTTCACAGCCTTCTCCACTTGTACTGCCACCTTCAAAGACTTGTGCACTTGCACCCCGAGGTCCCGCTGCGTTTCTATACTCTTTATAGGCTTACCCTTTATCATATAACTCCCCCCTACATTATTCCTACCAAAATGCATCACCTCACATTTATCAGGATTAAACTCCATTTGCCATATATCTGCCCAATATACCAGCCTATCTATATCCCGTTATATTGCCAGACACTGCTCCTCACTGCCCACCAATCCAGCCATCTTAGTGTCATCAGCAAATTTGCTGATCACACCACTTACTCCCTCTTCCAAGTCATTTATATATACTACAAAGAGAAGAGGTCCCAGTACTGAGCCCTGCAGCACACCACTAGTGACAGACCTCCAGCTAGAAAAGGACCCCTCCGTTACTACTCCGTCTCCTCTTAGCAAGCCAGTTCTCCACCCATCTAGATACCTGGCCTTGTATCCCATGAGCCTTAATCTTTTCTACCAACCTACCATGAGGGACTTTGTCAAACGCCTTACTGAAATCCATATAGACATCAATGGCTCGTCCTTCGTCAACTGTTTCTGTCACCTCCTCAAAAAATTCTACCAGATTCGTAAGGCAAGACTTCCCCTTAACAAAGCCATGCTGTGTATCCCTAATCAGATCGCAACGCTCTAGGTGCTCATACATCCTATCCCTAAGAATCCTCTCCATCAACTTGCCTACCACTGACGTCAAACTCACTGGCCTATAGTTACTGGGGTTATCCCTCCTACCCTTTTTAAACAGTGGTATCACATCCTCTGGGACCTCACCTGTGTCCAAAGAGACAAAGATTTGCGTCAGAGGCCCAGCAATTTCATCTCTCACCTCCCTAAGCAGCCTAGGATATATGTCATCAGGCCCCAGAGATTTATCAATTCTAATGCTACCTAAAAGCCCTAACACTTGTTCCCTTGTAATGGATAGTTCCTTCAATTGGTCTGCAGGTCCCTCCAAGACACCAAGCCCCTCTCCTTCATGAATACCGACGCAAAGTATTCATTCAGGATCTCCCCCATTCCCTCAGACTTGAAGCACAATTCCCCTCCTCTGTCCCTGAGGGGACCGATTTTTCTCCTAGCCACCCTTCTGTTCCTAACATAGGAGAAAACGCCTTTGGATTTTCCTAAATCCTACCTGCCAAAGCCGTTTCATGCCCCCTTTTTGCCCTCCTAACTCCCCTTGAAATCCCTCCTACTCCCTCTGTATTCCTCCACCGCGCTCTCTGTTCCCAGTTGCTTAGACCTAACGTATGCCTCTCGTTTCTTTCTGACATATCTCTAGTAATCCATGGCTCTCTAATCCTACCTTTCCCATCCTTCCTCCTAACTGGTATATGCCTTTCCTGCACCCATTTCAGTTTTCCCTTGAAAGACTCCCACATGCCTAATGTGACTAGAACCGAGATGAGGAGGAATTTCTTCAGCCTGAAGGTGGTGAATCTGTGGAATTCATTGCCACAGAAGGCTGTGGAGGGCAGGCCATTGAATGTATTTAACACAGAGATAGGTTCTTGATTGGTAAGGGGATCAAAGATTACTGGGAAAAGGAGGGAGAATGGGGTTGAGAAACATATCAGCCATAATTGAATGGCGGAGCAGACTCGATGGGCCAAATGGCCTAATTCTGCTCCCAGATCTTATGGTTGTAAGCGAGGAGGAGCAGGAGGTAGGATATTTGCAGTGGAATGAGTGATAAATGCCAAATTTCTGTTGAAAGCCTATTCGCGTGATCATGTCCCCCAGGAGAAGGAAGCTGCCACTCTAACCCAGTCTGGCCTGACCTCCAGTCCTACACCATGTGGTTAACTGTTTATAGCCCTCAGAGCACCACGGACTGGACAATAAATCCTCCTCCACCATTATCAGCCACACCCCTAAGGACAAAACCACAGCATCTTGCCTCATACAGGCTGTTTGCATCTGAATGATATTTAAGACACACCCATTCACCATGACGGACACAGAGAGGTCTTTTGGCTTGAACGTTCATGTGGAGCTGCAGGCTAACAGCTATTGTGTACGATACATGTACAGTTATTTTATAAACTATAACTAAACAGCTTATAATCTGCAAACAGTCAGAAGTCCAGTTTTGGAGATAAGATTGTAAAAGGACCTTTCAGATGTCATCAGAGTCTAGGCCTCAGTGGGATTGGTACGTGATTCCATATTCAAATAAATGGTACAAATATCCAACTTGTGATGCGTGTGTATTTATTGGTCAAAATGGCCTTTGTGATTTGATTGTAAAAGTCTGGAAGCTGTCTAGACCCAAGCTCTGAAATTCTACTTGACCAATCTTTTGGTAAGTTTTTAATATCTGTGAATCAGTGTCAAATTTTTGATCAACTAATGTTTGTGAAGTTTCACAGCATTGCAAATGCTGTTTAGATGCAATTTGTCACTCAAAATGACTCCCACCATCATTGCATGTTTAAAATTGAATTCCCAGTGCTCAATGATCTAAGTGTCTTACTGGTTGATCATGAGGAGAGGGTGGGTGGGGGGTGGAAGGAATTGGTTAGAAGCCAAAAGCAGAGTTGAGTCATCAGAACAACAATGTGGCTGAAGAGATATATCAAATCGTTTGGTGAAAACAGATGCCAGCAAAGTCAGAATATCACTTCTTGAATCAATCTGCAGCAATGGTTTTTTAGACTGGAAGACAACTGGGCAGGGCAAAGATTTTGATTTGATTTATTGTCATGTATTGGTATACAGTGAAAAGTATTGGTTTTTGCATGTTGTACAGCCAAAGCATACTGTTTGTAGAGTACATGGTAAACGGTGCATGGCCTGATGGCACAGTGTTTAGCACTACTGCCTCACAGCGCCAGGGCCCCGGGTGTGATTCTGGCCTGAGGTCACTGTCTGTGTGGAGTCTGCATGTTCTCCCTCTGTCTGCATGGGTTTCCTCCAGGTGCTCTGGTTTCCTCCCTGCCCAGTCTGAAAGACGTGCTGGTTAGGTTGATTGGTCATGGTAAATTCCTCCATAGTGTCAGGGGGATTAGCAAGGTAAATACAGTGGAGTTATGGGGATAGAGGCTGGGTGGGATTGGGGTCAATGCAGACTCGATGAGCCAAACAGCTTCCTTCTGCATTGTAGGGATTCTATAATGAAATATAGGTGAGAAGGGAAGGAGAGTGTGCAGAATGTAGTGTTACAGTCATAGCTAGGGTGTAGCGAAAGATCAGCTTAATATAAGGTAGGTCCATCCAAAAATCTGATAGCAGCAGGGAAGAAGTTGTTCTTGAATCGGTTAGTACATGATCTCAGGCTTTTGTATCTTTTTCCCAACAGAAGAAGGTCAAAGAGACTATGTCCAGGGTGTGTGGGATTATGCTGACTGCTTTTCCAAGGCAGTGGGAAGTATAGACAGAGTCAATGGATAGGAGGAGGCTGGTTTGCGTGATGGACTGGGCTTCGTTCATGACCCTTAGTAGTTTCTTATGGTCTTGGGCAGAGCAGGAGTCATACCAAGCTGTGATACAACCAGAAAAGATGCTTTCTATAATGCATCTGTAAAAATTGGTGAGAGTCATAAAGGGCAGCCAAAGAAAGAAGAGACGTTGATGGACTTTAACTATAGCACCAAAGGGAATTCCTGCAGTGTTATCTCCATGTAACTCAAACAGCTACATCAAAAACAGACAATGCTGGAAAAATCATCGCTAACAGGACTTGATGATTTGAGTTATGAGGAGAGGCTAGATAGACTGGAACTTTTTCCCCTGGGACATAGGAGGATTAGGGGTGATCTTATCGAGGTCTATAAAATAATGTGAGGCACAGATCAGCTAGATAGTCAATATCTTTTCCCAAAGACGTGGGGGGCAGGTTTAAAACCAGAGGGCAGAGGTTTAAGGTGAGAGGGGAGAGATACAAAAAGGATCCAGAGTGGCAATTTTTTTCACACACCAGGTTGAATGTGTCTGGACTGTGCTGCCAGGGGTACTAGTAGAGGCAGGTACAATTTTACCTTTTAAAAAGCATTTAGACAGTTACATGGGTAAGATGGGTATAGAGGGATTTGGGCCAAACACAGGCAATTGGGACTAGCTTAGTGGTAAAAACCGGGTGGCATTGACAAGTTGTGCCACAGTGCCGATTTCGTTGCTGTAAACCTCTATCTCAGGTCTGACATCATCTGTGGAGAGAGAATAAAGCCAATGTTTCGAATCTGGCTCTTGACTCTCAGAAAGGGTTATCTAGACTCAAAATGTTGGCTCCATTCTCTCTCCACAATGCTGTCAGTCCTGCTGAGATTTTCCAATATTTTCTGTTTTTGATTTGATTTATTATTGTCATATGTATTAACATAACAGAACAGTGAAAAGTATTGTTTCTTGTGCACAATACAGACAAAACATACCGTTCATAAAGAAGAAAAGGAGACAGTGCAGAATGTAGTGTTACAGCCATAGCTAGGGTGTAGAGAAAGATCAACTTAATGCAAGGTAAGTCCATTCAAAAGTCTGATAGCAGCAGGGAAGAAGCTGTTCTTGAGTTGGTTGGTACCTGATCTCAGACTTGTGTCCCAGAATGTGATTACACACTGGCTGATCAGTTAACCGGCAGACAGCATGAAACACGTGCGCTGGGAAAGGCTCAGCGCTGTCAGGGAGGGCGGGAAGGGGTAGGCACTGAGAAAAGGGAGAGCTGTGGCTGGCATTTCCAACATGCACCCTTGGGGGGCAGTCACTGCTGAGCTGTCTAGAGAGCTACAGATCCCTGTAAAATAAATCCCAGTGGAAACACAGGGCCCAATTTTACCATCAAGTTGTACCTGTTTTTGGCTGTAAAAAATTGGTAAAGTCAGGTGTGAGGCAAGTAGTGCAATCTGCACCCACCACCATGTCAATTCCCCTTTTACCAAAGCCTGAAAATTGCTGTGATCGGGACAGCACCCAAAACACATGCATTTAAATAGACTTAATGGGCCGCACGCCCAACTTTACCGGCACCCCCCTTTACCATCACATTCGCCCATCCAGAATCGACACAAAACAAATATGCTCCACAAAAGTCTGATTTGGGAGCTCCAGTGAGTGAGGAGGTGAGGGCTGAGCACCTGATGGCTCTCTGGTTAAGATCAGTGGTCTGGGTAGTGGGAGGGTGGGGGAATTAAGGGGTCAGTAATGTTGTGGGAGTGGTGCAATGTGTGTAGGGGCCAGGGGAGGTATTACCGGCCTGGGAGTAATATGGTAGAATTCTGCTCCCCTATCATTTCTTTTTTCTGCACATGTGCAGTTGGAGGCACCGATCAGAGCTGCAGGATTTCGGGCACGTTAAGCCCTGCCCACAGGCTTGTGATATTTTTTCCAGCTAAGTGTGTATGGTGGGGGTGGGGGCGGGGTGGTGGCAGCTGAGAACGGGTTTAAAAGCCAGATCTCAAACACTCCCAATTTCAAGTCCTCCCAGCACTTAGAAGCAAAATGGTAAAATAGAGCCCAGTGTGTCTTGACAGCACATTCCAAAACTCTGTCCCCACACACCTTTTGAAATATTATTTCAGCCCAGACAGTAGATCTGACTCTGGGTCATAGTGAAGCTAAAAGGTAAAGTCCGTCTAGACAATGGGCCACTCCCCCAACCAGCAAAGCAGATGGGCCACAGAAATTGTGTTTAATTGGCCTCAATGGGTTAAATTGCCTGCTTGTCACAGACATGTTTCCAACTCACGTGCCCAATAATCTGAATATTACAAGGAGTGAGTGATGACGTCAGGACGCACACCCTCTTTTTTTGCCATTTCACACGCTTTCCGGCTGGGCACGTACCTGCCCACGCAGCAGAAAATAGTGGCCCAAACTCCCTTCTCAGTTTCTCTCTCTGCTTTCCCTTCTCAATGACAATCCGTCTCAAAAGTACAAACTCTGGAACCATGTATTCAATCATACAATCCCTACAGCGCGGAAGGAGGCCATTCACCCATCGAGTCTGTACCAACCACAATCCCACCCAAGCCCTATTCCTGTAACCCCACACATTTACCTTGCTAATCCCCTGACATTCAGGTCCAATGACCAATCCACCTACCCGCACATCTTTGGAATGTGGGAGGAAACCCATGCAGACACGGGGAGAACGTGCAGACTCCACACAGACAGTGACACAAGCTGGGAATTGAACCTGGGTCCCTGGCGCTGAAAGGCAGCAGTGCTAACTCCCTGTGCCATCTGATCACACTTTCTCCCCTTTGGAAGAAAGTTTTCTTGAACAACAGTTTTGAAAGATAGCAAATTCTTATCCTAAACATTAAAAAAAGCTTTATTACATAAAGAATAGGGAAACTTTTCATATTCGACAGTCTCAAGATTTTCAGGGCTTAACCAAAGCAAAAACAAATGTGAAGCTTAGGATTGGTAGGATTCAGCCATTATAGAATTATCCTGTCAGAATCTTTTTCCAAACACATCCCCCTCTTCAAAGTCTGTACAGAGCCTCAGCAATGGTGGTACTCTTACTGACAATGTGCTCAGGATGAGGAACTGCATAATCCAGCAAAACGATGGAAGATTCTTCATGTGGAATCTCTCTAAAAAGTGGATTATGGCTGTGTAAATTAATGTCTTTCCTTGATTACTCAGAACATAACATCAGATTACTGAACAGTCAAGATTTTTCCTTCTCATTTGTGGAGTATTTTCACTGATATGCATTAGGATAACTGACTGGATGCTATGTACAAATAGCATCATAGAATCATAGAATCCCTACAGTGCAGAAGGAAGAGGCCTTTTGGCCCATCTATTCTGCACTGGCCACAATCCTACCCAGGCCCTATCCCCATAACCCCATGTATTTATCCTAGCTAGTTCCCCTGACACTAAGGGGAAATTTAGCATGGCCAATCCACCTAACTCACACATCTTTGGACTGTGGGAGGAAACTGGAGCACCCAAAGGAAATCCATGCGGATACGGGGGAGACCATGCAAACTCCACACAGTGACCCAAGTGGGGAATCAAACCAGGTCCCTGGCACTGTGAAGCAGCAATACTAATGACTGTGCCACCATGCCACTCTCTTGTAGCAACATCATTCCTACCCCTACATCACTATTAGTTATAGTTATTTTGAATGCTTTATTGAAAAATGAAGCAGTCAAAGTAGCTTAATTTATTACTACTCCAGGGTAGCATGATAGCACAATGGTTAGCATTGCTGCTGCACAGCGCCAGGGATCCAGGTTCAATTCCCACTTGGGTCACTGTCTGTGCAGAGCTGCTCGTTCTCCCCGTTCTGCATGAGTTTCCTCCGGGTGCTCCAGTTTCCTCCCACAATTCGAAAGACGTGCTGGTTAGGTGCATGAGCTGTGCTAAATTCTCCCTCAGTGTACCCAAACAGGCGCCGGAGTGTGGTGACTAGGGGGCTTTCACAGTAACTTCACTGCAGTGTTAGTGTAAACCTACTTGTGACATGAATAAATAAACACAGGTGGTCTAACAAATCTCTGCTCCACTTAAATTTTTCTTGAATAGTTCATTAGTGGAGCAACTACCATGCTAAAATGAGCAACAAGCTTCCTGTAAAAAAACACATTCCTGGGAACTCTAGAATTTCTTGTTCTGTTTTAGCAATAGGAAGGCCAATAAATCTGAACTTTAGCTTCACTGGGAAAAACTCGACATATCCTAAATGGGCAAATTTATCACCAAAATCAGCCTTTTGTTGTCTCTCAAATAGTTCACTTAGGAGTTCCAAATGTTTTTCCTAGATGTTACTTTGGACCAACAGATCATCAATATACACAATAGTTGTGTAATATTAGTTGTGTAATCCAGCAATTACCTGCTTTGTCAATCTTTGAAAGATACTGGTGTGTTCTTCATTCCAAATGGCATTACCTTCAGATTAACTTGCAGGTTCAGTTGGCAGTTAAAAAAGCATTTGTAATGTTAGCATTCATTTTGAGAGGATTAGAATACAAAAGCAGGGATGTGCTGCTAAGGTTTTACAAGGCTCTGATCAGACCACATTTGAAATATTGAGAGCATGGAATTTGAATTATAAAAAAAAAATCTGGAATTAAGAATCTACTGATGACCATGATGGACATTGTTGGACAAACCCATCTGGTTCACTAATGTCCTTCAGGGAAGGAATCCGGCCTACAATGTGGTTGACTCTTAAATGCCCCCAGGAAACTAGGGATGGATAATATGCTGGCCAGCCAGTGACACCCATGTCCCACAAAGGAATAAAAAATAAACTTTGACTCAGTTCAATTATATCATTTTCCAGGATTGAGTCATTAAGTGTTTAGGTTGATGGGTGTAGCATTTCCCACATTAACGTCAGATGTCTGACAGATGGTGTAATGGCCACATTTCCTTATCAGGAGTTCAAACTGAGAACTTCCAATCTCCAACTCATTGAACAAGTGTATTAACGTCACCATTACCAGCTGGGGTACACTCACTGATGCTTCCTTCTATCTAGGATACTAATTATATAGCTTACCTCATTTTATCACCTTCTAACATAATACGGTCCATTAGCTTCCAGCAGTTCACCTGGCAAAGTAACAGAACCAGTATTTTATCCCCAGGTTAAAAAGTTTGAGTTTTAGCTGTCTTATCCACTTAGTTTTTCCTTGCTTGTCACAAAAACTGGTCATATAATCTAAGAGAGTAGCTTCTTCTCTGGGACCATACCTTCTTCTGAGATAGTAATTGACTTCAGGAAGCATAGTGGAGGACATGACCCCGCCTACATCAATGGTGATGAAGGAAAAAAAATGGTCGAGAACTTCAAGTTTCTAGGTGTCCAGATCACCAACAACCTGTCCTGGTTTCCCCCCCCCCATGCTGACACTATCGTTAAGAAAACCCACCAACGCCTCCACTTTCTCAGGAGACTAAGGAAATTTGGCACGTCCACTGTGACTCTCAGCAACTTTTACAGATGCGCCATAGAAAACATTCTTTCCGATTGTATCATAGTTTGGTATGGCTCCTGCTCCGACCAAGACCACAAGGAACTACAAAGGATCATCTCATGAACGTAGCCCAGTCCATCGCGCAAACCAGCCTCCCGTTCATTGACTCCATCTATACTTCCTGTGGCCTCGGAAAAACAGCCAGCATAATCAAGGACCCCATGTACTCTGGGCATTCTTCCAAATTCTTCTGTCAGGAAAAAGTCTGAGGTCATGTGCCAACTGACTCGAGAACAACTTCTTCCCTGCTGCCATCACACTTTTGAATGGACTTTTCTCTATACACTAGCTATGTCTGTAACACTACATTTTGCACCCTCCTTTCCTTCTCCCCTGTGCACTCTATGAACAGTATTCTTAATGCACGACCAACAATACTTTTCACAGTAAACTAATAAATCAAATCCTCCTGAATTAATTTGTGGTCCATTACCTTCATATTCAAAAACCAACTCAATGCATCAACTGGTTCCAGCTCCTTTAAGTGCAATTCTAACTGCAATTTATATATTAAAAAACGCCCTAATCCCATTCCTCAAGATTGAGACAATAAACTCTAAACATAGCTTCTAATGTTCATCTTTCTTGTGCCTCAGACTTATGCTGGTGTGTAGCTGATTAAATCTGCTTTTCTCCTAAACTTATTATCTCCTAGAAATCTGGTGACATGAAATTTAATCCCTGCATTGAGTGACTCTCTCTGGAAGATTCAGACCTGGTGAAAAACCGAATTAACCCTTTGAGTGCCGCTGCTGCAGTAGTTTCTTTCTTAAGTTTAAACTTTAGTTATTAGTGTCAAAAGTAGACTTACATTAATAAAAGCAAATTACTGCAGATGCTGGAATTTTCCTGGAAAAGTGGCAGTGAGCGGGACTTTGACAAAGGGTCATCTGAATTCGAAATGTCAGCTCTTTTTTCTCCTGCCAGACCTGCTGAGATTCTCCAGCATTCTCTCTTTGGCTTACATTAACACAGCAATGAATTTACTGTGAAAATTCCCACATTCTGGCACCTACCGGGGTACGTAGAGGGAGAATTTAGCAAAGCCAATGCACCTAACTTACATGTCTTTCGGACCGTGGGAAGAAACTGGAGCACCTGGAGGAACCCACGCAGACATGGGGAGAATGTGCAGACTCCACACAGACAGTGATCCAAGTGGGAATTGAACCTGGGCCCCTGGTGCTGTGATTGAGTAGACAAGTCCATGATAGTTAGAAGGTATAGATGCCCCATTTTGGTTTTGGGTACAGGCCCCACACAATGCACTAGAAGCCAACTATTGATTGAAGGTAGTATTGGAATCAATAGAGCTAACTTAAGCAACATAACCAGTTGGCACGTGTGACATGTCTGGCTGAATTCAAGTATCTTTTCATGTAATCCCGGTAATAAAAATGCTTCATTTTGTTATCCAGAGTCTTTCTTGCTCCTGCCATTGAAATTTCTTGGGCAATTCTTCAAATTTCCCTGCAATAACTGGGAGGGATAACAATTTGATTGAATATTGTTCATTTCGTTATCCGCTAATCTCTGAGGTTTCATCAATAGATAACAACACAAGCACAGTGGCACTGTTGTTAGTACAGCTGCCTCATAGTACCAGGGACTCAGGTTCAATTCCAGCCCTGGGTGACCATGCAAACTCCACACAGCCATTCTCTTGTATCTGCATGGGTTTACTCCAGGTGCTCTGGTTACCTCTCACAATCCAAAAATGTGCAGGTTCAGTGAATTGGCCATAGTAAAATTGCCCCTCTGTGTCCCAAGATGTGTAGTTAGATGGATTAGCCATGACAAATGTGTAGGGTTATGGTGATAGGGAGGGAGTGAGGACCTGAGTAAGAGAGTCTGTGCAGACTCAATGAGCCAAATGGCCTCCTTCTGCACTTAGAGATTCTGTGATGAACCCTCTCTGATCTTTCCTCAGTTTTCACTATCTGAGCCCATTCCTGGAAAACCAGATCTGCCTCCTGGGCTGCAATCAAGGAAACTCAAGAAATAATTCCCCCTTTTATTAGAGTTTTTATCTCATTCAAACTGCCAAAAAAAGTTCCATCTATCTGATCAACTGAATTATCCCCCATCTCAACTGATTTCACCTCATCCTGTTCAGCCCTACAAACCCGAGCTACCACATATTCTGAGAACAATCCAGGATGTTACACTTACAAAATCTCAGTTCCATTCACCTCAATGGGCTCTCCCAAACTATGAGCTGCTAAAACCCTCCAACCTGCCAAATCATTACCCAGAATAAAATCTGCACGTTCAATAGAAGTAGGAAGAATTCCTATAGTAACAGTTCCATTTACTAACATTGGAGCATAGGGATTTGGAGAAATAGGCAAATTCAGCTCTTCAAGCCTGCTCTGCCATTCAATCAGACCATTGCTGATCTCTCCCTGGTCCCAAATCCACCTCTCCACCTCTTCCCCATGTCCCTTTATCCTGTTATTTTTAAATCAGAAACATATCTATCTCCTTCTTGAAACCAATGATTCAAACTCCACCGCACTAGGGGGCAGCAAGTTCCACAAATTCACCACCCTCAGATGTAGTTCCTCCTCATCTCAGATGTAGTTCCTCCAAATCTACCGCCTCTCAACCTGTACCCTGTGACCTTTTGTTCTAGATTTCCCCACAAGAGGAAACATTCGGTCTACATTTACTTGATGTCTTAATATTTTATATACCTTGATCAGATCCCCTCTCATCCTTCTAAACTCCAGCCAGTACAAGCTCAAACTGTTTAATCTCTCATACATCAATCATAAGTCACTTTATAAATTAACCTTATACAAGGAAACAGGACTCATCTCCCATGAATACCAGCACCCCCTTCCCACCCCAAAACCCAGTCATTGCTTGACAGTTCATTCAACCACAAATCATGTCAACCACCAATTTCTGAACTGCGCCAGTATCTCCCAAAAATTAGTTTGTTTGTTGGAAGAGAATACTTAGAGACAAAACCTTTAGAATCTTCAGTACAAAAACAGAAAATGCTGGAGAAGTCAGCAGGTCTGACAGCATCTGTGGAGAGAGAACAGAACCAATGTTGAGTCCGATGACCCTTCATCAGAATCTTCAGTAACCTGACTCACTTTATATGGTATCCATGGAGGAATCTTCTTGATCTTGAGCTGTAGCCACCACTGTAATAGGCAACTTGTGCTATTGCTACTGTTTTAACACCCCTTTCCTTCACTTGTACATTCCTTTTTGAAGGCGTCTTGGGAATCATTACTACTGCCACTGATTTAACTTGCAACTCCCAATTATCTGCTGCCCATCGTACAGCAATAAAATTATATTGTTTCTCCACATTGCTTTTAACCCTATTTACCCAAAACTTCTCCCAAAAGCCAGAATTTTCCCAAACTTTCTATTTCTTGAATTTACAAATGGATGTCTGCAGCTGCCTAAGTGATACATTGTACCCATCTATCAGAGCTGCAGCTTCCCGTGTTTTAGGAATGTTATGGTCTTTAAGGACCACTCAGTACAACTATTAGCTCTCTTTCACTCCATGACCATAAGTCACTTTGTGATTGCTTCCTCTGTTTGAAGTTCTCTCTCTCTTCCCTGACCACTCCCCCGGGGCTCAATTTCAAACCTTTTATTTTCTCTTACTTTATCCTCTCTATTATGTTCAAGTTTCTCTTTTTCTTTCAGGTTTGAGGCTTTCGCTTTTCTTTTTCATTCAGGTTTGTGGTTTTTGCTTCTTTCGAGTTTGAGGTTTTTGATTTCTTTCCCCCGGTTTGAGGTTGTTTTTTTTTCCAGTTTGAGGTTTTTGTATTTTCCGTTGTCCTCCCAAAGATGGATAGGTTAGGTGGGGTTAACCATAGTAAATGTGTGGAGTTTCTGGGCTAGGGTGGTGGATACGGCCTGCGTGAGATACTCTGCTAGAGAGTCAGTGCAGACTTGATGAGCCAAATTGCCGCCTCCTGCACTGTCAGGATTCTATGATTTAATAATCACTTAACTTCTAATCACAAAACTTCGTCCTGTCTCCTCATATATTGGGTAAATGACACAGAAGAAAGTTGTTCATCCCCAACCAGTGTCTTCTGATCATTATGGATCATTTGAGCCATCTTTCCTCAACTAAATCTAACCCTCTAATTTCTCCTTGCTTGTACGTTTATTCACTTTTAATCACTCATTTTAACCTCTCCTTGTGATAGAGAGTTCCATGTTCTCACCATTCATCAGATACATATTTTTCCTAAACTCCCTGGGTCAAAACCCTGGAATTCCCTCCCTAACTGCATTGTGGGTCAATTCACAGCACTTGGACTGCAGCAATTCAAGAAGGCCGCTCACCACCACCTTCTCAAGGGCAACTAGGGATGGGCAATAAATGCTGGCTGGCCAGCAACACCCATGTCCCGTGAATGAATAAAAACAAAATTCCCCTTATTCACCCTTTCATCCACAAAAAAAATCTTTTAATACAAACATAATTTACCTTTCATAAAAGCACACTGACTGCCTATTATGATTTAAGTACGCTGTTGGTAGCTCTTTATTAATGGAGTCCAACATTTTTTGATATGCATATATGGGAATTAGTATTGTAAATAAGATTGGAGGCGCAGATTGCATTGTGGAAATATGATGTGGTGGTGATAACAGAGGCCTGGCTCAAGGAGGCAGGAATTACTGTTAAATATTCTTGGGTATAAGGTGTTCAGAAAAGGAAGGAAAGGAGGGGGGGTGGTGGTATTGGTTCAGGGGCATGTTACAGTGGAGAAAGAGGATGCCCCAGAGGGCAAAAATCTATTTGTCTGAAGCTAGGGAACAAAAAGGGCACAATTATGTGCTCAGTGTCGACCACCAACTAGTGAGAAGGATGTATAAAAACAAATCTGCAGGGAAATTAGAAATGCAAACATTATAATGAGTAGCTATAAAAGGAGACTTCAGTTGCACTCTTGGGACAGTAGTAGTATAAAAGGTGGAGGGAGGTGCAAAAATTCCTAGATTGTATCCAGGAAAATGTTTATAGCAGTATGTGTCTAGTAGAACAAGAAAGGTTGCACTGTTGGGCCTGGCACTTAGGAATGACGAGGGCAAAGTAGATCACTGGTCAATGGGGTAACATTTAGGAAAGAGTGATCTGTCTCTAGAAGAGTTCACAATTGACGGGTGCCTGACTGTTGGCACTTAATTTACAAAACAGAAAATGCTAGAAAATCTCAGCAGGTCTGACAGCATCTGTGGGGAGAGAATAGAGCCAACATTTCAAATTTGGATGACCCTTTGTCAGAGCGGACTCAAAACATTGGCTCTATTTGCTCTTCACAGATACCGTCAGGCCTGCTGAGATTTTCCAGCATTTTCTGTTTTTGTTTCCGATTCCAACACCCACAGTATTTTGCTTTTATCTTAGCACTTAAAGTTGACAAGGCACCGGATGAGACGTACCAAAGCATATTGAAGTGAGAATGGAAATTGACGGAGTGCTGGCCATAAATCTTCCAGTCTTCTCTAGACTCAGGGAAGGTGCCGGAGGATTGGAGAACTGTAAATGTTGCAAAAACAATTGTAAGAATAGCCCCAGTAATTACAGACCAGTTTAATGTCAGTAGTGGACATGTTTGTAGAAACAATTATTTAGCAAAGAAATAGTAGTTGCATGGGAAACTGTGGGTTGATTTGGAAGAGCCAGCATGGATTTCTAAAGGAGAAATTGTGTTTAACTAACTCGAGTTTTTTGAGGAGGTAACAGAGATGGTTAATAAGGTTAATGATATTGATGTGGTGTACTCGGACTTTCAAAGGCATTCGAAACAATGCCACACAACAGATTAGTTAGAAAAATTATTTAACTCATGGAATAAAAGACAGTAGCAACATGGATACAAGGTTTGTAGTGGTGTTTCACAGGAGTTGCTATTGAAACCCTCGCTTTTCCTGATAATAATGGTCTAGATATTAGTGTGCAGGGGACAATTTCAAAGTTTGTGGATGATACAAAACTTGGAAGTATTGTAAATTGTGAAGAGAGTGATGAAGAACTTCAAAAGGCCACAAGACAAGTTAGTGGAGTGGAGTGGGCTGGGCTGATAGATGGTAGATGAAATTCAATGCAGATAAGTGCGAGATGATAGGAAGCTATAGCAATACAAAATTATCAATATAAAATTAGGAGCAAAATTCTTGAGGTGCAAGCACAGAAGATCTGGGTGTATATGTGCATAGATCATTGGAGGGGGCAGGACAGGTGGAGAGTAGTTAATAAAGCACATAGTACCCTGGGCTTTATTAATAGGAGCATGGAGTATAAGAGAGCAAGGAGGTAACACTGAACTTGTGCAACAGTTAGGCAGATGGAGTACAATGTTAGCAAGTGTGAGGTTATCCACTTTGGTAGAAATAATAGTAGGAGGGATTATCATTTAAAAGGTGAAAAGCTGCAGCATGCTACAGTGCAGAGGGACCTGGGGGTCCTTGTGCATGAGTCGCAAAAACCCAGTCTGCAGGTGCAGCAGGTGATCAAGGCGGCGAATGGAATGCTGGCCTTTATAGTGAAGGGAATGGAATATAAAAGCAGGAGGTCTTGCTGCAACTGTACAGGGCACTGGTGAGGCCGCAGCTGGAGTAGTGTGTGCAGTTTTGGTCGCAGCACTTCACTCAAAGGGTGGTGAATCTCTGGAATTCTCTGCCTGTTGAAGTGGTGGAGGCTACCTTGCTGAATATATTTAAGTCACGGGTAGATAGGTTTCTGATAGAAGGGGAATTAAGGGTTATGGGGAGAAAGCGGGAAAGTGGAACTGAATGGCAGGGCAGGCTTGAAGGCCTACTCCTGCTCCTATTTCTTATGTTCTTATGACCTCAGCTGGAGTATTTGTACAATTCTGGGCGTCACACTATAGAAGAAAGGATGTCAATGCATTGGAGTTTGTGCGGAAGAGGTGTACAGGAATGGTTCCAGGGATGAGAAGGTCTTGCAATCTGCTTTTACATTTCTGGCTCATTCCTTTTCATATTTTACCTCTTTAATGTTTAATCATCCTAAAACTTGTCCAATCATCTGGCTCACTACTGTTCTTTTCCCCATATAGGCCAGTTCTTTTAAACTAATACTATCTTTTTCTTTAGCCAATCAAGGTTGGGTCAAATTTCCCAATAGAATGTAGTTTTGTTGAGAATTTAAGATTATTTTTAATGTTTGCCATTGCTCACCTACCTCTACGTAATTTTATTTCCAAATCAGCTTTACCCAAACTTACTCCTCAAACCAATGTGATTGGCTTTAAGTCAAAAACTTCAGTTTCAGGCTCAAGTATGTCATTCTTAAAGAATGTGGAACTCCTCTGTCCTAGCAGATCCTTTATAATGAGATTAGCCTGGTCTCATTACACAAAATTTAAAATAGCGATACCCTACTTGGTTCCACACTGCATTATTCTAGGAAACCATCCATGAATTTGTCATCCAGAATGCTTTTAGCAATTTGATTTGTCCCATCTATAATGAAGATTAAAGTTCTTCCTGCTTACTGCCATATCCTTTGTTACAGGCAGGACAAGCATGGTGATACTGGCACTGGACTAGTAAACCAGCTTTGGAAACATGGGTTTAAATCCCAGCATGGTAGCTTGTGGAATTTAATTTCAATTAATAGAATCTGGAATTAAAAACTATTCTCAGTAATGGTAACCATGAAATCATTGCCATTTGTTGTGATGCACTAATACCCATTAGGTAAGGTTACCTGCCATCCTTACCTGGTCTGGTCTACATGTGGCCCAGACCCAAAGGACCCAGTTGACACTTCATAGAATCTGTACAGTGCAGGAGGTCATTCAGCCCATAGAGCCTGCACCAAAAACAATCCTATCCAGGCCCTATTCCTGCAACCCCATGTTTTTACCCTGCAAATCCCCTGACACTAAGGAGCAATTTAGCATGACCAATCAACCTAACCCACACATCTTTGTACTGTGGGGAGAAACCAGAGCACCCAGAGCAAACCCATGCAGACACGGGGAGAATGTGCAAACACCTTAGTGACCCGAGTCTGGAATTGAACCTGGGTCCCTGGCACTGAGAGGCAGCAGTGTTAACCACCCTGTCTCTTAACTGCTCCCTCTGAAATGACCTAGCAAGCTATGCAGTTGAAAAGAGATGGATAGAAGTTGACCTTACCAGTGATGCCCACACCCAACAACGTTAAAAAAGTTCCTATTACTTCTTAATACTCTGTCCGTAGGTATAGCTTCCATTAAGAAGCCTGTAAATGAATCGCACCAGCATTAGCTGCCCTTTGTTATTCCAATGATTCTACTTCCTGATCATTTGAGCCAAATTCTTTTCACTATTGCCCTTATGCTATCAGCCATAACTCTGACCCTCTCTTTATCCCATTCCATGTTTTTTCAGTGACATGCATTCCAAAATATTTCGTTTCTGACCTCGCCAGCAGGCTTCCATAGTGGATTAGATCAAACTTATTTGTCTTTATTTTTGTCACTAGCCCTATCCTTCTTGAATATTTGGTACATTCAGACTTTGATTTTTTTTTTGCTATTACTCCTTTGGCTTTGTTGATCCATTATACTGTTAAACATTTTGCCCTTCCTGTCACAATTCACTCATCTTTACCCAAGTACTGCTCCATGGCCAGGATTTTTCTCTAAATTTTCTCTCTAAATTTCCTTTCATCTGACCCCACCCCTTAGATTAAAGCTCCTAATTACAGATCTAGTTATAAAATTCACCAGAACAATAATCCCTGTTGGTTTAATTCAGATTCTTCCCTTTCTCTTTTCCTGGTACTGCTACCAGCACTTGAATCACATTCTCTCCCCCCCCCCTCACCCCACACTGCTCAGGTGGTAGCTCTCTTACCTAGGACAGAAGCTTCAATTTCAGAGGCGTGAGCGCATTATCCAGGCTAAAATCCTGAGCGTTGCACCGAAAGACAGCTTTCACTCTCAGAAGTGCCATCTGTTGGATAAGATGTTAAGCAGAGGCGCTGGAAATAAGAGATCACATCGAACTATTTAGAAGCACAGTAGGTGGTTCTCCCCGGTGTCCTGGACAATTCTGTTGAAGCAGATTATCTGGTCATTATCTCAACTTGGGTGTTTACATTTTGGTATGTATTGAGGTTATGAAAAGTACTGTAAAAATGCAACATTTTATTGATACTTGAAGGTTCTTTAGTTATACAAGATACTAGTACACACCAATTCCTTCCCTAGGAAAATGTGTGCCAGGGAGCTGGCTAGTACACCTTGGCAAAGATTATCCATTCATTTTTAAAATTCCAATGTCCCAAATCATCATCCTTCAATCAGCCTTCTCAACTTACTCATGTATATCAAGACTATGTTGCCATTCAATGGTGCTCAGGGTGAATGCTTGTGAAGAAGGGAATTAGGAATTTCCACATGTTGATTTGTCTATTCTGCAACCCCTCTATTTGATTCTTCCACGTACAGCAGACTGGTTTCTGAATCACATATTCCCTTTGGCTGTGCGCTTTACCTCCCCACTCTCAATTTGTTGGTCACAGCACATTTTGTGAACAGTGAGTGTAACTCTCATCTATTTGTGGATGTCACCATTTGCAATTTACCCCTCTCAGTCAGTGACCAAATGACACAGCTTTTCTTTACCTTCCCCAACCCACAAAGTAGTCTGTTTCCATGGGTGTCATTGGCTAGGCCAACATTTTATTTGCCCATCCCAATTGACAGCTGGCTCAGTTAGTCTTTTTCCACCAGTTTCCCAAACTATCTAATTTAAATTATAAATGTGACATTCATCCCAAAAGAAGTCGCCCAGCTCAGCCAAATTCCGCAGCCTCCACACGCCCAAGTGTTAAGTGCGACATGCTTGGTGACTATGCTGGTGTGAAATATTAACTCTGCTAGTGGCACACAATCACAGTTAGCTTGCTATAACAGATAAGTGCACTAGGAACAGGACCAAGTCTCTCTCGGGCATGTCATGTTGGAGGCTGAAAATCTGACTAAGCTAGCTGACTAAGAAATTACAAAAATCCACCAAGCAAACCAGCCTCCCATTCATTGATTCTGTCTACACATCCCCCTGCCTCAAAAGCAGCCAGCATAATCAAGGACCCCATGCACCCTGGATGTTCTCTCTTCCACCTTCTTCTGTCGGGAAAAAGATACAAAAGTCTGAGATCACGTACTCATGAACAAGAACAGAAATCCGAATCAAGAACAGCTTCTCCCCTGCTGCTATCAGACTTTTGAATGGACCTACCTTATATTAAGTTGATCTTTCTCTACACCCTAGCTATGACAGTAACACTACATTCTGCACTCTCTCATTTCCTTCTCTATGCTTTGTCTATATATATGCAAAAAACAATACTTTTCACTGTATACCAATACATGTGATAATATATCAAATCAAGACTTCCATCTTATCATTTTTAGGACGAACCCTCTGTAGTGCCCAGTTCCATATGAGGAACACATTCAAAAAATGGAAAAGGTAATTATTTATGTACCAAGTAAAACATACACACGCACAACGCTTCAGTTGGAACAGATTAATTTTGTGATGTTGCAAACAAACCAATGCTAACAAGCCCAAATGATAAAATAGCTTTATTATGGACAGGATGACAATATATTGTAGAGGCTGACAAACCTTACTCATGAAAAAAAATTCCTGCTGAGTGGAATCTTCTCTCTGAAAGTCAGGTAATACTTTTCCTTCAGTTGGAGAACTGGACCCAGATAGCCTGAGTGGGACACTTAAACATAGGTGGGAATGGGAATCGTGCAACTCTGTCACCACCTAAAACGAATGTTAAAAAGCTGACCGGTGAACTTCATTAATGAGGGGTGGATGTGCGAGGCTACATGAGGAAGGGGTGGAGAAACACCTTCAAAAGACCAGCCAGAAACAAAAAGGAAAATCCAGTTTCATTGTTCAGCTCATGACCACATTGCCAATAGAAGGAAAGGGAACCAAGTTACCAAGGGGGATCAGTCACACTGAAGAAATGAGGAGTCCATGGGTTCCAGCTGAAAAGTCTTTTCTTCAACTTGAGCGAATGAACACTTGATCTTATTCATATCACACACAACCAAAAGTACAATAAAATTTACTTGAGACGACAGCTCATTTAACAATAAAAGTTAAGACGCTCAAAACTCCATTAAACAGTTGCATCATTGTTTTGAAGACAATTAATTGTCTTGCTGCAATTCCACGTTTAATAGTGATAGGATGCATTGCATCGCTGTTGGTAACTATCTATGGGTTGGGTGCCTTGGCTAAATTTACACACTGCAAATGCATCATTTTCTGAAAGATGGGATTTTTATTACCAATAAATCTATCACTCTCCATTTCAGAAAAGAGATGGGTACATCATAGAATAACAATCAGCTTTTTTTTAAACAAGAAAATTAGCTTTTAGTAGGACTCAAATAATCATGATGTTTAGAATGCTCTGCTATACCGTTCCACCTAAACATGATCACAGTTTTAAAAAAATGTAGGTAGACATAGCAAATGTGCCCAATACACTCATCGCACTATATTAGTCTCTCTCCTTTCAAATACAAGCCACTGTTGGTGTTAAAGGCGGCTCATTTTGAGATACTTCATACACACGTATTAATTTCAAAATCTATTTCCCTTCTTAAATACTTTGCAACTGGACCAGGAAATGGGAGATTATAGCAAGCTAACTTTAAAGCAGGACTCCAGATTTGGAAAAAAACAAACAGCTGCAACTGTTGGCCAATGTCAAATACGTCCAATGGTTAATTTTTTTAAGTAAGAATCGGGTTAGTTTGGATTATTTGTCAATTCGGTCTTCCAATAAAAAGAAATCTTTGCCATAAAATGATCTTGCTTTTGTGCTCAGCAGTATTCAATTGCAGCTGATCGATGCTACTGAAAGCATGTCACTTGAAAACCAGATCAGTAAAATCTCAGTAAAATAGCACAGCTCTCCATTTACCATACCCTCACCCACCGTGCACATACCAGTCCAAGGAAGTGTTAATGCCAAGTTTTATTACAAAACAACCCAAAAGAAAAACGCCCCATCATTATAATACCATTAAACATTCCATTGCCGTGTTTACAATATGTAGTCTTCAGGCCATCTGAAATTAAAATGCATGTTCTGTGAGAGCACTAGACATTCAAATACCTGTTAAAGAATTAAAGTCCCTTTTTTAAGACAAAAATCTATAACTGTGTTTTAAAAGAAAGTATACCTGTATATAACTGTATTTTAAAATGTCAGTGTTTCTGTAAGTGCTAAACAATACCTTGAACATATATTTATACACAATTCTGAACGAACTGTAGTTCTACGCAATTAAATTTATTTACGATCCAAATTTACCTTAAAAAGTGTCTTTTAAGGAGAAGCCTGTTCACGGATCACACTGCTGGCACAAATCTAACAGTCAGGCAGCTAGAACAATAACTACAGATATTGTATCCCATATGTAAACATTCTGCTTTTACTGTACAATTGTTTAAGAGGTCTCCTTTTGTTTAGCAAATTTTGGCATCTTGTCTTCAAAAATACTCTAATGTTGGACTTTCTATATCTCCCTTTAACCTGGAGTTGCTACACTTGCTGCAGCTTGGCACTCCACTCTATTGGCATTCCTCGCTACCTCAAACAACTCAGCTGCCCGGCAAAGAGAACAGACGTTGCCCTTCATTCAGGTGTTGCCAGATGCATTTTCATTTCTCTAAAAACAGGAAATCTACCCCATCCCAACTTTATCCAGGCCTGCCTGGATAAACACGGCAGCCCCAGGATTACAGGAATTAACTTAAGGAAGAACTGAACAGCAAATCCCTCAGACATTAGCACAGTTGGACTCAGAGCAGCCTGAACAAACCAGGTGAAAAAAAACTTGCAGAAAATACAAGTGTTTCAGAACTGTAGACTCTGCAACCCAAGTGTCAGGATTGCTAGGCAGTAAAGGATGTCCCTATGTCTGGCAGTGTCATAGACACTAATTGATAAGAGAGGGTTTGAAGTCGTCTACAGAAAACTGTCATACAAATACTTTAGCCAGTGCGTCTGCCCCAGCACTGGCAATGTAACATTTGGAAGGATGGAATGCCACATCATGGATGGACTCATCAAACTTTTTACGATGTGCAGTGAATTCCTGAATACAAGTCTTGGTCTCAAGGCTCCACAAGCGGATTGAAGAGTCATGACCTTTGGAAGAGGAAAAAAAAATGCCAACAGTTGGTAATTGAGAAACATATCAAAAATCAGATTGTTTTGCTTAGTCAGCCACGTAGAGAAATCCGTCACTTTGCTGAACAGTCTCATGTTCTTTAAGGAAGGATATCTGCTGGCCTTACCTGGTCTGGCCTACATGTGACTCCACAGCCACAGCAATGTGACTGACTCTCAACTGCCCTCTGAAATGGCCAAACAAATCACTCAAAGGCAATTAGGGATGGGCAACAAATACTGGCCCAGCCAGCAATGCCCACATCCCCTGAATAAATAAAAGGTTTAAAAAATTTAAAGTTTATTTGTGTCACAAGTAGGCTTACATTAACACTGCAATGAAGTTACGGTGAAAATCCCCTAGTCACCACACTCCGGTGCCTGTTTGGGTACACTGAAGGAGAATTTAGCACGGCCAATCCACCTAACTAGCACATCTTTTGAATCATACAATCATTGTGGTGCAGGAGGCGGCCATTTGGCCCACCGGGCCTGCACTGATAACAATCCCTATTCCCCCAACTCCACATATTTACCCTGTTTATCCCAACACTAGGGTCAACTTAGCATGGCCAACCAACCTAACCTGCAGATCTTTGGACCATGGAAGGAAACCTGACCACCCGGAGGAAACCCACACAGACACAGGGAGAACATGCAGACTCTGCACAGACAGTGACCCAAACTGGGAATTGAACCTGGGTCCCTGGCACTGTGAGGCAGCAGTGCAGTGTCCTAGAAGGAAGACTGCCAGCCTCTATTGCTCTGCCTCCCATTAGTGAATCAGGCTGACTGGGTCATTGTTAAAAGTGTTGCAGCACTGCAGGCCATTGCCAATCAGAAGTACAGGATTATCCGGTTTGTCAGAGAGGATCAGTTTCACAGTAATAGATACAGCACCTTCAAGCAAACTCAACTGGAAAGAATTCAACTTATATCTCTCCTTCAAAGAGGTGGTCACTATTAGATGAAAAGTTGCTTAACCAGATCTGAGTTGTCATTAGCCTGCCAACCTTCACACCCACCTAGAGATATGTGATCATTTATTAAATGGCACTTCCACTTGCCAAAGGTGCAGAGCTTCAACTCTTACTTTAGCACCCAAATCAGCCTTTCAGGTATTCACTTTACAGAAGCTCTCATCCCAAGCAGCAGAGTTTCCTCATAGCTCTTGTTGTAGTGGAAGGATGAAACAATAAACAGCCTCCTATGTGCTAGATATCTCCACGTCCTCGATATCATATCCAAGCCATACGGCAGACCTGTCACAAACGTGTATCACCTTTCCAGAAGAGCAGCATCATAATTCTTCCAGGAATATATGGGACAGAAAATCCAAGGCCACCCGACACAAAGGAACAAGAGAAGTCCCAATAAATATCCTTGCCTCACACCCGTTTCAGGAGCTACTGGCTCAGTGCAAATCTACTTTGGCATGGACAGGAGCTGGAGCAAGCATGCCATATAAACTGGAGGATTAGGCAGACATTCCAGGAGCTTCAATGTTTACATGGGATATCAACTGAGAACACTTAGATAATTAAGGTATGTAAAGTATTGTGAATTGAAGCATTTTAAGTGGGTACTTACTGCCAGACATCAGATACAAGCCATTTGGATCTACAGCTAAACTTGTGACAGCATCCAAATGGGCTACCATTGAATGAAGAACTTTTCCTGGAAATAAAAACAGTAAACATATTAGAATGGAATGGTAGAGCTACACTACAATGAAGGTGGCTTTTGACCCATTGAACCTGTGTGTATGTCTATACAATAATGCATATATATTTTCTATTCAGCTGTAACTATCTACAATGAGTCAATTTCCTTACATCCTTTTCGATTCATATATTTGAACATAACATTAGAACATAAGAAATAGGAGCAGGAGTAGGCCATCTAGCCCTTCGAGCCTGCCCCGCTATTCAATAAGATCATGGCTGATCTGTCGTGGCTCAGTTCCACATTCCCGCCCTCTCCCCATAACCCTTAATCCCCTCTCTTATCAAAAACCCATCAACCCGCGTCTTAAAAATATTTAGCGAGGCAGCCTCCACCACTTCAACGGGCAGAGAATTCCAGAGATTCACCACCCTTTGAGTGAAGAAGTTCCTCCTCAACTCCGTTCTAAACCGCCCCCCCTTTATCTTGAGGCTGTGCCCCCTAGTCCTACTGTCCTTTCTGAGCGGGAAATAAATAGTTAACAACTCTGCACTATTAATTTTTGGATGGTACGTCAAAGCAAGATTCATTCCGCTTCGACTTACGTAAAACATCTGTGGCACTATTCAGGGAAGGAGGATCTTTTCCTGTGCGCTGGCAGCCAAAACTATTGCAGCTAGCTCATTTAGTTGCTATTTGTGAGACCTTGCTAAATGCAAAACGACTTACCTTCCACTCACCTTACAGGTGGAAGGATGAAAAGCAATGCATTCATTATGAAATACTCAGGTGTAATTCTTTTTTTCACTTATTTATGGGATGTGGATGTCAGTGGGAAGGTCAGCATTTTTGTCCTTCCCCAATTCAGTGGTGATGATGAGTCACCTTCTCGAGGCACTGCAGTCTTTGGAGTGTAGATACACCCATAATGCTATTAGGTACGGTATTCTAGAAATTTTGAGCCAGGATGATGAAAGCGATATATTTCTTAATAGGAAAGCGGTGTGACTTCGAGGTGGTGCTGTCATGCATCAGATCACAGAATTGTTACGGTGAAAGAGGCGGCCATTCATCCCATCACGTCTGCACCAGCCACCCGAATGAGCAATTCCTCCCCTAATCCTGCATTTTCTTCCTTTTCGGCTAACAGTCCAATTTCCTTTTAAATGTTTCCATTGAACCTGCCTCCATCACACGCAGTGCATTCCAACCCTAACCAAGCTGTGTCAAAATATTTTTTCTTGTATCGCTTTTGCTTCTTTTGTCAATTACGTTAAATCATTAGATATTGTGGAAATGTAAACTCTCTCCCATTAATTTAATTAAATTCCTTTTCTTCAGTACATATTACCTGCCTCAATAACTACGATTGTTGCTTTGACTTTAACAGAGTAGTACTGCTCATTGGAACATTTTCCTGACTGTTAGTACAATCTGTCACCAGCTCTGCACATTCAGAAACTTGAAACAGGAACCCAATCACTGTTCATTTAGTTTACCAACGAGCAGAGATTAGTTTACCAATGATTGATTTGGATCCTCCAGTTTTCACAACTAACTTTTATTTTCCTCTCAACTCCTCTGTGGCAAATAGAAGTGCCATCAGAATATAAATGATAATATATTTTTATATGTTTAGGACAGCTGTTACTGATCATTTTAAACTTCTGTCCCTGATGTGATAGCATTCACAACTTTGTAATACTGCAGCTTTAGTATCCTTAGGTGATGCAGAAACTCTGGTCCCGAAAAGATGAATGAGGAAAATGCATATTGGCCTCAAGGACAGTAATTGGCCTTGATATAGTCATGTTCTCAAATGTAAAGTCATTTGCTGATCTCACCAAAGACCACACTGTGATAACTAACTGCATTGATCAATTATTTGCAGTGTTAACAGTTTATTGAACTTGTGGACAACTGTTTGGCTGGGAACAGGTTTGGAAGGAGTAGGGCTCAAGTACATTTCACAGATGACTTGGTGGTCAGATATTTCTGATTCTGAAGAATAAATAGGATGACCTTCACAAGGTTATCTCGGTTCAAGATCGAGACAAATAACTAGAGGTGGTTAAGTGAATCTTTCCGTATAAATGTTATGGATGCTAGTTCAGGTTTAATATTAATAAGTTGAAAATGTAGTCAATGTTTTCAATACTTCTGTACAGGAGGAAGGGGACATTTAAATCCTTGGTAAGTGAAATTTGTTGAGTTGATTTCATTTTGTTTTCATACGGGGCAAAGTTTCACTTACAAGAATAATCCAAGAGAAAAACACAAATGGCAGAGTAAAGTCTAAAAACAAATTAATACTCAATATCAGATGCTAACTCCTGGTCTTTATGTTTGAGTCTTAATATTTTCTAAAGAAGAGGGGAGGCGCATTACCTAACATTGTAAGGAAGCTGATTTAGTGCCAGCATTGGAGAATAGACGAGTCTTTTTACGCTCACAATAATATTGTACACAAATTGCACAATGAAAAAATGTTGCCAAACATTCATTTAGAAAGGTTTCAAAAACAACCCCACTTAACCTTTTGGTTTCTCTTGATCTCCAATTCAGGTTTTGTGCTCTTAGCTTATTTAGCCTCCCCATTATGTTCTTTAAACTCATCTTTGAAGCACTCCAACATTCTTGGCATAATTTAGTATGCTTTGAATAAATTCAAAGTATGTTTCTTAATTGACCTTAGCACAGAATATCAAGCAATGTTATGCTACAGTTGAAACACGATTGATGTAGTGGGGTGAACTGCAGGACAAACAGAAGAATGTTGAAATATAAGTTCACGGCCTTAAGCTTCAGCCTCAGATGTTTGCTGTGCTTGCTCCCAGTTCAAGTTTACATACTAGGTCTGTTAAAATGGTTACGAAGCACCAACTGAAGCAAGCATCAATAGTGCCAACATCAACATTTAATTGGAAATGAAATTTAATCTCCTCACAACAGGGTCAATCTGCAGTCTCCCAGCTACGTGGAAGCAAGATGCAGAAAACTAACATCTACTGACCTCTCAGCCAAGAAATGGAAACTTCTAGATTAGGATCAAAAACTGCTGAGAGAATTCTCTGGTGGTCCAGACATTTTCAATGCCTTCATACACATTTCTTTTGTCCAGGCAAGGACAAGGGCTGACTTTTAAAAAAAAATGTTGTCCATCACATTAATACTGGGTCAAGTAGCAAATGCTGCTGGGCATGAAGGCAGAGACAATTGCCAAGTGCAGTCATTTTCTGGCCTTGGACCCCCTTCCTAGTTTCATGCTTCTGATTTCAAGTGCCATAAAAAGAACTCCACTTATTCTCTTAGATGGGAGCCAGACCACACGAGAAGAACAAATCACTACAAGTAGGGGATTGCATTGAGATTATTCATACATCTTCTGGATCTTCAGCATTAACCTGGCTGGATTATCAGGAGAGCTTTCTTCATAAAGGTCATTAGTCAAAGCTTTATTTCTCAATACATTGAATCTTGCGGCAGATTATTAAGCATTATTAACACTAACCAGATTAATGACATACCATATAAATGTACAGCACTGAAGGGGATGTACACAATGCAAGTTTTGAAAAAACAAAAAGGGAGGCGATGAAGATGGTGGCAGTGATTGAAAATTCAGCTGTTAACAGTATGCTTTATATGGGGGAGAAAGTCTGGACAATTCAAAGACAAGTCTCAGCAAGCAGAAGAAATAAATATTTTCCTACCTGTATTATTGTCAAAGAATTTTATGTGTCGGTCCTCATGGGCTGTGATAGTAACAGGAAGCGTAGGATGACTAATGACCTTATTAATTTGACATATAGATGAAGCTGTTTGGGCAAATAAGGGAGAAATATAATAATTTACACCAGCACCTAGATTGTTCTTCTAGTCACAGTTTACTAAAGTAAACTTTAAAGCCATAAAATGTTAAATATTCATATTATTTCAGACATATGAACTTTTCACTTAGATAGAACGTGATTGGAATAATCCTTAGCATCATATATAATAAAGGCAAACGGTAAAGTCGCCATTGTTCCAGATGACCATAGGCTACTCTCCCCTTTGAGGGGGAAGAAGTGACTGGTGATGGTTTAACCTGAGGATCACCACACCTCAGGTGAGGGGCCAGGGTGAGAAGGCGGGGCCTTCATGAATAACCTCAGTCGATAAGGGAATTGAATTCATGCTGTTGGCGTCACTCTGCATCACTAACCAGCTGTCCAACCAATCGACTCAAACCGTTAGGTAACTGAGGACATCACATATGATAGGCCTAGTACTATGGGAGCTCACAATGAAATGAACTGTTTTGCCAGGGATAGAAGTTGCAAGAGCAAAAGGACCTAATTCAAAGGGGAGGTTGGATGCAAGGTCTTTCGTTTCGGTCTTCACGGAGGAGGACGTGAATAATTTGCCGGGTGTTAGCGATGGAAAGATGGTAGGAGTGGAGGGTCTGAATGACATTATTGTTACTAGAGAGGCAGCGCTCGACAGACTGGAGGGACTGATTGTGGACAAGTCCCCAGGACCGGATGGAATGCATCCAAGGGTTCTGAAAATGGCGGAGGTGATTGTGGATGCCTTGGTGATTATTTTCCAAACATCACTGGATTCTGGGGAAGTGCCGGAAGATTGGAAAGCGGCTAATGTTACGCCGTTGTTTAAGAAGGGTGCCAGGCAAAAGGCAGGGAATTATAGGCCGGTTAGTTTAACGTCTGTTGTAGGTAAAATGTTAGAATCCGTCATCAAGGAGAAAATAGCGAGGCATCTTGAGGAGAACTGTTTGATAGAGCAGACGCAGCACAGTTTCGTTAAGGGGAAGTCGTGTCTGACGAATTTATTGGAGTTCTATGAGGATGTGTCTAGGGCGGTGGATAGAGGAGAGCCGGTGGATGTGGTCTTTCTTGATTTTCAGAAGGCGTTTGACAAGGTGCCTCACAAGAGGTTATTACAGAAGGTCAGGGGGCATGGAGTTGGGGGTAGGGTGTTAGCGTGGATAGAGGATTGGCTGTCAAATAGGAGGCACAGAGCGGGGGTCAATGGGTGCTATTCGGATTGGCAGTTGGTGACTAGTGGAGTGCCCCAGGGGTCGGTGCTGGGGCCTCAGCTATTTACCATTTATATAGATGATCTGGAGGAGGGAACCGAGTGTATGGTGTCGAAATTTGCTGATGACACCAAGATTGGTGGAACGGCAAATTGCGCAGAGGGTGTGGAGAGTCTGCAGAAGGATCTAGATAGGCTGGGCGAATGGGCCAGGAACTGGCAAATGGAATTTAATGTTGGCAAATGTGAGGTTGTCCACTTTGGTCGGAATAATGGTAGGAAGGACTATTACTTACATGGCGAAAAACTGCAGCAGGCGACAGTGCAGAGGGACCTCGGGGTCCTTGTGCACGGGTTGCAAAAACCCAGCCTGCACGTGCAGCAGGTGGTCAGGAAGGCAAATGGGATGCTGGCCTTCATAGCAAAGGGGATTGAATATAAAAGTAGGGAGGTCTTGCTGCAGCTGTATAGGGCACTGGTGAGGCCACAGCTGGAGTACTGTGTGCAGTTTTGGTCGCCGCACTTACGCAAGGATATTTTGGCCTTGGAGGGAGTGCAGAGGTGGTTTACTGGCTGATACTGGAGTTGAAGGGGTTGAGCTACGAGGAGAGGCTGAATAAACTAGGCTTGTACTCGTTAGAGTTTAGAAGAATGAGGGGAGATCTCATTGAGACACATAAGATGATGAATGGGATGGATAGGATAGCGGTGGAGAGGCTCTTCTGCTCAGAAAGGATAATAGGACTAGAGGGCACAGCCTCAAGATAAGGGGGGTGGGGTGGTGGTTTAGAACGGAGTTGAGGAGGAACTTCTTCACTCAAAGGGTGGTGAATCTCTGGAATTCTCTGCCCCGCTAAGTATTTTTAAGATGCGGGTTGATAGGTTTTTGACAGGCAAGGGGATTAAGGGTTATGGGGAAAGGGCGGGAATGTGGAACTGAGACACGACAGATCAGCCATAATCTTATTGAATGGTGGGGCAGGCTCGAGGGGCTAGATGGCCTACTCCTGCTCCTATTTCTTATATTCTTATGTCTTTTTTTCCTTCTAAAGGACTGTGACTAACATTGGAGAAGTTTTTCTAGCTTTTCACGCTGTATGAGCTAAAAATGAGTGCCAGTGGGCTTTTAAACCCAGGGTAAAACATCCAGTCCAAGCTAGCCATCCTCCAACCCTCCACACTCATTTCCCAGCAGACAGCCAAAATCTGTCTAACTTGATCTACACACACTAATTATATCCTTTTGTCTTTCAAATTTCTTAGCTAGATTTGGGGTTAGCACTGGAGCATGGAATGTTTCCAATTTTAGGATCTGGTGTCAGCACCAAGCACTTGCAGGTAACTTCTCCAACATTGTGTCAGAGTGGTTCCTACTGCAACAGCACGTAGGCATTTTTGTACAGGTTGACGATTACAAGAGGATAGGATAGATATGCTGGAAATTATCAATGGCTGAGAAAGGATAGATGGAAACTTGAGTTTTTAGCTAATCTTAATTTCCATTTAAATTAAACTTATTTCCTCCCCACCATATCCCAGCTTAGTATGAGAAACTAAACTCTAGTTGTTAACTGAGTAATTGGCAAGATGTAGAATGGAAATGCAATATGAATGTACTGCAGTGGCCTTGCAGACTGGTTTCCTGTCATTACAAGGTCTAGAATGAGGGTCATTGATACAAGATTAAACATATAAGATTTACAATCCAGAACAAGTAGAACTATAACCAGAAAGAATGGAGGCTATAAAATTCACTTTGAATTGGGACAGAAATATGTCAACATGCAATACTGTGTTGGATAGATGGATGAAAGAAAAGGCTGTACAAATTGCTTAGGGTTATTTGCTCTTATGGAGGAGAAACATCAACATTGACTGAAATAAAACAAAGTGCTGGGAAAACTCAGCAGGTCTGGCAGCATCTCTGGAGCGAGCAACAGTAATAATGTTTCAAGTCCAACATGACTCAAGTCAGAACTGAAGACAGAGAGAGAAATATGATGGATTATATGCTGTTAAAAGAGGGAGGATGGTCAGTTGGAACAAAAGGGGTCAGAGATAAGTTAGAGGGCAGAGCAGGTTAAGCTACAAAGATGTCATGGAACAAAAGGCAAAGGCTGTGGGAACGGTAGCAGTAAAGTAGAAAAGCATTGGTCCACAGTAGGGGCATATAGCAGAATAAAGATCAGCATTGTCTGAAATGCAAAACGTAAGAACAGATACAGACGGGCACAGCGGGAAAAACACAAAATGGAGGACAGACTTCATGGTCTGAAGTTGTTGAAATAGATGTTGTGCCCAGAAGGTTGTAAAGTGGCCAACTGGAAGATGAGGTGCAGTTTCTCAAGCTTGTGTTAAGCTTCACTGAAACAGGCTGAGAATACAACAGAGTCACAGCAAGGTGGTGAATTGAAATGGCATGCTGCCAGGTCAGGAATGGAAAGGGGAACCCTATCATGGTTCTTGGATGGTAGTTCAGCTCTGAAGAAGAGTACTTCACAGATGCTACCAGACCTACTGAGTTTTTCCAGCACTTAGTTTTCATTTCCAATCTCCAGAAACTATAATATTTTGTTTATATCAACATGGACTGGTTAGTCTGAATGGCCTATTTCTGTGATACAACCACAGTGCATCTCTAGTATGCTGTGGGCTATGTCCACAAACAGCTGGATTGAGACCTGACCAAGTACATTTCTGGTCCGAGGTAGGTTGGTATCCAGAGACTAAAGGCCAGGTGTCTAACCTGTGCTCCCCAGAAACCAAAATTTTAATCTCTTACTGAAAGCTTTAATCCATTTAAGTGTAGGAAAAACATTAACTGTTTGCTGTGAAAGAAAGAGATGACCAGTCATGTAATTAGCTAGTCCTTTTCTCAGATTACATTTTCACTCAAAGATTGCCAATTATTTGTTAACTATATAGTTTAGTTTCATCCTGGGAAGGCATCAGATGGGAAAAAGTCACATTGCTAGCGTAATTTAACTGATCATTCGAATTAGTTAAAAACTCAAATCAGACGCATCCCCAAAAATAGCTGTCAGTAATTACTGTCTATAATCCCCCCTTTTACAATCCAGCCTATAGTAGTGCTGGTCTTTTTTTAATCTGATAACCAAGAGTCTCTTATTCCAGGAACCATACCATCAATATTGGATTCAAAGGTGAGGAATCGCTGACATGTCTCCATGTCAAATATGCTTGTCTGCCCGTTCACAAAAGATGATACTAAATGAGAAGGATCACTGCAGACTATGTCAACAGAGGTAGGGATTCCAAATTCTGCAGGAAGAAAACAAAATCATTCACGTTACACAAAAATTATTAGCAGCTTTCATGCTGTACATATCAACCTGCAGTTATATCCGGTAAAGTCTTTAATACAAATAATTCTAATGAGAGACACTGGATGAAAATTCATGGGTAATGGAGGTCACATTTCCAATACAATTCTGGGATGGGGAAGGGAAAGACATCTCAAGTTCGGATTCAAATTTTCTAGTATATGCAACACAAAACCATCCACATTAATCATGAATAATGCTAATTTTCCTTTTAGCTCAGATTGAATTTAAAGCTGCAGAATGTTCTTGATTTTAATATCTTCAGATAGAAACACTTGAGAATAGAACAAAATTACTACTTGATCATTGTGTCCTATGAATTAACCGGAATATAACTGATTTTAGTAACTTCTGATATTTAATGCATAAAACTAATGCTTGAATGCACTTCTGGTCAACATTGCCCATTTTGCAACTTTTATGGCCACATCATTAATCAACTAAAATTTGCCCTGGTGCAATTACATTCTGTACCATTTTGGGTTCTTTCTAGAAATATGGGAACAGGAAATAATCATGGAAACATAAGGATGCATGATTTCAAAATACAAGCCAAATTACATCTGAGTATCCTAGTCAACATCCCCATCCCTAACCCAAAGGGCCTTGCTCTCAACTCAGCACCATAAGAGATCAATCAACTGAGTGCTAGTTAATGATGGAGTCTGGAGACAAATTCAGCCCCTACCTCGGTTCTCGTTAAATATGCAAAGCGAAGGTGCAATTTCAGTGGCATTCCACAAACGTAGAGTACCATCAGCTGAACAGGACAGTAAACGTTGATGTGTTGCACTGTACACCAAACCCCAAACTGCATCACTGTGGCCTTCCAAAGCACCTCGGAGCACTGAAGGATCTGTAAACAAATAGCTTCTTAGAATGAACCAGCACAAACTCACATCAAGCTTTGTCTCAATGCTTTTCCCCTTGTACCCTCCTCTGAAAACTGCCATTCTTGCCACATTGTTCAAGAAATTTCCTGACATCTGATAACTTAATAAGTATACACAAACAAAAGTCTGGATACAGCAGGCTAAGTCGTTACATGAAGGACGATTAAAAGAAGAAAAAAGATCACTTTTTGAGAGGCTTTTTGTGACAAAACTACATAGCTTAAACCCAAAATTATGTCATCGTGTTGCAAAGGCGGAAAGCAACAGCTGGCTATGAAAGAATGATAAAATCCAGTTATTCTGGCAGCTCGGTGGCACAGTGGTTAGCACTGCTGCCTCACTGCACCAGGGATCTGGGTTCAATTCCCAGCTTGGGTCGCTGTCTGTGCGGAGTTTGCACATTCTCCCCATGTCTGCGTGGGTTTCCTCCGGGTGCTCCAGCTTCCTCCCACAGTCTGAAAGACGTGCTGGTTAGGTGCATTGGCCATGTTAAATTTCGCCTCAGTGCACCCGAACAGGCACCTGAGTGTGGCGACTAGGGGATTTTCACAGTAACTTCATTGCAGTGTTAATGTAAGCCTACTTGTGACAATAATAAATAAACTTAATCAAAGAAAAAAGTCTTTACATTTCTTTCATGTCTTTTCACACCATTCAGGATCTCTTGAGAAAATTCACGTCCAATAAATTATTTTTCAAGCGTGGCTACTGTTGCTGTGCAGTAAACATGGCAGATATTTGCACACAGCAAGGTCTGACAAATGAAACTAATGGCCATTTAGTGGTGTTTTATTGGCATTAATGGGAGGGGACATTGATAAGGGAAGACATCACTGGAGAGAATCCCATAGTATAAAATGAGATTGCTTGAAATTTTACATTCCTATATTTGATCTAATGAGCGCAAGATAAAAAGCTTCAGCAACATGACGCTCTTTCCAGCAATATTCAAGTTTTGTACTACTAAGCAACCACATAGGTATGTACTTGAAATGGAAGCAGTGATGTCTCACAAGAATCTATACTAGGGGCCTTTATCTATTCATTATGTTTATAACAATATAGAGGACACAAGAGAGTGTCATAGGTCCAAGTTTATCAATCACACAATGACCACTGGCAGGTAAGTAATGTAAATAGGATATTAAAATTGCAGACACATTACTAAGTTACATTAAGTGTGCAAAACTGTGGTAGATGGATTTCACTGCAGGCAATGGAAAGTTAGCTTTATATCCATAGGGCTAGAATATAAAGTGATGGAAATTTTGCTATAGTTATACAAAGCCCTGGTTAGACCTGGAATACTGTAACTTAGAAAGGATGTACCCTCCTTAAAAGAAGGGAACAGTGTATTACCAATGTTTCAAGGGAGAGAACTGCATAAAACTTGCATTCCCTAGATTAAGGGCTAATTTGATTGACATTTTTGAATTTTGAAAGGAATTGACACAGTGGGGAGTGTCTAGATCAAAGCAACAACCTTATAATCAGAGCGAGGTTATTCAGGAGGCAAGTTAGAAAATATTTCTTCGTACAGAGGAAGTAGTTTGGAACACTTTCCCACAAAAAGCAGCGGAAGCTCACTCAGTTTTAAATCAAAGACTCCATGACTTTTGCTAACCAAAGGTATCAAGGGATATGGAACCAAGACAGGCAGATGGAGTTAGGATGCAGATTATCCATGATCTCGCTAAATGGCAGAATCCAAGGAGCTCAATGACTTATTCCTGCCATTTCTATAACCAGAATGCAAGTAATTCTGTACGCAAGCTGCAGGAATTATAATGTACTAATATAACAGCAGACAATGTAGCCATACGTACCATATGAATCATAGGGATCAATGTTAGGATTGGGAGCATTCCAGCACTGGATTAACCCATCAGAACCGCCACTGAAACATTGTTCTCCACTGGTGCTCATCACAACACACAGCACTGGGCCTCTAACCAACACAAGGGAAACAAAAACCACAAACGTAAATCTCTCATTCATTATATAATTTGAGCAGAGTACTGAATACTGTATGGAACAGATCACTCAGGCCTACCTGTGAGCCCTGAACGTATATATCGGTTCTACGTCCAATGAGGTACTCCTGTGGAATAAAAACAACTTAACTTTGTTGATACATCCTGCAACTTGTGTTTTAGAAGTCTTAACTCCAAACAGATGCCTGGATGAAGCACACTCAGTTTGAAGTGCACCTTCATTGGAAAAAAATGTACAAGTCTTAACTGCAAGTTATAGTTTGACTTCGTGACATGTTCCCCTTTTCCCGCCTAATGAATCAGGCTAGTAACTATTCACATAATGGAAACCATAATTTCCTCTTGTTGCTTTCAAGCTCCAAAATGTTCTTCCATACACTGCCTTCTTCTCTCTCTCCCCCCCCCCCCCCGCCCCCACCCGAGTGTTGAAATCACCATTTCCTTGTATTTTCAAGGATCTCAATCTTTAACCCCTTGTACGGTTACTTGGCTTTTAAAAATGTTGACCTCAAGCTGAGTTTATTTCCAGTTTTACCGGAGTAATACTTCGCAAACAATTCAAGAAGAGACAAACAGCTGCGTAAAAATTGTGCAAAGCAAAACACATTACCACCATTCCAACCTGTCCATACCATGAGCCACAGCTCTTCCAGCATTCATCCCACTAACCTTCTCAGCTTCACCCTGCAGAATTTTCAACACATCCAGCACTCAGTCCTCCACATCTTGAAAAATACAACCAATTACAAATCAACTCATCTCAAACTCTGTCCTTCTTCACTTGCTGCTTGACTTCAGCTTTTATTCTTTTCCATCCTGATTGTTTTTTGAACAATTCCCAAGCTCCTTCTTGTAGTTTCTCAATTAAAGTTCCACTGCCTTGCACTAAGATCAGTTGTGGAGGGATTCAACATAGAATAGCTCAATGGCCAGTTATACAAGTCCAATGTCATTTTTTCCCTCAAGTGTCAGGATTTCTTAAATCTGGACTGAAGATCTAATTCTGAAAACAACATGTTTCAGGTAAACGCCATTCTATTCTGAAAATCATCCACGTAAAGGTAGATGACACAATTTATGTGGCATACAAAAGCAGTTTTAAATGAAATTAAAACATTGAATTGCAACAGTGAGGGAAGACATCACCTTGGCATCCTTGAGATAGAAACAGCTCATTTCAAATTTGAAATAAAATCACAAATAGTTCTCTAAATCTCAATCAGACTTGTTAACATCTGAAGAGAGAAATGGCTAGTTAATGTTTTGAGCAAATACCTGGCTGGTTGTGATTAAGGATTCATCCAAGGAAAGATTCCAAAAAGCTTTGCTTTGAGTAGAGCAACAAGTACAAAGAATTTCATGCAGTATTTGAAATGGAATTATAGTGTTAAGGAAGGAGCTGTCCCATCCTTTCCTGTCCAAGCTGCCCATCAATCTTGTCTTCAATGGTCTCCACTAGCTCCTCAACTCTTAACAGATTTCTCACACAATTCTTAAATGACATATTTTCACACTATTCTTTTCAAACACCATGCCCCAGCTCTCTCACCGTGATTCCAATTCTTCAGTCTATTACTGGTGACACACCAATTCACCATCAAAACCATGCACCCTGGAATTGTACTCTCTCAACTCCTCAGTCTGCACCTCAATCCTGAAGACCTCTTTCACTACAATTGTTATCTCCCATAATGCCTACTGGATGTATTAATTTTCTAACCATCCCATCCTGCCCTTGTATAATATTTTTACTATGAAGCACCTCATAGTAAAAGTATTACACAAGGGCACATTCTTGCTAAAATATGTCAGCATAGCCACTATGTCAACAGACGAGCCATCTTACAATGATGTCAAAACTCTAGAGGATTCCAATATTTTCCAGAGTCCAATCTATGAGAATTGGTTGTCCTTCTGTACTCTGACTTAAATTTATTATTGGCAATAATTCTAATATGATATTTGTTTTTATGATCTTTGAATGATGGAAGAAATGGATTACTAATAGTCCAAATACTAAAACAGAACAACTCAAATTCACCCAGCGACTTAAACACTTTATACGTCAAAAAATATTAAGAACATATTGTGTTCTTCATCATACTTTTTTGCTGGAGCAGTCTTTTGTAAATTCCATAACTTCACAGTGTGATCTTCTGAGGCAGTTACCAAAACAGGTTCAACTGGATGAAAAGCAAGGCCTCTTATTCCATCAAAATGGCTCCGTAATGTGAATTTAGGATTCCAAGTCTTTCTTAATGCATCTTTATTATTAGTAATCTGTAAAACCCCAAAAACATTTCAGAAAGTAGTTAGAAAAATACATACAAGCTCCCAAACATTGGCGTAATTAGGATTTTCATTTTAATCCTCAATTTTTTACAAATGCAATAAAATAACACAGGAGTATTCAGTCTAGCATGCTAGCTTTTTGAAAGAGCTATCCAATTAGTTTTAATCCCTCGTTCCTGCCTCACAGCCCTACAATTTTTCTTCTTTTCAATTTTATGTCCAATTTCCTATAGACAGCCTACTTAGTCTGCTTTCACCAACCTTTCAGGCAGTGCATTCCAGGTCATCATTTCTTGCTGAATAAAAATTATTTTCAACCTTTTTTTTGTTAATTGTCTTCAATGTTTGTCTGCTGATTACCATTCTCCCTGTCACTGGAAATATTTTCTTCCTGCTTTATCAAGACTCCTCTTAATAACATTTTTTTGTTGTTATACGAGGTAAATCAATTTCTGAAGATGATTGAAGGAAGGAGTTTACATAAGACATGGATGATTATCTGAGGTGGAGAGACCAAGTTGACTCAGCTTGTATTCACTGGAGTTTATAAGAATGAATGGGGATCTCATCGACCCAATCTCTCCTTGTACGACAAACATCTGCCTCTACGTGAACTCCTTCCCCACTGAAGCATAAAATTCAGACACCGCTGGATAGACTGGATAGAGATGTTGTTTCCTTGTCCTTTGACGACAAGGAGCCACACAATCTCAGGATATGGGATAAACCATTTAGGACTGAAATTAGGAGTAATTTCTTCACTCAGAGGATGAATTGTAGAATTCTGTCTACCATATAAGGCTGTTGAGGTCAAATCACTGAATGTATTTTAAAAAATGATACACAATTTCCAGACAGTAAAGGTGTTAAGGGGTACAGGGAGAGCATGGGAGTATGGCATTGAAACAGAAAATCAGCTTTTATCACAGAATGGTGGAGCAGGCTGAATAGCCTACTTTAGCTCCTATTTTCAATGTTCACCTAAGTGATTACTTTATTTTAGAGTTGCCTTATTGCATTTCTATTGTGTTGCTGTAGGCTAGCTGAACGATTTTGCACAAATCAGCAGACAACAGTAGTTCAGAAGCAGTGAACACAGGCATTCATTGTACAAAATTTTTGAGAAAACAAATCGTTCCTAATCTAGGATTACTAAACTACAACATGTAACAATGATACCAGATACCATTACGCAAGCACTAAAATTAACACTAACACTCAGGAGTAATAACATTGTTAAAATTCTGCTTGGAAGGGGAAGCTTTATACAAGTCATAATTCAGGGCAGGAAGAACCTAAATACAGTAGAGAACATATGAAAGATAAAAATATGCAATATTTGCAATGCATGCATAGGGCAAGAGACAGATCGTAGAATAAATGTTTGTATAATGTGGAAGAACGATGTTCACCAAATTGTGCTACAAAATTTTTACTGTTCACCTGAGCAGCACATGGGTGCTATATTTTAACATCCATCCAAAGGCTAGAACTTGATTTTTTTTTAATCTCAACATTTTTGTCCCATGTAATCCATTCATTCCCAGCCTGCTCCAAATTGGTTTAATTTCCAACCCCGTTTGGTGACTGCTGGGGATGGCACAGTGGTTAGCACAGCTACCTCACAGCACCAGGTAACTGGGTTCAATTCTGGCCTCAGGTCACTGTCTTTGTGGAACTTACACATTCTCCCGTGTTGGCGTGGATTTCCTCCAGGTCCTCCGGTTTCCTTCCGCATTCCAAAGATGTGTGGATTACGTTGATTGGCCAATCTAAATTGATCCCAGTGTCAAGGGGATTAGCAAGGTAAATGAGGGTTACGAGAAAAGGGCCTAGATGGGATTGTTGTCAGTACAGACTTGATGGGCCAACTGGCATCCATCTACATTATAGGGATTCTGTGAAAAAGCTGGCAAGAATTCAGTAATGATCATGTATAAGCTGCAGCCTACCAGCAAGGGGCCTGCACGTAGCTGAAACATCATTCACAGAGAGAAAGCTGGCACGGTTTCATTAAAACTAATTATTGGTTGTTGCAGGTAAATATGGCTCCTTTGGCAGCTCCCTTGCTGCCCCTTATATATGTTTGTTGTAAAATGCAGAATCTGCTAATTAACTGAAACCTCAATCCTTATTAATTACCTGTCATCCACATTCCTTTCCATAGCAGCATTTCCCACTAGCATTCTAGATAATCTATTCAAACTAGTCCTTCTTAGAAACTAAGAAACTGTACCTATAGCACCTCACTTTGTCCTCAGGATATTGCATAGCATTTCACATCCAGTTAATTACTTTAGCAAAGTGCAGCTATCATTGTTTTACAAGTAAACAGTAATCCATGCCACGAAGCAAGGTCTCCAAAACAGCAAGTAAATGGGCAGTTGGTGTGTTTGTATTGGTGATTGAGGGAGCAATGTTGGCCAGTACTCCGGGGACAGCATCCTGCTGTTCTTGCCTAGAGCAACAGAATATTTAACATTCAAAGAATAGGTAGACCTCAGTGGAAGTCTGATCCAAAGAATGGTACCTTCATCAAGAGAGAACACACTCAGTGTGGTAATGATGTTCTAAGTTCTGGAGTAAGGCTTGAACCGAAATGAACGTTACCAATTTAGCCAAGCCAGAAATTCTGATGTTATACAGGTTATGAATTATACAGGTTGAGAATTTTAAATGTGTCTTACTGTACAGAACAGGATGTAATGCCAGAGTGGTAAAGAATAGATGCTTGCCTATAATTTGCACCATCATGAAACACTATCCCAAGAAGAAGCCAAGTGTTTTTTTTGATGCTTCCTTGAAGATAATCACCTTTGGTCAATCTCATATTGACTGGTCATAAAGTTACACCCACAGCAGTTCTAGGCTGCATTAGAATTCTATTAATGACACTTACAAAACAGGGTTGATAAAGTGATGAAAATTCTAACTTACGTCATAATTTAGAGGGTCTGCTTCATTAGCGACTGTGAGGCCTGCCAGTTCTCCAAGACCCAACGCATTCTCCAATGCTTCATTTGTACCCATGATAAAGGGCTTTCCTGCTCCCGGGGAAAAGGTCAATGCATCAACTAGAAAGAACAGTATTTAAAAAGTGTTTATCTGGATCACCAAAAGTTTTAATTCATATAAATTAAATTAAAAATGAAAATACTGTAACTAAAAACACACTGATTCATGAATGCATAATATTTTCCCAAACGTCCAGCCTTCCTCTCACCCACCTTCTTCTGTCCTGCCAGCTTCATGCTCAGTCAATCGTGTGGTAGCTGGCCTTGGGGGTGAGTTTACTGAAGACTGCAGTGGAGGAAGCTCATCCACGTCTCTTAATGTAGCCAACATATCTTGCAACTTAGATCTGTTTGGCCCTGTTAAGGAACAGAAACAGAGCTATAAGTAATGTTGGAGCTTGTATCCCTCTATCACTTATGAAAAGAATGATTTATCTGCACATTTCCAAGTTTGCCTTCTTAAAATGCTGATTCAATTTTATTAAGAGGAAAAATGATTCAAAGCAAAATAAACAAAAAGAAAAATGTTATGAAATTTTCTTTTTTAACTGTAATTCCAATTATGTCAAATCTTGATCCAGGTGTAGCTGCCTTCATTTTTGATTTGCACTTCTACCCATCTCCAAATAAATACTCTATCAAAGTAGGAAACAGGAACATTGAGCCTTCCAGAGATTGATGGCAATCAGTTACTCTTCCACTACCTCAGTGTACATATAAAACTCCTGTACGCTGTTGAGTTATATTAAATTTTGATGGACACACAACATGCAAAGCACATACAGAAAACCAATAAACTTCCTTGCTTGCTTAATGACTACCGCACTGCAATTGTATATTTGATCCATATCCATGCTCACTTTTGAAGATATTTAAGTCTAAACATATGATAGTGCCTATTTGCATAGCACGAATGATACTCCATGTTCAAGCACCTAAATTGGATTTTGATCATGTATATAATGTTTTGACCACAGGATGACCCATTAATTGACATTTACACGGCAAGTGTTACCTCCTTTGTCAGCCAGGCCTGGATAATTGCTTGTCAACACTAGCCTATATTTTACAAAAACGTAGAAATTGAAAAAAGATAAATTTTTCTGATAAATTTCAGATATTGAACTGACACACATTGATAGAAATTTTGCCACCTGACAAGCAGAAGAGTGGACAGCAAAAAACGTGATTGACTACCCAATGTGAGTAACCCTACTTTTAAACTGCCTAAAACAAAATAAACCGACCTCTAGGATAGGCTTCATGATGACACGGATGATGAAGGGCTATCGATTAAAGTATTATGAAGTGAAGGGCATTGTCACCATCCTGCCCAACACAGCATCTTTTTTGGTTTGGTTTTCAAATATGTTGAGATGCATTCTGCTCAGTGCTAAGTGGAAATTGAACAACTTTCTTCTATTAATATTACTGGCACCAGGACTAAAATATCAGTACAAAGATGGAATCAATTCATTCTGCATTCCCTCGACTGCTTAAATAGAACTTTTCCATCCACTTCAGCATCCTTTTCAGATTTGATACCATTAGTTCAGGGCTTTGTCATCAATGGTTTAAACCTGCAAGAAGAAGGGACCAAGCACAGATCCAGAGCTTCATCCTTTTGAGTTCCAGAAATGTCTTTCTATCCCTCAAACTGGATGAGTCAAAGCACTCATGGGTTTGGGTACCTTGGATCAAGTCATTACCAAGATGAATTCTGTTTACAATTTTGAATACAGTATTGATATTTTTGCAGAATATGTGTAATAAATAGTCACATTAAATAGTAATATTTTAAAGATGTAGTTCCAGTCACAATATTGAAACTTATACTCCGTAAGAAAAGCTTCCCCTCCCAGTCACCCACCCCAGTTGAAATTGGAATAACCTCCAACCATGTTAATAACTGACCAAATAATTTTCCATTTTTTGTTCCTTTGCTTACCTTTCATCTGTTCTGATGATTGACTGCCCTTCAGTACACAAACCCAAAATCTATGACTTGAAATCATTTCCATCTTATTCATTAAAAGGAAGAAACAAAAATTGCAAAATAAAACAGCAGGCTAACACTGAAAAAAATGAATAGTTTTGAGCAGCAACTTCCAAAAAAATTGAAACCAAGGAAGATCAAGAGTAGCTGAGAGTGAGCAGATGATTTTAAAAGGAAGAGTATCTGGATACTTTTTTCTTTGAAAGAGTGGTAAAAGAGGGTTTACGAAAAGTATACCAGATTTTATACGCACTTACTCTTCACCCCCTTTTTCCCCTTTCGCTCCTTTTTGTATTGCTCCTTGAGTTTGGTTAATAGTCCCTGGTCCACGTCCCAGCTCTCTGGTGTGGGACATGCATCTTCCTTGTCTAAACACAGCACAGTGAAACAAATCAGAGATTGCTTTCTGGGACAATCCAACTCTTACACCACATGTAGGACAGTTCCAACATTTTCATTTAAAAACACAGCATTATTGCAAACAACTCAGTCACAAAGTGCAGCTAATATTAGAGCTAAACTGATATCTAGTTCCACAGGAACCTTCTCAGGAAGGCTTCATATTTGTTTCAATAGCCAAAATAAAATTCACCATAATCAAAAAAAAAGTATGTTATTGAGAATTCTCAATTTAAGATTAAATCATCAGGTACATCAAAACACAAGCCTCAGATAACAAATGTTGGCTATTCCAGGAACAAGGTAGCCAATACCACAAGTCGGGGGATGAGACTTGTATACGATCATATCTAAGCTCACTTATCAGATTTCAGACAGCAAATATGTTACTCAGCCTTTTACAAATCAATAGAAAAAAAAGTACACATGTAAGCACTTTTGATCATCGCACAGGCACTGTCGCCATCCATAACACTGACCACAATGTTCTATGAAGTCTCCTCTATGGAAATACAAGCTTAGATTGTAAACTCATGTTTGTCATGTTAACTGTTTGCATATTATTAGATCAAACTACTATCAAATAGATGTTAGCAAGTGAAAGTCATCGATATGCCTTCTGGTCAGAATCAACATCCTGTAAAGGCAGATTGAAATACAGCCCTGTTTTAATCGCGGCTTGAATTCCCTTTCCCAGCATTTGAACACAGGTTACACAACTTCAACGAACCCTATATTGGGCCGACATGAAACACATGAATGTTTGAAGATAATTCATTGATCACTGACTCAGTAAGATGAGCAGATGCCCCGCCATACACGAATAAGGATGAGCACAGTAACTATTGAGGCATTTCCTTGTTAAGCATCATTATTTACACACGCTGCCCTTGTCAGACTAAGTTCTGGCTGAATGTGCTATCCCAGATCCGGGTGTTTTGGTTTTAAAACCTGAAAATCTACAATTGACGTGATCGTCTAACAACTGCAAGAGAAATGCCATGAACAAAGACCACAATATATTGCTTTCACTATCGCAGCAAGACTATCGACCATATGAAGTAGTCTGTTTAAGCTGGAGAAAACTGGCTGCCTACCAGAGCAACTGCTCAATCTTACAGTCTCTGTGACAACATGACAGGCAAAGTCAGCTACGTGACAGGACAACGTCAAAATCCTATGATATCACAGTGGGGTTGAACAGGCGTGCATTAAGGGGCTGATATGCTCTGGCATGTTCTTCTCTTCGCTGCTGTCACGTCTTCAGCTCATCTACAGCAAGTCACTGCTTACATACCAGAAGTGATGGAAAGCTTTTCAGTCTTGCTCACCCGAAATCCAAGTCCTCATCTGTCACACTGATGATGCCACACTAATATACCATATCAAGGGACGAGTTCATGAGTCATAGGGTCATAATCTCCTGGGTATCCATACCTCTACTACAAGGACACCTGCAACAGAATTATGTAGATGGCGGCTATTGACACTGACAACTGGGAGAGTCACCAACTGCTGTCTCCTCTGGAAGCTGACTGCTCAGCCCAGTCTTCCATGCCAGTGTGGCTGCTGGCCTTTAACAAAGTTCACAATCTTGGCCTAAACTACTGTTTTATATGACAGAAGGCTGTCAGAAAACAACCCATGTTGGACTGACATACAACATATATGTTTTAAGTTAACGCAATTATCACTGACTCACCTTCAGCAGCAAATGGACTGACCATCTCACACCTGGAAATAGTTCAATTTGAACATGAAGACGATGTTGTTGTACCACCATCTATCAGCACTGATTATGTGGCATGGGAGGTTGTTGATAGTATCACATATCTGGGCTCCACAAGCAGCAATCTGTTACTTGATACAGAAATCAACACAACAGCTGCAGCTTTTGCTTGCTGTCTGTCCAAGCTGAGTAAGGGAGTGTGAAACAACAGCAAACTGACAGAGCACCAAACTGCAAGCCCATCAACCTGGCATCTTCAGCACGTTTCTCTGCAGTGCTGAAACCTGCACAATGTATTCTAAACAGGAGAGAAGACTGAACAGTTTTCAGCTTCACTGACTCAGTCGTATTCTTGACATCTCTTGGCAGGCTCAGGTCACCAACTCAGAGGTCCTGGAGTGTGTTACTTCTATCAGCTTACATTCGTTGCGAAACCAAAAAGATCTGCCTTGGCCCAACCACATTCATTGGGTGAATGACTACTGTACTTTTTCTGAATGATGAACGAGTCATTGGGTCATAATCTCCTAGGTATCCATACCTCTACTACAAGGACACCCGCAAGAGAATTATGTAGATAGTGGATATTGACACAGACAACTGGGAGAGTCACTAACTGCTGTGTCCTCTGGAGGCTGACTGCTCAGCCTTTAGTCTTCCATGCCGGAGTGCGGCTCCTGGCCTAAACCACCGTTTTATATGACAGAAGGCTATCACAAACAAGCCATGTTGGACTGACATACAACATGAATGTTTTAAGTTAACTCATTAATCAATGACTCAGTGAGATCACCCTTCTCCATTACCACAGTTAATAGATCTGTGCATGCCCTCAAAGGGAATGCAAGCCTGAACCACCACTCCTGCTTTTGTTTTGGATTGCGTAGCCTCTTTATTTTTTGTGTGGCTGTGGATGTGCAGCATTTTAAAGGAGCTGATTGTGCCCAGCCTTGCAGGGGTTTTTAGATTGCTGTACACCCAGAAGTTTAGAGGGAACGTTGGATTGCACACCCCAAACTCAGAAGTCACATGATCTGCACAAGAGATTCATCACCAAAGGTACTCCAACTCATCCAAATTTCACTCCTATGCTGATTCACACTTTTACTACATCTGGCACTAAGCTTCACTATTCACCTTCAACTGAAACTATGCTTCTTACATCTGCCTTCTTTATCACTGTCATTTAAGTCTCCAAATCACATTTCAAATCCTATTATCTACAAATACCTCCAGGGCCTTGCCCAACTCTAGCTTAACAATCTTTTTCAGCCCCTTGTGCTATCCAATGTCTTTCAATGTTCTAATTCCTACCTTTGCGCATTGCCACCCTCCACCACTGTTGGCAAAATAGTAGGCCATTTTGGCTCTTCTCGAAGATTCTTTCAACAGACTCCACACAAATATAGAAATCTTACTGTTCCAGCACCAGTTGCATCTACTGGCCTTCATTGACTTCCCTTCCTAAACAATATATTTGAAAAATCTTTGTCTTCAATCATACATTATTCAAGGCCTCACCACAACTGCCTTGAGGGGTATGTTCCTGCAAGCAACTTATCATGTAACTTCCATGTCCTCTACATACTCCTTCCTCTGCTCCACCTTTGGATGTGGAGTACTCTTCAGCCTCAATTCCTACCACCCCACTAAAAATCAAAAACGTAATCCCATTCTGCAGATACTTGAACAGTTCAACTTTAGAATCATAATAAAAATTATTTAAAACTATACATTTTGGGATTTCCAGATGTTCTCACCTATTAAACTATCTAAGAAGTTATCAGCTGCTATCTGGATCCATGCTTCACACCACTGGTGCTTCAGTGGATATGGTACTCAAGATAAATTGTGCGCTGCATCTACAGTCAAAGTCATGCAGTGCAGAAAAGGCCCATCGAGTCTGCAGCAATGACTACCAGTAAAGTCGCGCTAATTCCATTTTCCTGCACTCATTTTAGGGATAAGTGCTCATCCAAATATTTTTTAAAAGTTGTAAGGTTTCCGGCCTCCACCACCTTCCCAGGTAGTGCATTCCAGATTTCCATCATCCTCAGGTGAATTTTCCCCCCACAAATGCTCACTGAATCTCCTGCCCCTTACTTTAAAACTATGCCCACTGCTACGGATCCCTCAATAGGGAATAGTTGCTTCCTATTCACCTTGTCCATACTCCTCAATCTTGTCCACCTCAATTATGTCTCCCCTCTGCCTCCTCTGCTTTAGAGAAAACAACCCAAGCCAGACTCTCCTCCTCCCTCAAATGCTCTATCCCAGGCAACATCTTGGTGAACCTCCTCTGTACCCCCTCTAGAACAATCACATCATTCCTATAGTGAGGTAACCAGAACTGCACACAGTACTCCAAGCTGTGGCCTAACCAAAGTTCTGTCGAATGTTACAATATGTCATGCCATTCTGAACGCAGCTCCAACATTATCTCCTTATCTTTTACTGTGCCATGACTGATAAAAGTGAGTGTGCAATATGATTTCTTAACTATCCTATTCACCTGCTCTGCTGTCTTCAGGGATCTGTGAATAAGTACCCCAAGATCCATCTGTTCCTCTGAGCTTCCTAGTGTCTTGTCATTCATTAAATATTACTTTGTCTTGCTACTTCTTCCGAAGTACATCACCTCACTGTCCACGTGACCAACCTATCTATATCTTCCTGTATCCTACAACCTTCTTCACTATTAGCCATCCCACCAATCTTGGTGTCATCTGCAAACGTGTTTCTCATTCTCCCCACATTATCATCTATATTATTTATGTTTATGACAAACAATAAGAGACCTTGCATGAACTTTATAGTATGCCAGTGGACACTTGCCTCCAGTCGCTCAAACAGCCTTCTACCACTACCCTTGTGTCCTATTGTTAAGCCAGTTTTGGATCCATCCCACCAAGTTTCCCTGAATTCCACTTGCTTTAATCTTCTCAATCAGTCTCCCATGTGGGACCTTGTCAAAGGCTTTGCTAAAATCCATATAAATTACATCAATTGCACTTTCCTTATCCAAACATTCAATCACATTTTCAAAACATTCTATCAGATTTGTTAGGCATGACCTCCCTCTGACAAGGTCACGTTGATTATCCCTAATTAACTTATGCCTTTCCAAGTGGAGATTAACTCACTCCTTCAGAATTTTCTTAGTTTTCCTACCAATGACATGAGACTCACTGGGCTGTAATTTTCTGGTTCATCTCTACCACCCTTCTTGAAAAGTGGAACCACATTAGTCGTCCTCCAGTCCTCTGGCACTACACGTGGCGAAACAGGAGTTAAAAACGCGTGTCAGAGACCCTGCAATTTCCTGTCTCACCTCTCACAGCAGCCTGGGATGCAATTCATCTGACCCTGGGGATTTATCCACTTTTTAAAAGAGCTTCCACTGCCTCATTTTGTCAAACTGTACGAGGTCCTCGCAATCCTTGTTCCTGAATTCTGTACACATGTTCTCCTTTTCCTGAGTGAAGGCTGATGAGAAGTATTCATTTAACACCCTTCCAATGTCCTGTGGCTTCATACAGATTACCTCCTTGGTCTCCAATGGCCTACTCTTTCCCTGGCTAACCTCTTTCCTTTAATGTATTTATAGAATATCTTAGGATTCTCCATAATCTTGAAAGCAAGTCCTTTCTCACACCCCCTTTTTGCTCTAATTGCTTTCTTAAGTTCTCTCTTGCACTTCCTATGTAAGCATCCAGGGTTCCCTGAACATATTGCTCCTACATTTCCCCCTATAGGGGGCATGTTGGATCTGTACTCTACCCATTTCCTTTTTGAATGCCCTCCCCTCCCCTCGCTCTGCTGCAGACCTGCCTGCAAAGAGCTGTTCCCAGATATTGCCGTATTTTAAGGTATTTCTTGTCCCTATTTTACCCTTATTGAGTTACCATCGAGCTTTATACAAAGTCCAAAGATGTGCAGGTTAGGCTGATTGGACATGCTAAATTAACCGTGTGTGTCCCGGGATGTGATAGGTTAGAGAGGTCAGCAGGGTAACTAAGCAGGGTCAGGGCCTAGGTGGATTAGTGCAGACTTGATGGGCTGAACGGCCTTTGCACTGTAGCGATTCTAATTTCTTTGAAATGTGCCAGGTATCTTCACTATAGGAAAAGGAAACTATATCCAGCCAATTCAATCACACCTTCTGCTTTGCAACTGGTGGAGGTGCTTCAAGGAGTCAGGTAGAGAGACAAATGCAACAGAATATCGAGTCTCTGTCCTGCTCCAATATTCATATTGCTGATTGAGTTAAGTCAATGGTAATTTCCCAGGATGCTGATGGGCATTCAGCAAAGACAATCCCATTGCATTTCACGGGGATGTGGATACACTCTCTCATTAGCGATGGTTATTGCCTGGCACTGTGTGTGACGCGCATGTTGCATGCTACTTATCAGCGTAAATCGTCTTGCAGTGTGCATTAAAATAAGGCCAGTGATTTTCAAGCTCCAATTTATCACAAGGATATAAAAATGATTACAATCATTTTGAAAATTTTACAAACGGGTGGGAAGATCAGCAATGAGGAAATCCTCAATGGAGTACAAAGTAAATGTATTCCTTGAAGGCAAAACGAGATGTGATTAAGTATAGAATTACATGGATCAATAGGAAGATTAAACCCAAACTAAAACTTAAAAGGAGGTATATAATAAAGTTAGACTTGATAATACTAAAGATAATCATAAGGAACAAATAGAGTGCCAAGGTGAAAAGACAAAAGGAGCTAATATGAAAGAGGACAACAGGTAGAAAAGTTAAGGGAGAGTAGAACACCTCTGAGGTGAAGATGCGGGTCTAATTGAGAATGAACATGTGGTAGGAACATTCAAAATATCTTTTGCACATTGATGAAGGAAGTGAGAACACAAATATATCAGCAGAGAAGTTGGAGTAACCAGTGATGCTATATGTAGATGAGCAATGGGTTGAGATGCAGACAACTGCATACTCTAAAGAATAAAAAATCAGACAAATATTGAACTCTGAAGGTACAGCGCTAAGGGAAAGAGTTCTGAATTATTCTGGTAAAGTGTCAGCACAGACATGGTCAACAGTAAAATTCTATACTTCTGCAATTTTCAAATTGCTAAGGGAACTCTAGCTATAAAGATGCACCAAAAGTTGCAACCATCTTCTCCCTAGTTTTCCCTCTTGGTCCTCACACCTCATGCACCACAGCCTTGTCAACAAATATTTTCAAATTAACTAACTACACCCATGTATTCTGCAGTGATCTTCAATAAGCTACACAATATGCCCTTTTCATTAATTTTTTCAATTAATTTGACTGTGTCTATGCTCAGTAAAAATCATGCAGAGCCTTAATTTAACAGGAGATTAAAAATACACACAGACAGCAGTGTACTCATCACCAACAACTTCAGCACTAAGTACCATCATTCAGAAGTACAATTGATTCTTTTTGGATAAAACTGGCTTAAAAAATCAGGTTACTGGCAAAATAGAACAATTCTAAATTTATCAGTATGATAATGCCATCGGCTTCCGCATAAAAGCAGACTTCCTCACGCCCCAATATATGGGCAACCATGGACACACAAACATACATACATGTAGACCCGACAGACCTACACCCCCAAAACACAGGCACACTGATGCATATCTGACATGTGGGCATGCACCTACCATGCGTGCACTCCCACTTGTACGTGCCCCCACTCACCAGATGTGCATGAACACACCCTTGCACGCCCACCTGTGCACCAACATGCACACACATTCATGCATGCGCTGACACACACACAACCCCAACACGCACACCCAGATGAGCGTCTCAACATCTGTGTGCACACGCCCCGACACACACTGCCCCACACGCACACACACACACATCCCTCTGATATACACACACACAATGTGAGTGTGTGCACACCCCTTACCTGCACCCACTCACCAGCCTACGTGCACTCCACTTGAGTAGAAATACCCATTCGCGCATTTCAGCACACATACATACACATTCACACCACATAAGTCAACATATTCTTTAATTCCACTTGAGCTCAGTAATTTGAGATGACCTGCTACACCAAGGAGATGAAGTGACAATTTCCATGTTAGAAAGATGGTCATTAATATGCTTACTTATACTTTATGCAGATACACTTTATATTTAAGTTTACCTTTTACAATGCGTGCCTTACATGTGCAACAATTTTTCACATTAAACAAGATTTTAGGGGCAATTGCCTGCTTGGTAACAAGATAGAAAGTTTTTACCCCATTCTGTTCCATCGCCTGCACTTCTCGACTCCCCTGCTCCTTCATCTTCTGAAGTTCCCAAGAAATCAAATTCTCTCAGCGCTTCCTCAGTGTCCATATCTTCCGTTGGATCCGATAACACTCCTTTGTTAACAAACTGTTTAAAAGATGACAATTTGCACAATTAACAAGCATGCTCATCATACTGCATCATATAAACAGCAACCAACATGAACCAAGCAAACGGTTCCACACATTGCAAATTTCAACAACACCTCTAAAATCTACACAGTGGAAATAGTTATCAAAAATCACCACTGTTAGCAATATCTTTCATCATTGCAAGAAATTTTAAAACAGCCTTCATGTGTTTTTCAGCAGCTATTATATTCACTCATTCTTAACATACACAAGTATACCTTCAGAATAAAGGCATATTCAGAGATTACGTTCCAAAATTACTTTGCTGATTTACAGGCAGTGCAAAATACGTAAAACTGTGTAGTACACATTATACAACTGTGTATTGCACATTAAACAAGCATTGCTACTTAAGAGTAATGTTATGTGATTCATTTACTTAACTATCCCTCCTCTAACATTTTGACAGCTGCTGTTATGCTAAGTTTAACATTCACTGCAATCCTAAATACACACCACCAAACAACGCTGTGCCAAACTATTTGCTGCAGACTAGCTGACACTTTGATAAAGGTATGTAGATTAGAGTTTTCTGTTTATACTTCAATTTGCCACCAGCCCTTCTCTCTTTCCTTTCTCCTCTTTACTTCCATCCCTCCTCTCTTCCTCCAGTCTCTTCTCTCCCAGCCTGGTGTCAACTCCCTTAATGTAAAGTCATAAGATATCAAAATGGAAAATAACATTTTCATAAAGAATCACACACAAAAAAAATTTGACAAGAAAGAAAGAGTAGATCAACGTGATAATAGGGCTAGGGTACTTTCAGGAGAAAATTTTACAGAATTCAGCCTGCACATTTTACCACAAATTGACACATTACTTCACTACATTTATCCACCTACTCAATCATTTAACCTACCGAACTATCGCTAATTGTTCTCTCTTTGCCATTATTTTCATCATCTTCATCTTCATCACTAAATTCCGCTGCTGCGTTTTCAAGGAAAGTCAATGTTTCCAGTACATCTGCTGAATCACTCGAAAGCGGTTTAACTTTCTCCCCGGAATTTCTTTAGGAAAAAAATACAAAAGCATTTTATATAGTCTTTCACATTCCTTCAAACAAATCTAACAGATGAGGGGAAAATAGCATGTTGTTATTCTGTAAAATGTAAAATTCCGCAAAGTGCCATGGTTGATATCACATCCTTTCTTTTCAGTGATTCTCTTTCCCACCCCCTTGCAGTTTTCTACAGACAATAAGCAAGCTGTTCCCAAATCTGATCATATCTGCTCTGTCACAGTCCATTAGGAGGAAAGTGAAAGGCTCCTGGTGAGAACTGGTTTTTTCTTTTACTGTAATACAACACAAATTCCTTTCCATGTACTTCTCACTCCTTTTCCAATAGATGTGCATCAGACCTACAGATGCAATGTTATGAGAGAGAGTCAGGAATGTAATCACTTGTTTCACAAAACTGACTAAAAAACAGCTGGGAGAAAAATACAAAGCAGTCAGAACAACTGTTTAGCCTGGAAGCATACCACAAGATATTCTTACATATTACAGCGCAATAGGAAGTCATTCCACTCATGATGCTACTGTTCTGAAAAAGTTATACGTTGGTCCCAGATTCATGGAACTTTATGGCACAGGAGGCAGCCATTCAGTCCATGCCACCTTTCTGCACAGCACTTCAATCCATCCCATTCCCTTTGCTGTCTCCATGTGGCACTGAACAATGAAGATTTCTCCTCTTCAAATATAACTCTGATTAACACAAAGCAAAATGAGTGGTATAAGTTCACTAACTATTCTTATAAGGGCTATTAAATTAAAACACCTGCTCCTTACCACAGGAACATATTAATGTAATATCATAATACAACTATTCCTTATTCAGTTCCCCAAAACTGTTTTTTAAAAAACAGCATGGTAAATTTAAGCATGTGAGGACATTTAATTTCAAATTTGACTGCAATGAAACTATCTGGTCCAAAAGTTCTCTTATTAACTCACTAATGCTTTATACTGTCCCCACTTCCCACCTCCCTACCCCCCTACCCCAATTCTCCTACTTGTCACTCTTGCACTTGCCGCCTTTCTTGTTCCCTTGCTCACTTCTTGCTTTTCACTGCCCCTCTCCCAAGCTCTCATGCACAAGCGCTTGGGATGGGGACTGAGTGGGGTGGTGAGCAGGAAGCAGAGAGGTTTTGGGAGTGGGAAGCAGTGAGCAGGAGAATTTGGAGGGGGGGTGCAAGGAAGTGGCAGCTGGTTTGTACAGTAACCATGCAGAAATGAAAACCAAGGCATTGCTATTCAAATCATTTCCCTAATTTACAAATCTCACTAAAACAAAAATGTACTGTTAGAATACATTTTAAAAGGGACATACCTGTACCGAAAACTAAATACATGCTACAAGAAAAGGCATCAAAAAACACATTGATCTCACACTGTTCAATGTTGTGGGATACACATTATGCAATACTCAGTTTATCATAAGTCCACGTCTTACCAAGCCAGCAGCAGCACACTGAGTAAGGTCACATTATACTAACACTAATTGTTAAACAACAGCAAGTAAATCCGGATGAACCTTTGCTCCAACCATGGGTAAAAGAAAGCTTTTGTCCATTCTGATAACTGTTGGATTAATTCTGGATCTGGCGGCATCGTGACACAGTGGCTGCCTCAGTGCCAGGGACGCAGATTCAATTCTGGCCTTAGGTCACTGACTGTGCGGAATTTGCAGGTTCTCCCCATGTCTGTGTGGGTTCCCTCTGGGTGCTCCAGTTTCCTCCCACAGTCCAAAGATGTGCGGGTTAGGTGGATTGGCTGCGCCAAATTAATCCTAGTGCTGGGGGGAATTAGCAAGGTAAATATGTGGAGTTATGGGTATAGGGTGTGGGTGAGATCATGGTGGGTACAGACTTGATGGGCCAAATGGTCTCCTTTTTATTTCCCTTTAATAGTGACACTGGATTTATGTTTTGTTTAATAAGGGACACAGCCTTAGATGATAGTAAACCTATAACAACCCAAAAAAGGTAACAATAACTTTAACAACTCAAACATTTTAGTTCAATGTTAAGAAGTTTATGTTTATGATCTCTGTTTATACACTATCTGATAAAATAAAGCACCCACCTATGAATATTTGTTGGATCCAGTGGAAAAGGTCGAAAGAATTTAAATGACTGGGCCAGCTCTAGTCAACTTACAGGGTAAAGCAACCAGGTGTGCCACAGAACTGGAAAATATCTGCCATGGCTTAAATTCAAAAGCTTACCTGTTAGTTTATAGTGAATCTTTAAAAAAAGCAAAATCCAAAACTTGCGCAAGTGCAAAACCCAAGGATGCACAGCAATGATAGTATATTTTAAAAATCTTAGAACTATTACATTCAAAGGAGCATGGATTTTACACAAAGGAATTAAATGGAAGATTTTAAACAAAGTAAATGTACACTGGTGATATTAATTGTCAGCACTTACCCAATCATGTTTGTTCCTTTTATTAGAGTTTCACCACCATTTACAACAGGCTCCAGATTCTTGTTTTCCGATAATTTATCTAGATCATCACTGGAGAGGCCAAGTAGTGCCCGTGCTCGCCTTGACTTCACATCTATTATGGTGTCTGTGCAACCCACTTCCTGCAAGTATCTAGGGAAATAGTGAATTGGAGCATTTGTAAGCTTAGTGACAATATCTTGAAATCTCATCCCAGCTTGTACAGCAAAATAGATGAGCTACAATTGATGCAACAGTTAGAAAAGATGAAGAATATACACACCACAAATCCTTTGCTACACTGCAGTGGGCACTAGCAAAAGAAAAGTCACCCGTACCAGCTGCAGGGTCAAAGTGATGCGTCTCTTTCAGTACCAGCCTCTATAGTCACTGGGAAAATGAAAGATCCCAGCACAGGACCATTGTTAACAATTCACCATTCATTGCATTGTTTGCACTAAGAAACTCAGCCGTTTACTTGTTTAGATTGGTTCAGGGGGTGGGGGGAAGCAGAAACAGATATTTAAGCACTGAATTTTAATACATGTAAACTGAACTAGACCTTTAATATAAGAGAGCAGTAAGCATCCTACCCTGGATCACATTTCATTTTAATTCTGCACATAATGATCTTTAATACTACACTAGCTTCTACGAGCACAAGACAGTCGCTTTAGTGCAGGCACAGTACCCAATGGCGCCGATAGCTTCTTTTTGGCAATCATTCTAATATTAGCTTACTTCATTGCCTACGTATCCCCAAAATGATGCATCACAAAAGAAATGCAACCCAGTGTATCATTCCTTTGAATGAATCAAATGATTTGTCTGAAATTTCTAACAACATGGTAGGTGGGCACATTAAGTGCGGCCGTTTCCTGGTCTCTTCTGTTTTGTTGCCCCTCCCCCCAGTCATTTCTTTCCATATTTTGAAAACTTGATGCAACATTTTAATTGGGGGTTGGGGCAAGGATGGGCAGACAATACCACTTGCTATTGCCAGCCCTGAGGGAATTGGGGTGAGCTGTCCATTGAAGACTAACTTGGATATGGCCAGCAAGGTAATATTTTCAATTTCAGGGTCAATAATGACTGGCCTATGATATTGCCCCCTGTAAAGATGGTGGCTGCACATAAAACAGCACTTGCAAGGCATTGGAAGCAAATACAACCATAAGGTTAACATTTTAAAATGTTACAATTTAGTTTAAAATCAGATTCTACCAGTTTTACACGTGATTTTGAAGAAGGAACAAAAGCAGTTCACAGCTCTCTCAATACAAGGTAAAACACTGAAGACACCAGAATCACCAACCTTTTTGAAATAAAACTACTGCAGATACTCACTGACGAAGGAGTTGTCGCCCTTGCTTCCACGTTAACTGATTATTTTGTGTTGTCTGTATTTCGTTTTCATTTCCTTCATCTAGAAAAGCAATGATCCAGACTGAGTTCCTCACTCCTCAATTTACTTTATTAATAATCTTACTGCAGGCACAATTGGAATCAGGTGTCAGACAGAAATTGTTCTCCACTAACAGTTAGAAGTTACATTTCCACAATTACACCTTCTGTCAGGGGAAAGCAGAGCCCTGATAGCTACATGTGTAACATTAGCAAGAACAGGTGGCAGACAGCTCCCTTTCAACATTAGACTGTGCTGGGCTTTCATAGAATCTCAACAGTGCAGGAGGCCATTCAGCCCATCAAGCCCGCACCTACCAGAATCCCACCCAGGCCCTATCCTTGTAACCACACATATTTACCACATTAATCCTGTCATTATGCGGCAATTTAGCATGGGTAATCCGTCTAGCCTTTCCTTAACACTTCAAAACTGAAGTTAAATATTAAACTTGCAATGGTTAATTAATACTGACTCCTGCACTTCCAACACTGATACACCAGTGCAGTATGGAAGGAATGCTGCACTAATAGAAGCTATGATGTTACACAGAGGTCTTATCTGCCTGCTGCAAGTGAAAATAAAAGAACAAATGGCATCAGCTAAAGAACAGGGAGTTCTCCTTGTCCTGGCCAATATCCATCTCTCAACTAATGGCTAAGAACAGGTTTACGAACCATTTATCTCATTTGCTGTTTTGATGCCACCGCCATGTGTACAAACTAGCTTCTTCATTTGCTTACCCAACAGTGACTGCACTTCAAAATGAATTTATTCACAGTGAAGTGGTTTAGGACTTCTTGAGAATGTGAAAGTGTGATACTTTTATACCACAAAAACTGAAATGATGCAAGGCTACCTCACATGCAACTCCAAATGCTGGCCACCTGTTGAGCAGCAATTATACATTCGATTCTTGAACTGCTAAGGGACAGAGACTGCTCCAATAAATCAGAGTCATAGAGGTTTACAGCATGGAATGAGGCCCTCTGGCCCAACTTTTCTATGCCGCCATTTTTTTAAAACCCCTAAGCTAATCACACTTGTCCACATTTGGCCCATATCCCTCTATACCCATCGTACCCATGTAACTATCTAAATGCTTTTTAAAAGACAAAATTGTACTTGCCTTTACTACTACCTCTGCAGCTTGTTCCAGACATTCACCACGCTTTGTGAAAAATTTGCCCCTCTGGACACTTTTGTATCTCTCCCCTCTCACCTTAAACTTATGCACTCTAGTTTTAGACTCTCCTACCTTTGGGAAAATATGTTGACTATCTACTTGATCTATGCCCCTCATTATTTCATAGATCTCTATAAGATCACCCCTCAGCCTCCTACACTCCAGAGAAAAAAGTCCCAGTCTATCTAGCCTTTCCTTGTAATTCAATCCATAAGTGCCAGTAGCATCCTAGTAAATCTTTTCTGCACTTTAATTTAGTGATATCCTTTCTATAATAGGATGACCAGAACTGCACAGTATTCCAAGTGTGGCCTTACCAATGTCTTGTACATCTTCAACAGGACGTCCCAACTCCTGTATTCAATGTTCTGACCAATGAAACCAAGCTTGCCGAATGCCGCCTTTGCCATTCTGTCCACCTGCGATTCCGCTTTCAAGGAGCTATGAATTACGTACCCCTAGATCGCTTTGTTCTGTAACTCTCTCCAACTCCCTACCATTAACTGAGTAAGTCCTGCCCTGGTTCAATCTACCAAAATGCATCACCTTGCATTTATCTAAATTAACTCCATTTGCCATTTGTTAGTCCACTGGCCCCATTGATCAAGATCCCATTGCAATTGAGATAACTTCCTTCACATTCCACTACGCCACCAATTTTAGCATCATTTGCAAACTTACTAACCATATCTCCTATATTCTCATTCAAATCATTAATGTAAATGACAAATAACAGTAGACCCAGCACTGATCCGAGGCACATCGCTGGTCACAGGCTTCCAGTTTGAAAACAACTCTCTACAACCACCCTCCGAAGCCAGTTTTGTATCCATGAATCCATGAGATTTAACCTTATGAACCTTAACTATTATATAAAACAGAAAATTATGACCTCAAAAAAATCAGCCAGACTCAGAACATTGGCTTTATTCTCTCTCCACAGATGTGGTCAGGCCTGCTGAGATTTTCCAGCGTTTTCTGTTTTTGTTACAGATTCCAGCATTACAGTATTTTGCTTTTATCACAGTGTATTTTATATAAAATAGTGTTTCCACTGCCAACACTAGAATTGTTTCAGCAACTTGCTTAAATATTGCTATTTTTAACTAATCATTAATTTGAAGGTTTGAATTTAATTTTTAAAACAGATTAAATTTGTAATTTCATTTGCGTGACTGTTTTGCACATCACTGTCAGGATGCTGCATGTGTCATCACAAAGAGCAGAAACTCATTTTTAAAAATCTTGGTGAAGTTTATGCTCAAGTTGATCAACAACGCTGCTGGGAAACGAAACACTTTCCAGTCACCCAGTGTTGTGCACTTAACCATTCTTTTGCTCCATGAGAAACAGCTACCCCTGTATAGCATGGCTGTTATTTCTCCATATCAGGCATCCTGTGACTGGAATATTATTGTAAAAAATCAAGCTTATTAACAGGACCTGAAATGGGCACTGCATCGCTAAGGAATGTAATTATGCCCATGTAACTCAACTTTTCATACCAGCCAATATCTAATGAGTGGCATGGTCAGAATTGGATATGCAGTAGAAACATCAGTGTTATGGATTGGCAGGTTGTACAATTTTAGCTGGTTATCATAAACAACATCCCTGAGCACACTTGAATTCCTTGCAACTGGCTCTTGCCTTTGGACCTGCGAGGTACTATTTTACAAGGAATGAATGTGGGCTCTTTAATCCATAAGTTCCCAACAGAAGACCCAGTCAATTAAAAATCCCTGAAGGATTTGTAAATATTCGAGGTGATCAAAAATGACTGGATGAACTTATCCAAATGGTCCACACTTACTGGAAACTGGTTTGACAGTCCCAAACCATTTCCATACTGTCAGATAGAACAGACTTTCATCTCATGAGTTCATGAGCTAGATTCAAACACATTTGAAGTCAAAGGTCAGAGTCTAATTAACTGTGGCACTGATGCCCAAAACAGCATCATAAAACATTTATGCAGGATAGCAGCTTATGCCAGTTTTGCACAATGACTTGTACCAACACATCCAGTGTTCTTCTATTATTAGCATCAAGTTTATTGAAACCGTTCAAGACTGGAGAGGAACATCACAAAAAACGCAGCTTGGCAGATTCACTTGGTGGTACAGTGGTTAGCACTGCTGCCTCACAACACCAGGGAATTCCCGGCTTGGATCACTGTCTGTGCGGAACCTGCACATTCTCCCTGTCTCTGCATAAGTTTCTTCTGGGTGCTCTAGTTTCCTCCCACAGGCCAAAAGATGCGCTGGTTAGGTGCATTGGCTATGCTAAATTCTCCCTCAGTGTACCCAAACAGATGCCAGAATGTGACGACTAGAGGATTTTCACAGTAACTTCACTGTAGTGTTAATGTATGTCTACATGTGATACTGATAAATAAACTTTAAGATGCTATTCTATGAACAGGTGTGTTTCTAACTTCGTGTTCTTCATAGGGAAGGACTTTGTAATCTATACTTTCACCAACAACTTGGTCTATTTATTTACTGTATGTGGGAATATGTGGCAGTACGCAAGATACTGAAATGTGCACTGCAAATCCCTCATTTTCGCTAATGTTTTTCGTATACAGGAAGACATTACATGCATTGAACTGTGGAGGATAAGTGGCAGATCAAGAAAGATGGAAAAAGAAAGATGAGGGGAGCGTCTGGGGGAGGCAAGGAGATGTTTTTGCAGGATTGTGGAGTTCTAGAAAAGCAAATGTCTAATAACAAAAAAGTTACTCAAACTGCAGAAGAAAAAGTTACTGAATGAAAAGTGTGCTGCAGCAGGAAAGGTCAGGAAGATAGAAGAAACTGAAATTGAGAACTAAGTTTCGAAAATTAAAGTTTATTTATTAGTTACAAGTAAGGTTTACATTAACACTGCAATGAAGTTACTGTGAATCTCCCCTAGTGGCCATACTCCAGTGCCTGTTCGGGTCAATGCAGCTAACCAGTATGTCTTTCAGACTCAGGGGGCAACTGGAGTACCTGGAGGAAATCCACGCAGACAAAGGGAGAACATACACACAGTGACCCAAGCTGGGAATTGAATCCAGGTCCCTGGCGCAGTGTATACTACTGTGCCTGAAGTCAACTGTTCAGGATATAAAAGGGTCAATCATTTTTGGAAAGGGTAGAGCTGTTGACACTGTGCAGGTGCAACTTGTGGAGGTTAGAGGAAACGTTAGCTAGAAGCACATTACAGAAGTTGAATCTAAACCGGGAAAAGGGCACAGCTTATAATTTTAATGGTAGTAAAGGATGAAGCAGGAGCAGATGTTGGCAGTGTGGTAAAAGTGCAAGAACGAACTCTTGGTTACAGAACAATCCTGGTGATAGGTTTTGGTGCAATGAAGTTTGCACCTCCTGTGTTAGCTGGAGGTGGCTACCTGAACTCTTGACCATATCAAATCCCATACTGCTCCACTCACCAATCTCTTTTCTTTGTCAGTCGTCACTGGCTCCCAGTTTCTCAGTGCAAGATTTCAAAATCCCCATGTTAAAACCCCTTGCCAACTTCACTTCTCCCTAATCTCACAGCCTTCTTGCATTTCACCTCTGCACCATGAACTGATCTACTGCACATCCTCTTCCTTCACACCATCTCCTATTCCTGCCCTGCTCTTTTCTACCAAATAGGAGAGGTTTAAACCAAATTGTTCTCATATCCCAGAACTTTCTCAATCTGGCTACAAATGTTCCCATTTTCGAAGCCTCCCCTTGTGACAATTCTAACATCCACCATCCCTGACATTCTCCCCAGTTTTGCTTGGCCTGACCCCAAAATTAAGTGCTTTGGGATATAAAAAGCTGTTAACAGTGCTGAATAAAAGTGTCTTATATAGTTCAAAATTGCATCAATTTTATTGACATTTACAAAAGACATGTTGAGAACTAACAAATAAAAACACCAGCTATTTTCACAATGCTCACTGAGTACTATTATGTCCAGTATTTTAAAACTGTCCCTATTAAATGTCAGGACTCCACCCACTTACATATTTAATCCAACTCATTTTGCTCATTCCCTATCCGCCTCTGCAGATTCACTCGAGCATTTCACACTGTTAACAAATCTAACCAGTTGGCACTGAACTTCTGAATCAAGATTGTTGATGTAAACAGACACAGTAAGTGCCACAATAACAAGCTTTGTGGCAGTCCACTCAGCATAGACCACCACCACCCCCAACCCATGCCTAATTAATGTCTGATGCCATGTTTCTGGAATTGTCTCAGGGTTAAGGAGCCTGCAGGGATACCATATATATTTTTTTATGTATATATTTTAAAACGGAGGCAAAAATCAAGAAAACGGGGGAGTAGTTTCTAATATTAATGCTTCCTGAACTCTTAAAGATTTAGCCATTTGGTAGTACAAAATTTGAGTATTGTTGAAAAAAGACAGGCTACCTAAGTTTTTAGTCTTGCACACATCAGGATAGCTCACAAGTGGCCCAACTGTAATGAGGAAAACAATAATTTGTACTGCATGAGAAGGGTACACCACGTATGTCCAAATAGATGGTGTTACCATGAGCTCGCCTCACGGCTGCACACTTGCTAACATCTTCACTAGTTTCCACAAGGCTTCCACCTTCGATGGAACAACTAACCACCCCCCCCCCCCCCGCCCCCAACACCTTTGATGGAATAACTAACCTCCTACCTCTAGCATATTTTCAGTAAGTAAGTGATATGTTTGCTATATTTGAGTCTGTAGTTTCACACAAGAACTTTATTAAACACATTAATCATCTTCATTTGGAGCTCAAATTCACCTTTGGAATGGAGCAATCAAGCTAGCTCCCTTTCCTCCACATGCTGGTTGAGAAATCTGCCACAGGTTCTCCACACTGTCAATTCAAGCCTACCTTCACTGATCAACAAATGCATTGGGATTCCTACAGTTCCATGCACTATAAGACTGGCCTTACCTGTAACCTTGTAAATAAGGCCCAGAGCTATTTTCTCAACTTGTAAGTTTGATGTGGAAATAAGTCAAAGCCATTTTGCAGGATTATGGTTACCCTGATCAGATCATCATTTGCTGTATATCACAGAACTCAAGGGGCCTAAGGACTTCACTTTCAGCCCTGAAAAAAAGTGACTTGTGTACCTCAAATTATCCAGGAATAAGATGTCTCAAGTTCTGAGATGCATAGGTTAGAACTCGATGGGCCAAATGGCCTCTTTCTGCACTGTAGTGTTTCTATGATTCTTAAACATGAAGCAAGCTGTTATTATGCAATAGCTACATGAATGGTATTTGCCACTAGCAATGATGCAGCCAAGCCAAAAAGATGTCCTGCCTGTGACACAAAATGAATAATGTGGTACATGAATTTCAATGCCCGCAATGCCAGGTATATAGGCTATATGTCTTATTAATTGGCACATTGTATCAAACAGAAGATCCCTCAGCTGTTTGCAACAGGTACAAGTTGAAAGCGGTATGGTTGCACAGGGCTTAGCACTGCAGCCTCACAGTACTAGGGACATGGGTTCAACTCTGTCTTGGGTCAGTGTGTGTGGATTTTGCACATTCTCTGCATGGGTTTCTTCTGGGTGTTCCAGTTTCCTCCCACAGTCCAAAGATGTGATGGCCATGCTAAATTGATCCTGAGTGTCCCAAGATGTGTACATTAGAAGGATTACCAGTATAAATAAGTGGGGTTACAGCAAACTGCCTGTGTGGGATCCTCTGTCAGAGTATTGGTGCAGACTCGATGGGCCAAATAGCTTCCTTCTACACTGTAGAGATTCTATCAGAAATACTAACCATGCCCAATCAGCCTGTGCTTGCTAATCTCAAAACGCAGCATCCAATATTAGATGTGATTCTGCAATTGGACTATACCTAAATAATCCTGACTGTGCTAAAAATTATACTGATGGTTAAGACAGTCAGTCCGGATCGCAGTGTGGCTCACTTATGCATGCCCAAAGCCACATATTTTCACATAGCTCTGTCCTTTGCAGACAGAAGGAATACAGCACATCTTATACCATTTTTTAAAAATCTAAGCCAAGACTTAAGGAATTGTCTTCCCCTGATTCATTCCCAAGGGAAATTCCTTAACCAAGCAGAGTGGACCTGTCTAGTTTGGATATCAACAAAGCCGATCAGCTAAATGTTCCATGCTGCACTCTCCATTGCAATGCCTCCAGAGTCCACTTGCCAACCAATCAGCATTCTCTTCTCATACAGCATGAACTGTTCCTCCATTACAGTTTGGTAATCTGGTGAGAGCTATCATCATCAGTGCAAGGCATCTTCTTGATCAAAGGATAGTTCTTCCAACTGTCCTATACAAATACAAGTTTTCGATCTAGTTCATTCACTCTTACTTACACCATGAACCTAGTTTCGACCGCATGCCATTCCTAACGCTTGATTTCACAACTGATACTTAAAGGTGTGTTTGCTACTTTTTTTGCGAAATGCAATCCTCAGCGTTCACATCTTACCAGAGTCATAATTTGGAGGCTTCATATCCCCTTGGTTCAGCTCGGTCCCATATTTCAACTTATGATGTTTAGCTCTGAAAGGAAGATGGGGAAATGTTTACTTGGGGCAACTGATTTTGAGAAATTGACAAGTTACAGAAATGTAGAAAATAGGAGCAGGCCATTTGGCTCTTCAAGCCTGCTCCACCATTCATTACGATCATGGTTTATCGTCGAATTAAATATCCTGATCCCAGATTCCCCCCGTACCCCTTGGTCCCTTTAGCCCAAGAGCTAATTTCTTCTTGAATTAATGCTGTACTAAAATCCTGAATTAATGCAGCACACACAGATCCTTCAAGGAATAATGCAAAATCCAAACTATTCACTATACAACAAAAAAATTACAAGTCATTGAACTGCTGTCAAAAATAAAGACAAGGCAAGCTTCAGAGAAGGATTTTCAGACAGCCGGAGAACCATACTTATAGTTCATACAGTCATAGAGGTTTACAGCATGGAAACAGGCCCTTTGGCCCAGCTTGTCCATGCCACCCTTTTTTAAACCCCGAAGCTAGTCCCAATTGCCCGCATTTGGCCCACATCCATCTATATTCATCTTACCCATGTAACTGTTTATATGCTTTTTAAGAGACAAAATTGTATCTGCCTCTACTACTACCTCTGACAGCTTGTTCCAGATACTCACCACCCTCTGAAAATATTGCCCCTCTGGACACTTTTATATCTCTCCCCTCACCTTAAACCTCTGCCATCTAGTTTTAGACTCCCCTACCTTTGGAAAAAGATATTGACTACTAAGCTGATCTATGTCCCTCATTATATTATAGACCTCTGTAAGATCACCCCTCAGCCTTCCAAGCTTCAGAGAAAAAAGTCCCAATCTATCCAGCCTCTCCTTATAACTCAAACCATCAAGTCCAAGTAAATCTTTTCTGAACTCTTTCCAGTTTAATGATATCCTTTCTATAATCCGGTGACCAGAACCGTACACAATTTTCCAAGTGCGGCCTTACCAATGTCTTGTACAACTTCAACAAGACATCCCAACTCCTGTATTCAATGTTCTGACCAATGAAACCAAGCCTGCTTAATGTCCTCTTCACCATTCTGTCCATCTGCGACTCCACTTTAAATTAGTTTCAGACCAAAAAAACAATAGAGCAACAGGATACAGCAACTGAATATTAGAAAAAGAGGTAGGTCATATGACCCTGATTGCTCAGTCAGAGCTAATCATCGACCTCAACTCCACTTCAACAAAATCAACAAAGATTGACTAAGAAGTTGATAAAGAAAGGAAGGATAGACTATGAAGCTAAACTAGCACTAAGTATAAAAAAGGACAGTAAGAGTTCTTACAAATATATAAAGGAGGCTGGCTAGAGTGAATGTTGGACCTTTAGAGGACGAGAGGGGGGATTTAGTGGTGGGAGATGAGGAAATGGCGGAGGCTTTAAATAAGTTTTTTGCCTTGGTCTTCACGGAGGAGGACGCAAATAGTTTGCCGGATATTAAAGATAGAAGGATGGTAGGAGTTGAGGGCCTGATGCGATTACTGTCGCTAGAGAGGTAGTGCTTGATAGACTAATGGGACTGATGGTGGACAAGACCTCAGGACCGGATGGAATGCATCCCAGGGTTCTGAAGGAAATGGCAGAGATGATAGTGGATGCCTTAGTGATTATTTTCCAAAATTCGCAGGATTCCGGGGAAGTGCCGGAAGATCGGAAAACGGCTAATGCTACGCTGCTGTTTAAAAAAGGTAGCAGACAAAAGGCAGGGAATTATAGGCCGGTTAGTTTAACGTCTGTAGTTGGAAAAATGCTTGAATCCATCATCAAAGAAGAAATGGCGAGGCACCTGAAAAGGAATGGTTTGATAGAGCAGACGCAGCATGGATTCATTAAGGGGAAGTCGTGTTTGACGAATTTATTGGATTTCTATGAGGATGTGACGAGTGCGGTAGACAGAGGGGAACCGGTGGATGTGGTGTTTCTCAATTTTCAAAAGGCATTTGATAAGGTGCCTCACAAAAGGTTGCTTCAGAAGGTTAGGGTGCATGGAGTTGGGGGTAAGGTGTTAGCATGGACAGAGGATTGGTTGTCTAATAGGAGGCAGAGAGTTGGTATCAATGGGTGCTATTCTGATTGGCGGTTGGTGACTAGTGGAGTGCCGCAGGGATCGGTGCTGGGGCCTCAGCTATTTACCATTTATATAGATGATCTGGAGGAGGGGGCTGAGTGTAGGGTGACGAAATTTGCTGATGACACAAAGATGAGTGGGCAAGCAAATTGTGCGGAGGGTGTGGAAAGTCTGCAGAGGGATCTGGATAGGCTGAGCAAGTGGGCGAGGACCTGGCAGATGGAGTACAATGCTAACAAGTGTGAGGTTATCCACTTTGGTAGAAATAATAGGAGGGATTATTATTTAAAGGGCTACAAGCTGCAGCGTGCTATGGTGCAGAGGGACCTAGAGGTCCTTGTGCATGAGTCACAAAAACCCAGTCTGCAGGTGCAGCAGGTGAAGAAGGCGGCGAATGGAATGCTGGCCTTTATAGCGAGGGGGATAGAATATAAAAGCAGGGAGGTCTTGCTGAAACTGTACAGGGCACTGGTGAGGCTGCAGCTGGAGTACTGTGTGCAGTTTTGGTCACCACACTTGCGCAAGGATATGTTGGTCTTGGAGGGAGTGCAGAGGAGGTTCACTAGATACCAGAGATGATGGGGTTGGACTATGAAGAGACTAAATATACAGGGTCTGTACTTGGAGTTTAGAAGGACGAGGGGGGATCTTATAGAGACATATAAGATAATGAAAGGGATGGATAGGGTAGAGGTAGAGAGATTCTTCCCGCTTAGAAAGGTTTGCAGGACTAGAGGGCACAGCCTCAAGATAAAGAGGAGGGGGGGGGGCAGTTTAGATCGGAGTTGAGGAGGAACTTCTTCACTCAAAGGGTGGTGAATCTCTGGAATTCTCTGCCCGTTGAAGTGGTGGAGGCTACCTCGTTAAATATTTTTAAGACGCGGGTTGATGGGTTTTTGATAAGAGAGGGGATTAAGGGTTATGGGGAGAGGGCGGGAATGTGGAACTGAGCCACGACAGATCAGCCATGATCTTATTGAATGGCGGGGCAGGCTCGAAGGGCTAGATGGCCTACTCCTGCTCCTACTTCTTATGTTCTTATGTTCACTTTTCTGCACCATCCCCACATCCCTCGATTTCCTCAGTGTTCAAAAATCCATTGACCTCTGTCTTGAATTTACTCAATTACTGAGAGTATATTCTTAGGTTAGATAGCTCCAAAGATTCACAAAGAAATTTCTCTTCATCTCAGTCCCAAATGGCTGCCCCTTATTCAGAAACTGTGACTCCCAGTTCTAGACACCACAGCAAGGGAAAAACAATAAAAAATGGCAAGTATCTGGGTTAAATAGGCCAGCTGAATTCCATTCTGCATTAAGACACCAAGCTTTCAGGGTCCTTTCTTTGTGTGACATTTTGAAGATTTTTTTGTACCACATGCAAAACCACAGGAAGTTTTGAATAGTTTAAAATTAAAAATAAGTAGGAAGTATTTCCTATAGAATGCCGCACCACATAACCTCAATACCACTTTTCCCTCATTTCCAAATCTGATAGATACTAGCAAAGTAAATAATTTTTTTCAAATATTTACTTTATGTTAAGGACTCTGAAAGGTTATTGTCATTTAGGTGGGTACATCTGTAATTATTGTAAATATAGTGTGGTGAAGATTTTTTGTTTGCTTGTTTATTGTTCATTTACTCAATGTTCATTACATCTTCCAGGTACTTAATTACATGAGTCTTGATTTGATTATATATTGTATAAACTTGCATCTACCAAAGTCAAATGGCAACATAACATATTCAATGAGCCAGAATACAGTTGCAAGGCATCTCCTCCTACTAAAATGAATCACCTAACACTGAATTTCATTTGCCATTTATCCACCCACTCCTGGAAGCCTGGTTATGTACTTCTGTTTATAGATGCTGTCTTCAGCTTTATCTGTCAATTTGCTATCAACTGCACATTTCAACATTATGCATAAAGTTTCCTAGCTCAAATCAATTCCGTACGTGAACACTGATCCCAGCACCAATCCCAAATGGACCCAATGTATATTTTCGTCAATTCCTAATCACACTCTCTCTTGTTGCCAACTTTCAGTATATTCTGCAATCTAGCATCCACCTGACCTTCATCAGAAGTTACTTATGTGGCACCTCAAGGAAGAAATTCTGTAATTGAACATACAACAACAGAGTGGTTATATTACTGTATTAGAATCCAGAGGCCTGGACTAATGACCATGACAGCTCGGCAATTTTAATTCAATTCATCAATAAATCTGGAATAAAAAGCTAGGATCAGTAACAGTAACTATGAAACTATCAAATTATCTTCAAAACTCATCAGGTTCCCTAATGCCCTCCTAGGAAGGAAACCTATCATCCTTACCCTCATCCTTAGAGAGGCTAAATAGACTGGGTCCGTACTCGCTGGAGTTTAGAAGGATGAGGGGGGATCTTATAGAGACGTATAAGATAATGAAGGGGATGGATAGGGTAGAGGTAGAGAGATTCTTCCTGCTCAGAAAGGACAACAGGACTAGGGGGCACAGCCTCAAGATAAGCGGGGGGCGGGCAGTTTAGAACAGAGTTGAGGAGGAACTTCTTCACTCAAAGGGTGGTGAATCTCTGGAATTCTCTGCCCGTTGAAGTGGCAGAGGCTACCTTGCTAAATATATTTAAGACACGGGTAGATAGGTTTTTGGTAGGCAAGGGAATTAAGGGTTATGGGGAGAAAGCAGGAAAGTGGAACTGATCCACTTCAGATCAGCCATGATCTTATTGAATGGTGGGACAGGCTCGAAGGGCTAGATGGCCTACTCCTGCCCCTACTTATGTTCTTACGTACCCAAAAGGACATGAAAGCTTTGGAAAGAGCAAAGAAAGTTCACCAGGATGTTGCTTGGTCTCGAGGCCATTAACTATGAGGAGAGGTTGAATACACTAGGATTGTTTTATTGGAAAGAGGGAAGCCGCGAGGAGACCTGATAGAGGTCTACAAAATTAGGAGTGGCAGAGACAGGGTGGATAGTCAGAGGCTTTTTCCGAGGGTAGAAGTGTCAATTACAAGGGAGCACAGGTTCAAGGTGAGAGGGGGAAAGTTTAAGGGAGATTTGCATAAGAAGTTTTTCCACACAGTGGTGGATGCCTGGAACACACTGCCAAAAGTGGTGGAAGCAGGCACATTAGCAACATTTAAGAGGCATCTGGATGGTTACATGAATAGCGAGGGAATAGAGGAATATGGACAAAGGGCAGGCAGACTTTTTTTTAAAAAGTTTAGTTAGGGCATCATGATTGGCTTGGACAACTGAAGGAACTATTCCTGTGCTGTACTTTTCTTTGTTCTTAACCTTGACTGGCCTACGTGCGATTCCAGACCCAGAGCAAATGGTCGATCTTAACTGACCTAGCTAATTGCTTAATAATATTCAGGACCATAGCATAACACCAACTTTAAACAATTAGGGATGAGTAATAAATGTTGGTCTTGCCAGCAACACCCACATTCCATGAATCAGTTAAAAATACACAACCATTGCATTACCTGCCCTACACTTATTTCGTTAAGGATTAATAAAGCTTGTTAAATGCAATCTTCCTTGTATCAGATTGTTATCTGATCTTTTAGCAATGATTTTAGCATCTTTCTGATTACCAAGTTAAGCTATCTCATTTTTGGAAACTAGATTTCTACATTCAATCAGTGGTTAAACAATGCTCTACAATTATTCCTTTCCCTATTGAACTTTGAAACAGGGATAGAAGTGTCTTTTCTACTTCCTCCCTCAAAGAAAGCCACCCACATGGATTTTTCACTGTTCAACTCACTGACAGCCAGCCACAGGTTACAGGGGCAGGCTCAATCCAACTTCTGATTTAGAATAGCATCCTCCATAAGGGAACTGTTATTTCTCATGAACAGAGCAAGAAAACAGTCTGATTCTTCAATCAGATCGAAGAATAGTCACTGATGTATGCAGAGTCTAATGCAGGAAGTATAAACTACATTTAAATCACTTAAGGGGAGTAGAATAAAGATTGGAGAAGACAAATGGGAGTAAGGAAGAGAGAAATAAGGAACATTAATTACTTTTTAAAACGCACTGACACTAATCAACCTACAAAGAATGGGACTCCAAATTTGCAAAATTAAATTTTCAGAGTCAGACAGATTATTTAGCAATACTTAACAATCATCGGGTCATTAAAATGTTACTTAACGCTAAGCATCAGCCCTAACTTTTCATGCCATCCTTAGTGAAGAATTAGTTAAGTACCACAATATCACACAACTAGGTCTTTCAATGCTGAGTTTATCAGCGTCAACTGCTACTGCATACTCTGTGGAAAACCATAGGGATCTCTGACAGCAAATTCCAGGATTCCATGTTTAAATACATATGTGCAAGTGCCAGAAGCTGCTATCCGATTTACTCCATAATGACAGTGAATATATTAGCTTCGCCATTATTGCTTTGAGTATCTGTGGGTGCAATACTTGTGGATTTTTGCTAAATGCAGGATGCTGTTGATCACAATTTTTAAATTATTTTATAGGAAACGAATGCCACTGGCAATGCCAGCATTTTATTCATCATTCCAAATTGCCCTAAAGTGATGGTGAGCTACCTTCTTGAACTGCTGTAGCTCATCTGGTGTTGGTACATCTAGAGTCCATTGAGTTCATAAGGAGGAGGAGTACGCCATTTGGCTCCTCGAGCCTCTTCCAACATTGGAGGGGATCAGCGCTGAGTTGATTGTGGCTTTAACTCCAATTTCCTGCTCGCCACCTCATAACTGTTGACTCCCTTGGCTATCAAAAATCTATCTTACTCAGCCTTGAATATATTCAATGACTCAGCCTCTAACGATCCTTCTCATCTCTCAAATCCAAGACTCCTCATCTTTAAACTGTGCCCTTTGATCTAGTCTCCCTCAAACGAAGAAAAATATTTTGACTATCCATCTTGTCAAATCTGCTTAGAAATCTTATGCTTCCATAAGATAACCTCTTAGTTTCCAGGATTTAACCAGGGACAGTGAAAAAATAGCGATATAGTCTCAAGTCAGGATGGCATGTGGCTTGTTGGGAAGCTTGGTGGTCTGATGCTCTTGGTTTTTCAAGGTGGAAGAGCTCATGGGTATGGAGATGCTGCCAGAGGAGATTTGGTGAGTTTTTGCAGTGCGTCTTAGAACATAACTAGGAGCAGGACTAAGCTACCTGGCCCCTCAAGTCTGCTCCGCCATGCAATAAGATCATGGCTGATCTTTTGGTGGAATCAGCTCCACTTACCCACCCACTCACTCACCATAACTCTTAATTCCTTTACTATTTGAAAATGTATCTATCCTTGCCATAAAAATATCCAATGAGGTATCCTCAACTGCTTCACTGGGCAGGGAATTCCACAGATTCACAATCCTTTGTGTGAAGAAGTTCCTCCTCAACTCAATCCTAAATCTGCTTCCCCTTATTTTGAGGCCATGCCTCCTAGTTCTAGTTTCACCCGCCAGTGGAAACAACTTCCCTGCTTCTATCTTATCTATTCCCTTCATAATATTTCTGGAAGATCTCACCTCATTCTTCTGAATTCCAATGAATATAGCCCCAGTCTACTCAGTCTCTCCTCATAAGCCAACCCTCTCAACTCCGGAATCAACCCAGTGAATCTCCTCTGCACCCCCACCAGTATATCCTTTCTCAAGTAAGGAGACCAAAACTGTATACAGTACTCCAGGTGTGGCCTCATTAGCATCTTATACAGCTGCAACATAACCTCGCTGTTTTTAAACTCCATTCCCCTAGCATTGAGGGACAAAATTCCATTTGCCTTCTTAATTACGCGCTGCACCTGCAAACTAACTCGAGATTCCCGCACAAGGACACCCAGATCCCTCTGCACAGGAGCATGCTGCAAATTTTTACCATTTATATAGTAGTCCATTTTGCTGTTATTCCTACCAAAATGGACTACCTCACATTTACCAACATTGTATTCCATCTGCCAGACCCTCACCCACTCAGTTAGATTATATCCCTTTGCAGATCAGTATCCTCTGTACACTGCCACTCATCTTGGTGTCATCTGCGAATTTTGACACACTACACTTCGTCCCCAACTCCAAATCATCTATGTAAATCGTAAATATTGCAGTCCCTACACTGATCCCTGAGGCACACCACTAGTCACTGATTGTCAACCAGAAAAACACTCATTTACCCCCAATCTTTGCTTTCTATTAGTTAACCAATCCTCTATCCACACCAATACCATGCAACTTTATCTTACGTAGCTGTCTTTGGTGCGGCATCTTGTCAAATGCCTTCTGGAAATCCAGATACTCCACATCCACAGGTTTCCCAATGTCCACCGCACATGTAATGTTCTCAAAGAATTCCACCAAATTAGTCAGACATGATCTTCCCCTTCATGAACCCATGCTGCATCTTACCAATGGGACAATTTATATTCAGATGTCTCGCTATTTCTTCCTTGATGATAGATTCAAGCATTTTCCCTACTACAGAAGTTAAGCTAACAGGCCTATAGGTACCTGCCTTTTGTCTACCTCCTTTTTTAAACAGTGGCATCACATTTGCTGTTTTCCAATCTGCAGGAACCACCCCAGAGTCCAGCAAATTTTGGTAAACTACATTACCATACTGCATTTGCTATTTCTCCTGCCATTTCTTTTAGTCCCCTAGGATGCATTCTGTTAAGGCTGGGAGGCTCATCTATCTTTAGCCCTATTAACTTGCCCAACACTACCCCTTTTTTGTGATAATGATACTTTCTCGGTCTTCACCTGCCACAACCTTCTTGTCATCAATTTTTGGCATGTTATTTGTATCTTCCACTGTGAAGGCTGGCAAAATACATGTTCAATGCCCCAGCCATTTTCTCATTTCCAATTATTACATCCCCCTTCTCATCCTCTAAAGGACCAACGTTTACTTTAACCACTCTTTTTCATTTTATATATTTGTAGAAACGTTTGCTACTTGTTTTTATATTCTGAGCTAGTTTACTCTCATAATCCATCTTTTCTTTATAGCTTTTTTCGTGGCTTTCTGCTGACCTTTAAAGATTTCCCAATCCTCTAGCTTTGCACCAATCTTTGCCATTTTGAGTGCATTTTCTTTCAATTTGATACCCTCCTTATTTCCTTAGATATCCATGGCTGATTATCTCTTTTTTTTTTACAGTCCTTCCTTATCACTGGTATATACTTTTGCTGAGCACCATGAAAGATCGCTTTGAAAGTCTTCCACTGTTCCTCAGTTGTCCCACCATAAAGTTTTCGCTCCCAGTCTACCTTAACTGACTCCTCCCTCATCCCTCTGTAGTCTCCTTTGTTTAAGCAGAAGACACTGGTATTGGATTTTACCTTCTCATGCTCCATCTGTATTTTAATTGCGATCACTTCTCCCAAAAGGATCCCTAACTGCAAGATCATTAATTATTCCTGTCTCATTACACAGGATGTGGGTATGCCGGCATTGGACTGGCGTAAACACAGTAAAAAGTCTGACAACACCAGGTTTTAGTCCAACCTATTTATTAAATAAATAGGTTGGACTAAAACCTGGTGTTGTCAGACTTTCTACTGTCATTACACAGGACCAGATCTAGGATAGTTTGCTCCCTTGTTGGTTCCATTACATATTGTTCAAGGGAGTTATCGTGGACATATTTTATGAACTCCTCCTCAAGAGTGCCTTGACTGACCTGGTTTGACCAATTGATACTTGGATTAAAATCCCCTATATGATAACTGCTGTACCATTTTTACATGCATCAGTTATTTTATTTCATGCTCTACCATGATGTCATTATTTGGTAGCCTATAGACTACGCCAGTCAGTGACTTCTTCTCCTTACTACTTCTAATTTCCACTCAAATGGATTCAATTTTTTTTTTCCATAGAACCTACATCATCTCACTACCATCCTGATGTCATCCTTAAATATCAGAGCTACACCACCTCCCTTGCCTTCCTGTCGATCCTTCCGATACCCCTGGATATTCAACTCCTGGACATGATCATCCTGCAACCATGTCTCTGGAATGGCCACTAAACCATACTTATTCACAATGATTTGTGTTGTCAACTCATTTGCCTTGTTTTGAATACTACGAGCATTCAGATAAAGTGTCCTTATGTTAGTTTTCGTACCTTCTTTTTGAATTCTAACACTTCCAATAATATCTCCTGAGTTCTCCTTCCTTTTAACTTTCTTCCTGATTTTTGATGTAGTTGGAACATTCTCTCCACATTTTGTCCTTGTTCCCTCCTTCTCGAACTCCTTACATAAATTCCCATCCCCTGGCATATTAATTTAAACCCTTCCAACTGCTGTAGTAAACACTCCCCCTAGGGCATCAATCCCAATCCTGCCCAGGTGTAACCTGTCCAATTTGTACAGGTCCCACATCTCCCAGAATTGGTCCCAATGCCCCAGGAATCTGAAACCTTCCCGCGATACCATCTCTTCAGCTATATATATATATATCCAATATACCCTCTCATTTCTACTAGCTCCCTGTGTTGCGATTTTAGGACCTCATCCCATTTTTTACCTTGTACACACTGATGCCATTGTGCAGTGGTGGTGGAGGGAGTGAATGTTTAAAGTGGACAAATTGCCAGTCAAGCAAGTGGTTTTGTCCTGAATGATGTTAAACATTTTTAGTTGGATGGGGTGGGGTGGTGTGGCGGATGTCTAATAGCAACTTATTCGCTGCAGAATTCCCAGCCACTGACCTGCCCTTGCAGACACAGTATGTATTCAGCTGGTTCAGTTTGGTTCCTGGTCAAAAGTAACCCACAGGACATGGATGGTAGGGATTCAATGAAACAATATGAAAGGAAGATAGTTTAATTTTATCTTGTTGGAGATGGTCATTGTCTGGTAATTGTGACATAAACATTACTTGCCATTCATCAGCCAAAGCCCAAATACTGTCCAGATCTTGCTGTATGTGGGTAATAAGAACATAAGAATTAGGGCCATTAGGACATGAAGCCCTTTAGACATCTTTTGCCATTCCACTAGATCATGACTGATCTGGTTGTGATCTTATCTCTAATGCCTGCCCTATTCTGAATGCCAATTAAAATAGAAACAGATAAGCCTCTGGAGCCAATACAACAGTTTTTCAGATTCAATTCAAATAGAAATACAACACAGCCTTCAAAGCACTGATATAAGAGCAAAATAATGAGACTTCTGGAAATCTGAAATATAGTTAGAGTTAACAAAGCTGAATATTTCCAGAATATTTTGCCTTTATGTTAAAACATAAAGCTGTGTGTAAACTTGATGCTTTTTTATGATTACAAATATGAAACTTAGCTATAATTCTACATTGAAACTGTTAGAACAGTGTGTGGAGATCAGTTTGAACAGATGTAAATCTAGAGGAATCGTTAATAGTATTTGTTTCACAATAATGGGAATCTGCAAAGGGAAGTCGGTTAACTGCACATACATTACAGAATCATTGAAAAATTTAAAAAGTCGCACCTTTCCTGTTTTAGAGCATATTCAAGCATCTTAATTCTTCTAACCAAATCCTTCTTCAGGTTCTCCTGGCCTTTCCTCTCCCCTTGCAAGAAAGAAATCTGTGCCTGAAAGGGAAAAAAAGAAAATTAACCTAAATTCAATCAAAATTAGGGAAAAGATGTAGGTTAGCACATTTTTGAAAGATTTCAAAGCAATTAATGATTTTTCTGGTACAGTGAAAACACACAAAATTGGTAGTCAATATAGCTGTAAATAAAGAGCATTTTAAATCAAAAACTCCATCTTGTAATAAAAAAAATCAAGGACATTCAAACCTTTTAGCACAATTTCAGTTAGTTATAAGCTAAGCACAATGGCAAGGAACATCATTTCTTAATGGTGAAGAAGGAATGCCTTCTCACAGAAAGCAAAACTGGACTGATCACCTAAATTGCTGGCAAGACTCAATTTAGTTTTTGTCATTAACCCATATCTTTAAGAGGTGGAAGAGGAAAATATTTATTTTTGACTTATATTTTAAGTACACAAGCATTGAAAAATCTACAATTCACCTTGAATTGATACACAATTGCAAATGGTTACTACTGGTCTGCACTGCTTCTTTAGAGACTGGGGTCATATGATAGATATAAACATGTCTATATTACATAATCCACCCCTCAGTGAGAAACTCTGGGTTGAGTCATACAGGACAGAGCCCTTCCCATTTTTCCTGCCAGTAATTTCATATCTCTGGGAAAGTTAAGAATGATTATATCACCAGAGATGTTCACATATTCCTTCCCAAGGAAAACTACATGAACCAAACTGATTAGCTAGCAATTGATTGGTGAATCAAGATACTTGTTTCACATACATGAAATAGAGCTTCAAAATGATTGCAAGATGTACACTAAATCTTGGAATAGGAAGATTTTTCTAAATCTTGAAAAGGAGTACATGCAAATTGGTGACTAAAAATTCCATTTAGCCAACATAATGCATTTCATGTATTAATGACTCATCATGTGGAGTTTGCACATTCTCCCCATGTCTGCATGGTTTTCCTCTGGGTGCTCTGCTCCCTCCCACAGTCCAAAGATGTGCAGATTAGGTTGATTGGTCATGCTAAATTGACCCTAATGTCAAGGGGATTAGCAGGGTAAATGAGGGTTACAGGAATAGGGCTTGGGTAGAATTGTGGTCAGTATAGACTTGATGGGCCAAATGGCATCCTTTTGTACTGTTGCTGTTCGTCCATCAACACCATTAGTCATTTTGAGGCTGGATGTGGTGTCCGAAGATGACTGATCAGGCCAATTTGGGCACGGAATGTCCTGGCACATACTGGACAGACTTGTGTAGGCACTGTAGTTGTTGTGCTGGTGGCTCTGGACTTGTGCAGCTTGCGCTTAAGTTGTGCTTCAGCATTGCACCTTGCTTTGTAAGCTTGACAGCCCTTGTGGATGAGGCAGTGCCAGGTAGGGAGGTTTTGTGCCAGCATTTCCCAGGTGATCGTGTCTATGTCAAGCTACTTCAGGGAGGCCTTGCACATGCCTTTGTAATGTTTCTTCTGCCCTCCATGTGAGTGTCTTCCCAGAGTTCCCCAAAAAGGAGCTGCTTGGGTATTTGCTAGTCTGGTATATGGATGACATGATCTGCCCACCAGGTCTGTGCTCTCATCAGATGTGTGTGGGCCGATGGTAGACTTGCTCTAGAGAGAACTTCAGTGTCTGGTACTTTGTCTTGCCATCTGATGCATAATATTCTGCAAAGACAAATCCTATGGAAATGATTGAGCTGTCTTGCATGCCATTGATACACAGACCACGTTTCATAGACATACAGGAGGGTCGTGAGTGCCATGGCGCTGTAGGTCTTCAGTTGTTTCTGGGGGGATTCCTCAACGTTCCCATAAAGTGGAGTACGGTCTACTGAAAGCAGAACTTGCCTTTGCTATTCTGCAGTTAACTTCTGTACCAATAGTCACTGCTCGGGAGACAATGCTGCCAAGGTAAGTGAACTGGTCCACTGCCTGTAGTTTCTGCTCTTTTATTGTGATTATGGGTTCTGTGTACAGTGCAAGAGCAGGCTGGTGCATGACTTTGGTCTTTTTAATGTTGATGGTGAGTCCAAAGTTGTCACAAGCTGTGGAAAGTTTGTCCATGCTGATTTGCATCTCTGGCTCTGAGCCAGTATACAGGGTGCAGTCAAAGAGGAAGTATCTCAGAACAGTCTCCTTCACTTGGTAATAGCTTGAAGTTTCCTCTGGTTGAAGAGCTTCCCATGCACTCTGTACTTGAGGCTGATTCCAGCAACACTGTCCTGGAAGGCATCATTCAGCATGGCAGTAAACATCATGCTGAACAGTGTGGATGCGAGCACACAGCCTTGTTTGACGCCACTGGTGACTGGGAATGCCTTAGAGGATTCTCCGCCATCCAGTACTCTGGCCATCATGGTACCATCTGAATGAATTTGGGGGGGGGCAGCTGAACTTTGACATGATCCTCCCAGGCCTTGTTGGTTGATAGTGTTAAAGGTTTTCGCGAGGTCAACGAAGGTTGTGTAGAGCTCACGATTCTGCTCCTGACACTTCTCCTGAAGTCAGCGCACAGCAAAAATCATGTCATAGACCTTTGCAGAAGCCACACTGTGGCTCTGGAAGCAGGCCCAGCTCCAGATGAGTGACCAGATGATTTAGCAGGACTCTTGCAAGGGTTTTTCCTGTGATGGAGAGCAGAGAGATTCCTCAGCGGTTGTCGCATACTTGCCAATTGCCCTTCCTCTTGTAGAGGTGTATGATGGAAGCATCTTTACGTTCCTGAGGAATGGATCCTTGCTTCCAAAAAGGACTGGAACAACTCGGTGAGCTTCTTAATAAGTACAGGACCAGCAGCTTTGTAGATCTCTGCAGGTATGGTGTCTGCCCCTGGATAGCTGGCTGACATCTTTCGTGACTTCGGTGGGTCATCCACAGCGCTGTTGATATTGACCTGGAGAATCCTCTCTATTGCATCATCATTAATAGTGACAGTCGATTGAGCACAGCTTCAAAGTGCTCGGCCCATCTCTGCAGGATCTGAGCCCTCTCTAATGAGAGTTGTACCATCTATCCTCAGGATGGGGGGAACTCCCGAGAGTTTGAGGTCCATAGAGAGAGCTGAGGGTTAATAGAACCATTTCAAGTCATTTCTGTCAGCGTATCCCTGTATTTCATCTGCCTTGGCGCTCAGCCAGGCATCCTGCATTTTACGTAGTTTATTCTGGACTGTCCTGCGAGCACAGGTAAAGGCATTTTTCTTGGCAGCTGATGATGGGTCGCTCTGACAGGCCCAATGAAGACGGTGCTTTTCAACAAGTAGAGCCTGTATCTCCTCATCACTCTCATCAAACCAGTCACACTGCTTGCAGGTAGAGGGCCCGAGCATCTTCAGTGCAGGTGAATGGACAGCATCTCTGAAGCGCTTCCAGTTGCCTTCAGCACTGCCTGCGAGGTGTAGGTCAGCAAGCTTGATTTCTTCAAGCCAGTGCTGAGGTATGGTGGGGTTCTTTAGCTTGGCCACATTGATTCTTTTCATAACCTTGCTTCCTTGTGGTCACCTCTTGGTCTGATGCGGAGCCTCATTTTGGAGGCAATAAGCCTGTGATCTGTCTAGCAGTCAGCACCACACATGGCCTTGGTCATTCTGACATCCTGCCTGTCTTTTCTCCTGACAATGACATAGTCGATAAGATGCCAATGGTTTGAGCTGGGGTGCATCCAGGAGATCTTGTTATGGTAGACAGATGGAAGGTTGTGTTGGTGATGAAGCGGTCACGTGCTGCACTGGTCTTCATTAAGAGTAGGCTGCTGTTGTTGCACTTGCCCACTCCATACCTCCCAACGACTCCCTGCCAGATTACAGAATCACACCCTACTCTTGCACTGAAGTCACCAAGCAAGATCAGCTTGTCGGTACTGCTCATTGCTGATTGTAGGGCGTCTAGTTCTTCATAGAACTTGTCTTTCATCTCGTCCGGGTTGTTCATTGTGGGGGCACAGACACTGATCAGGGTGTCTTGACTTCTGCTCTGTAGCGGAAGCTGTAATGTCATAAGCCAGTCACTCACACCCTTGGGTAGACTATCAAGTTTCTGAACAAGACGACTCCTGACGGTGAATCCAACTCCAGCATCACGACGCTCATTGCTGCCGCAACTGCTCCAGAAAAAAGTGCATCCACCTCCAGTTTCAGTCAGTTGACCTACGTTGGTCAGCCACACTGTCTTCCCAATTCTCATCTGGATCCAGTGGCAAGGCAAGGGTCAAGACGGCTGGAGTTGGGTCTAGGCGTGATGGATGACCAGGACGTCTTCTGTATCTTGTCCTGCTCTTCGCATTCCACAACACTTGCAGAAACTGCCCTCTTGACCGTTGGACCTTCCATTGGTCTTGTCTGCTCAATCCGCCGGAGTCTGTCTTCAGTCTTTTGTACTGTAGGGATTCTATGGATAACCCAGTGACAATTCAGTGCAAGTTGCAGTTTACAAGGAGCGTGTGAACCTGAGCTGAGTTATCTTGTCACAGAGAAATTCACAATTCCAAAGATCAACAGGGCCCAAAATTGAGCGAAATTTAAATAAAGTGAAATTAATTGGAAAACAACTCCTGTGGAGATAGTCTCTGTACCTTCCACAAATTCTCAAAAGACAGCAATTTAATTCAGAGTTTTGCACGACGTTTTCCAAGTTCAATGATTTGAGGGTCTTTCAGATGGACTGTCCTAGGTCTAACGTGCTTTTTTAAAATAAGAAACTGCTAACCTGTAGGCACAATAGAACTAAGGAGCAGTAACTAATCTGATGTCACAGGAAGAGAATGTGCCTTGGAAAAGCAGCCAGCATAATCAAGGGCCTCATGCACCCCAGACATACTCTCTTCCATCTTCCTGTGTCAAGAAAAAGGTACAAAGGTCTGAGATCACATACCAACCGACTCAAGAATAGCTTAACTCTACATTCTGTACCCTCTGCTTTCCTTCTCCCCTATGTACTCCATGAGCAGTATGCTTTGTTCATATATGTATAAGCATTCATACGTGTATTCCAATGTGACAATAACTCATCAAATAAAAATTGAAATTTGCAGTATCAGCAAAATATCAATCACTCCATGACAAAATTTAAATGGTAGCAATATTGAAAGCAACAGGTATTAAAAAGGTCATACAAGTGACTGAAGTGAGTGAGGTTATATCACCCCAGTCTAACAACGTGTGAAATAAATTGGGATTAACAAAATTAGGAAGAGAAAACTGGAGGAAGTTTCACAGTAGTACATCAGAAATAAGGGGGAAAAATGCGAGGCACAAAGGAAAATGATGTAGGAGAGATATTCTGAGCCAATATAACCAAAGATGTGGGTACTCTGCTATGCCATTCAACACCATCAACTACAAAGCTCTATTCTCAATAACATGCATGCATATAGCAAGTTCAGATGTCAAATTGGCCTTGAATGTTAACCCTCAAAAAGCAACAGGCTCGGATGAGCTCTGATCCTGTATGGACCAACTGGTGGGGGTATTCACAGACATCTTTAAGCTCTCCTTTACACTGATCTGAGGTCCCTACTTGCTTCAAGACGATGACCATCATCCCTGTACCAAAGAAAAGCGAGGTAGCATGCCTTAATGACTGCTGCCTGGTGGCTCTGACATCCATCATTATGAAGTGCTTCAAAAGATCAGTCATAGCATGGATCAATTCCGGTCTCCCTGATTACTTGGATTCACTACAGTTCGCCTATTGCTGCAACAAGTTCACAGCCCTACACTCGACCATGGAACACCTGGATAAAAAGGACACGTCAGACTCCTATTTACTGACTACAGCTTAGCCTTCAACACCATTATCCCAACAAAATTCAAATCCAAACTCCTTGACTTAGGGCTTAGCTCCTCTTTCTGTGACTAAATCTTAGCCTTCCTAACCCACAGACTAATCAGTAAGGATAGGCAACAACACCTCCTCCACAATCATCCTCAACACCGGTGCCCCACATGGCTGTATTCTCAGCTCCTTATTATTCTCCGTATCCACCTGTGATTGCACAGCCAAGTTTTTAAGTTTGCTGATGACACAACCGTAATGGGTCAGATTTCAAACAATAATGAGAGAGTACAGCAAAGATGCAGAGAATCTGGTGAAATAGTGCAAAGACAATAATGTCTCCCTCAATGCCAATGATAAGGAGATAGCCATAGACTTCACGAAATGTAGTGGAGGACATGCCCGTCTACATCAACGATGATGAAATGGAAAGGGTCCAGAGCATCAACTGTCTAAGTGTCCAGATCACCAACGATCTGTCCTGGTCCCTCTGCACTGAAGCTATAGTTAAGAAAGCCCACTAACACCTCTACTTTCTCAGAAGGAAAAGGAAATTTCGCATATCCGCTGCAACTCTCATCAAGTTTTACAGATTCACATAGTTTGCATATTTTCCCCCAGGTGTTCAAGTTTCCTTCCAAAGGTGTACAGATTATGTTGATTGGACATGCTAAATTGTCCCTTAGTGTCAGAAAGATTATCAGAATAAATACGTGGAATTACGGGATAGGGCATGAGTGGGATTGTTGTCAGCACAGGATCAATGGGCCAAATGGCCTCTTCCTGCGCTGTAGAGATTCTATGACAATCAAAAGACCTTTAAATTCCCATTTTGTAAACATAGGATTCAACCTAAGATTTAATTTGTACTCTGGATTATAGGTCTATTATTTCCACAGGAACTGTAGACACAAAACTCATTAGTGCTGGAATTATTTACTTCTAATTTTCTGAGTGATGGATTGAGATCTATGGGTCCATTCCCTAGTACATACTGCCTACGTGAGATTAGTAAAAATCTGGTATCAATGATTTCCTTTTGTCCCCGTTGAGTTATGAAATGCCCAAGGACATAAGAAAAAAAGGAGTTGGGGTAGGCCATTAGCTTTGCCATTTAATAAAAATCAAAGTTAATCTTTGATACCTCAATATTCCATATTCATGATTGACTTTGCATCCAAAGATCTATCAACTTCTCCTGAACATACTGAATGATATGAAATATATCTCGAGTAAAAAATTCCAAAGATTTCCTTTGAAGAAATTTCTCCTCCGCTGTTCTGTTCTTTTCCTTTCCCAGCCAAGGAACATTTAATCACAGAACAGTCTTTCACAGTGAGATGTCTTTCCCCAGAAGTTCTTCCTCTAGTGCAAACTAGACAAGTCTACCAGCCTCCATTTATCTCATCAGGGATTCAATCTTTTCAACTGGAGCACGAACCCTTATGCAAATTCCTCTTTGGTGAACCTATAACTGTTCTCCCTCTCCTCGCAGGCTAAACTTAACTAGGATCTTAGACCCTTGTTCCATCAGAACTCATCTCCATGGCAACGTAAGTGTGTTTTGCATCCGGGCAGAAATGCTATTCCTGAGACACCAACTTTTTTTTGAACCTTGGAAGCAAACGTTAAAGCACAACTGTTTACAACCTACCATGCTCAGCACATTCTTAATATTTTGGAGACTCACAATCCACCCACTGTTACCACAGCATGCTGGCACAGGGCAGCACGGTGACACGGTTGTTAGTACTGCCACTTCAGTGCCAGGCATCCGGATTTGATTCCCGGCTTGGGTCACTGTCTGTGCGGAGTCTGGACCTTCTCCCCGTGCCTGTGTGGGTATTGTCCGGGTGCTCTGGTTTTCTCCCACGCTCCGAAAGACACGCTGGTTAGGTGCACTGGCCATGCTAAATTCTACCTCAGTGTTCAAGGCTCAGCAACTTATGGTGAGGCAAAATGGCCCAGGGTTGTGAATTCCACTCCTCTGCGCAGCAACATGCCCCACTGTGGAAAAAGTGTGGATCCAGAATTAGATTCCTCAGTCATCTGAAGACTCACGAAGCCTGATGGATGCTACCCTCAATTTTGAGCAAAGGCTGCCAACTTTCTCACCTAACTTTGCATTGTCAGAAAACACGGGTATAGTACACTTACTTCCCTCATGTGTCTTTAATGTAGATTGCAAACAGTCAAGGGCTTAGCAATGGTCCTTGCTACACCATAAGGGTAACAGATTGCCCACTTGAAAGAAAGTGGTTTATTCTTGCTCTCCGTTTCCTATCTGTTAACCAATTCTCAATCTACGCTAATCCCTTGATTCCTGATTGTGTAGTAACCTCGAATGCATCATCTTAAACTACTGATGTCAGACTAACTGGCTTTAATTTTCTGTGCTCTCTATCGCTCCTTTCTCAAAGAATTGAGTTACATTTGTTACCTTTCAAAGCACAGGGACCTTTCTAAAATCTAAGGAACTCAGGAAAATTAAATGGAATGAATTCATTATCTCCGCAGCAATCTCTTAAAACACTATGCTGTACGCCATCAGGGTCTGTTAATTTCTCAAGTGTTCTTTATCTAAAAATACATTCCATAACTTCACTAGATTCTTGATTCCTCACCATGTTCCTACAATTCCTCCGGTAGAGATGTGAAAATTGTTAATAGAAAGCACTAATATTGAACTAGCAATTACTGATCCTAAACTGGTCTACAGAAGTGTGAAATTAAGCAAGTAAGAATCAAGCATCTTACTGCTCTATATGCCCATATGGCAGTTCAACTAGACATCTGAATTTACTTTAACTTTAGTAATTGCTATCTTAATAGTTGTGCATTGGTCACTCTCAGCTGCTTCAGTTCACAAATTTCCCCAGCCTTCCCTTACCTGAGACAAAGCTTTTTCTTGAACTGTTCTCGAGGCTGAGATAGCCAGATTTTTAAATCAGTAAGGAAATCACGGGTTAGGGAAATAAGGCGGGAAAATGGGGGTTGAAGATGATCATATCAGACGAGTCACACTGAATGGTGTAATAAATTCAATGAGCCGAATGGTCTACTTCCGTTCTTACGTCTTATGGGTTTGAACATCCCTTGCACTTCTGACTCAAAATGGATATGAATTCAATGAATGTTCTGCGTAGGCGCTAAACTGTTTTGAGAATGATTTCCTCTTATACTGCCACATAATTCAGTATTCTATTTGCTTTGCATTGATTTCAACGAGTGTTACTGAAGTCCTTGGTATTTCAAATTGATTTTTTAGTTATTTCAACAATGTTGATGGAGGAGTTGGATCACCCTTTTCTTTGTATGGGCACTATATTATACTTGTCTATTACATTTTATACACCATTATTCCAGATTATGTTAAAAGGCAGTGCAGTGTTTTGGTTATCCAATTAAACATCTGGAAAACTGAAATCATTGTTTTCAAGCCCTGCTCCAAACTCTCCCTACATGGCAGTTCAAAAACTGAGTCAATTTAAATTTTTTTAAAAATCTTGAAATGGAATGCTAGCATTAGCAAAAGTAACAATGACACATATCATAAATACCAAACTTGTTTGCTGTTGTTCTGTAGGAAAGGAAACCTGTCATTCTTACATGTTATCACTCTAACCCATGGTAATGATTCTAGTTTCTAACATCAACAGTTTTATCAACTACTACTGGCTAACAGCAGATGGAGAATAAACGCCAACTTTGCCAGCAATATCCAAATCCTCAGAGTTTAATTAGTGTAGCTCACAACTTGCCTTGATTTTTTTTGGGTATATAGTCAGTTTGTATTAAACTTCTGAATCAAAGGAAGTTATTAGATGCAAACTCATTGCTAAGTGCGGGTTTTATTGGGTAATAAATAATAAGGAAATAAAATGCTATTATAGAGTACTGGGAGGTAAATGAGAAAATAATAGGACCTCAAGAACTTTGAAATGGGTTCAGAAAACGAGAAGTGGTTAAGTATTTTCTGATGGGTTCAGGCTGTTTCACAGAATTGTAGAAACCCTACAATGCAGAAAGAGGCCATTTGGCCCACTGAGTCTGCACTGACCACAATCACACCCAGGCCCTATCCCCATACCCCTAATATTTACCCACTAATCGCTCTAACCTATGCATCTCAGGACACCAAGGGGCAATTTTAGCATAGCCAATCAACCTAATCCGCACACCTTTGGACCGTGGAAGGAAACCAGAGCACCCAGAGGAACCCATGCAGACATGAGGAGAATGTGCAAACTCCACACAGACAGTGACTCAAGCCTGGAATCAATCCCAGGTCCCTGCTGTGAAGCAGCTGTTCTAACCAGTGTCACTGTGCTGCCCATTTCAACCTATTAGATGCTTCCTGAGCTTTTGGCGAGAGACACTGACTGACAGACATTAATATGCAACAAAGCAACAGTTCAGTATTTGTGAGGTATTTGCTAAAGTTTAAGTACCTATTTTTAGGCACAAAGTGACAGCACAGCTTGTAGGTTTCTACAGTAGGCAACAGAACTGGTGTATAGAGCATCATCTTATTCATAATTGCCAAAAAACTGGGAGAAATAGAACATGACAAAGTTCAAACATGCCTCCTAGTGGCTTGCCAAATACTGATGCTATCCAGTGAAATATACAAGTTGTACTGTCTAACCATTGATAATGTGAAAGCATGCATGTCTCACCACTGGAAAGTGAGGAAAAGTGCAAAGTTGAAAACTGACAGCTGCATAAAGAACAATGAAAATTTGACTGATTGAATATACTGTACATAAAAAATGCATTTGCAAAGGCCCAAAAAAATTGGATTTTGAATTATCAGTAACCAAAAGCTCAAAAATTTGCTGAGCTATAGCAACTGAAAACCAATAATCATGACAATTCATCTGATCCATTTTGTTCAAAACTGCATAGTTTGTAGCCTTTTACGGAGCACACATTTTATTCCAATACTTTATACAGGTTTATGTAGCTGCTAAATGGTCCATTTTCTTTGTACCCATTACTGAATAGAAATATAAATTTATTAAAAATAGGTGAAATAAATTGGTTTTAAAGATTGTCTATTCTGGATGCCTGCTTTTGCATTGGCCTCTCGCTTAATTGAAAATAGGATTAATTAACAATAAGCGTTTGAAACTACAAAGGATCGAGATTGAAGCCGAGTCCACCCACCTTCTTCCTTCAGGAAAAGGTACAAAAGTCTGAGATCATGTACCAACCGACTCAAGAACAGCTTCTTCCTTGCTGCCGTCAGACTTTTGAATGGACCTACCTAATATTTAAGTTGATCTTTCTCTACATCTTAGCTATGACTGTAACACTACATCCTGAACCTTCTCCTTTCCTTCTCTATGGAACGCTTGCTTTGTATGGCATGCAAGAAACAATGTTTTTCACTGTATTCTAATACGTGACACTAATAAATCAAATCAAATTTACTATCCACATTTCAATAACATGTCAGACAGTCATCAAAACTAATTTTAGGAAGATCAACATCTATAAAACTAAGCCTGTCGCCATTCGTCCATTTTGCTTGAACCAATGAGTAGAATCTGGCAGAAAACAACAAATTTCTGACGTGCTCACAAAAATTGCAAAATGTTTGCAGTAAAACAGAAGATTCTTCCAATGTCCAATAGTGCCCATCAGTTTGCATTTGTGATCATGACAGAACTTGGACGATACATCAAGAACTGTACTGAAGTGTTAGCACCAATTCAATGCTCAACTCCACATGAAACAAAAAATTTAACTTTCAAAAAAGGTGTTGCGATATGCTTAGTGATTATTCAACATTATAGAACCACTTACGTGTTAATAGTTTATCAATAAATTCACACTAGAACCAAAAATCTTGTTGCAGCACTGAATAAAATTCTGATATTAACAAATATTTTGTCACCTTTTTAGATAAAGCGCCATTTCTACTTTTAGTGTATTAGATGGGCATTGTGGGCACAGCCTCCATAATCTTTTACATTTTATAAATTGCCGATGGCTTAACTTGCTCACCACGAATAATTGCAACAGAAATTGCTGCTGTTAACACTATTTAAAATCTAATTTTTGATCATTATTTATGCACGTGTTGTGTTCTACCTTTTACATGCTCTGAATAATTTTTAAACTATGTTGTTATCACCTGAAGTATTGGACAAGCATTTTGAACAATATAGTGATGCTTACCTACACACTTTAGAATAACTTCATGAGACTTCAGCCTCACTCAACAGTTTGAGCTTGAAACTACAACTGATATTTCACCCCAGAGTTATCCGGTAGCGCGAGGCATATGGTGATACCCTAGCTTGTGCAGAGTTCCTCCTCCATTTATCAAAACAATTCTGTCATGCCTGACTCCAAGCACAAAATGTCTCACTTCTTGAGTACTTCAATCTTAGAAAATAAAATACATGGAAAATGTTATAAATATTAAGTGGTACACTTTCAGCTCAGGCAACACAAATCAGAAATCCTAAAAGGTTATTTCCCAAGAAACAAAATAATTGAATCAATTAAATGTTAAAAAATGCTTCTCAGATAAACAATTTTACAATTCTCCTTGGTTTGGCAATGAAATGTGAAGGTTTGAATGAATTGCAGTTGTGTACCCAGATGTGTAAACAATCCACCACTTGATGATCACTTCCTAAGAATACATCACGTCCCACCTGCCCATCTTTTCATTGTTCACTCAATGTTGCCGAAAAGAGACACGTTGCCAAAGCTTTTCATCTTGCACGCTGCAGGATAAACAAGCTAAATTTTAAAGGATCACAACAACTTATACTACAAGAGAAAAGGAATGCTGATTGGTTGGCAAGTCAAACTTGATGTGGGTATGCCGGCGTTGGACTGGCGTAAACACAGTAAAAAGTCTGACAACACCAGGTTTTAGTCCAACCTATTTATTTGATAATATACTCACAAGCTTTCGAGGGACACCCTCTTCGTCAGGTGAATGGAGAGTTCTGGCCTCAGACGGAGCATATAAAGCACAGACAGTTTAGAGATTACTGATTAGAATGCGAATCTTTACACCTAACCTGCTGTTCAAGACCTGAAGTGGCTGATAATGTGAGTGGAAGGAGCACTGATCACAGTTTAAAGAGATGTGTATTGTCTCCAGACAGTACAGTAAGTGAGGTTTTGCAAACCCAGGCAAGTCACGGGGGTTACAGATAGTGCGACATGAACCCAAGATCCCTGTTGAGACCGTCCTCATGTGTGCGGAACTTGGCTATCAGTCTCTGTTCAGCGACTCTGCGCTGTCGTGTGTCGTGAAGGCCGCCTTGGAGAATGCTTACCCGAAGGTCAGAGGCTGAATGCCCGTGACCACTGAAGTGTTCGCCAACAGGAAGGGAACAGTCTTGCCTGGTGACTGTCGAGCGATGTTCATTCATCCGTTGTCGTAGCGTCTGCATGGTCTCCCCAATGTACCATGCTTCGGGACATCCTTTCTTGCAACGTATCAGGTAGACAATGTTGGCCGAGTTGCAAGAGTATTTACCATGTACCTGGTGGATGGTATTCTCACGTGTGATGATGGTATCCGTGTCGATGATCCGGCATGTCTTGCAGAGGTTGCTGTGACAGGGTTGTGTGGTATTGTGGTCACTGTTCTCCTGAAGGCTGGGTAGTTTGCTGCGAACAATGGTCTGTTTGAGGTTGTGTGGTTGTCTGAAAGCAAGAAGTGGGGGTGTGGGGATAGCCCTGGCGAGATGTTCGTCTTCATCAATGATATATCATGCAGACGCTACGACAACGGATGAATGAACATCGCTCGACAGTCACCTGGCAAGACTGTTCCCTTCCTGTTGGCGAACACTTCAGTGGTCACGGGCATTCAGCCTCTGACCTTCGGGTAAGCATTCTCCAAGGCGGCCTTCACGACACACGACAGCGCAGAGTCGCTGAACAGAGACTGATAGCCAAGTTCCGCACACATGAGGACGGTCTCAACAGGGATCTTGGGTTCATGTCGCACTATCTGTAACCCCCGTGACTTGCCTGGGTTTGCAAAACCTCACTTACTGTACTGTCTGGAGACAATACACATCTCTTTAAACTGTGATCAGTGCTCCTTCCACTCACATTATCAGCCACTTCAGGTCTTGAACAGCAGGTTAGGTGTAAAGATTCGCATTCTAATCAGTAATCTCTAAACTGTCTGTGCTTTATATGCTCCGTCTGAGGCCAGAACTCTCCATTCACCTGACGAAGAGGGTGTCCCTCGAAAGCTTGTGAGTATATTATCAAATAAATAGGTTGGACTAAAACCTGGTGTTGTCAGACTTTTTACCAAGTCAAACTTGGCCAAGGCATTGCCCTAAAGAACGGAACGGGGAACTATGGGCTCCCCACATTTCTGGGAATTCAAAAAGAGGCATAAGGTTTGAACATTTTCCTTTTGTTTTCAAAAAACTCCTCTGTATACAAGGGTTCTGTATATAAATTAGCATGTATGAGCCAGAGTGCAAACTTGACTGATTACCTTAAATTGGCACTTAGCATAGTTATTAGAGCTGTTTAATTCGATCAGCCAATCACTGAGGTATATTGCCATACATATTCCGCAAGTTGTTCGAAATAGTCAACATACAGCGAGCCCGCACTTGCAAAACTAACAAGTGTACTATTGGATGTGGTTCTATCATTAAACAGCTCTTGTTGAACAATCCTGAGTATGCTAACAGTTACACTAACAAACAATTTATGATTGGTTGAGCTTGTAACATGGTTCATTTATGTTGTGAGAAGTGGCATACATTCATAAGCAGGGACCTGACCTTGACAAACTAAGAGTTCAAGCCTTATACTTTTTTGAATTACTCATAAGCATGAGTCCATAGCTCCCAGTTGCTTTCATCATGTTAATGCCACAATCTTGGTTATATTGTCAACTGACTACATGCCTTTTCTCCTGTAGTATAAATTGCTGTGATCATCTGAGATTCTGCACTCTTAGTTTGACCTGATGAGTACAAGATGAAAAGCTTCAGCAATATGTCTCTTTTCAGCAATACTCAAGTTCTACAAAGTGACTAACCACTCATTTGTTCAGGTTCCAAAGGGGTTAACACGCTGTTTATACAATGACTTATGCCACATTTTGCCATTTCCGGGCGGCACGGTAGCACAGTGGTTAACACTGCTGCTTCACAGCTCTAGGGTCCTGGGTGCGATTCCCAGCTCGGGTCACTGTCTGTGTGGAGTTTGCACATTCTCCTCGTGTCTGCGTGGGTTTCCCCCGGGTACTCCGGTTTTCTCCCACAGTCCAAAGATGTGCAGGTTAAGTTGAGTGGCCATGCTAAGAAATTGCCCCTTAGTGTCCAGGGATGTGTAGGTTAGAGGGGTTAGTGGGTATAATGTATAGAGATACGGGGGTAGGGCTTGGGTGGGATTGTGTTTGGTGCAGACTTGATGGGCCGAAGGGCCTCTCTCTGCACTTTAGGGTCCTATGATTTATGATTTCCCTATTTACTCCACTATTCCATTCACCATTTTTTGCAAAACCTCTAATAAATCTTGAATCACTTTCCAATTAGAGCACCCTTAGCCCTGTTATTGCCACTTGTCTGAGTCTGCTGTACGCTTGTCACTGAACCCACCAACCAGTTTGCAATTGGACATCCCAATGCTTAATCTACTTTCTGGCCAGAAGCAGCTTTTATGTGCCCAAGGATCCCAATACAGATTGGAGACTCCTGGCCCAGAAAACCACTTCTAAAACTCCTACTTCCAATCCTACTTTTTCTCTTCCAACATCTCTTGCTCTGTCTTCCTTCCTTCCCTCCTCTCAAAAATCTGGCAGAGTACAGGATTTCCTCTTCAAGCCATTCTACTACTTTGACAGGAAGATTTATGGTTACTGTGCATCTGAAACAGGAAAATATCTCACTCAGCTATGCCAAATTTCCTCTAGTTGTTAAGCACATTTGTTTTTAAACTTGAGAACAGAGCATTATTTTATTTAAAAATTCCAATTACGAGCACTCTTAATGGGAGCCTGCTTCCCAATATACATATGGTCCTCTAAACGTTTTACCCAACCAGATTCATGTTAGCCCACTATACTATATTTTCTAATATGATGAAATTATTTGATGCCAAATAATGCTAATCAGAACTAGTATCTGTAAATTCTTTATGAAACAAGTAGTACATTTAATACAGTGGACTAATATCTGAAACAACTGATTTCAGTAGCATCTAATCTCATCAGATCAACAGTTAGCAATTTCCACTGAAATCTGGCTTGGATGCATAGCAATGTGCTATAATGCAGAGGAGGAGGAGGATGGAGATTCACACTAGCAATCTCTAAGAGGTCGTAAGTGAAACACAGGACGTCTACAATATAAAAAAAACACAAGGCAAATCAGCCTTTACCATACTAACTTCCAATGTTCCATTACGGGTTTTTATAACTGGTTTTCTAACCTGCGATAATAAGCTTGGTGGAGGAACAGATAGGCTGGAAGGACTGCACTTCAGAGACAAAAGGATCTTGCATTGGGACCTAAAATATTAAGGAAACTAGGTTTCAAGAATTTCCATGCAAACCTGGTTCTTCAGACTCTAAAGATGGAGTACACCCTTTTCTCAGCAGTCAAGGTATCTTTTCTGAAAGCTGCTACTTGCAGCTAGTCTCACTCACAAGAAACACACATCAGGAAAGAAACGCTGCCTCCAATCCCATTGAAGGGATTGGAGGCAGTGTTCCTTTCAAAAGGCATATGGTGAAGGGAAAATGAAAGTGGCTTTTATTTTGTTGAACTCAATCTCACCTTTCAGACGGCAGTTTTTTCAGAGGGAATATCCAAAAATAATACCAGCAACCACATTATAGTGGATGTCAAATTCTGTTTAAAGTCAGGGCTGTCCTCAGCTGTCATGTTGTCAGTCATCAAACACATGCAAATTACTTTTGCACTTGAGGACTGTATGCCCCAAAACAAAACAATGTACCATTGGTGCATTTGAACTTTTGTATATTTAAACAACAAACGCAAATGCAGAAACCACTTATCCATTATACGGCCAGACTCTATTTTGAGGATGACATCTTTTTAAAAGATATTATTCTTAAGCTAACAAACACAGCAAGGAGAAAATCCAGAAACTAAGGATAAAATAAATCCCATTATTAACACAGTATTTCCCATTTAAAAACTTGTTTGTAGGTTCCCTGCCGCTGACTTTTATCAGCTCTTTTAGTATCTCCCGCTTCTCAGAGATACCAATGTCTACAGAACCTGAACTCTATTGCAATATCTAACCTGATCACCAGACAGCTTCTCCCCTCTGGTATCCCATTCTCAGCTAGTGCAATGAAACCAAGAACTTAACATTAGGTTCTATTCTACTTGCCCATAACAAACATAACGCCAACAGTCCAAGTTCCCAGGTTGTCAAGCTCCCTGGTTTGCTGAAGTTTCATTGTGTAAGCAGTCAGCCCATCTAGTCAACAAAACAATGCAGGTTACCTGTTTTTCCATTGCAATTCAGGCCACAATACACCTTAAGATATGAAGGAAAGTACATTTTAAGAGGTAGCTCTCCACTCTTCTGGGAACAGTTGTGCTTCCCCTTCATTTATTAGAGCTTATTTTACCTTAACTTGTAAACGTTGAAGCTACTTGAGCAGATTTTCGTAACTTTTGAGATACGTGCATAGTATTCTTATTGTCTAATGGAGAAGGCATTCAAAGAGAAGGAAGTGGAGAGAATGTTGTCAGTTGTTTCACAAGTCTAAGTCTGTTTGTTCAAGCACTCACAGAAGGCACACCTTCAAGGAGGGAACTGCATAGTTAGATATAGAGTGGGTGCGTTAGTTATGCAATACCAGCTATATTGCAATATTTCACTTATGCTGCTATTCAAGCTATAGACTGTTGTAAAGCCAACTCTCCTCACATTATCAACTCCATCTGAAATGGTAGAATTTCTGGGCAATTTAAAAAAAAAACAATTCTAAACAGGGCATCAGTAAATAAGTCATCATTTTATCATTGGGAACCAAAGAGGGTTACAACACATCTTGGCTGTCGGGTGAAATAATTCAAAACTAATCCCACCATCCTCCTTTCCCACAAACATGCATTTGTCTCCACTCAATGTTTCTCCCCTTCAGGGGATAGCTCGTTGCGGTTCAGTACCCCCATTTTATCTCCTAACAACTCTGCACAAAGAGGCAGGGACAAGTCACTACCAATGTCAACTGTGAAATGGAGCTGCATTATCATTGGGGAAAAAAATTGCATCCTATGTTGTTTTGTCTACCTTAAAGGTTTTTCACAGTAACTTCATTGCAGTATTAACGTAAGCATATTTGTGTCAATAATAGGTACCCTTTCTCTCTGCAGTGTGGCAAGCTAAAAGAATCTGTCAAGCATCAAAAAAATGACTAGAAAAATGGTGGGATTCTTGAGAATGGTGCAAGAGCGTTACTTATAAATGTGCCTTCAAATTGGCATTCGTAATAAATCTAAGGATACCTGGTAGCAAAATCACTGAAATATAAAAGGCAAATGTAACCTGAATGATAAAGATTTTAGAGGAATTGAAAAACTTGGGAATAGAGATCTGCAAATCTTTTAAAGATAACACTAAAAAAGGCATAAAAAAACAAATATAATACTAGGTTTTAGCCATAGCTGCATTGAAAATAAAATAAACGATGTAGTGTTTGTGTTAGGCATTAGTTAAAACAGTGTGGAAGTATTACTTGCAGTACTGGACTCGCTCTTATCAAAATATGAGAAAAAGTATAAGTGTGAGAGAGTGCAACAGAGAAAGCCCTTACAAAGAAATTGAAGAATTTTATTTATCACACCTTTCATTACCCCAAAGCACTTTGAAATGGAGTTAAAGTTGCAATGTAGGGAAGTGTGACAGTCAATCTGTGCACAGTAAGGTCCCCGAACAGCAAGGAGATAACAGAAAATTTGTTTTCAATACTGTTCAAGGGATAAATACTAGATAGAATGCTGGAAAGAACCCTTTTCCTTTGAATGGTGCCACAGGATCCGTCTGAGGGGGGTTGTCAGTTAAACTCATTATTTAAAAGATAGTGACACTGCTGTACACTACCCGTTGTGCACTGTAATTAATTAAACATTGGAAACAGAAAATTATACCAGGAATGAGAAGTTACAGCTTTGAGGAATGATTGAAAATTTGAGGTTTCTCTTTACTGTAAGAAAGTTAAAGGGATCGAATGGACATTTTCAAAATTAAAAAAGAATGAGAACGTAAACAGAGAAAAAACGTTATCCAACCAGTACATTAGTTGATTTAGGAGTGCAGAGGCAGTAGCCAAAATGGAAATATGGTGCCGTTTATACAGTTTAAAGCACATTTAAAAAATAAAAGAGCACACATGGAAAAACAATAAACGTTTCAGAAGTGCAAAAGGACAGTATGAACAGTTTCCACTTGTGTGATGCAAAGGTGACAGTAAAACAGGGTCAGGTACCAACCTGTTTTCAGAACAGTGATGGAAGACTTCCCAGGAGGTCTTAAAACCATTTTGGCATGGAATATAACAGAACACAAATTACATGGGAGGTATTTTAATTGTTTTGAGTGTGTAAACTCCCATCTACAATTAATACATCCAACATTGAGAGGGGAAGGCTGTTCATGCCTTAAATATGTAAACACAGAACTCTCCTTGAACTGGAGAGTTGGGATTCAGTCTTGTACAAATCAGTAGCTAAATGGTAGAGATGGTCTCAACTGCAATGTATTACAATTTAATTTTGAGTTTCATCTCTACCTCCCATACATCACTTCACCCTTTAAATTTCTAACTACATAAAGATAGAGGTACATATTGGGTTGCTTAGGACACTCATGAGGATAATGTTCCCACTATCTCCTGCTTCACTCAAGATACTGGACAAGTGCTGGCAGAATATATGACAACCATGCAATAGGATCCACTGAATAACAATCATGGATAGGAACCCAGGCTTGGGACAATCATAACAACAGTACTGCTGCTTCCTGAACAGGAGGTCAGCACAATTCAGAGGTCAATGGTAGTTTTCCATTCAACGCTCATCATAATGGGTGTTAAAGATTCTCCTGGCTGGAGAATTATTTTGGCCCTGCCAAATTTATTATTAAATTCTAACATTTTGCCAGTGTAATAGAGTAAAGCAAGAAAGAAAGTTGATGCTAAGAAGCTTTTAAATTATTCTTTAAATAAAAAATGGATAAATTAATTAACCCATCTGCTGCAAACAGTAAATCTTTACAGAATTTGGCAGTATCACCTCAATACAAGTTAACTTGACTGAGCCATTTTTAAATGGCTTTGAAGTGACAGCTGTGTCCTGGCAACCAAAAGATCCTAAAAAAGTAATGAAAACAAACTTTTACATTATATCTTTTATGAAATAAAAATGAAACAATCCATGTATAACAGTTAGTGGCAGTGGAGAGCTAGCTGATGAAAAGACCCAGCTGCTAATGACAGACAATTAAGATTTAAATTCTCATTTTTTAGGACGAGCAATAGTCCAAGAGAAAAAGATTTGAAAATTAGTTGCGCAGAATTGCTTCATTTTACAACAAAAAAAGTTAGCTTTCTGGAAAAATCTTCAAAGTATTTTCAGCAATAAGCAAATCAAAGTTATGATAACTCTCTTCCTGTATATTCAAGAAAGAAGATTCAACAACCAAATCTGCAATTTATCTCAAAGTGTTTTGGGGAAATCAACCTTCAAGCTAATGCTCCCCTTCCCATACAAATACACAACACCAATCCACAAGGACTGATGTATTTGAATCTCAAAATTGTCACAAATGCTGCAATGATGATCTTTTGTTTTGTGTGTGAATTGTGTAAAAATGAAATAAATCTCAGTAGACAGTAATTAAGTAAAAATAATCTTACAAAGCAACATGAGGACGAGGGGAATGGGATGGCAGAGCCTTGGCTGGAAAGGAATGGGGGCTGAGCTCACAGAATTTCTTCTTTAGCAACTACATGCTGACCGTGTTTGCAATATACAAGCTGTCACATTTCGTAAGGCCAGTTATAAATGAAGGATATGATATTTTAAGCTTTACTGCTGTGAAGTATTTCCAACTTCTCCCAACAAGACAGGCAGATCTACTACCCATTTTCTTTAAGTTGGCATTACACTGTTTATATACAACTATTATGTACACTATCTTCTATTTTTAGAGCAACGTTTTTTTATCATTCTGCTGTCATTCAGCTTCCTCCCTATTCAATTTTTTTGTCTGTCCTTTTCCTCCTTATCTATTCTGCCTGATTGCCACTCAGTTTCTGCCACTTGTACTTTTTCCCAGCTGTTTCACCATTTCTTCTGTTACTGACCTACTGCCTCGAGTGGGAATCCTGATTCAGTCTCTGAGCTAGTACTTTGCTCTCAAATATTTTCCTTTTTGATAGCTCAAAACATGGTTAAAGCTGATCAGGTTGGGAATGGGGCCCATAAATGCTCCAATTATAAACAAGGAAGTGGTGAACAGATATACACAACCAAAATGCAAAACAGTCATAGAAGTTTACAGCATGGAAACAGGCCTTTCAGCCCAACTTGTCCATGCTGCCCTTTTTTTTTAAAACCCCTAAGCTAATTCCAAATGCCCGTATTTAGCCCATATCCCTTCATACCCATCTTATCCATGTAACTGTCTAAATGCTTTTTAGAAGACAAAATTGTACCCACTTCTACTATCTCTGGCAGCTTGTCCCAAAACACTCACCAGCCTCTGAATATTTTGCCCCTCTGGTCCCTTATGTATCTCTCCCCTCTCACCTTAAACCTACGCCCTCTAGTTTTAGACTCTCCTACCTTTGGGAAAAGATATTGACTATCTACCTTATCTATGCCCCTCATTATTTTATAGAACTCTAAGATCAATCCTCAGCCTCCTACACTCCAGAGAAAAAAGTTCTAGTCTATCTAGCCCCACCTTATAATTCAAACCACCAAGTCCTGGTAGCATCCTAGTAAATCTTTTCTGCACTCTTTCTAGTTTAATAATATCCTTTCTATAATAGGGTGACCAGAACTGCACACAAAATTCCAAGTGTGGCCTTACCAATGTCTTGTACAACTTCAACAAGACATCCCAACTCCTGTATTCAATGTTCTGACCGACGAAAGCAAGCATGCCGAATGCATTCTTCATCATCCTGCCCACCTGTGACTCCACTTTCAAGGAGCTATGAACACGTACCCCTAGATCTCTTTGTTCTGTAACTCTCCAACGCCCTACCATTAACTGAGTAAGTCCTACCCCAGTTCAAACATACGAAGGATTAATTACAACATAATACAATACCAGGTAGAATATATGCACACTTCCACAATAATCTCTAGTATACTTTTATAAAATAAATGCAGATTATTGTTTTAGTGTCACAATGTTGACTCAGACAAAATTTTGTGCTATCAATTGCAATGAACATTTAAGTTTCCTTCTTAATCCAGATGCAAAACCTGAAAACGTTTCCAAAAGTATTTTGGAAATCCTAGTACGCTTGTCTACGTAGCTAGACACTGGGTACTTTTAAACTAATACACTTTGTTGTCTGCTAGCATATGGTCAACTGTTTTTACGACCCATTATGCCCGATGCTTTAGAAGAATAACTGACTTTTCTTAATATTTGTGAGATGAAGGCAAACGAAGAAACTTTAAAAACTTGCCACTAACGGTAGTGACTCCTGAAGACAGGGATCCGAGAGAAGCACAGCACACTGATGAAACAGAGACCCTGCTAAGCGATGCTTCAGTCTTTTATATTCAAGGTGCAGTTCTGCACCTGTTGTCTGATTCAGATTCATCCTAATGAAAACAGAACATAAGCTGACCAGGATACAGTATAAACAAAGAAAATTGCAGCACAGGAACAGGCCCTTCAGCCCTGCACCGACCATGCTGCCTGACTTAACTCAAACTCCCTACCCTTCCAAGGACCATTTCCCTCTATTCCCATTCTATTCATGTATTTGTCAAGACATTCCTTTAAAGTCACTACCGTATCCACTTCCACTACCTCCCCCAGCAACAAGTTCCAGGCATCCACTACTCTGCATAAAAATCTACCTCATATATCTCCTTTAAACCTTGCCCCTCTCACCTTAAACCTATGCAACCTAGTAACTGACTCTTCCACCCTGGGAAAATGCTTCTGGCTATCCACTCTGTCCATGCCTCTCAATCTTGTAGACTTCTATCAGGTCTCCCCTCAACCTCCGTTGCTCCAGTGAGAACAAACCAAGCTTCTCCAATCTGTCCTCATAGCTGATGCCCTCCATACCAGGCAACATCCTGATAAATCTTTTCTGTGCCCTCTCCAAAGCCTCCACATCCTTCTGGTAGTGCGGCGACCAGAATTGAACACTATATTCCAAGTGCGACCTAAGGTTCTATAAAGCTGCCAATTTTTAAACTCAATGCCCCATTGCTGCATGTATTTGCAGGATAAAGGAAATGAAGTGGTTGTAATTTTTATCCTTGGGGTATATTGAAACAGATCAGTGTAATTGAATTGTGATTAGGGTCTGCCTTCCTGCCTTGCACCACATTAAGCATTTCACACCTACACATGAATGGACAGTTAAGCAACAGTCTTTCTTCTATTTTCAAGAAAAATCATTTTTTGCACATTTCAAGCATCACTGCTCTGATAGCCATGATAGACATACACCTTTTCCACATATTAAATACTTTCTGACTACTGAGAAATAAATATCCTAAGTGTCTATTTTTGAGTACTTTTAACAAATGAGAGATCACATGCAATTTGCATATTTGTTGAACATATTTGGCTGGGCAGGCTGTCATGTCTGCATCACATTAGCATCATCCAGGTTTTTGGCATCTAGAACTGCAGCATCTGATAGTGATGCTTTAATTTCTAAAAATTTCCGAAGGTCTCACTGCTCCCAAGACATACTTTGTCATCCTGGAATAGTTGAGCTGTGTTAGACATTGGATACAGGTCCACAGTATGTGGTGTGGATTGGTTAAAGCAACTTGGATTCACTAAATTGTAAGGTCTGAAGTTAAGGTATATGAAAGTCGTGCGTACTTCATGTTTGGGGACAACAACATGAATCACTAAATAGTGATCATTCAGTGTTAAATTGCCAGGATAAACCAATTGATCCGCACCGATGCTGTACCCAGTGAAATAATCTCAATGTTGAGCATTTTATAAAAAGGGCTCACATAAATTTAGATATGGAACATAAGGAAATTATTTTTGGGGAATCTACAGATTTACAGTTTACACAATCAATATGTAACTTTGTTCTAATCATGACGTTAGAGGTGATGACATTAGAGGATAGGAGTTGAGGGAAAATGATATTTGTTACAAAATACATGATAGTTTGCCCAACCAACTTGTCAAAGGTAAAAATGTCTACTAAAGGATATTTATTTACGAGTGTCACAAACAGGCTTATATTAACACTGCAATGAAGTTACTGTGAAAATCCCCAACTCATCACACTCCGGTGCCTGTTCAGGTACACTGAGGGAGAATCCAGCATGGTCAATGGACCTAACCAGTACGTCTTTCGGACTGTGGGAGGAAATCGGAGCACCCGGAGGAAACCCACTCAACATGGGGAGAACATGCAGGCTCTGCACATGACAAACCAGGAATCGAACCTGGGTCCCTAACGCTGTGAGGGAACAATGCTAACTGCTGTGCCACCATGCATAATGGTGGATGAATATATTTATTTCTTATAAAAGTGAGAAATGTGATATATATAAAAAAAGAGAGGATCCCATCATGGTCCCATTGAGTCCCCAGTTAGCAAAAAGCTTTAGTGAAATTGTAGCAATTGACTTGAAGATATGAGATAAGGACAAAAACACATTTCTCCTACACTTCATTGACACAGAAACTTGATTTAGTCTTGATTACGTATTATAATGGGTTATATGAAGTGTGAAAAATTATTGCTTTCTCTGATTTGTGAAATTTTGTCTTATAAAATTTGTTTTAAAAAAAAAGGGAACCTGTTAATATGTCAATTCCATGGATAAGATACACAGGTGAAGGGCATTGTTTAATTCAGTATTTCGGTTACATAGAAACGGGGACAGTTGAGGCACCTGGGGCAAGGAGATCAATGTAACTGAACACAGTCAATAAATTCTCAGTAAAGGACAGCTCTGTGTTTTGGTTTCAACTTCAACTGCCTTGGATTCAGTTGACATATTGCTCAATGTCATTTGATACTCATCGTTTGGGGAGAGTTACAAATTTTCACTACAATTTTGTGAGAAAGTCTTTCCTGCATTCAGTGCTAAATGGATAGCTTGAATAACAAGGTTATTCCCTCGTAGTCCAGATTCTCCCAAGGGGGAGAAATTCTCTGAACTTAAACTGTCAAATCTTTTAATTACAAACAAACAGATCAACCCTCACACAACACAAAAGCAAAATACTAGAAATGTGAAACAAAAAAATGCTTAAAATACTCGGTAGGTCAGGCAAGAGCTAAAGGTATTAAGGGATGAGGGTGGGGATCAGGATATTGAAATCAATGATCAGCCATGATCAAAATGAATGGTGGAGCAGGCTCAAAGGGCTGAATGGCCCACTCCTGCTTCTAGTTTCTATAAGCATTATTCTCCTATATTCATAGCAATGCAAGCCACGTTTTTAAACTGTCTTATTTAATTAACCATCTAAGCGCTAGTCACCATTCCAGTGAATTGGCACTGAACCCCTGCAGGTCAATACAAGCTTCCTGAGGAATGGTATGCGAATTTAAAATGATCATATGAAAATTATGTTTATGCGATCCAAGCCCCTACGTGAAGCTGAATACTGTTCAGGAATGTTTCAGCAGAACCTCTGCAACTACACAGACAGCATACTACATAAACAAATGATAAAATTCCACTGTATGACTTATACAAATTTATGACTTTTTCAGTTTCTAGCCACTTTTCCTTCTCCAGGTTTTACATTGTAATTGCTTCTATGCAGTCAAGCCCCAATGTGAAACTGAATTTACATTAACTGCTCTCCAAATTCAATTTACTAAATTATATTGAATAACATAACTTCTCATTAACGATTTTTCCAAGAATATACTGAATACATCTTCTCTTTAGACGTCTATGACTTGAACTACCCAATACTTTCCAATGTGAGTACAATATTTCTCAAGTACTCCACGTACACTAAGGACATTGATAGGTCCTGTTAAAAAGCATGTGGCTTAAATAAGCAATGACCTGAAACAATCTTTTCATTTAGGATTTAATAATTAGGGCCCATCATTTAAGACTGAGATGAGAAGAAATTACTCAAAGGGCTGTGAATCTTTGGAATTTTCTACCCCAGAGGATTGCAAATGTTCCATTGTTTAAGGCTGGGATAGACAGATCTTTTTGTCTCTCAGGGAATTAAGGGATATGGGTGGGCAAATGGAGTTAAAGCCCAAGATTAACCATGATCATATGGAATAATGGGGCAGACCCGACTGGCCATATGGTGTACCTTTTTTTTCACTCTTGCTTCTATGTCTTGTATTCCCAAGTGAATACTCCCTTCCAGTGAAGGAGCACTGCGTGTTCTAAGTTACCATCCAATTCTAAACTACAGTGTTTGATTTTACAACATTTCGGTTACGACAAATGGCACTTACAAAATTTATAAATTGGCATCCCATTTCGACTTTACATCAGTTTTGACTTTACAGTGCCACGCCAGCACATTCATATGAGCACAATGACATTCTGTGTTGTACTATGAGGTCAAACCATCTTTATTAGTGGGAAACCAGAGTTTTATTCTGTTAATTTTTTTTTACGCAACCACTACAATTGTAATGCATTTATACACTTATCTTCTATTTAGTATGTACTAGGACTCTCAGAAATTCAAAGTTAAATAGACAATCGATCGATCAAATAGTTTCACTACATTAAATCAAGAAATTGGTGCTAAGGCATGCAGGCATCAATAGTCGCCTCAGCAATTGACAGGGTAAGAGCTGAGGCCATTTTACAACACAGCTCCGCAGGAGTAATTTCCAGCCTTGGTTCAGGAACCAATCCTCATTTATATCATTGTTCCAATGGGAAAATCGGTTCAGACAAACGTTTCAACTTACAACATGGCTTTCAGGAACTAAATGTTTTGCAAGTTTGAGGACTACCTGTACATATATTTGCTCTTAAAAGAAAAAGCGGCTTAAAGGCCATCATGTTCTATCAGGAATCACTATGTATGTTGAACATTCAGTATTCCTATTTCTCTTTCACCAATTCATCCTGCTGAAGTGGAACAATTTCCAATTTCAGGGTCAATTCTGTAAACTTTATAGAAATGGTTCTGTAGATATAGGTAATTTATTCACGATGTGGAGATGCTGGCGTTGGACTGGGGTAAGCACAGTAAGAAGTCTCACAACACCAGGTTAAAGTCCAACAGATTTATTTGGCTTTTGGAGTCTCACTCCAACAGGTGAGTGAGGACATGTGTTCACAAACAGGGCACATACAGACAAAAACAGTTTACAAGATAATGGTTGGAATGTGAGTCTTTATCTGTACCTTTAAGACTTGATTACCTGTAATGTGAGTGGACAGGAGGCCAAGCACAAGTTTAAAAGATGTGTATTTTCGCCAGCCAGGACAATTAGTGAGATTTTGCAAGCCCAAGCAAGTCAAGGGGGTCACAGATAGTGTGACATGATCCCAGTTAAGGCAGTCCTCATATGTGCAGAACTTGGCTATCAGTTTCTGCTCAGCGATTCTGCGCTGTCGTGTGTCATGAAGACCACCTTCGAGAATGCTTACCTGAAGATCAGAGGCTGAATGTCCCTGACTGCAATCACAATCCGACACAACACACAATGCAGAATTGCTGAGTAGAAATTGACAGCCAAGTTTTGCACGAGGACAGCCTCAACCGGGATCTTAGGTTCATGTCATTCTCTGTCACCCCCACGACTTGCTTGGATTTGCAAAATCTCACCAACTGTACTGACGGAGACAATACACATCTCTTTAACCTGTGCTTAACCCTCTCTCCACTCACACTGTCTGTACCTTTAAGACTCAATTACCTGTAAAGACTCGCATTCCAACCATTACCTCGTAAATTGAGTTTGTGTCTTTATATGCCCTGTTTGTGAACACAAGTCCTGATTCACCTGATGAAGGAGTGAGACTCCAAAAGTTTGTGCTGCCAAATAAACCTGTTGGACTTTAACCTGGTGTTGTGAGACTTCTAAATGTAATTTAATCAGTATCACGGAGTTCCTTATTGGCTCCCCAGGCCTTCTGTGAAACCTATCAAATTACCTCTTGTTCCCACATTATCTTACAATGCTCAAGTTCTATTTTCCATTTTTTATCTTCTGTGGTACACTGCAGATACTTCTGGGATCAGAGGACAAATGCTCTTAGTAGAGGATTTACATTCAGATTTTCACAGCGACACTTGTGGATTTGGAGAGTGTTGTGACATCTCAGCACCCTGCTGCATGCCCAGCCTGCTGCCCTGGCTGAAATCATTTTCGACATTGAAGCTGCAATAGACACAGCTCAAAGTATTTTTTCTATTGAGGCACACCTTTGGTTCATTTCTCAAGTAAGTTTCTAGTACCAACTCAAAGTACACAATTACCATCTTTTTGGAACAAAGGAGTAAAGGATGCCCAAATTCAAGTTGCTGAAATTATTTTCAATCCTTCGTTAATTTGGTTGTGAATCACGTTCTGATCCATGCAAATTAAAATGCACTGATTTCCAGTAGAATAAAAAACATTTCCTCATACAAAAACAGAACACTATTGAAGTAATAGTGAATTTTGGCAGAACAAAAATTGCTGAAGAAAAAAATATCTTTCCAATTCCATTTATAGTTTTCACTGATTGTTGAACTAGACAAATAATCAAGTAAATCACCTTTGAAATTAAACTTTCATTACTTTCTTGTAATCTAATAGAAAGGAAGAATTTTATTCTTGCATTTTTGTTAAGCAGTTACTTAATATCATAAAACTGTACATCATACCTCAGCAAATAATCCCAAGTTTGCCCACGATTTTAATATTGCTCCAACTGGCAATGGTCACAGTATTTCCCTTACAGTCCAGGACAAGATAATTTTTGAAAGAATTCTGTGATTAGAGTCCACAGCTGAGAGGAGCATTACCCACCCCTTTCTCAGCTCTCATTACAGGGCCGCTGCTCTCTTGAGCATTCCTCTCATTCTTCTGATGCTCAAAATTCAATAACCTACATATTTTTATACTTGTACTTTGAAATCAAGCCTCAAAGCATCATCATCATCTGTTCAGTCATCCTATTCCAAAACTTTCCAGCTTCTTATATTCACAAGTTGAGTTCTAAAAGTCAGCATTTGCTGATTTACCTGATACCCCAGTCGACTCCTGATTTGAAACTTGTCATCCTTTATAATTGACATGAAGGTCTGTTAAGTTTCAGATCATGAGAAATTATATAATCTATAAGTATTAGTGAGTGAGCTATCACAAGTGGCAGCCCATGTTCTTCAGTCTCTGACTTAGCCCTGCTGTTTTGCAGATTGGGAGCTTAAAAGACTCAATGAGATTCATTTCTCATGTATAGCTTTCTGTCATGAACTCATGACTCAAAATTACTGAAGAGAACAGATGGCATGAAGTTAAGTGAATTCTGTAATCCATCTCCTGTTCCTTTTGTGCTTCTCAGTAACAGAAGCTAACTCAAATTAGTAGCTTATCCAGAACAAAATAGTCCATCAGTGGTTCAGGGAGATCAAGAATGTACAGTGACATCTCATATTGTTTCTAGTGCATACCTCAAAGGAGAATGGCCTCATCATATACACTAGGCCCTAACAGATGTTTTGCATATATGACATGTGCCATTTCATAAGAACAAACTTGACTATGGAAGCGTTACTTATGCAGGAAACAAAGCTACTGCTAACAAAGGGTCAAGATCCAAAGGGCATAAAGTGCCTTGATTAAAACTAACCATTAAATATACCAAGTTAATCAGACATCAGGAAGTAAATCCTTTTAACGTAATGAATAAAGAATAGAGCTGCTGTGACAATACACGTTCAATGCATCTTTTCTGCTGTTTCTCCAGTAGTATTTCTGCAGTAACTAGCTGTCCTGCAGCTGCTAACAGGCTCTGTTACAAGTGCATGTGTTCAGCTGACACTGCCAGAGGTTACAACTTTCACAAATTTGTCAGACAGCAAAGTGCACTGAAACCAGCGTCAGAGCACAAAAATCAGTGTATAATTTGCATTGTAACAGAAAGATGTGAAATGTAAAACTTTCCTCTCCTCGAGTGCAGGCATAAAAGAACAAAACACACATTGCTCACAACATAGTCTACAACACTGTCACCATACTATACCAACAAGGGCAAAATGGACTTCAGTCAAAATCCCAGTACTCATCAACTATCTTTCTTGCATGATAATCTTAATTCATTATCAGTAACGTCAGAGCCTATGTCAACACCCCACTTTCCCAGGTAACAAAAGGAAACTTCACGGAGAGGAAAGCCAAGATAAGTCCACAGACACAAGATGTGGTTTGACAAGTGTACCATCTTGCAAGCAGGATATCAGGATCAGAGACACAAAACCTCACAATGTAAAGCCCAAGAATCTAGGCTCGTACTCAGGCCCTGTAGACAAAGGATACTGTCCCCTAGGAGAACCTAAACCTCAAGAGAGTTGTCCAGAAGTCCCAAAAATGGGACATCTCAGGGGAGGACAAACGACTCCCCCATCTTATATATTATCCACAAGATCTAGGAATAGATAATCATAGCCAAGATAAGCATAGAACGATCACACCTATGAGAACAGCTGAAGCTAGGAGTATTCAAACAACCCCTGGGCTTCTAACAAAACAAACCTTCTTATTTAGAGTCATATGGAGACGCCACTCAAGCTCATCAACAGAATCTCACCCATTTCCCATCCTATCAAGGAAACCCTAGCAACAGGAGGAAGTCATCCAGACATCCACTGACAGAATATTATAGGAAAGGACAACGATCTCCTCCCAACAGGATGATTTGCTCATCGTACATTCCAGGAGCTCAACTACCAAGTAACCAACATCACATCCCGTGCAGCCAAGGAAGATACAGGAAACCAAAATATAGGAAAGACTAGACAACCAAGAATGCCTCGACCACACCCGAGAGTAAACTAGTAAGTACTTCCCCCAATTCTAGATATGCTGGAGGTGTCAATCACAACATAACTCACTTTTCAGGATGCATGATCCGTCTGCTTTCATAGGAGACCAACAAGTATTCTTTAACCTCAAAAATAACAAAAGTACAACACCATTAGTTCTAAGGGAGGGTTTTGCTCATCCATTATGACCACATAAGGCCATACCCACTACCTCTATAACAAACCACTTTCCCACTATCCTGCTATGGCACTACTATTATTAACCACAATTAAAATAAAGGATACAATATAAACGTGCAAGATGCCAAGATTACAATATCGCCCAATCCTGCTGCCATACAACCATTCCAGCACACTCCCTATTACAATGATGGAGACCCAGATATCTCCACATTACAAACATTAGAGCCTAAGAATTTGAATGTGACATATGGCCAGAAGCACCCCAGTACCAAATGGAAAGACCAAGATTTAACGGTAACATATTTGACTTTCTTAGTCCACTACAAATAAATGTATATCCCTGGGTTTCAAAGAATAACAGGCGACATATGTCTCCATGCTCATATCAAACACTCATCACAATAAAAGGTAACATCACAAAATCAGGATTACAATCACAAGGGGAGAAGTTTGGCATTAGTGATAACTGCAGGATTATACAGACATCCATGGAGCTTGAACGGGATTGTTGAGCAACAGTAAGGATCCATTCACAGTTTCACCGAGATCTCCACACCTTCACTGTGTCATCGTCCAGTAGTCCTGGCTGGAATCCAGGTCTCAGCAGGTGGTGAGGTCCCATCACATCTGCCACCTCCAGTCCTTCCCTACGAACATTAAAGGTCAAGACAATGCAAGGCCAGTACTCGGGATATATAACTAACCCCAGAACTCAAAGACTTGGACGCACTATGCCTCTTTGAAGGCTGGGCAAATCAAGTTCATAGTGAGATTACAAAAGCACAGCAAACAGTTCTCAAATTCAGCCAGGAATTTATCCTCTGCTCCCCTCAGGAGATCGGCTGCACGGATACTCCTTCTCCGGTCCCGTTGTGATGAATTAGCCAGGATGTCTGACATACCATGCAGCAAGATTTCCAAGGACTAATTGTGTGCCTCCACCCAGAAAACTGCCCTTACAACTGACAGGATTCTTTCCTCCGCTTCATCACTTTCTTTTGGGTATGAGCACCAATGATTTGTTTCGGGGGCTGAAACCTTCATCCACAACTTTAAGAATCATAGAAACCCTACAGTGCAGAAAGAGGCCATTTGGCCCATCAAGTCTGCACTGACCACAATGCCACCCAGGCCCTACTCCCATTTCCCTACATATTTATACACTAATCCCTCTAACCTATGCATCTCAGGACACTAAGAAGCATTTTAGCATGGCCAATCAACCTAACCTGCGCATCTTTGGACTTGGGAGGAAACCGGAGCACCCGGAGGAAACACATGCAGACACGAGGAGAATGTGCAAACTCCACACAATGACCCAAGCCGGGTCCCTGGAGCTGTGAAGCAGCAGTGCTAACCACTGTGCTCCCCAATTTACTCACAATGTCAGCCATCATCTCAATGCTTATAACATTACCAGAGCATGAGCCCGCTCAACAGCTAAACCAATGTGAGCAAGGCCCTACACCAGCAGACTCCAACTGCCTTGATCAAATGAGGATTTTCTTGATTTTGCTTGGCTCCCCATCACTCAAACTTATCCAGGATCTTCAGGGAACATATCACAGAACACAGTTAGGTAATTATGGGCCATGCATCAGGATAAGCAAAAAGGATAAGCATCAGAACTTGTGAAAATGTAGCCACCCAGCATTTGCATCACCTGATCCCCTCTCCTCTCGATGTTGTTATTCTGAGTCTGAGATGAGCTACCAACCAATATATGTGCCATCACCAAGACCATGTGTCTCCACTTCTCTCCATCTCTAACATTGCATAATTCCACCCTTGCCTCTGTTAACTTGACTCTCAACTTTCCAAATGCACTCCTGGCTCCATTGTTCAATCCTATAAACCTGACACCCTCAAACTTCTGCTGCCTGTTCACTGAACACTGCCTGACAGTGACGCCCAGATAAACAATATTTCAATTTGAAAATTCTCATCCTTGCTTCAAAATTCATCCATGGATTTGCCCATTCCTACAACCTGCTGAGATATTAGCACTCCTTTCAGAGGTGGTGTACTTACAACGTCACTGGACCACTAACCCAGAGATCCAGGATAAGTCCCTCAGGACGCAAGTTCAAACCCCATTGCAACCAGTGGAATTTGAATGAGGACAAAGAAGCTATCATCAATTATTCTGAAAAACCAGCTGGGTTTAGAGAAAGAAATCTATTGCCCTTACCCAGTTTGGCCATAACATGACTCCAGATACACAGCAAAATGAATGACTTTTAACTAATGGTTTAACAAGCCAACTCAATTTGGGGGCAATTAGGGTAGGTACCAAATGCTGGCCTTGCCAGTAACACATCCCAAAAAAGGCTCCAACACAGGCCTTGAGCATCCCCTAATTTAAATTCTGTTATTGGCAATTGTTCAAGTCTGGAATTCCCTCATGATGGCACAGTGGTTAGCACTGCTGCCTCACAGCGCCAGAAACCCGGGTTCAATTCCCAGCTTGGGTCACTGTCTGTGCAGAGTCTGTAAGTTCTCCGTGTCTGCATGGGTTTCCTCCAGGTGTTCTGGTTTCCTCCCACAGTCCAAGACGTGCTGGTTAGGTGCACTGATCACGCTAAAAATTCTCTGTGTACCTGACCAGGCGCCGGAGCACAGCAATTAGGGGATTTTCACAGTAATTTCATTGCAGTGTTAATGTAAGCCTACTTGTGACAGTAATAGATAAACTTCAAAAAACTTCAAACTACTTCATTTCTTACTCCTCCTTTATGTTGCTCCTTCTTTGACCAAGCGGTTCAAAGTCACATTTTGGTTAATAAAACTGCAAGGTGGATGTTTAACTATGTTAAAGGTACTTTACAAATGCAAACAGTTGTTCTGTGCAGCATTTTTTCCAATAGTTCAATGAGTCAGGGAACAATTGTTTCACAGAAATCCGAGCATCAATAATGAACCAGAAGAGCTCTTGAATTGATAGGCAGATCAATAATTTACCTCAGTTAGCAACAGTGCTCAGGGATTGAGTGTTGAAGTAACAAAATTGACCTATTTGGTATATTATAAACTCTACATATATAATTATAGAAGAGTGAAATGAAGTCTCAGCTTTTCTTATATTTTAATTTATACAATTAGAATAGCTGGGATTGCCTCATATCCTGTGGGATCCTGAAAACAATGCAATAGGCATATTAATAGAACCAACTGCATCAACAGTATCCCATGGTTACTTCCTGATAATACGCAAGTGATGGAGTGTTCACAAGATACGTGTGCAACCACGATCTAATTTTGGGGACTGTCCTAATCAGAAATACTGGAGCAAAGATTTTTTGCTCCTCATTTATCGTTCTGTCCCCTTTCTCATCAAGCCTTTCCGCAAATTTGTCAGTTTTTCAAATATCCCTTCGAAGCATCATGGAAAAAAGTGACATTAAAAGGCACAATGCAAGTTGTTAAAATGCTATTTTGAACAAGAAATATTATGTGCTGTGCTTCACTGTTAAATATGCAAGATTCAGCCCACATCTAAATGTGTAAACTGTTAGATCATCACCCAAATGAAATGAATTTGACAATTTAAGAGAAAGATGTTTCCGGTCGGTATATCTTGATGAAAAATATCTCAAATCAATTTTGAGGGTTGGGAACTCCGGATGCTTAATTTGTCCAAAGTCATCAGGAATCCTCTGCACTATAGCAACAGCCACTATAACCACATCTAGCTATTCAGAACTGTTTTACTTCCTCTGGAATGTCATTGTGTAACCTTTGGTTGCAATGATTCACTGATAACAACACATAAAACATCAACCATAGATTGCCAAACCATGAGATTTAAATCCCTACTGATGCCCCCTCCTCCAACATTTAGAATACCAATTCCTCGCTTCTTTACCAACAAATTAAATCATTGACATTTATAACTGCTCCACAAAAACTGTCAACATTCCAGCAGATGCCAACTAACCCAGATCACCCCATGCACTCTGAGTGACCAAAACAACTATGGAAAAGGATACTGGATTGGGTGGGGAGAGGGCAATTAATCAATTTTTCTAAACACATCACAGAATCATACAACACATCTCACTGGATTTCCTCTTCCTTATTAGAATTATCCAGTTAGTTCTACTCTCCAGGTCTCTGCCCCATCTCTCTACAGTTCTGCACTCCCACCCAAAAGTATTTATCTGATTCTCATTCCTACTAAAGCTGCTTCTCCTATTCTTTCAGCTGATGCATTCCAGATCATGACAACTTGCTGTGTTAAAATAAATCTCAATCGCTCCTCTAGCTATTTTGCCAATAATCTTAAATCTAAGTCTCTGGTTACTGACAATCCTGACCGCCTTCCCACGGTCATACGTAAAACTGTAGCATCTCTCAGAACCATGCAAGAGTCCATTCGGCCCATTGTGCTCACACTGGCTCTTTGAAAGAACCACACGGAGCAGCACAGTGGCATAGTGGTTAGGGACCTGGGTTCGATTCTCGACTTGGGTGACTGTCTGTGCGGAACTTGCATGTTCTCCCGTGTCTGTGAGGATTTCCTTCCACAATCCGAAAGACAAGCTGGTAAGGTGCATCGCTTGTGCTAAATTCTTCCTGTGTACCCGAATAGGTGACTGTGAACCAATAGATTCTTGCATGGTTCTGTGAGATGCTACAGTTTTACGTATGACCATGGGAAGGCAGAGTGTGGCGATTCAGGGATTGTCACAGTAATTTCATTGCAGTGTTACTGTAAACTAATTTATTAAGCTAAAGGTCAGAATGGAATCATACTTACACTTGGACTAAAACTAAGTCTATGGCCTGATTACTGACAATCTTGACCACCATCTCTGGCATTTCACAGAGCCTTACAGCACAGAAGTCCATTCAGCCCAGTGCAGTCGTACTGGCTCTTTGACACAAACAAATAGCACTCCCCTGTTCTTTGCCAGCCAACATTACCCCCCCCCCCAAACAAGTGGCTTAGCCATTGGAAAGTTATTATTAGATGTGGTGCTTGCATAGACTCTCAGTAATGCAGGGGATTTCTCTGGTTTAAAATGTCACTGCCAAAAGGGAGAATGCATTGGAGACACACAAAAAAAACATCCATTCCCCCCCCCCACCCTGTCTGACAGGAGGGGAGAACTGACCGCCATTTTAGCTTGCCCTTACCCCTGATCTGGGGGGGGGGAGGGTGGTCAGGCAGTAATCGAGGGTCCAGGCCTGAAGTGCGGCCTAGCCCGAGAGGCGGCTTGGGGGGGGGGGGGGGGGGTTCGCATTTACCTGTAGCTCGGCTCTGTCCACCTCCCACTGCGTCCTCTCCACCTCGAAGCGGGCCCACTCATGCTGCAGGAAGTGCAGGATCCCCGGGATGTTGTACTGCGGCCTCTGAGCTTCCCCCTCGGCCCCCGGCTGCTGCGGGTTCCTGCCTCCGATCCCGGGGCCGCCTCCTCCTCCTCCGCCGCCGCCGCTCAGCACCGAGTTATTGCCGAAGAACACCCCGGCTCCCGGGTGCTCGTCCATGGCTGGGCCCCAAAACCCTTCGTCCGCCCCCTCGGCCTCCACGCCGACGGCTTGTAAGAGCAGCGACCGCGGTGACGGTGACGCCGCCCGCCCGGCTGGCCCCGGTCGGTAGGTCAGGCCTCCCTTTCCCCCTGGCTGTGCTCGACTGCGCGTGCGGGGCCGCCCGTTAGGATTTAAACCGCGCTGTGCGCTCCATGGCTACGGACGGCTCAGGAGGCGCTCCAAACGCTGCTGCTGCTGCCGCCGCTCACTCCACTGTCACCACAGGAACCACCCACTGACGGTTAGCCTGCCCCACCCCCCCCATCACCGCGCGCATGCGCCCACTGCCGGGATCGCCATCTCTGATTGGAATCCCGCCCCCACGCAACAACACGTCCGCTTCAGACCCCGCTCCCACGCAGGAGCACGTCCACTCCAGACCCCGCCCACCTGGCCGCTGTCCTCATCCCCGCCCAGACCCCAATCCAGGCCACGCCCCACTGCAGACCCCGCCCACTTGTCAGCTCATCGCTCGCCCCCTCTCCCGCCCAGACCCGCTCGCCACTCCGTTCCCCCGCCCCTTACAGCACCAGACCACGCCCACCTGGCAGCTTCCCTCTTCCCATCCAGGCCAACTCTTGTCCAGACCCCGCCTCTTTCCCAGTCCCTGCCCCTTTTCGTCTCCAGACCCCGCCCATCCTCCCCGCTCCTCTAAGCGCATGCGCCTTTGTTCAAATCGCTCTGCGCTTCGCCAATGACGTCATAGAGGCCGCACCTCCCCAACTGTCAACAGCTCTCCCGTCCCCGCCCCTGCCTTCAGTTTCGCGCCTGCGCATCTTGCTCCCGGCTACCTATCCGTCTGGATATCTGTCCGCGCGTTCACCTGGTGCGTACCTGCGGGATTCCCACGGAGCGCAGCCCGGAGGCACAGGGCCCAACCCCGGCAGCCATCTTGAACATGGAGTAGGCCATTCAGCCCATCCAGCCTGCTCCGCCACTGAACCTATCCAGCCTACCTCACCATTCAGCCTGCCCTACCATTCAATACCACTTCATTCCCTTTGACAGACCCCCAGATATTTATTAATCAAAAACCTATCAATCTCCACCGTACTCAATGAGCTTCAATGACCCTCTGGGGTACAGAAGATTCACGACCCACTGTGTAACGCCTCTAGTTTTCCCAAAAGGCTAAGGAAAGTCGGCATGTCCGCCACGACTCTCACTAACTTTTATGGAAGCACCGTAGAAAGCACCCTTTCTGGATGTGTCTCAGCTTGGTATGACTCCTGCTCTGACCAAGACTGCAAGAAACTACAAAGTGTTATGAATGTAGCCCAGTCCATCACTCAAACCAGCCTCCAATCCATTGACTCTGCCTACACTTCCCGCTACCTTGGAAAAGCAGCCAGCATAATCAAGGAGCCCATGCACCCCTGAATATTTTCTTCCACCTTCTTCCTTCAGGAACATGATACAAAAATCTGAGGTCACGTATCAACCAATTCAAGAACAGTTTCTTCCCTGCTGCTGTCAGACTTTTGAATGGACCTATCTTATATTAAGTTGATCTTTCTCTACACCCTAGCTATGACTGTAACACTACGTTCTGCACCCTGTCCTCTATGAACAGTATGCTTTGTCTGTATAACATGTATATTAATACATGTGACAATAATAAATCAAGTCTTTGTAATACCCCAATAGCCACAGCCTGCTAATTTGAGAATGACTTGTTTACTTTTACCCTCTCTTTTCTGCTTGTTAGCCAATCCTCAATCCATGACAGTATGTTGCCTCCAATCCCAGGTCCTTTTATTCTGCCAATCAATCTCCTGTGGGGGGCCTTTCTCAAAAGCCTTCTGAAAATCTAGATATACTACATCTAATGACTCTCCTTTATCAATTTTGTCAGTAACATCCTCAAAAATCTCCAACAACTTCATCAAATATGATTTCCTATTCCTAAATCCATGCAGACTCTGCCCAATTAGATCATGATTATCCAAATGCCCATTTATCACATCCTTTATAATGGGTTCTAGCATTTTCCCAACTACTAATGTACAGTTAATAGATCTGTAGTTCTCTGTATTCTCCCTCCCTCACTTCTTAAGGTGAGTGACATTTGCTACTTTCCAATCTTCGGGAACCATTCCAGAATCTATAGAATGTTGGAAGATGACCACAAATCAGCCACTTATCTCAACCTGTTTCAACGCTCTTGGATGCATAATGTCAGGTCCTGGGAGCTTATCCATTTTTAGACCTGTTAAAACTACTCCAATACAAGCTGCTTACTTATAACAATTTCCTTCAACTCAGCACTCTCCCAAGTCCATTAGATCTCTATATCTGGGAGATTTCCAGTAACTTCCTTAGTAAAACAGACAGAAAGTAGTCATTTAAATATAACTAAAGAACCTCCCATATCTCAAAGCTTATCTCTGTGACAATGGGGCATGCTTGGAATGTCCTCAAACAGACCTTTAGGTTAATTTCCCCATCTGAAAAATTATTCTGTCAACTGAAGAAGAAAATGGATTTTATAACAGTCTCTGTTTACAACCTGATTGTAAACTCCCCTCTGATTCTGAGATCCATATAAAAACATTACATTGCTAACGTGTATGATTGCCCTTTCTTCAGACTCTCTGACTCACAAAGAAATGCTTAGGGGTCGATTTTATCAAAAAAGGTTTAAGTGCTGAATGGGTGTGAAAACAGGAGAGAATCGCACTGGGCATGCTCTCAGTCATTATCGTATGGCAAAAAGAGCCCAGATGTGATTCTTGCCAGTAGGGGGTGGGGCGAAGACTATTCTCACTGGGAAGCCGACTGCTGAGTCCAGGGGCACCACTGATCTCCCAGTGCGCTCCCACCACCACCCCCCCCACCACAGAATCACAGCTGCCCAATTATCACCCTGAACATCGCCGATCTTCCCCCACCCCAATCGCTGTCCCAGATATTGCTGATCCCCACTTCCATGATTGCTGCCCCAGCCAATTCTACCCCCAATTGCTGCTTGAATTAATGCCCAGCTCATTCAATCGCCGGCTGATCTAGAAGATCATAGAACCCTACAGTGCAGAAAAAGGCCCTTCGGCCCATTGAGTTTGCACTGACCACAATCCCACCCAGGCCCTACCCCCATATCCCTATATATTATACCCACTAAGCCCTCTAATTTCCCCATCCCAGGACACTAAGGGGCAATTTCTCGGCATGGCCAATCAACCTAACCTACGCATCTTTGGACTGTGGGAGGAAACCGGAGTACCTGGAGGAAACCCACGCAGACACGAGGAGAATGTGCAAACTCCACACAGACAGTGAGCCGGGAATCGAACCCAGGACCCTGGAGCTGTGAAGCAGCAGTGCTAACCCCTGTGCTACCGTGCCGCCACCACCCCTCCCCCCCCCCTCCAATCACCACTCCGGCCGATTCCCACCTTCCCCCACCATCATCGACCCGGCTGAATCCCACCCCCCACCCCATCGTCAGTCTAGGGTGCCAGGCTGTCAGTGCCAGGATACCCAAGGGGCTCCACTCTTCTCCGATCCCGTTGGTGGGAACCAGGCGTGTTGCTTGCCGGCGAGGACTTCAACTGGTGAGCAGGTAAGGACAAGTGAGGCTGGGCGGTGACGTCTGCGACTCACTGATTAGATGTAAATTAACTAATGCACATTGAAACTGGCTTTGAGCCCCTTTCTGAGCACAAAACAATTTCACTGGCAAATCGGTGACGGTAACATCGTGAGAGGCAAGAAACGGGGCGCAAACTCAATTTTTTGTCTCTTGCCCAATTTCATTGGCTTGCCACAACAATCGACTGGCTTGAAAAGCCAGTAAGATCGCCCCCTTATATTTATAAAGCTCCTTTCAGCTTTCATTCATTTGAAAATTCCACTCATAATGTGGCATTTATTGAAGAAAGTGGAGATCTTCAGCTTCATCTAGACTGAAGAATGGGTCACCCATTGTTGAGGCGTTTACTCCCCTCTCTGACCCTGCAAAGCAAATGCAGGTCAGCTTTGAAGTGTAATTAACTTCAAGATTATTTAAATTACATCTGCTTGTTTCTCAGCCGGATGCATTCAGGTATCTAATCTACATTTAGCCTTTTAACCTTAAGATTATTGTTTAAAACACTTTTAGGGCTGATTGATGTAAATTGTTGATTGCCTGGGGAGTCAAAGGGTTTAGGGCCTAGGCAGGAAAGTAGAGTTGAGGCCACAATCCAATCAACCATGATGTTATCCAATGACAGAGCAGGCTTGAGGGGCTGAATGGCCTACTCCTGCTCTTAATTTGTGTGTTTGTATGCTCCAGCTATCAGGATCTTAGTAAGCCTGCATTTGGAGTATCATGTACAGTTTTATTAGCTTATTATTTCATTGGTGTCGCCTGTAGGCCTACATTAACCCTGCAATGAAGTTACTGTGAAAATCCCCTCGTCACCACACTCCTCTCCTATTTGGGTACATAGAACATAGAAAAACTACAGCACAAACAGGCCCTTCGGCCCATTAGTTGCACTGAACATATCCCTACCTACTAGGCTTACCTATAACCCTCATCTTACTAAGTCCCATGTACTTATCCAAAAGTCTCTTAAAAGACCGTATCGAATCCGCCTCCACCACCACCGTTGGCAGCCGATTCCACACCTCCACCGCCCTCTGAGTGAAAAACTTACCCCTGATATCTCCTCTGTACCTACTCCCCAGCACCCTAAACCTGTGTCCTCTTGTGGAAGCCAGTTCAGCCCTGGGAAAAAGCCTCTGAGAATCCACCCAATCTATACCTCTCAACATCTTATACACTTCTGTCAGGTCACCTCTCATCCTTCGTCTCTCTAAGGAGAAAAGACCAAGCTCTCTCAACCTATCCTCATAAGGCATGCCACCCAATCCAGGCAACATCCTTGTAAATCTCTTCTGCACCCTTTCAATGGCTTCCACATCCTTCCTGTAATGAGGCAGCCAGAACTGAGCACAGTACTCCAAGTGGGGTCTGACCAGGGTCTTATACAGCTGCAGCATTATCTCCTGACTCCTAAACTCAATTCCTCGATTGATGAACACCAGTACACCATACGCCTTCTCAACAGCCTCTACCTGCGCAGCTGCTTTGAGCGTCCTATGAACCCGGGCCCCAAGATCCTTCTGATCTTCCACACTGCCAAGAGTCTTACCCTTACTATTGTATTCCATCATCCCATTTGACCTGCCAAAATGTACCACTACACATTTATCCGGGTTGAAGTCCATCTGCCACTTCTCCGCCCAGTCTTGCATCCTATCAATGTCTTTCTGCAACTTCTGACATCCCTCCACACTATCCACAACACCTCCAACCTTTGTGTCGTCGGCAAACTTACCAACCCATCCCTCCACTTCCTCATCCAGGTCATTTATAAAAATCACAAACAGCAAGTGTCCCAGAACAGATCCCTGGGGCACTCCACTGGTGACCGACCTCCATGCAGAAAAAGACTCATCCACAACCACTCTTTGCCTTCTGTGGGCAAGCCAGTTCTGCATCCACAAAGCAATGTCCCCTTGGATCCCATGCCCCCTTACTTTCTCAATAAGCCTTGCTTGGGGGACCTTATCAAACGCCTTGCTGAAATCCATGTAAACCACATGTCTTGCTCTTCCTTTGTCAATGTGTTTAGTCACATCTTCAAAAAACTCAACCAGGCTCATAAGGCACAATCTGCCTTGACAAAGCCATGCTGACTATTTTCTATCATACTATACCTCTCCAAATGTTCATAAATCCTGTCTCTCAGGATCTTCTCCGTTAACTTACCAACCACTGAGGTTAGACTTACTGGTCTACAATTTCCTGGGCTATCTCTACCCCCTTTCTTGAATAGAGGAACCACATCCTCAACCCTCTAATTCTCTGGAACCTCTCCCGTCTCCATTGATGACACAAAGATCATCACCAGAGGCTCTGCAATCTCTTCCCCTCGCCTCCCACAGTAACCTGGGGTACATCCCATCCAATCGCGGCGACTTATCTGACTTGATGCTTTTCAAAAGCTCCACCACATCCTCTTTCTTAATGTCAACGTACTCAAGCTCGTAGATGCCAGGCTGTTAGACAGGTTTTTGATGATAAGGGAGTCAGGGAGAGTTATGGTGGGTGGTGGGGGATGAGGCCACATTCAGATCAGCCACGGTCTTGTCAAATGATGGAGCAGACGTGAGAGGCCAAATGGCTTACCCCAGCTCCTAATTCTTGTGTGTAAAAGCTACATTTCAATTTTCAAGTCCTGCTGTAGATGCTTAGGCAGACACTCCCAACGCAGTACTAAGGGAGTGCTGCACTGTCAGCGATACCGGGTGGGATTCTATCCACCCTTTCCCCCCCACCGTGATCTGTTTCTTGGCAGTGGGAGGTGGCCTGCTGGAGGCCGGCAGCGGGATCTCCTCGTCCTGCTGCTGTCAGTGGGGTTTCCCATTGAATCCACCCCCACGCCACCGGGTAACCCCACCGTGCCATCAGCAGGACCAGGGAGATCCCATCGGCGGGAACGTTCCCACCTGCCATCTTTCAGATGAGACCTTAAATCAGGGAATGTAGGGTCCATTCATTCATTCCTCTGAATAGATGGAGATGGCACTGGTATGAGGTTGAATTTCTTTTATTGCACACATTATAGAAAGCGAAAAGAAACAGGAGAGAGAGAGAGAGATACAGAGATACTGGCACAAGCCAGCCCTGTGCTGATTAAAGCAGCGTTCAAAACAGACTCTGGACTGAACTAACTAAACATGGAACTGTGAGTACAATATAAATTCATACCTGTGCTGTAATTGTTTGGTACGTGCAAAGGCAGGTTTTTGTAGCTTGTTTTGAGACCTTGCAGCTGCGGACATGAAAAGCTGCTGTTTGTTCAGCTGATGAAAAAGCCTGTCTTTGCTGGGGAATTGTACTTACAAAAAAATGCAGTCAACCTTTCCAGCTAATCCCAGCGCGCCAGTTTTAAAATGTGGTCAAGTTAACTTTAAGAGCTTAGCGTTTAAATGTAATCGCGTAGGCAGAAATGTCTTAAAGTGAAGTCTCTGCATCAATGAAACAAACAGAGCTAATTGTACATAGGATCCCTCACCGCCTTCTCAGGTGGACGCAAGAGGTTCAAAGCCACTATTTGGAGAACAGCTGAAAAATCCTCCCCAGCGTCCTGGCCAGATTTACCCCTTAGCCAACATCACCAAAGCAGATTACCCTGTCAATGCCAAGATGCTCTCTTTGGGACTTTGTCCACAGTAAGATTGGTTGCTGCTTTTGCTGCATTACAGTAAAAAAAATCGATGGCTTTAAAACATTTTGGGGTTGTCCTTAGCTCATGAAGTATACCGTATAATGGTGAGCCTTTCTTTCTTATTTTTGATGTATTTTTGATGTAAACACAGAAATGTAGAAAATAGGAGCAGGAGTAGACCATTCAGTCCTTAAAGCCTGCTCTGCTATTCATCATGATCATAGCTAATCATCCCAACTCAATAGCTTCTTCCTGCTTTCCCCTCCATATCCTTTGTTCCCCGTGCTCTAACTGCTTCTTAAAGGGATTCCGCACGAGGACATGGTGGAACTGATGCAGAGAGGCAGCGAGAGGAAGGTCAGGGATTTGGTGATGAAAGGCCAGAAATGGGAGGACTGAATTTGACTGGGCAAAGTTTTCTGTGGTAGTGAATACACTGTACTTTACAAACATCATTCACGCCTCAGACATTAAGGACAGCGCAGTGGTTAGCACTGCTGCCTCACAGTGCCAGGGACCCGGGTTCGATTCCTGGCTTGGGTTACTACCTGTGCGGAGTCTACACGTTCTCCCTGTGTCTGCGTGGGTTTCCTCTGGGTGCTCCAGTTTCCTCCCACAATCTGAAAGACGTGCTGGTTAGGTGCATTGGTCATACCAAATTCTCCCTTAGTGTGCCCAAACAGGCACCGGAGTGTGGCAACAAGGGGATTTTCACAGTAATTTCATTGCAGTGTTAATGTAAGCCTACTTGTGACTAATAAATAGTACTTTAAGGAAAGAACAAGGATGATTAAAGATGATAAAGGATATCTGATAGTGAGCAAAGGAGATTGAATGAAGGTTTTGTCTTAGTATTTATAGAACAGCAAGTAGTAGGGATTAGAAATTACAAGAGCAGCAAGATTGAGATCAGATGGGCTATTGATCTGAAAGCAGTATTGAGTGTACTAGTGGAAGTGAAAGTGGGTGTGATGCTGAGTTGACTCAGTGATTACATAGCAGAGGCACTGATCAGAATCTTTCAAACATTGAAAGTTGTGGCACAGCACTGAGGGGTTTGCCAACGTCTACTACAATTGTTACGACACGGAGGTATTTCCCCTATAAGGCATAACGCCAAATCCACAAAGAGAAATACATCACTTTGTATTCTGTTAAAAGTGTGTGGGAAGGTGTGAACTGAACTTCAGTAATGTTTAGTGGTTAACTAACAGAAATACCTCACTTTAAAATAAACATTTAACAATTTATTTATTTAACTAACAGGGAACTTTAATTAAACAAGTAACATACCGAATAAAATAAGATTCTACTGGAATGCTATTCAAATAAGGGCAGCATGGTGGGCAGCATGGTGGCACAGTGGTTAGCATTGTAGCCTCATAGTGCCTGGGACCTGGGTTCAATTTCATCTTCAGGTCACTGTCTGTATGGAGGTTGCATGTTCTCTCCATGTCTGCGTGGGTTTCCTCTGGATGCTCTGATTTCCTCCCATAGTAAGAAGTCTCAAAACACCAGGTTAAAGTCCAACAGATTTATTTGGTAGCAAAAGCTACTAGCTTTCGGAGCACTGCTCCTTCATCAGGTGTGTGGGAGATGTATTCACAAACAGGGCACATAAAGACACAAACTCAATTTACAAAATAATGGCACAATAATCATAAGAACGAAGTAGTGTTGCTGAAACTGCAGAGTTTTGATGAGACCACACCTGGAATACCATGTGCACTCTTGATTTCCATATTTAAGGAAGAGTGTGTTTGTATTGGAGGCAGTGCAGCCAATGTTAACTAAATTGATAAAATGAGGGAACCATCTCCTCAAGATGAAAAGCTGAGTAAATTGGATCTGTAGTCTCTGGAATTCAAGGAATATAGGGAGCAGGTGGGACGGCAGAGTTAAAACCCAAGAGCAGCTATGACTGTGTTGAATAGCAGAGCTCACTCGGTTGGCCACATTGTCTTCTCCTCCTCTGACAAAGGCTTATCCAGACTTGAAACATTGGCTCTATTCCCTCTCCACAGATGCTGTCAGTCCTGCGACGATTTTCCAGCATTTTCTGTTTTAGTCTTCTCCTGCTCCTGTATCCTATGGTCTTAAATGGCATTTCATCAAACACCTTTTGGAAATCCATATACAGCACATCATCTCTATTCCCCTGATAAACCCTCCCTCTTGTCTTATCTCCAGTGTGCAAGAAACAATGCTTTTCATTGTATGCCAATATGTCTGACAATAATAAATCAAATCACTCAAGCCAACTTAATTAAATGATTTGTGATTAACAAATCCATGCTGGTTTTAATTAATTTGCACTTATCCAAATGACTATTAATTTTGTCTCTTAATTATCCTTTCAAAATACTTTTCCACCATCTGGTGTAACTTGACTATCTGCCATTATTGGGTTTATCCTTACACATTTTGGAATAAAGGTGCGCCACTTGCAACTTTCCAATATTCTGGCACACCCCTGTATTTAAGGGGAATTGGAAGATTACTCCACAATTTCTACCCTTACTCCCCTCATGTAATAAGTCTTCGGAGGCAGAAGTCCCTTCACCAAAATCCCTTTATTTACAATTCCAACACAGAGTGTTATCAGTCAGCAGTCTACCTTCGAGAGTGCCAGAGGAACTGACACTCCCGGTTAAATACAAGACCCCCTGATTGGCCCATCACTTGATTCCTGATAACCAATAGGCCAATCTCAATGGCCTGATTGAAGTCATTACTCCTCAGTATCCTCAGATGCATCTCACCCAATCCTGATGACTTATAAACGTTAGGGCAAAGCAACCAACCCAACTCTTCCACTGTTTCTTAACTCTAATCGGATAGATTATGTCCTGGGCATTGTTTCTCTCGAGAACTGTAATATTGTCCTTAACCAATACTGCTACTCCGTTCCTTTCTTTCCTGACCACCTTGCATCCAGGATATTTAGCACTCAGTCCTCTTCTGAGCCAAGTCTCAGGGATCACCTCACCTCAATACATACTCTACGTGAACGTTTGTACCTGTAGCTCACCAATCTTATGTATCATGCTTCATGTACTTCTGTACATTTCCTTGCATTACCTCTTAATCCAATCCAATCTAACACTTCACTATTTCTACCTCTAGTACTATCTGTCTCTCTCTCTCAATCCTTTGTGCACAGTCTGTCTCCTTTCTATTGCTCCCTTCCGGTTCCCATCACCCTGGCTAGTTAGCTTAAACTCTCCCCAGGGTTTAACCTTCAAAACTCGAAGGGATATAAAGAGAGTTTGTGCAATTTGTTCTCAATTTAACCCCAGTATCATTCCTGGGAATCAGTGAGACACCTACTGCAAGGCTAATGTATCCTTCTGAGGCATAGTTCCCGAAATTGAATCTAGTGCTGCACTCAAAGTGCTGATTACTTTCATAGTTACTGGTGAATCTCCGGGCAAGAATACAGTCTCTTTTATCTCTCTGCATTTTGTCTCGCTGTTTTTCTTTCTCTCTTGTCCTTCTGTACAACACTTTTCTTTTGGTTGTTACAGCACAGCAGAACAACGAGCCACAAATCACTTCAAGTTGCCTTTCAGAGGCAGTTATAGAAAAGATTGGCCCTTAATGATCTGCTCGTACTTGCACTTCCCCCCATTCTGACCCTGCTCTTGCTCTAGCCCGATCTCCTTCTGCCTTTGTACGTTCATCTGAAACTCTGTGCAGGTTAAGTTGATTGATCATGCTAAATTGGCCCTACTGTCAGCAGGATTAGAAGAGTAAATATGTGGGGTAATGGGTATAGGGCCTGGGCGGGATTGTGATCGGTACTTGATGGGCCGAATGGCCTCCTTCTGTACGGTAGGGATTCTATGATTCTAGCTTTCCCCGTCCATCCTTGTTTTCCCTTCATTCTCGATCCTCTGCCCACCCCCTTCATGGATATGGCAACACAGTGATTACTGGAAAGGCAATCCCAAGACCTGAACCAATGATCCAGTGACCTGAGTTTGAATCCCACCATGGCAACTGGGCAATTTAAATTCCATTAATTAAATAAATCCAGTCCATGGCACTACCAGATCGGGATTTAAAAAAAAATTATGAGCTTCACTTGAATCAAGTCCTGTTCACCCAGTACATCTGTCTCGGTGACCTACAATGGCTGGTTTTGACATTCTTATCCTTTCCTTTAAATCGTGCAATGGCTTTGCTCTAATCTCTGGAGTCCCACCTGATATCTCTGCCCGCTTCCAATTCTGGCCTTGTGCGCGACTCCAATTTTAATTGCTCCAGCAATGACAAGCCAGGTCTTCAGCTACGTAAGCCCTAAAGGTGTAAAACTCGCAGGCACCCCGCTCTCTGTTTTTCATATCCCCCTTAAAACTTATATCTTTGACCAAGCTTTAATCATCTGTCCTAACATCTCCTGTGGTTGTGTCAAAATACACTTGATAATGCTTCGGGGAAGACTACAATATAAAGTTAAAGCACGTGGGATTGCAGGTAATGTCTTGAAATGGATAGAAAGCTGGTTGGCAGGAAACAAAGAGTTGGCATAGATGGATCATTTTCCAATTGGCAGGGAGTGACTAGTAGAGTTCCACAGGAATCTATGCTTGGACCCCAAGGGTTCACATTATATATTAATGATTTGGAACAGGGAACAGAATGCATTATCTCCAAATTTGCAGATGATACAAAGTTGGGTGGGAGGGTGAGCTGTGAGGAAGATGCAGAGATGCTTCAGCGTGATTTGGACAGGCTGAGTGTGTGGGCATCTGCATGGATGTGGATAACGTGGATAAATGTGAGGCTCTCCACATTGATGGCAATAATAGTAAGACATTCTTACCTGAATGGATATAAATTGAGAGAGGTAGATATTCAACAAAACCTTGGAGTCCTCGTGCATCAGTCACTGAAAGTAAGCACGCAAGTACAGCAGGCAATGAAGAAGGCAAATGATACGCTGGTCTCCTTAGCAAGAAAATTTGAGTATAGAGATAGGGATGTTTTGCTGCAATTGTACAAGGCATTGGTGATGCCACATCGGGAGTGTTGTGTACAGTTTTGGCGTCTTTATCTGAGCAAGAATGTCCTTGCTCAAGAGGGAATACAGCGAAGGTTTACCAGGCTGATTCCTGGGATGGCAGGTCTGACATATGGAGGAGAGACTATATCAGTTAGGGTTATAATTACTGGAGTTTAGAAGAATGAGAGGGAATCTCATAGAAACTAATAAAATTCTAACAGGATTAAACAGGATAGATTCAGAAAGAATGTTCCCAATGGTGGGGGCATCCGGAACTAGAGGTCATAGTTTGAGAATAAGGGGTAAGCCTTTAGAACTGAGGTGAGAAATTTCTTCACCCAGAGGGTGGTGAATGTGTGGAATTCACTCCCACAGAAAATAGCTGAGGCCAAAACATTGTGTGATTCCAAGAAGAAATTAGATATAGCTCTTGGGGCTAAAGGGATCAAGAGATATGGGAAGAAGGGAGAGATCAGGATATCAAATTCGATGACCAGCCATGATCAAGATGAATGGCGGTGCAGGCTTGAAGGGCCAAATGGCCTACTCCTGCTTCTAATTTCTATGTCTCTAAAAGCCTTGGGATCAAAGGTGAACTAGCTAGATGGATACAGAACTGGCTTGGCCATAGAAGACAGGGGGTAGCAGTGGAAGGGTCTTTTTCTGATTGGAGGTCTGTGAGTAGTGGTGTTCCCGCAGGACTCTGTACTGGAACCTCTGCTGTGAAGAGCATGTAGCTGGTCTGATTAGTAATTTTGCGGACGACACAAAGATTGCTGGAGTTGCGGATAGTGACGAACATTGTCAGAGAATACAGCAGGATATAGATAGGCTGGAAAATTGGACAGAGAAATGGCAGATGGAATTTAATCCAGATAAATATGAAGTGATGCATTTTGGTAGATCTAATGCAGGGGGGAGCTATACAATAAATGGCAGAACCATCAGGAGTATAGACACACAGAGGGATCTGCGTGTGCAAGTCCACAGATCCTTAAAGGTGAAAACACAGGTGGAAAAGGTGGTGAAGAAGGCATATGGCATGCTTGCCTTCATAGGACAGGGCATAGAGTATAAAAGTTGGCATATGATATTTTAGTTATATAGAACGTTGGTTAGGCCACATTTGGAATACTGTGTCCAGGTCTGGTCGCCACACTACCAGGAAGAAGTGGAGGCTTTGGAGAGAGAGTGCAAGAAAGGTATATCAGGATGTTGCCTGGTATGGAGGGTCTTAGCTATGAGAAGAGATTGCTTAAACTACAGTTGTTCTCCCTGGAAAGATGGAGGTTGAAGGGCAACCTAATAGAAGTTTATAAAATTATGAAGGGCATAGATAGGGTGAACAGTTGGAAGCTTTTCCCCAGGTCGGAAATGACAAACACAAGGGGTCACAAGTTCAAGGTAAGGGGTACAAGGTTCAATACAGATATGCGGAGGACGTATTTTACACAGAGGGTGGTGGGGCTTGGAATGCGCTACCAAGTAAGGTGGTTAAGGCAGACACGCTAGGATCATTTAAGACTTATCTAGATAGCCACATGAGCAGACTGGGAATAGAGGAATACAAACGGATGGTCCAGTTAGGAACTCATGGTTGGTACAGGCTTGGAGGGCTGAAGGGCCTGTTCCTGTACTGTATTGTTCTTTCCGGTGAAAGGTGCTATACAAATGGAAGTTGCTGTTGATGAATAAAGCTTTTGAAATTTCTCCCCTTCCTTTTTTCAAAGATGATACACAGCACAAACTGTCATAAGTCATGCAAAATAATCAGTGTTTCATCAGACTTGATGCTACTGATACATCCTGGAAAATGGCGCATGTTTCAATTGTAGCATTTACATTCGGACCTCTGGGTGGAACCATTAAATCTGAGACATGGTAAGGGTGGCACAGTGGTTAGCACTGCTATCTCAACAGCGCCAGCAACCCGGCATTGATTCCCAGCTTGGGTCACTGTCTGCGCAGAGTCTGCCTGTTCTCCCGTGTCTGTGTGGGTTTCCTTCAGGTGCTCCAGTTTCCTTCCACAGTCTGAAAGATGTGCTGGTTAGGCCCATTGGCCGTGCTAAGTTCTCCCTCAGTGTACCAGAACAGGTGCTGGAGTGTGGCAATTAGAGGATTTTCACAGTAACTTCATTGCAGTGTTAATGTAAGCCTTACTTGTGACAATTAAATAAACTTTAACTTTAAAGAAAATAGTTAGCCAGAAAGATATAAAAAGTAATGAGTGGAGTGTTTATGGTGAAATGTAACTGATCTTGAATTAAAACAAGATACCAAGAAAACGTGAGCAAAAGATAACAGTATCAGGCAACAGTGTTACAGGGAGCCACGGAGGATATTTTTATTTCTACAAGGAAAGTTTTCCATGAACGAAGTTAAATATATTATCAAGAGAGTAACTAATGCACTAAATTTTTTGTGAAGCAGATTGGTCACTGTAAATGATAAAAATATTACAGTTCTCTTCCTTTACAAAACTCTTTTCATCTTTATTTATAACATACTTTGTGATATAATTGTGATACCTATACACAAAACAGTTTTTTTAAACCGATCAACCCAAATTGCTTTCTTTGTTGAACCATTTACATAGCTAACAGAAACCGTAAACCTGTACAGAGGACATTGAGGGGGTGGGGTCGACTCACAGACTCGCATCGCAGTATTGGGAAGTAGAACCATTCAATGGTTTTTAAGTCAGTATGAAAACACCTCCGCCTGTTCTAGAAGAAGCTGGTCTTCAGCTTGATGGTGGGCGCTGCTTGTACGGCTGGCTTCGCTTGTTGGCTGGCAGCCTTTGCCCGTGAGCTGGCTTGGCTGGCTCGGATCGCCGCCTCCAACTTGGACTTGAGTTCAGGCGCTGCCCCCATCACCACCTTGAAGGCGCTGGGGTAGAGGGGGCCAATGCGCATGAGATCCTGCAGAGCCAGTTCATGAAGACCCTTGGAAGCTGTGGGGGCTGAGCTGAAAGTCTTCTCGTCCAGCAGGTATGAGATGAGAGTGGGAACCAAGAGAGCAAGCAGCTGGGTTCCTGAGAAGGAAGGAAGGAGGCTTTTGTTAGGGTAATAATCATTAAATCACATCTACGCATGACAGTGACTGCATACAACCACCAGAATGCTCGCATAACGAGTAATTCCTCAGACCTTGCCTAATGATTGAAGACATAAATTCAAATCTATCACCGCAACTGAGGTACTTTAAATTAATCTAGAATAAAAAGCTTTTCTCAGTAATGATCATGAAATTAGCAGATTGTAGTCAAAACCCATCTGCTCCATTGCTGCCTTTCAGAGAAGGAGATCTGCTGTCTCTCCCTGGTCTGGCCTACATGTGACTCCAGACCCACCTGCCCTGTTCCTTTTTCCCTGTTATTGTTCTAAATGAATCTATGTGACTTGCCACAACCATGCCTTGTGGTAGTGAGTGCCACCTTCTGACCGCTCTCTGGTTAAAGAAGCTTCATTCTCTGTTGGGTTTATCTTACATTTGATATCCCCCACAAGCAGAAATATTTTCTCTGCATTGATCCTATTAAACTATTTCATAACCTTCAAGATTAGGACATCATGGCGGCACAGTGGTTAGCACTGCCCGGGTTCAATTCTGGCTTGGGTCACTGTCTGTGTGGAGTCTGCACGTTCTCCCCATGTCTGCATGGGTTTCCTCCAGTATCCTCCCACAGTCCAAAGACATGCCGGTTAGGTGCATTGGCCATGCTAATTTCTCCCTCAGTGTACCCGAACAGGTGCCAGAGTGTGGCAAGTAGGGGATTTTCACAGTAACTTCACTGCAGTGTTAATATAAACCTACTTGTAACACTGGCTACCTATGTCACAATTATTTTATTTCAAGTGCTGGGAAGACAGGGCTTGGTGGTATTGTGTGTGTCTACAAAGCGCCTTACGTGGGAGAAACAACAGCTTCAACCACTAAAGGTATCAGGGCAGGTAAAGAAAGATTAAAAAAAAAGACATTTGGGGTCCTGGACTTGTGTGCAAAAGTAAGATGATGATGATGAATGGTCTCAATCTGAGCATTTTGCTCAATTCTTAGCATCACACTTCAGAAAAGATGTGAAGATTTTGGGAGGATGCTGAGAAAATTTACAAGAATCATTCTATGGATGATGGGTTTCAGTTATATACATAGGTTGGAGAAGGTGGGATTGTTCTCCTTAAAGGAAAATCCTTGTTCAAGATTTTTGTAACGTTAATATGTAGAATCAGTCGGCAGTTAGGAAGGCAAATGCAATGTTAGTATTCATTTTGAGAGGGCTGGAATACAAGAGCAGGGCTGTATAAGGCTCTGGTCAGACCCTATTTGGAGTATTGTGAGCAGTTTTGGGCCCTGTATCTAAGGAAGGATGTGCTGGCCTTGGAAAGGGGAGGAGGTTCACAAGAATGATCCCTGGAATGAAGAGCTTGTCGTATGAGGAACGGTTTAGGACTCTGGATCTGTACTTGTTGGAGTTTACAAGGACGAGGGGGACCTTATTGAAACTTACATGAAACTGCTGGATAGAGTGGACGTGGAGCGGATGTTTCCATTAGTAGGAAAAACTAGAACCAGAGGTTACAATCTCAGGCTAAAGGGCCAATCCTTTAAAACAGAGATGAGATGGCATTTCTTCAGCCAGAGGGTGGTGAATCTGTGGCATTCTTTGCCACAGAGGGCTGTGGAGGCCAGGTCAATGAATGTCTTTAAGACAGCGATAGATAGGTTCTTGACTAATAAGGGGGTCAGGGGTTATGGGGAAAAGACAGGAGAATAGGGATGAGAAAAATATCAGCCAGGATTGAATGGTGCAGCACATTCGATAGGCCGACTGGCCTAATTCTGCTCCTATGAATTATAGTCTCATCAAAGTCAAGAGGATATTTGGGGATATTCAAGGGAGTGGAGGAGTAATGACAGAGATGTTTTGGATTGAAGGTCTGGGCACATTACATGACACCGTTACCTACAGAAGTTAATGATCTCCCTTCACAACATTTTACGTTGGGCATTATCTGTATTGCAGAATGCTGAGTGCCATGTTCTTCCGGTCTGACAGACAGATCACACAGAGGCACCGAACAGGAGGGATCCACTTACTGTTTTGCTCTTCTGCAAGGTTCACGAGTGTCTCGAGGACTTTGATTCCTTCCTGTATTGCTTGAAGCTCAGTGCTGTTGGTCGGTTTCTGACTCCCCGCTGCTTTTAGTTTCTCCACCACCAGCGGAGCCAAGGCGTGAATGTAGGGGTAGGAGAGGGCTCGGTTCGACTGCTGGAAGACTGAGAGCAGAAGCTGGTAACATTTCGCTTGAACCTACAAAGGACAAATGGCTCTTAATTTTGTGCCACACATTGGGGCTTTCAGCAGCGACATACACATCAAATCTGCATTATATATGTATTAATAACAGAACCAAAATAACACTCAGCAGGTCAGACAGGATCTGGGGAGCGGGGAACAGAGTTAATGTTTCAGGCTGCTGACCTGGCCTGGGCACCGGAAGGAGATGCATGCACATGAAGTTTTACCTCTGGTGGGAGAATCGAAAACAAAAGGGCGTAATCTTTAATGAGAACTCTGCAGTTTAGGTGTAAAAGCATTTTCACACCAAGGACAAGTGGAAATTCACAGCAGGTTCGAGAGGCTGAATAGCCTCCTTCTGTTACTAGCAGTGATGTAAGAGATGGGTGAGGTATTTGTCGTAGCGAATAATACCTTGCCCGATTGACTGAAGTTGAACAGCCTGGAACTACACTTCTTCCATCGTTCCCCACCCCATAGGTCCCGTTACCACAAGGAGATTATCCGAGAAGTTCCACAAAATTTATTAACAGGCTGCTTAGGAAATATTGGCTGAAAATGTCATTATCCCACATGAGGCTGGAGGGGAGGGCGTAGCCCCAGGGTGGGTGTGGGGGGTTGGTGGTGGTGGTGGTGATAGTGGGGGCGGGGGGGGGGAGGCTGGCTCTGAGTTGTTTCAGCCCAAACGAGGCAGCAAAGACAAGGATTGGGTGTGAGTGGAAGAGAACTGGATGACACGGATTTGGGGGTCAGGAACAACAGGTTTTTGCTGTCCGTGACAGGACATTGGGCTAGTGGGTCCGACAGTCAAGTGATGTCCCAGAACAGAGGGAAGTTTAAAGTTTACTTATTAGTGTCAGGAATAGACTTATATTAACACTGCAATGAAGTTACTGTGAAAAAGTAATTGCCACACTCTGGCACCTGTTCGGGTACACTGAGGGTGAATTTAGCACAGCCAATTCACCTAATCTGCACGTCTTTCGGACTGTGGGAGGAAACTAGAGCACCCGGAGGAAACCCACGCAGACACGGGGAGAGCGTGCAAACGCTGCACAGACAGTGACCCAAGCCGGGAATCGAACCCAGGTCCCTGGCACTGTAAGGCAGCAGTGCTAACCACGGTATTGTCACAGGAGCACAGTTAGGGGACAGCAGGTGTAGTTAGGCAGCATCAGTGTACATCAGGAAACTGCAACTGTGCTGAGTCAGAGAATCAAGTCAGGACAAAGATGGTTGCAGCCAGGCGAGGGAGGGAGGGGACCACGGAGTTAGAGGGAAGAGGATCTATCCCCATGGGAATATTCTTTGGAGTAAAATGAGACTAAAAGTTAATAAAAAATATAAGCGGAGATCCTCACAAGTATGCCCAATCCAAGGATTACTTTTCCCAGGCAGAGACGAATGTCAGCTTCCATTTTGTTCACTCAGTGCTGGGATTTAAACACAATCCTCTTACCCAGGGGTCTCTGGAATTTAAAGCACTTCCGAATCTCTCGATGCAGCAGTTCTGGAGAGAGGAGATCCCGACAATCTCGTTACTGGCAGACAGCAGGAAGAGGGTAATGGCTGTGAGCATGCTGACTTCATCCATACTGGGCTTTGATTCATCTACGAGAGGGAGAGAGAGGGGCAGAGCGGGGCATTACACAATGAGCTCAGGACATGGCCCCCCAACTCACATTCACACTAAAACCCCAGGACAAGAGACTGGAAAGCCACTTCCCAATCTGTCTCCCCCCCTCACCCCCAGTCCCGATCCCAGTCTCCCCCCGTCACCCCCAGTCCCGATCCCAGTCTCCCCCCCCGTCACCCCCAGTCCTGATCCCAGTCTCCCCCCGTCACCCCCAATCCCGATCCCAGTCTCCCCCCGTCACCCCCAATCCCGATCCCAGTCTCCCGTCACCCCAATCCCGATCCCAGTCTCCCCCGTCACCCCCAGTCCTGATCCCAGTCTCCCCCCATCACCCCCAGTCCTGATCCCAGTCTCCCCCCGTCACCCCAAATCCCGATCCCAGTCTCCCCGTCACCCCAAATCCCGATCCCAGTCTCCCCCCCCGTCACCCCCAATCCCAGTCTCCCCCCTTATCCCCAATCCCAACCACCCCCCCTCACCCCCAATCCCAACCCCAGTGTCTCCCCCTCATCCCTCACCATCAATCTCAAAATCCCTTGCATCATCTTAACGTGGCTTGACATCCATCATCAGCCAGGAAGGCTAATCCCCTTGGATTCCCGTGCCTGGGCTGCTGACACACTATTCCCTGTATGGGAAATGCTGCTGACCCCATGTCTCACCCTCTGGCTGGGCGCAAGGGGACCCAGCGACTGCGAAGGAGTGGCTGCTGGAGAAAGTGAGTGGCCTCGAATGTGGGGTTATCCACTGCAAAAAGCAGTCCCCTTTCGCTGGTCACAGTGCGCGACGAAGGACAGCCACAGTTTTCAAACAACACTAGCAGGCCAACGAGCGGGATAAGATTAACATCTTTTATTAGGCTACACTTTGTGTGCCTTACCTGGTTTGGAATACTCCAAGATGGAAGCCAGAGAGCTGCAGATAAGATCTTTCCACGGTTTCTGGATGGGATCTGATTTGGCGAGCGGAGATGTGATGATAGTTTTGATTCCCTGCAGTGCAGCACTGACTGGCAGTGACAAGTGGTTATCAGCCACCTTCACTGCTGTCTCCCTCAGCACAGCAGTGATCAGATAAAGGATTGTGGGTAGTACAGTCATGCTTCCTGTGAAAAGTGAACCAAATGCAAGCCATCAGCAGGTAGACACTCTGAAGAAAATTGGATATTTTACCACAAGTGGTCGAAGCAGACACTGTCACATTTTCTACAGAGATCTGAACTGAAAGAAAAATATAACTCGGGTCACTGTCTGTGCAGACTCTGCATATTCTCCCCGCGTCTGTGTGGGTTTTCTCCTGGTGCTCCAGTTTCCTCCCACAGTCCAAACATGCGCGTGTTAGGTGGATTGACCATGCTAAATTGCCCCTTAGTGTCAGGTGGATTAGCTATGGTAAATGCATGGGGTTACACAGATAGGGCCTGGGTGGGATTGTGGTCAATGCAGACTCAATGGGCCAAATGGCCTCCTTCTACATTGTATGATTCTGTAATGAGATAACAGGGAGGAGCAGGTAAAGGGGATAAAGGTACACAGGTCCAGTGGGAGAGCTTGCAGCAATGCGGAAACTGCAGTCTGAATGGCTTTCTTCTGTGTGTTGGAAACATTTGTGCACACGGGAAGATTTAAAAAATATCATACTCTGGAGTAAAATTAGACTGAGGCAGCAAAAGTTAATAAAAAATATGAGTGGACATCCACATTTGTATACCACGCATTAATAAGTGAGGAACTTGAATCAAGTGGAGAACACTAACAAGTACTGCCCTCAGTTTGAAGATGTGCTGCTGAAATTGTTCTACAATTTAAATGATTAAAAAGGTAGAAAGCCCTCACATTAACCCCATTCTTAAAAGGAAACGCCTGGGAGAATTTCATATCATAGTAAGCCAATCTAACAAGATATCAACACAGAACTATCACCTTTGGAAGATTTGATTAATTGACCACTCAGTTTTGCCATATTTTAGAGTCACTTTGGCTCATTGTCTAGCACAATCCACCTGTCAGTCAGAGGATTGTAGTTTCATGCCCCACTCCAGAGTCTTAAGCACAAAATCTTAACCTGACACTCCGGTGCAGTATTGAGGGAGTGCCACATTGTTAGAGGTGCTGTTTTTTAAAAACTTCATTCTTGTCATGTGGATATTGCTGGTTAGATCAACATTTATTGTCCATCACTAATTGTCCTTGAGAAGGTGGTGGTGGTGAGCTGGCTTCTTGAACTGCTGCATTCCGTGCGATGTAGGTACACCCACAGTGCTGTTAGGGAAGAAGTTCCAGGATTTTTGACCCAGTGACTGCGAAGGAATGGCGATATATTTCCAAATCAGGAGTGAGTGACTTGGAAGGGAGCTTGCAGGTGGTGGTGGTGCTTTGTGCCTGCTGCCTTTGTCCTTTTAGATGGAAGCTGTCATGGGTTTGAGAAGTGCTGTCTAAGGAGTGAGTTGCTGCAGTGCATCTTGTTGATAATACGCACTACTGCCACTGAACAACAGTGGTGGAGGGAGTGGATGTTTGTAGATGTGGTGCCAATCAAGCAGGCTGCTTTGTCCTGGATGGTGTCAAGCTTCTTGAGTGTTGTTGGAGCTGCATCCATCCAGGAAAATGGGGAGTATTCCATCACATTCCTGACTCGTGCCTTGGAGATAGTGGACAGGCTTTGAGAAGTCAGGGGGTGAGTGACTCACCGCAGGATTTCCAGACTCTGACCTGCTCTTGTAACAACAGTATTTATATGGCTAGTCCAGTCCAGCTTCAGGTAAATGGCCACCCCCCTACAGAAGTTGATAGCGGTAGTTCAGAGAGTCAAATTGGCTGAAGAGTGACATCTATGATGTTGGAGATCACTGGGGGAGGTCGAGATGGATCATCCACTCAGCACTTCTAACGGAAGATTGCTGCAAACATTTCAGCCTTTTATTTATTTAAGGGTTACATTAACACTGCAATAAAGTTACTGTGAAATTCCCCTAGTCGCCACACTCCGGCGCCTGTTCGGGTCAATGCACCTAACCAGCACATCTTTCGGACCGTGAGAGGCAACCAGAGCACCCAGAAGAAACCCACGCAGACACGGGGAGAATGTGCAGACTCTGCACAGACAGTGACCCAAGCCGGGAATCGAACCCGGGTCCCTGGAGCTGTGAGGCAGCAGCGGTAACCACTGTGCCACCTCAATTTTTTTGCTCTGAAATGCTGGGCTCCTCCATCACTGAGGATGGGGATGTGTGTGGAACCTCCTCCTCCAGCATTTTCCGTTTCTGCCTCATGGATGCCCAGCCTCGAGTTGCTCGATCTGTTTGAAATCTATTCCATTTAGCACAGTGATCGCGCCACACAACACGGTTGAGATTATTCTTTAATGTAACTATGTGGTGTTCAATCTTACCCATTATTGTCATGAACTGATACGTCTGCCACAGGCAGGTTGGCGAGGATGAGGTCAAGTGTGTTTTCCCCTCTTGTTGCTTCCCTCACCACCGGCTGCACTCCTTCAAGACCTGGCCAGTTCAGTCTTGGTACTACCAAGCCACTCTTGGTGATGGACAGTGAACTTCCCCACCCAGAGTACTTTCTGCCCTCTTGCCATCCTTGGTGCTTCAATGGAAAAGTACTGATTGATCAGCTGAAGAGGGGAGGTATGTGGTAATTGTCCTGGTGATGCCCTGGGCTTCATGGGGACTGGAGTTAATGTTGGTGTGTCTCCTGACAATATATCACTGTGCACCCGCTACCTCTACCAGGGATGGTGGTGGTGATTCTGCGAGAATGACTATGTCAGGCTGTTGCTTGATTAGTCTGAGACAGCTCTCTCAGTTTTGGTACAAGCTCACAGATATTGGTAGGTAGGATCGACAGGGCTGCGTTTGCCATTGTCATTCAGTGGCACAGTGGTTAGCACTGCTGTCACACAGCGCCAGGGAGCTGGGTTCAATTCCGGCCTCGGGTTGTCTCTGCGGAACCTGCACATTCTCCCCATGTCTTTGTGGGTTTCCTCCAGGTGCTCCGGTTTCTTCCCACAGTGCAAAGATGTGCGGGTTAGGTTGATTGGCCATTCTAAATTGACCCTTAGTGTCAAGGGGTTAGTGGAATAAATATGTGCGGTTGAGGGAATAGGACTTGGGTGGGATCGTGGTCGGTGCAGACTCGATGGGCCAAATGGCCTCCTTCTGCACTATAGGGATTCTATTCTGGTGCTTAGATCGATACCAGATAGTCTGCCCAGTTTCTGTCTTCGCTGTCTTTCTCGCAGTTTGATAGAATTGAGTGGTTCAAGGGGGAATTTAACCATAGATCTGGAGTCACATGTAGATCACAGCAGTAAATCAGATGGGTTTTATTGACAATGGTTCCATGGTCATTAGACTTTTAATTCCAAACCCTTATTGATTGTATTCAGTTTCTATCATCTGCCGTGGTGAGATTTGAACCTGGGTCCCCACAACGTTACCCTGAAATTACTAGTCCAGTGACAATACCACTAAGCCACCACCTCCTTGTTTCAGCTGAGACGTTAAACTGAGACCACTGGGAAATCAAGGAGAGCGACCGTTCTTTCTCATGTCATGCCATGGGATATTTTGCATTCAGTTTAAAGCTTAGCTTTAATGTTTAGTTTTTAGTGTCACAAGTAGGTTTACATTAACACTGCGATGAAGTTACTGTGAAAATCCCCCAGTCACCACACTCAGGCGCCTGTTCTGGTACACAGAGGATTTAACATGGCCAATGCACCTAACCACCACGTCTTTCGGACTTAGGAGAAACCACACAGACACAGGGACAATGTGCAGACTCCGCACAGACAGTGATCCAAGCCAGGAATTGAACCCGGGTCCCTGGTGTGGTGAGACAGCAATGCTAACCACTGTGCCACTCATCGTTCACCTCAGGTGAACGCAAAAGATCCCAAGGATATGAGGAAGGATGTGTTGCTCTCCATGGTTTCCTGGTCAATATTTATCCTATCAGATCAATAAAGAAATTAATTTTTTATTGCTGTTTGTGGGAACTCACTCACTGCTGGTAAATTGGCTGCTGTGTTTCCTACATTACAATTACACTTCTGCAATGCTTTGAGACAACTTGAGATCACAAAAGGCATGTTGTAGATGCAGGTACTCTTTCTTTACACTTCATCCCTCCATTCTTTCAGTCACTGGTGACGATGTTTTGCTGTGCAGTTTGAGGAAGAAACCTGAGAACACAGTTCGCATTTCCCTTCCTCATCTTACGTGCCAACCAGATAGGTTCAATCTCGTGATCCCTGCTTCAGCAAACAACTCGACTCAGCGTGCTGCATTCCAAAACCTTGAGTCAGCCTTGTGTAACTCTGTGCTACAAACCATAAACATCCACTGCTTTATAACCTGATGGATTCATGAATGAGCAAAGAGCATAGTCCTTTGTGGAACTCACTACCACAAGGCATAGTTGCTCCGTATGAAACACTTGTTCTTTGGGGCACTGCAGCACTCTGCTGCACAGTTCTGCTCTGCAGTTTATTAGAAAGGAGATAGAGGCGCAAAATTGATGTACGCATTTGATAGCAGAACTGAGGGGTTAGATCTATCAGGATTATAGAATAGGCTGGGAGTTTCTCCCAAGAGAAATGGGAAGGCTGAGGGGTCAACTGAGGTCTTCGGTTTTCTTAAGTTTATTTATTAGTGTCACAAGTAGGCTTACATTAACACCACAATGAAGTTCCTGTGAAAATCCCCTAGTTGCCACACTCGTGCCTGTTTGGGTACACTGAGGTAGAATTTAGCACGGCTAATGCACCAAATCAACACGTCTTTCAGACTGTGCGAGAAAACCGGAGCACCTGGAGAAAACCCACACAGACATGGGGAGAATGTGCAGACTCCCCAAGTTGGGAATCAAACCCGAGTCCCTGGTGCTATGAGGCAGCAGTGCAAACCACTATGCCACTCTGCGGGGCATAAACACAAATCAGGGCCAGCTGGAGATCAGGTTGTTGCCGCGTTAGAGCTGCAATGGAATTTTACGCATTCTTAACTAAATTAGTCCCGTCCATGAAGCAAACCAGCCTCCCATCCATTGACTCTGTCTATACTTCCCACTCCCTCAGCAAAGCAGCTAGCATAATCAAGGATCCCACAGTCCGCAGATATTCTCTCTTCCACCTCTTCTTTTGGGAAAAGGATACAAAAGTTTGAGGTCACATACCAACCGACTCAAGAACAGCTTCTTCCCTGCTGCCATCAGACTTTTGAATGCCCTACCTTGCATAAAGTTGATCTTTCTCTACACCCTAGCTCTACGTTCTGCACTCCTTTCCTTCTCTATGAACGGTATGTATAGCGCGCAAGAAACAATATCTTTCACCGTAATACATATGACAATAATAAATCAAATCAAATCTAAATTAAACTAACTTTACTAAATTACATTTAAGAACAATTATTATTAACAGGTTAGTGGGAATCAGTGAGACATAACGATCTGCAGATTAAATTCATTCACCAAGCCATTGCAGGATCACAATGCGTATTAAACAGTACTTATTTTATAAGCTGCTCTTACCTGCTGGAGAACAAAGTGACGGTAAGTCAGCAAGGATAGAAACACTGACGGCTACAAGCTGGGCACTTTCTTCTGCTAATGGCTGCGTCTTGCTGATAACATGACTCGGAGAGTCTGTCACTTTAGGATTTAGCTGCGGGAGATGCCGTACCAGGATAAACATGAGCAGCTCCAAAGCTGCAAAAACGACGGATTTGCCAGGAATCAGGCCACCGGTTTTCCCTCCTTCCCCTAACGTAGTCAGCAGCTCCTCCTCGGACACACTTTTGCCATCTGGAAGACAACCACATTCACCTCAGACAAATCAAAAATACAATATTTAACAAGAAAGTAGAAAGAGTGATGAGGGTTTGGCTGGGTAGACGTGGGAGCTTTTTGTTTGCCTGCTTCGAGAGTCCAGAACCAAAGGTCATATTCTCAGGATTTAGCCATTTAGAACTGAGTTTAACAGGATGTTCTTACTCAAAGGGAGTGGTGAATCTTTGAAACATGAAAATATTCAAGACTAAGAGAGTTTTGGAGCCTGTGGGGAATGAATGGGGAGGGGGAAAGTGGAGTTCAGGTAGAAAATCAATTTTATTGAGTGAGCTCAAGGGTTCACGGAATCACAGAATCCCTACGGTGCAGGAGGAGACCATTCTGTCCATTGACTCTGTACCAACCACAATCCCACCCAGGGCCTATTCCGATAACCCTATATATTTACTCTTCTAATCCCCTGTCACTAAGGGGCAATTTAGCATGGCCAATCAATCTAACCCGCACATCTTTGGACTGTGGGAGGAAACTGGAGCACCTGGAGGAAACCCATACAGACACGGGGAGAAAGTGTAAACTCCACACAGTGACCCGAGGCCGGAATCGAACCCGGGTCCCTGGTGCTGTGGGGCAGTGGTGGCTAATCCATGTTCCTATTTACTGTTAACAAATTTTGGGAGTGAAATCGTATTTTATGAAGTATCAGGAATGGGCAATTTGATTCTGTTCAAATTTGCCTGCAAGCAAAAGACACCAAAGGGTTCAGGGCTGTCTGCCTTGTCTCGTCTCATTCTGAGTATGAAACTTGGCAAAACCTATATTACCAAGCTAAGCTCCAGATATAGACTTAACCTATGGAAGCACACATCAGAAACTGGTGCAGGATGCAAGTGTCCCAATCCCTGGGCCACACTCCTGTCACACCTAGAGCTGTATTCATAACACTGATCCTTCAACATCTGCAGGTCAGACTGCAACACCTTTTTTACTGGGTAAATGACAGAATCATAAAATCCCTACAGTGCAAAAAGTGGCCATTCGGCCCATCGAGTCTGTACCCAACCGCAATTCCATCCAGGCCCTATACCCGTAACCTCACATATTTACCCTGCTAGTGCCCGTAAAGGTCAATTTACCATGGCCAATCCACCTAACCCACACATCTTTGGAGATGGGAGTAAACCGGAGCACCCAGAGGAAACCCACACAGACAGGGGGAGAAATAAGCGTGTTCCCTGTCCGTCTTACCACAGCCCTTCTTCACCAGTCCTTGCAGATGATCCTGGGCTGCACGGATGGTCTGCTGCACGACCATAGTCACTTGTCGTTGAACAGAGGGAGGTCCACATGTTAGCAAAAGGCGATGTAACACATTAAAAAGCTCAACGGCAAGTAGCTGGAAGACAATCAAAGGAAGACTGTGTTTAGAACAAAACCACAGCTGGTGGATGTGATTCCAGGTTCAGAGCCATCAGGAAATTGGCTGGACTCTCATTGTTATCATATTGTTGATGGAACCACAGAATCCCTACAGTGCAGCAGGAGATCATTCGGCCCATCGTGTCTGCACCGTCCACAATCCCACCCAGACCCTATCCCTATAACCCCACATATTTATCCTAGCCAGTCCCCTTGACACTTGGATCAGTTTAACATGGCCAATCCACATAACCTGCACATCTTTGGACTGTGGGAGGAAACCAGAGCACCTGGAGGAAATGCACACAGACACGGGGAGAATGTGCAGACTCCGCACAGGCACTGACTCAAGCTGGGAATTGAACCTGGGTCCCTGGCACTGAGAGGCAGCGGTGCCAACCACTGTGACCCCGTGGCACCCCAAGGTTACCAAGTCACCCTATTTCTGAATAGTTCAGATGTCAGTTGCGACTCAGTGAGCAACATTTCGACTTCCAAGTCAGAGGTTGGAGGTTCAAGACCCACCTCAACAGCTTGAGCACAACATTCAGTCTGACACTCGCAGTGTGGTACTGACGGCCTGCTACACTGTGGAAAGGAATGATTTTTGAATGAGACATTAAATCAAGGCCTAGTCTTGAGATAAATGTAAAATACTGCGGATGTTGGAATCTGAAACAAATGAATTGTGATTGAGCTCTGATGAAGGGTCATCCTGACTTGAAACGTCGGCTCTCTTCTCACCCCACAGGCACTGTCAGACCTGCTGAGATTTTCCAGCATTTTCTGTTTTTGCCTAGTCTTCCCTTCTTAGCTGAACTTCAAAAGATCCAACGGCACTATATTGAAGATCAACTGATGAGTTCTCCCAGCATCCTGGCCAATAATTAATCCTCAATCAACATCTAAAACACTTCTTTCTTATTCATCCCTGGGAACGTGGGTGTCACTGGCTGGCCAGCATTTATTACCCATCACTGAGGGCAGCTGAGAGTCAACCACATTGCTGTGGTTCTGGAGTCACGTGTAGGCCAGACCAGGTAAGGACGGCAGATTTCCTTCCCTAAAGGACATGAGTGAACCAGATGGGCTTTTCCGACAATGGTTTCACGGTGTGTCCAAACTGACTGTCACATTTTAACAGTGACTATACATTGACAGTAATATACTGGCTAATGTCTTTGGGACAGGCTGAGAGCATGAAAATGCGATAGAACTGAAGGGTCTCCCTTTCTATTTGTAAATATACTTAATGATTATTATTGGATTGGTTGATTGTTTTATTTGAAGATGCTCTACAAGTAATTCCAATACTATCAAAACCCAATCTGTTGAATTCTTTGCATAGTGAGTAAGATTGAAGAAAACAAACTGGAATCCTGTCACTCTTATCAACTTCAGTTGTCTGTGTAAACCTTATCATTAGTAAGTTTTACATAGTAAAATAACTTTCACATAGGTTGGATTTGACTAACTACAAGAATACTGGGGCGGCACGGTGGTTAGCATTGCTGCCTCACAGTGCCAAGGACCCAGGTTCAATTCCCAGCTTGGGTTCACTGTCTGTGCAGAGTTTGCATGTTCTCCCCATGTCTGCATGGGTTTCCTCCAGGTGCTCTGGTTTCCTCCCATAGTCTGAAAGACGTGCCGGTTAGGTGCTTTGGCCGTGCTAAGTTCTCTCTCAGTGTACCTGGACAGGCGCCGGAGTGTAACTAGCGGATTTTCACAGTAACTTCATTGCAGTGTTAACGTAAGCCGACTTGTGACTTATAAATAAACCATGATACTGAAGCAGGAATCAAGTTATGACTGTCTCATTCTCCTCTTGCTGTAAGGACTAAAACAGGACCCTTTCAGGTACCTCTGTCACCCAAAGCATCTTGTCCTGGATGGATGCAGAAAACTTTTTTTTTATTGCTTTGGAACTGCTCTGAAGCACAGGTGAGAAATTAGATGTTATATTAATAACCTTATTCTGCTGATTGACTCATTTTATGTTTTTCTGCCCCCTAACAAAAGCTAACCATTGTTCCACCAACATTAACGTGCTGAGTTTGGAGTAGTTAGGAACTTTTTCTCTCTAACCTCCTTCAGGTTACAACCTTGTAAGGAATCTCATGTTCCTTCAGCCTGAGCCTGTGGTGTATTCCCCCACTTCCTTCGCCCTAACCATTGGTGCTCCTGTTGCCTCAGCCCCAAGATCTTCAACCCCACCCTTGCAAACCTCTTCACTTCTCTAGTGCTGTTTCCTTCTCCTTTGGGATTCTCCTTAAAACGTCTCCGATCAGGTTTTTAGTCAGTTAACAGCGATAATATCTCCTCCCTTAGTTTGACATCAAATTTAGCTTGATCATGCGCCTGTGAAGCGTCATGGGATGTTTACTACATTAAAGGAGGTGCAAAACTGCCCACAGTTGCTGTACGATGATCTAAGCTGCTTCACTAGGACAGAGATGGTATCAAAACATTAGCAATGCAGTCTATAAGGTCACACAATGTTTATTAGTGTCACAAGCTGGCTTACATTAACACTGCGATGACATTACTGTGAAAATCCCCTAGTTGCCACACACTGGTGCCTGTTCGGTATATCAAGGGTCAATTCAACGTGACAGTGCACCTAACCAGCACGCCTTTCGTGGGAGGAAATGCACACAGACATGGGGAGAACATGAAGACTTCGCACAGACAGTGACCTAAGCTGGGAATTGAACTTGGGTCCCTGGCGCCGTGATGCAGCAGTGCTAACCACTGTGCCACTGTGCTTGCCCATTGTGTCATCTCTTTCAGGCACACTGGTGATGGATACTTAGCTGGGTGATACTTAGGTTTTTGACCTGAAGGACCTGGGTAGACCAGTTCAATAAGGCACAAATCTTTTCCCAGCAGCTGCAAGAGCTGTGCGTGCAATGAACTTGTTGGTCTCAGTCCAAGTCCCAGTGAGCTCAGATTGGCAACACAAAACTGGCACAAGTGGCAACTTGGTGAACCAACAGTAAGTTCCACATTCACGCCATACCTGATCTTCTGCAATGTAGGTTCTGGCACAAGGGGAGTCCAGCAAAGTGTGAAGAGCCTTCAGGCAGGACGTTACATGCTCAAGAGGATTTTCAGGACGAGGGGAGCACAGGAACTCAATGCTGATACCTGTAAACACAAGAGACAAATCCTTACTCTTGGCCTCAGTCTCCTTAAACGTACAAAAAGAAAAACGTGATGATTGATTCATGGTAAGTGTGCAGAGAATTTACTGGAATGGTACCAAGGAGGAGGAACTTCACTTACATGCAGAGGCATGAGAAACTGGGATTATTCTCCCCTGAGCAGAGAATGTTATAAAAGTTAACTGAGGTGTTCAAAATGAAGTCATTTGCCAGTAGAAATGTTTTTCTATTGGCAGGATGGTGTATATTGTTTCAGATTAACTGGCTGAAGAAGCAGGGTGAGGAGATGAGGAAAAATTATTTTAAGTGCTAAGTTATGATGATCCAAAAACAGTGCTTGAACAGGTGTTCAAAGCATGTTCAAATCATAGAAACATACAAGATAGGAGCAGGAGGAGGCCGTTTGGCCCTTTCAGCCTAATCTGCCATTCATCACCATCATGACAGATCATCCAACTCATTAGCCTAATCCTGTTTTCTCCCCATAACCTTTGATCCCATTTCCCCAAGTGCTATATCCAGCTGCCTCTCGAATACATTCAATGTTTTCTTATCAACTATTTCCTGTGGTAATGAATTCCACAGGCTCATCACTCTGGGTGAAGAAATGTCTCCTCCGTCCTAAATGATCTACCCTGAATCCAGACTGTGACCCTGGTTCTGGACACCCCACCATTGGGAACATCCTCCCTGCATCTACCCTATCTAGTCCTGTTAGAATTTTATAAGTCTGTATGAAATTCCCACTTCATTCGTCTGAACTCCAGCGAAAACAATCCTAACTTGGTCAATCTCTCCTCTTATATCAGTCCCACCATCCCCAGAATCAGCCTGGTAAACCTTCACTGCACTCCCTCGAGAGCAAGAACATCCTTCCTCAATAAAGGAGGCCAAAACTGCACACAGTACTTTAGGTGTGGCCTCACCAAGGCCCTGTATAATTGCAACAATACATCCCTGCTCCTGTACTCAAAACCTCCCACAATGAAGGCCAACATACCATTTGCCTTCTATAGTATCACAGTAACTTTCAAAAGAGAACCTCATGTATAACCGAAGGGAAAAATGTTTTGGGCGACGGGCAAAGTAGAGAGGGAGTGGGATTATCAAAGGGCTGGCATAAGCACAATGGGCTGAATGACCTCCTGCGCTGCATCATTCAGCGAGAATACGGCTCGATACAGAAAAGATTTTGGTTTGACATGAAATTATGTGCCATCCCGAATGCATCGGCTTACCAAAAATAAGTTGGAGTCGGTCTGTGTTGATCTCTTGCAGAGTTTTGCTCGAAGTTCCTGGTGTCTGACCCGGAAAGGTACCCGTTTGGATCTTGGGCCCACTCTGGACGGGTACTCCCGTGGTCTCGTACGCAATAGTGAATCCTGTGCTGTTCAGCCAAAGCGCCACTGCATGCAAGATTGGGGCCCAGGAATTGCGGTAGTGTAGCCGCGCACTGTCGATGGTTTCCGGAGTATAGAAGGCACCTCCTGTAACAAAGAGCATCAGAATATATCAGAATAAATCATACAGTGCCTTTCTTTTTATTCAATCCTGTGACATGGGCGTCGCTGGCTGGCAGCATTTATTGCCCATCGAGGGCAGCTGAGAGCCAACCACATTGCAGTGGCTCTGGAGTCACATGTAGGCCAGACCAGGTAAGGACGGCAGATTTCCTTCCCTAAAGGACATCAGTGAACCAGATGCGATTTTCTGACAATCGACATGGTCATCAGCAGATTCTTAATTCCAGATATTTTTTATTGAATTCAAATTCCGCATCAGCTTTGGCGGGATTCAAACCCGGGTCCTCAGAATATTAGCTGAGTTTCTGAGCGATACTCCCACTAGGCCATCACCTCCACCTAGGAAAACAACACAAAACATTGCACAAGGAGTATAATGAAACTAGATCTGCTACCAAGCTAGAGAGAGAGATGCAAGGTGGGATCAAATGCATGACTGAAGAGGTCAGTTCTATGCAGCATCCTAAAGAGATAAAGAGAGGTTTATGAAGGAAATTCCAGAGTTCACAGCCTAAGCAACTGAAAGCAAAGGCATTTTTGGCAAGTTTAATCATGGGCAAGTGTAGCAATTTCATTCAACTGACAGGGGGGCAAGGCTGGGATGCTGTCTTTCAGTTTAAAGTTTATTTATTAATGTGATAAGTAGGCTTACATTAACACTGCAACGAAGTTACTGTGAAAATCCCCTAGTCGCCATACTCCGGTGCCTGTTTGGGTACACTGAGGGAGAACTTAGCATGGCCGATGTACCTAACCAGCATGCCTTTCGGACTGTGGAAGGAAACCAGAGCACCCGGAGGAAACCCACGCAGACACAGGGAGAACGTGCAGGCTCTGCATAGACAGTGACCCAAGCCAGGAATCGAAGCTGGGTCCCTAGCACTGAGAGGCAGCAGCGCTAGGTTAACATGGCGGGCAGTGCAATACAGACAACAGTTTGTGGCAATTCATAGAGTGCTTCTTCCTTGCCACCAGCTATTGGACAACACATGAATAAACTCTGGCTTATGGCTTCCATCAGCTCCCTATCTCAGAGGGAAAAAACGTACCTGTGGACAGCAACAGAGGTCCGAGGCAAATGATCCTTCACTCTCAACTCAAACATCATTTATTTAGAGGAGTCTATAAACTAATGAGCAGTATAGATCAGCTAGATAGTCAGTATCTTTTTCCAAAGGTAGGAGAGTCTAAAATTAGAGGGCATAGGTTTAAGGTGGAAGGGGAGAGATACAGAAGGGTCCAGTGGGGCAATTATTTTTCACTCAGAGGGTGGTGAGTGTCTGGAAGGAGCTGCCAGAGGTAGTAGTAGAGGCGGGTACAATTTTAAAAAGCATTTAGACAGATACATGGGTAAGATGGGTATAGAGGGATGGGCCAAATGCAGTCAATTGGGACTAGCTTAGTGGTAAAAACTGGGCGGTATGGACCTGTTGGGCCAAAGGGCCTGTTTCCATGCTATAATCCTCCATAACTCAATGAGCGAAACACAGGTTCTCTTCCGACTCAATGAGCAGAATTTTATCATGGTTAAATCATATCCACCCACATTCTGGATATATTTCGGAAGTCGCATGACTGGTCAGAGGAGTTTACAGGCTTGAGATGGGGAAAGCAGCCAGTCTGTTGCTGATAACATACCCCTAAACGAGTTCAGGGAAACTTCTGAGGTTGCCGAGCGACCTAGCTGGTGAACAGATTATATGACAAAACTGAAAGCTGTTTGATTGACAAGGTTTCATTGATACCAAAATAAAATGGTACAAAGTTCAACAAAACTGTAAAAAAAAAGCACTATGTGGCTACCTGCCATTGTGCAGTAACCGGACCTGACAGAAAGAGGATAAAAGTACACTGTAGCCCTGTATATTGCACATATCGAATGAAACCAATAAAACCTAGGTTTGAAAAACAGATAACTTGCAGTCATATAACACCTTTAATGTAGCAGAAGGGGAGGTGCTGGTGTAGTGGTATTGTCACCGAAGTAGTAATCCAGAGTAATGCTCTAAGGGACCCGGGTTCAAATCCCACCATGGCAGATGGTGAAATTTGAATTCAATGAAAAAAATCAAACTAAAAGTCTACTGATGACCAAGAAACCATTGTTGATTGTTGGAAAAACATACTGGTTCACTGATGTCCTTTAGGGAAGGAAATCTGCCGTCTTTACCTGGTCTGGCCTACAAGTGACTCCAGAGCCACTACAATGTGGTTGACTCTCAACTGCCCTCCAAGGGGAACTAGGGATGGGCAATGAATGCTGGATCGTGTCAGCGACGCTCACATCCCATGAACGAATAAAGCAGGATAGAATAAAAAAAATCTCATGGTGCTTCTGACAGTTCTTGTCTGATAAAGAGATAGGTTTTATTGAGTATCTTCAAGGGGGAGAGGTAGAGGAAGAGGATAAGAATTCAAGAGCTTAGAGCCTCAGCAGATGAAGGCACACTTGCCAATACACCCTGGACATTCTCTCTTCCACCTTCTTCCATCAGAAAAAAGACATGTCATTAAATCATACAGCAACCGACTCAAGAACAGCTTCTTCCTTGCTGCTTTCAGACTGTTGAACATATCTACCTCACACTTAGTTGGTCTTTCTCTACACCCTAGCTATGACTGTAACATTACATTCTGCACTCTCTCCTTTCCTTCTCTATGAACAGTATGCTTTAACAGCATAGCACGCAAGAAACACAATACCAATACAGGTGACAATAATAAACCAAATTCAAAAAAAATGAAATCAGGGACGTGGAAGAGAGCAGAATTAGAGAAGCACAGAGGTCTCAGATGGTTATAGAGGTGGTGGTTATGAAGAAGTATGTCCATGGACATATTGTCAGGACTTGCTGGCATGGATTCTGGGCTGGCTTCAGGTCAAACATTGTGGCACACTGACAACTGCATCTGAAGTAAAGTGTTAACAAAATATATAAGACCCAATACAACCAAGGACAGGGCTCAGCTACAGCACTGGATCTCTTACCATCAGATGGCAACTGGCTGGCAAATTCAGCTGGCAGAGTTAAGAGGGCGTAGTCCTTCAGTGCAGCAAGCCAGAGACGGCTGAGGATAGGCAGTTCCGGCTGAACTAACGTAATCAAGCTGTCTGGAGGGAGCTCGTCAACAGCACTGAAACCATTATCGTCATCCTTATTCTTCAAAGATGTGACTGGTTTGCTCTCTGCTTCCTTCTTGGTTTTCATGGCTACAATGTAGACCTGGAGGGATGAAAGACAAGCATTGGGTTAAATAAAAAGCGAATGGTGTTCCCCAGATCATAAATCCATTTGCTCAATTGTGCTTGATGTGCCAGTGCTTGGATACAGCAGACAGAAGTGGGAAATCATTCTCCAGCTTAACCCTAGTTACAGGATTGGGAAAGAGATCTGAAAGTGGGAGGATTGTGATGGGACACCTTATTTGTCAGGGTGATTTACAGGAAGAATCCCAAGATTATCAGGGTGGCACAGTAGTTAGCATTGCTGCCTCACCGTGCCAGGGACCTGGGTTTGATTTCCAGCTTGGGTCACCGTCTGTGTGGAGTATGCACGTTCTCCTCGTTTGCATGGGTTTCCTCCGGGTGCTCTGGTTTCCTCCCACAGTCCAAAGATGTGCAGGTCAGGTGGATTGGCCATGCTAAATTGACTCAGTGTCAGAGGGACTAGCTAGGGTAAATACATGGAGTTATGGGGATGCGGCCTGGCTGGGACTGTGGTCAGTGCAGACTCGATGGGCTGAATGGCCTCCTTCTGCTTTGCAGGATTCTACGATGCCCCTGAGCAGCTGCATTCAAAGGGAGCACAGGACAGAGACAGGGCTACAACAATGTTGCTTCAAGTCACTAACCTACATGCCACATTTTACTGAGATTACAAGATCATATAATGAGATGACCATATAATGAGAAACTGTGTAACATGATTGATCTGGACACAATAGATGTGAGTTTATTAATAAACAGCTGTCAAAGCAATCCACTGTACACACTCTCAACAATGAACTATTTGGTCACTGCACTGGGAGACAGATTGCCAGAGCAAAGGATCTGATTATTGCAGGGATTAATGTCACAATGAAAGAACACAACAAGCGCTGCATGAGTTAAGCAGTCAATGCAGGGAATATTCCAGTATGTATTAGGCTCAATACAGAAGCTGCAGTTAATTAAACAGGCGATTTCTGCTCCACATGAACACAAACAGACAATTAATTTTAATATCAGGGTGTGGCACTTAAAATCAGCCAGCGCTCAGGCTCCTGTTAGCTAAGTACTGACGGCTCTCACTGGAAAACGAATCAGAGCAGGATTGCTTTGGCAGATAGACACCCAGCAGTCATATAATCAACTGTCAATGCTAAATGAGTGAGGTACTGCAGAGATGCTGGCACCTGTGGGTCTGAGTCCCCAGCATGGGGAAGGAGAGGTTGGCACAGCAGCACAGTGGCAAGCACAGCTGCCTTACAGGGTCAGGGACCTAGGTTTGATTCCCGGCTTGGGTCACTGTGCGGAGTCTGCATGTTCGTCCTGCGTCTGTGTGGTTTTCCTCTGGTGCTCCGATTTCCTCCCACAGTCTGAAAGATGTTGTTAGGTGCATTGGCCATGCTAAATTCTCCTTCAGTGTACCTGAACAGGCACTGGAGTGTGGCGACGAGAAGATTTTCACAGTAACTTCATTACAGTTTCAATGTAAGCCTACTTGTGACACTAATAAAATAAACTATGGGTCAGAATGGAATCATGCTTACACTTAGTTTAATTACATTTATTTTGTTGAGTTTGTTTTCACAGATATCATAGAAACTGTACAATGTAAAAGGAGGCCATTCGGCCCTTCGAGTCTGCACCATTAATAATCCTACCAAGGACTTATCCTCGTAACCCGAAATAGCTAATCCCTCTAATTTACGCACTCCAGGACACTAAGGACTAATGCACTAATCAGCATGTCTTCTGGAGTGTGGGAGGAAACCCATGCAGACACGGGGAGAACATGCAGACTCCATGCAGTGACCCAAGCCGGGAATCTAACCCAGGTCCCTGGCACTGTGAGGCAGCAGTGCTAACCACTGTACCACCACGCCGTTCAGCGCAATTAAATTATACATTTAATCCGTGCACGAGGCTAACCATTGCGAGCTTACCTCTGCCCAAGCTTTAAGCACAGCCAGCTTCTCCATTGTGGTGGCACTCTCACTGTACAGTTGGCTCAGGGAGCCCTTTCCAGATTGCACTTTGTCTAAAGAAGATACCAACAGATTGTGAACTCTGCGCAGATCATTCAGGTCACTAACCACCCCACTTCCGATCCAGGTGCTGCAAACCTGCGACAGGCAGTAACCATAATCAATACTCATGTAAAAGCAGAGACAAGAATTTTAACACACCAGCCAACTTTCAAAAACAGCAACAACCTATCCTCGTGGGAGAGTTATCAATCTGAACGTGACACCGAACCCCAGAAGGAGACAGGACAAGTGACCAAAAACTTCCTCAAGGCGGTAAGTTCAAGGGTCATCTTAAAGGAGGAGAGGGGGTGTGGCAGATTTGAGGGATGGATCCCAGGCATGGCTGCAAAAAACAGAGCAATTCAACTTGGAGGTGTACACGAGGTCAGAATTGGAGGAATGCAGGGATATATGCTGCAGTATGGTGCCACAGTGATTAGCGTTGTTGGCTCACAGAGCCAAGGACTCAGGTTCAATTCCCAGTTTGGGTCATTGCCTGTGTAGAGTCTGCGTGTTCTCCCATGTGGGCATGGATTTGCTCCAGGTGCTCCAGTCCCCTCCCACAGACTGAAAGGTGTGCTAGTTAGCTGCATTGCTGTGCTAAATTTTCCCTCATGTACCGGAATAGGCACCAGAGTATGGCGACTAGGGGATTTTCACAGTAACTTAATTGCAATGTTAATGTATTTGTGTCACGAATAAGCTTTGAACACTGTGGGACTTTGTTGAGAAGACAGAGTAGAAGTCTTTGTTATTTGGTTTGGTCATATCGTAGTAACAGTTCTGCTCCATGTTTAAAATTCAAGCACAAGACATGATATTTTCAAACTGAGGACAGATTGGAGGGATATGACAAGCGGTATTCCCCGTGTATCGTCTGTTCTGCCTTAGCTTTTCATCTTGCATGATAATAACCTGGATGAAAGAACATAGAGCTGTGTATCCAAGTTTGCAGAGGACTGATAGAAGACACTGTAATTAAATTGGAAGTTACAGACCGAACGGGCCAAATCGTTGCAGGTGGATGGTGAATGTATAAAGAAGTATGAGGTCACCCACTTTGAATCATTGAAAGACAAATGGAAATACTTGCTTAATGGCGAGGGACTAGTAGCCATGTGAGAACAAAACTATGTATGGTGACAAACAAACTAAAATCAGAAATCAGAACGGAGCTGGTTTTATTGGGGAGTGGTGAGTATGTTAAATTATCCACTCAGGTAATAGGACTAAAATCTTCAGTGGGTTTCAGGAGGGAACTTAACAACTTCAATGAATGGGATTAAGTTCAAGTTTATTTATTAGTGTCACAAGTAGGCTTACATTAACACTGCAATGAAATTACTGTGAAAATCCCTGAGCCGCCACACTCCGGCACCTGTTCGGGTACACGGAGGGAGAATTTAGCACGGCCAATGCACCTAACCAGCATGTCTTTCGGACTGTGGGAGGAAATTGGAGCACCTGGAGGAAACCCACGCAGACACGGGGAGAACTTGCAGACTCCGCACAGTGACCCAAGCCAGAAATCGAACCTGGGTCCCTCGTGCTGAGGCGCGGCAGTGCCACTGTGCGGATTCAGGGAAGTGGACTGAAGGTTTTCCTGAGCTGAAACATTGACAATGCTATTTGTCACCCCGGTGTGACATAAATGCAGGGCTGTTATTAATCACTCGTGTTAACAAAGGGACTATTGTCAATAATGTATGGATTTATGGAAGGGTACAGATTTAAGGTGGTTTTCAGTGAAGTCTGAACACGGTAATGATCTGATGCCTCCTTGTAGATTTGACAGTAACTGACTAATTACCTGACAGGCTTTTGCAGTAATATCAGACGGAGTATCCTGGGAAAAGGCAGGTCTTAAGGCTGCTCCAACCTGAATAAAAACAGTAAAAGAATACATGTCGCTGATGCTGAAAATTCAGGTGATCGTTAATGCAACACAAGCAGTCCACACCATTCAACGGCAAGCACAGCCCTCCTCACTGGCTACAGACAAATAGGATGTGGACAACCAAGAGCAGGGGACATTTAGAGCAATTCATTGTCAATTGACCGTCCACAATCAGGCAACGGTGCTGTGCAGTACAGGAAACCGAGGATTGAGACCCAGGCTGGCTCCGGTATAAAAGTGGGAGTGCAGGTCCTACTCTATGTCAGTGATATTGGGTCTTTACATTGCTAGGGTACATCGTGAAATAGTTGTAACTGCACACTGCATTACACAAGTTATCTTCAGAACACATGCTTTCTTTTATTCCTTTATAGGGCACGGGTGTTGCTGGCTGGCCAGGATTTATTGCCCATCCCTGGTTGCCTGAGGGCAATTGAGAGTCAACCACATTGCTGTGCCTCTGGAGTCACATGTAGGTCAGACTGGGTAAGGATGGCAGATTTTCCTCCCTAAAGGACATTCGTGAACCAGATTTCTGACAATTGACAATGGTTTCATGGTCGTCTGTCGATTCTTAATTTCAGATAATTTTTTTATTGAATTCAAATTCCACCATCTGCCTTGACGTGATTTGAACTCAGGTCCCTGGAACATTAGCTGAGTTTCTGGATTAATAGTCTAGTGATAATACCACTAGGCCATTGCCTCCCCGTAGTGGGAACCTACTAAGGTAGTATATTCACAAATTCCATAAGAATGGATTTAAAAAAGGTCTCCAAGACCAGAGGGCACAGATTTAAGGTGAGGGGTAAGTGATTTAGAGGCGATCTGAGGAAAATTTTTTCCATCCAGAGGGTGGTGGAAATGTGGAACGTTAATGGTTTACAATTAAACAATTAATGGGAGGAGGCTACAAACATCCCCATCCTCAATGTTGACAGTGACCTGGATGCCTACATTTTGTAACCACATCTTCACATCCTTAATCACGAGTCTGTTTCCAACAACTCTGTCTCATACTTCCAAGCTAAACAAATCATTTTTATATTGAGAACAGCCTCAATTGATCTATTTATGCCTTGTGTATTTTTATTTCTTCACAAGACAGCTTCTGACTGAATTCATAATGTCCTGTCTTTTGCTTCAACTTCATTTCTGTAAGGAAAAGCCTAAAGCTGCACACAGTATTCCCACTGTGGCTTTACCAAAACTTTATGGAAACTCGTTAGTACATGACTTCTGTATTCTGTACCACTGGCCATAAAATGAGCAAAAATCTGTTTCAGTTTAACTCTTATTTAATTCATTCGTGGGACATGGGCGTCACTGGCTAGCCAGCATTTATTGCCCATCTCCAGCGGAGGGCAGTTGACAGACAACCACATTGCTGTGACGCTGGAGTAACATGTAGACGAGATAAGGAAGGCAGATTTCCTTCCCTAAAGGACATTAGTGAACCAGATGGGTTTTTCTGACAATCGACAATGGTTTCATGGTCATCAGTAGATTCTCAGTTCCAGATTTTTGTTATTGAATTCAAATTCCACCATCTGCCACGGTGGGATTTGAACCCAGATCCCCTGAGCCTTAGCAGTGTTTCCCGACTAATAGTCCCAGCGATAATACCACTAGGCCATCAAATGCCCATGATATTTTAAAATGTTATTTTTATTTTTCAAATATAAACCTGCAATATTGTAAATACACTCTTCTGCCAAGAAAGTACCTCCACCAGTGGGAAGCTGTAATGACAGTACAATGTATTTACACGGGCAGTTTCTGTTATAAAAACAGTCCTTTGAGCTAAGTTGGCAGAACTGCATATTGACACCTTATCCATTCAATAGTTCACTCACAAGATCAATTCATGTTATAATCGTGTGACAAATTCAGCACTCATGCATTACTAATTTGCACTTTCCGACGGTGCCAGCCTTACATTTGCCTGATATTGCTCCAAGATCACATGGCCAGGAAACTCGGGCTCTGGGACAGAAGCAAACTCCTTGATGATATCCTCCAGAGCCTGAAGGCCGGCCATTCTCAGCTGGTTGCTGTGGTCTGTGGCAGCCATGAAGGCCATGCGAATGAGGTCAGAAAGATGCAACACTAGCAGCTCACCTGCAGAAAGATCAGAGAGGAGAGTAACAAAAACTGACCACCTGAGGAAACATGCACACAATGTTCAAATTCACCTCACCTCCAAAATTATCCAGGCTCTTTTAAATGTACTTGTTTGATTGGTGGTAATTGCTTGGTTTAATTTTTGCTCTGTATATTTTATACAACTTGCACATCCATAGCCCCTTTAACACCAGTAAAATGGCCCAAATAGAGTGTTACCAAATACAGCTACATAAGACAGCATAGCATCTGATCAAAAGCTTGAAGAAGTAGATTTTAAGAAAGATCTTAAAGGAGTAGAAAGAAGCAGAGATGTTCAGAGAAGTGAGTTTTTGAACCTTTGGAGTTCGCTACTCCAGAGGGCTGTGACAGGTCTATCACTGAGCTTGTGCAGAAATCAACAGACTTATGAACACTAATGACATCCAGGGCTAGGGAGGAAACTGGTGTAGAGGGAGATGATTGGCCATGATCTGTTTGAATGGTGGAAGAGACTGGATGGGCTGAATGGCTTACTCATGCTCCCATGTTCCTATTCCTGAGCTTTCAGCCAGGCAGTTGATGGCACAGCCAACAATGTTGGGGTAGTGAAAATCAGGGGTGGACAGAGGCCAAACTTGGACAAGAGCACAGGCCTTGGCAGGTTGTAGGGCTGAGAGGGGTTGCACAGATAGGAAGGTCGAGGCGACGGAGGGACTTAAACAAGAGTGAGAGAGAAATTTAAGACAGGTTTTGCTGGACTGAGAGCCAATATAGGCCATTGAGCACAGGGTGAAGAAATATAATAGGATTATGAAGGGAATAGATGAAATAGACAAGACAGGGACGTTGTTTCCACTGGCGGGTGAAACTAGAATGAGGGGGCATGGCCTCAAAATAAGGGGAGCAGATTTAGGACTGAGTTGAGGAGGAACTTCTTCACACAAGGGGTTGTAAATCTGTGGAATTCCCTGCCCAGTGAAACAGTTGAGGCTACCTCATTGAATGTTTTTAAGGATTATGCTGAGCAGGCGGGTAAGTGGAGCCAAGTCCACAAAAAGATCAGTTGTGATCTTATTGAACGGTGGAGCAGGCTTGAGGGGCCAGATAGCCTACTCCTGCTCCTAGTTCTTATAAAGGTGAATGGGAATGGTGCACAAACTCATGTTTATGCCTGATGGAAGAGCACAGGAATAATCAAGTCAAAACGTAACAAAAATGAAATGCTGCCCTTCTAAGCAAATTTACAAAGGACTCAATTCCTTATGTTATAAACACTGTCATCAGATAACTTAAATATTTCCGCAACACAGACACTTTCAAATCAATTTGATAGCTTTGTGGAATTATTTGCGTCAGTCAAAATTTGTTTAGCCATGCAAAGCTAGTGAGGCTTTGCCCTGTTCGGACAGCACCTTGACCAATGGTCAACGTATGAACAGGCAACCTACTTTTGGGGTTCTTCAGTTTCAAGGCCCTGGCTTTGGCGAGGTCGAAGTGGGCCGGGTCTGTGTTTTCACACAGCAGGATGATACGACACAGGCACTCGGCGGCAAACACGCGGGTGACCCAACGCGGGGCGACACAGGGCTTGGATTTCTCATCATCGCCCGTGCTGGCGAACATAATCTCATCGTCCATCTCGTCCTTTTTCTCCCCGTCTTCATCCTTCATTCCTTCTAACTGATCCGCAGCACTCGCATCTGTAAACCCAAGAAAAACTCCCAAATTAGAACATCACTCCTTGAAAAACAAAGTATCATTTTACTCTAAGGCACAGGAGTGAAGGGTTCAATCCTGCACCAGAGATGTGGCTATAAAATCAAGACTGACCCTCCAGCGTCGTACTAAAGGATGCATAACTTTTCGGGTGGACATCATACACTCTGTGGTGCTATTTTCAAGAACAGCAAGACAGTTCTCCCCAATGTCCTGGCCAATCGTTATCATTAATACAGATGGTTTGGTCATTGGGATCTGCCTATTCACAAACTGGCTGCTGGAAATGGGCTCAACACTACTGAAATCTAAAACTAGACCCCACAGCAACTGGAGGACTTACTACCTGAATCGTACAAGCTCGGGCTCAGAAGTTTAAATTACGAGACAGGGCGATGCCAGGAAGTGCTTCTTCACACAAACGGTCGTGGAACTTCTCCAAAACAAAACAATGCTGAGGTCCAGGGTCAACTAGAAATGTCAAAAGCGATAGCTCTTCTATTCGGCAAGAGCATTAAGGGTAACTGAATCAGGGGAGGGTAGATGGGGTTAGACATAGATCAGTCACTATCTCAGTGACTGGAGGAACAGTTTCGAGGAGTTGAATGGCCTCCTCCTGTTCTTCTGTCCCTAAGACTGGTGCTATGGTAGACTTACAGCACTGCTTGCCAAAAGCAAAAGGAGAACAAACTCATAACAGGTAAGAGTCTGAAGTTAGCATCATTGTTATTAGTGGCTACATATGATGTAGAACAGTGTTGTTCGACATGCTGGTCGCCGGCCACGTGTGGTTAATTGGGAACCCAGACACGGCAAGCTGCATAACCGATTAAATAATGAATCACAGACAGTGATCACGTGATCACCATATTCTGACAAACATGATCCTTGTGCTTTAATTGGTGAAACGACGAGATGAAGAACGAGGGTGGGATTTTAAGCTACATTCATCCCAAGACTGGAAAATCCTTCCTAAGGTGTACGGATCTTTGCATGGTCCGTGTCCCACCTGCTACAGTTCCCCCGGTGGACAGGGCAGGAAAATTCCCCACCTTTCCAAGTGTTTTTGATCATTGTGATCACTTTACTGCCTTAGTCACTGAATGGTGGTAAATATTTGGAATTATGGAAAATGATACAGCACAGGGAGGTGGCCATTTGCTCCATTTACTTATGTATACACTTTGAATTACATCAACACATATCGGGCACATGGCATTTTCTACAAAAGTCCATGCACATGGCTAAAACCCCGAACCATCGGAGCCACACTCGTGGCTGGTCATTGCTTTCTGTTGGACAACACTGACATCGAAGATCTGATTTGAGAGTAATTGAACTGGATATGTACAACAGGCCCTTCACCATCTGAGCACAGGAGTGTCAAATTATCACACTGGATTGCGGCTGTTTATCGAAACAGTTCCTTCATTCCAAATTCAACCTAATTTCTTCTAGTTTTTGTTAGGCAAGGGCTTTAAGGGAGCCCTAACCAAAGTAGGTGGATGGAGTTAAGGTACAGATCAGCAATCAGCTAACTGAATGGCGGCGGAACATCCGATGTTCCTGAATTTTGGACTTGCCCTGGATAAGCATGGCACTGTTGGTGTGGGGCAGAGGTAGAAGCAGATAACGGGTGTGAGAAGCAGTGTGTTTTCCAGGGACTGTGCTCACGACATACAGTACTGATTTGGTTTCTTACCAGTTGATGCAGCCAGGACATCCTTACACAGCTTCAGCCAATGGGAAAGTTTCTGAACTGCCAAGGATGAAAGCATGTGGCCCAAAGTGTCATGAATGTCAGCGCACAGCTTGCGGTCAGTCTCACGGTCCAGCATTCCAAACAGCACTCCTTCCAGGCCCGTCTCCGTGATATTCACGTCTGATGTGGGAAAAGCAGATTGCAATCACTCCACCGCTCCAAGTGCTGAAACTCCTGTCACACCGGTTCCTCAGAATATCTCTCAAGTGCCACCAGTTTATGACAGAGACAGACATCTATGTAAGAATGTCTTATCAGACATCTCAAATACTTTGCTGGCAACACACACATACATATGCAGAAATGTAAAGAATCTTAGAAGTGTTCAAATTTACAAAGGGGTTTTGGTGCAAGTTGAGTGGGAGAAACATTTGAAGTTTGTTTATTAGCGTCACAAGTAGGCTTACATTAATACTGCAATGAAGTTACTGTGAAAATCCCCTAGTCACCACACTCTGGTGCCTGTACGGGTACACTGAGGGAGAATTTAGAACGTCCAATGAACCTAACCAGCATGTTTTTCAGGCTGTGGGAGGAAACTGGAGCACCCGGAGGAAACCCATACAGACACGGTGAGAACGTGCAAACTCTGCACAGTGACCCGGGATTCAAATACGGGTCCCGGTGCTGTGAGGCAGCGGTGCTAAACTCTGTGTCATCAGGTTTCCCGTAGCAAGAGGACATGTAAGCTGTTTGGCAAAAGAACCAGAGGTGGGATGCAGAGAATTTTTCTTTTCTGCAGCACATATAGAATGTATTGCCCAAAAGATTCAATAACAACTTTCAAAAGGGAGTAGGGTAAACATTTCAAAAGGAAATACTTGCAGGCCTAGGGGATAAGAGCAGGGGAGTGGGATTAATTATTTAACTGTTCCAAAAAGCAGGCACATTCAGGACGGGCCAAGTGGTCTGCTTTGGTGCTGGAACATTATAAGGGGTGGAAAATGCACGTGGTTTTATCTCACGCAAGTAGAGTCTCAAAACCGGCAGCTTTGGGAGCAAGGTTGTGCCGGATTCTGGATCTTGCCAGTTTTCAGGTTGGATGGTTTAGCTTAAGGGACTAATCAAAACTGTGCATTATTTTCTTAGGATAGGCACATACCCTATCTTTGGTAGCCAGCTGAGAGTGTAATCATTGTAAAGGTGTGCCATAATAGACCAAAACCCATAAAGCTATAATCACACAGACAGCCACAGCAATGCAGACTAAGGGAGGTTTATTCTGGGGGCAAATTATTTCAAGATGTCCTCAAAAAAAACGTCTGGTTTATGGGCAGCCAGATTTGAGGTACTGTGTCTGTATTTCAGCCTGCTCTCACTCACTCGTGAAGCAATGAAGCTTTTCCAAGGCATGTGGTCACTTTTTGGTACGGAACACTGTTTGAGTAGTGAAGCCAAGAGTGTATTAAATCATTGGGAGTTGCAGGTTGATGATGTGAAAGCTGGATTACTGGGGTAGGAGACCTCACCCCCATGGCTACAAAAGTCAGTGTGAATGTGTCCTAAGTAAGAAGATTGTCATTAGATTGTGATGTTTTGTTAAACTGTCCACAGCGTAAGTGATTTTGTTGGGGGTGGGGGTGGGGTTGGTGGTGGTGGATAATGCAACTAGACGGGCCAACTCTTTGCAATTGTTAAAACTCGCCCTGGTGTCTGGAGGCTGGTGGCACACCAGTTAGCACTACTGCCTCACAGCACTAGGGACACGGGTTCAATTCCTGGCTTGGGTCACTGACTGTGGAGTTTGCATGTTCTCCCCGTGTCTGCGTGCGTTTCCTCCGGGTGCTCCGGTTTCCTCCCACACTTCAAAGATGTGCAGGTTAGGTTGGTTAGCTATGCTAAATTAACCCTAGTTATGGGGGGGGGGGGATTAGCACCGTAAATATGTGGGGTTACGGGGACAGGGTGGAATTGTTGTCAGTGCAGGCTCAATGGGCTGAAGGGCCTCCTTCTGTACTGCAGGGATTCTATGGGCAGCAGCCCAAAGCTTGTGTTTTCTTAGAAACCCTACAGTGCAGGAGAAGACCATTTGACCCATTGAGTCTGCCCAGTCCCACATGACAGAAGCGGTGGGATGAGCCTCACACAAGCACATACCTTCCGTTCTCGCCATCATGTTAAGTATCTGCACTGAGCTACGTTCTTAAGTTTCTCTCCTTTCTGAGTGCTCTACAATTGAGGATTGCTCACCAATGCCACTGCTCTCCTGGTTTCCAGCGTTCCGGGCCAGAGTCATTGCGTACGCGCACACCTCGGCTGCTTCTCTTTGAGCGAGCTGGCGGAGGCAGGCAACTGCTGCTCTACGAAGAAGCAGGTGAGAGCTGCAAAGGTGGACCTGTGACAGACAAAGCATCAGGTGTCATCAGTCAAATTGGGATGAAGGGATTGAGAGTACTTACCTTAGCACTTACCACTCTCCATAAATGTATATCTGCATTCTGAGCATTCAATCGTACAGTTTAAATTACACATTCTTCACCACTACTTTGTGCCAGTACTTTATTCTCCACAAGCCTCCTCCCAGCTAATTTATCTAATGCAATGAGCTTTTCCTTCCATTCCTTTCCCCTTTATATATGTAGTTGGCTCATCTTAAATGCACCTATGCTAACCACCTCAAACGTAATTTCTAATGGTGGGGAGATAAAGAGGTTATAAATATAAGACAGTCACTAATAAATCCGTACAAAGTTCTCACCACACCAGGTTAAAGTCCAACACGTTTATTTGGCAGCACGAGCTTTGAGCGCCGCTCCTTCATGAGGTGAGTGGAGAGATAGGTTTCGCAAACACGGCATATATAGAACAAAAAGACATAATTGCAAGATAATGGTTGGAATACGAGTCTTTACAGGTAATCAAGTCTTCACAGGTACAGTTACGACATTTCACATTCTCACTATTCTCTGGGCAAGGAGGTTTTTCGTCAACTCCTCATACAAATCCATTGTTGGATTTATTAGTCATGACGACACGAGGAGAGAGAGCCTCAATGTAAGATGGTCGCTAATAAATCTTGGGTTCATGTCACACTACGTTTAGCCCCTACCATATGGCCGGTGCTAGCAAAATCCTACTAACTGTCCTGGCTTGAGTTAATTCATGCCTCTTTAACCTGTGATTATCCCTCTCTCCACTCACACTGTCTAAACACTTGATTCCATGTGAATACTTGCACTCCAACCATTAGCTTGCAATTGAGTCTTTGTCTATAAATGCCGTGTTCGTGAACTAACCTCCACTCACCTGATGAAGGAGCGACACTCCGAAAGCTTGTGATTCCAAATAAATCTGTTGGACTTTAATTTGGTGTAGTGAGAACTTCTTACAGATTAGTGACTTTCTTATATTTATGACCTTTTTATCTCACCACCATTAGAAACAGTCACCCTATCAAATCCAGCTCATAATATGTTTATTTAGCATCCTCTTGTGTGCATCGACTCTGTTCACCTCAGTTGTTCCGTGTGATCGCTATTATACAAGGGTGGACACAGTGAGGTGAGGATTGGACCTGTGACTGGTCCTGATGCTAAGGGATTCTGATGAGGGGACATTGTTATGAGTCAGCCTCTTTCACCAGCAATGATTTCCTGCATTATGGTTTCTGCCCAGAAGTGAAGTGGTTAGATCCTGCGTCATAGGAGAGCAGATTAGAAACCTCACCACAAAACCTTTACCGCCTTTAAATACAAAACCACAGAGAAGTGATAGCAGCAGCTGGGATTGTGGAGGCAAGCTACCATGGGAACTTTGGATAGTTTGGGCTGTTCAGTTGTATTCAACCTTAAAGGCAGCCTGAAAGCTAACAGCCAGGGTGCTCGATGGCAGGAATCTATTCTACACCGGAGTTTAATTTCAAGCAAAAACGAAAGACTTACACTGACACAGCTGCCTTTTGTGTCCTCAGGAGTGTTCACAGTCAGTGAAGTTAGTCATTGTTGTAACGTGAGAAACGTAGCAGGAAAGAAATGCGCACAGAAAGGGGCCACAAACAATCTGATATTGACCAGGTAATCAATTTTAGTTATGTTTGTAGAATCCTATAATGCGAAGGCAGCCATTTGGCCCATCAAGCCTGTGCTGACCTCAATCCCACCCACGCCCCATCCCCACAACCCCACGCATTTACCCTAGCTAGACCACCTGGACACTAAGGGCAATTCAGCACGGTCAATCCACCTAACCTGAACATCTTTGGACTGTGGAGGAAACCGGAGCACTCAGAGAAAACCCACACAGACATGGGGAAAACGTGCAGACTCCGCACAGACAATGACCCAAGTTGGAAATCGAACCCAGGGCCCTGGCACTGTGAGGCAGTAGTGCTAATCACTGACACCATGCCACCCTTGGCTGAGGGATACAGGTTGCTTGGTCACCTTGGAGAATCCTCCCTCTAATTGTGCTGTGGAATCTCCATTGCTAACCCAAGAGCAGCCGTGGTTCTATGTCTGATCTGAAAGACGATAGTGCAGCACTCCTTTCATTGACACAGAATAGAATCATAGAATCTCTATAGTGCAGAAGGAGACCATCTGGCCCATTGAGCCTGCACTGACCACAATCCCACCCCAGTCTTAACTCTATCCCACGTATTTGCTCTGCTAATCCCCTGACACGAGGGTCAATTTACCTAACCAGCATGTCTTCTGGACTGTGGAAGGAAACCGGAGCACCCAGAGGAAACCCATGCAGACACGGGGAGAACGTGCAGACTCCATACAGACAGTGGCCCAAGTCAGGAATTGAACCGGGTCCCTGGTGCCCCAGAGTGTGAAAGTCACTGAGCTTTGCTGCACCTGCATCAAACTGCACTGTCTCTGTTCAATTCCACTTACACAGAGGTTGGGCACCAGGCTGGACAGATTGACATGACGTGGCGCAAACATATGGAGCTGCTGCAGGCAGGATATCGCTGCTGCCTGGGCCAGGGAGTCAGAATGGTCTTGCATGATGGCACAGCCCACAAGGCATGAAGAGCGTATTGTAGATGTAGATGCTCCATTACCTGGAAGGAATCAAAGACAATTAATGCCACAAGCAGAAACCCCAGCAACAAATCATACAAGAATAGCAATTTCAACGTGAAGCAACCACTTCCACTGATATTCCATTTTCTTAAACTGCCTCATTTTTCCAACAGGCTATTAATAAAGAAACAGAAATAATTCGTAAAGACTGATTAAAGACAAAATAACTGCAGCTTTACAGCCTCATCACAGCAGCACGGTGGCACAGTGGTTAGTACTACTGCCTCACAGCATCAGGGACCCAGGTTCAATGCCCGGCTCGGGTCACTGTCTGTGTGGAGTCTGCACATTCTCCCTGTGTCTGCGTGGGTCTCCTCTGGGTGCCCCGGTTTCCTCCCACAATCCAAAGATGTGCTGGTGAGGTTGCTTATAGAGTCATAGAGGTTTACAGCATGGAAACAGGCTCTTCGGCCCAACTTGTCCATGCTGTCTTTTTTTTAAAACCCGTAAACTAATCCCAATTGACTGCATTTGGCCCATATCCCCCTGTACCCATCTTACCCATGTAATTATTTAAATACTTTTAAAAAGACAAAATTGTACCTGCCTCTACTACTACCTCTGGCAGCTTGTTCCAAACACTCTCCATCCTCTGTTTGAAAAAATTGCCCCTCTGGACACATCTGTATCACTCCCCTCTCACGTTAAACCTCTGCCCTCTAGTTTTAGACTCCCCTACCTTTGGGAAAAGGTATTGACTATCTAGCTGATCTGTGCCCCTCATTATTTTATAGGCCTCTAAAAGATCACCTCTCAGCCTCCTACGCTCCAGAGAAAAAATTCCCAGTCTATCCAGCCTCTCCTTATAACTCAATCCATCAAGTCCTGGTAGCATCCTAGTAAATCTTTTCTACACACTTTCTAGTTTCATAATATCCTCTCTATAATAGGACCAGGATTGCACACAATATTCCAAGTGTGGCCTTATCAATGTCTTGGCCATGCTAAATTGCCACTTAGTGTCAGAGGATTAGCAAGGTAAATATGTGGGGCTACGGGATAGGGCCTGGTGGGATTGCGGTCAGTACAGACTCAGTTGGCCGAATGGCTTCCTTCTTCACTGTAGGGGTTCTATGATCATATCCTCAGCACACTCTAGATTCTTTATTCCCAATGAAGTATTTTAAATGCAGTCACCACCGCAGTGTGGACTGCCAATACAAACATCAAGATCCATAAACAGTAAATGAGATAGACACTCTGACAATCTGCTTTGAGTAATGTCAATTAAGGGAGGAACATTAGGTTACCAAAACAGAAAAGGTTGGAAAACTCAGCAGGTCTGACAGCATCTATGGAGAGAGAATTGAGCCAATGTTGAGTCTGGATGGATGATCCAAATTTATTTCAGATTCCAGCATCTGCAGCAATTTGTTTTTGTCTTAGGTAAGTTTGGCCGTTCGCCAGCGGAATTCCTCTGCTTTATCCCATCCAATTACGTGGGACCTTTTGCAATGACATGAAAATGTAGATAGGCCCTGGGTTTAACCACTTCTCAAAAGGACAACACCTCTGACAGGGCAGCACACCCTCAGTACAGCACAGGAGTCAGCCTAGAGCTCGTGTGCAGGTATCTGCAGTGGGGCTTGAACCCCAACCTTCCGACTCCAAAGAGCTGCATACTAGCCACTAAGTTATGGCATAACGCAGTTCCTCGTCAGTATAGTGGTTAGTATCCTAGCCTGTCACGTGGGAGATCGGGGTTCAATTCCCTAACGGGAAGCCGCAAAATTTCTGGACTGTGTCCGGAGAGGGAGTCTTTGGACAGCACAGCGTCGAGCACTGTTGCCTCAGAGTGCCAGGGACCCGTGTCCAATTACAGCCTCAGATCACTGTCTGCACATTCTCCCCGTGCCTGCACGGATTTCTTCCGGCTGCTCTGGTTTCCTCACACAGTCCAAAGATGTGCGGGTTAGGTTGATTGGTCATGTTAAAGTAACCCTAGTGTCGGGGGGATTAGCAGGCTAAATGTGTAGGACTGTGGTTGGTGTAGACTTGATGGGCTGAATGGCTTCTTTCTGCATTATAGGGATTCTATAAATGTTCTTGGAGCACTACAGAAAAAGGTGAACAGCTACTACTTACTAAGTCAACATTTCTGTATAACTGGGACACTGAACTAAGCAAAATATTGCACAAATGAACAACATTCCAAACATTCCATGCTCAAAGCAACCTTCGTTTAAAAGGTAGTTAAATGTAGCTGTGGCCAGTAACAGACTCCCCGACCGCTCACATCTCACTGCTTTCCCTGCCATGCTACCTTGCAGTTCTGGTCCGACAGTGGTGATTAGTGCACCCAAACAGCGGCCCAAACACTGGTGCACTTCAGTGTGCGAAGGAGGAACAGTCAGCAGAAGGGTAAGGACGAGTGACAATGTGGGCTCCACATATCCACGGTACATGGGACCACTGGAATCCACGATCAGAGCCAGAGAGTGAAGAGCCCAAGTCTGAAAGATATAAGCACGTCCAAGCCTGTCACCACCACTTCACAATGTGGAACCAACAATAGCAGGGGTTCAGACTCTGAATGGATTTACCTGAACTTCAGGAGAGGTACCGTCCTGTGCAAGTGCCAGGAGGATGCTGACGCTCGTCTTCAGATGTTGCCCGGAGCCTATTCCACCAACATATCGATGAAGGCAGCCAAGCGCAAGTGAATGTCCTGTCCTAGACACCACGTCACGAGCAGCTTTCAGTCTAACAAAACAAATATCTATAAGGAAATACACTTCAACAGACCTAATACCAAAACACAGCTAGTCCTCAAATGAATTTGATTATTGTCACATGTACACAGTGAGAAGTGTTGCTTCTTGTGCACTATACAAAGCATACCATTCATACAGAAGGGAAGGAGAGAGTGCAGAATGTAGTGCTACAGTCATAGCTAGGGTGTAGAGAAAGATCAACTTAGTACGAGGTAGGTCCATTCAAAAGTCTAATGGCAGCAGGGAAAAGGCTGTTCTTGAGTTGGTTGGTACATGACCTCAGACTTTTATATCTTTCCTGATGGAAGAAGGCGGAAAAAAGTATGTCCGGGTGCGTAGGTTCACAAAGCTGTTTTACTCGGAGCTGTCCAGCTACTGTTTAAGTTTAAATTATTAGTATCACAAGTAACCTTACACTCACACTGCAATGACGTTATTGTGAAAATCCCGTAATCGCCAAACTCAGGCGCCTGTTTGGGTACACTGAGGTAGAATTTAGCATGGCCAATGCACTAGCACATCTTTTGGACTGTGGGAGGAAACCGGAGCACCCGGAGGAAACCCACGCAGACATGGGGAGAACATGCAGACTCTGCACAGACAGTGGGCCAAGCTGGGAATTGAACCTGGGTCCCTGGTGTTGTGACGCGGCAGCGGTAACCACTGTGAAGCCCCGACTATTCTCCGTAGGACTTTATTACTGATATGAAGTTCCTCTTCACTCAATGGGGATATTTAAATAGTGTGTGTCATTACTACACAGAAAGAAACAATGGTTAAAATGAACCTTGTTTCAAAGGAATGTCAGAACAGGAGGAGCACCGTAGGACATTTTACTACAAGGTGTGAAACAAACGCAAGTTGCTGGTCTGTGTGAAAATATTCATTTGTTTTTGTTCAATTTCAAGCACCATTGGTGGTCTTGGGCAATCTATCTGCCAGCGTCTTAACATTTGATCTACCAAGTCTCAGGTCTTGAATGAAGCAGCTTTAAGTTCCGTCTGAAAACTAGAATCTTTCTACCAAGATGTAATTGGAACAAAGTAGGGGAAGAAAGAGCAAGGACATGGGAATATGAATTAATGTTTCAACTTGTGGAAGATTCCCAAACTGGGGACATAAATATAAGACAGCTACTAATAAATCCAATCAGGAGAAACTCTACCCAGAGAATGGTGAGAATGTGGAACTCACTATCACAGGGAATAGTTCAGGCAAGTAACAAGAAGCATTTAAAGGGAAGATAGAGAGGGAGAGAAAGAAGGATATGTTGGTGGGAATGATGAAGGGGAGTGGGTGGAGACTTTAGGGAGTATTAGCATCAACATTGACCAGTTGGGCTGAAGGGCCTACTTTGGGACTGTTAGTTCTGTATAATAAAACTGATCAGCCACGATTGAACGATAGAGCAGACCCGATGGGCTGAATGGCCTAATTCTGCTCCTATATCGCATGGTCTAATGTAATGATACGCAAAACAGTGACAATGAGCAATGAAAAATAGAAGGGTCTTGCTGACAAGAACTTATCAGATTGGGTGGGAGACGAGTAAAAGGGACAAGGCACTCGGAATGTCTCTGACTGAAGCATCACTGTAATTAAACCGTACTTGTCAAAACTGTGCTGTGCCATCCTGGCTATGAAAGTGGCCTCTCCAACCACCTGGGCCATCCTCCCCAGAGCTTCTCCAGCAGCACACCGCAAAATTGGATTGGGGTTATCAAGAACACCCATGACTAGTGCCAGCGCTGACTTCCGCACCTCGTCAGGTCCCAGGGTACTTTTGTTCTCTGCTAGACCCTAAAAAGGAGAATGAAATGCTCATTAAGATGTTTCACTTATTGGCTGGAATGTAGGAAGTGTACAGGGCAGGACAAGATTAATTCAGTACATCTGTTAGCTATCGCCATTGTAATAAAAGTAAATTATGCAACATATAGAACATCCCACAAGAATAGTTTAGAAATATTCTTGTCTGCTCTGAGCTCCGGATGTTAGGAATCAGTCAGGAATTATCCATGGCTCCGTGAGTAGCACTCCCACCTGACTGAGAAAGTTGTAGGTTTAAGTGCTACTTCAGAGAGATGAGCACATTGTTTAGACTGACATTCCCAGGGGATTACCATTGACCAGATCCTGAACTGTGCTGGCCATATGAGTACTGCTGCAACAAGAGCAGGTCAGAGGCTGGAAATTCTACAGATGGATGCAGCTCAGGAAACTCAACATCATCCAGGACAAAAGCAGCCCGCTAAATTGACATCTCATCCACCACCTTAGACATCCAGGCCCTCCACGACCGACGCACAGTGGCAGCAGTGTGTACCATTTACAGGATGCACTGCAGCAACTCACCAAGATTCCTTCGACATCACCTTCTTAACCCACAATACTACCACCTAGAAGGACAAGGACAACAGGTGCATAGGAACACCACCAGCTTCAAGTCCCCCTCCAAGCCACTCACCATCCTGACTCGGATGGGCCAAATCCTGGAGCTCCCTCCCTAACAGCACTGTGACTCTGCTTACAACACATGGACTGCAGTGGATCAACAGGATGGCTTACCACCGCCATTTCATTGGCAATGAGCCATTGATGGCAACATCCAATGAACGAAGCAAAAAAAGCTCCTAGTGCGATACTGAGAGGAAGTGCTGCACTGTCAGAGGTACTGTCTTTTGGATGGGATGTTGGACCCAGGTTGTGTTTGCCTCCTCAGGGCTTGTTTAAAACTCAGTGAAAGAATCCTACCTTCAGTGCACTGAGCACAGCAGTGAAGATATTGATCTGTACAGCCTGCTGACGCACACCCTTTGCCTGCTTGATGCATTCAGCAAAATGGTCCAACATCTGGAGCCTGTGGACACACACAACATGACATAACCTCACATCTCAAGGTTACAGGTTAGAATGTTCAATATTTTTCCAATGCAAGGTGAATTTAAAAACAAGCAACAAGTGAACAGTGTTCCTAATGAAATAGGTTCTGTGGTAGTTTGATAACTCCAAAAGTGTCAGCAGCTAGCCATGCCGCTCCCCCCCACCCTCTGCGGTAACTAGCCACTCTCCACACCCCCCCACCCCCGACTTAGTGAGCGCCACCACCACCCCCACTGCGGTTAGCGCCACTCCCCTCCACTGTGGTTAGCGTTGTTCCCCCTCCCCGCACTGTGGTTAGTGCCAACCCCCTCCACTGTGTTTAGCGTCGTTCCCCCCCCCCCCCCCCAACGAGGTTAGTGCGCCCCCTCACTGTGGTTAGCTTCGCCGCTTCATGGAATGAAGAGTTGATTATTTATTTCTTAGTGTCACAAGTAAGCTGACATTAATACTACAATGAAGTTACTGTGAAAATCGCCTAGTTACCACACTCCGGCACCTGTTTGGGTGCACTGAAGGAGAATTTACCACAGCCAGTGCACCTAACCAGCACATCTTTTGGGCTATGGGAGGAAACCGGAGCACCCAGAAGAAACCCATGCAGACACGGGGAGAACATGCAGACTCTGCACAGACAGTGACCCGAGTCAGGAATCAAGCACAGGTTCCTGGTGCCTTGAGATAGCAGCGCCGGTTCGTCAAGTCTTCCGCAACATTACCCTAATCCTTCCCAACTTATTAAGTCCAAAAATAGTTGCATCGATCAACAGCAAAGTGAAATAAAATGCTCACCGATGCTTGAAAGAGACGTGAGGAAATACCACACCAAAGAGGGCAACTGAGGCATCGATGACTGAGACTCCGAGCGGAAGAGGCCCAGGCACAGCCTCACCCACAGGGATACGCAGGTAAATTGAGGATGGGTCATGCTCCAAGGCTCCACTTCCTGATGCACTGTTTGGCTGGAGCTGCAAAGCAATTGGGGGGGATCTCAATAAAGCAAACTCTTCCGATAGCTGTTTTGACAGCAACGCAAAACACAGGCAGTACAAGTCAGGTGCACTTTGTTTCAGGATGGTTTCTATTGGTGCTAGGTTTGAACTCTAAGACATTTAAACAGACTCAGGCTTCATTCCTTTATCTACTTTTCATGCTTCCCTTGACCAGGGAGTTTAGAATTAAGGTGGGGGAGGGGCACAGCCTCAGGGGAAAGGGTCAACTATAAAGGCTGAATTTACAATGATCAATCTGCCTAACCTGCACGTCTTTTGACTGTGGGAGGAAACTGGAGCACCCGGAGGAAACCCACGCAGACACGGGGAGAACGTGCAGACGCCACACAGACAGTGACCCAAGCTGGGAATCAAACCTGGATCCCTGGAGCTGTGAGACAGCAGCACTAACCACCATGGTGCCATATAGTTTTTTAAACATCGCTCCATGGTAAGGAAAGAAGTCAAACATTAGCATGTTTCACTAATATCAGGAAAGGTGGAAACCATGAAGAAAATAGATAAGTAACTTGGATCAGTAAAACAATTTTTATCATTATCTCGTAATGTTTTATCACTGTTAATGTTTGAAATATCTGTATTGTTTTCCGGTTCACATACAGGTGATTAGCATCGTTCTATAATCCAGGACATTCTAAAATCCATTAATGACTTGGTCCCAAGTATGGCAGACTGGAGAAATTGTAGTGTATTTTCCTTGTAGTGGGAAAGGTGTGAGGGGAGCAGGTGGGTCCTGTTCCCAGCTATTTCACAAACGCAGCAGGGTTTGGAACAGAGACGTACGTTTAATAATAATCTCAGAACGCCCCAAAGTGCTTCACAGTCAATAAAGGACTCGAAGTATAGTTACTATCTTAATGCAGGACATATGGCAGCCTGTGCTATATGTTACAATAACCAAGTGATCTTGCTTGAGGTCCAAATATTGGCCAGGAAACCAGGGAGGCCCACCATTGGCGGCTATTCCGTTCTCCCTGTGTCTGTGTGGGTTTCCTCCAGGTGCTCCAATTTCCTCCCACAGTCCGAAAGATGTGCTGGTTAGGTGCACTGCCCATGCTAAATTCTCTCTCAGTCTACCCTAACAGGCACCAGAGTGTGCCAACTAGGGGATTTTCACAGTAACTTCATTGCAGTGTTAATGTAAGCCTACTGGTGATGCTAATAAATAAACTTTAAACTTCATTTGCCAAGGCCATCAGCTGTGGAATTTTCACTATCTTTCCAGCTCCTTTCCAATCCATCTTCCTTAAGGAATTCCAGGAAACATGCCTCAATGATCAAGTTTCTGATCATCTGCCTTAATATCCCCTCATGTGAATTCTGTTCCACAATTCTCCTATAAAATACCTGGGATGTTTTATGATGTTAAAGGCACTGAGGAAATGCAAGTTGTTGTTGTTCTTTGAAATAGCTCTGTGGTAACTTTCAAGCTGAGAGGAGGTGAAACTCTTACTCATCTGAATGACACAACCTCCCAACACAGTTTAATCAGCTAAGTGCTGGGGTCTACCACTGTTTTTGAGAACAACTGATATCTTCTTTGATTTGTAGGAAATGCAAAAAAAAACCTGCTCAAGGGCCATCTTTTCTTTACAGACTTCTGGTTGATTGGGGTAAAAAGTATTTTAAAATAAATTTGTTCCCACCTCCAAATGGATTATAGGAGCCAAAAAAGATGAAAAAGGTAACTGAAATATCATCTTAAATGGGAGTTATATTGCTGAGTTTAAAGTTTATTTATTATTGACACAAGTAGACTTGCATTAACACTGCAATGAAGTTACTGTGAAAATCCCCCAGTCGCCACACTCCAGCACCTGCTCGGGTACACTGAGGAAGAATTTAGCATGGCCAATCCACCTAACCCGCACATCTTTCAGACTGTGGGAGGAAACCTGAGCACCCTGAGGAAACCCATGCAGACACAAAGAGAATATGTAGACTCCGCACAGGCAGTGACCCAAACCAGGAAGCAAACCTGGATCCGTGGCACTGTTAGGCAGCAGGCCTAACCACTGTGCCGTCCGTCCGGGTTCATAACCTCGGTACAGTGCTGAGGGAGTGTTGCACTGTCAGAGATCCTGTTGTTTGGTCAGGACATTAAACCGAGGCCCTGTTTGCTCTCTCGGGTGCTGGGAGAAGAGGGAAAACAGAATGTTCTAGTGCGTTGCCGAACATTACCCCCTTCAACAATACGACCCAAAAGCAGGTACATCATTCCTTAATCGCTGCTTGTGAGAGCTCACACCCTGGAAGCCTGCTACCATGTTACCGATGCAGCAGGAGCTGCTTTCAGAACGCGAACCATCGAGGTAAAGCACGTTTGGGCCTCTGAAGCAGGTGGCAAATTGCTAATAATATCCAGTTCTGTCACTGAATGATTTTGAAGGGATGGCAGATCGGGCAAAGAAAAGTAAGTCTAAAGTTTAAAAACTTTGGCATGAAGAGCGAATGGGAGAAAAGAGCAACAGGATTGAGTGGAGTTAGCGCTTCTTTTGATTAAAGTTGGGAAATACATCTGCAAATCCCCCCCCAATAATTCAAGAGTAAAGTCACAGTAATGAAGGTCTATTAGGACATCAGTAATTTAATTACTATAAGATTGGGATTATTTTGGTGTCACAAGGATTTCTACGTTTCCATTTGTGATGAGTGTGAAAATGTATTATATGTGCCCTCTATTTATTACAAATGACCTTTAGGGAAGGAAATCTGCCATCCTTACCTGGTCTGGCCTACATGTGACTCCAGACCCACACAACATGGTTGATTCTCAACTGCCCTCAGGCAAATAGGATTGGGCAATAAATGCTGATGTGGAGATGCCGACGTTGGACTGGGGTAAACACAGTAAGAAGTCTCAACACCAGGTTAAAGAACAAACCTGTTGGACTTTAACCTGGTGTTGAGAGACTTCTTACAATTAATGCTGGCCAGCCAGCCGTGCCCATATCCCACGAATGGATTTTAAAAAATACAGATTTTTTGTGTTTCAGGAAAATGTTTAAGATTCAGCTTTGTGTTACAGGTAATCAATATCTTTGGAAGGAATACAGTTCAGATGCTGGGAGAGCAGGATAATTACTCACTTCAACCTTGCAAGTGGTTACGTTAACTTGAATTAATGAACTTTTGTTTACTTAAGTTCCCCTGGGATTTTAGAGTGATTGACAGGGTCATGTGATGATGTGGTTTATGTGCAGTCCTGGATCTGTAGCAGAGAATGAAAGAGTTTTTGCAGAAAGGACTTGGAGTTTGGCTGGTCTGGTTGATGTTAGGAGAATTTAGAATGCTTCTGAAACCTCCACATCTCTGAAAACTCTAAGGTTGTCTCACTGATTATAGCAAGTATATTTGTGATTGCTAACTAGATGTAAAGTGACCTTTATGTCTGTAGGAATAAGACCATAAGATATAGGAGCAGAATTAAACCACTCGACCCATCGAGTCTGCTCTGCCATTCAATCATGACTGATTTTTTTTCTCATCCCCATTCTCCTATCTTTTCCCCATAACTCCTGATCCCCTTATTAGTCAAGAACCTATCTCTGTCTTAAAGACACTCAATGACTTGGCCTCCACAGCCTTCTGCAGCAAAGAGTTCCGCAGATTCACCACTCTCTGGCTGAAGAAATTCCTCCTCATCTCTGTTTTAAAGGATCATCCGTTTAGTCTGAAGTTGTGCCCTTGTGTTGCTAATTTGGAACTGAATCAGAGGTAAGTTAGAAGTTGAAGTTGCTTCCTTTCACCTTTTAAGTATTGTTTGATCATTATTGGTGAAGCTGCTCCCTTTGTTGGAGTTGTATTTAAACTGTGTTATGAATAAAGCTGGTTTTGATAAAAGATCCCTAATTTGATAGCAGAATCATTCCTGGAAGGAAGTATCCTTTCCTTACATTTATACCAAAATGGAAAAATTGTTGGGATCCAATCTGGCGTCCTGGGCCCTAACACAACCCCATCAGAAAGCTGTGTTCTTCTAAAATGTAAAAGCAAAATACTGCAGTTGCTGGAAACTGAAACAAAAACAGAAAATGCTGGAGAATCTCAGCAGGTCTGACAGCATCTGTAGAGAGAGAATAGAGCCGACATTTCAAGTGTAGATGACCATTCATCAGAGTTCTGAGGAAGGGCCATCTAGACTCAAAACATTGGCTCTATTCTCTCCCCACAGATGCTGTCAGATCTGCTAAGATTTTCCAGCATTTTCTGTTTTTCCTCTCTTCTGGAGAATGTCAGAGGTCACTGCACACAACTCGCAGCATTCCAGCTTTTCCTGTCATTAACCAGGAAACAGAGCCATGGAAAATGTACTCTGCTATGCATGACGGCTGACTGTTGGAACCGAAAGCATCGTAATCCCTTCCCACTTTTTGGTTTACCCTTGTTCCTTCAGCAGCAGATCCCTGACTGAAAGGTCTCGACCCGGCCAAAGCAGCGGCAGGAAATTGCCACAACCCAGTTTTAACTTTCTTTCCGTGGGAAAGTACTTGGCTTTCCCAAAATGGCTGCATTGAATACTTGACAACTAGCGAATGCGAAATTTAAACCTATATTTATTCCTCACTCAACATCACTAAAACTGGTCCTCTTACTCCTTCTCACATTGCTGTCTGTGGGACCTTGTTGTATGTTAAGTTTTAAAGTTTATTTATTAATGTCATAAGTAGGCTTACATTAACACCACAACGAAGTTACTGTGAAAATCCCCTAGTCGCCACATCTGGTGCCTGTTCGGGTACACCGAGGGAGAATTTAGCATGGTTAATGCACCTAACAGCACGTCTTTCAGACTGTGGGAGGAAACCGGAGCACCCGGAGGAAGCCCATGCAGGAATGGGGGAACATGCAAACTCTGCACAGTGACCCAAGCCAGAAATCGAACCCGGGCCCCTGGTGTTATGAGACAGCAGTGCTAACCACTGTGCCATATGTGATATTTGGTTACCACAATATATATTACGAAAGTCACTATACTTGGCAAACGTATTTCATTGGTTGTAAGGTGCTTTGGGACATCATAAGGTCTTTCTAAAGTTCTTTCTTTATGTATTTAACTATTCTTGAGATTAACTGTGAAACAGTGTGCTCTTCCCAACAAATAAATGCCTGCAATCTTTGCCATTAATTAAACCAAACGTCTTCCTAGCAAGTGTGAACATTTGCGAACTTAACTGGTTCAGTCAATAAAGGAAAATACGAAACAGGTTATTTGGAACAGAGGCCCTTGTGCTACTCACTTGATCCTCGATTGATTTATGGTCTGTTTCTTGCAGCCAGGAACCGAGGAGAACGCTGTCATCGTAGTGGCAGAGCGACCGCAATAGGGAAGTAGTTGTATTAGCAGAATTGTCAGTCAATGTAAATTCAGCAACCAGCTCTCGAAGCAGAGCATTGAAGCTTCCTGTTAGGAAAGAATCATAATTGAGCGAGAACAATTATCTGGGACCTCTCAGTATTTTCGCAAGCTAGTGATGGAAACATTGATACATTATTGAATTTGGACACGTAGTCAAAATAACAGGCAAATTCCACAATGGTCTTCTTTTATGCATCCTTTTCACAGTCGTTATTTGCTCTATTGAAGCACATGACAGGTCAGAGTCTGCCAATTCGCCAGTAATGTTCGAACAAAATTCAACATTTAAAGACAAAGATAAAACAGTGGCACAGTGGTTTGCACTGCTGCCTCTCGGCACCAGAGGCCTGGATTCAATTCCCGGCTTGGGTCACTGCCTTTGTGGAGTCTGCATGTTCTCCCCATGTCTGTGTGGGTTTCCTACATCAGTCTGAAAGACGAGCTGGTTAGGGTGCATTGGCCATACTAAATTCTCCCTCCATGTACCCGAACACGCGCTGGAGTTTCACAGTAACTTCACTGCAGTGTTAATGTAACCCTACTTGTGACTAGTAAACTTCACTTCAAACATAAGCTAGACAATACAATAAGGAATTTGGAAGAAACTTTTTTACCCAGAGAGTGGTGAGAACAGCACATGAAGTGACCAAGGCAGAGTATATCACAGAATCCCTTCAGTGCAGGAGGCCATTCAGCCTGTCAAGTCTGCAGTGACAACAGTCCCACCCAGGTTCTATCCCTGTATCCCCACGTAATCCCCCTGACATCCAGACCTGTTACCCCACTATTCCCCCTAACCTACACATCTTGGGACACTTAAGGGGCAATTTAGCATGGCCAATCCACCCAATCCTCACATTTTTGTACATATGCATTATGGGGAACTTAGATAAGCACACAAGGGAGAAAGGATAAAGGTTATGTTGGTGAGTTAAGATGGAGAGGGGTAGGAGGAAGATTGTATGGGGCACAGATGCCAGCAGGCTATGTTGTGCAGAATGGACTGTTTCTGCAGGCACCATGCAAACAATTTCCTTTACTCTTATCAATGTCAACTTCAATAAAAAAAAAATCACAATAACATTCAAAAGGGAAGGGATTGCACTTTATTTACCTTCATAGGTTTTTGGAGGCAGAAGAGCCAGAATATCATAGAGACGCAAACGCACCATTGCTGCACTTGCCTTCAGCTGAGCTCCATAGGCCTTGATGACTGACGGGATGCTGGTAAATAAATGACTGGTGGTTACAAGGAGGATTTCCTTCTTGAGTACCGTTTAAGTAATTCTTTGGGTTTTTAAAAGGAGGTGCAGACTTCAACCTTTTCCACATGCTGACCTCTCAGCATATCCAGTGCTGCGTCATGCACAACAATAGTGTGGAAAACAAAGGTGATCTGTAAACTCAGGTCTGATCTGTCCATTTGAGCGCCAGACAATGTGATAAGGGCAGCGCCGGTGACCTTTGTGATTCCTGTCATGAATTCCATGCTCTTACTAGCGGATCTATCTGGCAGTATCTCAGGTGGACAGAGTTTCACAGACCCCGTGGGTGGGCTTGCATGCGGGCATGACCACGACATTCTCAAGGTGGGCTTCCTGCCACCTTCACAATTAGTGGCCACTTAAAAGCAGCTTCCCACGGTGACCTTAATTCTGACGCTGGATGGGGTTGGGCGGATGACACAGAATGGGGACAATGGAGGAAGAGTGGCAGATTATTCTGCTCATGATATGGGCAGGACTGGGCCCCTGTTGAGATTTCGTGCCCATCACCCCTCAGGATCTGGGCCCCCCCGAGTGACCCTCCAATGCACACGCCTTCATTCTGATGGATTTCTGCTCCCCACAGGAGCCTGGAGGTCTGTGTCCTGTGCTGTGGTGCTTTGATTCAGGAGGCTGCTTGTAGTCTCATTAATGGCCACCATTCCTGACGTTGCAGTTGGCCAGTCAGGTTAAGCAGCAGCTCTCAGAGGTAGGTCTTCTCTCTGAATGAGGGTTGGAAGTCTCACCTCCAACCAATTAACATTCCTCAGAGTTGCAAATGGCTGTGGTGCAGCAGAGTGCCAGTTCACTGCCAACTTTCCCTGTGGTACAGCGAAAGACCCTATCAAAAAAATTCTTCTCATCGTCCAGTTTACTGCTAAATTTCCAACTTCACATTCGATCTATCAGAAAGACTGACAACTTTCATCTCTGATATCGTTCCCACTACCACCCCCCACACCCGCCCACCCAAATACACCGGTCTGACACCTCAGCATCTACTCACCTCTCCTTGCACCAAAACGCTTTCCCGACCGGGATCCCCATTCTCCAATATTCTGCCGACAGGAACCCCTGTCTATACGCCCCTGACCGGGACCCCCATCCTCTAATACTCCCCTGACTGGGGCCCCCGTTCTCTAATATTCCCCCAACCTGGGCCACCATTCTCCAATAGTCTCCTGACAGGGACCCCCCTTCTCTAATCCTCCCCCAACCTGGACCCCCATTCTTTAATACTCTCCCCAGCCTGGACCCCCATTCTTTAAAACTCTCCCGACCGCGACCCCATTCTCTAATACTCTCCCGACAGGGACCTCCCATTCTCTCATACTCCCCTGACCAGGACCTCCATTCTCTAATACTCTTCAGACCCAGAGCCCCATTCTCCAATATTCTTCTGTCTGGGTCCTCGATCCATCTAAGATCTCCTGCTGGCTCTCCCACTCATTAGTCTAATTACACAAAGCACATTCAGAAATTTTCTTCATCAAGTATATTGCAAAAAATGTTAGTTGTAGTTTGATTTATGTGCCTCTGTCCCGTTAAGTACTTGAATCAATCTCAGGTGTAGAGCAGATATGTAGCGTTGGGAGATACTCACTGAGATAGCATCAGCATGGCACATTCAATGGGGGTCATTAGTCTACGAATCACATCTTCAGTGAGAAGTTCAGGACAGTGAGCCACAAAACTCCTCATAGCTGTAGAGAAAGAGTAAGAGACCATTTCAAAAATAAAGTACTGGTTTTCTTGAGTAATGTCCCTCACAGTAGCCTCCCAATTTCTACTCGAGGTGCTAAAGGCTAGTGCAGCGGGGCTGCACAGTGACACAGTGATTAGCACTGCTGCCTCACACCACCAAGGATCTCAGTTCGATTCCCAGCTGGGGTCACTGTCTGTGTGGAGTTTGCATGTTCTCCTCATGTCTGCGTGGGTTTCCTCCGGTTTCCTCCAACATTCTGAAAGATGTGCTGGTTAGATGCATTGACCCAAACAAGCACTGAAATGTGGTGACTAGGGAAATTTCACAGTAACTTCATTGCAGTGTTAATGTAAACCTTACTTGTGACACTAATACATAAACTTTAAAAACGTTGTGTTGGCATCCCACAGGAACTGTGTCCAAGTGGCCATTCCTCAGATGGATAGCAATCAGGAATGGGACTCCAACCAATGGAGAGTAGCTGTAACACCCACATTACAGTCAGCTAACAATACAATCTAAAAGCCAAATTCAATACCAAGTTTTTTCTACAGAGAAACGGTGACAATATGAACATGTAGAGCAGTTGAAGCCAAAATCATTAATGCATTTGAGGGGAGGTTTACTGCAGACATGACAGAAAACGGAACTAAGGACAAGGATGACAAAACGTATTTAAAATGGGAAGTGGCTTGTGTGGCTTCAAAATCACCTGACCAAAAAGCCTGTTATTCAAAATATGTGGTAGGTTCAAACCCATTCGAGGAGCTGCGGATATGAGCAACGTTGGCATCCTAGTGCTGATGTGGGAATCAGAGGGACGTTTAATCATTCCACAACCAATGCCATTAGAATACGTATTACCTGGCCCTTCTTCAGGTTGCTGTTTGTGGGATCTTACTATGTATCAGCTGCATTACACAAAGCAGTGACTACACTTCAGAGCAAGCATGTTATCATTACCTGAGGTATGTGGAAGGTGCTACACAAATGTAGGTTTGGTTTTTGTCGGGAGACCTGTCGCACAAGAGATTTCGGACAGATTGTGAGATCCCTCCTGTCCGTAACTCAGATGGACCGGCAAACTGGGGAATTTCTCAACTCTTTTCGTGCAGAAGAGTTTTCTGTAGAAGAGTTAGGATGTTGGTAGCTAATCATTTCACTGGTCCTTACCACACAATGCACCAGCTCGGCCCTCCAGAGTCACTTGCCACGTAAAGGAGTCCCCTCGAGCCTTCTCTGCCTCCAGCTCTTTGAGGGAACGTGGAAAGACATTGCGCCAAAGCAGCAGCATCTTGGGGAGATGATAGCGAACTACAGAAGGACCTGGGGAGAGAATTTTCACTTTAGTTGGCCATTCAGTCCGTCACCAATACAAGTTGACATCCTGCCCGATCATGGATTTTAAACCATTCAAGCTTCTGCAGGTGGTGACCAACAACCCTCCTGGCTCTTACCAAATACCCAGCAGTCAAATTTCACTCCCGGGCATTCCCCCTCCTCCTTCTCCCCACACCCCATTACTAAATTCCTGGAGACTAATCTGATCCATGGCTGACACAGCCACAAGGCTGTGTTCTCAGCCCCTTACTATACTCCTTCTATACCTATAACTATGGGGCCAAATTCCCCTCCAACACCATTTTCAGGTTTGCTGACAACACCACAGTAATGAGTAGGGTCTCTAACAATGATGAGACAAAGTACAGGAAAGAGATAGAGAATCTGGTGAACTGGTGCAGCAACAATAATCTCTCCCTCAATGTCAACAAAATGAAGGAAATTGTCATGATAGAACATAGAACAGTACAGCACAGTAGAGGCCCTTCGGCCCTCGATGTTGTGCCAAGTTATGTCCGAACCCAAGATCAAGCTATCCCACTCCCTATCATTCTAGTGTGTTCCACGTGCCTATCCAATAACCACCAGAAAGTTCCTAAAATGTCCGACTCCAGTATCACAGCACGCAGTGCATTCCACACTCCAGCCACACACTGTGTAAGGAACCTACCTCGGACATCCTTCCTATATCTCCCACCACGAACCTTATAGTTATGCGCCCTAATAACAGCAACATCCATCCAGCCGAGGAAATAGTCTGCACGTCCACTCTATCTATCCTCCTCATCGTCTTATAAACCTCTATTAAGTCACATCTCATCCTCCTCCGCTCTAAAGAGAAAAGCCCCAGCTCACTCACCTTTCCTCATAAGGCCTACCCTCCAAACCAGGCAGCATCCTGGTAAATCTCCTCTGCACTCTCTCCAATGCTTCCACATCCTTCTTATAGTGAGGTGATCAGAACTGAACACAATATTCCAAATGTGGTCTCACCAAGGTCCTGTATAGTTACAGCATAACCCCACAGCTCTTAAACTCAAACCTCCTGTTAATAAACACCAACACACTATAAGCCTTATTCACCGCTCTATCCACTTGAGTGGCAACCTTCAGAGATCTGTGGATATGAACCCCAAGATCTCTCTGTTCCTCCACAATCCTCAGAACCCTGCCACCGACCCTGTAATCCGCATTCAAGTTTGCCCTATCAAAATGAATCTTCAGGAAGCATAAAGGAAAACATGCCCCTGTCTACATCAATGGAGACAAAGTGGAAATGGTCGAGAGCTTCAAGTTTTCAGTGTCCAGATCACCAACAACCTGTCCTGGTCCCTCCATACTGACGCTACAGTTAAAAAAGTCCACAAACACCTCTACTTTCTCAGGAGGCTAAGGAAATTTGGCACGTTCGCCATGTCTCTCACCAATTTTTACAGATGCACCATAGAAAGCATCTTTTCAGATTGCATTACAGCCTGGAATGGCTCCTGCTCTGCCCCAGACTGCAAGAAACTACAAAGGGTTGTGAACATCGCCCAGTCCATCACACAAACCAGCCTTTCACCCATTAACTCCGTCCACACTTCCCACTGCCTTGGAAAAGCAGTCAGCACAATCAAGGACCTCATGCACCCCGGACCTTCTCTCTTCCACCTTCTTCCATCAGGAAAAAGATACAAAAATCTGAGGTCACTGTAACAATCTACTCAATCTCCCTGCTCCCATCAGACTTTTGAATGGACCTATCTTATATTACACCCTAGCTATGAATGAAATACTTTATTCTGCACTCTCTCCTTCTCCCCATGCACTCTCTGAATGGTATGCTTTGTCTGTATAGCGTGCAATAAGTAATACTTTTCACTGTATCCCAATACATGTGAGAATAACAAATCAATTAATAATGCACTGGAATAGTGACATCTATTCACCACCTCTCTAGGATATATACTATGGTTGTGAAATAGCACTTGAGGTCTAAGTAAGCTTCTGTCATATATGCAATGATCACAACTGAGAGCTAAATTCAGAGTTTTAGATTCTGATTTGGTCTACCAAAGTGAGGGGAAGGTTGGTCTGGACTGCTGACAGAATTGGTCAAGTGGAGGTATTATCGCAGTGGCCTGTTCTGCATCACCCTGCTGAGAAGGTGCTTATGTTTCAAAACCAATGTTCTGCATGCTACACTTGGGTTAAGCTATCTTGTCCAAAGTAGCCTACCCAGCAATTGCTGGTGGACATTTAACATGCCTCGCTACTCTTCATAGGGGGAATAAGGTGGTACACTGCGTTTAAGACATTGGCCATTTATCTCTTGAATTTTTCTCTGCCGAATTCAAGAATTCTCCTTGAAATGGAGTTGGCCACTTTTAGTCCACGTCCTATTGCCCTGCTAAGTTCAGCCATAATTGACACAGTCATTTAAGGTTGGCCCAAACAAAGCCGCTGTAGCGAATAGAAAAGCTGCCATAGTAGGTGGGTAGTAAAGTTGGGGTTGAGTTGCTGTGCCACTGACCGAGACAGAGGTGAGGGAAATGGAACCTGCACTTATGTTACATGCGACCTGCTCAGTGCCAACGACACCATCTTTCACAAAAGAAAGAAAGCGTTTTTTATTCAGCAATGGGACATGGGCATCGCTGGCTGGCCAGCCAGCATTTATTGCCCATCAGCAGTTGAGAGTCAACCACATTGCTGTGGTTCTGGAGTCATATGTAGGCTTGAGCAGGTAAGGATGGCAGATTTCCTTCCCTAAAGGACATGAGTGAACCAGATGAGTTTTTCTGACAATCGACAATGACATCATGGTCATCAGTAGATTCTTAATTCCAGATTTTTTAAATTGAATTCAAATTCCACCGTCTGCCGTGGTGGGATTTGAACCCGGATCCCCAGAACATTAGCTGAGTTTCTAGATTAATAGTCTTGCGATAATACCACTAGGCCATTGCCTCCCTTTGAAGTTTTTCACATGTTAATATTGTGAAGTGCCGCACTAGTTCTCAGGGTCAGCATCCTCCAGATACAAACCTAGGCTCATTAATGCTCCCAGGAGAAGCCACCCAGCCTGTGTGCGCTGTAATGACAGGCGGCTGTTTTGAGAAGCTGTGCGCAACAGGTCCTCCGCAATACTCACCACCATCTGCAGAGAGAGAGAGAGAATGGGGCAAATCAACTCACAATACAGAAACTAAATCTAGCTCACATCCAGCAGCGGACATTTACCAGAATGTTATCAGGGAACAGGGACCAAAGACCAAAGAAAATGGGATTATTCTCCTTAACACAGAAAAGCTTAACAGAGGTGAGTAAAATCAGGAATGGTTTAGAGTGACTAGAGAGACTGTTCTCCAGCAGCAGAATGGTCAATAATCAAAGGATATAGATTTAAGATGGGGGAAATGAGCCAGAGCTGGGATAAGGAGAATTTTTATTTAATACAAGTTGAGAGATCTGGAACATAGTGCCTGAAAGGGTGGCAGAGATAATAACATTTAAAAGGGATTCGGATATGTTTGGAGAAATAAAATCTGCAATTTGATGGGGAAAGAACAGTGTGGAGGGTGGGGGGGGTGTAATTGACTAGCTTTTTCAAACAGCTGGCACAGGCAAGATGGGCCGAATAGCCACCTTCTGTGCTGCACGATTCAATGATGGTAAAATCATTACAGCCAGCAGCACACTGAATTAAACTGGTATAGCTCAGACAGTTACAGAGAAACACACACACTCTCCACACTGCCCCAGCAATGCTCTGCAGCCCTGACCTCAACCTGCTGCATCAATGAGGTATTTCTCAATGAGCCATCCTTTGACTCTTCCCGTGGACGAGCCTATCAGTACCAAAGTTTGAGGCTATTCTGAACTGCGAAACATACGTCCTCAAGGAACTGGACTAAGAAAGCCCAAGACACATTTCATGTCAGAGCCAGCTGTCTTTCCTTACATTGATGTGGAGATGCTGGTGTTGGACTGGGGTGGGCACAGTAAGAAGTCTCACTACACCAGGTTAAAGTCCAACAGGTTTATTTGGTATCACAAGCTTTCAGAGGAGCAGCACTTTGAAAGCTCGCGATACCAAATAAACCTATTGGACTTTAACCTGGTGTTGTGAGACTTCTTGCTGTTTCCTTGCGTTAGTCTGGGTAGGATTTGAACTCTAGCCTCAGATGGAAAATACCAATGTCTAATTCAGTGCATCACCCTTGCACCTGGTGCAATTGCTTGCTTGCAATGTTTGTTGTGATTGAAGGGGCAACACTCACACATCTGGGTCAGAAAGTCCCACCATAAAACCCAAACATACAAATCCAGACTGGCACTCCCAGTGCAGTAGTGAGGGGGTGCTGTAATGCCACTTTGCTAATGAGAGGTTAAACTGAGGCTTTGTTTGCTTTCTCAGGTGGATGTAAAGAATCCCACTATTTTGAACAGGAGAGTTCATCCTGATGTTCTGACCAAATAATACGTTAAAACCAACTTACTTCTCATAGAAAACATCCTTTCTGGATGTATCGCAGCTTGGTATGGCTCCGTCTCCGCAAGAAACTACGAAGGGTCATGATCGTAGCCCAGTCCATCACTCAAACCAGCCTCCCATCCATTGACTCTGTCTACATTTCCCACTGTCTCGGCAAAGCAGCCAGGATAATTAAGGACCCCATGCACCCCGGACATTCTCTCTTCCACCTTCTTCCATCAGGAAAAATATACAAAAGTCTGAGGTCATGTACCAACCAACTCAAGTACAGCTTCTTCCTGGCTGCCATTAGACTTTTGAATGGACCTACGTGGCATTAAGTTGATTTTTCTCTACACCCTAGCTATGATTGTAACATTAATTCTGCAACCTCTCCTTTCCTTCTTTATGAACAGCATGTTTTGTCTGTATAGCGCGCAAGAAACAATATTTTTCACTGTATCCCAATACATGTGATACTAATAAATCAAATCAATTCAAATCATTGTCTCAGTGCTTTGTGCGAGAGTCCAACATAACGACAGCACTCGCACTACATTGACTGTAAGATGCTTCAGAATACCCCGTGGTCACCAAAGGCCATGTTTAAATATAAATCATTTGGCACTTGCCTTTCCTTTGGCATGAGGAATTCCAAGAGGGCACTGATGCACACTGCCCAGCAATGCCGCCATTGCGAAGCTGTACCCCGTGACAGCTTCTGGAGATGTCTTGAGGCTGTTGATGCGTTCCACACAGCTGTCCATCAGTGGAGTCAGTTGGTAAGGCAATGCCACAGCTATACACCGCATGCACCAGGCTGCGCCCAGTCTGGCAGCCATACTTGGGTGGAGCAAGACGGAGGTCACTGTCTCCAGAAGACCTTTCAAGAAGGGGAGAAAAAAAAGTCCTGAGTTTATGGTAAAATACCTCAGCATATCTTTTCTAAAGGCAGAACGTTAACCTTTGAAATTTGATTCTGTGCAATCTCTCATTATTTGTTCTGTAACACTGTTTCACCATTATTCTGATCAATTTCTCAGACCAAACTGACAGTGAACAAAGAAATGAAGCATGACTGGGATGAAGTCCTCCTGTCCGCAGTACAACTTCAGTTCATTAAGTAGCAGTAAAAGCAGCGTTAGCAAAAGTAACGGTTTTACTGCTGGATAGAAAGCGGAACAGTATTTAAAATCAATCACACCGAGAGTTGAATTGGAAGTACATTTTCCAACACCAATTAGTCTGTTTGCTGCCAGATTTGTTCCAATCGTTATTGAGTTAGCAGCTGCCTCGGCTCCAAGCTCTGAAATTCTTTCCTAAAACCTCTTTGCCTCTCTGTCCTCCTTAGTGGCACAGTGGTTAGCACTACTGCCTCACAGCACCAGGGACTCGGGTTCAATTCTCGGCTTGGGTCACTGTCTGTGTGGAGTTTGCATGTTCTCCCCGTGTCTGCGTGGGTTTCCTCCGGGTGCTCCGGTTTCCTCCCACAGTCCAAAAGACGTGCTGGTTAGGTGCATTGGCCTTGCTAAATTCTCCCTCAGTACACCTGAACAGGTGTCAGTGTGTGGTGACTAGGGGATTTTCATAGTAACTTCATTGCAGTGTTAATGTAAACGTACTTGTGATACTAATAAATAAACTTAAATCTCCTGAAAATTCCCTCTTTAACCAGCTTTGACCATCTGAGTTATCTCCTTGTGTGACTTGGAGTCATATTATTTAATAATATCACTGTGAAGAGCCTCACGATGTTTTATATCAGAAGTATTACATATAGAGCTAACATTGAAACAGCTAGGATTTGCCAAATTAAGTGGTTAGATTGATGACAATCAAATCAATGACAATTTTTACACATTCCAATGAAAACATCCATTGAATTACTTGTTATTAATGTCTTGTATTGCCCATGTTCTGCCATGGTAACTGGGCAGCACAGTGGTTAGCTCTGCTGCCTCACAGCGCCAAGGACCTGGGTTCAATTCTGGCCTCAGGTCACTGTCTGTGCAAAGTTTGCACGCTCTCCCCACGTCTGCATAGGTTCCCTCCCGCAGTCCAAAGATGTCCAGGTTAGGTGGACTGGCCATGCTAAATTGACCCTTGGGGGACTAGCAGAGTAATTATGTGGGGTTACGGGAAAAGAACCTGGGTGGGATTGTTGTCGGTGCAGACTCGATGGGCTGAATGGCCTCCTGCACTGCAGGGATTCTATGTTTTCTAAGCCTTTTGTAGCAATGTATGTGCAGCATATGGCTACCTTTATGTATACACGTACACATAATGTTTTCAGCTTTAACAAAATGTATCCCTAGATCACAGGGTGAAGAAATTCCTCCAGCTTTGATCTCATTCTTGCTGGCTTCCAGCCCTACCATCTCCAGTATCTGCTTGGTTCTTAAATCAGACTGTCAGCCTGACCTCAGCCTCTCCCAGCAACCTGCTCTGCTTGATCATCCTTAACCTAAAATAAATCCACTTCCCCATGTCTGTCTTAAAATAACCTTCATTCAGCACTTTGCTCTTCTGCTATCTCAGCATATCTGAACCAAACATTGCAGCTCACTTTCTCTGCTGCGTTATGAACCTGCCTATCTTGTCTCTTATCAGGATCTTGCCTGGTATGCAGGATATTAGTTATGAGGAGGGAATGAATTAGCTAGGATTGTCGTCCCTGGAAGGACTGAGGCTGAGGGGTGACCTGACCGAAGCGTATAAAATTATGAGGGGTATAGATAGGGTGAATAGTTGGAAGCTTTTTCCCAGGGCAGAAATGACAATTACAAGGGGGCACAAATTCACGATGGGGGGGCGGCGGGGGGTTCAGTGGAGACCTGCGGAGGAAGTTTTTTTTTACACAGAAGGTGGTAGGGGCCTGGAATGCAGCAAGTGAGCTGGTTGAGGCAGTAATGTTAGCCGCATTTAAGACTTATCTTGATAGGCACATGAACAAATGGGGAATAGAGGGATATAAGCAGTTGGTCTAGATAGGCAAATATGATCAGCACCAGCTTGGAGGACCGAAAGGCCTGTTCCTGTGCTGTACTGTTCTTTGTTCTTGTATTTGAGTTCAAGATCTTAACCTCCCAAGTCACTCCTGACAGCGTTGATCAGCCCTCATTGCTCTTTTCTTAATCTCAAGGCCCTGATTTGCCCTGTTACACTCAGTATGCTCTATCTGCAGCAGGGCAAGAGTGTGATATTTCAGGGGATTTGGACTCGACCATTTTCCACACCTAATTTGATCACACCATTTACATACTGTGAATCAACCAACGTGGGAAAGTGTGAGGTTACGCACTTCAGTAGGAAGAATAGAGGTGTGGACTATTTTCTAAATTGGGAGAGAATTCAGAAATCGGGAGCACAAAGGGAGTTGGAAATCCTAGTTCAGGATTCTCTTCAGGTTAACTTGCAGGTTCAGTCAGCAGTTAGGAAGGCAAATGCAATGTTAGCATTAATTTCGGGAGGATTAGAATACAAAAGCAGAGATGTATTGCTGAGTTATACAAGACTCTAGTCAGACCACGTTTGGAATACTGGGAGCAATTTTGGGTCCTGTACCTAAGAAAGGATGTGCTGTCCTTGGAGAGGGTCCAGAGGAAGTTCACTAGAATGATCCCAGGAATGAAAAGCTTGATGTATGAGGTCCCCCTTTGAGTCTGTCTGAAGCTTAATATTCATTCAGAGAGGGGGACAGCAGCTTTGCTGGGCAGCAATGAGGTGAACAAGCTCATTGTCCAACCTCCACATTTAGACAGTAGGGAGCTCTGATTGGCTGAGTCTGAAGACTCTGGTTCTGTACTTGGAGTTTAGAAGGATGAAGGGGAATCTCACTGAAATTTACAGAATACTGAAAGGCCTGGATGGACTGGACATGGGGAAGATGTTTCCATTAGTCGGAGAGACTAGGATCCAAGGGCACAGTCTCAGAGCAAAGGGACGTCTCTTTAGAACCGAGGTGAGGAGGAATTTCTTCAGCCAGAAGCTGGCGAATCTGTGGAATTCACCACCACAGAAGGCTGTGAAGGCTGGGTCATTGAGTGTATTTCAGACAGAGATAGATAGGTTCGTGATTGGTTAGGGGATCAAAGGTTACAGGGAAAAGGTTGGAGAATGGGTTTGAGGGATTGAATGGTACAGCAGACTCGATGGGCCAAATGGCCTAATTCTGCTCCTACGTCTTACGATAACTTTCATATCTCTGTATCTCCCTGACCGTTCCTTTGATATGTTGGTTGACTTGGCTTGGTAAATGGAAACAGCGAATTCAAGCAAAGCCAAAGTCGTTTGCACTGTAGAGATTCTAAAGCATGGATTCAGCCTCAGCTGGAGTATGGTGTACAGTTCTAATCATCAAAGTGTAGGAAGAATGAACATGATCCTGCAGAAAATACGGTGGCAGTTTAGCAGAATGATACCTGGGCTGGGATGAAAGACTGGAATCATTGAAGAAACTGGAGAAGTTGGGTTTTGATGATTGGAAATGTACATGTAGAGAACTCATGGTGGGTTTAAGACTATGGGGTGTCTGACCACAGATTGCCCCTTGGTTTACGTAAGCAGTGCAAATAGTGGGAGCATTAGAATATTACATAAAAGTTGTATCTTGTGTTATCCTTATGAATCTGTATCTATCTGTAAAGGTAGCAGGTGTGAAAGAGGACTGTGTCATAGTTCACCTTTTCTTGTTTAATAAGTGGTTTATTCTTTTGTCAAAAGTACATCAGCAGCCTCTGTGACTCTGTTCAGTTGCCACCCTCCACGTTTCTGAACAGAAAAATTCCAAACTGGGATCCATCAAGCAGGGTCTCACCCTGGAATCTGACTTGTCCAATAGTAACATTTGCTGAGATGGTCTCACTCCACTTGGCCGGATAGAACTTTGGCACATGCCGAGAGGGGCCTGGGACATCGGAGGTAGTTTCTAAATGTAAGCCGCTGTTTTGGCCATTGCACCTGCCTGAGTCCATGCAGCTATCCGCTGCCTCACTTACCAATGGAGGGTTCCTGGAGAAGGGGAGAAGCAGTGGCACTCAGGCTTTGTACCAGGCTGCCAAGTTCCTGCAGGGCACACACCATCACATGTTGACTGGCAGACACATCCACTGCTCCCGATTTATTGTCGTTGTTGGCATCATTCACCACAGATTCTGCCATAACAATAAAACAGACTCCAGAGAATGAACACACATTCCAAATGTTAGCACGCTCAAACACAAAGAAATATACTGTAAAAAAATGATATTTCACAGAGTTAGTATATGCCACACCATGAGTATTAGGGGTATTTATTTCAGTGTATTTGCTTTTATAACAGTAAATTAATGGGGAATGAAGGACAGATGCAGTTTCACTTGCAGTTTGACTTTAGGCTCCTTCAGAGAATAGTTAAGTTTATTTATCAGCCACAAGTAAGGATTACATTAACACTGCAATGAAGTTACTGTGAAATTCCCCTAGTTGCCACATTCTGGCACCTGTTTGGGCACATTGTGGAAGAATTTAACATAGCCAATCCACTTAACCAGCATGTCTTTCGGATGATGGGAGGAAACCCATGCAGACACGGGGAGAGCATGCAGACTCCACACAGACAATGACCCAAGCCAGGAATCAAAACGAGGTCCCTGACGCTGTGAGGCAGCAGTGCTAACCACTGTGATGAATCACATTGATTAGGGACTGGAGTCGCATTTATGGTCCAAGGGATTTTCACAGAAATTTCGTTACATTTATCTGAGAAACTAATAAACAGTAAATGTTAAAAACAAGGCAACGGGGCAGGTTTCCTTCCCGGAAATGTTGCTGGTGATCAGGTGGGATGAGACAACAATCTGACAACTTCACGGTCACTTTTACTGAGATCAGCTTTTTATTTCCAGACTTTAATAAACTGAACTCAAATTCCCAAACTGACATGGTGGGGCTTCAACTTGCATCCTTCGAATTATTTCTCCGGGCTCCGGTAACGTAACAATGACACAGAAAATATTTGCATCCCGTGACTTGCTCAATCAGCTGCCTCTGACACAACTCATTTATGTCTTAAAAGAAAGTCTCATCTCAATATGAAGATAGCAAAGAAGAAACACAGATGATTCTGGAAGATAAAACCTGATTGCATTTTGACAGTGACTAAAATAATTTTTTTTTTAGTTAATAAGCGGGAATTGTAATTATTTAAACAGCATTCTATTAGAATAGTGTTTTATTGGGTTTTGTTAATAGTTTAGTTAACCTGTTCACTGTTAGTTAGATAAATAAAATGTGACTTGCTGCTTTTACAGAGGGTCTCAGGGAGTAATTTTGATTTAACCTCTAAAAGTTGAAGAGCAGATCGTACTATTTCTCACACAGTTACTTTAACAGATTATAAAGTGAGGTATTCCTCTTGAGTGGTTAGGTGTTAGCTCTCACAAAGATATCAACCTCCTCTTTACAACACAATTACACTTTTGCTCTTACCCACTGTTTTCATCTGTTTGGAAATAGCCTGGCACACCTCCTTCGCAGCTGCAATCTGAGCCTTCTCGCCCAGGATGCTGCCCACAGTCGCTCGAAGAATGAATGAGACACAACGCCGAGAGTACACCGCTTCCACGTGGCTCTGGGTGGCGCGGGGATGGGAAACAAGCTCCAGTACGTGGGTAAGGAATGCCGCAAAGTTACGCTCCAACCACTGTCCCCCAAGTGTGGTGACAAAAACTACATATGCCTGAAACAGAGAGAATACAAAAAAAAATCCTTTAAACCAAAGATAATAACACCCTTACCGTCCCCAGTGCTAATCATTTCCCATTGAAGACAAAACCACTACTTCTATTAACCACTATGTTAATATCTCTAGGAATTTCAGGTAGCCACCAAGCCAATGGTGGCTCTCACTGTTGTGACCCTGGAGCACAGGGCCAGAGATAAGAGTTGAGACGTGGAAGCTTTGTCTTAACATTTATAATCTGTCCCTTTATCGTGTTATCTTTCACAGTGTACTTTTTACATAGTTGGATCTGTAGTTTAGGAATGCATTGCAAACACCTGTCATTTACTGTGGCAACATTACCATTTATCAGCATGGTTACAATCAGATACAGAGGAGGAGGGGAGGCTGATAGGATCTTAGAATGAAGAAGTACAGAAACAGACCAGTCAATCTTGCCTGTACTTGTGAAGCGTGCAAATTCTTCTCCTATTACTATTTATCCAATTGTTTATTGGATGTTATTTTTGAAGCTGGTTGCGCCATCCTTTAGACAGTGCATTTCAAATCACAACAACCCACTGTGTAAAATAAGATCTGCAACAGTCATATTAAAACATCCTCTATCCTGGTCTGCTCACGCCGACACTATAGTTAAGAAAGCTCACCAATGCCTCTACTTTCTCAGGAGGATAAGAAAATTCGGCTACGACTCTCACCAATTTTTACAGAAGCAGCATAGAAAGCAGTCTTTCTGGTTGTATCACAGCTTGTTGTGGCTCCTGCTCTGCCCGTGACTGCAAGAAACTACAAAGGTTCATGAATGAAGCCCAGCCCATCACACGTACCAGTCTGCTATCCATTGATGCTGTCTAACACTTCCCGCTGCCTCGGAAAAGCAGCCAGCATAATTAGGGACTCCATACACCTCCTGGACGTTCTCGCTTCCATTTTCTTCCATCGGGGAAAAGATACAAAAGTCTGAGGTCACGTATCAAATGACACAAGAACTGCTTCTTCCCTGCTGCCATCAGACTTTTGAATCAACGTAGCTTATATTAAGCTGATCTTTCTCTACATCCTAGCTATGACCGTAGCACCACATTCAGCACACTGTTCTTTCCTTCACCCTATGTAGTCTATGAACAGTATACTTTGTGTAGTGTGCAAGAAACAGTACTTTTCACTGTACGCCAATACATGACAATCGTAAATCAAATCAAGTCAAATCATATATTCTGCAAAAAACACAATGCAAGGTTTTCAACCAAAACAAATGGCAAGAGTTAATATTACAGTAATTTCTACAATACTGAGTGTCATTTGATTTATTATTGTCACATGTATTAGCATAGGGAAAAGTATTGTTTTTTGCACACTATACAGACAAAACATACCATTCATGGAGTAAATAGGGGAGAAGGAGACGGTGCAGAATGTAGTGCTACAGTCATAGCTAGGGTGTGGAGAAAGATCAAATTAATATAAGGTAGGTCCATTCAAAAGTTTGATGACAGCAGAGAAGAAGCTGTTCTTGAGTCGGTTGGTATGTGATGTCAGACTTTTGTATCTTTTTCCCTATGGAAGAAGGTGAAGGAGACAATGCCCAGGGTGCATGGGGTCCTTAATTATGCTGGCTGCTTTTCCAAGGCAGCAAGAAGTGTAGACAGTGTCAACGGATGGGAGGCTGGTTTGAGTGATGGACTGGTTCACATAGTTTCTTGCAGTCTTGGTCAGAGCAGGAGCCACATCAAGCTGAGATACAAATGGAAAGAATACTTTCTATGGTGCATCTGAGTTGGTGAGAGTTAAAGGGGACATGCCAAATTTCTCTCCTGAGAAAGTAGAGTGTTGGTGGGCATTCTTAACTATAGCATGCACATAGAGGGACCAGGACAGGTTATTGGTGATCTGGATATCAAAAACTTGAAGCTCTCAACCATTTCTACTTTGTTCCCATTGATGTAGACAGGGGCATGCCCTCCACTACACTTCCTGAAGTCAATGACTATCTCCTTCGTTTTGGTGACATTGAGGAGATTATTGTCTTCACAACAGTTCACCAGATTCTCTCTTTCCTGTATTCTGTCTCATCATTGTTTGAGCTCTGACCCACTACGGTGGTGATATCAGCAAACCCGAAAATCGAGTTGGTCACACAGTCATAGGTGTATGAGTATAGTAAGGGGCTGAGGACACAGCCTTGTGGAGCACCAGTGTTGAGGATGATCGTGGAGGTGGTGTTGTTGCCCTATCCTTAGTATCTCTGCCGAGACAGTTGCTGGACTGCAATGATCACATACTGGAGAAAGACAGTATGAGGGCTACGTCTAAGTCAGCACCATAACAGACATAAAAGTACAAGCAGATTATACAAATAGATGCTACAGAACAGTCTCAGAATAGAAACACAAGCAGAAGTCGTGAAGTTTTGTTGGCTGCCAATAAACCTGAGGTTAAGCTAATGAGAGAGACAAAACGAAGGATTCAGATAATTGGAGAGAATTTGGAGTTTACTCTCAGGTACCTCATAAAAGGTAATCATCTTTGCCACAGTGGAATACAAACTGAAAAAGTGCTTGCAGATGGGACTTGAGGCTGAAGCAAGGATAATTGGTTTTGAAGAGTGACCGGGTGATACAGATGTTAAGAGTGGACTTTCCCACAGCTGAATGGGTATTGTTTTAAAGTCTTTTCAACTCAACATAAAAGCCACATTTCTGCAAAGCAATATTTTTGAGAAGTATTTCCAAAACTGCCAAAGAGGTAGATGCAGAAGGAAAACTCTGGAAAGTAGACAATTATCACAATCACTCCAGTGTAGAAAAGGCTATTCAGCCCATCGGGTCTGCACCGACTCTCCAACAGAGTATCTTACCCAGGGCCTCTTCCCCCACCCCATCCCAGTAACTTCACACATATACCATGGCTAATCGATCAAATCTATGCATCTTGGGACACTAAGGGGCAATTTATCTTGGCTAACCAACCTAACCCTCACATCTTTGGACTGTGGGCGGAAACCGGAGCATCTGGAGGAAACCCATGCAGACACAGGGAGAATGTGCAGTCTCAGCACAGACAATAACGCAAGCTGGGAATCAAACTCTGGTCCTTGGCGCTGTGAAGCAGCAGTGCTAACCACTGTGTCACCAGGTCACCGTTAATGTCTGAGGCCTGAATGATGCTTGTAAGCTACGGTAGTTTTTGGTGAGATCTGTTTTGCTGAAAATAGGTTGTGTTTACCTAAAAGCAGATTCCCCAATGTTTTTTATTGGTACCATGAAGAAAAAACCTTTTGCCAGCTTTATGATGCATATTGATGATTTCTTACAGAGTGAAGCTGAGGAAGTCAGGAATTGAGCTCAAGGTACTCACTTGTGTGACGCCAACTCGCACCTCTCGGCTGACAGACCCACCACCTTTCAGCATCTCTCCACCACTGCGCAAGAACCCTGAGCCCCCACGCAAGAATCCTGTTGCCAACAACTCCAAAACTTCCTCTAGGCTGGCACGCTTCACGTTCTGCCGCATCACTGCATCAATTCAAAAACATACATATCAGAGGCTTTGCTGAGACTCTGGACAGATACAGAATATACATATGGGTGCTGCTCAATGAGCCTGTCATGGCTTTGACCTTCCAGACTCTTATGTGGTGGTTATATTATCCTGCAGTTCATCATTCATCCTAAACATTGTTCTCTTCTGATTATATTTCTGATTTTGTGATTTTGTCTTTTATCCTGACAAGGGTACGTAATATCTGAGCACAGAGGTGTTTGTTAATTGTTATCCTGTTACAACATGAAAATCAGGATTTTTCCTGGACTGCATTCCCTTTAATTATATACTTGTGTGATCCGTATTGTGATTCTTTTCATACTGATAGGGGGAACCATGCAGCTGAGCTCGAGGTAAATTTTGCTGTGCTGGTTACAGCAATGCTTGGGGTGGCTTGGTGACAGTGGTTAGAACATAACATAAGAAATAGGAGCAGGAGTAGGCCATCTGGCCCTTCGAGCCTGCCCCGCCATTCAATAAGATCATGGCTGATCTGTCGTGGCTCAGTTCCACATTCCCGCCCTCTCCCCATAACCCTTAATCCCCTCGCTCATCAAAAACCCATCAACCCGCGTCTTAAAAATATTTAGCGAGGTAGCCTCCACCACTTCAACGGGCAGAGAATTCCAGAGATTCACCACCCTTTGAGTGAAGAAGTTCCTCCTCAACTCCGTTCTAAACCACCCCCCTTTATTTTGAGGCTGTGCCCCCTAGTCCTACTGTCCTTTCTGAGCGGGAAGAGTCTCTCCACCTCTATCCTATCCATCCCATTCATCATCTTATACGTCTCAATGAGATCTCCCCTCATTCTTCTAAACCCTAACGAGTACAAGCCTAGTTTATTCAGCCTCTCCTCATAGCTCAACCCCCTCAACTCCGGCATCAGCCTAGTAAACCTCCTCTGCACTCCCTCCAAGGCCAAAATATCCTTGCGCAAGTACGGCGCCCAAAACTGCACACAGTACTCCAGCTGCGGCCTCACCAATGCCCTATATAGCCGCAGCAAGACCTCCCTACTTTTATATTCAATCCCCCTCGCTATGAAGGCCAGCATCCCATTAGCCTTCCTGACCACCTGCTGCACCTGCAAGCTGGGTTTTTGCGACTCATGCACAAGGACCCCGAGGTCCCTCTGCACCGTCGCCTGCTGCAGTTTTTCTCCACGTAAGTAATAATCCTTCCTACCATTATTCCTACCAAAGTAGCGCTGCTGCCTCACAGCGCCAGAGTCCTAGGTTCAATTCTGACCTCAGGCCACTCTGTGTGGAGTTTGCACATTCTCCCCGTGACTTCGTAAGTTTCCTCCAGGTGCTCTGGTTTCCTCCCATGCTCCAAAGATGTGGGTTAGGTTGATTGGCCATGATGAATTGACCCTGATGTCAGGGGATTAGCAGGGTAACTGTGTGGGATTGTGGTCATTGCAGACTCAGTAGGCCGAAGGGTCTCCTCCTGCACTGGTGGAATTCTATGATTCTATACATCCCCTGTAATTTCAGCTCTCACTTGAGCCTGCTACATGATTTATCAGATTGATAAGGGCAATCCTGAGAATGAGCACTGTAATAAATTTTCGTTTGTTTTCCTGGTTAGTCCAAGGTCACCTGTTCATCCTTATCTTAGAATACCTACACTGCAGAAGGAGGCCATTTGGCCCGTTGACCCTGCACCGACTTTCCAACAGAGCATCTTACCCAAACCTAACCCTGCCCTATCCTGTAACCCTGTGCATTCACCATGGTGAAGCCACCTAACCTACAAATCTTTGCACACTAAGGGAAAATTTATCATGGCCAATCCACCTAACGTGCACATCTTTGGACTGTGGGAGGAAACTGGAGCATCCGGAGGAAATCCATGCTGATGCAGGGAGAACGTGTAAACTCCACAGAGTAACCCAATCGAACCAGGGTCCCTGGCACTGTGAGGCAGCAATGCTAACCACTGTGCCATGGTGCTGCCCCATGAAGGTTTTATCCTTTGGAATTCCATCTCTTAGGTGATCCTGTTACACAATTTATCACCTTGATAGGAGTAATTCTGTAAGTGAGCATGGTAGCAAATTTTCTCTTGTTATTCTGATATCCTTTATTATAATTGTTTAAAATGAGTAGTATCATTGCAGGAAGGTGGGCAAGTGGTTTAATATGGAGATAGAGTACAGGGCTCTATGAGACCTCACACTGAGTGAGGAAAGACCAGCCCCTCCCTTCCTTCCTCCACCCCCACCAGGAACAATTGGCTTGCCTATTTTTTGTATTTCAATTTATCTGGGTGAGACAGTCTCTTGTTAGCTCCTGTTATGGTTCAGACAGACCATATATCCTGGGAAAAGACACATGTATCGTTGGTACCTCCAAGGTGGTTGGATGTGAGAAGTACCTTTAAGGTAAACCATGCAAACCATGACGGTTTAATTGCCATTTTACGTGTGTTTATATCCTGGATATTTTATGGTTGAATAAGCAATGACAGTAGCTACTTTAAAAATTTGCTTTCCATAAGTCCTGTAGCTCTTTGGCCATTATCCTATTAGCTTGGTTGTGCACCACTAAGCCAATTGTGGCTACATCCTGTTATTCCCCTCTTCTTCAATATATCCTTTTGTTACTTGTATGGTGGGAGGCACAGGATACAATGAATAATCCGAACCAACTGCATTGGTATTATTTTTTTCTGGCTCTTCCTACATGTATTTGTTTGAAAATGATCTTGCTGTCCTGTACTATCATAGAATCCTACAATGCAGAAGGAAGCCATTCTGTCCATCGAGTCTGCAATCCCACCCAGGCCCTATCCCTATAACCTGGCACATTTACTCTAACTAGTCATCTTGACAGTAAGGGGCAATTTAGCATGGCCAATCCACCTAACCCGCACATCTTTGGACTGTGGGAGGAAACCGGAGCAGACACGAGTAGAACGTGCACACTCCGCACAGACAGTGACCCAAACCAGGAATCGAACTAGGGTCCCTGGCACTGTGAAGCAGCAGTGCCAGCCGCTGTGCCTACCATATGGGGAAGCGATGACCGCGTGGTATTATCATCAGACTATTAATCCAGAAACTCAGCTAATGTTTTGGGATTATAATCTTCGAGATTTTTAAATTCAATAAAAATATATTTTTTGAAAAATCTCACAAGAAAGACTGAATATGTTTTTTAAAAATGAAGGCTGAGTGGTGATATGATCGAGGTTAAAATCATTAACGGGTTTGTTTAGGAGCGGAATCGAGATAATGTGGGAGGAGACCAAAACTAGCGCCTACAAATACAAGATAGTCATTAATAATTCCAGCTGGAAATTAATGAGAAACTCTTTATCCAGGGGTGGTTAGAACGTGGAATAGTTAAGATCTAAATCACAAATGTTTTAAAAAGGGAGGCACATGGAGAAAGGGAGAATTGCTGATCGGGTTAGATAAAGAGGGAGTGGGTGGTGGGGGGGGAAGAGGCTCAGGTGGAACATAAACACCGACAAAGACTTGTTGGATAGAGCGGTCTTTTTTGATGTTGGGTATTTGATGCAAGAATGTCTGAATGAACTATAAAGTAGACAATAATGAACTTATAAATCACTAGAATATTGGAAGGGGTGTGCGTGTGCACTGTGCGCTTGCGGGGGGTTGGGAGAAACTCCAAAGAGTACTGTATAGGATGTAACGTACACGGGTTAGTGCTGTCTGAGGCAAGAATAGGAACTGACAGAATGTGCACATCACCCTCTCGCTGCAGCTGTTAACATGGCAATACCCGCTCATAGATTTAAAGCTCATTTTAATTTCTTACCTTGCAGCTATGCACAGCATTAAGATTGCAACAATTCACCTCTTCAAAGAAAAAAGGGTTGCTTTTACATACTAATTAATGTAATGAAAATACTCAGTTGGTAAAGGCAGTGTGTAACTGGATTAAACTGCCCATACGATCAAAAGATCTTTGCTGAGTAAACTTAGTCTAAGCTAGGATTGTGATAGGAAAGAAGGCAGTATCAGCTATGGGTAGCACTAATACTCTGCTTAGCAGGTTACAGATTCAATACCCACTCTACAGGCTGGAGCACAAAGTCTACGCTGACATGCCTAGTGATGTACTGGATGTGCTGACTGCTGATGTGACATTAAACTAAGGCCCTCTGGGTGGACATAAAAGATTCCATGGCACGATTTCAAAGGAGAGCAGGGAAGCTCTTCCCAGGTCCTGGTCAATTTTATTCCTCAATCAGTCTCACAAAATATAGATCATTTGGTGGTTATCACATTGCTCTTTGCGGGAGTTTGCTGTGCGCAAACTGGCTGCTGTGTTTCCTACCTTACAATAGTGACAGCATTTCAAAACATTTCATTGCGTGTGAAGTGCCTTTACGACACTTTGCAAGGTGCTTTTGAAATGCAAGTCAATTTTTTTGTTGCAAGTGGAGTCAATGTCATAGGGGAGGGGTAGCAAATGGGTGGTAGGTCTGTGGGTGAGGCGGGGTGGCAGGGGTGGTGGTGGGTGTGCGTGCCTATATAAATCAGGCCAGGTTCCCAATCCCTATTTGATCAGGTTACACCCGCTGCAAAGTACCTGGACAGTTGAGATCAGGATTGAGGTTTTCTGTGGTGCACCACATCGCTAAACAGCCAATCTGGGCTCCCACTTGAGGAATGGGAACTCAAACCACAGTGAGGTTAGCAGCACTAACCACCATGCCACCATGTTGCCCACAGCACCAGTCAATAAGTTTACAACTGCTGCACATATTTCCCTAATAAGCTTGGATTCAACCTATTTGTAATGGCATCCCCTCCCCTTAGAGAATGACAGTGCACTTGAGGACATAGTTCTTCATACCTGTACTAACTCTTTGAATAGCTATTCAATTGATGCCATTCTCCTGCTCTTTACCCATAGCCTCCAACTTTTCCCCCTTCAAGTATTAAACCCACTCCCTGTCGATTATTACTGTTGAATGTGCTTCCACTATCCTACCAGGCAAGGTGTACCTTTACAAATCTTTTGGAAATGGTTTGTTTGGGGAACAAACCAGCACGTTACTTTCTGAGCCACATACCTGCTGCTTGTTTAGGTGTTAAAGCCGTTGCCATGACGGTCCCGAGTAACTTGGACACTGCGACTCGGACTCCATAATTAGATCCCTCCAGGGCCTTAAAGCATAGAGTAGCAAGATTCTCCAGCTCAGTGGTCCACATGAAGACCGACTCCTTCTGCAGTTCCAGGAGGCACTATGGTATAAACAAGATGTATTTTCAGGACAGCACGGTGCTCCAGAAACACAAGCGACCAGAATTAAATATCCATTGAAGGAAGAGGCTCTTCATCTCTCTCCACCTCAGGTATCAGAAGGTTTAGTGGATGGCACTCTCATCAAGTCCCAATCCAGGGACCTGAGCACAAAATCCAAGGTGACACGCTCGCTGTAATGGTCTTTCATTGTCTTAGACCCATCCAACAAGCAGAATCTATTACTTTGTACATTTACTCATGTTCAACTGTTTTATCCCTTACCAGAACACAGAACTGATTAATCTCTTTCAAATGTTGCCCCACTGATTGTCATTATTCGACACCGTGGCCACCCACGCTCCAATAATTGCACTGCCTCCCAAGTCAGAGCTTGTGGATTCAACTCCCACTTCAGAGACTTGAGCCCGCATTCCAGGGTGACACTCCCAAATGAAGGAGTGCTGCAATATTGGAGGTTTCACCTTTTAAAGGAGGTTTAAACTAGGGTCCTTCTAAAGTGAAGGTAAAAGATCCCTTGGCACTGTTCAAAGAACACAGGGCTTTTCTAGTTTCCTGGTTAATTTCTTTTCCCTTGATCAACAATGCTAAATACTAGTTAACTAGTCATTGAAACCTTCCTGCAAGTTAGTTGTCATAGAATCCCGACAGTGCAGAACATGCCATTCAGCCTCTGCACCGATTCTCTGACAGAGTATCTTATCCAGGCCTTCTCCCTGCCCTATTCCTGTAACCCCACACATCGACCATGGCTAATCCATCTAATCTATACATCTTTAGAGTTTATTTATTAGCGTTACAAGTAGGGTTATATTAACACAGCAGTGAAGTTACTGTGAAAATCCCCTAGTCACCACAGTCCAGGAAACCCACGCAGACACTGGGAGAACGTGCAGACTCTGCACAGATAGTGACCCAAGCCGGGAATCGAACCCGGGTCCCTGGCGCTGTGAGGCAGCGGCGCTAACCACTGTGCACATCCTTCCTGAGACAACAACACTGAAGCTGGAGCACTCTGGGATGCTGTGAAAAAGGTTGTTGCAAAAAAAAAAATTTCTCACCTTACCTACTGCACACCGGACAGCCATGGACCGGTCAGTCAAACCTGAACGTGCATTCTTGTAGATATCTCGATGACAGGAAGCAGCTGCGCCACCCAAGCCATTTAGCACCTTCTGCAGGCTCAGCAGAATCTCACTGCGGCCCTGTGACTGTTAAAAACACAGACAAGACTTCAGAAAGCAGCAGATCTCCCAGGGCATTGCACCCATGGAGTGAAGACTTTCAGGCAGAACCAGAATAAATTGATAATTCTGCGTGGATATTTAGAATTGGCATCATAAATCTCTGTCCGACATTCAGAATAGAACGTATGATTACAATTTATATTGAATAAAATAACACACGTCAAGATAATAGATTTGGAAATGATTGGGAATTAATTAACATCAGGCTCTCAGTAGACTTGCTGAGCTACGATTGTCAGCCCATGAGTGAATGGGCATCTTCACCTCTGACTCAGCTGATCATAGGTTCAAGTCCCATTCCAGAGATTTAAGTGTACAACTTGGGCTGACACTCCAGTACAATAGCGGGAGCTCTATGCTGTCAGAGGCACTGTTTGTCACGGTGGGACATTAACCTGGTCTAAAAGTTTAAAGTTTTACAAGTTTTCTTTTAAAGTTTATTTATTAGTGTCACAAATAGGCTTACATTAACACTGCAATGAAGTTACTCTGAAAATCCCCCAGTTGCCACGTTCCGCGCCTGTTCGGGTACATTAAGAGAGAATTTAGCATGGCCAATCCACCTAACCAGCACATCTTTCAGACTGTGGGAGAAAACTGGAGGAAACCCACATTGACCCCTGAATCTGGCTACAGTAGGGGTACCATTCGCATACACACGGGGCAAGGTAGGTGTAGGAAAATGCTTTAGGGTGGCAGCACGGGCTCGTTGGGCTGAAGGGCCTGTTTCCCGTGCCGGGTTGTTCTTTGTAGACAGAGGAGAACGTGCAGACTCCACATAGACCCTGACCCAAGCTGGGAATTGAACCTGGGTCCCTGACGCTGTGAGGCAGTGGTGCTAACCACTGTGACATTGTTCTCTCAGGTGGGGAGAATAGCCCATTAAACCATTTCACAGGGGAGCTCTCACTGATGCCCTGGTCAACCTCAACAACAGCATTATGTTAAATTATAGGTCATGATCACATTGCTGCTTGTGGGAGTGTGCTGTGCACAAACGGGCTGCTACATTTCCTTCATTACAACAGTGACCGCACTTCTGAAATACTTTGTTGGCTGTCAGTGCTTTGGGATGTCCTGAGGTTAAGGCAGGCACTACATAAATGCAAGTCGTTATTTTATTTTCCCTTCAGAGATGGCAGAAATGGAGCACTCAAGACTGCCATCTAGGGGTCCAGCTGAGGACCATCAGGTTAAACAGCAATTTTCCCCAGGAAGCATTCATGAGTTAAAATGGTTTGGAAAAAATCTACCCTGTTGCACAGAGCACGTATGTCAGGACTGCAAATTCTTTTTATAGGAGCTCTGCAAATTACAACAGGTTGGCATGCAGAAACCAGCATATCACACATGCCAATCGAGGTGACTCTCTTTCTGAAAACTCATCACTCCCGACAACACTGGAGCTCAGACTTAAAAGCCCAGGCTGCTCCAAGTGCCCAGTATTGTTCAGCAGCTCCATGACAACTGGAGCTTCATTGTGACACATGCACCGAGCTCAAACAACAGGTCAATTGTCAGGTCTGGGTACTACGCAGCAGTGTCTATTACATTTTTTAAATTATTTATTTGAGTCACAAGTAGGCTTACATTAACACTGCAATGAAGTTACTGTGAAAACCCCCCTAGTCGCCACATTCCGGCGCCTGTTCGGGTACACTGAGGGAGAATTCAGCATGGCTGGTGCTGTCAATTTATTTTGTTTTCAAGAAATAGGGCAGCACGGTGGCACAGTGGTTAGCACTGCTGCCTCACAGCACCAGGGAGCCGGGTTCGATTCCCGGCTTGGGGAATTGTGCAAACTCTGCACAGACATTTTCGCTGTGTCCATGTGGGCTTCCTCTGGGTCTTCAGTTTCTTCTCACAGTCCAAAGATGTGTGGGGTAGGTGAATTGGACATGATAAATTGACCCTCGTGTCAGGGGGATTAGCTAGGATAAATACATTAGATTAAGGAACCTGGGTGGGATTGTGGTCTGTGCAGACACAGCGGGCCGAAGGACCTCCTTCTACATTATAGCGTTCCATGACTCGATGATTCAATGCACCTAACCAGCAGGACTTTGGGACTGTGGGAGGAAACCGGAGCATCCACGCAGACACAGGGAGAACGTGCACTCAGCACAGACAGTGACCCAAGCTGGAAATTGAACGCTAGGTCCCTGGTGCTGAGGCACAGCGGTATTAACCACTGTATCACCCAAATCTGAAGCAGTGTCAAGAGTAGCTCCCAAACTTGCTCAATACACAGACTATTATCCCAACAGCTCCACCCGATGGGCAGAGTAATCAGTCTGGGACATGTCTGGCGTTTGCAAGAACCTTTGGTGCCCACCACACTGTTGGGGCATTGGCACAACATCCCACAGGCTGTGCTGAAATTAATGGGAGAAAGGCCAGTGAAGACACACTCACTTGGATATTACCTCAGAGAGTCCAAGATGGGTGGGTTAGGTAGATTGGCAATGCTAAGTTGCTCAGGGGGTTTTGCAGGATAACTATGTGGATTACAGGGATTGGGTGGGGTTGTTGTCGGTACAGGTTCCATGGGCTGAATGACCTCTTTCTGCACTGCAGGTATTTTATGATTAAGATTTGATGAGAGGTTATAGTTCAGAGGAGAGATTATGGAAGCTGCTTTGTACTGTAACCAGGTTCGAGTGGTTGAAAAGGTGACCTGACTGAGGGCTTTAAGTTTACAATAAATGGTTGAACTGCCTGGTCAAAAACATTGCTGCTTTTCATTTTTCAACTCATGCTGTCTATAGTGCCTCGATCTGTCACACCCAGAATCTATCACCTGTGGCACAACACGCAACACTCTAGCTTCTTGTCAAATGAAGAGACATTGAACAGTTTAGCCTATACTCTCTGGAATTTAGAAGAATGGCGGGAGATCAAATTAAGGTATCTAAGGTGATAAATGGTATGGATAAAGTAGATGTGGAGTTGATGCTTCCTCTTGTGGGGTATTCTAGGATGAGACGTCATAGTCTTAGGATAAGGAGTAGCAAATTTAAAACAAAGTTGAGAAGAAACTACTTCTCCCAAAGGGTTGTGAGTCTGTGGAATTCGCTACCCCAAAGTGCGGTGGACGCTGGGACAGTGAGTAAATTTGAGGAATTCGACTGATTTTTAATCTGTAATGGGTTGAAGGGTTATGGGGAGAAGGCAGGAAAATTGGGATGAGAAGCATATCAGCCATGATCGAATGATGGAGCAGACTCGATGGGCTGAATGGCCTAATTCTGCTCCTATGTCTTACAAACATATGAACTTCTGAATCAGAAAGTCGGGTTCAAGCCCATGCCAGCACACAACCCAGGCTGACACTTTTGGGGAGTACTTCTGACCAATGTTTATCTCCCAAGAAATATCACAAAATAGATTTCCTGCTCATTCCTATATTGTTGTTTTTGGGAGTTTGTTGTTTTCAATTGTAGGGAGAAGGAGCTGTACTTCAATCATGGGATAAAATCACAGAGCTCGAGATACAATTAATCACCAATTTGGTGGCATGGTGGCACTATGGTTAGCACTGCTGCCTCACAGCACCAGGGACCCAGGTTCAATTCCCAGCTTGGGTCACTGTTTGTGCAGAGTCTGCCATTCTCCCCACGTGTATGGGTTTCCCCAGAGTGCTCCAGTTTCCTCTCAGTCCAAAAATTCTGCTGATTAGATGCATTGGCTGTGCTAAGTTCCCCCTCAGTGTACCCAAACAGGCGCCAGTGTGTGGCGACTAAGGGATATTCATAGTAACTTCATTGCAGTGTTAATGTAAGCCTATTTGTGACACTAACAAATAAACTTTAAACATTCTAACGCTCCTTTTGAAAAGACTGCTGTGCATCTACAATGGGGCATAGATCCTTACAGGTCACCTTACAGCCTGCATACACTTATCAGTGGTGTTACTAACCAGCAATTGTAGGGCAGGTTTGATAGCATTACTGACTCCCTTAGTTCATGGGATTCAGTTTACAGGCTGTTTCTGCCTACATTAGGGCGATTTGCTGGTGGAAATGACTGGAGGAGTGGATAATTCAGAAAACTCAGCTCCTGTTGTCTGTGCTCAGAGATAGGAGTGTAGTCCTATTGCAATGGCACCTGGACTCAGTGCAAACCATTGCTAAATGGAACACTGATGCAAGTAACCTAGTCCATCCCCCAATCATAGGTAGTTCTCTAGAACCTTACATTGCCAAACTCCAAGTCCACCAAAAGGGCTAGAACACCTTGCCCACTTTTATTCTACTTGACTTTGCCATGATCTTGTTTGTTGATTCAACAGCATCAGTTGACATACAACTGATTTATCCTGTTTCTGGGTCAGTACAGGTGGGTTTTACTTTGCAAGATCTCCTTGAAGCACAATATAATTCACTTTCCTCTTCAATGTAATTAACAGTAAAAACTCCCAAACAGCTGCTTACCTCTGCATTTTTCAAGGCCTTTAAAAGATTGCTGACGGTCTCTGGAAAGGAGCTACCCAACATTCGCCCCATCTTCTCGTAAAAGGCTCCAATGCAGGCCACAGCTGCCCTGTCAACACCAAAACCCAGTCACTGTTAGTTTCATTCTCTCCCTCTTGGAGATGTAAAACACACGAGACAGGAGATCACTCAGCCTTTCCTGTGTGTCTCACTGTTCAATTAGATGATGGCTGATCCGTACCTTAACTCCACCACACACACACACACACACACACCACGGAATACACGCACCATACGCAGCCTTTTGTGGAGCTTTTGGGGCAGCAGCACTGCTGGCTCACAGCACTAGGGACTCAGGTTCAATTCCAGCCAGTCTCACAAAACTGTCTCTGCAGAGTCTGCACATTCTCCCTGTGTCTGCGTGCGTTTCCTACAGGTGCTCCGGTTTCCTCCCACAGTCCAAAGATGTGCAGGTTAGAGTGATTGGCAATGGTAAATTGCACCTTAGTACCCCAGGCTGTGGGGTAACGGGGTTAGAATGGGGGAGAGGGCCTGAGTAAAGTTCTGTAAGAGTTGGTGCAAACCTGATCGGCCAAATGCCCTCTTCTGCATTGTAAGAATTCTATGATTGGAAATAAATCAAAGTCAATGTGGGTTAATAAATGGGCATTATAATCTCCTGGAAATTCTTGGGTGATGAAATGTTTCTGCATTCCTGTTAGCAAAGCCGAAGCCCATGGGATGGAGCAGTGTCCATCTTGGACATAGAATTAGCAAAAGAGACAGACAGTGGGGAACACTTATTACACACATTGGAGGGAAGTTGCAGTGGTATTGCCTCTTTGTTCATCTCCAGGCTATTGCTCCTTCTGTTACATAGTAATGACCTGGATTTGGGGCTTATAGGAAGAAAGAGTCAGAAATGTAACCATGAGGATAGTAACACACCTCAGGAGGACAAAGGCAAACTGGTGAAATCAGCAGACAAAAAGCAGGAGAAATTTAATACAGTGAAGTGATTCACTTTGGTAGAAAGACTGGGATGAGGCAATATTAGCAGTACAATTTTAAAGGTATAGAGGGGCTTGGGCGTACACTTATCTTTGAAAGAAGCAGGAGTCGAGAAGGTTATTAAAAAAATAGGAAGCCTTGACTTTATAAATAGATACACACAGTACAGAGCAAGGGGTGGTTACGTTAAATCTTTTTAAAACACTGGTTACACTTCAGTGGCAATATTGTGGCCAATTTTGGTCAACACACTTGATTTACCAGAATGGTACCAGGTGAAAATTTTCAATTAACACTGAGAAACTAAGATTGTTTTCCTTGTAGAAGTTAATGGAAGATGAGTTAAAAAAGGTTCAAAATCATGAATGGCTTTGACAGAAATAACTAAGAAAGTGTTTCCAGTGGCATAACGATTAGTAATCAGAGGACACATTAAAGTTTAAATAGTTTAAGTTTATTTAATAGTATCACAAGTAGGCTCAGATTAACACTGCAATGAAGTTAGTGAAAATCCCATGGATCTATGACTCCAGTCCCTAATCAGTGTGATTCACCACAGTGGTTAGCACTGCACCAGAGACCCAGGTACAATTCTGGTTTGGGTCACCGTCTACGCAGATTGCACATTCTTCCCCAGTAACTACATGGGTTTCCTCCAGGTGCTCTGGTTTCCTCCCACAGTCTAACAGATGTGCTGGTTTGGTGCATTGGCCATGCTAAATTCTCCCTCAGTGTACCCAAACAGGCACCAGAGTGTGGCGGCTAGGGGATTTTCACAGTAACTGCATTGCAGCGTTAACGCAAACCTACTTGTGACGCAAGACATAATAAACTTAAAAATGTGGATACCGCAGGAACTAGATCTATAACTGTGAATGAAAGATTTGCAGGGTTATGGGGGAGAACTAGTGGGGGAGGGGTTCTCTTTTCAAAGGCCCAACCCAAGCACGATGGACCGCGTGGCCTCCTCCTGTGTTGTAAGCCTCCATTATTCACGCATCTGTACCAGTGGCTCTCACACTGACCATCTCTGCCATTTATACTAGTCACACCAGCTATACTAGACGTATGTTTTTCCCTCAAACAGTCCGATAACTCGTACTTACAATTTGGTGGGCAGATAGGCAGGTGTGTCATCCTTACTGCGGACGATTTCGTTGCATTTATCCAAAGTTTGGAAGACAGTGAAGGTATCGCCAATGCTGTAGAGAGTGGCGAGATTCTTAGCCAGCAGCTTCCGTGTAGGAGGGCCAGAGGAGCTGCTTATCAGCTCAGTCAGCTGCTCTACCAATTTCTTTTGCTTTTCTTTCACATCCACCTGAAGCCACCAAGCAGTAATAAATGGGAAAAAAAAAGACAAATCAGTTGAGACTGATCTTCATACATCAGGAAAAAAGCTTCATGACCCCATGCACCCCAGACATTCTCTCTTCCGGCTTCTTCCATCAGGAGAAAGATACAAAAGTCTGAGGTCACGTACCAACTGAGTCATGAACTTTGATTTATTATTGTTACATGTATTAGGATACAGTGAAAAGTATTGTTTCTTGCACACCACAAAGACAGAGCATATCGTTCATTGAGAAGGAAAGGAGAGGGTGCAGAATGTAGTGTTACAGTCATAGCTACGGTGTAGAGAAAGATCAACTTAATTCTTCCCTGCTGCCAGCAGACCTTTGAATGGACCTATCTTATATTATGTTTATCTTTCTCGACACCTTAGCTATGACTGTAACACTCTCCTTTCCTTCTCTATGAACGGAATGCTTTGTCTATATAGCGCGCAAGAATCATTACTTCTCGCTGTAATCTAATACATGTGACAGTAATAAATCAAATCCCACCATATTTCTAGTCTGTTTGGAGGAAAGTGGAGCTGTTTTATTTCACTTTACAAGTGACTGTCACTTCCCATCATGATGTGGGTATGCCGGCGTTGGACTGGCGTAAACACAGTAAAAAGTCTGACAACACCAGGTTTTAGTCCAACCTATTTATTTGATAATATTCTCACTAGCTTTCGAGGGGACAGCCTCTTCGTCAGGTGAATGGAGAGTTCTGGCCTCAGACAGAGCATATAAAGCACAGACAGTTCTTATATGCTCTGTCTGAGGCCAGAACTCTCCATTCACCTGACGAAGAGGCTGTCCCCTCGAAAGCTAGTGAGAATATTATCAAATAAATAGGTTGGACTAAAACCTGGTGTTGTCAGACTTCTTACTTCCCATCATCGCAGTCTCCCAAAGATCTACCCAGGTTGCCTCCTCTTCCTCACCTACAGTCTGACCTCTCATGGTGTCAACTTCATATACAAGCTTAACACCCGACTCTTCTGCTCTAGACCCACCTCCATGCTGTCGGATTGTCTGTCCGACTTCAGATGAATAATTACTTTCCCCAGAGGATGCCTGTTGCCACAAATTTGGTTCCCTTGCTACTGACTCTATCCACTCCTTGGACAAAGCTGATTGTGAAAAACCCTGACCTACCGCAGAGTCTCAAACCTCCTCCCCCTGGCTAGTATTGCCCATTTCCACCCCTATCCCAGTCCCACTGCTGCTCAAACTCTGATTCATAGCTGTAACAATCACCCTTATTATTCCAGTGCTATCCTAACTGGCCTCCCATTCTTACCCCATCCACAAACTCCAATTTGCTCAAAATGCATCCATCTGTGTCCTGTCTATGAGGGACACGGACAGAGTGGATAGTAGGCAGCTTTTTCCCAGGATGGAAGAGTCAATTACTCCGGGGCTTAGGTTTTAGGTGCGAGGGGAAAGATTTAAAGGAGATGTACGAGGCAAGTTTTTTTTTTACACAGAGGATAGTGGCTGCCTGGAACTCGCTGCCAGAGGAGGTAGTGGAAGCAGGTACGATAATGACTTTTAAAGGGGACAAGTACATAAATAGGATGGGAGTGGAGGGATATGGTCCCTGAAAGGATAGGAGGTTTTAGTTCAAAAAGGCAGCATGGTGGGTGCAGGCTTGGAGGGCTGAAGGACCCATTCCTGTCCTGTAATTTGCTTTGCATCCATCCCATTCACCCCCAGCTTTTCCAACTTGTACTGCTCCAAGTCCCCTAACGTTTAAAATCCTCATCTTCCACTCAAAGCTCTCCCTTGCCCTCCACCCTTGCAGCCCTTCCTGTTTTGTGGGTTCCTTCACATTGGGATGCACAAAGATCAATCTCCTTTTACTCCACCACTATTAGTGAAACGTCCAACCATCATGGCCCTACAACAGCTTAGATCCTCAAAGTTCATTCAACTGGAGTTTGGGCTGGTGAAAAGAGCTATTTATTGTGACAATACTGTGCCTTGAAATGTATATATATATATATATATATATATATTTGTCAGGGGTATGTTTAAAACTCAGTTCTGCTTACATGGTGCCAATGTGTCCGTACCAGGCAACTTACATGATGCGAATGCAGGCTGATAATTGATCCTAGCTAATGGGGTGTTTGCTTTAATCTGAGTTAATACATTTTTGGTTTTACCCCAGGGGTTTCAGATTAGGTTGACTGACAAGAGAGGGTCATGTGCTAATGGGAGGAGCTAAACTTACAGGTGAAAGCAAGCAGTTTCTGCTTGGTTCTGAAAGAAGCAAGAGAAGTCTCTCTCTTTCTATAGACTGTTGTTTGGGGTTGTCAGAAACCAAGTATCTCTCCCACCCTCCTGAGCTGTTCAAAGGCTCTAGGATTGTTAAAAAGTAAAAACATGCAAGCCTATGTTGTTTGCTAACTGATTTTAAAGTAGATTTTAAGTATAAGAGGAATATTGTTTGAATTGGAACTAATATAGATTAGCATTTAAGAATTGTACCTCGTCATGTTTATGTACAACAATTGCTAAGAGTTAAGCTAATTCATTTGTTATAGTTAAACTGTATTATTAAATAAAATGTGTGTTGATAAAAGCTTCCTAGCTTGTCAGTCGAATCACATCTGGAAAGAAACACCTTACCCTCACACTAATGCCAAAATAAAATAAAAATTGCGTCTAGTCTAACTTCGTGATATACCTTGAGGTTTCTGATCTGATACTTAAATACGTTAAGGGTGATGTGGAGGAGGAGGTATAAAGAAGCCAGTACACCAAGCCCTCTGTTTAGGAAATGTAGAACTAGGGGTCATAGTCTAAGATAAGCCATTCAGGACTGAGATGTGGAAGAACTTCTTCACTCAATTGTGAACCTGTGGAATTCCCTTCCACAGGGTAGGCATGTTACATGTGTTCAAGAGGGAGCTAGATGTGGCTGTTGCAGCTAAAGGGATCAAGGGGTATGGCGAGAAAACAGGAGTGGGATACTGAAAGTGAATGATCATATTATTAGAAATCTCACAACTGATGAAGGGGCAGCACTTCAAATAAACCTGTTGGACTTTAACCTGATGTTGTGAAATTTCTTATAATATGATCATTTACTTTCAGTATCCCAATCCCGTTTTCTCTCCATTCTCTTTTCTAACCCGGTGTTGAGAGACTTCTTACTGTGCCCACCCCAGTCCAATGCCAGCATCTCCACATTATGATCATATTGAACGATGGTGCAGTTTCAAAGGGCTGAATGGCCTACTCTGCATCTATTTTCTATATCAGCAGTTTCATTTTCATTCCTTGGTACTTGACTTCATATTTTCTCACAATTTTACAGCTCTACATCTCTTTGAATTTGTAGAAAGATACCTTGAGGTTGACATTCCTCGGTGTAATCTGCATTAAAAATGCAGTCAATTCTTTCACTAAAATGCTGCTGTACACTAAAATCTCAAAAGGTCGATCATTTGCAATTCATGTTGGTATTTTTACATTACTCAATTTACCATGGCAGGTTTTTGCATGCTCCTTTTCTCATTCCTTCTGAAATTACTCTCTCAAGCTTACCTTATTAGCAGCCACAAGTACCTTGTCCAAGAACCGTAACCATTCAAAGATAAACACAGGCCTCTTTGCCTCAGTTATCTGTGCCAGGGCTTCTTCATTTAACAATAAGCTGTGGGCCAGCTCCATTGTTTGGATACAGGCCTAGAGATATCCAGGAACAAGCAGACAGAGGATTTGGCGCCTGGTAATGATTCTAGCAGTTAGGATTCAGCCCTGTTGTTAAAACAGAAATACAATTTATTTAGATTATGTCTGTACATATGACAAACTGAACACTGCCTATCAAAAAAGACCAATTAAAAATTAAGTTTAAAGTTTTAAGTTTATTTATTAGTGTCACAAGTAGATTTACATTAACACTGCAATGAAGTTACTGTGAAAATCCCCTAGTCGCCACACTCTGGTGCCTGTTCAGATACACTTAGGGAGAATTTAGCACAACCAATGCACCTAACCAGCACATCTTTCGGACTGTGGAAGGAAACAGGAGCATCCGGAGGAAACCCACGCAGACACGGAGAGAACGTGCAGACTCCAAACAGACAGTGACCCAAGCTGGGAATCGAACCTGGGTCCCTGGCATGGTGAGACAGCAGTGCTAACCACTGTGTCACCATGCTACTCAAGCACATGGTTGCAAAGCGTGACCTGTCTAAAAATCCTTTTCAGTTGAATGCTATCGTTGCCAGGTCAATAAGGGCATTAAATAAATGCAAACAAATCACTGGGGTTCATTGCAAGAAGAATAGAAGTGAAAAGCAGAGAGTTTATGTTAAATTTATATAAAACTTAAGTTAGACCACACTCAGAACTGTATGCCGTGCTGGTCTCCAGATTATAAAACAGAAATCGAGATAAGAACATAAGAACTAGGAGCAGGAGTAAGCCGTTTTGCCCCTCAAGCCTGCTCTGCTGTTCAATAAGATCATGGTTGATCCTTCCGTGGACTCAGCTCCACTTACCTGCCCACTCACCAAAACCCTTACTTCCTTTACTGTTCAAAAATGTATCGATCTTTGACTTAAAAACATTCAATGAGAGAGCCTTAATTGCTTCACTGGGCAGAGAATTCCACAGATTCACAACCCTTTGTGTGAAGAAGTTTCTCTTCAACTGAGTCCATAATCTGCTTCCCCTTATTTTGAGGCTATGCCCCCTAGTTCTAGTTTCACCCGCCAGTGGAAACAACTTCCCTGCTTCTATTTTATCTATTCCCTTCATAATCTTATATGTTTCTGGAAGATCTCGTCTCATTCTCCTGAATTCCGATGTGTAGCCCCAGTCTACACAGTCTATCCTCATAAGCCAACCCTCTCAACTCTGGAATCAACCTGATAAATCTCCTCTGCACCCCCTCCAGTACCAGTATATCCTTTCTCAAGTAAGGAGACCAAAACTGTACACAGTACTCCAGGTGTAGTCTCACTAGCACCTTATACAGCTGCAACATAACCTCGCTGTCTTTAACTCCATCCCTCTAGCAATGAAGGACAAAATTCCATCTGCATTCTTAATTACCTGCTGCACTTGCAAACCAACTCTTTGAGATTCCTGCACAAGGACACACAGGACCCTCTGCACAGCAGCATGCTGCAATTTTTTACCAATTAAATAATAGCCCATTTTGCTGTTATTCCTACCAAAATGGATGACCTCACCATTTACCAATCTTGCACTCCATCTGCTAGACCCTTGCCTCAGACTATCTTTATCCTGTTGCAGACTTTCAGTATCCTCTGCACACTTTGCTCTTCCACCCATTTCAGTGTCATCTGCGAATTTTGACACACTACACTTGTTCCCCAACTCCAAATCATCTGTGTAAATTGTAAACAATACTGGAGTAGGTACAAGTAAAGCTCACTAGAGTTATGCCAAAACTGAGGTTATAACTATCAGGAAAGATTGAACTGGCTCAAATCAAAAAGGTCCTCAGGAAGACAGCACTTTCTCACCTGGAAATCTGGAACTTTGCCCCTGAAAAAAACTGCTAATGTTTGGTGTCAACAGAAAAAAAAAAATCAACATTTGAGATTGATAGATTTTTATTGGGTCTTTCTTTTGAAAAAAAGAACACTATTTCTTCTTCAAAAATAAGTGGGGTGGCATGGTGGCACTATGGTTAGCAATGCTGCCTCTCAGCACCAGGAACCCAGGTTCAATTCCTGCCTCAGGTCACAGTCTGTGTGGAGTTTGCACATTCTCCCCATGTCTGCGTGGGTTTCCTCCGGGCACTCCGGTTTCCTCCCACGCTCCAAATGTGCGGGTTAGGTGGATTGGCCATGCTAAATTAACCCTTAGTGTCAGGGAGACTAGCAGGGAAAATGTGTAGAGTTAAGGGAATAGAGCCTGGGTGAGATGGTGGTTGGTGCAGACTCGACGGGCCGAATGGCTGCCTCCTGCATTGTAGGGGTTTTATTACAAGAAATGAAGTTTTTCAAGCACTAAACTATAATTCAGCGAATTTCTGAGACACTTCTTTCCAGATAGAAAATAAATGCATCTGTCCAGGAGAGTCAGACGTAAAAAGAAACTAAAAAAAATTGTCAAAAAGCAGAAGTGAACACAAGGTGAAGCAGGAGAAACTCCAATCCATTTAGCTGAAGTCAGAGAGCTCCGCTCCCACTTCAGGACCTTCACTGCCAGGAATGAGCCTTATGCTGTTTGCATTTTATAAGATTTGATCCAGTTTTGTGATTCTTCTGCCTTCTGATGTGATCTCAAATAGTGTGACATCTTCAAGCACCACCATGACAAAATCATCAAAACCCATCAATGTTCCACAATCTCCTCACCATTCTTCATAATACGAATTCACAAACCAATGCATTTGCCCACCAGCTCCAGTGGCAGTAACTGAGACAGGTTGATTTGATTTGTCACATGTTGGTATGCTGTGAAAAATATTGATCCTTACCATTCATTGAGTATACAGGAGAGCAGGAAAGGAGAAGGTGCAGAATATAATGTTACAGCCATAGCTAGGGCATAGAGAAAGATCAAGTTAATAAGTTGCTTTGACAAAGGGTCATCTGGACTCAAAACTTCAGCTCTTTTCTCTCCTTATAGATGCCACCAGGAGTGCTGAGATTTTCCAGCGGTTTCGCTTTTGGTTTAATATAAGGTCGGTCCATTCAAAAGTCCGATGGCAGCAGGGAAGATGATGTTCTTGAGTCTGTTGGTACGTGAGCTCAGATTTTTGTGTCTTTTTCCCAACGGAAGAAGGTGAAAGACAGAATGTCCTGGGTACATGGGGTCCTTGATTATGCTGGCTGCTTTTCTGAAGCAGCGTGAAGTGTAGATGGAGTCAATGGATGCAAGGCTGGTTTGCGTGATGGACCGGGCTTCATTCATGACCCTTTGTCGTTCCTTGCAGTCTTGGTCACAGCAGGAGCCATACCAAGCTGTTATACAACGAGAAAGAACGCTTTCTATGGTGCATCTGTAAAAATTGGTGACAGTTGTAGCAGACATACCAAATTTCCTTAGTCTCCTGAGAAAGTAGAGGCATTAGTGGGCTTAACTACAGCATCAGCGTGAAGGGAGCAGGACAGGTTGTTGGTGACCTGGACACCTAGAAACTTGAAGTTCTTGGCCATTTCCACTTCATCCCCATTGATGTAGACAGGGGCGTGTGTTCCACTACACTTCCTGAATTCAATGAAAATCTTCTTTGTTTTACTGATATTGATGGAAAGATTATTGTCGTTGCACCAGGTCACCAGATTCTCTCTCATCATTGTTTCAGATCCAACCCACTACAGTGGCGTCATCAGCAAACTTGAAAATCAAGTTGGAGGGGAATTTGGCCACACAGTCATAGGTATAAAAGTACAGTAAGGGGCTGAGGACGCAGCCTTGTGGGGCACCAGCGTGGAGGAGGTGTTGTTGCCTATCCTTACTGATTGCAGTCCGTGGGTTAGGAAGTCAAGGATCCAGTCACAGAGGGAGCCCAGGCCACAGAGTTTGGAGATGAGTTTTGTAGGAATAGTGTTCAGGTTCAGCACCATCTTCTCATTGAGCATTACAGAACTAAGATAGTAGATGGAGTTCAGATGCAGATGAACCATGATCTCATTGATTGGGGGCCAGAAACAGGCTCAGGGGCAGAAAGCCAAATAAATACATGGGTGAAAAGTCATCGATCTGAAACATTAACTCATTTCTTTCTCCAAGCGTACTGACTTCTGTCCTGTATTCCTACATCTAAGAACATGGCTTTGTACTCAACCAGAACAGTTTATTACCAGAGAGGAGAAAATATTTCAATCATTTGCTCACATTGCTGTATTAATCATCAGGTACTTTGAATAATAATGAAACGAAAACAAAGTGCTGTAAAACGCAGCAGATCTGGCAGCATCTGTGGGGAGAGAAACAGAGTTAAAGTTTCGACTCGGGTTGTAACTCTGTTTTTCTCTCCCCACAGATGCTGACAGGCCTGCTGAGTTTTTCCAGCAATTTCTGTTTTTACTTCAGATTTGAAGCATCGCAGTTTTATCTAATATCAGCTCTTAGCCTGTGTCAGGGAGGGGTAAATATTGCCTGAGAGGATGCTTCCTTCTCAATATCCTCTACCCTGCCAGAGTTAAGCACAGAATCCTATCGTGCAGGAGGCCATTTGGCCCATCAAGTCTGCACCAACCATAATCCTACCCAGGCCCTATCCCCACGACCCCATGCATTTACCCTAGCTAGTCCCCCCGATACTAAGGGGCGATTTATCATTGCCAATCCATCTAACCTGCATGTTTTTGGACCGTAGGAGGAGACTGGAGCACCTGGAGGAAATCCACACAGACACAGGGAGAATGTGCAGATTCCACATAGACAGTGACACAAGCCAGGAATCAAACCCAGGTCCTTGGCGCTGTGAGGCAGCAGTGCTAACCACTCTGCCACCGTGCCACCTGTATTAACAGGCTTCACACCAAAGACATTTCCCTATGCTCCATGAACCAGCAAACAAGGCTCTGAGGAAACATGCTGTAATGATGAGAGTAGTGTACTGTTCACACTCCAGTCCGATTTGCAAACTGTTTGCTTAGAGCATCGAGTGCCTTGGTCAATAATAATCCTTCAGCCATATCACAGAAACCAATAAGTTGGCATTACAGTTTGTGGCAGCTTGCTGAACACAAATTAATTCCTACAAATCTGGCTATGATTCAAAAATCAGTTAAGTGGTTGTAAAATGCTTGGGGGGTGGGGGGGAAGGGGGGAGTGATCAGTATATAAATGCACATCCTTTTGAAATAAGGGGATGGCTGACTTCTCGTAAAATAATTACAAAGTATTTACAATGCAGAAACAGGCCATTCGACCCAACAGACTTTGTGCTGTACACAGCTTCACAGGACTGATATCATCCAGTTAGGTGAATTAACATAACTGGGGGTCCAACGGGGCAGGGGGTGGGGGGGAATAGGTCAGGGAAAGGGGTGGGGGGGGGGGGGAGAGAGAGAGACAGGCCGTTGAGGGGGGGAGAACAATGACAGGCCGGATTTTGGGGGGAACGATGGCAAGCCGGGTTGGGGCTGGGGGGCTGGGGGGCGGGGGGGGGGGGGGGGGGGGAGAGAGAGAACAGTGACAAGCCGGGTTGGAGCAGGGGGTACGATGACAAGCCGGGTTTTGGTGGGGGGGGGGGGGTCGTTGGGGGCGGTACGATGACAAGCCGGGTTTGGGGGCGGGGGGGAGGTATGATGACAAGCCGGGTTGGGAGGTGGGTACAATCACAAGCTGGGTTGGGGGGGTGGGGGGGGGTACAATCACAAGCTGGGTTGGGGGGGTGGGGGGGGTACAATCACAAGCTGGGTTGGGGGGGTGGGGGGGGTACAATCACAAGCTGGGGTGGGGGGTACAAAGACAAGCTGGGTTGGGGGGGGGAAGGGAGGGAAACGATGACAAGCCAGGTTTGTGGCGGGGTGGGGGGGGGAAACGACGACAAGCTGGGGGGGGGGGGGTGGGGAGGGATGACAGGTCGGGGGGGGGGGGCGGAGGAACGAAGGACGGGCCGGGTGGGGGGAGACGACAGGCCAGGTGGAGGGTGGGGAACGATGACAAGCTGGGGGGGGGGGGGGGGAGGTGGAACGATAGGTTGACGGGATGGGGGATGATTGGGGGGGGGGGGGGCCGGAAGGTGATATGGGGGCGGGGGGGGGGTGGCTGGGGTGATGATCCTCCCTGCCCGGCCTCTGGCGCTGGTTGCGGCCCGGACAGTACCGGCTGGGAGGCCTGGGACAGGGCACTGAGAGGGGGACAGACTCCCGGGGCCGCGGTGTCTCCCCCTCCCGCTGTGGGCCGGATACTCACCCGCTGGGCCTGGGAGCGGCTTCACCCGGGCCTCGGGCAGGGTCTGTCTGTCTGTCTGTCGCTCAGTCACTGGGCCCGGATCCCAGGAGCCGGCGCCTCCTCACAGCCCCTCCCCCTCACCCGCACAACGAACATGCGCAGACATCAGCCCTGTCAGCCGGCCCGTCGGCTGTGCGCGGGCGCAGTTCCTCGGGCCCGTCACCCACGCAGGCGCAATTCCTAGGGCCGGCACCCCGCCGACCTCGCGCAGGCGCAGTCCCGTCACCCTGCTGGCTGTGCGCAGGCGTCATCCCCAAGTTCCGTCACTCTGCCGGCCGTGCGCAAGCGCAGTTCGCAGGCCAAAGGCAAGATGGCGGTCAGGCAGCAGGAGGAAGAGGAGGATGACTACATGTCGGATACATTTATCAATTTGCAGTAAGAGTTCAGGTCGTCTACCAAGGAGCTGAGGCCGGGGGATTGTGCTGGGTCTGAGAATGCTGTTGATATTGAGTAGAAACAGGCCCATTCAATGACAGTGCTCAATCTCCATTCAGTAAACTCCCCATCACATATTCCCCTCTGGCCCCATGTCCCTTATCTCTTCAATCGAACCTCCCTTTGCAGTGATCTCCCCCCTTTACAATCTCTCTTCTTAAATCTGAACATGGTTTCTGCCTCACCCTGGAATCAACTCCACAACTCCCTCTCTCTCTGCCTGAAGAAGTTTCTCTTGGTTTTAAATCCGAACAGTTAAACTGGTATTTTAGGCCTAAAGTGATTGCAAACTTCTAAAGTCTGAGATCACGTATCAGCCAACTCAAGAACAGCTTTTCCCTGCTGCTGTCAGACTTTTGAATTGACTTATATTAAGTTGATCTTCCTATGCAGTCCAGCTATAACTGTAACACTACATTCTTCACCCTCTATTTTTTCCCCTATGTGCTCTGTGAATGGTACGTTTTGTCTGTTCTGCACACAAGAAACAATCATTTTCACTGCCTTTCATTTGATTTAATAGTGTAACGTATTAATATACAGTGAAAAGTATTATTCTGAGTCATACAGTGCAGTAGGAGGCCATTTGATGCATTGATTCTGCACCAACCACAATGCCATCCAGGCCTTATTCCCATAACCCCATGCATTTACCCTAGCTAGTCCCCCTGATACTAATGGTCAATTTAGCTTAGCTGATCTGCCTAACCCACACATTTTTGGACTGTGGAAGGAAACCGGAGCCCCCTGTGGAAACCCACACAGACACATGGAGAATGTGCAGACTCAACACAGACAGTGACCATGTGAGTTATATAGACAAAGCATAACGTTCATGAAGAAGGAAAGGAGAGAATTCAGAATGTAGTGTTACAATCATAGGGAGGTGATGGCCTTGTGATATTGTCACCAGACTATTAATCCAGCAACTCAGCTAATGTTCTGGGGACCCGGGTTCAAATCCCGCCATGGTAGATGGTGAAATTTGAATTCAATAACGTGCATCTAGAATTAAGAGTCTACTAATGACCATGAAACAATTATTGGAAAAATCCATCTGGTTCACTAATGTCCTTTAGGAAAGGAAATCTGCTGTCTTTACCAGGTCAGGTCTGGCCTGGCAATATGGTTGACTCTCAACTGCCCTTGAGCAACTAGGGATGGGCAATAAATGCTGGCCAGCCAGCGATGCCTATGTCCCACAGATGAATTAAAAAAAAGAGTTAGGGTGTAGAGAAAGATCAACTTAATACGAGGTAGGCCCATTCAAAAGTCTGATGGCAGCAGGGAAGAAGCTGTTCTTGAGCCAGTTGGTACGTGACCTCAGACTTTCGTATCTTTTTCCCAACAGCAGAAGGTGGAAGAGAGTATTTCCGGGGTGCACGGGGTCCTTAATTATGCTGGCTGGTTTTCCGAGGCAGCGGAAGTGTAGACAGAGTTGATGAATGGGAGGCTGGTTAGCGTGATCGACTGGTCTGCATTCACAACCCTTTGTAGTTTCTTGTGGTCTTGGAAAGAGCAGGAGTCATTATCAAACTGTAATATAACCAGAAAGAACACTGTAATAGTCGGTGAAAGTCAAAGCAGACATGCCAAATTTCCTTAGCTTCCTGAGAAAGTAGAGGCGCTGGTGGGTTTTTTTAACTGTAGTGTCTGCATGGAGGAGCCAGGACAGGTTGTTGGTGACGTGGACACCTAGAAACTTGAAGCTGTCAACCATTCCCACTTCCTCCCCAATGATGTAGACAAGGGCATGTCCTCCACTTCGCTTCCTGAAGTTGATGACTGTGTCATTAATGTTTCCTGTTCCATCAGAGGCCCAAACATTCTAGACCACTGTATACCAATATATGTGACAATACTAAATCAAACTTTAAAACAAAACTACACAACATTGAGTGGAATTGCACTTGGTTTACATGATGGCAGATAACAACTTTCAACATAACAGAACCAGTGCCGTCATGAAGTTAAATACTGAGATGTTTGTTCCTATAATAATTTGCAGAAAGAACTTGCACAAGGATGATGTCTTTTACATGCCAAAAAATGTCATGGGGATCAATTACTTTTGATATGTAGTTTCTCTAGCTTTGTAAGTGAATATGATAGTCCTATGCGTGCACAGCCAGATCCCATAAACAGCAGTCAGGTGGATGACCAGTTAAGCTGTTTCCATGATGTTGAATTTTGTCCAGGGCACTGGGAGTGCGCCCTGCTTCTTATTCAAATAGTGCCACTTGACAAAGTAGTATTTTTCCTGGATGTGGATAATACTGCCATTTATTGCTTGTCGTTAGTTGTAAATTGAGTTGGAATTGGGAGCTCAGCAATTACATGCCATAAACGTAAGAGAATAATGTGAACCTTTATATGTATCACTGCATCGATCTCACCTAGTGATTTGTGTCCTATTCTAGGGTGCTATTCTTCAGGAAGGTTATCAAGACCCTCGAGAGGGGGTTGAAAGGATTTACTGTGATGGCATTGATGAAAAACGTCAGTAATGCAGAGAACATGAGGTTGTAGAACAGAGATAGATTTGATTTATTGTCACATGCATTAACATACAGTAAAAAGTATTGTTTCTTGCACGGTATGCAGGCAAAGCATATCGTTCATAGAGAAGGAAACGAGAGAGTGCAAAATGTAGTGTTACAGTCATAGCTAGGGTGTAGAGAAAGATCAACTTAATGCAAAGTAAGTCCATTCAAAAGTCTGACAGCTGCAGGGAAGAAGCTGTTCTTGTGTCAGTTGGTATGTGACCTCAAACTTTTGTATCTTTTTTCTGAAGGAAGAGGGTGGAAGAGACAATGTCCGGGGCGCGTGGGGCCTTTAATTATGCTGGCTGCTTTGCCTAAGCAGTGGGAAGTGTAGAAAGAATCAGTGGATGGGAGGCTGGTTTGTGTGATGGATTGGGCTACATTCATGACCTTTTGTAGTTTCTTGTGGTGTTGGGCAGAACAGGAGCCATATCAGGCTGTGATACAACCAGAAAGAATGCTTTCTATAGTGCATTTGTAAAAGTTGGTGAGAGTTGTAGTGGACATGCCAAATTTCCATAGTCTTCTGAGAAAGTAGAGGCGTTGGTGGGCTTTCTTACCTATAGTGTTGGCATGGGGGGACCAGGACAGGCTGTTGGAGATCAGGACACCTAAAAACATGAAGTTCTTGACAGGGGCATGTTCTCCTTTATGCTTCCTTAAATCGATAACAATCTTTTTTGTTTTGTTGACGTTGAGGAAGAGATTATTGTTGCTGCATCAGTTCACCAGATTCTCTATCTCATTCCTGTACTCCACCTCGTCATTGGGGAGTTGGGGAGATTCAGTCAAGATGTTCAGGGGAATCTTTCCGCTTATAGAATGGTCCATGACTGGAAGTCACAGATTGAAGGTAATTGGGAAAAGAAGCAGAGGGGACATGCGTTATTCTTTTAGCCGGTGAATTATGGAGATCTGGAACGTGCAACCTGAAAGGCTGGTGGAAACAGATTTGGTAGCAACTTCAAAAAGGGTTAAATACGTTTAAGGGGAAACATTTGAAGGGCCGTGGGAAAGTTGGGCTAATTCAATAGCTTTTTCAAAGGGCTGGCACAGACGTGATAAACTGAATAGCTTCCTGCTGTGCTCCATGATTCTGTCAGTCCAATTTCATCCCAGGCCTGTGTTGAGTTTGCTCACAGCCAATGTGATAGTACAGGTGCTTCAGTTGTTCTGTGTCCCTACGCTAAGGCAGGTGGAACAGGCTGGGCTGCCTTTTCTTGATGGCTGCCCAACACCAGTTGGAAGTACATGTGTTCGGACATTGGGAAATGTACACCCCGGTCAAATAGCACGCAAAAGAGTGATTCTTAAAGGAAGTGCTCAAGAATCACTGACTGTTCTGAAACTGTGTTCCTGCAAGGGACGGTTAATGTATTTGAGAAAGGTAGCCATGATATGAAAATGCCAGCGTTGGACTGGAGTGGGCACAATAAGAAGTCTCAACACCAGATTAAAGTCCAACAGATTTATTTGGAATCACAAGCTTTCGGAGTGCTGCTCCTTTATCAGGTCAGTGACTCTGAAAACTTGTGATTCCAAATAGACATGTTGGACTTTAACCTGGTGTTGTGAGATTCCCTACTTTGAGAAAGGTAGGGAGAGAAATCTAGCAGTGATAATTAATGCTCATTGTGCCATTCGTGTCCACCTAGGCAAGATGTCAAACCAGGGCTGGCGATGGTCAGAAGAGTCAAAGAAGAAATCCTGAGGAAAGATCGTGCGCTGGAAATGATCCTGGAAAACAAGCAAAAGAGCAAAAAGGAAGAAGAGAAGGAGAGGCGCGAGACCATGTTACAGAGCTCATTGGGAAGTGAAAACAAGGGATTTGCGTTACTTCAGAAAATGGGGTATAAAGAAGGTTGTGGTCTTGGCAAAAGTGGTATGTTTCCAATCATATTAGATTGTCTTGAACTGTTCTCTGAGAGACGTGTGTGCTGAGAGCTGCAGTTATAATCAAAGCATTGAATTGTATTAAAATCCTAGGAATTTTCACAATAGCATAACAGTGTTAATGTAAGCCTATTTGTGGCACTAATAAATAAACTTACTTTAAAAACTTTTAATAAATGTCAGTCAAATTTAAATAATGCAGATTTCAAGATGAACCATCATTGCATGGAAATCACAACAGCTTTTATTGTTATACATCTAATAAATAGTCGCACGTACTTTGTTGACGCATGTTCAGACTAAACAGAAGAGAGAGGGCACACCAGTGACATTACTCACTTGTAGAAGCCTTTTTTTTGCACTGCTACATGTCACAGCTTGACCTGCTTACCCAAGAATCTAGGAAGAGGAGGAGGCCATTCTGCCTGCCCTGTTATCACAGATAATCTGAATAATAAAATCTGGAATTAAGAACTAGTCTTGAGTCATAGTGACCATGAAACCATCCCCTACAGGGAAGAAATCTGCTGGCCTTACCTGATCAGTTTTGTGTGTGACTCCATACCAATATGGTTGATTCCTAACTGCCCACTGAAATGGCCTAGCAAGCCACTCGGTTCGAGGGCAGTTAGGAATGGGCAACAAATGTTGGCCCAGCCAGCAACACCCACATCCCACAAAAGAATATATGTTTAAAAAGTTATGCCGTGCATCTGTAAGCTAAGAGGAAGTGACTCAGTTGCATTGCATACACCTGGCAGTTTGACTCACTCCTCAGGAATGAACTGAAATAGTGATAATGATTAAAATCTAAATGCAATCTTTGCTTTTGCAGGAGATGGAATTGTCGAACCTATTCCACTACAGATCAAGACAGGTAAATTCATCACAGCTTACTGTGCTGCTTTAGAAGGACCTCCGTTCTCTTATTTCAATCGATCTGGTCCTTGGTCAGTGTAAATGTGCATTTTGAAAGCAAGATGCTCATGTTGGAGGCATTCAGATGCTGCATTTCTACCATGTAAAAGTTGTGATACAGATGGATTAAAGGGCATCATTTACAATGTGGATGAGTTATGGAGCTAGGAGAAGTAGTTGATGGGAGGAATTGGCTGGAGAATGTATTGAAAGGGCAGAAAAATGGGTTCCCTGCACATGATGGGTAGGATTTTGCAGCCACGCTTGCCCCAAAACCGGAAAATCCTGCGTGAGGTTAATGGACTTTTGCATGGTCCTGCCCCCACCCCTCACCCCTTGCGGGAGCTGTGCCCGCCTGAGAGCGAAGACCGAGTAGCTGTGTGACCAGATACAGTAGTCGTGGATCACGAGTGGAGTGAGGGCAAGTATCTATTTCCGGCAGCGAACTTGTGGTAGAGGTCTCGTAGAGACAGTAGATTGACATTGGTAAAGTGGTCCATTTGGTCAGCAGTGTCCTGAAGCCCCTGTTTCTGTCAACACTCTTAAACCACACTCGAGCATTGGGAGGAGGGAGGGAGCAAGACTAATTATCCTGAAGTAAGAACACAGGAGGCAGGCTGTGATCATGAGACAGCTGCAGCGATCAGGAGCAAACTGGTTCTGTGTTGCTGGGACTGTCTGTGTATTAATTATCTTCAATTATACGCAGGTAGTGGCCATTAACTGAAGATAATGTCCTCATAAATAAGTGTTTGCTTGGAACTGCAAATAAATACTTGTAAAAGTGTGTTAAGGTATTCCCCCAGTAAAACTCAGCAGTGCCGCAATGTGGTTTCTAAATCGGTATGCAATTGACTGATGTGGCGTGTTGTTGACTGAGTGGATGTTTTCTCACTGCAGGACGTGGTGGAGTTGGCCACGAGGCTGCTGAGAAAAGGAAAGCTGAGGAAACAATAGAACAACGCAAACGAATGTCGCAAGTGAAAAAGCGGGCAGAGGAATTAGCCCTTAATGAATATAGGTACAGTAGACAGTTAAAGTTGTAAAGTTTATTTCTTAGTGTCACAAGTAGGCTTACATTAACACTGCAGTGAAGTTACTGTGAAAATCCCCCAGTCGCCACACTCTGGCACCTGTTTGGACTTGGGGGTGGAGGGGGGGGGGGGGTGCGAAACTGAAGGAAACCCATGCAGACACTTGGAGAATGTGGGTGGCACAGTGGTTAGCAGTTCTGCCTCACAGCAGTAGGTACCCAGGTTCGATTCTTGGCTTGGGCCACTGTCTGTGCAGAGTCTGCACATTCTCCCCATGTCTGCGTGGGTTTCCTCCAAGTACTGCAGTTTCCTCCCACAGTCTGAAGGATGTGCTGGTTAGGTGGATTGGCCATACTAAATTCTCCCTCGGTGTACCTGAACAGGTACTGGAGTGTGGCAACCAGGGGATTTTCACAGTAACTTCACTGCAGTGTTAATATAAACCTACTTGTGACACTAATAACCTTTAAAATGTGCAAACTCTTCAAAGACAGTGACTCAAGCTGGGAATCAAATTTGGATCTCAGGCACTGTGAGGGAGCAGTCTAACCACTGTGCCACCATGCTGCCCACACAGCTGTTTGAATCACATATATCCATTGAAAACATGATTTTGTAGAACTTCAAAATGAAGCCATAATGAAGTATTCAGTTTGTGAACTGTAATAATCTATTTTAAAAGTCTAAGAGTAATGGAAAGTCAATAAGACTTTAATCAGTTTCTTTCATTATAAATTCCTTTGTACACATTTATAATGGCAACAGCCTACGTAAACTTGGCACACTAATTATAACCATCTCAGCAGTCAGATCACTGCCTTCCCATCACTGACAGGATTGTGTTTACGGGGCACAAGTTCAGGATTTGCAGATGATTTAAAACTTGCGAACTGTGAGGAGAATAGTGATAGACTTCCAGGTGGACTGGTGGATTGGGCAGACAAGTGGCAGATGAAAATTAATGCAGAGCAATATGAGATGATTCATCTTGATAGGAAGGAGGAGGAGAGGCAATGTGAAATGAAGGGTACGATTTTAAATGGGACGCAGGAGCAGAGGGGCCTAGGGTGCACTAATTATTGAATATAACGGGGCAGGTGGGGAAAGTGGTTAAAAAGGAATATGAAATTCTGGGCTTTATAAATTGAGGTACAGAGGATAAAAACAAGGTGTTTATGATAAACCATTATATAACTCTGATTTTCCCTCCATTCTGAACAAGCAAAAAGTAATGGGAATTCTCCTGAGAGGCAGCTTTTGGGCTCCACTGATTTTTAACACTTCTCCATTGAAAACCATATTTTCATTTGTCTAAGCCCTAAGCAGTGGCGTCATGGTACTGTCAATGGACTAGTAATCCAGAGACCCAGAGTAAGATCTGGGAATCTGGGTTCAAATCCCACCATGGCAGATGATGGAATTTGAATTCAATAAAAAATATCTGGAATTAAGAATCTAGTGATGACCATGAAACCATTGCTGATTGTCGGAAAAACCCATCTGGTTCACTAATGTCCTTTTGGGAAGGAAATCTGCTGTCCTTACCCAGTCTGGCCTACGTGTGACTCCAGAGCCACAGCAATGTGGTTGACTCTTAAACACCTTCTGAAACAGAGGGCAGTTAGGGATGGGCAGTAAATGCTGGCCCACAAATGAAGTTTTTAAAATGCATTGCAATTTGTCCTTAAAACTCTGCCTCCTCTTTAAATCATTACTTAAAACTTAACCCCTTCAGCAAACATTTTGTCACCTATCCTAATATCTCTTTGTGTGGCTTGGTACAAATTCAGTTTGTTGATGCTCCTGCCAAGTACCCCTGGGACATTTTTAAGTGTGTTAAAGGAATTATTTAAATTCAATTATTGAGCGTTGCATTGTTCAGTTTTGTTTGTGCTCATAAAAATGTTCCTTCTGACCTCCCAGGCTGCACGTCAGACAGAAAAAAGATCAACGTCAGATGGAAGGAGATCTAAGGAAGAGCCAGCTTGCCTGTCAACAGCTGGATACACAGAAGGTATCCCAGCTAACTTTCAGCACAGGAAGAGAGGAGACCATTCAGTCCCTCAGGCCGAGATCACGGCTGATCCATGTTTCAATTCCATTTACCCTTCTTAATTCCATATCCTTTGATAGGCTAAACCAACAAAGAAAATTCAGTCTCTGCTTTGCAGGCTACAATTGACCTTCAGTGTTGCTAATCTTTTGGGAGAGAGTGCAGATTTCCACTTCCCTTAGTGTGGCAAATGTGCTTCCTGATTTCCCTCCTGAAAGGCTTGACTCTAATTTTAATTTTTTTTCACTCATGGGGCATGGGCGATGTTGGCTGGCCAGCATTTATTGCCCATCCCTAGTTACCCTTGAAAAGCTGGTGGTGAGCTGCCTTCTTGAAGCCCTCAATCCGTGTTCTGTGGGTTGACCCTCAATGCTGTTGGAGAGAGAATTCCAGGATTTTGACCCAGTGACTGTGAAGGAACGGTGATATATTTCCAAGTCAGGACAGTGAGTGACTTGCAGGGGGAACTTGCAGGTGGTGGTGTTCCCATGTATCTGCTGCCCTTAACCTTCTAGATGGAAATGGTCGTGGGTTTGGAAGATGCTATCTAAGGATCTTGATTGAATTGCTGTAGTGTATCTTGTAGATAGTATACACTGCTGCTGCTGAGGTTTGTTGTGGAGGGAGTGGATGTTTGTAGATGTGGTGCCAATCAAGCAGGCTGCTTTACCCTGGATGGTGTTGAGCTGCTTTAGTGTTGTTGAAATTGCACCCATCCAGGCAAGTGGAGAGTATTCCATCACACTCCTGACTTGTGCTCTGTAGAGAGGATACAGGCTTTGGAGAGTCAGGAGGTGAGTTACTTGCCACAGTATTCCAAGCCAAATCGTGTCCCTTTATCCTTGATTTCTGCAGTAGAAGAAATGGTATCTCTATCTTATCCTACTGAAGCCTTGTAACACAAACATTGAAACCTGACCTTCCCTCAGACTTGACTACTCAAGGGATTACAAACCAAGCTAATGCACCCTAGGTCATAATTTAATTTAATCCCTTCTGCCTGTATCATTCTGGTGAATCTGCTCCAAACTACCTCAATAAATACATTTTAAAAACCATTTAAATCATTGTCCTCAGTATCCAATGTAAAGAGCTCTTCAAGTTGGTTCTGAGTCACTTTAGCTGTGGCACCATCATAAGGGTCCTGCTCTGGATTAGATGTGACACTTTCAGTTTCAGACTCAACTCTCCACAATAAATAATCCTCTCTATCAATTGAATGTGATATTTTGCATGTTTCAAACCATCTGATGACATTTGCTGCATCAATAATGGCATTAATTCATAGCGCTAGGGATCCGGATTCAATTCCAGTCTTGGGAGACTGTGTGGAGTTTTCACATCCTGCGGGGTTTCCTCTGGGCGCTTCAGTTTCCTCCAAAGATGACACATAGATGGATTAGCCATGGTAAATGCGCGGAGTTATGGGGATAGTGCAGGAGATGGCCTGGGTAAGATGTACTTTTGCAGAGTTGATGCAGACTTAAAATCATAGAATCCCTACAATGCGGAAGGAGGCCATTCAGTCCATCAAGCCTGCACCAACAACAATCCACTCAGGCTCCGTCCCTGTAACCCCCTGACACCAAGGGACAATTTAGTATGGCCAATCTATCCAACCTGCACATCTTTGGACTGTGGGAGGAAACCGAAGCACCGAGGAAACCCACACAGATATGGGGAGAATGTGCAGACTCCACACAGACAGTGACCTGAGGCCAGAATGGGCTGAATGGCCTCCTTCTACACTGTAGGATTTTTATAGATGCGAGTACACAAAGACCTAAGTTTGTTCAAAGCAATGTTATTAAATGTCCCCATTTACTGTCATGCTCAGGGTATAGATGTCCCACTGGAAACATGGTATTGGTTGTCCACTCCAGCTGAAGATGATGGAACGGAGGAGGAAGAAGAATCAAGCAAATGGGATTATAAAGCAGTTCCCACAGTACGAAGTTTTTACTTCATCGGTTTACATTATAGATTATGTTTATAAATCATGTGCAATAACTAATAGGCAGCGCTAAAAAATTACTTTGTGAAATCACCTTTCCCAGTCAGTAAACTTTGGAGGTTGAACATTTAGTATCTGCTGAGCAACCCAGAGACTTGCATGAACTCTGGAATGTCGACAAGTGGGTTTCTGCCTCATGGGGCCATTAAAAGCATCATCATTAGGAGCTAACTGTGAAGCAGCAAGCTTGCCTTGTGAATGGGTGCATCCTACAGTTTGGGGTTTACCAAGTTTGAAGTCTGGGTCACTAGAATTTGCAGATGTATTCAGTCCCATAAAGTGCAGAAAGTGGCTTCTGCCTTCCTTTTCATCCCAGAATATTAGGGGAAGAAGTTGTTGGCAAGTTAGGTTAGGTACATCTTGAATCATAGAATCCCTACAGTGCAGAAGGAGGCCATTTGGCCCATCGGGTCTGCACGAACAACAATCCCACCCAGGCCTCATCCCCATAACCCCACATATTCACCCTGCTAACTCCTCTAACCTACAGATCCCGGGACACAAAGGAGCAATTTAACACAGCCAGTGCACCTAACCTGCACCTCTTTGCACCTTGGAAGCAGCATTCTCTGCATCAGAGCAGTAACAGACCTCCCAATTACACTTATAAAGTATTTCACTCGCTGTGAAGTACTGTGGGGCTTCCTATGATTGAAACAGCACTTTCACAATGTAAATTCCTTTTAAGCCCATGATTACTTGCATAGATTGTTGCCATTATCCCGTCCTGTGTGATTCACACTGCCTGAGGCTTTCAGACCTCTCGCCTCACTATGGTGCAGGGGAATGTTCAGGATTACCACACCTGACACAAGAGAAGGCAGTGTTTTTTTAACGTTTGGAGTGCAAGAATATAAGAAATTGTATCTGGAATAGGCGAAAGGCTAAGTTATCACCTCTGCAACAGGCAAAGGCAGTGTGTTACCACATCTGGAGCACAGGAATGAGGTGAATGACCACGTCTGGATTGCAGGAACATAGTGGGGTTTAGGGGTCATAATTTTATTCATTGTGGATAACTTTGTTCACTGAAGTGATGTTTTCTGATTTTCAGACTGAGGAAAAGCTGCTGAATTTGACCTGCTATCTCAGAAGGAAATACTTCTACTGTATCTGGTGTGCGGTTTCTTACCAAGGTAGAGACACCCAGTGCCTGTCTTCAGAAACTTTTGTAGATGTGTGCAGGAATTCATTCCCATTCTGCAAGAGCGAAACAAGACCATAAGACATAGGAGCAGAATTAGGCCACTTGGCCCATCGAGTCTGCTCCGCCATTCAATCATAGCTGATATTTTTCTCATCCCCATTCTCCTGCTTTTTTCCCCTTAACCCCTGATCCCCTTATTAATCAAGAATTTATCTATCTCTGTCTTAAAGACACTCAATGATCTGGCCTCCACAGCCTTCTGTGGCAAATAGTTCCACAGATTCACCGCCCTCTGGCTGAAAAAATTCCTCCTTATCTCTGTTTTAAAGGATCGTCCCTTTAGCCTGAGGTTGTGCCCTCTGGTTCTAGTTTTTCCTAGTGGAAACATCCTCCCAACTTCCACTCTATCCAGGCCTCACAATTTCCTGTAAGTTTCAATAAGATCTCCCCTTCATCCTTCTAAACTCCAACGAGTACAGACCCAGAGTCCTAAACTCATCCTCATACGACAAGCTCTTCATTCCAGGCATCATTCTTGTGAACCTCCTCCCCTTTCCAAGGCCAGCACATCCTTCCTTAGATACAGGGCCCAAAACTGCTCACAATATTCCAAATAGGGTCTGACCAGAGCCTTATACAGCCTCAGAAATACATCCCTGCTCTTGTATTCTAGCTTTCTTGACGTGAATGCTAACATTGCATTTACCTTCCTAACTGTCGACTGAACCTGCACATTAACCTTAATAGAATCTTGAACAAGGACTTTCAAGTCTCCCAAGTCCCTTTGTGCTTCTGATTTCCTAAGCATTTTCCCATTTAGAAAATAGTCTATGTCTCCATTCCTCCTTCCGAAGTGCATAACCTCACACTGTGACACCCATGTGGTTTAATATTGAATGGATTCCCTATAAACGTTGCTTCTGGAACATTTGAAATAAAATGTTCCCAGTCACAAAAACGTCACTCAGTCCATTAAAAGCCCAGTCATAGGGCTCTCTCTTTTTCAATTCTAATTGCGTTTCAACCATCCCTCAGGTTTTTCTTTGACAAATATCCCAAAGCAGTTTTTTTTTAAAGATCGAGTTCGTCCTGATGCACATTTTAAATCTACTCTTTTGGAATCTATTCTTCAGGGGGAGCATGGGAGCACGGTAGCACAGCAGTTACCACTGCTGCCTCAGAGCCCCAGGGACCCAGTTTCGATTCCCGGCTTGGGTCACTGTCAGTGTGGAGTCTGCACATTCTCCCCGTGTCTGCATGGGTTTCCTCCGATGCTCCAGTTTCCTCCCACAATCCAAAGATATGCAGGTTAGGTTGATTGGCCTTGCTAAATTGACTCTAGTGTCAGGGATCAACAGGGTAAATATGTGGGGTTACAGGAATAGGACATGGGTGGGATTATGGTCGGTGCAGACTCGATGGGCTGAGTGGCCTCCTTCTGCACTGTAGGATTCTACAAGGCGAGGCTTGCATTTATGTCACATCTTACACAAACTTTGAATATCCTGAAGTAATTTGCAGCAAATTAATTGCTTTTCTGGAGTATGGCCATCATTGTTTTGTAGAGTTTAAGCAGCTGACTGCATGGCTGTCAGTGTTGGGGGGAGAGAAGGGAAAGTGGGTGCACAAGAGACTAGAATCAGAGGGAAACAGCAATCTCCGTGGACTATGGAGCAGAAGTTAACAGGTCCCCTTTTGTGCTTTGTACATTTCCAGTGCTACTGTCTTGACCTCACCGCCCCGCCCCTTTTCTCAACCTTTAAAATTCTGCCACGGGACGTAGGCGTTGCTGACTAGGCCAGCATTTATTGCCTGTCCCTTGAGAGGATGTTGGTGAGCTGCCTTCTTGCACCGCTGCAGCCCACATGGCGTAAGAAAGGGAATTCCAGGGGTTCGATCTCGCAATGACGAATTTAAAAAAAAATTAGTGTCACAAATAGTCTTACGTTAACACTGCAATGAAGTTACTATGAAAATCCTAGTCGCCACACTCTGGCGCATGTTCGGGTACACAGGGAGAATTTAGCACGGCCAATGCACCTAACCAGCACGTCTTTCGGACTGTGGGAGTAAACCGGAACACCCGGAGAAAACCCACAGAAAATGTGCAGACTCCACATGGATGGGTGACTCTATACTGGGATTGAACCCGGACCCTGGCGCTGTGAGGCAGCAGTGCTAACCCACCGTGCCACCCCAGATTGCACAGGTTGGGACATCATGAGGTTGTGAAAAGCACTGCCATCTTTCTTTCTCTTCATTTACCTTCATTAAAAATCTAATCAGTCTCGGTTTTGAAGTTGTTGTTTCCGACTTGTTGCAGATGAGGAGGACTTATCTGATAACTGTCCTGGGGACTGTGCTGCCGACCACTGCTAACTGACCCTAGCACAGTGCAGAACAGTAATGGCGTCGCTCGAGCTCTCGTCAGAGCCAGTCTGCTGTAACTGGAACAGACTGAATGCAAAATTCACTTGCCAATTTGAACTTGAACGTTGGTTGTGGCAGAGTGCGTTCCGGCTCGTACTCGGAAGATATCCAATGCCACTTCTCCAGTGATCATGGCCATCTCTCTTCTTTGTGAGCTTCTTAACTGATGGCAACTGTACATGTAAAATATTCACACTTCTGTTACTTTGTTTTGAAAGTATCTCTGTATATTTATTGACCTGTATTAAGTGTGGCTTTGTTTGCCTAAGAACAACTTGCTCCTGAACTTTTGCTGTGTCCCCTTGGAAGCAATACATTTGGCGTGGACCAAAGCCAGTTCAGTCAACCCTGGCAATGTGTGTACTAGGTCAGAAATGGAGACAGTGTAAAGGTATGTGTAGGAAAAGTGGAAAGGTTGAAAAGGTAAGATTTTTAAATTTTCACTCTTGCATATCTGTAGGATTGTTTATCAATAGACTGAAATTTGGAACATAGATATAATGTTTTTTGAATTTAGTCTCTGACCGAGATTGGGTAGAGCACAATTCAGATTCCTGATTAATGATCTTTCATTTTGTATTGATTGTAAAGGGTAAAACCTGGTGTGTGATGGACACCTACTGGGCTCAGGAGTAATATATTGGGTGTTTGTGCAGTTTTTGACCTCCACTTCAGATTTGCTTCTGGACTCTACTGTATTCCTGACTGCTCTTTTGCAGTTCCTGCTTGCTTGTGTATTGCAAATAAACGCCTGTTCATATTTCACATCTTCTGAGGTCTAGTTGTGACATTGAACAGTGACACAGCGACGATGTATTACACAGCCGATGCTATGGTTAAGAAAGCCCACCAACGCCTTGACTTTCTCAGGAGGCTAAAGTAAATTTGGCATGTCCACTACAACTCTCATCAATTTTCCACAGATGCATCATAGAAAGCATCCTTTCCGATTGTATCACAGCTTAGTACGACTCCTGCCCTGCCCAAAACCGCAAGGAACTACGAAGTGTTGTGAACGTAGCCCAGTCCATCATGCACCGAGCCTCGCATTCACTGACTCCGTCTACACTTGCTGCTGCCTCGGAAAAGCAGCCAGCATAATTAATGACCCCACGCGCCCCAGACATTTTCTCTTCCACCTTCTTCCGTCAGGAAAAGGATTCAAAAGTCTGAAGACATTGTACCAAATGACTCAAACAGCTTCTTCCCTGCTCCTTCAGACTTTTGATCTTATAGATAGAAATCATAGAAATCCTACAGCCATTCGGCCCATCGAGTCTGCACCGACTGCAATCCCTCCCCAGGCCCTATCCCTATATCCCTACATATTTACCTGCTAATCTCTCTAACCTATGCACCTGCTAATCCCTCTAACGTACTCACTATGAATGTCATGCTTTGTCTGTACAGTGTACAAGAAACAATATTTTTCACTATATCCCTATGCAAGTAACAATAAATCAAATGAGATCAAACAGTCATCTCTGCCTTCCTAAATTACGATGGAGATGCCGGTGTTGGACTGGGGTAAGCCCAGTAAGAAGTCTCACAACACCAGGTTAATGTCCAACAGGTTTATTTGGTAGCACAAGCTTTCCTAAATTACAACAGTGAACCTAAGAAATAGGAGCAGGAGTAGGCCATCTAGCTCTTCGAGCCTGCCCCGCCATTCAATAAGATCATGGCTGATCTGAAGAAGATCAGTTCCACTTTCCCGCCTGCTCCCCATAACCTTTAATTCCCTTATCGATCAAAGATCTGTCTACCTGTGACGTAAACATATTCAATGAGGTAGCCTCCACCACTTCAATGGGCAGTAACTACGCTCAAAGTCTGTGAAGCATGCTGGGATGTCCTTTGCTTGTGAAAGACTTTATAGAAATTCAGGTTATTTCCTTCTTTATATATCACCGTTCATGTCATTTATCTACCCTTACTGCCACATCTGACACCTGCTAACTGAAATAAAGAAAGGAATTGCATTTAATGTAGTGCCTTTTAACAATCTCAGAATGTCTCGAGTGTTTTACAGCCAATGAAGTGTGGTGACTGAATCCACAGAGTGGGAATTTAAAAATATTTTTTGCAAGATTACTCCAGATGGAAGAAAATCTTCACCCATTCACTCTGATCTTTATAGAACATCAAACTGTATCATTTCACAAACTGTATCACAACTAACTTCAAAGGGTTGTGAATGTAGCCCAATCCATCACTCAAATCAACCTCTCATCTGTTGACTCCATCTACACTTCTCACTGCCTTGGAAAATCAGCCAGCATAACAAAGGACCCCAGATACGGAATCATAGAGGTTTACAGCATGGAAACAGGCTCGTTGGCCCAACCTGTCCATGCCACCCTTTTTTTAACCACTAGTCCCAATTGCTAGTGTTTGGTCCCTCTGGACCCATCTTACCCATGTGACTGTCTAAGTGCTTTTTAAAAGACAAAATTGCACCTGCCTCTACAGCTACCTCCAGCAGCTTGTTCCTAACACTCACCACATCACCTTCACATCCCAGACATACTTTCTTCCACCAGGAAAAAGATACAAAAGTCTAAGGACATGTATCGTCTGACTCAAGAACAACTTGTTCCCTATTGCCATCAAACTTTTGAATGGACCTACCTCACGTTAAGTTGATCTTTCTCTGCACCCTCTCCTTTCCTTCTCCCCTATGTACTCTATGAACTGTATACTTTGTATAGCGTGTAAGAAATGGCAATTTTCATGCTGTTACCAATACGTGACAATAATAAAATCAAATCAAATCTCCTCCAGCCTCACAACCTCTGGATATCAACACTTTTCTGATTCTGGCCTCCAGCTGCCTAGGTCCATTCAACTACCAGCTGAGGAATAACCTCTTATGAAGATTTATAGGGAATGGCACAGTGGTTAGCGCTGCTGCCTCAGCGCCAGGAACCCGCGTTCACTTCCAGTCTCGGGTCCATCTGTGTGGAGTCTGCATGTTCTCCCCATGTCTGCGTGGGTTTCTTTCAGATGTTACGGTTTCCTCCCACAGTCTAAAGGAGATGTAGGTTAGGTAGATTGGCCATGCTAAATTGAACTTTAATGTCCCAAGGATTAACAGAGTAAATACGTGGGGTTATGGGGATAGAGCCTGGGTATGCTTGTTGTCAGTGCAGGCTCGTTGGGCTGAATGGTCTCCTTCTGCATTGTAGGGCTTCTATGATGTGCCATGGTTTATATGGATGTGGTTTGTGGATGCTCATGAGCATTGTGGCAGGTCAAAACCAGAGAATGCCCTCCAGTCTGAAGCGCCTTAGGATCTTTTCCGGGTTAAAAAGGTTATATAAACACAAGTCATTTTTCCATTAGGAATAGTTTGGCCTTTCATCGCGATTCCGTAATCTGAAAGTTGGAGTCATGCATGTGATTGAATAAACATTTCATTGTGCTAAAGTGTGCGGTCCGTGGTTCTAACATTGCTCGTGTTGAGTCTTTCTTGAGGTGTTTGTTTGTGACTCGCAGGGCTGAATGTGGGGTAAAGGGAGGAGCAGTGGAAAAAACATCAGAGCTGAAAGACTGTTGTTGCTTTTGCATCTTCACATTGTTCTCCAGGGAGGAGCGTGAACTAGTAAGAGGGTCACAGTCAGACAAACAGCAACGTGTATACTCTTTCCATGGATGTAACCATTTGTATGTCACTCCACAGGGACACTGGAATCCCACTGCTCATCTGCTCCTTGAGCCTACTCTGTCATTTCATTAGAACGTGGATGATCTGTACCTCAATCACAGTTACCCACCTTAGCCCTATACCCCAAGATACCCTCTATCAACTAAATCTATCCATCTCTACTTTGAGTATCAGGTCCACAAAGTTCAAAGAGGATAAGCCAGTTAGAGGTCTGTGCTCCAGTTAAGATTGATCTGGTTTAACCACACACCAACCTAACAGGACAAACTGCATTCACCACTCCATGACTCAACTGGCCCCTTCATTGAGTTGCTCAGTGGAGAGTTGCAGGTCACAGTCAGCCAACAGTACTGTGTCAGCTGACCTTGTTGAGAGGCCACACGGGCAATTGTTTAGCTCAAAACTTTGATATGATTTGATTTATTATTGTCATGTATTGGGATACAGTTAAAAGTATTGTTTCTTGTGCACTATACAGACAAAGCATACCATTCATAGAGAAGGAAAAGAGAGAGTGCAGAACGTAGTGTTACAGTCATAGCTTGGGTTTGGGAGAAATATCAACTTAATGCGAGGTAAACATAAGAACATAAGAAATAGGAGCAGGAGTAGGCCATCTAGCCCTTCGAGCCTGCCCCGCCATTCAATAAGATCATGGCTGATCTGTCTTGGCTCAGTTCCACATTCCCGCCCTCTCCCCATAACCCTTAATCCCCTCTCTTATCAAAAACCCATCAACCCGCGTCTTAAAAATATTTAGCGAGGTAGCCTCCACCACTTCAACGGGCAGAGAATTCCAGAGATTCACCACCCTTTGAGTGAAGAAGTTCTTCCTCAACTCCGTTCTAAACCGCCCCCCCCCCCTTTATCTTGATGCTGTGTCCTCTAGTCCTACTGTCCTTTCTGAGCAGGAAGAGTCTCTCCACCTCTATCCTATCCATCCCATTCATCATCTTATACGTCTCAATGAGATCTCCCTTCATTCTTCTAAACTCTAACGAGTACAACGGCAGCAGGGAAGAAGCTGTTCTTGAGTCGGTTGGTACCCCGGCAGAAGAAGGTGGAAGAGAGAATGTCCAGGGTTGTGAGGTCCTTAATTATGCTGGCTGCTTTTCTGAGGCAGTGGGAAGTATTGACAGAGTCAATAGATGGGAGGCTGGTTTGCATGAGGGACTGGGCTTCATTCATGACCCTTTGTAGTTCCTTGCGGTCATGGTCAGAGCAGGAGCCATACCAAGCTGTGATACAACCAAAAAGAATGCTTTCTTTGGCGCATCTGTAAAAGTTGGTGAGAGTCACAGCTGACATGCCAAATTTCCTTAGTCTTCTGAGAAAGTAGAGGTGTTGGTGGACTTTCATAACTATAGTGTCGGCATGGGGGTCCTGGATAGGTTGTTGATGATCTGGACACGTAGAAAGTTGAAGCTCTCAACCATTTCTACTTCATCCCCATTGATGTAGACAGGCTATGTCTTCCACTATGCTTCCTTAAGTCAATGACTATCTCCTTTTTGTTGACATTGAGGGAGAGATTCTTGTCATTGCACCAGTTCATCAGATTACTGTTTTGAGGGTGGGGTGCGCCTGGAATCTTCACTGCTGCCACAGGAGGAGACTGCATGCCTGCAGTATAAATTTGCAAAATTCTTCCATTGATATGTACTTCCAATTTAAATGTTGTAGGGATTTTCTTTTATCATTGCACTGATGTGGCTGCTCATATGAACAGCAAGAGACTGTTAGACCATTCATACCTCATGCCGTTTTTCTAATACATTTTATGGAACGTGAGCATCACTGGCTGGCCAGCATTTATTGCCCATCCCTAATTCCCATTTCAGAGTGCATTTGAGAGTCAACCGCATTGTTGTGGATCTGGAGTCACATAAAGTTTAGACCAGGTAAGGACGGCAGATCTCCTTTCCTGAAGGACATTAGTGAACCAGATGGGTTTTTCCAACAATCGGGAATGGTTTCATGGTCTGCAGTAGATGTCTTAGTTCCAGATATTTTTTTAATCAAATTTCAAATTCCGCCATTTGCCGTGGTGGGATTCAAACCTGGGTCCCCAGAACATCACGCCGGGTCTCTGGATTACTAGTCCAGTGACAATACCACTGCGCCACCGCCTCCCCTATTCTGGCATTGACTTAGATCATGGCAGATCTGTGACCCAATTCGATTTACTTATTTTGCTATTGTCACCCAATGATCGATCTCACTTGTGAAGGGTTTAATTGACCTCTGGCACCCAGTTTTTTCACGAAAGAAGTTGCAGATTTCTAATACTCTCTGAAGAACTGGTTCACTCCTAAAGACCCAGCTTTATTTTTAAGAGCATCCCCCCATTATTCTAGACTCCCCCAAACTTTTTCTACCCAAATGAATCCCTTCATTCTTTTTTAAGACACCGATCACCCATCAATCTTTTGACCTCCAGGAATACAAATCAAATTTATGCAACCTGTTCTCATAATTCTCGTAATGGGGAGGCACAGTGATGAGCGTTGCTGCCTCACAGCGCCAGGGACCCAGGTTCGATTCCCAGCTTGGATCACTGTCAGTGTGGAGTTTGCACATTCTCCCCATGTCTGCATGGGTTTCCTTCGGGTGCCAGGTAACATTCGTGCCACACAAGGGCCAGGTAATGATTAACTCAAACAAGAGGGAATTGAATTATCTCCCCTAGACATTCAATGGCTTAACCATGGCTGAATCGCCCACCGTCAACATCCCGGAGGTTACCCTTGACCAGAGACTGAACTGCATTAGTCACATAAATAGAATGGCTACCAGAGCAGGTGGAAGACTGGGAATTCTGCAGCGTGTGACACAACTCCTGACTCTCCATCCTCAAGGCCCAAGTCAGGAGTGTGATGGAACGCTGCCCACTTGACTGGATGGTTGCAGCTCCAACAACACTCAAGAAGCTCAACACCATCCAGGACAAAGCAGCCCATTCAATTGGCACCCCAATTACAATTGGGGTAATTGTAATTACAATTGATTACTGGTGTAATTGTCAGTTGATTACAAATGTTCCTTATTTTTCTTCACCTTAAGCAGTCCCCTAGGATTGAGGGTGCCCTGTTTCCATTCAGATAGGATGGGCATGGTGTGCAGATGTTGCTATATGTGGTGCTTTGAAAGTTGGGTAGGTGGGCTGTTTGGAGTTTGTACATTCCCTCCGATTCCTCACCTTTGCCTCTGCACGTTCCCAGTGTAGCCTCTCTATGTGTTTGTTGCCGTCCTCGAGGGGCCGAATGGTCTACCACTGCTGCTATTTCATATGTACCTATGAACTCGCATCCCCTCCACATTAACACTCCTTGTGCAACACGACTCCCTGATAGTAACACTTCCGGATATTAACACTCTTCCTTACATTGACACCCTCCCCTGCATCAACACACGTTCCCTTTTCTATTAACCCTCTGTGTCCTTGCAGTAACTCTGCGCTGCCAGGTGTTAATGCCTCCTTCCTGTGGTTCCCAAGGAAGTTCTCTGTGCCAGGATCAGGATCTGTCTGTCTGTCTCCCTCCCTCCTTCCCGGGGGAAAACGAAAGCGAAACTGCCGGAGCCCGAGAAACGAAACTCAGCAAGCCTGAGTGACTCCGGGGAGAGAGGCTGATATTGCGACTACGAGGATTGACTGTGAGCTGTTGCATTTTATCGCTGCAGAATAATCTTAACAGTAACACAGTGATTATTTACAGCGGCCTGTGCGTGTGAGTAGTGCTTCTTGAACGATGTCAGGATGGGGTGGGTGGCTGGGGGCGAGGTGGAGATTGGGAATCCTTGTCTAACCCATACTGCAAACCTGCTGCAGTAATGCCTCACGTAGATAACCAGTAAGTACTGAGTGTGGGACCCAGTGTCGGCCCTGACTCACTCACTCCTTGTCTCCACGCCAGTGGACTGTGGATTCAGCTCCCCCACTGGACTAAGGAACATTATGTTAAAGACCAGGGTGCTGCAGAAGAGTGGGAGTGGGGTGGGGGCAGGGTGCTGTAGACAGGGGCGGGGTGGGGGGGCAGGGTGCCGTCTCCGAAAATAAGTAACAGGGGCAAAAAAGACACAAATTGAACAAGTTGGCACAGTAGTTAGCACTGCTGCCTCACAGTGCCAGGGAGCCGGGTTCATTGTCTGTGCAGGGTCTGCACGTTCGCCCCATGTCTGCGTGGGTTTTCTCCAAGTGCCCTGGTCTCCTCCCACAATCCGAAAGACGTGCTGGTGAGGTGCGTTGGCCGTGCTAAATTCTTCCTCGGTGTACCCGAACAGGCGCCAAGGTGGGGCGACTAGGCAATTTTCACACTAACTTCATTGCAGTGTTAATGTAAGCCTACTTGTGACACTGATAAATAAACTTTAACTGTGGGGGGGGGGGTAAAGCGTTCATAAACTGTGGGGGTAAATTGTCGCAAACTGCACCGAATGTGGGGGTAGAGTGTCACAGATTTTCCTGAATGTGGGATTAAACTCGAACATGACCTCCCTGCTTTTGTAATCTATGCCTGGAATGATAAAGGCAAGCGTCTCATCTGCCTTTTTCACCGCCCTACTAACACGCCCTTCTGCCTTCAGAGACCTATGGACAAACACACCCAAAGTCGCTTTGTTCCACAGAACTTCCTAGTGCCCTACTGTTTATTGAATACTTTCTTGTCAAATTACTCCTTCCAAAGTGGATGACCTCTCGCTTTTCGGGGTTAAGTTCCATCTGCCACATATCTGCCCATTTGACCATTCCATCTATATCTTCCTGTAGCTCAAGACACTCCGCCTCACTGTTAACCACCTGTCCAATCTTTGTGTCATCCGCAAACTTACTAATCCTACCCCCCATGTAGTCATCAATGTCATTTGTATAAATGACGAACAATAGGGGGCCCAACACAGATCCCTGTGGTTGGACACTGGCTTCCAGTCACCCTCCGTTTAGCTCCTTCAACGTTGGCATTGGTGCAATGGGCTGAATGGCCTCCCAGTTAAGTTTAAAGTTATTAGTGTCACAAGTAGGCTTACCTTCACACTGCAATGAAGTTAATGTGAAAATCCCCTAGTCACCACACTCCGACGTCTGGTCGGGTACACTGAGGGAGAATTTAGCACGGCCAACGCACATCTTTCTGACTGTAGGAAGAAACCGGAACACCCAGAGGAATCCCACGCAGACATGGGGAGAATGTGCAAACTCCGCACAGACAGTGACCCAAGCCAGGAATTGAACCTGAGTCCTTGGTGCTGTGAGGCAGCAGTGCTAGCCACTGTGCCACCATGATGTCCCAGAGTATATAGAGTAGAAGTAAATAAGATTTCACAAAGTAAAATTATTGGTGGAAGTAATAAATATGACTGAATGCATAGCACATATAGCTATAAACCGTATTAATAATGCTATTACATAATAGGGGTGGAACGGTGGCATAGTAATTAGTTCTGCTGCCCCACAGCGCCGGGGACTCGATTCCCAGCTTGGGTCACTGTCTGTGCAGAGTTTGCATGTTCTCCCCGTGTCTATGTGGGTTTCCTCCGAGTGCTCTGGTTTTCACCCACAATCCAAAGATATGTGGGTTGGGTTGATTGGCCGTGCTAAATTGTCTCTTAGTTTCAGGCAGACTAGCTAGGGGTTATGGGGATAGGGCCTGGGTGGGATTGTGGTCGGTGCAGACTCAATGGGCCGAATGGCCTCCTCCTGCACTGTAGGTTATTCTTTAACTCTATGATAAAGTTTTTTTTCTGTTTAAGAAGTGAAATCTTGTGGTGTCCCATTGATTAAAACAAAATGTTTGGGTTTCTCTTTCCATGTTGAGTCTTTAATTGGATTGTAACAAAATATTATTCATTATCTCATTGTATCTTGGATGCTTTGAATTGAGAATGTTTCATTTCTGTAGCCCCTGGAAGGAATGGCGACTTCAGGATCTGTGGAGCAACTACAGCTGTATGCAAATAGAAATCATGAACATTTGATCTGGGAATCCAAAATGGATGGACCCCCTCACAACCCTGTGTAAGTGGCTTAGTTTAGGAATATATTTTGATTTGATTTATTATTATCACATGTATTAGCATACAGTGAAAAGTATTGTTTCTTGTGCGCTATACAGACAAAGCATACTGTTCATAGAGAAGGAAAGGAGAGAGTACAGAATGTAGTGTTACCATCAAAGCTAGGGTGTGGAGAAAGATCAACTTAGTGCGAAGTAGGTCTGTTAAAAAGTCTGACAGCAGCAGGGCCAGCCCATGCTTCCAGGGAATGACTGAGAGCACCATGAGATGGTGGCACAGAGGTTAGCACTGCGGCCTCACAGTGCCAGGGACCCGGGTACAATTCCTGGTTTGGGTCACTGTCTGTGTGGAGTTCGCATGTTCTCCCTGTGTTTACGTGGGTTTCCTCTCACAGTCCAAAGATGCGCCGGTTAGCTGGGTTGGCCATGCTAAATTGACTCAGAGTCCCAAGATGTATAATTTAGAGGGGATTAGCAGGATAAATATGTGGGGTTACGGGATAAGCCGGGGCAAGAGTCAGTGCAGACCGAATGGCCTCCTTCCACCCTGTAGGAATCCTGTGGTTCTATGAACAATCACCACCTTCTGAAGGGCAATTACATTTAAAGTTTATTTATTAGTGTCACAAGTCAGCTTACATGAACACTGCAATGAAGTTTGGGGGCGGCAAGGTAGCACAGTGGTTAGCACTGCTGCTTCACAGCTCCAGGGTCCTGGGTTCAATTCTCGGCTCGGGTCACTGTCTGTGTGGAGTTTGCACGTTCTCCTTATGTCTGTGTGGGTTTCCTCCAGGTGCTCCAGTTTCCTCCCACAGGCCAAAGATGTGCGGGTTAGGTTGATTGGCCATGCTAAGAAATTGCCCCTTAGTGTCCAGGGATGGGAAAGTTAGAGGGATTAGTGGGTATAATACGTAGGGATATGGGGGTAGGGCCTGGGTGGGATTGTGTTTGGTGCGGACTTGATGGGCCGAAGGGCCTCTTTCTGCACTGTAGGGTTCTATGATTTCTATGATTAGTGTGAAAATCCCCTAGTCTCCACACTCTTGCGTCTCTTCGGGTACACTGAGGGAGAATTTAACATGGTCAATGCACTCTAACCAGCGCGTCTTTCAGCCTGTGGGAGGAAAGTGGAGCACCCGGAGGAAACCCACACAGACACGGGGAGAACATACAAACTCCGCACAGACAGTGACCCAAGCAGGAAATCGAATCCAGACTAGGGGATTTTCACGATAATCATAGAAATCATAGAAACCCTACAGTGCAGAAAGAGGCCCTTCGGCCGATCAAGTCTGCACCAAACACAATCCCACCCAGGCCCTACCCCCATATCCCTACATATTATTCCCACAAATCCCTCTAACTTACCCATCCCTGGACACTAAGGAGCAATTTCTTAGCATGGCCAATCAACCTAACCCGTACATCTTTGGACTGTGGGAGGAAACTGGGGTATCCGGAGAAAACCCTGGCGCTGTGAGGCAGCGGTGCTAACCACTGTGCCACCACGCCGCAAGTGAGCAATAAAATGTTGGCCTAACCAGCAATGCCTGAGTCCCGTGAAATGTATTTTAAAAAAAACCTATACAATTTTAGAGAGCCCCTGGTATTCTTCTCTGAGGGAGGAAGAGCCCCAGCCTGTTCAGTCTTTCTGATATCCTGTTTTGGCTCCAGTGCCCTGCAGAGCAGAGCAGATCCGAACGAATCTCCGGACCCTGCAGCTAATCCTCACGGCTGCCTTGTGTAGCTCCAAGGGGTGAGGCAGGGAAGTAGAAACCTGTGTTTTGCTGATCTAACCCAATGCTACGTTTACTGTTGTTTTAGGTTCACGTTCTGGGCAAAAATTGGCGACAAAACACTCCCTGAAGGCCAAGGTAAAACCAAGAAGGAAGCTAAGTACAATGCAGCTAAACTGGCTTTAGAGGTTTTGAATATTCAGGATGTTGATGTGGTAAGTTGCACTGTATTCCTTACATTTCATTTTACAAAATGGACATGGAACTACACAAGGTTCTCAAGTCTCCTAGCATGTCAGGACAAAACATTAAAATGCAAAGAAACTTTTGTCATGTTGTATTGAGAGGTTATTAAAATGTAACAAGCCATTCCTAGAACATAGAACAGTACAGGCCCTTCGGCCCCCGATGTTGTGCCGAGCTATGTTCGAACCTAAGATCAAGCTATCCCACTCCCTGTCGTTCTGGTTCCTGTAGATTAATGGCTGTCCTAATACAAATAATTAAATAAATTTGTTCACAATGGACTTGATTTTTTGGCTTTGAAGTTGAATTCTAAAGAATAGTTTGTGAAAAAACCTCATTCTATCACATTGATATATGAACAGGTGAAACATGACCCTGTTACATATCAGAGACAATTGTGAAGAAGATAAAAAACATGTACTATGGTCAAATAGGTGCTCCGATCTCCTCCTGCAATCCAAAGATGTGCTGGTTAGGTGAATTGGCCATGGTCAATTGCCCCTTTAGAGTTAGGGATAAATAAATGGGGTTACAGGGATAGCGCCTGGGTGGGATTGTTGTTGGTGCAGTGTGTGCATGGGTGTGAGGTGTGTGACTATGTGTTGTAAGTATTAGAGAGTATATGTTTTGTGTATGCATTATGTGTGAGTGTGTCTGAGAGAGAGTGTGGTGTGTGGGAGAGGGAGATTGTGTCTGTGTGAGAGTATGTTTTGTGTGCGTGTGTGATGTGGTTGTGTTATGTGTGTTTGTTAAGTTCATTAGTTACATTGGGTGAATAAATGCATATCTCCTGTTTTAAACTTGCCAGAAAGCCCATTTGTACCAATCCTTTAAGGTCACAACACCAAAAGCATTTTAAAACAGTCCCTTAAAAATATACGTCTTGTTACAAATAATCGAGGGGTGAGGGAAAAGGAGGAAAGTCATCCCACCAGTCGTCCCTGTTTGGAACAGTGTGTGGACATAGCTGATATCTTTTCAACATTTTCTGTCTGAATTGGTATATGGTTGTAAAAAGCATTTGATTTGTCTTTGATGTAGTCTCTTGATAGAACGACGCAATCAGTATCACCGGCTGGCATTGGAAACTTCATCAGTAAGCTCAATGAGTATGGACAGAAAAGAGACATCCACATTGAATACGTCCTTACACAGATGGACACAGGCTTGGATCACATACAGAAGTAAGTTTACCTTATTAAACGGAAATGATGGCCGGAGGCAATGGCCTGGTGGTGTTATCGCTAGCCTATTAATCCAGAAGCTCAGTTGATACCTGGGGACCCGTGTTCGAATCCCGCCACGGCAGCTGGTGGAATTTGAATTCAATAAAAAATATCTAGAGTTAAGAATCTACTGATGATCATGAAACCATTGTCAATTATCAGGAAAAACCCCATCAGCTTCACTAACGTCCTTTAGGGAAGGAAATCTGCCGTCTTTACCTTGTCTGGCTGACATGTGACTCCAGATCCATAGTAATGTGGTTGACTCTTAACCGCTCTCGGACAACTAAGGATGGACAATAAATGCTGGCCAGCCAGCGACACCCACGTCCCACAAATGAATAGAAAAATAAGTATTTATAACTATTGCAACTGATGATTATAACGTGTCACTGAATTTATTCTGGAAAATTCTCTTCTACCCACCTTCTAAACCTATCCAGCTCTGGGATTTAGAATGCTGTTTCCATTTCTAATTCCAGAGGGGGAGGGCAACCCAATTTGACATTGAGGGGCTGAATGGCCTACCCCTGCACCTAGTTGTTATGTTATGATTCTTATGAGCCTAGACTAGCACTAACCAGATATGTTCACCCAGGGATTGGCAGCCTAGCACTAACCAGATACGTTCACCAATGGATAGCCAGACTAGCACTAACCAGATGTGATCACAATGAATAGCCAAACTAGCACTAACTAGATGCGTTCACCCAGGGTCTGCCCGACTAGTACTAACTAGATGCGTTCACCCAGAGTCTGCCCAGACTAGTACTAACTAGATGTGTTCACCCAGGGTCTGCCCAGACTAGCACTAACTAGATGTGTTCACCTAGGGTCTGCCCAGACTAGCACTAACTAGACGTGTTCACCCAGAGTCTGCCCAGACTAGCACTAACTAGACGTGTTCACCTAGGGTCTGCCCAGACTAGCACTAACCAGACGTGTTCACCTAGGGTCTGCCCAGACTGGAACTAACCAGACGTGTTTACCTAGGGTCTGCCCAGACTAGCACTAACCAGACGTGTTCTAAGATTTTCATCTGGGAGTCATATTTTACCTAAAGAGAGGATCAGAGTCACAGGTTATTTTAAAGCAGTTTATTAAAAGCAACAGGTTAGGTATGATGCTTAAGCTAACTGAACAGAGAAGGCACGGAGTCCTAATGGTTGAGAACAGTTTACCTACCCTGGTTGGACATACAGATGGATGAAGCTGATCTCCGTTGCTGAAAAGTGGCAGTAGCTTTAGTTTTCTTTAGTCCGGAATTCACCAATGAGTTAGGCAGGAACCAGCATCGATCCACCTCAAGAACCCTGCTTCCATCCCAAGTGAATTTTTCTCATCTAAATGTTTGTTTATGTACCTTGTTTCTGGGAGACTTTTGCCCAGACTTCCTTACCTTCTCCTTGCCCAGACTTTCTTACCTTCTCCTTGCCCAGACTTTCTTACCTTCTCCTTGGCGTGACATCCATTCTTTTCCCTGACGCCTCTGTGTGAATTATTTGTCCAGTGATACATTGGTAAGAGACAGACATTCAGGATAATCCATCCCATTTCCATTCGAAGGCCATGAAGTCAGCTTGCAGCTCATCACTTGCTGGAACCTGGTGCTTAACTTAGAGACGGTTCATTTATGTTTGGGTCTGGGGGTCACTCTCACCGCTGGGGGCTAACCTTTCAGCCACTCAGGCTCTGTGTTTTGCAATTCTCTCTGTAAATCTTCCTGTCTCTCTTTTTTTTAATTTATTAGTCACAAGTAGGCTTTCATTCACACTGTAATGAAGTTACTGTGAAAATCCCCTTCCTCTCATCCTTTGACTAAGCTGTTGCTGGTCTATCCTATCAGTGTCAGCTGTAGCTAAGTGATTGGTCTCTTGCCTCTGATTCAGAGGGTTATCTTGAAGGATGGGAACATTATTGAGGCTGACACTCCATTCCTGTACTGAAGGACTGCTGTACCTGCTGTCTTTCAAATGAGACTTTAAACCCAGGCCCTGTGTGCCCTCATAGGTGGATGTTATAGAACCTGTTACATTATTCAAAGAATAAGAGAACAGTGGTGGCACAGTGGTTAGCACTGCTGCCTCACAGTGCCAGGCTCCCGGCTTGGGTCACTGTCTGTGCAGGGTCTGCACATTCTCCCTGTGTCTGCATGGGTTTCCTCCAGGTGTTCCAGTTTCCTCCCACAGTCCAAAGATTGGCCATGATAAATTGCCCCTTGGTGTCAGGAGGATTAACAGGATAAATGCATGGGATAGGGTCTGGATGGGACTGTGGTCGGTGCAGACTCGATGGGCCGAATAGCCTCTTTCTGCACTGTGGGAATTTGATGTAACTCAGGCTTGAAAGAGTATTGTCAGTGTCCTGACCAATGATGAGCCCTCAACCGGCATCTCATAAACAGTTGAGTTGGTCATTATCATGTTGTTTGTGGGATCTTTTGTGTGCAAATTGGCTGCTGTGTTTCCTACATTACAACAGTGATTTGATTTATTATTGTCACATGTATTAGTATACAGTGAAAAGTATTGTTTCTTGTGCGCTTTACAGACAAAAGTAACTACACTTTAGTAGTACTTGATTGGTGTTTCTCAGGTTGTAAAAGGCATGTTTTGAGTGTTTCTCAGGTTGTAAAAGGCATTACGTCAATGCAAGCCTTGCTTTCTTACCTTCTCCTTGGCACTGTTTTCCCTGACGTCTCGGTATAAAGTATGTTAGAACTTTATTTAATGTTAAAATAAGTGCGTAAATGTTAGTTACATTTTTGTGCAGGGTGAGTGTGGCAGTATTTGTTGTTATGTTGCAGGTTCTCAGCTAAAGTTATCGTGGATAAGAAAGAATACCCAATAAGCTACGGTAGAAGCAAACAAGAGGCTAAACATGAAGCAGCAAGACTTGCCTGTGAGGAAATTTTCCAGGACTCATCACTTTGCAAGGTATGAGAATGGATCGGTACTTTCAAAGATTTTAATGTTTATTTCTTAGTGCCACAAGTAGGCTGACATTAACACTGCAATGAAGTTACTGTGAAAATCCCCTAGTCGCTGCACTCTGGCGCCTGTCCAGGTACACTGAGGGAGAATTTAGCATGGCCAAAGCACCTAACTAGCCCGTCTTTCAGACTGAGAGGGGAAACTGGAGCACCCGGAGGAAACCCACGCAGGGAAAACACGCACAGACAGTGACCCAAGACGGGAATCGAACCTGGGTCCCTGGCGCTTTGAGGCAGCGGTGCTAACCACTGTGCTGAAAGCGTACAAAGATTTGTGGACTGTTAAGGCAAGCAGGGTCAAACGGAGAGTTGGGAAGACAGCAGAAAATAAGACAGGAAATCATTATCAAGCTGTTGTCCCAACTGGCTTAGAGGGCTAGAGCTTGTTTGCTGTCTGTACTCATTCCAGTACTGGAGTTATGCAATATAGAATTAAAAAGAGGAACTGGAGAGAGACCAAGTATATTGGCAAAAACAGGGGAGGCGGTGGCCTATTGTCACGACTATTAATCCAGAGCCTCAACTAATGTTCTGGGGAGCCAAGTTCGAATCCCTTGGTGGTGGGATTTGAATTCAATATTAAAAATTAAGTATCTACTGATGACTGTGAAACTATTGTTGGAAAAACCCATCTGGTTCACTAATGTCTTTTAAGAAAAGAAATAAGAACATAAGAACATAAGAAATAGGAGCAGGAGTAGGCCATCCAGCCCTTCGAGCCTGCCCCGCCATTCAATAAGATCATGGCTGATCTGTCGCTGCTCAGTTCCACTTTCCCGCCCTCTCCCCATAACCCTTAATCCCCTCTCCTATCAAAAACATCCTTACTTGGTCTGGCCTACATGTGACTCCAGAGCCACAGCAATGTGGTTGACTCTGGACTGCCTTCCAAAGGCAACTAGGGATGGGTAACAAATGCTGGCCAGCCAGCGATGCCTATGTCCCACAAATGAATGAAAAAAGAACTATTTATGAAAGCAAGTGATGATTATAACGTGTCACTGAATGCATTCATGGAAAATTCTCTTCTACTCACTTCCTAAACCTATCCAGCTCTGGGATTTAGAATGCTGTTTCCATTTCTCATTCCAGAGGGGAAGGGCAATTCAATTTGACATTGAAATACAAGGAAAGTATAGTCCCTTGTCTTTCCTGGGTGGCCTGATGGCACAGTGGTTAGCACTGCAGCCTCACAGCGCCAGGGATCCGGGTTCAATTCCTGGCTTAGGTACTGCCTGTATGGAGTTTGCACGTTCTCCCCATGTCTGTGTGGGTTTCCCTTGGGTGCTCTGGTTTCCTCCCACAGTCTGAAAGACGTGCTGGTAAGGTGCATTGGCTAAATTCTCCCTCAGTGTACCCGAACAGGTGCCAGAGTGTTGCGACTAGGGGATTTTCCACAATTGCAGTGTTAATGTAAGCCTATTTGTGACATTGATAAGTAAAATTTAAAACAAAAAAAAGTTAGAGTGCGCCAAAAGACATCAAGTCTCAAAAGGTAGCTAGTTAAATGTTGGAAAATGGGTTTTAAAAACAGAAGGTGCTGGAAACACTGAGCACTTCAGGCAGCATCTATGGAGAGAGCAACAAGGATAATGCTTCAGGTTGAAGGCCTTTCTCTTTGAACAGTTGCTGCCACACTTTTTAGAACTAATTTGTGGGATGTGGGTGTCACTGGCTGGCCAGCATTTATTGCCCATCCCTAGTTGCCCTTGAGAAGGTGATGGTGAGCTGCCTTCTTGAATCGCTGCAGTCCGTGTGGTGTAGGTACACCCACGGTGCTGCTGGGGAGGGAATTCCAGGATTTTGATCCAGCAATTGTGCAGGAACAGCGATATATTTCCAAGTTGGGCTTGGAGGGGAGAGAAGGAGGAGAGATGGGAGGAAAGGAGAAAGAGAGAGAGAGAAGGGAGAGAAATATAGAGGGAGAGAGTGATGGTTTTCCCATGTGTCTACTGCCCTTATCCTGGATGGAAGTGGTTGTGGATTTGGAAGGTGCTGCCTAAGGATCTTCAGTGACTTGCTGAGTATTTGTAACAGTCTCTGATTTCATTTCAGATTCCCAGCATATCAGTATTTGTATTAACCAGGTGTTAATTGCTTAATTATGTTTGTGCATTTGATGTACTCTAAGAAGGTGTAAACTTACGAGGAGGTTGCTTTTCCTCAAATTAAATGCACATTTAAGAAACACAAACATTTATTGCCCATCCCTGGTTGCCCTTAAGAAGGTGGTGGTGAGCTGCCTTCTTGAATCGCTGCAGTCCGTGTGGTGTAGGTACACCCACAGTGTTGCTGGGGAGGAATTCCAGGATTTTGACCCAGTGACTATATATTTAAAAAGTGCTTTGCTCGGAAAGAGGAGTTGATGGAAATTACAGCACGAGGTAGCAGGGGGCACAGTGGAAAATAATCAAAACGTTTAGGGACAAAGCAAATATTTGAGCCTGAATTTTCAGTGCCTGGCATCTGGTGATCCACGCAGATTCTGACAGGCCCACTCCCATTTTACCATCGATTGGCAGCAGGCCAGACTTCTGTCCACACTTGGACGGGTGCCCTGCAGTGGAGAATGGCCAACAGCGCTCCAGTCCCTCCAGGCACAGTGCTGCCGGGGCTGGGACAGCGCCATGCCTGAGCCCCAGGACCGCCCTTCAAGGGTCCTGGAAGTATAAGGGATGCCCAGGGGGATGTGGGGGAGAGGGAAGGGGGGACAATCTCAGTGTGGGGCGGTAGGCTGGATGTGGGTAGAGAGAGCTCGTAGGCCCCAGAGGGGAGGGTGCCCCAGTCTGAAATGGCCTTCCAACTGAGATGTCCCCCTCCAGGTCCAGCACCAGATTGGGGGTTAAAAACCTTCTCATTCACCCCCCCCTCACCCACCCTCAGTCATCTCATGCCCACCAGCCTAAAAATTGATGCTAGGTGGGAAAAGGACCATAAGTGGTCTTAACAGGGGTAAGAGTGGGCTTCATGTCTGATGCTGTGCTCGCGCCAGTGTCTGGTCACCTCTGGGTGGGTGGGGGGTGGATGCGGAGGTGGGTGGGTGGTGGGGCGGGGGTAGGGTGTGAATTTCTGACTTAGTAGCTGATGTGGCGCGGGTGGATAGAACTCAGAACAGATCAGTACCGGGGCTGCAGACTCCCTGACCAGTTCAAGGTCTTAATCCTGGAACACCTACAGACACATCCCCCATCAGCAGCTCCTGTTACCAGAGAGATTTCAGACACGCTGGTTCACCCCTCTCGCGAGAGTCGTTGTTAAGATTAGAGAAAGGCCGAGCGCCTAACAGATCAGTCAGCTACTGTTCCTGAAACATGTTTCAGATCCTGGTTTCTTGCCCTTCACTGATTATGTGATCACTACGTTCTTTCTGTTTCGTCTCTTTAGTCTATGTCTAAAGTTAATCTCGAGAATGAGGAAGAGCCCAAGAGCACTGCAGGAGAGTCTGTTGGCCAGAATCCTCAAAGGTATGCTCAGTTATTTTAAATGGGAGCTTTTCCTGATGCCCAGTTCAAAGAGAAGTAAAGCTGTGTCCAAACACTTAATTCACAACATCATATCTGCATTTTTTAAAAAAAAACTTGAGAAATAATGTGTCCCCTCTCTCGTTTACTCACTTTATACAAAACTTTCTCCTTGTCCCTTCCTGCAGCTGTGTGCCTGTCCCTTTTTTTCTCTCTATACTTTCCTCCCAGCATCTCTCTCTCTGAATCCCTTAATTTTCTCCCTCTCCCTCATATTTCTCTCCCCTCTCTCTATGTCCTGTCTTGCTTTCCTTCTCTCCTTCCCTCCCTCTACCTTTCTCTCCCTTCTCTTTCCTTCCTTTCTCTCTCCCCTTTTCTTCTCTGATCCTCTCTCCTTCACTTTTCTCACTTTCTCCCTCTCCCCTGTGCCCACTTCTCATTTCCCTGTCTTTTCTTTCTCTTGAACTCTCTCTCTCTCTCTCGCGTTCTCTCTCCCTCCTTCCCCACTTCTTTTGCTTTACTACCTTCCTCTCCCTCTCCTCACCCTTTCCCCCTGCTGTCTCCCTCCTTTCCCTCCTTCTCTGTCTCTCTCTCTTCTCCTCCTCCTCCCACAACACCCACCCACCCAAAGCAGGCATTGCTTGGTGCTAGTCTAATGAAATGAGGTTAGGGAGGGGAGACGTCCCTCTCTGCCCGGGTGGCGAGACACCACTGGCTGCTTGTTCTAAGCTGGATGCATTTCCATCTCTTGCCTGGAAGGAGGAATAACAGTAAGCAGAGCTGAGAGGCCCAAAGTGTGCTCCTGGGTGCTGACACTGTCTTGTGACAGGTGCTGCTAGTCCACTGGGAGAGGGACAGGATTGAGGAAGATTTAAACAGAAACCTTGTAGTTCTCTGCCGTCACCTCAGGCTGCCCTCGTCACCATCGAAAGTCTGCAGCAGCCAGTGGGAATCGGGGAGAGTGGGGGAATTCAGTGATTGGGGCCGAAATCCCCGTTTTTACAGACCCTTCCCTATCCTTGGATAATGAATCAAAAAGACTGGATTAATCCCCCTGCATCAGGTAGATGGACACATTGGAAGTTGCACCGACTGCAGGCTCCTGTGTGGGGAGAGGGTACATTCTCAGTGTAAGGGGACACAAGCTGGTGGTGCATCAGGCAGAGCGGCAAGTCAACCCAACCCAACCAAATTGTTGTAACAAGTTGCTCTTTCCATGTTGGTTGCCCCAAGAGCAAAGACCAACCCTGTGTGTCAATAGATGCTAAACACAAGTATCAAATTTCATCCCCCTATTTACTGGAGCAGATACTGGAGGCTGATACTGTTGTACTGAGGGAGAGCTGCAGTGTTGCAGATGCCGTCTTTTGGATGAGTTGTTAATCTGAGGTTAACTCACGTGCCCTCACGTTTGAGCCTAAAAGAGCCCATGAAACTGCTTTGAAAGAAGAGGAGGGGAAGATCCCCCTGCTGTGTTGGCCAGCGGCAGGTGGCACAGTGGTAACGCTTGGGTCACCAAGCTGGGAATCGAACCTGGTTCCCTGACACTGGGAGGCAGCAGTGCTAACCACTGTGTCACTGTGCCAGAGACCCGTACCCCATATTACACTTCAACTTTTACAGATGCACCATAGAAAGCTGTGCCCAAGACCGCAAGAAACTACAAAGTTTCTTGAATGTAGCCCAATCCATCATGCAAACCAGCCTTGCATCCATTGACTCCGTCTACACTTCCTGTTGCCTCAGCAAAACAGCCAGCATAATTAAGGACTCCAGATACCCTGGACATTCTCTCTTCCACCTTCTTCCATCGGGAAGAAGATACAAAAGCCTGAGGTCACGTACCAACCGTCTCAAGATCAGATTCTTTCCTGCTGCCATCAGACTTTTGGATGGACCTAGCTCGCACTAAGTTGATCTTTCTCTACACCCCAGCTTTGACTGTAACACTACATTCTGCACTCTCTTCCTTCTCTATGAATGGTATGCTTTGTCTGTATAGTGCGCAAGTAGCAATACTTTTCACTGTATACTAATGCATGTGACAATAATAAATCAAGTGCCAGCATTGCTTAACCTGTAGCCTCTTGGTCTGAGGATAGTGGATAAGGGCTCCAACTCTAGGGCCTCGAGCCTACAATCTAGCACATGAGTGTGTGTGAATGCTGCATCGCTAGAGGTGCCTTCTTTCCGATGGAGGGACTAAACAGAGTGACCCTGAGGCTGTCTTTTTGGGTGGACATAACAGATGCCATGATAATGTATGAGAACGGCTTCTGTTGTCCAGCACTATCTCCATTCAACCAACAGCGCCCCCCAAAAAAAACTGTCCTTAATCTCATCTATAATTTCCCCCCAGCAGTAAGTCAGCACAGACTGTTTCCAGGGACAGGAGGGCTGTTAACCAGAGAACAAGGATTTGAAATAATTGGTTGAAGAAGCAGAGAGGAGTTGAGGGGATTTGAGTCAGCAAGCTATAATAATCTGGGATGTGTAACCTAAAAGGAAGCAGATTCAGTTACTTTCCAAAGGGAACTGGATAAATACCCAAAAAGGAGACAACTGCTGGGCCTCAGTCCTCAATCTTTTAAAGTGGTTGGCACGGATACGATGGGTCAAACAGCCCCATTTTTGTGCTGCATCCGTCTATGATTTCTGCACCCACACTGGCTGCCCTACGGCACAGTGGTTAACACTATTGCCTCTCAGCGCCAGGGTCCTGGGTTCAATTCCTGGCTTGGGTCACTGTCTGTCTGGAGTTTGCACGTTCTCCCCATGTCTGCAGGGGTTTCCTCTGGGTGCTCCAGTTTCCCCCCCACAGTCCGAAAGACACGCTGGTTAGGTGCATTGGCCGTGCTAAATTCTCCCTCAGTGTACCCAAACAGGCGCCAGAGTGTGACGACTAGGGGATTTTCACAGTAACTTCATTGCAGTGTTAATGTAAGCCTACTTGTAACACCAATAAACGAACTTTAAAAATTAATCCCTCAACTAATATCCACGAAACCTATGATCAGATCATTTATCACGTTATTGCTTATGGGAGCTGGCTTTCGCAAATTGGCCGCTTTCTATGTTACACCATTTCAAAAGTACTTGATTGATTCTAAAGTGCTTTGACATTTTGAAGTATATAAATACAATTCTTTTCCTTTTTAGATTAACAGAAGACCAAACTGACCAGAGTGAGAAGACGAGTGAAGATTTCACATCCCCACTGAGTACGGATGGGATTTCAACAAATTCCAATTCCAAAAAGGTACCACCGTTAGCAAAGATGTTTCACTTTTTTAAAGCATAAATGTTACTCGCTCTACTGCCTTTCCTGTTTCCATGCTGTAAACCTCTATGACTCTATCAAGCATTTAGACAGTTACATGGGTACGATGGGTATAGGTGGATATAGGCCAAATGCAGGCAATTGGGATTAGCTTGGGGGTTTTAAAAAAAAAAGGGCAGCATGGACAAGTTGGACCGAAGGGCCTGTTTCCATGCTGTAAACCTCTGACTCTAACTCCTGAGGGATATCATTGCAATCCCAATTGATCTGGTCAGTTAGGACCATAAGATATAGGAGCAGAATTAGGCCATTTGGCCCAGTGAGTCTGCTTCCCCATTCAGTCATGGCTGATAAGTTGCTCAACCCCATTCTCCCCGTAACTTTTGATCCCCTTACCAATTAAGAACCTGTTGTTACGACACAGAGGTTAATCCCCATTGCCTTGCTTCGTAATCTGGTAAAAGAGTTTGGGAATTCACTCAAAGGGTGGTGAATCTCTGGAATTCTCTGCCCGTTGAAGTGGTGGAGGCTGCCTCGCTAAATATTTTTAAGAAGCGGGTTGATGGGTTCTTGATAAGAGAGGGGATTAAGGGTTATGGGGAGAGGGCGGGAAAGTGGAACTGAGCCACGACAGATCAGCCATGATCTTATTGAATGGCGGGGCAGGCTCGAAGGGCTAGATGGCCTACTCCTGCTCCTATTTCTTATGTTCTTATGTTCTTATTAGCATTTAAAGGTATGTTTAATATAAAGCTCTGACGCTCGCTTTAAGTGAATAATTAACAACTTATTTAACCAACCAGAACTTTAACTAAATAAGTAACATATCAATTAAAGGAAAGTATGACTGCAATGTTGTTCAAATAAAGACCAGAACGATTCATTACCAAAACAGTAACAACCGAATTTTAGTCACTCTCAAAAAAATATACAACCAGGTCTGACAGCTTTTGGAAGATTTTTGGAGTTTTCCTGTTGATTTCTCTGTCTATAAGGTCTTTTTGATTTGGTACCCTTTTTGTTAGATAGATGGAGAATTCCCTTCAAAGAAAGTTCTTTAGCTGACAGAATGGAGAGCCACTGTAGAGATGTCCTTCTGTTCCAGCTGGCTCTCAGTTGAACTGTTGGCAGTCAGTTGAGTTCCTCTTTTTATAACTCGGATGACCAATCTACTTTTCTCCAGCCAGATTGGTCTACTGTTGACAACAACAACAAATTAAAATTTGATACGTTCCTTTTGGCTGAGTCTCCTCGTTAAACTGATAGACTGTCAGAATGCAGAAAGCTGCAAAGCCTGATACTGAGACAGTCCTGATGTTTTGGTCTCTTTAACAAATGTTGCAATCTGTGTACCCTGTGTGTCTGCATCTTAAACATCCCAACATTGAACACAAAACCAGCTTTTAAAGGGACCACATTCACAAACTTAACTTCACAGCACTATGTATTTCTGTCTTAAGTACACTCAGTGACCTGGCCCCCATAACCTCCTGTGGCAATGAATTCCAAGATGGCTGAGAAAATGAGAATGGGGTACAGTTTCTCAAATGGGAAACTTCCAGTACTAACACCAGTCCTGTAATACAAACTGCTTGTACTTTTTCCCTCTTACTGGATGGGAATTTTCTTATGGATTGTCCCACTCTGCCACCCCTTGCTCCTCAAAACTGTCCTCTTCCCACAGTACGACTGAGGTTCACTAGCAATTTTCAATTCCCTCCATGGCCTTGCCCTCTTCCTTGTCTCTGTAATCTCTTCCAGTCCACCCATGCCTCTACTTTCTCGGGAGGCAATGGAAATTTGGCATGTCCATGAGGACCCTCATCAACTTTTACAGATGTACCACAGAAAGCATCCTTTGCAGATGTTTCACAGCTTTGTATGGCTCCTGCACTGTCCAAAACTGCAAGAAACTACAAAGGATTGTGAATGAAGCCCAATCCATCACATCAACCAGTCTCCCATTCATTGACTCTGTCTACATTTCCTGCTGTCTCGAAGAGTAGCCAGCATAATCGAGGACCTCCACACATCTTGGGCATTCTCTCTTCCACCTTCTTACATTAGGAAAAAGATACAAAAGTCTGAGGTCACGTACCAACCGACTCGAGAACAGCTTCTTTCCTGCTGCTGTCAGAGTTTTGAATGGACCTACTTTATATTAAGTTGATCTTTCTCTATACCCTGGCTATGACTGTAACACCACCGTCTGCACCCTCTTCTTTCTTTCTCCCCTATGTACTCTATGAATGATATGCTTTGTCAGTATTGCATGCAAGAAATAATACTTTTCACAATATCTCAGTACATGTGACAATAATTAATCAAATCAAATAACCCTCCCCTCCCGTGATATGTGTCTGCCTGCTGTCAATGCTCAAAATCAATGCCCTGATGTTGATTGCTGCACCATTTGCCTCTGACACTGGGACCCACTCCTAAACCTTTCCACCTTTCTCCTCCTTTAACGATACCTTGTTGAAGTGTGTCTCTTTGACCAAGCATATGGTCACCTGCTGCAATATCTCCAGTGTGTCTCTGTGTTACATTTTGTTTCCCTTGTGAAGCACCTTGTGACATTTTGTTCAGGTAGAGGCTGTATGTAAATGCAAGTTGTGAAATGCACCATGTTTCACTCAGTCGGGTGTTCCCGCACCAGACGACAAAGCCAGAGCTGGGAGGGACAAAGTCCTAGGTGGTGGAGAATTTTAGGTAGTTTGTAAGTCCAGTGTCTCCTATTACACTCAGTCATGCTGCACTTACCATATATCAACTTCAAACCACACATAACTCCCTCACCATGCCTGCTCAGTTCAGTCTTTTTGGCAGAAGTCTGCGTGTGCGAAGTTCTCCCTTATTTATTTGATTTGATTTATTATTGTCACATGTATTGGGATACAGTGAAAAGTATTGTTTATTGCGCTGAACAGACAAAGCATACCATTCATAGAGTACCTAGGTGGGCAGGAAAGGAGCGAGTACAGAATGTAGTGTTACAGTCATAGCTAGGGCGTAGAGAAAGATCAATTTAATATAAGGTAGGTCCATTCAAGAGTCCGATGGCAGCAGGGAAGAAGTTGTTCTTGAGTTGGTAGGTACGTGACCTCAGACTTTTGTATCTTTTTCCCAACGGAAGAAGGTGGAAGAGGGAATGTCCGGAGTGCGTGGGGTCCTTGATTATACTGGCTGCTTTGCCGAGGCAGTGGGAAGTGTAGACAGAGTCAATGGATGGGAGATTGGTTTGAGTGATGGACTGGGCTACGTTCATGACCCTGTGGAGTTCCTTGCGCTCTTGGACAGAGCTATACCAAGCTGTGATACAACCAGAAAGGACATTTTCGATGGTGTAAGTTGATGAGAGCTGTTAGTGGACATGCCAAATTTCCTTAGCCCCCCCCCCCCCCCCCCCCCGCCCAACCCCACCCAAGAAAGTAGAGATGGGCTTTCTTAACTCTAGCTTTCTTAACTATTTTCTGAACTATGTATTTAAAAGCTCAAACAGAAACAGACTCAACTTTTGAAATGCTCTGTTCTTTAATCAGATCAAAAATCCAATTGGACGGCTGAACGAATACTGCCAGAAGAACAATCTGCCCTGCAAGGTTGTGGAGGTGGATACTAGTGGACCGTCTCACGCTCCAAAGTAAGGAAATGATAATGCATTTTATTTCAGCAACTCACTGCGGCAAAGAAAAAACACATTGCTTTCTTGTTAAGCTGCTCTGGCCAAGATCCAGAAAAACCCGATTATACAATCCCTACAGTGCAGAAGGAGGCCATTTGGCCCATCAAGCCTGCACGGACAACAATCCCACCCAGGCCCTAACCTCTTAACCCCACGCTAACCCACCTGAGACTAAGGAGCAATTTAGCATAGCCAGTGTACTGAACCAGCATGTCTTTCGGACTGTGGGAGGAAATTGGAAACCCACGCAGACATGGGGAGAGCGTGCAGACTCCACCCAGTGACCCAGCTGAGAATGGACCTGGAGTCTTGGCGCTGAGGCCACAGTACTAACCACTGTGCTGTGTACCAACCCTGGTAAGCATTTTGTTCTGACAATTTGTGACTCTTTTCCAGGTATACCCTTAAGTATGTAATTAGTGACGAAACCTTTCCAAGTGCTTCTGGAGAAAACAAACAGAAGGCCAAACACAACGCTGCTATCCTTGCTTTACGTAAACTTAAGGTATTGCTGGAGTTGCTCTCCTCTGTTCCCGGTTGTTAGACGCTTGTCCCGACTAAATATTTTGGGATTTGGTGTGAATGTTCATCTTGAGAATGAAGGGTTGTCTCATTGTTATTTAACTTAAATCACCCAGTCCCGCAACACAGAGACACTACTTATATTGAGGTAGCTAAATTGTGGTATTGTAATTTTAGCACAGGTAGGAGGCCATTCGGCCCATTGTGTCAGGGTTGACTCTTCATCAGTATGATTGTATTAGAATAGTTGAGTGGCAGCACAGCGGTTAGCACTGCTGCCTCACAGTGGTAGGGACCCGGGTTCGATTACCGACTTGGGTCACTGTGCAGAGTCTGCACGTTGTCTGCGTAGTTTCCTCCGGAAGTTCCGGTTTCCTCCCACAGTCCGAAAGACGTCCTGGTTCGGTGTATTGGCTGTGCTAAATTCTCCCTCAGGGTACCCGAACAGGCACTGGAGTGTGGCGACTAGGGGAATTTCACAATAACTTCAAGTGTCACAAGTAGACTGACATTAACGTTGCAATGAAGTTACTGTGAAAATCCCCCAGTCACCACCCTCCAGTGCCTGTTCGGGTACACTGAGGGAGAATTTAGCACGGCCAATGGACCTAACCCAGCACGTCTTTTGGACTGTGGGAGGGAACTGGAGCACCCGGAGGAAACCCATGCAGACGTGGGGAGAACGTGCAGACTCTGCACAGACAGTGACCCAAACCGGGAATTGAACCCGAGTCCCTGGTGTTGTGAGGCAGCAGTGCTAACCACTGTGCCACCATGCTGCCTTTAGGATAAATTTGCCTCCCTTTGTTGATGCAAATACCTCGGAAAGGAAAGCCCACACCTTACCTGAAGGTGCATTTGGCCCAGAAGGCTGGAATAAGTTAATTACCCCAGTTAAAGCCATCACCTAATTTGCTGAATAGGGAAGTTTGTTAGTGAGTATGTGAGCACGCGATGTGAATAAAGTTCATTCAGTATAGGCCATTGGGTTTTGAGTCTGATGAGTTTGTTTACTGAAAGTCTAATAGAACGCTTTCTTTGTTTCCTGTTTCTGAACTTGGTAAATGAAGATCCTGTCAGAGGACAAGTTGAGCTGTATTTCAGACGATGGTTTTTTATTCCGGTAAGTTTGTGAAAATACTACAGGTAACTGCGCTGTCATCTGTGCACCAGCTGAAACCCTGAATCTCCTGCAAACCCTGCTGCAAACTACTTAAACCTCTGGGCTTCTGCTTTCATCATTGCTTTTGGTCCAACTGAATGAAACTGCGTGCAAGTTTTGGATAAATCCTTGTTCTTAATATGTGGTGATCAGTGATTCTCTAACTTGATGTGTAGCACGATAGCACAGTGGTTAGCACCGCTGTCTCACAGTGCCAGGGACCCAGGTTCAATTCCCGGCTTCGGTCACTGTGTGGGGTCTGCACGTTCTCCCCGTGACTGTGTGGGTTTCCTCCGGGTGCTCCAGTTTCCTCCCACAGTCCAAAGATATGCGGGTTAGGTGGATTGGCCATGCTGAATTGCCTCACAGTGTTAGGGGGATTAGCTAGGGTAAATGCATGAGACTATGGGGATAGGGCCTGGGTGGGATTGTGGTCAGTGCAGACTCGATGGACCGAATGGCCTCCTTCTGCACTGTTGGGATTCTGTGATTCCCACACTCCCCCCATGTCTGCGTGGGTTTGCTCCGGTTTCCTCCCACAGTGCAAATATGCGTGGGTTGGCCATGATGAATTGCCCCTTAATGTCAGAGGGTTTAGGAGGGTAAATATGTGAGGTTATGGGAATAAAGGGTACGTGAGGTTACAGGGATAAGGCAGGACCTGGGTGGGATTGCTGTTGGTGCAGACTTGATGGCCTCCTTCTGCACTGTAAGGATTCTATGATTCTGCGAGCGGTTTCTGTTGAACATCCAGGCCGGGACTTACCGGCCTTGCTCACCCCAAGATCGGAAAATCCTACCTGAAGTAAACGGACCTTTGCGTGGTCCAACACGCACCCCCCCCCCCAATTCCCATGGCAGACTGGAGGGGAAAATTCCATCTTCAGTCTTCAGACAGAAGCCCATGATGTGACAATTGACAGTTACCCTGCTTCTGATTTCTCATCCTAGTCCAGTATCCAGGGAGGCGATGGCCTGGTGGTATTATTAATCCAGAAATTAAGCTAATGTTCTGGGGATCCGGGTTCAAATCCCACCATGGCAAATGGTTTCGAATTCAATAAAAAAATCTGGAATTAAGAATCTACGATGACCATGAAACCATGGTCACTAATGTCCTTTAGGGAAGGAAATTTGCCATCCTTATCTGGTGTGGCCTACATGTGACTTCAGAGCCACAGAGCGCGGGCAACTAGGGATGGGCAATAAATGCTGGTCAGTCAGCGATGCCCATGTCCCACAAATGAATTTAAAAAAAGAAACTTTCCAGTTATTGGGAAGAGGGAAGTCTTGTTAGTTATGATTGTAACACTACATTCTGCACTCTCTCCGTTCCTTCTCTATGAACAGTACGCTTTGTCTGTATAGCGTGCAAGAAACAGTACTTTTCACTGTATACTAATACACGTGACAATAAATGAAATTAAATCAAAAACACCTGGTTAGGGCTAATCTGGTTTAACGCTGGATGAACACATCTGTTTAGTGCTAGTCTAGTTTAACCCTGGTGAACACATCTGGTTAGTGCTAGTCTGGTTTAACCCTACGTGAACACATCTGCTTAGTGCCAGTCTGGTTTAACCCTGCGTGAACACATCTGCTTAGTGCTAGTCTGGTTTAACCCTACGTGAGCACATCTGGTTAGTGCTGGTCTGGCTATCCCTCGGTGAACACATCTGGTTAGTGCTAGTCTGGTTTAACCCTGAGTGAACACATCTGCTTAGTACTGGTCTGGTTTAACCCTGAGTGAACACATTTGCTTAGTGCTGGTCTGGCTATCCCTGAGTGAACACATCTGGTTAGTGCTAGTCTGGTTTAACCCTGCGTGAACACATCTGGTTAGTGATAATCTGGCTATCCCTGGTCACGTACCAACTGACTCAAGAACAGCTTCTTCCCTGCTGCCATCAGATTTTTGAATGGACCTACTTTGCATTAAGTTTATCTTTCTCTACACCCTAGCTATATTCTGCACTCCCTCGTTTCCTTCCCTACGTACGATATGCTTTGTCTGTATAGTGCGCAAGAAACAATACTTTTCACTGTATACTAACATAGGGCTGGTGGGATTGTGGTCAGTGCAGACTTGATGGGCCAAGTGGCCTCCTTCTGCACTGTAGGGATTCTATGTGACAATAATAAATCAAATCAAATCACACAAAGGATTGTGAATCTGTGGAATTCCCTACCCAGTGAAGCAGTTGAGGCTTCCTCATTGAATGTTTTTAAGGCAAGGATAGATAGGTTTTTGAACTGTAAAGGAATTAAGGATTATGGTGAGTGGCTGGGTAAGTGGAGCTGAGTCCATGAAACGATCAAGATAGATCTTCAATAAAGATCTTATTGAATGGTGGAGCAGGCTCGAGGGGCCAGATGGCCTACTCCTGCTCCTAACTCTTATATTCTTCTGAGTAGCAGCACAGAATGAATTGTAAAATATTCAGACCCAGTGAATGACCCCTCACATGTTTCTGATTCCTTTAGGAGGAGTTCTGGAAATTCGGATGGTTTAAGCTCCAATACATCCTGGGCCACTGATGCAGCACAAACTACTCCGAAAACGGTACGGTCCATCTATAAGACAGATTTATCTATGTTGGGGTGCTGGCTTCACTTTGTCTGTCAGATGAGATGTTGAAGTGTCCTCTGAGGTGGATTCCCCAGGATTCAGAAGCAGGCGAGAATCTCTCCGGGTTATCAACGATTAGCGATTTCTCAACCAACATCATTAAGACTGAAGACAAATTCATCATTTATCTCATTGATATTTATGGGACTTTGTGCACAATTTGGATGCTGTTTTTCCGAAATTACTACGCTTCAAATGTACTTCAGTGGCTGTGACATACTTTGAGATGGTCAGAGACAGCAAATGGCAGAATAGAAATGCCTTCTTAGAAATCCTACTGTGCAGAGGAGGCCATTTAGCCCATCTAGTCTGCACTAACCACTATCCCCCCCAGACCCTATCCCCGTAACCCCCATGCATTTACCCTGCTAATCCTCCTGACACTGCGAGGCAATTTAGCATGGCCAATCCACCTAATCCGCTCATCTTTTGGACTGGGAGGAAACCTGAGCACCTGGAGGAAACCCACACAGACACGGGGAGAATGTGCAGACTCCGTACAGACAGCGACCCAAGGCAGGAACTTTCTCCCTATCACTTTCAACCTGTGCCCCCAATTAATTGACCCTTTGACCCTGGGAAAAAGACTCTGACTATCCACTCTGTCTGAGCCTATCTTAACCTTGCAAATCTCTATCAGGTCCCCCCTCATCCTCTGATGCTCCAGTGAAAACAATCCAAGTTTGTTCAACATTTCTTCATAGTCCATATCCTCCAAACCAGGCAACACCATGGGAAATCTCTTCTGCACCCTTTCCAATGCATCAACATCCTTCCGATAGTGTGGTGACCAGAACTGTAGGCAATACTCCAAATGCGGCCTAACCAAAGTCTTATACAGCTGCAAGATAATTTTCCAATTCCTATACTCAACACCCCGACTGATGAAGGCCATATGCCTTCTTGACCACCTAAGTCGCCACCTTCAGGTAACTGTGGATCTGCACACCTACATCCCTCTGTCTGCTAATATTTCCAAGGGTTCTACCAACTGTGGTGTTCTCCATGGATCAGTGCACGGATCAGTGCACAGATCAGTGCTTTATTTGACATGGCTGAATAACTTGGATATTAGAATACGGAGAAAGATTTTCAAAGATTTCAGACCAATCCTGGAGGTGAGTCTGACAGTGAGGTTGGTGCCAGTTACTGCGGCAGGACATGGCGAGGCTGGCAGAGTGACAGCTTGAATCAAAGTCTATTTAGTATTGTCATACATTAACGCTGCAATGCAGTTACTGTGAAAATCCCCTAGTCGTCACACTCTGGCACCTGTTTGGGTACACTGAGGGAGAATTTACCATGGCCAATCCACCTAACAGCACGTCTTTTGGACTGTGGGAAGAAACCAGAGCAACCGGAGGAAACCCACGCAGACACAGGGAGAATGTGCAGACTCCGCACAGACAGTGACCCAAGATGGGAATTGAACTTGGGTCCCTGGTGCTGTGAGGCAGCAGTGTTAACCACTGTGCCACTGTAAATACAAAGATATATATATATATACACAGTGATACATGTTAGCAGACAGCATTGACTCAGTGGCAGATTTCTAAGGAGTACGCAGGGAAGGAGGGAGTTGTGGGTGCATGCACCTAGATTGTGAAGGTGGCAGGACACATTGAGTTAGCAAACGATCTCGAGCTTCATGACAACCGTCTGGTTAAACTATGAGGAGAATATTGTGTCCAGCTCTGGTCACCACACCTGAGCGAGGATGTGAGAGTCCTTGAGAGAGTACGGAGGAGATTTACCAGAACAACGAGAGGAATAGGGGAAGTTAACTACAAGGCTTGGTTGGAAACGCTGTCAGCGTTCTCCACGGGACAAAGGTGATTGAGGAGAAATTTGATAAGATGTATAGAAGATTTTGGAGGATTAGGAAAATTAGGATTAGGGAAACCTGTTCCCATGAGATAAGTGCAAGTTAGGTGGGAGACCTTGACTAGAGAGACCATGAGGAGAGATTGACTAGGTTAGAATTGTTTTTGGTGGAGTTCAGACGAATGAAGGGGATCTTACAGAGACTTATAAAATTCTAACAGGACTAGACAGGGTAGATGCAGGAAGGTTGCCCCTGATGGTGGGGGGAGTCCAGAACCAGGGCTCACAGTCTGAGGATTCAGGGTAGGCCATTTAGGACGGAGGTGAGGAGACATTTCTTCACCCAAAGAGTGGTGAGCCTGTGGGAGTTCCTTACCTCAGGAAGTAGTTGATGCCAAAACATTGAACGTATTCAAGATTGTATTCAGCCTCACAATCTGGACTCAGGACTCAGGCTGATTTTCCCTTCCCTGTTCACAGACTCTTGGGTCACTCCCAGAATCCCCCCCTGTCTTCTTCCCCACACCTGGGGTGAATGGGATTAAAGGTTATGGGGAGAAAGCAGGATTAAGCAATTGAGTTGGACCATCAGCCATGATTGTGATGAATGGCAGAGCAGGCTGGAAGGGCTGCATGGCCTCCTCTTGCTCCTACCTTCTACGTTCCCATGAAAGGTTGAAGGTTCTGGGCATGAAATGCAGGAGGGCTGTGCTCGAGTTCCTTTTTACTCCGTGACTGGTGTTGAGTAGGAATTCAATGGACATGATTTCAGGAGGAAATTGAATGGATGTTTGCGAGAAATACACTTGCAGCGCTACTGAGCGAGATGAGGGAGGCTGGGGCTGGTCAGGTTGATCTGCAGGGGGCTGGTCAGGTTGATCTGCAGAGAGCTGGCATGCTTTTGAGGGACTGAATGGCCCCATTGCGTGCTGTTACGGCTGGATGACTGTGATGAGTATTGCAGAGTGCCGTGTCTGCGGAACGCTAGTTAGCAGCTGTTGGCTTTTGATTTTTATATTACGCTCCGTTTGGAGTTAATAGTAATTCATTTTTCTTTTCTAGGATACCACCACTGGATCCAAACCTAAACGGTACGACTGTTTGCCATCTTAGTTTGTGTTTTTTTTAATGTATATTGTAGGCATTTACACCATAGCTCATCGTGTCAGCACTGACGCAGTGGGTAACCCTCTTGTCACTCGATCAGATGTTCAAGCCACGCTTCCAGACACATCAGTAAGTAGGCTGGCACGGTAGCAGAGTGGTTCTCACTGCTGCTCACAGCGCCAGGGACCCGGGTTCGATTCCGGATCAGGTCACTGTTTGTGCGGAGTCTGCACATTCTCCCCGTGTCTGCATGGGTTTCCTCTCACAGTCTGAAAGACGTGCTGGTTGGGTGGATTGGCAATTCTAAATTCTCCCTCAGTGTACCCGAACAGGCGCCGGAGTGTGGTGACTGGGGGATTTTCACAGTAACTTCATTGCAGTGTTAATGCAAGCCTACTTGTGACACTAATAAATAAACTTCAAGTAATCTAGACTGAGACTTCCTGTGCCGTGCTAAGGGAGTGCCACACTGCCTGAGGTGCCAGCTGAGGTGAGACGTTAAGCTGAAGTTTAGTTGGGTGTAAAAGAGCCAGGGCCACTATTTTCAGGAAGTGTGGCTGACTCACTACAAGTGTCTTGGTCAATATTTATTACTCAGGCAATGTCTGAAATACATGATTATACATCAATGCTTGTGCGAGTTTGCAGTGCACAAATTGACTTGCACTTCCTCCGTCACAATAGTTTATTTATTAGTGTCACAAGTTGGCTTACATTAACAATGCAATGAAGCTACTGTGAAAATTCCCCAGTCGCCATACTCCGGCGCCTGTTCGGGTACACTGAGGGAGAATTTAGAATGGCCAATCCACCCAACCAGCACGTCTTTCAGATTGTGGGAGGAAACTGGAGCACCCGGAGGAAACCCACAGACATGGGGAGAATGTGCAGACTCTACACATACAGTGACCCAAGCACACTGCACACACTCCAGAAATACTTCATCGGCTGTCAGGTTCTTTGGGACATTCTGAGGTTATGAAATGCAGATATATCTTTCCGATATCATTTAAGGATCAATAGATTCTACAGACCCTAACCTTGAGTGTGCTCGCTGGGTTCAATCTAACACGTTATCCTTCAGGAGCCAGTGAAACTTTCTTTAATTCCATCTTCTAGTCTGTTCTGAGTTCTTTTTTTTGCTCTTGATGTTTGCTTTGATTTATTATTGTCACATGTATCGGGATACAGTGAAAAGAATTGTTTCTTGCGCTATACAGACAAAGCATACCATTCATAGAGAAGGAAAGGAGAGAATGCAGAATGTAGTGTTATAGTCATAGCTAGGATGTAGAGAAAGATCAACTTAACGCAAGGCAAGTCCATTCAAAAGTCTGACGGCAGCAGGGAAGAAGCTGTTCTTGAGTTGGTTGGTACCTGACCACAGACTTTTGTATCTTTTTCCTGAAGGAAGAAGGCGAAAGAGAGAATGTCCGGGGGGCGTGGGGTCCTTAATTATGCTGGCTGATTTGCTGAGGCAGCAGTAAGTGTAGACAGAGTCAATGGGTGGGAGGCTGGTTTGCGTGATGGATTGGGCTTTTGTACACAACCTTTTGTTGTTTCTTGCATTCTTGGGCAGAGCAGGAGCCATACCAAGCTGTGATCCATCCAGAAGGATACTTTCTATGGTGCATCTGTAAAAGCTGGCAAGAGTTGTAGCTGACATGCCAAATTTCCTTAGTCTGCTGAGAAAGTAGAGGTGTTGGTGGGGTTTCTTAACTACAGTGTCGGCATGGGGGGGGACCAGGACAAGTTGTTGGTGATCTGGGCACCTAAAAACTTGACGCTCTCGATCCTTTCTACTTTGTTGATATAGACAGGGGCATGTTCTCCTTTTATGCTTCATGAAGTCGACAACTATCTCCTTTGTTTTGTTGACGTTGAGGGAGAGATTATGGTTGCTGCCCCAGCTCACCAGATTCTCTATCTCGTTCCTGTACCCTGGTTGGTTATTTTGAAAGTCAGAAATATCATATTTTATTCAGAGTGTTTGATAATTATTTCTTTTTCTAACATTAGGCGATTAGCTCCAACCTTTAGTACACTGGGCGTGGACAGGGACTGTACAACATCTCAGGTACACTCACTCATGCCTCAATATTGCAGATCAAACATTTGAATCATCTCTGTCTGTATTCAATGTTTTCTTCATTTGTCGAGTGATTAAAATTACTGCATAGCAACATAGCACTTTGGAGCAGGAGTAGGCCGTTCGGCCCATTGAGTCCGCTCTGCCATTCGCTCCTGGCTGATCTGCTCCGCATCCCCATTTCCCTGCCTTCTCCCCATAATCCTTCAACCCATTACCACTTAAAAAAACACACCTTTCAAGCCTCCTTTCTTTTTAGTTTATTTATTAGTGTCTCAAGTAGGCTTACATTAACACTGCAACTAAGTTACTGTGAAAATCCTCTAGCCACCACACTCTGGCGCCTGTTCGGGTAACACTGAGGGAGAATTTAGCACGGCCAATGCACCCAACCAGCACGTCTTTCGGACTGTGGGAGGAAACCGGAGCACCCGGAGGAAACCCACGCAGACATGGGAAAAACGTGCAGACTCTGCACGGACAGTGACCCAAGCTGGGAATTGAACCCAGGTACCTGGCGGCTGAGAGGCAGCAGTGCTAACCACCGTGCCACCCCACCATTCAATAAGGTGATCAGGCTGTGATCTCAACTTCACTTTCCTGTCTGTGGCCCCCTATAATCCAGGACTGCTTTGTCTGTCAACCTACCTGGCTGAGCCTTCAATACCGTCGGTGAGCCAGCCTATACTGCCTCTGGGGAGGAGGATCCCACGGACTAACAACCCTCTGAGTGTAAAAAAAAAACTCCTCCGTCTTAGAGGTTGTCCCCTTGTTCTGGCCTCTCCCGCGAGGGGAAGCGTCCTTCCGGCACTCACCTTGCCAAGGCCAGTCAGAAATCTTTGTCAGAATTCTCTGTCTGTTCTCACCCCAGCGAGGACAGAATTTGGCACTCAGCCAAGTCTCCATTCACTGCAGCGAGGCCAGAGGTTCCCACCGGTGTGACGGTCGGAGAATCCCGCCCATTCTATTTTTCCAAAAGATCCCCCCTCATTCCTCCTCAACGGAATTGAGGAGGAACTCCTTCACTCAAAGGGTGGTGAATCTCGGGAATTCTCTGCCCATTGAAGTGGTGGAGGCTGCCTCGCTAAATATATTTAAGTCACGGGTAGATAGATTTCTGATAGACAGGGGAGTTAAGGGTCATGGGGAGAAAGTGGGAAAGTGGAACTGATCCACTTCAGATCAGCCATGATCTTATTGAATGGCGGGGCAGGCTCGAAGGGCTAGATGGCCTACTCCTGCTCCTATTTCTTATGTTCTTATTCTTCTAAACTCCAGTGGGTAAAGGGTTAATCTGTTCAGCCTGTCTGCATTAGATAAACCATTCCAGATTTGAGTCGACTGAACACTCCCTGATTACCTTCATACACAGTATACCCTTTCTCAGATCAGTAGACCAAAACTGGACAGCTAGTACTCCTGGCAGGGTCTGGGCGAGGCCCTGTGCAGCTGCAGTAACACTTATAAACTTTTATATTCTATTTCCCATGCAGTAAATAGCAACAGACCATTTGCCTTCTTTATTGCTTGCAGCACCTGATGCTAACTTCCTGTGATCCATGTAGAGGAAGAGGCCGTTCGGTCCCTCAGACCTATTCTAGCCCTTCAACTGGAATGCTTGATTCCAACCCAGTTTCCCTGCATTCTTCCCTGTTCTTCCTTTTAAACTGGATGGTAATGCCTGAAGGTGTTGGCTCACCGTCACCTTCTAAAGGGCAATTAGGGGTGGGCAGAATGTGTTAGCTTTGGCCAGCAATGCCCACATCTCACAAAAGAATTTAAAAGTCCATACCCTGTTTCTTTTGAGCTAAGCCCCTGACCTCTGATTGTGTGGGCGGCACTGTAGCACAGTGGTTAGCACTGCTGCCTCACAGCACCAGGGACCTGGGTTCAGTTCCCGCCTCGGGTCACTGTCTGTGCAGAGACTGCATGTTCTCCCCGTGTCTGCATGGGTTTCCTCGGGTGCTCCAGTTTCTTCCTGCATTCTGAAAGACATGCTGGTTAGGTGCATTGACCCAAACAGGCGCCGGAGTGTGGCGACTAGGGGAATTTTACAGTAACTTCATTGCTGTGTTAATGTAAACCTTACTTCTGACTAATAAATAAACTTTCCTTTAACTGATTCAGAGGGAGGCAATGGTGTAGCGGTATTGTCACTGGGCTAGACATCCAGAGACCCAGGGCAATGTTTTGGGCACCTGGGCTCGAATCCCACCACAGCAGATGGTGAAATATTGAATTCAATAAAAATCTGTCTCCTGGTGACCATGAAACCATTGTTGGAAAAACCCATCTGGCTCACTAATGTCCTTCGGGGAAGGAAATCTGCCATCCTTATCTGGTCTGGCCTTTGTGTGACTCCAGAGCCACATCAATGTGGTTGACTCTATTCTGCCCCCATGCAACTAGGGATGGGCAATAAATGCTGGCACAGCCAGCGACGCCCATGTTCCATAAATCAATAAAAAAATTGCATGGATAGGAAATGTCTGCTTAATGTCAAAAACGCAACACACATTAATCACTTTTTTACTTTTAAACTTACAGACGAACAGTACAAGTAGAGAAGATAAAGCCTCGGGGAATATGACGTAAGAGACAATTCAAACATCGCAAGGTTGTGGACAATGCATGGTGGCCATTTTGTTCTGGGCACTGTGGACAATATGGACTCTTTCACTAAACCAGCTCAGGCTTGGCATTATTTACCATTGTTAAAGAGAAGTAGTACTGAGCGGTGCGCCTCGATCTTAGCCGCAGTTCAGATGGTACGGCGGCACAGTGGTTAGCGCTGCTGCCTCCCAGCACCAGGGATTCAGGTTCGATTCCCAGCTTGGGTCACCCTCAGTGCTACACTGCCTCTCCCCGCGTCTGCGTGGGTTTCCTCTGGGTGCTGCAGTTTTCTCCCACAGTCCAAAGATGCGCGGGTTAGGTTGATTGGCCGTGCTAAATTGCCCCTCAGCATCGGGGGCCGTGGGGGGCGGTGGGTAGGATTGTTGTTGGTGCAGTTTCAATGGGTCAAATGGTCTCCTTCAGTAGTGTTGGGATCCTATGATTCTGAGGCTCAAGTCCCACTCCAGGACACTTGGGCCCACCGTCAGCGCTACACTGTCGGCGATGCTGGCTGGTACACGTCGGGTTAAGTTTTGCCCCTTTCGGGTGGGTCTGAAAGATCCCACGGCTACGATTTTTGGCTGATGCTTATCCACCTGTTGGTACCGGACTGGAGTCACATGTAGAGCAGATTGAGGCGAGTGGGTATTCCTCCTCCCATCGGACAGTCGGGGTTTGTCTGACAGGAATTTTTTTTTTTTTGTTTCCAGACTGTTTTTGAACGATTTTGGTTGTCAAACTGCTGTGGCAGGACTTTGCCCGGAGTTTGAATGGATTAAGGGGCTGAATTTTCCATTGGCAAAGTGAGATCTCTCGCATATTGGTGTTGGGTGGCACAGATTTTCTGCCAACGTGTGGGACCACTGGCTAGGTGGGCAGGCCCAGAAGCCAGGAGCCTTCCTGCCATTTTAAGTACCTCATTGAAGGAGAGGCGGTGGCATAGTGGTGCTGTTACTGGAGTAGTAATCCAGAGAGCCAGGGTAATGTTCTAGGGACTCGGGTTCGAATCCCATCAAGGCAGATGGTCGAATTCAAATTCAATAAAAAATATCTGGAATTAAGAATGATGACCATGAAATCATTGTCAATTGTCGGAAAAAGCCCATCTAGTCCTTTTAGGGAAGGAAACCTGCCTTCCTTACGTGGTCTGGCCTACATGTGACTCCAGATCTACAGCAATGTGCGGCATGGTGCCACAGTGGTTAGCACTGCTGCCTCACAGTGCAAGGGACCCGGGTTCAATTCCCAGCTTGGGTCGCTGTCAGTGTGGAGTCTGTATGTTCTCCCCATGTCTGCGTGGGTTTCCTCCGGATGCTCCGGTTTCCTCTCACGGGAATTGGCCACACTCAATTGCCCCTTACTGTCCCGAGATGCATAGATTAGTGGGGTGAGTAAATGGGGTTGCGGGGATAATGGCTGGGTAGGATTGTTTTCGGTACGGACTCGATGGGCTGAATAGCCTCCTTTTGCACTGTAGGGATTCTGTGACTTTCTGATGTGGCTGACAAGGGATGGGCAACAAATACTGACCCAATTTATCATGGCCAATCCACCTAACCCGCACATCTTTGGACTGTGGGAGGAAACCGGAGCACCTGGAGGAAACCCACGCAGACATGGGGAGTATGTGCAAACCCCACACAGGCTGTGACCCGAGGCTGGAATCAAACTGCTGCCTCACCACTGTGCCACCCCTCTACTTGGCCTTTCCCCTGTGAGGCTAACCTTTGACCCAGCTTTTGACCTTTTGCCCCAGTATTGTCTTTTGTGGCTCAGTGTCCAGTTTGGCCTCCTAATGTTTCTGTGAAAGCTGCCTTTGTTTGATGACATGGGGAGGTGCTGTAGATGTGTGTATTTGCTGTTGTAAGTTGAGTGGGGAAAGGTGGGATATTGCGGAGGTTTGTAGTCCCCTAATGTTTGTGTTTTTTTTTCTTTAATTGCCCCGACGCCCTGAACGTTCCCAGAACTGACATGTTTTCAGATTTTATTGAAATCGGGAGTGGAGGCTTTGGCTGCGTCTACAAAGCAAGGAACATGGTTGATAGAAAGCTCTACGCTATCAAGGAAGTCTTGCTGCTGGATGAGTGAGTCCATTTTGTATCTCCCTGGTATCTTTGTTATTGTAAAGAGGTGGAGGGTAAACTGTCCCCCACACACACCGTTCACCCCCGTTCCCCCCTGCCCCCTCACCTGCCATTACCGAGTCTTGGGCCCCTCCATTCACTTTTCGTCCATTCTGAGCTCGGTGACCGAGCAGGGGGCTGGGCGACCTCATTACAGGAAGGAACCGACATCAACAGGAAAAGGCTCTGGGAATACAGGACTCAGCTTTTAAAGTTTATTCATTAGTGTCACAAGTAGGCTTACATTAACACCCTAATGAAGTTACTGTGAAAGTCACTGTAATGAAGTTACTGTGAAATTCCGGTGCCTGTTCGGGTACACCAAGGGAGCGTTTAGCACGGCCAATGCACCTAACCCAGCACGTCTTTCACGCTGTCGGAGGAAACCCACGCAGACACGGGGAGAACGTGCAGATTCCACACAGACAGTGACCCAAATCGGGAATCGAACCCAGTTCCTGGTGCTGTGAGGCAGCGGTGCTAACCACTGTGCCGCCTCTTCTGATCAGTTCCAATGGGCTGACCAAGATGGTGCGGGTGGGTGCAGCGGTTAAGCATGTTTAGTTATCTGCCTTTGGAAAGGAGAATTCCTGCACTGCAGATAGGATAGGGGAGCTGGGACACACAAACTGAAAACATTGAGTGCATTATTGCTTATGAAGAATTCCAAATTATGCCAATAACATACAGCCAAGGAGAACAATTAAGACTTTTTTTCGCAGGTCCGGACTGAGATCATCAAGGTTATGTAGCATCCTAAACAGTGATGGGTTAGTCCTGGCCAGTGACACAGTAATGAGGGTACAGAGTTTTAGGTAATCCAGAAAATAACTCAATGAGGAAATGAAAAAGATGTCTTTATGTGGCATGGTGGCACAGTGGTTAGCATTGCCAGGGACACGGGTTCGATTCCTGCCTTTGGGTGTCTGATGTGGATATGCCGGCGTTGGACTGGGGTAAACACAGTAAAAAGTCTGACAACACCAGGTTTAAGTCCAACCAATTTATTTGATAGTAAACTCACAAGCTTTCGGGGTTAGTCCCTTCGTCAGGTGAACTCTCCGTTCACCTGACAAAGGGACTAACCCCGAAAGCTTGTGAGTTTACTATCAAATAAATTGGTTGGACTCAAACCTGGTGTTGTCAGATTTTGGGTGTCTGTGCAGAGTCTGCTCATTCTCCCCGTGTCTGCGTGGGTTTCCTCCATGTGCTCCGGTTTCCTCCCATAGTGCAAAGATGTGCCAGTTAGGTACATTGGCCATGCTAAATTGTCCCTCGTGTCCAGGGGTTTAGCAGGGTAGATACGTGGGGTTATGGGGATCAGGCCTGGATGGGATGGTTGTCAGTACAGACTCAGTGACTGAATGGCCTCTTGCACTTAGGGATTCTATGAATTTTATTTTCAATTTAGAAAAACGAAACGTGAGGCCGAGGCCTTGGCGAGCTTGCAACATGAAAACATTGTGCGATACAATAACTCCTGGATTGCGAAAAGGTGACTCAATTTCACATCTGCTGTTTCTGTTAGTGTGTAAAACACTTTCCATTTTCTTCAGAGAAAGATGCCATCAGTTTCAAAGACTTAACCGGGTGCGTTAGCATTCTTCAACATCAGTCACAAGGTGAAGGGTTCAATCACACACCCGAGATTTCAGCTGACTCTCCACCGCAGTGCTGAGGGAGTGCCGCACTGTCAGAGGGTCAGTGCTGAGGGAGTGCCGCACTGTCAGAGGGTCAGTGCTGAGGGAGCGCCGCACTGTCAGAGGGTCAGTGCTGAGGGAGCGCCGCACTGTCAGAGGGTCAGTGCTGAGGGAGCGCCGCACTGTCAGAGGGTCAGTGCTGAGGGAGCGCCGCACTGTCAGAGGGTCAGTGCTGAGGGAGCGCCGCACTGTCAGAGGGTCAGTGCTGAGGGAGCGCCGCACTGTCAGAGGGTCAGTGCTGAGGGAGTGCCGCACTGTCAGAGGGTCAGTGCTGAGGGAGTGCCGCACTGTCAGAGGGTCAGTGCTGAGGGAGTGCCGCACTGTCAGAGGGTCAGTGCTGAGGGAGTGCCGCACTGTCAGAGGGTCAGTGCTGAGGGAGTGCCGCACTGTCAGAGGGTCAGTGCTGAGGGAGTGCCGCACTGTCAGAGGGTCAGTGCTGAGGGAGTGCCGCACTGTCAGAGGGTCAGTGCTGAGGGAGTGCCGCACTGTCAGAGGGTCAGTGCTGAGGGAGTGCCGCACTGTCAGAGGGTCAGTGCTGAGGGAGTGCCGCACTGTCAGAGGGTCAGTGCTGAGGGAGTGCCGCACTGTCAGAGGGTCAGTGCTGAGGGAGTGCCGCACTGTCAGAGGGTCAGTGCTGAGGGAGTGCCGCACTGTCAGAGGGTCAGAATTAATTTCTCTGAGAAATCAATTCTCCTCATCTTTGTCTTAACTCAGCGACCCCCAGTTCTAGATTCCCTCACAGGAGAAAACATCTTCGCATCCATTCTGTCAAAACCACTCAGGATCTTAATGACTTCAATCAAATCGCCTCTAATTGTTCTAAACTGTCGTGGATGCAAACTGAACCTCCCCAACCTTTCCTCGTAAGGCAAGCTGCCCATTCCTATTAGTCTAGTAAATCTTCTCTGAATTGCTTCTAACACATTTACGTCTTTCCTTACATAACGAGACCGATAACGTACACAATACTCCAAATGTGATCTCACTTATAACCTGTACAACTGAAGCATAACTCCCTCACTTTTGTAACCAATTCCCCTCGCAATAAATGCTAACATGGTAGATAAAAGCAAAATACTGTAGATGCTGGAATCTGAAACAAGAACATAAAACGCTGGGAAATCTCAGCAGATCTGACAGCATCTATAGGGAGAGAAAAGAGCCAATGTTTCAAATCTGGAGGACTGTTCATCGGAGCTGGTTCCTAATTACTTGCTGTACCTTTATACTAGTCTTTTATTTTTCATGCACTCGGACACCCAGATCCCTCTGCACCTCAGAGTTCCGTAATCTCTCACCATTTAGAGAATATACTTGTCTATCCTTCCTGCCAAAGTGGACAATTTCACATTTGCCAGAGTTTTGTCCACTCACCAACTTATCCGTATCCCTTTATAACCTCACGTCCTTTTCACAGTTTACTTTCCGCCTATCTTTGTGTTGTCAGCAAATTTAGGAACCATACCTTCAGTTCCTCCAGCCAAGTCTTGTACCTAGATTGTAAAGGGTTGAGGCCCTACACTGAACCCTGTGGCACATCACTCATCACATCCTGCCCACCAGACACATACCTGAATGGAATGTTGGTATTTATAGCTAAAGGAATAGAGTATAAAGGTAAAGAAGTATTTTTGCAACAATACATGACGTTGATGAGGCTGCACCTGGAGCGTTGTGCGCAGTTTTGGTCCCCTTATTTGAGGAAAGATATAGTGGCATTGGAGGCAATTCGGAGGAGGTTCACTGGATTGATCCCAGGGGTGAGGGGTTTGTCGTGTGAAGAGAGATTGAACAGTTTAGCCCGATACTCTGTGGAACTTAGAAGAATGAGGAGAGATCAAATTGAGGTGTACAAGATGATAAAAGGTATGGATAAAGTAGACATGGAGCAGATGCTTCCTCTTGTGGGACATTCTAGGACGAGAGATCATAGTCTCAGGATAAGGGGCAGCAAATTTAAAACAGAGTTGAGGAGAAACTGCTTCACCCAAAGGATTGTGAATCTGTGGAATTCACTACCCCAAAGTGCTGTGGATGCTGGGACAGTGAGTAAATTTAACAAGGAGTTAGACAGACTTTTAATTGGTAATGGGTTGAAGGGTTATGGGGAGACGGCAGGAAAATGGGAATGAGGAGCATATCAGCCATGATTGAATGGTGGAGCAGACTCGATGGGCCGAATGGCCTGATTCTGCTCCTATATCTAATGAGCTCATCAACACCCATTCCTGCCAGCTTTCTGTTTTCCATTAGTTAGCCCATTTTCAATCCATGCCAATGTGTTACCCCCTACAACTGAGCTTTTATTTAATAGAGATATAGACATAGAAGATAGGAGCAGGAGGAGGCCATTCGGCCCTTTGAGCCTGCTCTGCCATTCATCACAATCATGGCTGATCATCCAACTCAATAGCCTAACCCTGCTTTCTCTCCATTTCATGCAACAGCCTTTGATGTGACACCTTATCAAGTTGCCAGAAAGGTAACTCACTGATGTCCCAAAAAGAATTCAAGTTCTTTCTTAAAGTAACCTATTTGGAAAGTGAAAACATGTTTATTATTCACGTATTTCAAATTTGTTTGAATAAATCTAACTTTTGCGTTTCAAATTAAGCCTACGTGCTGACAAAGGCGACATGAAGTCTCTGTTTATCCAAATGGAGTTGTATGAGAAGAATTTGAAGGATTGGCTACAGGATCTTGCTAACAGTAACCCAGAGAAGAAGGAAGCTTTGTCCATATTCTGTCAACTTTTGGATGGAGTTGTTTACATTCATAAGAAGAACATGATTCACCGGGATCTGAAGGTCAGGACCAATAAGATTATAACATTCACATAGTCAGTTAACACAAGTTTAGTTTCTGTTGAATAAATTTTGGTCACCTCACGTGTACATGCCCTGTTAATTTGATTTGATTTATTATTATCACATGTATTGGTACACAGTGAAAAGTATTGTGCCTTGCGTGCTACACAGACAAAGCATACCATTCATAGAGTACAGAGGGGAGAAGGAAAGGAGAGGTTGCAGAATGCGGTGTTATAATCATAGAATCCTACAGTGCAGAAGGAAGCCATTCGGCCTATCAACTCCACACTGACCACAATCCCACCCAGGTCCTATCCCCATAACCCCATGCATTTACCCTAGCTAATCCCCCGACACTAAGGAGAAATTTACCACAGCCAATCCATCCAACCCTCACACCTTTGGACTGTGAGAGGAAACCAGAGGATCCAGAGGAAATCCACGCAGACACAGGGAGAATGTGCAAACTCCACACAGACAGTGACCCAAGCCATGTATTAGTATACATTGAAAAGTATTGTTTCTTGCATGTTAGGCAGACAAAGCATATTGTTCATAGAGTACATAATGGAGAGGGAAAGGAGAGGGTGCAGAATGTAGTGTTACAGTCATAGCTGATGTGCAGAGAAAAATCAACTTAATGGAAGGTAGGTCTATCCAAAAATTTGATGGCAGCAGGGAAGATGATGTTGATGTGTGACCTCACACTTTTGTATCTTTAACCCGATGGTAAAAGCTGGAAGAGAGTATGTCTAGGGTGCATGAGGTCCTTGATTATGCTGGCTGCTTTTCCGAGGCAGTGGGAAGTGTAGATGGATAGGAGGCTGGTTTGCGTGATGGACTGGGCTACATTCATAACCCTTTGTAGCTCCTTGCAGTCTTGGGCAGAGCAGGAGCCATACCAAGCTGTGATGCAACCAAAAAGAATGCTTTCTTTCGTGCATCTGTAGAAATTAGTGAGAATCATAGTGGACATGCCAAATTTTCTTAGCCTCCTGAGAAAGTAGAGACATTGGTGGGCTTTCTTAGCTAGAGCATTGGCGTGGAGGGACCAGGGCAGGTTGTTGGTGATCTGTACACCCAGAAACGTGAAGCTCTCAACTACCTCTACTTCATCCCCATTGATATATCCTCTACTATGCTTCCTTTGTTTTATTGACATTGAGAGAGAGATCAGTGTTGTTGCACTCGTTCACCAGGTTCTCTACCCCTTTCCTGTACTACCCCCGAGTGGGTCCATTTTTCCATTGTCCTGGTTGGGATCTATTTGTGTTCACCACCATCTTGTGGTTTTTGCTTTATTTTGTGCAATAAAGCCCTGTTCTTCTATAGCCGACTCCTGGAGTTAATATACTTTCTGCCCTCCCTCCCTCCCACTCATACCCGTGTAATGCCTCTCAGTGGTTAACCTCAAACGAACTTGGCTTCCTTTATTGTCTTTAAGTGAGTGTAGGTTCAGTTCTGGGCCGCACACTCGGGCAGGAGACATTGATCAGTATGTAACAAGGACTTAACAACATTAAATTACGAAGACAGCTTACATTGTTTTTATTCATTTGTGGGACATGGGCATCGCTGATTCCAACACTTGTTGCCCATCCTTAGTTGTCCTTGGAGGGCAGTTGGAAGTGAACCACATTGCTGTGGCTCTGGAGTCACATATAGGCCAGACCAGGTAAGGACGGCAGATTTCCTCCCCTAAAGGACATTAGTGAACCAGATGGATTTTTCTGACAATCGATAATAGTTTCATGGTCATCAGTAGATTAATAATTCCAGGTATTTTTTATTAAATTCAAATTCCACCATCTGCAGTGCTGCGATTCAAACCCAGGTCCCCAGAACATTAGCTGAGTTTCTGGATTAATAGTCTAGCGATATTAACACTAGGCCATCACCTCCCCTTGTATATAGACTAGGCTTGTGTTCTCTCGAAGATGGAGTAAGAAGTGATCTAGTTGAGGTATTTAAAGTGATTTAAAAATTAGATAGTCTCTCACTATTGAACCTATCTCCCGTACCAGGAGCCCAGAATAAGTGAGCATGATCTTGACATGAGGGCTAGGCAGTTCACGGGTGAGATCACAGCCAAAGTGCTGATTTCGATTTTTCTATATTTCTTAAGTAAGGTTTTGCAATGCAGTAAATTTGAATTAACAGTTCTTTTTTTAAATTTATGTTGGTGGAAAAAAAAGCCAGCGAACATCTTCCTTAAAGAAGATAACACCGTAAAGATAGGTGACTTTGGCCTCGTGAAACCATCGGATGATGACGGATCGCTCACTAAGGGTATTGGAACACCTCTCTACATGAGTCCAGAACAGGTAAGGAGATCGGACAGAGCCCCTTACCGCCAGGGACTTCTCACAGAGATAGATCGTACAATGCCAGAAGCACATGAGGTGACCATTCAGCCCATTGTGTCTGTGCTAGATCATTGACAGAGAGAGACTGTCTCCTGTACTGGGAGTGCAGGCGACACCAAGGGTGGCACAGTAGCTAGCACTGCAGCTCCAGGGATCCGGGTTCAATTCCTGGCTTGGGTCACTGTCTGCATGGGGTTTGCACATTTTCCCCGTGTCTATGTGGGTTCCCTCCAGGTGCTCCGGTTTCCTCCCACAATGTGTGGATCAGGTGGATTGGCCATGTTAAATAGACCATTGATGTCAGGGGATTAGCTAGGGTAAATGCATGGTGCTATGGGGATAGGGCCTGGGTGGGATTCTGATTGGAGCAGACTCGATGGGCCAAATGGCCTCTTTCTGCACTGTACGGATATGACAAAGCTATCCGAATGGTCCCAATCTCCTGACCTTTCCTCATGACCCTGTGTAGTTTCTCCTTTTCAGGTATAGATCCAGTTTGAAATATTACTGTTGAATTAATATCACATGTCAAGAAGCTCATTGTAACAAATAAATCTCCTCATCTCTCCCCCTGCACTCCCATTTCTTGTGCAAGTTATCTTAAATTAGTCCGTTTGTTCCCAAAACTCCTGCGAATGCAGAATCCATGCCTGTAACTCGTGGGGAATTGTCTCCCACAATGTACAGGACTAGCGTCACATAGAAACCCTACAGTGCAGAAGGAAGCCTTTCAGCCCATTGAGTCTGCACCGACCACAATCCCACCCAGGCCCTATCCCCGCTTATTTATCCTGCTAATCCCTTTAACCTATCACATCCTGGGGCACTAAGGGTTAATTTAGCATGTCCAATACACCTAACCCGCACATCTTTGGACTGCGGGAGGAAACCCACGTGGACACAGGGAGAAAGTGAAGACTCTGCACAGGAATCAAACCCAAGTCCCTGGTGCTGAGAGGCAGCAGTGCTAACCACTGTGCCATCTCGTATATTCTTATTAAGCCTTTAAAATTATGAATATGTTGGGCAGGATGAGAGGGAATCTCATAGAAATTCATAAAATTCTAACAGTATTAGACAGGGTAGATTCAGAAAGAATGTTCCCGATGGTGGGGGAGTCCAGAACTAGGGGTCATAGTTTGAGGACACGGGGTAAACCTTTTAGGACCGAGGTGAGGAGAAATGTCTTGAGGTGTGGAATTCACTAACACAAAATGTAACTGAGGCCAAAATGTTGTGTGATTTCAAGAAGAAATTAGATATAACTCTTGGGGCTAAAGGGATCAAGGGAAATGGAGGAGAAGGAGAGGGGGATCAGGATATTGAATTTGATGATCAAAATGAATGGTGGAGCAGGCTTGAAGGGCCGAATGGCCTGCTGCTATTTTCTGTGTATGCCCAGGAGAAATGGAGGCATTTCAGATAGTAGTTGAAATGGGGAACTGGCTACTATAGGGAGTGGGTGAATGAATGGCTATGATGCTATCTAAAGAAGGCAGACATGTAGCCAAGTGCGTCTAATACAAACTTTTAAAGTGCGAGGGTGTTTCACGGGAGTGTGTCACCGTGCCACACTAGAACCAAGACTCCATCAGAGGTAGCTTTTGAATGAGTGAGTGAAAGGCAACTGAGGGTATGGAGAAATTTCAGGAAGAAATTCCAGAGTCAGAGTTCACCCTTCTCCCCTTTCTCTCTGCAGTTTAGGAATGAAGATTACGACCACAAAGTTGACATCTTCGCACTGGGGCTGATTTTCTTTGAGCTTTTGTGGATACAGATTGGGACTATGATGGAAAAATCCAAGGTAATTTACCTCGCTGGGGTGGTGGGGGTGCTAATAATCTGCCCTGGTGCTCTCCACCAGCCTCCCTGTGCGGCAGGGAGCTGGGAACTCTCGTTGGCCAAGGAATGAACAGCTGGGTCAATTCTCGGTGGGGGGGGCGGAATTCCTCGGGTGTACGGCAAGTGGTGGTGCCCAGGCCAGAGTACCAGCTCGACCTTCCACCACTACCTCATTCCACCCCCCTCTGTATGGGTGGGATTTTATGGCCTCATTCCAGCGAGACTGGAAATCCCTGCCCGAGGCCAACGGATGTTTCCGTCGTCTGCCCCTCGCCTGCTCTGATTCCGCGGAGCTAATGCTCGCCGAGCAGTAGATGGCAACTGGGAGGGATGTCCAACGAGGGGCATACACACGATGGGTCGTACTGGGGCTGCTCTTGGTTGTTCGAGATTGGCCTAGTGCTTCATGTCGTTAGTGTGTGCCTAAACTGGACAAGATACTGGGCAAGACGACAGCTCAGTGACTATCGCTGATTGCTGTGCAGACACATGGATTTGGGCTGGTGTCTGTGGGAGTTTGTGCATTCTTCCTGTGCTTGCGGGGGTTTTCTCTGGGTGCTCCGGTTTCCTCCCACACCCCAAAGATGTGCTCTTAGGCTGATTGGCAGGAATAAATTGTCCCTAAGTCAGTTTCCCTCAGTCTGGATGGCCATAAAACATTAGACAGGGGTCGTGGGTAGAGAGGTGGACTGGTGGTGTTGGGGTGGCGGCGCGGGCTTGTTGGGCCGAAGGGCCTGTTTCCCGGGCTGATTTTGTTCTTTGTAATGATGCTGATTCCGATCCTCGGATCAGTAACATTTGTAGCTTAGAAATGGCTGAAAAGCTTGCCCCTAGCAACTGTTCCCCTCTCTAACTGTGTCCGGCTGAAGGGTCCGGGTCCTATCCTGGCAAAGTAACAGTGGGAATGGCTGCAATTGACATCCTGGGTTAGGGATCAGAACATGGTTCATGCTCCTTATCACCACCAGCACTGGACGTGGATGTGTGGACTTTGGCAAGAGCAGGGATGTGCTGGGCTCTGATGAAAGCGCCCTGCAGTTTCTACGGTAACGACTCGTTTATTAACAGACCCTTCAGCGAGATGTCTGAGGGAGGGGATACTAGAGCATCTTTGAGTTTTCTTAGTGTCACAAGTAGGCTTACATTAACACCACAATGAAGTTACTGTGAAAATCCCCTGGTCGTCACACTCCGGCGCCTGTTCGGGTAGACTGGGGGAGAATTTAACATGGCCAATCCACCTAAACAGCACGTCTTTCGGACTGTGGGAGGGAACTGGAGCACCTGGAGGAAACCCACGCAGACACAGGGAAAACGCGCAGACTCTACGCAGGCAGTAGCCCAAGCCGGGAATTGAACCCAGGTCCCTAGTGCTGTGAAGCAACAGTACCAACCACTGTGCCAGCGGTACTGAGGGAGGTTAAATTGAGGAATAATTATTGGTTGGTAGTAATGATGTTGATTTTTGGTTTATTTAGACGTGGAACGATATTCGATTGGGCAGGTTTCCTGTATCCTTCACTAAAGCCTACAGCACCCAGGTAACAACGCAATACAATTCGAAAGCATCCAACTCAATGCTTCGTCTGTCAGCGGGGCGGGTGTTTAAAACTCTTTGGCGTCTCTCGTCCGCAGAGTTTCTTAATCCGGAAAATGCTCTCTGAAACTGCAAGCGAGAGACCAGAAGCTGAGCAGGTAAAGCAGATCCTTGAATCTGATGGGATGCACGATCCGAGAACCATCTAGAAAAATTGGAACTGAGAACACAGCTCGAATCAGCACTAGCTTCTTAAAGACAGGAACAAAAAATCGATGGTGAAACTTGTGAAAGTCACTCTAATGTCACAACCTATGTACTGTAACTTTGCTAACCCTTTCACTGTAAAGCTAGCTAATTCTAGAGTTCATGTACTGAGTGGTAGGCCAGTTGGCCTGCAGCTTGAGCAGAAACTTCTTCACCCAGAGAGTGGTCAAAGGACGGTGCAGCACAGGGGCAGGCCCTTCGGCCCTCCAAGCCTGCGCCCACCATGGTGTCTGCCTAAACTAAAACTCTTTGCACTCACGGAGTACGTATAAAAGCAAATTACTGCAGGCGCTGGAATCTGAAACCAAAAGAGGAAAAGCTGGAAAATCTCAGCGGGTCTGGCAGCATCTGTAAGGAGAGAAGAGAGCTGACGTTTCGAGTCCAGATGAGCTTAAACCCTTCAGCTTTGACCGAGGGTCATCTGGACTCGAAACGTCAGCTCTCTTACAGGTGCTGCCAGACCTGCTGAGATTTTCCAGCGTTTTCTCTTTTGGATACAGAGCCCGTATCCTTCCATTCCCATCCTACTCACGCATTTGTCTAGCATACCGCTATTGTACCTGTTCCCACCACCTCTCCAGGCATCAGGTTCCAGACATTCACCACCCTCTGTGTAAAAAAAAAATCCTGCCTCGCACATCTCCTCTGAACTTTTCCCCATGCACTTTAAACCTGGGTCCCCCTGAACTTGACTTTGCTCCCTTAGGAAAGGAGCATCTGGTTTATCCAAATTCGCTACCACGTAAAACGGTTAAACGCCGAGGGGCGGATTTTCCCGCTCTGCTGCCACGGGAGTCGTAGCGGACGAAGGGCGGACCGCGGAAATCGAGGGTTAGATTTTGGGTGGGGTGAGCGCGACCAGAAAATCCTGCCCCCAAGAAGCAGTTAGATACAGTACCTGAGGTGAAAGGGATCGAAGGGCGGAAAGCGGGATTACACTATTGAGTTGGATGATCAGCCATGACCGTAAGGAGTGGCAGAGCAGGCTCGAAGGGCTGAATGGTCTCCTCCTGCTCTTCTATGTTTCTGTGTCTCATGTTTGTGTGCCTTAAGATTTTACAGGGATTCTCCCAATTATTAATTAAAGAATCTTTGGAACCTGTAGCCTCCACCACCAAGGCTCCCCAACAGCCAAGGAAGTAGCTTTTGATGTCCACTGTTATGGACAATGTGTCTTTTGCGCACAGTAAGAATTTGAGACATGCTGAGGTCTCAGAGGGTTGTGGGGCTGAAGAAGGTTACAGAGACGGGGTGGGGGAGCGGGGGTAAAGACATGGAGGGTTTGCAAACAAGAATGAACATTTTAAATTCAAGGTGGACTTTTGTGCATCTCAATTTCACGGGGAATCCATTCCTTAGAATCCTCTTAACATTCAAAGAGATACGCGCATTAGTATAGCGCCTTTCATGTCCTCGGCACACGGTGAATTTTTTTTATAGACTATCAATTATCTGTGAAATACAATCACTGTGGGAACCGTGGCAACCAATCTGGACACAGCAACGTGACAATCAACAGATCATCTATTGTCGTAATGTTGTTTGTGTTGCCCAGGACAATGGGGAGAACTTTCCTGTTCTTCATGTACCCATCTGAGAGGGCAGACAGGGACTAGGCACCTCCGACAGTGCAATGCTCCATCAGTAATGTACCACACTGTGGAGATGCCGGCATTGGACTGGGATGGGCACAGTAACAAGTCTCACAACACCAGGTTAAAGTCTAACAGGTTTATTTGGAATCATGAGCTTTTGGAGTGCTGCTCCTTCATCAGGTGAGTGGTGAGCTGGGTTCACAAACACGGCATATATAGGCACAGACACAGTTGCAAGATAATGATTGGAATGCGAATGTTTACAGGTAGAGACATTGCAAGTGGAGAGAGGGATAATCGCAGGTTAAAGAGGTGTGAATTGTCTCATGCCAGGGCAGTTAGTAGGATTTTGAAGCCCAGGCCAAATGGTGGGAGTTACAGATAGTATGACATCAACCCAAGATCCCAGTTGAGGCCAATCTCATGTGTGTCTCAGAATGACTCGGCCAATGTTGTCTACCTGATGCGCTGCAGGAAAGGATGTCCCGAGACACGGTACGTTGGAGAGACCATTCAGATGCTACGATAATGAATGAATGGACACTGCTCAACAATCACCAGGTAGGAATGTTCCCTTCCTGTTGGGGAACGCTTCCAACAGTCACGGGCATTCAGCCTCTGATCTTTGGGTAAGTGTTCTCCAAGGAGGCCTTCACGACACATGACAGCTCAGAGTTGCTGAGCAGAAACTGATAGCCAAGTTCCGCAGACATGAGGACGGCCTCAACCGGGACCTTGGGTTCATGTCACGCTACCTGTAACCCCCACAACTTGCCTGGGCCTGCAAAATCTCACTAACTGCCCTGTCTGGAGACAGTACACGTCTCTAACCTGTGCTTATCCTTCTGTCCAACCACATTGTCTGTACCTTTAAGACTTAAGTGCAAAGACTCACATTCCAAACGTTATTTTGTAAATTGAGTTTGTGTCTGTACATGCCCTGTTTGTGAACACAACTTCTCACTCACCTGAAGAAGGAGCAACACTCCAAAAGCTTGTGCTATCAAATAATCCTGTTGGATTTTAACCTGCTGTTATGAGATTTCTTACTGTACTGTACCAGAGTGATAGCTTAGGGAGTTTAGACTGAGAGGAGAGAGCAGCATGACTGGCACAGGCATAACAGTATAGCAGACAGTAACTATCGCAGGCTGTGTACGCATTGCTAACACCAACACAATGCCTGGGATTTTACCGGCATTCTCCGGTGGCCTTGGGCGGGATCGTACGATCCTCGGGTGGACTTGCCGATAAAATTCTACCCAATGACTAACTGCTCATTCCTTCAGCCAACTCTACATGGTGAAAAAAATCAGTTACAGAAAACTTGAGAAAACATATTTGAAGTTGACAAAATGGCACCAACTGGTATTAAACCCACGATCGACAGACTCAAAGGATCTGGGTGGATGCAAGGCCGTTGTTTCAAGTTGGAGAGTCCTCCCCGGTGCTCTGGGCAATATTTATGGGGAGCTGGGGCAGTTCTCCCCGGTGCTCTGGGCAATATTTATGGGGAGCTGGGGCAGTTCTCCCTGGTGCTTGGGGCAATATTTATGGGGAGCTGGGGCAGCCCTCCCCGGTGCTCTGGGCAATATTTTTGGGGAGCTGGAGGTGTTCTCCCCGGTGCTTGGGGCAATATTTATGGGGAGTTGGGGAAGTTCTCCTTAGCCCTCGTTCAACAGGACTCTAAACCGATGATCTGTTCATTGTCACATTGGCCTGTCTATCCCCTCAGATGGGTACACTAAGAGCCGGAAGAGTCTCCCAGTTGTCCTGGCCAACACAGCCAATGGTAGGACAATATTTGACCTGTTTATTATCACATTTCTGTTTGTGGGATCTTGCTGCATAGATTGGTTGCTATGGTTCTCACAGTGACTGTATTTCCCAGATGCTTGATTGTCTATAAAAAGCTTTGATCCACTCCAAGAATGTGAAAGGCGCTATATGAATGTGAATGAAATGTTGAACGTAAAGGGGTTCCAAGGAATGTGTTCCCCGTGACATTAAGATTCACGAAAGCCCACTTTGAATTTAAAATCTTAATCCTTGTGTTCAAACCCTTCCATGTCTTTACCCCTTTCTGTCTGTGTAACCTCCTCCAGCCTCACAACCCTCTGAGACCTCTGCACACCTCAAATTCAAACCTCTTATGCATCATTAACTTAATGACTTCACCATTGGTGGCCGTGTCTTCAGATCCCTGGGTCCCTAAGCTCTGGAATTCCTCCTCCCTACCCACCTTTCTCCTTTGAAGCTGATTCTTTTAATAGCTCCTCCTGTAAGTTCATTGTCACATTTTGTCTGATGGGACCACTGCAGTGCAACCCAGGAGATTACACTATGTTGAGGGCACTAGCTAAATCCACAGTGACAGCCTTTGTCGATAGTGAAGGAAGAGGGCAGGCGATGGCCTAGTGGTGTTATTGCTAGACTATTAGTCCAGAAACTCAGCTAATATTCTGGAGACCTGGGTTCAAATCGAGTTTGAATTCAATTTTTAAAAATCTGGAATTAACAATCTACTGATGACTGATTGTCGGAAAAGCCCATCTAGTTCACTAATGTCCCTCAGGGAAGGAAATCTGTCGTCCTCATCTGGTCTGGCCTACCAGAGCCACATAGAACATAGAACCCTACAGTGCAGAAACAAGCCCTTTGGCCCATCGAGTCTGCACCGACCACAATCCCACCCAGGCCGTATCCCCATATCCCTACACGTTTACCCGCTAACCCCTCTAACCTACACGTCCCAGGACACTAAGGGGCAATCTTAGCATGGCCAATCAACCTAACCCGCACATCTTTGGACCGTGGGAGGAAACCGGAGGAAACCCACGCAGACACGGGGAGAATGTGCAAACTCCACACAGACAGTGACCCGAGGCGGGATTCGAACCCAGGTCCCTGGAGCTGTGAAGCAGCAGTGCTAACCACTGTGCTACCGTGCCGCTCTCAGCTGTCGTTGGGCAACTAGGGATGGGCAATAAATGCTGGCCGGCCAATGATGTCCATGCCCCACAAGTGAATTTAAACAACGTGGGGGGAGGGCGGGGGGGCAGAAGTGGGATATGAAAAAAATGAGGTAAAGAGGAGGTGACTAAAGTATTGGCAGTGCTCAGAGTAGAAATGTAACCCGGTGGGGATGAGATACATCCTTGGCTGCTGAATGAAGAATGGATGGAAATTGTGGAGGATGTGGTCACAACCTTCCAATCCTCCTTGGATATGGGGCAGGAGATCGCAAACAAGAGGATTCGAGTATAGCGATAGGGATATTTTGCTGCAATTATATAGGGTGTTGGTGAGGCCACACCTGGAATATTGTGTGCAGTTTTGGTGTCCTTATCTGAGGAAGGATGTCCTTGCTATAGAGGGAGCACAGCAAAGGTTTACCAGGCTGATTCCTGGGAAGGCAGGTCTGTCATATGAGGAGAGACTAAGTCGGTTAGGATTATATTCACTGGACTTTAGAAGAGTGAGAGGGGATCTAATAGAAACTGATAAAATTCTAACAAGGTTAGACAGTAGATTCGGAAAGAATGTTCCCAATGGTGGGGGCGTCCAGAACCAGGGACCATAGTTTGCCGATGAGGGGTAAACCTTTTAGAACTGACGTGAGGAGAAACTTCTTCACCCAGAGGGTGGTGAATGTGTGGAACTCACTCCCATAGAAAGTAGTTGACACCAAAACATTTTATGATTGCAAGAAAGAATTAGATACGGCTGTTGGGGCTAAAGGGATCAAGGGATATGGGAGGAAGGGGGGGAATCAGGATATTGAGTTTAATGATCAGCTATGATTAAGATAAAATTGAAGGGCTGCTTCTAAGTTCTATGTTCAAATGTTACGCTCTTGTTCAAAGAAGGAGTGCAACCTGGCAGTTTTAGGCCAAATATCATTGTTGGGGAGGGACTTTAAGAGATGGTAGTCAGGGAGAAAATTAGTTTACCTGGGGGAGTACAGGCTAACAAATGAGTCAGAATGCGTTTATTAAAATCGACTAACTTATCTAGTTCTTTCAGTGGAATGATGGAGAAGGATGTTGTTCAGGATGCCATGGAGGGACTAAAATGGACAAACACCTGGCAAATTGGATGCAGAGAGGCGGGAAGCGATGTATTTCAGAAGGAAGAATGAAGCCAGGCAGTATGAACGAAATACTATTTTTAAAGGGGGGTGGGGGCGGGAATGGAGGGTCATTGGAGGCTTACATTAACACTGCAATGAAGATTGTCACAGTAACTTCATTGCTGTGTTAATGTGGACCCGCCTGTGACACTAATAAATAAGCTTTAACTTTTTAACTTCACAAACGGAAATCTTTGAAAGCTAATAAAGCTATTCAGAGAAAATCATGCAGGATTCTTGGTTTTATAAATGGAGGCACCAAGTACGAATCCAAGGAAGTCATTCTAAAGCTTTATAAAACCGGGGCCGGGCATGAGCCTAATGTGGGCACCGTACTTGTATAGAATCCCTACAGTGCAGAAAGAGGCCATTCAGTCCATCGAGCCTGCACTGACCACAATCCCACCCAGGCCCCCTCCCCATAACTCCACATATTTACCTGCTAATCCCCTGACACTAAAGGACAATTTATCATGGCCAATCCACCTAACCCCCACATCTTTGGACTGTGGGAGGAAACCTGAGCACCTGGAGGAAACCCACGCAGACACGGGGAGAACGTGCAGACTCCACACAGACAGCGACCCAAGGCTGGAATTGAACCCGGGTCCCTGGTACTGTGAGGCAGCAGTGCCACCCATTACAAAGAATGAGTGGGCCAATGTGGAGGGGAATGGGTAATGGGGGGGTAGGGTAGCTTATATGGCGACCTATGCTGCGGTCATAAAGTGCTATGGGGCTGATTAACCAGGGCCCAAGTGATACTTGGTCAGCAGCACTATCAGCCCTGACACTGCCAGGCCAGTGTCGGTGCCCATTGCCAGGACTGCTGGTGAAGGACCCCAAGGCCTTGGATCCCCTGAGCAGGTAAGCCCTGGGGTTCTTGGGCAGGGAGGGTTTGGGAAGTTCACAGAGAGGGGCAGTGCAAGGGGATGGGGTGGGAGTAGCAGCGGGAGCGATAGGGGGTTTCTGTGAATGGCAGGGGTGAGATTGGCAAAGGGCACCCTCCAAAGGATGACGCCCTCACCCCCTTCCTTCCTTCCTGTCCTTTAATCCTTTCATTAGGCTTTCCCTTTCCATCACTGCTGCCTGCCCCAGAGGGTTTAAGGCCGGCACAGCATATAGTCAGGGTCCACAGGCTGGGTACCAAGCCCTAATTGACGCCTAGCTGTTCATTTAGATACGGCAGGCGGGTGGACTGCCAATTTTGGTGCCTGCCCACACCCCCATAACATAGGGTTGAGCTTGGTGGGAGTGGACAGGGAAGTGGTGGGATGGATGCTGTATGGTCCATTCATTCCTTTGAATAGGTGAAGATGGCACTGGTAAAATGAATTTCTTCTATTGAACAGAACTTAAAATTGCATCTTTACAAAAGCGATCAGAAAGAGAAAAATTGGAGTGAGAGAGAGACTGGCTTTTTCTGGCAGTCTTATACTGATCACACACTGAACTCCAAAACAGATTGAACTAAACTCAACTGAAAAAGCGTGAGTTGAAACTACAATATGTGTGACTAGTTATCTTTGCTATTAAAATTGTTTGGCACATGCTGTCTCTAACTTGGAGAAAGCGGCCTCGCAGATGTTGTTTACGAACAACTTTGTTTGGCTCCTAACTTTGTTTTGCTGGCATGATGCTTTTCGAGAATACAGTCAATTTTCTAGCAAATCCAGCATGCCTTCTAAGTTTTAAAATGTAGTCAGTTTAAAGCCGAGTTAGTTTTTTTTTAAAGCTTAGCATTTAAATGCAATTGCTTCGGCAGGAATGTCTTAAAATGAAGTCTTTGCGTAAGTGAAGCAAACCTACACAGGATCAACAGGTACCCACCCAATTAGATATGACCCCCCCCCCACCCCACCGTTCCTACGCCTATTAGTGGCATATAAAATTCAGCCCAGTATCAGAGGCTGAATGAGAGGGTGCAGAGGTTTTACTTGAATGGCCCAGGGGATGAGGTGCCCCAGTAGAAATTGAAGAAAAAACTTGCCTTTATATCAAGCGCTTTCCAACCTCATGATATCTGTGGAAGTCAGTGTTAGTGAATATTGGGCAGTGAATTGGAAACTTGCTGTTGCCCAACTCAGATTTCACCCCTGCTTTGTCCAAGTCCTTCCTATCAAACCTCTTCCTAATGTTCAAGCTGAACCAGTATGATCCAGAGAAATGAGCCCTGTGCCTTCCTGATAGTTGCATCGTCCCAATTCTGTTAATGTTCTACTCAATCTGTTCTCTCCCTACATGGTACCATATTCCAAAATTGCCCCCTGTCCCCCCGCCCCTTGGTTAGCCCTTTCCTTCTCCAAGCCCTGCAGCATGGTGGCTCAGCACTGCTGCCTCACCGCGCCAGGGACCCGGGTTCAATTCCAGCCTTGGACCACCGTCAGTGTGGAGTCTGTGCGTTCTCCCCGTGTCTGCGTGGGTTTCCTCCAGGTGCTCCGGTTTCCTCACAGAGAGACGTGTTGGTTAGCTGCATTGGCCGTGCTAAATTGACCCTTAATGTCCCAAGATGTGAAGGTTAAGGGGATTGGCCATGGTAGATGCATGGGGTTACAGGGATAGGGTGGGGGGAGAGGCCCTGTGTCAAGGAGTCAGTACAGACTTGATGGACCGAGTGTCCGCCTCCTGTGCTGTAGGAATTCTATGACCTGATAGAGATCTTCCAAATGATAAAAGCTTTCGACGGGACAGATGTAGAGAAAATGGTTCCAAACGCAGGCAAATGAGACTAGCTCAGCTCAAGAAATCAGGTGGGTGCAGGTGAGCTGGGTCGAAGGGTCTGTTTTGGTGCTGTACACCTCTACGGCCAGAATTATACCGTCCATGGGAATCGCGAGCTGGGCGTGGGGAACTCAAAGAAAGGTTTTTAAGGTTTCGGGCAGGACTTTAAGGTTTCAGGATGTACCAGGTTGTAAAATCCCGCCCAATGACTGTAACAAAGTTAGGAATCACAAATTTGAATGCATCCAATATAGCGAATTCAGGGAAACACACCTTTAGGTCCCGCTGGCATACGGAGTGTCTGAAGTGAATCGTACAGATACACTGAAGGGGAGGTTGGATAATCATGAGGGAGAAAGGATTGCTAAGGTCAGATGGAGGTAGGTGAGAGGAGGAAGGTGAGGAGACCAGTCGGGATGAGTGGCAGGTTTCACTACTGTAAAAAAAGCAAACGACTGTGGATGCTGGAATCCAAAACCAAAATGCTGGAAAATCTCAGCAGGCCTGGGAAGCGTCGGTAAGAACATAAGAACATAAGAAATAGGAGCAGGAGTAGGCCATCCAGCCCTTCGAGCCTGCCCCGCCATTCAATAAGATCATAGCTGATCTGTCGCTGCTCAGTTCCACTTTCCCGCCCTCTCCCCATAACCCTTAATCCCCTCTCTTATCAAAAACCCATCAACCCGCGTCTTAAAAATATTTAGCGAGGCAGCCTCCACCACTTCAACGGGCAGAGAATTCCAGAGATTCACCACCCTTTGAGTGAAGAGAAAAGTAAGGAGAGAAAAGAGCTGACGTTCTGAATGCCAATGGCAAAGGGTCAACAGAAGTTGGCACAGTGGTTAGCACTGCTGCCTCACAGGGATCTGGGTTTGATTCCCGGCCTCGGGTCACTGTCAGTGTGGAGACTGCACGTTATCCCCGTGTCTGCGTGGGTTTCCTCCCACATTCCAAAGATGTGCAAGTTCAGTGCATTGGCCGTGCTAAATTGCACCTTAGTGTCCCAGGATATGTGGGTTAGAAGGATGAGCGGGTTAAATATGTGGGGTTATAGGGATAGGGCCTGGGTGGGACTGTTGTCGGTGCAGACTCGATGGGCCGAATGATCTCCTTCTACACTGTCGGGATTCAATGGTTTCATTACTGTAAATTCTATGTAAGAAGGTCTTCAGTCAAATGTGTCACTGACAATGTTAAAATAAGTAAAATACTGCGGATGCTGGAATCTGAAACAAAAACAGAAAATGCTGGAAAATCTCAGCAGGTCTGACAGCACCTGTGGGGAGAGAATAGAGCTGAGATTTCGAGTCTGGATGATCGGAACTAAAAGCGAGGAAGAATATGTTGGATACTAGCCTGTAGCTGGGTGTGAGTGCAACGAAAGTGTAGCAAACTTACGAACAAGAGATAGATGGTCTGGAGTGGGAGTGGGGTCGAAGGGAAGTGATTTTCCATTGAGACAGAAATGGTGTGGGATGTAAAAGGGGTTAAGCTGGAGGTGAAAGCTGAAGCTGGTGCACTTGGTGGAGTCCTGGGGGCTGTAAGGTGTCTAATCGGAAGTGTCGCCCCTCCAGTTTGTGTTGGGCTTCACTGGAACATTGCAGCAGGTCAAGGGTGGACATGAGGGCAAGGTGCTGAGTTAAACTGGTGTGCGACAGGAACGTTTGGGGTTGTGCTTGCGTAAAGGTGTCCCGCAAAGCGATCACCCCAGGGCTGCGATCTAGTGGCCCCGTTCTCTGTGGGTGCAAATCCTGTGAGGGCTGCTAAATTGCACCAAAAGTGGGATCAGCGCTGGCGAGATCTGTTTGAGATCTCCCCTTCCTCTGCGGTGAGCAGGTTCACACCCAGTGGGGCTGCGAGCCTGACTCCCATGTATTTAAATAGATTTGAATTCCAATTAAAGGGCCTTGCACTGTAGTATCCGCCCACCACGCACCCTCCCCCCGGCTCGACTGATTCTCAATAACTAAAACCAGTGATCGGGCCGGAGGTACAGAGGTTCCTGGAGGCCGAGGGACCAGGCTGGGTATTGGCCTCTGTGCCAATCAGACAGTACCAGGAGGGGGGCGCACATGAAGGGAACTCTGGTAGGGGTGGCAAACTCTCCTCCATGGAAGGGGAAGGGAGAGTCTCGATGCCTGTGAGGTGGTGCCCTGATGTTGGTGTGTTGTGATGGGAGGGTTGCTGGGGGGGGGGGGGGGGGGTCTCAATCTCTATGGGGGATCCCAATCTCTGTGGGAGGGTCCCCAATTTGTCTGGTAAACCTCCAGGAGGAGATTTACCATTTTTACTTGCCTCCCCCCGCTCCACTCTGTCCAAGGATCCAAACGCTCCTTTTGGGTTAAGCGCTGTTTCACTTGCACCTCAAGGAACAAAGAACAACCCAGCACGGGAAACAGGCCCTTCGGCCCAACGAGCCCGCACCGCCGCATCCTCCTACACCTAATCTGCCCTGCGTGTATGCGAGTGGAACCCCTAACTTAGCCAGATTCAGGGGAGAATAGTGTCAGTTTGGTAAACCAATCAGCCTAAGAGCACATCTTTGGGGTGTGGGAGGAAACCGGAGCGCCCGGAGGAAACCCACGCAACCACAGGGAGAATGCGCAAACTCCCACAGACACAGGCCCAAATCCATGTATCTGCACAGCTAGCAGTGCTAGTCACTGAGCTGCTGTGGCGCCCGTCTGCTGGTCCAGGATTAAGCACACACACCGACACGAAGTACTAGGCCACTCCCGGAACCTCCAAGAGCAGTCCACGCATGACCCACCGTGTGCATGCCCCTCGTTTGACAACAAGGTGGACCGACACCTGTGGAATAAAAAGACAAAACATTAACATGTGATACTACATTTCCGGTGTCGTCCCGAGGCTCTGACCCTATTTAATACCCTCTACTATAACCTTCCATCCTTGTTTTGCTCATGTGTCTATCTAAGTAAACATTAAACAAGTCCAACGTGCCTGCCTCCACCACCCTACTCAGTAGCGCATTCCATACCCCCACGACCCTCTGCGTGAAAAACCTTCCTCTCACATCCAAATTGTACTTCTCCCCCCTCACCCTTAGATCGTGACCTCTCGTAATTGTCCCCAATCTAGGGAAAAGCCTACCACTGTTGACTCTATCTATTCCCTTCATTATTTTATACACCTCTATCAGATCCCCCCTTAATCTCCGTCTTTCTAAGGAGAAGAGCCCCAGTTTCTCCAACCTTTCCTCGTAACTCAGTCCTTCCATACCAGGCAGCATCCTGGTAAACCTCCTCTGCACCCTCTTCAGGGTCTCCACATCCTTCCGGTAGTAAGGTGACCAGAACTGGACGCAGTACTCCAAATGCGGTCTAACCAACGTTCTGTACAACTGAAGCATTAGACAGCAGCTCTTATACTCTATACCCCTTCCTATAAAGGCTAGCATTCCATAAGTTTTCTTCACAATCTTCTCTACTTGTCTTGACATCTTCAGAGACTTGTGCACCTTCACTCCCAGGTCCCTCTGTATTTTTATACTCTTAATCGGTCTACCTTTTATCACGTAGCTCCTCTCTGCATTATTCCTTCCAAAGTGCATCACCTCGCATTTGTCAAGATTAAATTCCATCTGCCATCTATCTGCCCAATATACCAACCTATCTATATCCTGCTGTGTCATCTGACAGTCCTCCTCGGTAACTGCCAATCCTGCCATCTTGGTGTCATCCGCAAACTTGCTGATCATACCACGTACGCCCTCTTCCAAGTCATTTATATGTACCACAAAGAGGAGAGGTCCCAGTCCTGAGCCCTGTGGCACACCACTGGTGACTGACCTCTAGCCAGAAAAGGACCCTTCGACAACTACTCTCTGTCTCCTATTGCCCAGCCAGTTTTCGATCCACCTAGCTACCTGTCCTTGTATCCCATGTGCCTTAACCTTTTCTACCAGCCTACCGTGAGAGACTTTGTCAAATGCCTTACTGAAATCCATAAAGATGACATCAACGGCTCGCCCATCGTCAACCATTTTTGTCACCTCCTCGAAGAATTCTACCAGATTCGTAAGGCAAGACCTCCCTCTAACAAAGCCATGTTGCGTATCCCTAATCAGATCACAACGCTCCAAATGCTCATACATCCTATCCCTAAGAATTTTTCCCAATAATTTTCCTACCACCGATGTCAAACTCACTGGTCTATAATTACCAGGGTTATCCCTACTACTCTTTTTAAACAGCGGTACTACATTAGCTACCCTCCAGTCTTCTGGGACCTCACCTGTGTCCAAAGAAGAGACGAAGATTTGCGTCAGAGGCCCAGCAATTTCATCTTTCACCTCCCTAAGCAGCCTGGGATAAATACCATCAGGCCCTGGAGCTTTATCCGTTTTTATGCTACCTAAAAACCTTAGCACTTCTTCCCTCGTAATGGAATTTCCTTCCACTGATCCACAGCTCCCTCCAAGACATTACAAGACACCAAACCCCTCTCCTTCGTGAATACCGACGCAAAGTATTCATTCAGGATCTCCCCCATCCCCTCAGACTCGATACATAACTCCCCTCCTTTGTCCCTAAGAGAACCAATTTTCCCTCTAACCACTCTCTTGCTCCTAATATGAGTAAAATGCTTTTGGATTTTCCTTAATCCTATCAGCCAAAGCCATTTCATGCCCTCTTTTCGCCCTTCTAACTCCCCTTTTTAGCTCCCTCCTACTGTCTCTATATTCTTCCAGCGCACTCTCCGTTCCCAGTTGCTTCGACCTAACATATGCCTCCCTCTTCTTCCTGACCAAGTCTTCGATACCCCCTGTAATCCATGGCTCTCTAATCCTGCCTTTCCCATCCTTCCTCTTTGCCGGCACATGCCTTTCCTGCAACATTATCAGTTTGCCCTTAAAAGCCTCCCACTTACCAACCGTAGACTTGCCAGCTAACAACCCCTCCCAATCAGTGTCCTTCAGCTCCCTCCTAATCCGGCTATAGCTCGCCTTCCCCCAGTTCAGAACCCTCCCCTTCAGACGGCACTCATCCCTTTTCATTTTTATCCTAAAGTAGACGGACTTGTGGTCACTGTTAGCCACATGTTCACCTACCTCAACCTCAACCACCTGCCCCGGCTCATTACCCAACACTAAATCCAATATAGCCCCCTCCCTAGTCGGGCTAGTTACGTACTGCTTCAGGGACCCTTCCAGCACACATTTTACAAACTCCTCTCCCTCCGTACCCCAGCTCTAGGCACCTTCCAATCCACTCCAGGAAGATTAAAGTCACCCACTGCAACCACCTTATTCTTTCTGCACCTGTCCAAAATGCCTCTGCAAATACCTTCCTCCACTGACCTCGGGCTGTTGGGTGGCCTATAGTATACCCCTAGCATCGTAATCTCTCCCTTTTTATTCCTCAACTCCACCCACAGTGACTCAATCCCTAACTCCTCCATATTGTCCTCCCTCTGCACTGCTGTGATGTTTTCCTTTACTAACAGTGCCACCCCTCCACCTCTCTTCAACCCTCCTCTGTCACACCTAAAACACTTATACCCAGGAACATTCAGCTGCCAGTCCTGACCTTCACGTAACCACGTCTCCGTTACTGCCACCACATCTAACTTCCTCACAAACATCAAGACCCTAAGCTCATCCGTCTTACCCATCACACTCCTCGCATTGAAACAGACGCAGTCCAACCCACCAGTGCCACTCAGAACCTCCTTCTCCCTGATAATTTTCCTTTCACCAAAACCTACCCTATCACCCAACTCACTCCCGACCCCGGTGTCTAATGAGCTATCAGTCACATCCCCCCCCCCCCCCCCCCATTAGTTTAAACCCTGCCTAAACACTCCAGCTAACCTCCCTGCTAAGACATTTGTCCCTCTCCCATTCAAATTCTCTCCATCCCTCCTGTACAGTTGCCCTTCTCTCACAAATACCTCCCAGTGGTCTACAAAAGTAAAGCCCTCTACCTTGCACCAATCCCTCAGCCACGCGTTCAGCTGCATGATCTCGTTATTCCTAGCCCTGCTGGTACTAGGCAGCAGCCCAGAGAATGCCACCCTGGAGGTCCTGCTCTTCAGTTTGGACCCCAACTCCCTAAATTGCCTGCATACATCTGCCCTATTCCGCCTTCCTACGTCCCTCTCCCCTGCGTGTATTATTACCTCTGCCTGGGTCCCCTCCCCTTTCAAAATTCCCTCTATCCTTTCCGTTATGTCCTGTACCCCTGCTCCAGGGAGGCAGACCACCATCCTGGAGTCACGCCTCGGCCCACAGAACCTCCTGTCAATTCCTTTGACCCTCCCATCCCCTACCACTATCACATTGCCAGCCCCCTTCTGTCCCTCTAACTCATTCTGGCCCTCCTGTCTATCCTTTTGTGCCCCTGTCGATGAATCTTGGGGGGGCCACTGGGGAGGTCTGTGGACCTGGACTATTCTTCTTTTTCCTCTTCTTCCTCTTAACTGTTGTCCACCCATCCTGTTCCTCAGCCCCTGGGACCTCCTCTTGCTCATGGTCCCTAGCCATTAACTTCTCATTTTCCCTGACCAGAAACACACCCTCTAAGCGCACCTCCAGTTGCCTGACCCGGGCCCTCAAGCGCTGCAACTCTAAACACTTAACGCAGATGTGGACCTTCGGGAGACGTGATGCCTCCAAGAACTCCCACATGTGGCACCTAACACAGCTTATGTTCCTCCCCATAGCCCCTGCCATGTCCCAACTATTCCCTCCTTCGATTTGGTCCCCTCTATTCGCTGCTCCTGATGTGGTCTCCTCCAGCCTGGGGAGACGGAAGAGATGCTGGGTGACCGACTTTGCTCAGTCCACAAGCATGACTCCCTGTCGCTTGCCGTTTCAACCCCCCCATCCTGCTGCCTTGTCCGAATGTGTCCTGTTGCGATGTTCCAGTGAAACCCAGCGTAAACTGGAGAAGCAACACCTCATCCTCCGAGTAGGCATGTTACAGCCCTCAGACCTCCACATCAAATTCAGCAACATCAGTTTTTCTCCTCCATCTTACCCCCTTTTTTTACATCCCAGTCCATTTTTGTCTCAATGCAAAAGCCCTCCCTTCCACCCTAGTCCCACACAGGGCCATCTGTCTCTTGTTCTTAAGTTTGTTGCCTCTTTGCTGTGATCACTCCCAGCTACAGCAGAATACCCAACACATTCTCCTTCTCTTTTAGTTCCAATGAAGAGTCACATGGACTCGAAACGCTGACTGTTTTCTTCCCTTACGGATGCTGTCAGTATTCTCAGTTCTTGTTGCTGATGTTATCTGGTGAGTGCTCCAGGGATTAAGGGGGCGGTTGTGTGACATTGTGGATATACAGCGTGGAATTAGACTCATTGGCCCAACCTGTCCATTGCCAACCTACTTTCCTAGACTAAACTAGTCCCATTAGCCCATGTTTCGCCCATCCCCCTCTAAACCCTTTCCCATCCACGTACCTGTCCAAATGCCTTTTAAATGTTGTAATCGTACTCACCTCGACCACCTCAACTGGCAGCGCCATACACGCACCATCCTTTGTGTGAAAAAGTCGCCCCTCTCGTCCTCTTTTCCCTCTCACCTTAGACCTATGCCCTCTAGTTTTGGACTCCCCTACCACGGGGAGAAAGATCTTGGCTATTCAGCTTACCTATGCTCCTCGTGATTTTATAAACCTCTGTAAGGTCACCCTTCATCCTCCTACACTCCAGTGAACAAAGTCCCAGCCTTCCCTTATAATTCAAACTTTCCATTCTTGGTGACATCCTTGTAAATGTTTTTTGCACCCTTTCCAGTTTAATAGTGTCCTTCCTATCGCACGGTGACCAAAATTGTATACAGCACTCCCAATGCGGCCGTACCAATATCTTACAGTCTGTAACATAGCGTCCCAACTCCTGTACTCAAAGCTCTGACCAGTGAAGGCACGTGTGTCAAACGCTGCCTTCACCACCCTGTCTACCTGTGACGCCACTTTCAAGGAACCATGTACCTGCACCCCTAGGTCACCCCGGGCCCCTCTGTTCAACAACACCTCCCCAGGGCCCTACCATTAACTTTGTAAGTCTTGCCCTGGTTTGTCTTAACAAAATACAGCGCCTCACATTTACCCGAATTAAACTCCATCGGCCATACATTGGCTCACTGACCAAATTGGTCCAGGGATTTCTTGGTCAGGATGGATCATGTTTTCTCTCTCTCTCTTCCCCCGAGCTGTAGACTGAGTTTGTTGGAGGTTTCGATAGCCCTGTTGTTGTTGAATAAAGCATTTCAGCCCGGGTCTGTTTCCTCATCCATTGGCTGTGGTTTGGGGCAAGCAGAAGTGAGAATCCAGAAGCGTTTTGTGTACTGGACGCAGATTAGATTCCATTCTCAGCGAGTGGGCCTCATTGTCATGCCTTCATGTATTTTTAGATGCGCAAACAATTTGTATACCTTTTAAACAGTTTATCAGAGAATTGTGTTAAGAATGGCCCCATGTTTTATTTTTGAACGAGATTTACTATCTGATGGTGAATGGTATCACTGGAGTCCATCCAGCACTTGTCTAATGCATCTCACTGTTAAGAATAAAGGTGAAACAGCTATTTTTTTCTTATTTGGTGTTGGCTGTGGCTCATTGGATAAAGGAAAGTTACTAAAGTTTGTTTATTAGTCACAAGCAGGCTTGCGTTAACACTGCAATGAAGTTACTGTGAAAATCCCCTATTCACCACACTCCGGCACCTGTTCAGGTCAATGCACCAGATTTCAGAGTCTGACAGGTTGGAGTTCCAACAACCCACACACCAGCGGGCATTAGGAGTGACGGGTGAATGGGAGTCACTGCAAGTTAAAGTTTCATGTTCATTTATTAGTGTCGCATTAAACTCCATCTGCCATTCCTTGACCCACTGGCCAGATTGGTCCTGGCTGGTCAGGATGGATCATTGTCTCCCTCTCTCTCTCTCTCTCTCCCTGAGCTGTGGACTGAGTTTGTTGACTTACATTAACACTGCAATGAAGTTACTGTGAAAATCCCCGAGTCGCCTCACTGCAGTACCTGTTCGGGTAACACTGAGGGAGAATTTAGCATGGCCAACGCACCTAACCAGCATGTCTTTTGGATTGTGGGAGGAAACTGGAGCACCCGGAGGAAACCCATGCAGAGACAGGGAGAATGTGCAGGCTCCACACAGGCAGTAACCTAAGCCAGGACTCGAACCAGGTCCCTGGCGCTGTGAGGCAGCAGTGCTAACCACTGTGCCAACGTGCTGCCCATGGCAGTAGAGTTTGGATGACCTCGAGTTCATGAAGGGTAGAATATGGGCGACAGCCAGGAGTGTATCTGAGTGGTCAAGTCTAGACTGGAGAAGAGCAGATGAACTGAGATAGGGGGTGCTATTTTTAAAGGGCTCCTCGATAACAAGTAAGAAACACCCCCCCACACACACACACACACACACACACACACACACACACACACGATGAGAGATAATAATTAACCTCACCCACTATTGTAGTCTTCCATCCCGCTCTCACCCCAATCCCCTCCCTCATCTACACCATTCCAAGCACCGCAGTGTTTCCCCTCCACCCCCTCCCTCACCACAAACAGGTGAGCCCTGCACATTAGAAACCCTACAGTGCAGAAAGAGGCCATTCAGCCCATCGAGTCTGCACCAACCACAATCCCACCCAGACCCTACCCCCCCATATCCCTACATATTTACCTACTAATGCCTCTAACCTACACGTCTCAGAACACTAAGGGACAATTTTTAGTATGACCAATCAACCTAACCCGCACATCTTTGGACTGTGGGAGGAAACCCACGCAGACACAAGGAGAACGTGCAGACTCCACACAGACAGTGACCCGAGCCGGGAATCGAACCCAGGACCCTGGAGCTGTAAAGCAGCAGTGCTAACCACTCTGCTACCGTGCTGCCCATTAGGCTTCCCCTTGAACCTGCCTCCCTGGCCAATGTGGCAAAGAGAACTCTCCATTCACCTGACGAAGGGGAGGACGGCCTCCACCAGGCTCTTGGGTTCATCTCACACTATCTGTAACCCCCGTGACTTGCCTGGGCTTGCAAAATCTCACTAACTGTCCTGTCTGGAGACAGTACACATCTCTTTAACCTGTGCTTAATGCTCACTCTACTTACATATTCTGAACCTTTAAGATTTGATTAGCTGTAAAGACTCACATTCCAATCGTTATTTTGTAAATTGAGTTTGTATCTTTATAATGACCTGTTTGTGAATAGAAATCCCACTCACCTGACGAAGGGGCAGCGCTCCAAAAGCTAGTGGCTTTTGCTACCAAATAAACCTGTTGGACTTTAACCTGGTGTTGTGAGACGCCAGCATCTCCACACAATGTAGCAAAGCCAGCCTGTATAATTATGTTGAAATTTATTAACAACTATAATTATATTGAGGTTGATTAGGTTGCCGGCAAAGAGGTGAGGAAAATAGATTTGCTTTCGCTGAATTTTGAGCCTCCTCTGGCGATATCATGCACAGGGAATGGCACAGTGGTTAGCACTGCTGCCTCCAGCAGCCAGGAACCTGGGTTTGATTCCTGGTTTGGGTCACTGTGTGTGTGTGTGTGTGTGTGTGTGTGTGGAGTCTGCACGTTCTCCCTGTATCTGTGTGGGTTCCCTCTGGGTGCTCCAGTTTCCTCCCACTGTCCGAAAGATGTGCGGGTTAGGTGCATTGGCTATGCTAAACTGACTCTAGTGTCAGGAAGATTAGCAGGGTAAATATGTGGAGTTACAGGAATAGGGCCTGGGTGGGATTGTGGTGGGTGCAGACTCGATGGGCCGAAAGGCCTCCTTCTGCACTGTTCTATATATTCTATGATCTCACACGCAGGGGTGGCACAGTGGTTAGCACTGCTACCTCACAGTGCCAGGGACCCAGGTTCAATTCCTGGCTTGGGTTACTGTCTGTGTGGAGTCTGCACATTCTCCCCGTGTCTGTGTGGGTTTCCTCTGGGTGCTCCGGTTTCCTCCCACAGTCTGAAAGATGTGCCGGTTCGGTGCATTGGGCCGTGCTAAATTCTCCCTCCGTGTACCCGAACAGGCACCGGAGTGTGGCGACTCGGGGGGGATTTTCACAGTAACTTCATTACGGTGTTGATGTAAGCCTAGATGTGACACTAATAAATATAGAGTGTGGACTGAAGATCCTGTGCAAGGTCCTTACCATACGTCTGGCGCTCATAAAGAATGGGTTTGAACTCTCGGTCACACATCATAGAATCCCTACAGTGCAGAAAGCGGCCATTTGGCCCATCAAGTCTGTACTGACTGCAATCCCACCCAGTTCCTATTCCCGTAACCCCACACATTTACCCTGCTAATCCCCCTGACATTAGGGTCAATTTAGCACAGCCAATCCACCTAAAGGAAAGTTGAAGGACGTGGGCAGAAAACATCTTAAGACAAAGAGACCGACAAAGATTTAAAATTCTTACCAATGTATATTTTATTGTGGTTTTTTTTTTGCAATTTCTTGTAAAATAGACAATCATTTTTCATCTTTATTTTACATAGTTAACACAGTTTGGCAGATGAATGAACTCCATCCTCTTCCAGATAAAAGTGGTGTTTAAAATAGTAAATAGCCTCAGGAAGGAAAGACCCTTTGGCCCCCTCTGGCCCACCTATCCACAGTTTTCCCCCCCCCCGGTTTATCCTGAACAGCTTCAGACACTAAAGCAGAAACGGAGAGATGCTGGAAAATCTCAGCAGATCTGACAGTATCTGTGGAGAGAGAATAGAGCCAACGCTTCCAGTGTGAACGACCCTTCGTCAGAGCTGAGGTCGAAACTGAGATTTTCCAGCATCTTTTTTTTGTTTCAGATCCCCGCAGTATTTTGCATTTAGCCTCGGACACGAGCTAATGTCTGATTTTTGCGTGAAACTATTGAGAATCGCCCCTCTGCCCATGCCACATACTTACCCCCCCGTTACAATGGAGCACAGCAGATCGTTTAGCCCGTCATATCTGTGCTGAAAGATCTATCCAATTGATCCTCATCCAAGCCCTTGATTAACCGGACATTTAATTTTCTTGTTCAACCACTTATCCCATTCCCTTACGAACGCTGCAACTAAATCTGTTTCCCTTTCGAGCACTGCCTTCCAGATCACAGCAACTAGACAGAAAAATCTCCTCTGTTCACCTCAAGTTTGGGTCACTAATTAAATCTCACCCTCTGGTTATTGATCTTTCTTCCCAATTACTCCATCAGTACTCCTCTCACAGATTTTGCCTAGAAGCATTAGGGACTGGAGTTAGGGCGTTGGTGAGGCCACAGATGGAGTATTGTGTGCAGTTTTGGTGTCCTTATCTGAGGAAGGATGTCCTTGTTATAGAGGGAGTACAGCGAAGGTTTACCAGGCTGATTCCTGGGATGGCAGGTCTGTCATATGGGAAGAGGCTATGTTGGTTAGGATTATATTCACTGGAGTTTAGCAGAGTGAGAGGGGATCTCATAGAAACATATAGAATTCTAACAGGGTGGATTCAGAAAGAATATTTCTGATGGTGGGGGGAGTCCAGAACAAAGGGGAGGGTGGTAATTTGAGAATAAGTATTGAGGCGTGGAGAAATTTCTTCACCCAGAGGGTGGTGAACATGTGGAATTCACTACCACAGGAAGTAGTTGAGATTGTGTGATTTCAGGAAGAAACTAGATGTGGCTCTTGGGGCTAAAGAGATCACTCTTCTTCACGCAGAGAGTGGTGGGAGTGTGGAATGAGCTGCCGGATAAAGTGGTAAACGCGGGGTCACTTTTAACATTTAAGAAAAACTTGGACGGGTTGATGGATGAGAGGGGTGTGGAGGGATATGGTCCAAGTGCAGGTCAGTGGGACGAGGCAAAAAAATGGTTCGACACAGACAAGGAGGGCCAAAAGGCCTGTTTCTGAGCTGTAATCTTCTATGGTTCTATGGATCATGAGGTGGGGGATCAGGATATTGAATTTGATGATCAGCCATGATCATAATGAATGGTACAGCAGGCTCGAGGGGCCGAATGGCCTACTCTCGCTTCTGTGCGATATCTGCGTGTGAAGAGTTACAAATTTTACAGGGGGAGGTCGGAATCTGGTCTGACAGGGTCAGACCCACCTCCAGGGAGGCCCACCTCCCTTCCTCAGACCCTGATCTCCCCACATCGCGAGCACCTTTACCAAATGTGGTTTGAGATGAGGAGCTGGGCCTCCCCCCACCTTCCCCCCCCCCCTACAACCGTCACCCCTCCCCCACTATTGTGCGACCAGTCTCACATCTGACACGTGGAGTGGTATCATCTGGGGATGGTCTCCGACCGTCCAGGGTGGGCCTGGAGTTTCCTGCGCGACACACCACACGAGAGAGAGTGAAAGGTCAAGCAAAAAAACTTGGGGGGGGGGGGGGGGGGGGTGGTATTTTCTGTCTCCCCCCCTCCCTCCCTCTTTCCACCGCACCCTTTCAGCGGAGATTTAACAAAAAAAAATTGGAGATGGCAGAGGAAGAGGAAGGTTGCTTGACAACGCGACTGATTTTACCCAACTGGGGCACGGGCAGGTCTGCCCGCTTTCCGATTGGCTGAGGATAGGTGGGCATCGTGGGGAGGGGGGGGGGGGGGATGGGCATCGTGGGGAGGGTGGGGGGGGATGGGCATCGGGGGGGGGTGTGGTAGGGGGAGGATGGTGCAGCTGGAGGGAATCTCTCGGAGTAACTCGGGGCCCGGGAATGGCGAGGCCGGGAGCCGGGGGATTTGGCAGTGAGGTGCATGCACGTACCGATCGTGTTTTATACCCGAACACCATGCTTTAATTCCAGTCACCGTTAGGTTGTTTCCTTTTTTTCCCCCCCCCCAAAAAAAAAGACACGCGCGCGCCCGTACATACATACTTACACACATTCAGACATAGTTAGTTAGATTATGTTGAATGACACATGCAAACTCGACTCAAAATTGACTTCGACTTGGCTTCCCTCAGTTTAAAAAAAATTCAGACGGCTGGGTACCTGTACTCAGGTGTGACAGTCGAAGGTGCGGTAGTCCTCCCAGCAGCGCCGAAACACCAGCCGTTTATTATTTCAAAAACTGTCACGTCTTGGTTGAGAATAAAAAGACCATCGCGAGTTAGCAGGTCGCCACAGCAGGTTGGTCGGATTGGCAGAGAGGTGCGCCTTTAATAAAGATGGCGACCTTGGCTCCCAACCCCCACCCGCACCCCCCACCCCCCACCCGCACCCGCACCCCCCCTCCTCCACTCTGAGTCAGGAAGTCACGGGTTCCAGGCCCAGGTCTGGAGCCTGGGCCACAATAGCCAGACTGACACTCCCAGCGCAGAGCTGTGCACATCCCAACCTAAGCAATTCCACGTGTTTCCTCTGTCGGAGAGGGCCCTAGGAACCTGGACCGAATACCTCCCCCAGCCCGGGAGGTGGCTCGATCCTCTCTGACTCAAGGTGGGGCCCACACAGATTAACAGCAGTGTGTAAATTCCGGGTGCCGAGTAGCCACTCCTCACCGTGTAGGGAAGAGGCCAGGCGGAGGCAAGAGATGGGGGAGGGCAGAGACGAAGAAACGTGTCCAGCACAGGACCAGACCCTTCAACCCTCCAAGCCCGAACTAAACTAAAGAAATAAACCTTACCCGGTCCGCATCCCTCTATTGCCTCCCCTATTCATGTACTCGTCCTGAGGCCAGACGGTGTAGGTGTTTCTGATCCCAGTGTGGGAGAGGGGAGGAAGGATGAGCCAACATCACAGGGGAGGGGCCACTGTCTACAGTATCCTGCTCTCTCTCTGGCTTCAACACAGAACGTCTAATGGAAAGTGAGAGGGGCTGACTGCGTGGTACGGGTGGGCTGGCAGAATGTGTCCAGGACCATAACGTGCACATTGGAAAGACCTCTGGAGCAGATTAGAGGGGTCCCGATACAGACTGGTCTGTAAATAGAAGGAGACAGGAACTGTGTGCACCACCACCCCCCCCCCCCATCCCCCCCAACTCTCCCTACTCACTAGTCCATGGCTGGCACGTAATGGCCGCTGAAAATTGCAGCCACCAATAGCTCTGTCTTGGGTCAAAGATCGAGTGGCCTTCATGGTACACAGTGTCCAACTGTGTCTTTCACAATGGCGGCACAGTGGGTTAGCATCGCTGCCTCTCAGCGCCAGGGTCCTGGGTTCGATTCCCGGCTTGGGTCACCGTCTGTGCAGAGTCTGCACATTCTCCCCGTGTCTGTGTGGGTTTCCTCCGTTCTCCTCCCCCCCCCCCCCCCCACACACACACACACACACAGTCTGGAGGACGTGCTGGTTAGATGCATTGGCCGTGCCGAATTCTCCCTCAGTGTACCCGAACAGGCACCGGAGTGCAGCCACTGGGGTGGGGTGGGGGGTGGGGTGGGGTGGGGGGGGTGGGGGATGGGGTGGGGGGGTGGGGGAGTTTTCACAGTAACTTCATTGCAGTGTTAATGTCAGCCTACTTGTGACACTTATCAAATAAAATTAAATTAAACTAACAATGACAACCCTCTCCAAGCACCCTTTAGTTACACCATCTTTAGGCTCTAAATCCTCCTGCCCGGTAACCAAAAGAAATCAAATGTTTTGCAGCCCTTAAGAAAAGGACTGTTCGTGCTAGCCCTTACGATTGAATTGGCAGTCCTGGGTTGGGAGGAGAAAGAGTTTAAACATAGTGGGAGGGTTTGTGGGGTGGGGGGGAGCAGTTACACACCAGCCAGGATTCAGCCAAAAGATGGACTGTGGAATTCCCAGGATATCCCAGAGGGAAAAACGATTCAGGCAAGTGAAGTAAGAGAGAGGTTAAAGTAAAATCCACCCGAACCTTTCTTCTTGCGGGGGGGTGGGGGGTGGGGGGGTGTGGGGGGGGTAGGGGGGGGTGTGGGGGGGGTGGGGGGTGGGGGTTGGGGGGGGGGTGGGGGTTGGGGGGGGGGGCGTTGGGGGTGGTGGTGGTGGTGGTCGTGCACAGCCGTTACCAAAACAAAAATATGGCCCTGCTCTCTTCCTCTTACCCACCGGTAGCTCCATACATCTGGTCACTGAGGCAGAGAGTGGGGGGTGAATGTGGATGGATGGAGCTGGCTTTGACACCAGGCCCAACGGGAGTGGAAAATCTAGTAGGCTGTAAGAACAGGAGGCCAAATTTGTCTTTGCACGTCCCCCGCCCTGTGGCTAATTCACCACCACCACCCCCCACCCCCGCACCAACCTCTCCTTCGCCCCGCCGGCCTCTCCCCTCAGTGGTCACCGGGTCACAGAGCTGGGGCCCCCCCCACCCCCAAGACATACAGTCCAGTAGACAAGGTGGCCAACTCCGCGGGAATATCCCGACCAAACAGGCACCCGTACGTAACACGAGCTCGTTGTGACTTCCTGCCTTTCACCAGCAAGCGTTTGTGTTTTTAAAATCTCTCTCCCCCCCGCCTCCCCCCCACCCCACCTCGTCGCTCTCGAGTCCTCCGGGCCTCTGTGGGCTAGAACGAGTGCGCGAAGGTCGCCGTGGAAGTCCGAGATCCCTTGTTGCGACTCTGCCCCGCGAAGCCCGGCTCCCCTCGCTCCTCGGCCGCCTCCTCCTTCTTGCTGACCTTGAAGCGGGAGATGAGCTCCAGGGCCAGCCGGTCCCACTCCTCGGGCAGCAGTAGCAGCAGGAAGCCCAGGCAGATGATCAGCACGGCAATGACCCGCACGCTGTTAAACACTATGTCACTGGAGTAGGCGTCGGTAACTGGGTTGTTGTGGGGGGTGGAGAGAGAGAGAAAACCAACAAGCAGTGTTTAGACCCCCATCAACCTCAACCTCAGCCTCCCACCTCTGGCAGCCCCTGACAAGGTGGCGTTGGGCCTTCTTCTTGACCCACTGGTGGTGATCTCATCCAACCCAGCGGCCCAGTGGAGAGTTCATATTAATAATTTGTGGGACATGGGTATCACGGGCTGGGCCAACATTTATTGCCCATCCCTAGTTGCCCTTGTTCAGAGGGCAGTTGAGAGCCAACCACATTGCTGTGGCTCTGGAGTCACGTGTAGGCCAGACCAGGTAAGGACGGCAGATTTCCTTCCCTAAAGGGGACATCAGTGAACCAGATGGGCTTTTCCGACAATGGTTTCACCAGTAATTCCAGATTTTTTATATTGAATTCAAATTCCACCATCTGCCGTGGCGGGATTCGAACCCGGGTCCCCACAACATTAGCCGAGTTTCTGAATTAATGGGCTAGCGATAATACCAGATAGGCCATCGCCTTCCCTTTAAGCTTCTTAAGCCACTGTTCCCCTTCAACTTATCAGAAGCCTTCACGATTTTGGACACTCCATCACATCTTCCTTTAACCGTCCCTGCGGGAACTGTGGATGTAGTTAAGGTGCAGGGGAAGGTCAGAGTTCGACCAGGGGAGGAAGCCTTGTGGGCTTCGAGACCATTTCCCCTTGTTGCCCCGGCTGCTCGTCCTGTCCAAGATTCAGAGAGGAGGGTACTTACCGGCGTTTACAGGGACACTGAGGACCACTCCCACTGAGATCAACGTCGGGGACGTAACCGCAATCCCAAAATTCATCAGGATGTTAAAGGCTGCAACAGTGGACACGGCAAGTCACTGATTGAGGAAATAAACCCGCACTCACTCAGCATCAACACCAGAGCATGCTGGAAAATCTCAACAGGTCTGGCAGCGTCAGCGGAGAGAGGGAATAGAGCCGACGCTTCGAGTCTGGATCACTCTTAGTTACCACCCTGTCTGAGGGTCATCCAAACTCGAAACGTTGGCTCGATTCTCTCTCTCTCTGCTGATGCTGCCAGACCTGCTGAGATTTTCCAGCATTTTTCATTTTAGTTTCAGATTCCAGCATGCGTGTTCTGCTTTCTATTTTTGCATTCAGTATCGATCAGGATCTGAAAATGTTTCACAGTCAGTGAGGCGCAGCTTGCAGTATAGTCCCTGTTGTAATGGAGGTGAAGGGGCAGCCAAGATACGCACAGCAAGATCCCAAAAACAGCAAAAATATATGATCAGCACATCTCCCTTTGTCGAGTAAGAAATAACTATCCTTCAGCACTGACCCTCTGACAGTGCGGCACTCCCTCAGTACTGACCCTCTGACAGTGCGGCACTCCCTCAGTACTGACCCTCTGACAGTGCGGCACTCCCTCAGTACTGACCCTCTGACAGTGAGGCACTCCCTCAGCACTGACCCTCTGACAGTGCGGCACTCCCTCAGCACTGACCCTCTGACAGTGCGGCACTCCCTCAGCACTGACCCTCTGACAGTGCGGCACTCCCTCAGTACTGACCCTCTGACAGTGAGGCACTCCCTCAGCACTGACCCTCTGACAGTGCGGCGCTCCCTCAGTACTGACCCTCTGACAGTGCGGCACTCCCTCAGCGCTGACCCTCTGACAGTGCGGCACTCCCTCGGCGCTGACCCTCTGACAGTGCGGCACTCCCTCGGCGCTGACCCTCTGACAGTGCGGCACTCCCTCGGCACTGACCCTCTGACAGTGCGGCACTCCCTCGGCGCTGACCCTCTGACAGTGCGGCACTCCCTCGGCGCTGACCCTCTGACAGTGCGGCACTCCCTCGGCGCTGACCCTCTGACAGTGCGGCACTCCCTCGGCGCTGACCCTCTGACAGTGCGGCACTCCCTCGGCGCTGACCCTCTGACAGTGCGGCACTCCCTCGGCGCTGACCCTCTGACAGTGCGGCACTCCCTCGGCGCTGACCCTCTGACAGTGCGGCACTCCCTCGGCGCTGACCCTCTGACAGTGCGGCACTCCCTCGGCGCTGACCCTCTGACAGTGCAGCACTCCCTCAGCGCTGACCCTCTGACAGTGCAGCACTCCCTCAGCGCTGACCCTCTGACAGTGCGGCACTCCCTCAGCGCTGACCCTCTGACAGTGCAGCACTCCCTCAGCACTGACCCTCTGACAGTGCAGCACTCCCTCAGTACTGACCCTCTGACAGTGCTTCAGGACTTACACAGTAAGAGAATGGCCATCCCGCACAGTTTCTCCCAGGGAATGAGGCTGAATGGGGTCCAGTGCTCCACCCCAGTGAAGTAAAGAGCCAGTGGAACGCAGGTGATAAATGTCACATTGAAAAGTCCCAGCACCGATAAAAATAAGGCGGCTTCTCCGTACTTGGCACTGCCCAAGAGCATCTTAAACAAGACCTTAAAGAAAGAAAGATTTTCAGGTTAAAGTTGATTAGGACGTGGCCCTAATTGTTTCACTCCTTCAATGAGCTGGCATAGGTACAATGGGCCAAATGGCCTCCCATTTAAGTTTAAGCTTTATTTATTCATGTCACAAGTCGGCTTACATTAACAGTGCAATGAAGTTACTGTGAAAACCCTCTAGTCACCACACTCCGGCGCCTGTTCGGGTTACACTGAGGGAGAATTTAGCACGGCCAATGCACCCTAACCCAGCACGTCTTTCGGACTGTGGGAGGAAACCGGAGCACCCGGAGGAAACCCACGCAGACACGGGGAGAATGTGCAGTCTCCACACAGACAGTGACCCAAGCCGGGAATTGAACCTGGGGTCCGTGGCAGCAGTGCTAACCCACGGTGGAGATTTTGCATTTGTTTAGCGCCTTCCATGACCACCGGACACCCCAAAGTGCTTTACAGCCAATGAAGTGCTTTGGGAGTGTTGTACGATGTGGCAGCCACTTTGTGTACAGCGTGCACCCAAACACAGCAACGCCAGAGTGGCCGGAACATCCACGGTTAGTTACCGGCTGAGGAATGAATATGAACGAAGACAGTCGAGAGAACTCCGAGGAAGACAGGGAGAGGAATGAGCTCCTCAAACATGTTTTCCCATTCATGTGATCACGGTGACACAGTGGTTAGCACTGCTGCCTCACCGTGCCAGGGACCCGGGTTCAATTCCCAGGTCGGGCCACTGTCTGTGCGGAGTCTGCACATTCTCCCCGTGTCTGCATGGGTTTCCTCCGGGTGCTCCGGTTTCCTCCCACAGTCCGAAAGACGTGCTGGGTTAGGGTGCATTGGCCGGGCTAAATTCTCCCTCAGTGTAACCCGAACAGGAGTGTGGCGACTGGGGATTTTCACAGTAACTTCATTGCAGTGTTAATGTAAGCCTACTTGTGACACTAATAAATAAACTTTTCTAAACTTTCTGATTCACAATCCACCCCCATCCTCCTACCTTCCCATCTCTTTAAACAATAAAATGGACCAATTTCAGATTTTAAATGTAGAATTGATCTGGCACTGACTGCTATTCATGGATGGGGTCTGACCATGGACCACCTCTTGTGTGTGAGATTCTTTGTTAGCGTCGCTCTGCTGACAGGTCTGTCTCTCTTAGACTCAGTCCCCTCATCCTTGACCCCAGCAGCCATTGCAAATACTTCCGCTCAGTCTAAATCAATGATCCCGTCACATCAACAAGGAGACCGGCTTGGGAATGGGCAGCACGGTGGCACAGTGATTGGCACTGCTGCTTCACAGCGCCAGGGACCCGGGTCCAATTCCCGGCTTGGGTCACTGTCTGTGCAGAGTCTGCACGTTCTCCCCGTGTCTGCGTGGGTTTCCTCCAGGTGCTCCGGTCTCTTCCCACAGTCCGAAAGACGTGCTGGTTAGGGTGCATTGGCCACGCTAAGGTGGATTAGCAGGGCAAATACATCGTGGGGGGGTGGGGGGGTGGGTGGGTGGTGGAGGCAGTGGTTATGGACATAGGATCTGAATAGGATTGTAGTCGGTGCAGACTCGATGGGCTGAATGGCCTCCTTCTGCACTGTATGTATGATTCTATGGTCTGCCCATCAGGAACTTGCGTTTAAGAAAATAAAAGAGGGGAGAGGATTGTAATGGCTTCACCGAGGCCCATGAGGTTGGCCTCTTCAAGTATGAGCTCCCTGATTGAGATCCTAATTGCCCCTCTAGTCGGAGAGTCTCATGGGTGTATAAAACTGAGAGTGTCAGGTCCTCTGGCACTCTGGATTCTGACCATGCACCAGAAGTACTCTGGGAGCGGAGTAGTGTTTGTAAATATCTGGTGAAGGGACACCGGCCTCCGAGGAGTTATTTCAATGACTTCACATTATAGGGTGTCAAAAGCACAATTTCTGACTGTTCACCTTCTCTCTTCACTTTCATTGAGTTATCTCAACAATATGGCTCACCTGCAGTCCTCCTCCCACTTACTGGAACACTCTCCTGCTCTTTAACCTCCTGACAATGGGATCCTCTGCATCCACCCACGGGACGGGGCAAAGTTTTGCTTTAACACCTTCACCAAATGATGGCACATTTGACAGTGTAGCATTCCCTCAGTCCTGCACTGAGACTGCCACCCTGGACCATGAGCTCAAGTCTCTGGAGCGGGGCTTGTCGCCTTGAATTCGTCCTTCCAAAAGATCAGTGTTACTACATCAAAACATAGAAACTAGAAGCAGGAGGAGGCCATTTGGCCCTTCGAGCCTGCTCCTCCATTCATTTTGATCAGAGCTGGTCATCAAATTCAATATCCTGATCCACCCTTCCCCACAAGAGCTGTATCTAATTTCTTCTTGAAATCACACAATGTTTTGGCCTCAACTACTTTCTGTGGGAGTGAATTCCATACATTCCCCACCCTCTGGGTGAAGAAATTCCTCCTCGTCTCAGTTCTAAAAGGTTCACCCCCTTATCCTCAAACTATGACCCCCTAGTCCTGGCCTCCCCCACCATCGGGAACACTCTTTCTGAATCTACCCTGTCTAACCGTGTTAGAATTTTATAAGTTTCGATGAGATTCCCTCTAATTCTTCTAAACTCCAGTGAATATGATCCCAACCGACTTAGTCTCTCCTCATATGACAGACCTGCCTTCCCAGGAATCAGCCTGGTAAACCTTTGCTGTGCTCCCTCTATAGCAAGGACATCCTTCCTCAGATAAGGACACCAAAACTGCACACAATACTCCAGCTGTGGCCTCACCAACACCCAATATAATTGCAGCAAAATATCCCCTATCCCTACACTCGAATCCTCTCGATATGAAAGCCAACATATCATTTGCCATCTTTACTGCCCGCTTTACCCACTGGTCCTGGGACCTCACGTACAGGGATTAAACTGTGCCTGTACACAGTCCTGACATCAGTTGGGGATAGGGTGGGATTGTTGTCGGTGCAGACTTGATGGGCCTAATGGCCTCCTTCTGCATTGTAGGGATTCGATGAAGATACAGGGACTCGATGAGGGCGCAGGGACTCGATGATATTCAATCATTACGTGACCAGTTGGTGGGAATCCCAGAACATGTGACAGGGCACCCTCCATCCTCTACCCCCAACCATTCCCCCCTCCCCCCCCCCCCAACTACCCCCACCCCTGTGCCATCGAGCTGGACTACATTCCTGAAAGGGTTTACGCTCTTGCTGTTAGAGAGACTGGTTGCGTTCCTGCGGGCGGTTGTTACCTTGTAGAGGGCAGACATGGAGGCTGAGGCTACGACCAGCGTGATCCCGATAACCGAGTGGCTGTGGAAGCCATCCGCGTAGGTAATCATCACTATCCCAGCGATCGCAAAGATGGCGGCCACTATCTGGATTGGAGAGAGGAACAGGCTGCCTTCGTCACTTGACACAGAGCACAGAAACAGGCATTTCATCCAGCTGGGGTCTATCTGCTCCTCATTCCCACTCTCTCCATTCACCGCTCATTGCTTTCTCCCTCCAGTCACTACCCAGCTTCCACTTCGATACATCTCTGAGATTCAAATCCCGTTCCCCGCCCTGTGGAGCAAGTTTCACATTCTCACCACTCTCCGTGTGAAGCCATTTCTCCGGAACTCACCATTGGATTTATCAGCGTCTCTCTGAGAATTATTGTTAACATCTTAACCAATAAATAGATGTTCTGGATTCTCTTGTGGACTTTCTCCACCTCATGGGGTTGCCTGGTGGCACAGTGGGTTAGCACCGCTGCTTCACAGCGCCAGGGACCCGGGTTCGATTCCCGGCTTGGGTTACTGTCTGTGTGGAGATTGCACATTCTCCCCGTGTCTGCGTGGGCTTCCTCCGGTTTCCTCCCACAGTCCAAGGGGTTAGGTGGATTGGCCGTGCTAAATTGACCCTTAGTGTCAGGGGGATTGGCAGGGTAAATGCATGGGGGTTATGGGGATAGGGCCTGGATGGGATTGTGCTTGATGCAGGCTCGATGGGCTGAATGGCCTCCTTCTGCACTGTCGGGATTCTATGATATCGATAGGTTTCAGAGACGAGGGGTTCGTGCGAGAAGGCTGGCGGAGATTTGGCAGCTACTGGTCTCTGAGACAACGGGTTGTACAATGGTGGCCATCTCCACCGGGGCAGCATGGTGGCACAGTGGTTAACACTGCTGCCTCACAGCACCAGGGACCTGAATTCGATTCCTGGCTCGAGCCACTGCCTATGTGGAGTCTGCACATTCTCCCCGTGTCTGCGTGGGTTTCCCCCGGGTGCTCCGGTTTCCTCCCACATTCCAAAGATGTGCGGGTTAGGTGCATTGGCCGTGCTAAACTGACCCTAGGGTTAGGGGATCAGCAGGTAGATATATGGGGTTACGGGAATAGGACCTAGGTGGGATTTTAGTCAGTGCAGATACGATGGGCCGAACGGTCTCCTTCTACCCTGTAGGGGTTCTACTATGGGGACCGAGGCAAGAGGAAGAAGATAAAATCTAGGTCTGCTTGAGGGGCTGAAGGGTCTTTGCCCGTTCTTACGTTCATAGATATTAAACACGGCTGCTGGGTAGACGTGAATAATCCCACGGAAGCTGACTGAAGAATGGATAACGCGTAGACCTTCGGAGTGGAGCCTGAACAGACAAGACGTTTGGAATCTGAGTCAAGTGTAATACCCACTGAACCGTGACGGACACCTCCGAGCTCACCCCCCAGCCCCCCTCCGAGGCTGTCAACTGTCTGGTTGTTAACTCTCGCTTGGTATTTCCTCATTGGCCTTCCTCGTGACGAGCTGACACAATAGACATATGTATTTTTCCCATTTCATTCAGTGGTTCTCCCGTCACAGCAGCCTGTGGCTTGAAGCATGTGGGCCCACTGCCAAATCTTTATTTTAATCCGGCATGTTCCACCACAGGAGAACGCCACCTCAGGGTGGCACTGAACCCTCTGTGATTTTTAATCATTCCACCACCAGAGATCGGGCCTACAACACCCTGGGCCCTCACCTCTGGAATTCCCTCTCTAAAGGCACTGCTGAAAAACCCACACCTCGGGACAAGGTTCTGGCCTTAGTTTATTTTACTTTCCGTCTCTCATGTCAAATTCTGTCAATTAACCCGTCCCTGGTGCATTTGGGGAATCTTAGAAATCCTACAGTACAGAAAGAGGCCCATCGGCCCATCGAGTCTGCACCGACCACAATCCCACCCAGGCCCAACCCCCCCCCCCCAATCCGTACATATTTTACCCACTAATCCCTCTCTGACCTACGGTCAATTTTAGCACGGCCAATCTATCTAACCCGCACATCTTTGGACTGTGGGAGGAAACCGGAGCACCCGGAGGAAACCCACGCAGACATGGGGAGAATGTGCAAACTCTGCACAGACAGTGGCCCGAGCCGGGAATCGAACCCGGGTCCCTGGAGCTGTGAAGCAGCAGCGCTAACCCACTGCGCCACCGTGGATGTTTTCACGATGTTCGGCTGGCACAGTGGGTTAGCACGGCTGCCTCACAGCTCCAGGGACCCGGGTTCAATTCCCGGCTCGGGTCACTGTCTGTGCGGAGTTTGCACGTTCTCCCCGTGTCTGCGTGGGTTTCCTCCGGGTGCTCCGGTTTCCTCCCACAGTCTGGAGAGACGTGCGGGTTAGTGAATGCTAAATTGCCCTTGAGTGTCGGGGGGGCGGGGAAACGAGCTGGTGTAATTGCGTGGTGTTACGGGAATAGGGCCTGGGGTGGGATTGTACAGAGTCGGTGGGCCGAATGGCCTCTTACTGCACTGTAGGGATTCCCTGCTTGTATTCAATGTTCTAAACAAACTCAGGGACAACGCAAGGGAACTGCTCGAAGCAAAAAGCGGAAAGGAAACTTCAAATCAAAATGTGGGTCAATAATACACCTCAGGCCTAACGGGGCCCAGTGAGCATGGAAGGCCTCAATAGCTCCCGGGGACTCCGCATGTTCCCTTTCCAGGGACACCCTGCTGCAAATCATGGATCATAGATCCCTACAGTGCAGAAAGAGGCCCTTCAGCCCATCGAGTCTGTACTGACCACAATCCCACCCAGACCATATCCCTACATATTACACCCACTAATCCCTCGAACCTACCCATCCCTAGACACCAATGGGCAATTTCTTAGCACGGCCAATCAACCTAACCCGCACATCTTTGGCCTGTGGGAGGAAACCGCAGCACCCGGAGGAAACCCACGCAGACACGAGGAGAACGCGCAAACTCCGCACAGACAGTGGCCCGAGCCGGGAATCGAACCCAGGACCCTGGAGCTGTGAAGCAGCAGCGCTAACCCACTGTGCCACCGTGCCGCCCACCTGTAGCCTTGGTAGAGGGCAGGGTGTCGCGTTGGATGGCCCCCCCCCTCGATCGCCCACCTCGGGACCTGTCTACGGCGAGCTTAGCCAGGCCCGGGAGTGGGTTAAAACATCCTTGGGCCCAAGGAGGAGCCGGGAAGTTCTCCCTCATGTCCCAGTCAATGTTTATCCGGGAGCTTGCTGTGCGCAAATCGGCGACAGCAAAGGGGGGCTCGGCTTCGGAAATACTCGGCCGGCCGTAGTAACCCTCCCTCCCTTCCTCCCCACAGCCGCAGGACGGTATAAGCCGGAGAGGTCACTTACCCTAACACCCATAAACCTGTCCCGAAGAACTATCCAGGAGAGCAGGAAAACAAAGGCCTTATTGCAGCAGAACAGAGCTGAAGCGTCGGTGGCACTGATCTTCTTCAGGGCCAGCAAGTACAGGTAATTCGTTAACGTCCATAGGACACAGAACGGGGCCATTCTGCTGAAGAATATCTTGACGGTCAAGCCATCATCCCCAAAGAACCTGCAGCATTCCCTAGCGGAGAGGAGAGGGAGGAGGAGGGAAAGGTCACCGGTTAGACTCAGGATCAATCTTACACTACGACAGCCTCTGAACTGTCCCACAGTATTACACACATCGGCACTGCAGGCTCCATCAGGCCTCGGAGCAACCATTCGGCCCATCGAGTCTGCTCTGCCATTCATACAATCTCTACAGCACAGAGAGAGACCATTCGGCCCATTGGGTTGGCTCTGCCATTCATAGAGTCCCTACGATGCAGAAAGAGACCATTCGGCCCATCGAGTCTGCTCCGCCGTTCATACAATCTCTACAGCACAGAGAGAGACCATTCGGCCCATTGGGTTGGCTCTGCCATTCATAGAGTCCCTACATTGCAGCAGGAGGCCATTCAGCCCATCGAGTCTGCTCTGCCGTTCATAGAATCATAGAATCTCTACAGTTCAGAGAGAGACCATTCGGCCCATTGGGTTGGCTTTGCTATTCAGAGTCCCTACGATGCAGAAAGAGACCATTCGGCCCATCGAGTCTGCTCTGCCATTCTATGATGGATCTGAGGTGATATTCCTCGACTCTGCTTTCTTGTCTTACCCCCTCGACTTGCTCACTGATTAAAAATCTGTCCATCTTAGCTTTGAACAGATTTAACAACCCAGCCTCTACAGTAAAGGATTGGCACGGTGGCACAGTGGTTAGCACTGCTGCCTCACAGCACCAGGGACCTGGGTTCAATTCCCAGCTTGGGTCACTGTCTGTACAGAGTCTGCATGTTCTCCCCGTGTCTGTGTGGGTTTCCTCCGGGTGCTCCGGTTTCCTCCCACAGTTGTGTGTGGGTTAGGCGGATTGGCCGTGCTAAATTGCCCCTTAGTGTTAGGGGGATTAGCAGGGTAAATACATGGGACTATGGGGATAGGGCCTGGGTGGGATTGTGGTCACGGCAGACTGAATGGGCTGAATGGCCTCCTTCTGCACTGTAGGATTCTGTGATTCTATGAATCCCACAGATTCACTATCCTCAGCAGAGAGTCCTCAATGGGTGATCTCTTACTCTGAGATTATCTCCTCTGGTCCGAGGCTCCCCCACGAGGGGAAACATCTCAGCATCGACCCTGTCAAACCCCCTGAGAATCCTGTGTGTCTCAATAAGGTCGTCTCCCATTCTCCAAAACTGCAATGACCCAATTTACTCAACCCCTCCTCACTAAACCCACTCAACCCCTCCTCACTAAACCCGCTCGACCCCTCCTCACTAAACCCACTCAACCCCTCCTCACAAAACCCACTCAACCCCTCCTCACTAAACCCACTCAACCCCTCCTCACTAAACCCACTCAACCCCTCCTCACTAAACCCACTCAACCCCTCCTCACTAAACCCACTCAACCCCTCCTCACTAAACCCACTCAACCCCTCCTCACTAAACCCACTCAACCCCTCCTCACTAAACCCGCTCAACCCCTCCTCACTAAACCCGCTCAACCCCTCCTCACTAAACCCGCTCAACCCCTCCTCACTAAACCCACTCAACCCCTCCTCACTAAACCCGCTCAACCCCTCCTCACTAAACCCGCTCAACCCCTCCTCACTAAACCCACTCAATCCCTCCTCACTAAACCCACTCAACCCCTCCTCACTAAACCCGCTCAACCCCTCCTCACTAAACCCGCTCAACCCCTCCTCACTAAACCCACTCAATCCCTCCTCACTAAACCCGCTCAACCCCTCCTCACTAAACCCGCTCAACCTCTCCTCACTAAACCCACTCAACCCCTCCTCACTAAACCCACTCAACCCCTCCTCACTAAACCCACTCAACCTCTCCTCACTAAACCCACTCAACCTCTTGTAAAACCCACTCAACCCCTCCTCACTAAACCCACTCAACCCCTCCTCACTAAACCCACTCAACCCCTCCTCACTAAACCCACTCAACCTCTTCTCACTAAACCCACTCAACCTCTCCTCACTAAACCCACTCAACCTCTTGTAAAACCCACTCAACCCCTCCTCACTAAACCCACTCAACCCCTCCTCACTAAACCCACTCAACCCCTCCTCACTAAACCCACTCAACCTCTCCTCACTAAACCCACTCAACCTCTTCTCACTAAACCCACTCAACCCCTCCTCACTAAACCCACTCAACCCCTCCTCACTAAACCCACTCAACCCCTCCTCACTAAACCCACTCAACCCCTCCTCACTAAACCCACTCAACCCCTCCTCACTAAACCCACTCAACCCCTCCTCACTAAACCCACTCAACCTCTTGTAAAACCCACTCAACCCCTCCTCACTAAACCCACTCAACCCCTCCTCACTAAACCCACTCAACCCCTCCTCACTAAACCCACTCAACCCCTCCTCACTAAACCCACTCAACCCCTCCTCACTAAACCCACTCAACCCCTCCTCACTAAACCCACTCAACCCCTCCTCACTAAACCCGCTCAACCCCTCCTCACTAAACCCGCTCAACCTCTCCTCACTAAACCCACTCAACCTCTTGTAAAACCCACTCAACCCCTCCTCACTAAACCCACTCAACCTCTCCTCACTAAACCCACTCAACCCCTCCTCACTAAACCCACTCAACCCCTCCTCACTAAACCCGCTCAACCCCTCCTCACTAAACCCACTCAACCCCTCCTCACTAAACCCGCTCAACCCCTCCTCACTAAACCCACTCAACCTCTTGTAAAACCCACTCAACCCCTCCTCACTAAACCCACTCAACCCCTCCTCACTAAACCCACTCAACCCCTCCTCACTAAACCCACTCAACCTCTCCTCACTAAACCCACTCAACCTCTTGTAAAACCCACTCAACCCCTCCTCACTAAACCCACTCAACCCCTCCTCACTAAACCCACTCAACCTCTCCTCACTAAACCCACTCAACCTCTTCTCACTAAACCCACTCAACCCCTCCTCACTAAACCCACTCAACCCCTCCTCACTAAACCCACTCAACCCCTCCTCACTAAACCCACTCAACCCCTCCTCACTAAACCCACTCAACCCCTCCTCACTAAACCCACTCAACCCCTCCTCACTAAACCCACTCAACCCCTCCTCACTAAACCCACTCAACCCCTCCTCACTAAACCCACTCAACCCCTCCTCACTAAACCCACTCAACCCCTCCTCACTAAACCCACTCAACCCCTCCTCACTAAACCCGCTCAACCCCTCCTCACTAAACCCGCTCAACCTCTCCTCACTAAACCCACTCAACCTCTTGTAAAACCCACTCAACCCCTCCTCACTAAACCCACTCAACCTCTCCTCACTAAACCCACTCAACCCCTCCTCACTAAACCCACTCAACCCCTCCTCACTAAACCCACTCAACCCCTCCTCACTAAACCCACTCAACCCCTCCTCACTAAACCCACTCAACCCCTCCTCACTAAACCCGCTCAACCCCTCCTCACTAAACCCACTCAACCTCTCCTCACTAAACCCACTCAACCTCTTGTAAAACCCACTCAACCCCTCCTCACTAAACCCACTCAACCTCTCCTCACTAAACCCACTCAACCCCTCCTCACTAAACCCACTCAACCCCTCCTCACTAAACCCACTCAACCCCTCCTCACTAAACCCACTCAACCCTTTCCTCGCAACAAAACCTCCTGAACCTCTCCGCATAGTAAAATCCCTCTTTACCCAGGATTGACCTAGTGAAACTTCCTCACTGTATTGCTACACAATATTAGCTCCAGCTGACATTTATCTGCAACAATCATAGAAATCACACAGTGCAGAGGAGGCCCTTTGGCCCATCGAGTCTCCACTAACACGCGAGAAACACCCAATCCTATCTGCCAGCACTTGACCAAAGCCCTGAATGTTATGATGTGCCAAGTGCTGATGTAAAGGATGTGAGGCATCCTGAATCCACCACCCTCCCAGGTGGCTCATTCCTGACTCCCCCCAAACCTCCTGCCCCTCACCTTGAGTCTGTGTCCCCCTCGTAACTGACCCCTCAACTGAGGGGAACAGCTGCTCCTTATCCACTCAGTCCATAATCTGGTTCACCTCGATCAGGTCATCCCTCAGTCTTCTCTGCTCCAGAGAAAACCACCCAAGCCTCTCCAATCTCTCGTCATAATTTAAATGCTCCATCCCGGGCAGCATCCCGGTGAATCTCCTCTGCACCCCCTCCAGCGCAATCTCATCCTTCCCATAATGAGGCAACCGGAACTGCACCCAGAGCTCCAGCCGTGGCCTCACCAGAGTTCTCCACAACTCCAACACCACGAATGAATCTGCTTTTCCCAAACTGTCACACGGTGGCACACTGGTCAGCTGACTCATAGCGCCAGGGACCCGGGTTCAAATCTTGGTTTGGGTCACTCTCTGGAGTCTGCATGTTCTCCCCGTGTCTGCGTGGGTTTCCTCCGGTTTCCTCCCACACTCCAAAGATGTGCGGGACGGGTTAATTAGCCACGTTAGTGCCCAAGGATGTGTAGGTTGAGTTGATTAGCCATGCTAAATTGCCCCTTACTGTCAAGAGGGTAAATCTGTGGGGGGTTACAGGGATAGGGCCTGGGTGGGATTGTGGTCAGTGCAGACTCGATGGGCCAAATGGCCTCCTTGCGCACTGCGGAGATTCTACGGTGCTATCTGAGGGAGTGAGGCCTGGGTGTGAGTTAAAAGGAGAGCCTCGCTACTAAACACTGGCATTGGAATCATTTACCACCCACCCAAAAGGCCGCAGTGGAGGTTGGGGGGGGACCTCAGTAAGACAGTAACCGCCTCACTGGAGAATCAGCCGGAATTAGATGCTTCGGGGAACAGAAAACTACATTCTGACAAGGAGGCAAAGGTCACATCTACTGAGCCCCACTGGTACTCTTTAAGGTGTTACCACAGTAACCAGGGCATCCTGCTACATGCAATGTCTATGAGCGCAATGCTCCCCGGTATAAATTATACTGATGGCACATTGACACTGACTGTGATTCCTAACCACCGATGGGAGCCCAGAACACAATAACCAGTGGAAATAAATCACATTTCTGAACAAACCAGAGAGAAATCCGCAGATTAACCACCGTCTGGCTGAGAAATCACTCCTCACCTCAGATCCAAAGGCTCGTTCCTCTGATGCTGCACTCTCCCAGAACTGACCCTCCAGGAGTGCCGCACTGTCAGAGGGTCAGTGCTGAGGGAGTGCCACACTGTCAGAGGGTCAGTGCTGAGGGAGTGCCGCACTGTCAGAGGGTCAGTGCTGAGGGAGTGCCACACTGTCAGAGGGTCAGTGCTGAGGGAGTGCCACACTGTCAGAGGGTCAGTACTGAGGGAGTGCCGCACTGTCAGAGGGTCAGTGCTGAGGGAGTGCCGCACTGTCAGAGGGTCAGTGCTGAGGGAGCGCCGCACTGTCAGAGGGTCAGTACTGAGGGAGTGCCGCACTGTCAGAGGGTCAGTACTGAGGGAGCGCCGCACTGTCAGAGGGTCAGTACTGAGGGAGCGCCGCACTGTCAGAGGGTCAGTGCTGAGGGAGTGCCGCACTGTCAGAGGGTCAGTACTGAGGGAGCGCCGCACTGTCAGAGGGTCAGTGCTGAGGGAGTGCCGCACTGTCAGAGGGTCAGTGCCGAGGGTGCGCTGCAGAGCACAGAAGTGAGTCAGCTGACTTGAGGGACCAATGGGAACTGAGTGATCACCCCAGAATGTGGAGTCCTCTCTCAGGCAGAATCAGCGAGAAGCCATGTAGTAAGTACCTGAACGCTGGCCCCAAACCAGCCTAAAGCCGCAACCTCCCTGAGCTGGGATTCCCTCATCAATAAATATCTTCTTGTCGACACCTTAACTGCCACAACCCTTCCCCATTCCTGGGGACATCGCAAAGCCCTTCACAGCCAGCGACGTAGATTTGGCTGGGTGACCGCTGCTCTAACGTCAGGCAGCCAATTTGTACACAGCAAGCTCCCACAAGCCAAAACGTGATGATGACCGGAACGGCTCGCTGTTTAGTGACGGTGATGGAGGGATTTGTATTAGTAAAGCTCCCACCCCCACCCCACCCCTCCAGCATGTCCAGCTGAGCAGACTGATGGTTGTGTGCCCCGCTGGAGAAAAAGCACTGGTGACACTGCGGCACACCTCAGCTTAGATACTGGGCTGTACACGGTGGGGCTCGGACCCCGGACCCTCAGACTCAAAGGGCGAGAGAGCTCACCGCTGGACCACGGCCAATAGAGTTAGAGAGGTTTACAGCAGGGAAACAGGCCATTCAGCCCAACTTGTCCATGCTGCCCCCTTTTTTTGTTAAACCACTAAGCTAATCCCAATTGCCCGCATTTGGCCCATATCCCTCTATACCCATCGTACCCATGTAACTGTCTAGATGCTTTTTAAAAGACAGAATTGTACCCGCCTCTACTACTACCTCGGGCAGCTTGTTCCAGACACTCACCACCCTCTGTGTGAGAAAAAACTGCCCCTCTGGACACTTCCGTATCTCTCCCCTCTCATCGTAAACCTCTAGTTTTAGACTCCCCTAGCTTTGGGAAGAGATATTGACTATCTAGCTGATCTGAGCCCCTCATTATTTTATAGACCTCCATAAGATCACCCCCCAGCCTCCTACACTCCAGGGAGAAAAATTCCCAGTCTATCCAGCCTCTCCTTATAACTCAATCCATCGAGTCCCGGGGGCATCCCAGTAAATCTTCAAACCTCTGATCGAGTGGGTCAGTCGCCCCCTCCGCCCCCCCCCCCCCTCCCCCCCCCATTCCCGATCCCACGTGGATGGTTTATGGCGGGAAGTGCTTACCGGAATCGCTGTAGCGGTGACTGCTTCTCCTCGGAGCTCCAGGCATGACCAGCATAGTACAGGAGGAAGAAGAGGACGTTCCAGGTGGTGGCGAACCACGTTACGGCAAAGGGGGCGTCAAAGGTCCTGAAGGTGATCTTGGCCAGCTGGCTGGTGCCCGCCCAGGACGAGCAGACGCTGAGGACCACCGCCCACCCCCACAGGGCCCTCTTCAGCTGCCCGGCAGAGCAGCAATACGGCCGGCAGCAAGCTCTCCGTCCCAGACGCCTCGCTCCTCCTCCCCCTCCTCCTCCTCCTCCTCCTCCTCCTCCTTCGGCCTCTCCTCGGGCCTCGGCCTCTGTCCGCCTGGACCCTCCCCCGACCCCCACCCTGCTGGCGTCCGCGGGGCGCTCATCTCCTGTGGAGGAAAAGGCCAAGGGTCAGTGCGATCCACCCAGGCAACGGCGGGGAGACAGGAGGCAAATCTCCAGCAGGGATTCCCGCCTGAATCACGGGGGGGGGAGATAGGGACTGGATCAGTGAGCGACTCGCTGTGTCAGAGAGAGGGAGGGGGTACAGGGGGCTGGAGGGGGTTACGGAGAGAGGGAGGGGGTACAGGGGGCTGGAGGGGGTTACAGAGAGAGGGAGGGGTGTAGGGGCTGGAGGGGGTTACAGAGAGAGGGAGGGGTGTAGGGGCTGGAGGAGGTTACAGAGAGAGGGAGGGGTGTAGGGGCTGGAGGAGGTTACAGAGAGTGGGAGGGGTGTAGGGGCTGGAGGAGGTTACAGAGAGAGGGAGGGGTGTAGGGGCTGGAGGAGGTTACAGAGAGAGGGAGGGGTGTAGGGGCTGGAGGAGGTTACAGAGAGAGGGAGGGGTGTAGGGGCTGGAGGAGGTTACAGAGAGTGGGAGGGGTGTAGGGGCTGGAGGAGGTTACAGAGAGAGGGAGGGGTGTAGGGGCTGGAGGAGGTTACAGAGAGAGGGAGGGGTGTAGGGTTGGAGGGGGTTACAGAGAGAGGGAGGGATGTAGGGTTGGAGGAGGTTACAGAGAGAGGGAGGGGTGTAGGGGCTGGAGGAGGTTACAGAGAGAGGGAGGGGTGTAGGGGCTGGAGGGGGTTACAGAGAGAGGGAGGGGTGTAGGGGCTGGAGGGGGTTACAGAGAGAGGGAGGGGTGTAGGGGCTGGAGGGGGTTACAGAGAGAGGGAGGGGTGTAGGGGCTGGAGGGGGTTACAGAGAGAGGGAGGGGGTACAGGGGGCTGGAGGAGGTTACAGAGAGAGGGAGGGGGTGTAGGGGCTGGAGGGGGTTACAGAGAGAGGGAGGGGGTGTAGGGGCTGGAGGGGGTTACAGAGAGAGGGAGGGGGTGTAGGGGCTGGAGGAGGTTACAGAGAGAGGGAGGGGTGTAGGGGCTAGAGGGGGTTACAGAGAGAGGGAGGGGTGTAGGGGCTGGAGGAGGTTACAGAGAGAGGGAGGGGTGTAGGGGCTGGAGGGGGTTACAGAGAGAGGGAGGGGTGTAGGGGCTGGAGGGGGTTACAGAGAGAGGGAGGGGTGTAGGGGCTGGAGGGGGTTACAGAGAGAGGGAGGGGTGTAGGGGCTGGAGGAGGTTACAGAGAGAGGGAGGGGTGTAGGGGTTGGAGGAGGTTACAGAGAGAGGGAGGGGTGTAGGGGCTGGAGGGGGTTACAGAGAGAGGGAGGGGTGTAGGGGCTGGAGGGGGTTACAGAGAGAGGGAGGGGTGTAGGGGCTGGAGGAGGTTACAGAGAGAGGGAGGGGTGTAGGGGCTGGACAGTCCCTGAGCTCAGTGTGAGTGATGAAGTCTGTGGGGTCACTTAGCCCAGTGTTAACCTGTCAGGGAAACCCCCTCCCCCACTCCTCCCCCCCCACCCCCCCCCCCCCCTCCCCCCTCCCCCCCAGCCCAACGGAGAACCAAACTCCTCAGGGTGAGATACCCATCTGTTCCACAGATTGGGAAAGAAAGCCTGTGTTTTCCTCTAGAACGGAGACTGCCCTCTGGTCGACCCAGCAAGCCAGCGTAGTGTCTCTTGTAGTGCTGGTAGTGTGTGCACAGCAAGATCCCACAGGGAGCAATGAAATAAATGACCAGGAATTCTGCCGGGGCACTAACGGTTGTGGGATCGACACTGGCCAGGACACTGCGGGGGGGGGCGGAGGGGAAGCGACTCTATTTAATGCCGTGGGATCAGCCTGAGTGGGCCTCAGCTCAAGGCCTCATCTGAAAGATAGCGCTCGCAACAGTGCAGCTCTCCCTCAGCACTGGCACTGAGTGTGTTAGTCCGAATTATAACCCTGCGCCTCTGGAGTGCATCTTGAAACATAGAATCATAGAATCCCTACATTGCAGAAGGAGGCCATTCAGCCCATCGAGTCTGCACTGACCTCAATCCCAGGCCCTACCCCTGTAACCCCACATATTTACCCCAGCTAATCCCACGACACTAAGGGGCAATTTAGCATGGCCAATCCACCTGACCCGCACAGCTATGGGGCGGCACAGTGTTCACTTCAGTGAACACTTCAGTGGTCACGGGCATTCAGCCTCTGACCTTCGGGTAAGCATTCTCCAAGGCGACCTTCATGACACACGACAGCGCAGAGTCGCTGAGCAGAGACTGATAGCCAAGTTCCGCACACATGAGGACGGTCTCAACAGGGATCTTGGGTTCATGTCGCACTATCTGTAACCCCCGTGACTTGCCTGGGTTTGCAAAACCTCACTTACTGTACTGTCTGGAGACAATACACATCTCTTTAACCTGTGATCAGTGCTCCTTCCACTCACATTATCAGCCACTTCAGGTCTTGAACAGCAGGTTAGGTGTAAAGATTCGCATTCTAATCAGTAATCTCTAAACTGTCTGTGCTTTATATGCTCTGTCTGAGGCCAGAACTCTCCATTCACCTGACGAAGGGACTAACCCCGAAAGCTTGTGAGTATGTTATCAAATAAATAGGTTGGACTAAAACCTGGTGTTGTCAGACTTTTTACGGTGTTTACACCAGTCCAACGCCGGCATACCCACATCATGACTGCTGTGTATACCCTCGGGATGCCCTGGGGCTGTGTATACCCTCGGGATGCCCTGGGGCTGTGTATACCCTCGGGATGCCCTGGGGCTGTGTATACCCTCGGGATGCCCTGGGGCTGTGTATACCCTCGGGATGCCCTGGGGCTGTGTATACCCTCGGGATGCCCTGGGGCTGTGTATACCCTCGGGATGCCCTGGGGCTGTGTATACCCGCGGGATGCCCTGGGGCTGTGTATACCCTCGGGATGCCCTGGGGCTGTGTATACCCTCGGGATGCCCTGGGGCTGTGTATACCCTCGGGATGCCCTGGGGCTGTGTATACCCTCAGGATGCCCTGGGGCTGTGTATACCCTCGGGATGCCCTGGGGCTGTGTATACCCTCAGGATGCCCTGGGGCTGTGTATACCCTCGGGATGCCCTGGGGCTGTGTATACCCTCGGGATGCCCTGGGGCTGTGTATACCCTCGGGATGCCCTGGGCATCTCTCGGGGTGCCTGCCTCTCTCCGCTCACTGTTGGCTGGCAGTCCCTGGGCATTGGCCATGCGGGTACACAAGCCCCCTATTCCTGCAGCAGCTGATAGGAAGCTCTCATTGTGGATCCGTCTGGGATGAAGGATGACCGTGAGGCATTCCCGGGTGTTTCTCACAGGGAAACCACTGACTGCAGCCTCTCTCTCTCTCTCTGTTCACAGCTGAGCGGAGCTTCCCTCTGACACGACGGCAGTGAGTCATCAGGCCGGCCTCCAGGCACAGGGCACAGCACTGACTGCACCCACTGAGACAGCACTGCCACTGCCTGGGATCACACCACACCACAGAGACACAGCACACAGCGGGGGGCGGGGGGGGAGAGGGGGCCGAGGGGAGACAATGGACAAAGAAAATTACAGCACAGGAACAGGCCCTTCGGCCCTCCAAGCCTGCACTGACCATGCTGCCCGACTTAATTAAAACCCCCTCCCTTCCGAGGACCATATCCCCCTGTTCCCATCCTATTCATGTACCTGTCAAGATGCCCCTGAAAAGTCACTACCGAATCCACTGCCCTACCCTTATCAACCATCTTCATCACTTCTTCAAAAAACTCCATCAAGTTCATGAGACATGACCTCCCCTTCACAAAACCATGTTGTCTCTCACTAACACGGCCACTTATTTCCAAGTGGGAATAAATCCTGTCTCGAAGAATCCTCTTCAATAATTTCTCTACCACTGATATAAGGCTCACCAGCCTGTTATAACCTGGATTATTCTTGCTACCCTTCTTAAACAAAGGAACAACATTGGCTATTCTCCAGTCCTCTGGGACCTCCCCCTGTAGCCAGTGAGGATATAAAGATTTCTCTCGAGGCCCCAGCAATTTCCCCCCTTGCCTCTCTCAGTATTCTGGGGTGTATCCCATCAGGCCCTGGGGACTCGTCTACCTTAATGTTTCTCAAGAACCCCAGTACCTCCTTTTTGGTTTTACCATGACTCAAACTATCTACACACCCTTTCCCACACTCATCATCCACCAAATCCTTCTCTTTGGTGAATGCTGACGCAAAGTACTCAGTTAATACCTTACCCAATTCCTCCGGCTCCACACATAGATTCCCCCACCTTGTCCTTGAGTGGGCCAACCCTCTCCCTGGCTACCCTCTTGCTCTTTACATATGTATAAAAAGCCTTGGGATTTTCCTTAATCCTGCTGGCCAATGCTTTTCCGTGACCCCTTTTAGCCCTCCTTACTCCTTGCTTAAGTTTCTTTCTACTTTCCTTGTATTCCACTCTTGCTTTGTGTGTTCCCAGCCTCCTAGCATTAACAAATGCTTCCTTTTTCACTTTGACTAGGGTCACAGTATCTCTCGTTATCCAAAGTTCCCAAAACTTACCATATTTATTCTTCATCCTTGCAGGAATGTGTCGGTCCTGAATCCCTATCCACTTTCATTTGACAGCTTCCCACATGCCAGATGTTGATTTGCCCTCAGACATCTGCCCCCAATCTACATTCTTCAGTTCCTGTCTAATATTGTTGTAATTAGCCTTCCCCCCAGTTTAGCATCTTAACACGAGGACTACATTTATCTTTATCCATCAGTACCTTAAAGCTTACTGAATTGTGGTCACTGTTCCCGAACTGCTCCCCTACTGAAACACCGACCGCCTGGCTGGGCTCATTCCCCAATACCAGGTCCGGTATGGCCCCTTCCCTGGCTGGACTATTTACTGCTCCAGGAAGCCCTCCTGGATGCTCCTTACAAACTCTGCCCCATTCCATGCCCCTAGCACGAGCAGTGGGGCAAGGGGAGGAGGGAGTTTCTTTGCGAGCACTGCTTCGGGGTGAGATGGTCATGGAGGAATTTGCAACCCTCTATCCACTCCGCGGAGACTGCCTCGCACATCGCTGAGCTGGAGCTGGGCCAGAGCTCAGACTTCGCCTGTGGAAGGCCTCACCTCTGCCAATGGCAGCTTTTGACCATCCAATGCCAGCCTCCGTTTTCACTCGGTGAAGCTGAGTCAAGCCCTGCCATGGGAAAGCAGACCCACACCAAGTCCTGTTCCAGAGCTTTCCTCACTGTCCCACACTGCCTCCTAATCACACACTGCTTTCAAATCTCCCGCCAGCTTTCCCAGCCCGAACCCCTCCGCTCTCTCGAGCAGTCTCTCCCAGCGGGAATGAGGATTGGAACGGACGTGGTGAGTAGAGCTTCCTGATGGGGTGTGTTACACTGAGGAGTCTGCAGCTCCCACACGCTGCAGTCTGAGCACAACTCGCTCCCACTCGCACAGCTACCCTCAGCATACTGGAGACATTCACATCTTACGTACCAACCTGCTCAGCTACTCCACACACATACATTCACTCGCACACACACACACACACACACTCACTCGCACACACAACTCCTGTGAACATCAACTCCTGGAGTGAATCTCACCCACCCACTCACAGATCCTGTACACCACAATCATCTCACTGTAACCTCCTCCAGCCCCTACACCCCTCCCTCCCTCTGTAACCTCCTCCAACCCCCTACACCCCTCCCTCTCTCTGTAACCTCCTCCAGCCCCTACACCCCTCCCTCTCTCTGTAACCCCCTCCAGCCCCCTACACCCCTCCCTCTCTCTGTAACCCCCTCCAGCCCCCTACACCCCTCCCTCTCTCTGTAACCCCCTCCAGCCCCCTACACCCCTCCCTCTCTCTGTAACCCCCTCCAACCCCCTACACCCCTCCCTCTCTCTGTAACCTCCTCCAGCCCATAAACCCCTCCCTCTCTCTGTAACCTCCTCCAGCCCCTACACCCCTCCCTCTCTCTGTAACCTCCTCCAACCCCCTACACCCCTCCCTCTCTCTGTAACCTCCTCCAGCCCTACACCCCTCCCTCTCTCTGTAACATCCTGTGCTGCCTCTTGGTGCATTCTCCATGGCAACATCTTTACCATGATGTGGAGATGCCGGTGTTGGACTGGGGTAAACACAATAAGAAGTCTCACAACACCAGGTTAAAGTCCAACAGGTTTATTTGGTAGCCGAAACTACCAGCTTTCGGAGCACTGCCCCTTCATCAAGTAAGCGGGAGTTGTGTTCACAAACAGGGCATATAAAGACACAAACTCAATTTACAAAATAATGGTTGGAATGCGAGTCTTTACAGGCAATCAAGTCTCAAAGATACAGATAACGTGAGTGGAGAGAGGATTAAGCACAGATTAAGCAGAGTCACTGAGCAGAGACTGCTCAGTGCCCTCATGTGTGCGGAACTGCCAAGTTCCGCACACATGAGGATGGCCTCAACCGGGCTCTTGGGTTCATGTCACTCTATCTGTAACCCCCACGACTTGCCTGGACTTGCAAAATCTCTAACTGTCCTGTCTGGAGACAATACACATCTCTTTAACCTGTGCTTAACGCTCTCTCCACCCACGTTGTCTGTATCTTTAAGAATTGATTACCTGTAAAGACTCGCATTCCAACAATTATCTTGTAAATTGAGTTTGTGTCTTTATATGACCTGAACTGAACTCCCACTCACCTGATGAAGGAGCAGCACTCTGAAAGCTAGTAGCTTGTAAGAACATAAGAACATAAGAAATAGGAGCAGGAGTAGGCCATCCAGCCCTTCGAGCCTGCCCCGCCATTCAATAAGATCATGGCTGATCTGTCGCTGCTCAGTTCCACTTTCCCGCCCTCTCCCCATAACCCTTAATCCCCTCTCCTATCAAAAACCCATCAACCCGCGTCTTAAAAATATTTAGCGAGGCAGCCTCCACCACTTTTTGTGCTACCAAATAAACCTGTTGGACTCTAACCTGGTGTTGTGAGACTTCTTACAACATCTCTACCAACCGGAGTCCCTTTGCCAACCAATCAGCACTCTCTCCTGATGTAGTATGAATTGCTGTTTTACTGTGGTTATTCTTGTGTCGGGTCTGATGAGCGGACGACGGAAAGCTTCAACATATCTCTCTTTTCAATGCTGAAGTTGTGTATTACCAAACAACGTTTTAATACGTCAAAGGCATGCTGTTGTTGAAGACAATTTTTTCAGAACATTGCCCTATGTCAACCGCAGCCAGACAGAGGGTTATGTGGACAGAACATGTCCCACACCTGTTAATGCCAGGGTCACAGGTTAACATCATCAACACTAAACGTAAAATATTATCACTTATGACAGTAGTGTCACATATGATTCTAACAGTATAACATGAGATACCAGCTATTGTAGCTGTGAGACCTGATTACATACATTCTGAACAGCAGAGGCAGCACACCAAGTGACCCCACAACCAACGGATTAGATCATGACCCTCCAGTCCTGCCCCCTCCAGTTGTGACAATTAAACAGCATGGTGGCACAGTAGTTAGCCCTGCTGCCTCACAGTGCCAGGGACCCGGGTTCGATTCCCGGCTTGGGTCACTGTCTGTACGGAGTCTGCACATTCTCCCCATGTCTGCGTGGGTTTCCTCCGGGTGCTCCGGTTTCCTTCCACAGTCTGAAAGAGGTTGCTGGTTAGGGTGCGTTGGCCGTGCTAAATTCTCCCTCAGTGTAACCCGAACAGGTGCCGGAGTGTGGCAACTAGAGGGATTTTCACAGTAACTTCATTGCAGTGTTAATGCAAGCCTGCTTGTGACATTAATAAATAAAAGTTTAACTTTAACTCACTGGAGGGGTAGGCTCCACAAATATCCCCATCCTCAATGATGGAGGAGCCCAGCACATCAGTGCAAAAGATAAGGCTTTGCAGCAATATTCATCCAGAAGTGTCGAGTGAATGATCCATCTGGGTCTCCTCCAGCGGTCCCCAGCATCTCAGATGCCAATCTCCAGCCAATTTGATTCACTCTACGTGATATCAAGAAAAGGTTGGAGGCACTGGATACTACAAAGGCAGTGGGCCCTGATAACAGTCTGACAATAGTACTGAAGACTTGTGCTCCAGAACTTGCCACTCTCCTAGCCAAACTCTTCATGATCAGTTCCAACTCTGGCATCTACCTGACAATGTGCAAAATTGCTCAAGTATGTACACAAAATGCAGGACAAATCCAGCCTGGCCAATAACCGCCCCATCAGTCTACTCTGGATCATCAGTAAAGTGATGGAAGGAGTCATCAACAGTGCTGTTAAGCAGCACCTGCTCAGCAATAATCTTCTCACTAGGGTCACTCAGTTCCTGACTTCATTATAGCCTTGGTTCAAACATGGATGAAAGAGCTGAATTCCAGAGGCGAGGTGAGAGTGACAGTCCCCTTGACATCAAGGCTACATTTGACCAAGTGTGGCATCAAGGAACCCTAGCCAAAACTGGAATCAATGGGAATTGGGGCAAACTCTCCACTTGTTGGAGTCATACCTGGTACATAGGGAGATGGTTGTGGCTGCAGAGGGTCAGTCATCCCAGCTCCAGGACATCTCTGCTGGAGTCCCTCAGGGTAGTGTCCTAGGCCCAACCATCTCCAACTGCTTCATCAATCACCTTCCCTCTGTCAAAAGGATGTTCAACACCATTCGCAACTCCTCAGATACTGAAGCAGTCCACATTCAAATACAACAAGATCTGGACAGTGTCCAGGTTTGGGCTGACAAGTGGCAAGTAACATTTGTGCCACTCAAGTACCAGACAATGACCACCACCAATAGGAGAGAATTTAACCATTGCCCCTTGACATTCAGTGGCAATACCTTAATCTAATTCTTCGTTATATTCTCAACATTACATCGTCACTGACCAGAAATGAAAGTGAACCAGCCGTATGAATAATTTGGCCTCAGGCTAGCCAGGGTAACCTGGAGCGTATGACTCACTTCCTGACTCCCCAGAGCCTGTCCACGAACTACAAGTCAGGAGTGTGATGGAATACTCTCCACTTGCCTGGATGGGTGCAGCTCCAGCAACACTCAAGAAGCTCAACACCATGCAGGACAAAGCAGCCCCTTTGATTCACATCCCATCCACTATTCACTCCCTCCCCCACTGACACACAGTGGCAGTAGTGTGCACCATCTACAAGAGGCACAGAAGCAACACACCATGTTAATATCTGTGTAACAATCACACAAATATGTGTAACGCTATGTTAGATGTTTATATTAGAGAGTTTCAAGTTTATTTCGTTTCCCATTAATGTTAAAGTTTATTTATTAGTGTCACAAGCAGGCTGACATTAACACTGCAATGAAGTTACTGGTCGCCACATTCCAGCACCTGTTCGGGTACACCGAGGGAGAATTTAGCACGGCCAATGCACCTTTTGGACTGTGGGAGGAAACCGGAGCACCCGGAGGAAACCCATGCAGACACAGGGAGAACGTGCAGACTCCACATAGACAGTGACCCGAGCGGGGAATCGAACCTGGGTCCCTGGCACTGTGAGGAAGCAGTGCTAACCACTGTGCCACGCCATTAATACTACAATATTACAGTGTTGATGGAAAAATACATCCAATTCAGAGCAGATGATAATCTCCTCAAACTGAGATGACTGAAATCCTCAATCAGATGAGATGGGAATTGCTGTGTGCTCGTATCAAGCGAGCCCAGGGGCTCCCAATAGAATGTTGACAATTGAACCAAGGAACAAAAAAGCTTAAGGAAGACAGAGATTCTCGAGCACATTCTGACTCTATTACAGCCACCAATGACACCACTTTGAATGCAGTAGGTGCCTTCACCCACCATCAGAAACTGTCTTCAGATGTGTTGAGATTGAGAGTGACGTGGCAAATAGAATTGCCCTAGCAAGCTCAGCATTTGCCCATTTACGTCAGACACTGTGAAGGAACTGAAATATCAAACTTACAATGACACATGCAGTTTATAAAGCTATCCTAATACCTACCCTCCCACATACCTGCGAAACACAGACTGCCTACTCCAGATATATGAAGAACTTGGACAAGTTCCACATGAAATCCATTCAGAACAGCACAGCGGCACAGTGGTTAGCACTGCTGCCTCACAACGCCAGGGACCTGGGTTCAATTCCGAGCTCGGGTCACTGCCTTGTGGAGTTTGCACACTCTCCCCGTGTCTGTGTGGGTTTCCTCCAGGTGGTTCGGTTTCCTCCCACAGTCTGAAAGATGTGTGGGTTAGGTGGATTGGCCATGCTAAGTTATCCCTTTGTGTCCCAAGATGTGTAGGTTAGGGGTATTAGCGGGGTAAATGTATGGGAATAGGGAGTGGACAAAATGCTCTTCGGGGAGCTGGTGCAGACTCAATGGGCCGAATGGCTTCCTGCTGCACTGTAGAGATTCTATGAACACCACTGATATCAAATGGGAGACAAAATGCCCAACAATAAGGTATTTCAAATAGCAGAAATGTCTGAAACTGAAGCACTCATTATCACAGCTCAGCTACAAGACATATAGTACATATAACTGATGAATAAAATCCCTCAGGTGGTGATGTACTCACAACTTAAACTTGGACACTGCCTGCAAGGTAAGCTGCAATTAGGATCCAAGGAAGACAAGCCTCAGGAAATGTAGCCTGTCCTCCAGACTGCAGAAAAACAAAGTAATAAGAACTACCTGGGGAGTAATTCCACAGTAAGAAGTCTGACAACACCAGGTTTAAGTCCAACCGATTTATTTGATAGTAAACTCACAAGCTTTCGCGGTTAAATCTTCGTCAGGTTGAATGGAGAGTTCGCCTGACGAAGGGACTAACCCCGAAAGCTTGTGAGTTTACTGTCAAATAAATCGGTTGGACTTAAACCTGGTGTTGTCAGGCTTCTCACAGTGTTTAACCCCAGTCCAACACCGGCATCTCCATATCATGAGTAATTCCATGTCATGGTGCTGTTTCTATCAAACAGCAAAGAATGCAGGCAACAAAGGACAAAAGGTAAGCTCAAAAGACTAGGCAGTCCTGACAAAAATCAGACAATTGACCCTTGCCCTCACTTTGGAATTGGGCTCTACAACCACGTTAGTACATAAAACAGATGACTCTACACACGCAGGAAATGGCCATCTTCAATAACAGAGGGAAATTATCAGTGATGGCACATGTTTATATCAGTGTTCAATGTTACGCAGAGAGAAAGATCATATTAAGTTGATCTTTCTCTACACCCTAGCTGTGACTGTAACACCACATTCTGCACTCTCTCCTTTCCTTCTCCCCTGAGTATTCTATGAATGGTATGCTTTGCCTTTATAGCGCGCAAGAAACAATACTTTTCACTGTATCCCAATACAAGTGACAATAATAAATCAAATCAAATCCTTCTCCCCTAAGTACTCTATGAATGGTATGCTTTGTCTTTATAGCACACAAGAAACAATACACTTCACTGTATCCCAATACACACGACCATAATAAATCAAATTCTTCTCTAAGTACTCAATGAATGGTATGCTTTGTCTTTGTAGCACACAAGAAACAATACTCTTCACTGTATCCCAATACACACAACCATAATAAATCAAATCCTTCTCCCCTAAGTACTCTATGAATGGTATGTTTTCTCTGCATAGCGCACAAGATGCAATACGTTTCACTGTATCCCAATACAAGTGACAATAATAAATCAAATCAAATCCTTCTCCCCTAAGTACTCTATGAATGGTATGCTTTGTCTTTATAGCGCAAGAAACAATACTCTTCACTGTATCCCAATACACGTGACCATAATAAATCAAATCCTTCTCCCCTAAGTACTCTATGAATGGTAAGCTTTGTCGTTATCATGCGCCAGAAACAATACTCTTCACTGTATCCCAATACAAGTGACAATAATAAATCAAATCAATCTGGTTAATTACACAATAATATCAGTTTTTATAAAAAACACTCCATTCTTAAAGTTACAAAGCCCAGCGTGCGAAGTGAACCAAATTAATCTCCTTGCTCCCTCCAAAACCCAAATTCAAATTGAATCCAATTCATGGTCCCTCACAAGAGAGAGAGAGAGACACACCAGATCCACGCTGACAAGATATGGCACTGGGCTTGATCTGACGTTTGATCCTAGCCAGGAGGCCGGGAGGTTTCTTCCACCATGTGTCCAAAGCAGTGTACACCTTCATACCACACTATCACACTGTGTGCAGCAATCCTACACACTCTCATGGTGTCACACCAGATAATACTCCGAGTGAATACTGATTGATCAATTGCCATAACGAGTTATTTGGTAGTTGTTAAATGTTGGCGCCGCAATTTTAGGTCTAATTTCGATAATCTCCCAGTATTAACACGTGATTCTTGCTTTGGGTGTCAAGAGTTTAATGCAGACGGTAAACGGGACATGCATTCACTTCCCATTCCGCCACTGCTGATCCATCTCTCTGAACCGCATTGTGACCTTTCAGCACTGGATAGCTCCCCCAGCAGATTATCCCGCACCCACCGCTCTCTCTCTCCTCCAAATACAGACGCGAGCACGCTTTCACCCACCTTCCACCTTGGTGAGGGTCAGCACTGGGCTGTTACAGGCGGTGAGAGGGGCGACTCTGGCCGAGTGCTTTTTCATTGTGATCCCAGCTGAAGGGCAGAACGCAAACTGCTCTCCCCTGCATCCCACAAGCCGGAGAGAAGAGGGATGCAGTCTGCGGGCATTCGCTGTTACATCTCTCTAGATAGGGTGGCTGTTTATGTGTGTGTGTGTATGTGTATCTTGCAGCAGGTGAAACACACTACACACACACACACACACACACACATACATACACATACATAAACACAGTCTGTGTTTGCTGGAATCATACAGGCGTCACATGCTGCTGACTTCCCTCCCCATTGCTAAAAAGATGCGCCGCCTAAAAAGCAGCAGGGATGACTACTTTCAGCTTGGTGCAATGCTGCTGAGAGCTTCCCCTGTCACTCCCTCCTCCTCCCAGTCCCCCCCCCCCACCCCCTCTTCAAAGTCTTCATCACACCTGATTATTCAGCTCAGAACTCATCCCCCCTCTCCCCCAGCCCCCTCAAACTGCCTTCCAATTCCAAAAGCAAACCCCCCTCCACTGTCTAAAAAACCCCCCCACTTTCTAAACCAACCCCCACTTTCCAAACCAACCCCCCCACACTTTCTAAAGCAAACCCCCCCACTTTCCAAACCAAACCCCCACTTTCTAAACCAAACCCCCACTTTCTAATCCAACCCCCACTTTCTAAACCAAATCCCCCACTTTCTAAACCCCTACTTTCTAAACCAACCCCCACTTTCTAACTCCCCCACATTCTAAACCAAACCCCACTTTCTAAACCCCCACTTTCTAAATTCCCCCCTTTCTAAACCCCTCTTTCTAAACCCCTACTTTCTCAACTAAACCCCCCTCTTTCTAAACCAACCCCCACTTTCTAAATCAACCCCCCTTTCCAAACCCCCACTATTTAAATCCCTCCACTTTCTAACACCCCCCACTTTCTAACCCTCCCACTTTCTAACACCCTCCACTTTCTATACCCTCCACTTTCTAAAACAATCCCCACTTTCTAAATCAACCTCACCTTTCTAAACCCCCACTTTCTAACACCCCACTTTCTTAAACCCCCTACTTTTGAAACCAACCCCCCCCCACTTTCTAAACTCCGACTTTCTAAACCTCTACTTTCTAACACCCCCACTTACTAACCCCCCATTTTCTAAACACCCAATTTTCTAAGCCCCCCACTTTTTAAACACCCCCCACTTTCTAAACTCCCCCACTTTCTCAACCAGCGCCCCACTTTCTAAAACTATGCCCATTTTCTAAACCAACCCCCACTTTCTAGACCCCCACTTTCTAAACCAACCCTCCCATTTTCTAAAGCACCCCCCCATATAGACACAGCCACACACAAATAACTCAGAGCTGACTCACCCTACAATGTTTCACCCTCTCTGCCAAAGACATCTTTTTTAACCGTGCAGAGAACAGGGTTGGTGACTGGGACAGCCTGAATCCGAGGCTCCATTAAATGGGAGATAGTCACTAATAAATCCCAGAGAGAATTCAGGAGGAGCGTCCGTTACCCAGAGAGGGGGGGCGGGGGGAGAACGCGGACGCGCTACCACACAGTGTGGAGGAAAATTGCACGGATGCATTAACAGGAGGAGAGGGGGCTTGCATGTAGCACAAAGCCCTAGCATAGATCAGTGGGGCTGAATGGCCTGTGTATCTGCTACACGTTCTCTGTAACACAGAGGTGATTGGGTACAATACAGGTCATACAAACCCCAGCACAGTTTTGCATTGGGAAGCCTGACTGGACTGAACTATCCACATGTGTGTGACTTAATTCAGGTTAAGTTTTTAAAGTTTATTTATTAGTGTCACAAGTAGGCTTACATTAACACTGCAATGAAGTTACTGTGAAAATCCCCTAGTCGCCACACTCTGGCACCTTGTTCGGGTACACTGAGGGAGAATTTAGCATGGTCAATGCATCCTAACCAACACCTTTTTCAGACTGTGGGAGGAAACTGGAGGAAACCCACACAGGGACACGGGGAGAATGTGCAAACTCCACACAGACAGTGACCCAAGCTGGGAATTGAACCCGAGCCTCTGGGGCTGTGAGTCAGCGCTGCTAACCACTGTGCCACCCTATTGAACTCAGATTAACTTATACAAAACCCACTTGGTTCACCTGTGTCCTTTAGGGAAGGAAATCTGCTGTCCTTACCCGGCCTGGCCTACATGTGACCCCAGGGCCAAAGCAATGCGGTTGACTCTTGATTGTCCCTCTGAAATGGCCAACAAGCCACACAGTTCAAGGGGCAATTAGGGATGGGTAATAAATGCTGGCCTCATCACCGACACCCACATCCCATCAAAGGACAATAAATAAAAATCCCACAGCCACATGGGAAGGTATGAGTGGTTCTCCCTGGTGTTCTGGCCCTCAGTTAACAATACTTAATGTAAGGAAGCTGGTCTCATCTGTCTGGCACTTGCTGGGTTTAAATCAGCTCTTGCACCCCACTGCACAACTGTGAGTGCAGCCGAAATATAATCCAATTATAATGTGTCTGAGACACCTTAAAGATATGACAGAGGCTATATAAATGCAGGCACAGTGGTTAGCACTGCTGCCTCACAGCTCCAGGGACCTGGGTTCGATTCCCGGCTTGGGGCACTGTCTGTGCGGTGTCTGCATGTCCTCCCCATATCTGCGTGGGTTTCCTCCGGGTTGCTCCGGTTTCCTTCTACAGTCCGAAAGATGTGCTGGTTAGAGTCCATTGGCTAAATTCTCCCTCAGTGTACCCGAACAGGAGTGTGGCGACTAGGGGATTTTCACAGTAACTTCACTGCAGTGTTAATGTAAGCCTACTTGTGACTAATAAATAAACGTTTACTTTGGATATCACGTCCTATACTCTTTACAACCTGCCACTACTGACAAGCCTCCTACTACAGGTGCGGTATAACTCCCATCCAGTGCTTAGCCAACACATCTCCTCATGTGTCTTGGTGTCAAACCGGGTACGATAAAACTCCTGTGAAACATTTTTTGATGTTTCACTGTGGCTTGAGGCGCTATATAAATGCAGGGGGTTGTTGGACTGGAGTCACTGGGGGAACCATGGCAGCTGACATACAGGCACTGAGGTCCCACACACACAGCAGTGAGGTAAGTGATCATTGAAGAGTGTGTTGGAACAGGATAGGGTGGGAAGACAGGGAGATGAAGCTGCTCCTATTGCCCTCACTCTGCCCACGGTTGGGGGGGCATGGGGAAGCTGTCAATGTCACCCTTTACTACAGGTTGCGGTGCGCTGAATCCCCAACGACAGGTCACAGTGTTCCGAATCACCCTGGTATTGTGGCAGCCTGTAGACCCTGTCCAAACAACTTCCCAGCAGAGGCTCCCTGACAACACAGCTGCTGTTATTTACACACAGCAACTGTGGCACAGTGCTTAGCACTGCTGCCTCACCATGCCAGGGATCTAATTCCATCCAGGTTACTATCTGCACGTTCTCCCATGTCCGTATGGATTTCTGCAGCTGCTCCGGCTTCCTCCCACAGAGCAAAGATAGGTGAGTTAGGGAGGTTGGCTGTGCTAAATCGGCCCTTAGTGTCCCAAGATTTGCAGGTTAGGGGGATTGGCCATGCTAAATTGGCCTTTAGTTTCCCAAGACATGCAGGTTAAGGGATTAGCCATGCTAAATTGCACCTTAGTGTCCCAAGAAGTGCAGGTTAGGGGGATTGGCCACGCTAAATCACCCCTTAGTGTCCTAAGACATGCAGGTTAGAGGGATTGGCCATGCTAAATCACCCCTTAGTGTCCTAAGACATGCAGGTTAGGGGGATTAGCCATGCTAAATCACCCCTTAGTGTCCTAAGACATGCAGGTTAGAGGGATTGGCCATGCTAAATCATCCCTTAGTGTCCTAAGACATGCAGGTTAGAGGGATTGGCCATGCTAAATCATCCCTTAGTGTCCCAGGAACTGCAGGTTAGAGGGATTGGCCATGCTAAATCATCCCTTAGTGTCCTAAGACATGCAGGTTAGGGGGATTAGCCATGCTAAATCATCCCTTAGTGTCCCAGGAACTGCAGGTTAGAGGGATTGGCCATGCTAAATCATCCCTTAGTGTCCTAAGACATGCAGGTTAGAGGGATTGGCCATGCTAAATTGCCCCTTAGCGTCCCAGGAACTGCAGGTTAGAGGGATTGGCCATGTTAAATTGCTCCTTAGCGTCGCAGGAAGTGTGGGTTAAGTGGATTGGCCATGGTAAATACACGAGGTTATGGGGACAGGGATGGGGTGGGCCAGGGTGGAAAGTTCTTTCAGACAGTTGGCCTATCTGTAGAGATCTGATGATTTTATGGCATTTACTGGAAAACAAGCACAGACCACCCGAAGCCCCTCACAAAGAGACTCAGGCAAATGCTTGTGCATTCAGTCCAGGAAAGAGATCGAGAATCTGGTGAGCTGGTGCAACGACAAGAATCTCTCCCTCAATGTCAACAAAACAAAGGAGATTGTCATCGAGTTCAGGAAGCTTAAAGGGGAACATACCCCTGTCTACATCAATGGGGACAAAGTAGAAAGGGTCGAGATCTTCAGGTTTTTAGGTGTCCAGATCACCACCAACCTGTCCTGGAATCCCCCCCCGCCACGCTGACACTATAGTTATAGAAAGCCCCACCAACGCCTCTACTTTCTCAGGAGGCTAAGGAAATTTGGCATGTCAGCTACAACTCTCACCAACTTTTACAGATGCGGTGCCATAGAAAGCATTCTTTCTGGTTGTATCACAGCTCGGTCTGGGCTCCTGCTCTGACCAAGATCACAAGAAACTACAAAGGGTCATGAATGTAGCCCAGTCCATCACTCAAACCAGCCTCCCATCCATTGACTCTGTCTACACTTCCCGCTGTCTCGGTAAAGCAGCCGGCATAATTAAGGACTCTGTGCATCCCGGACATTCTCTCTCCCACCTTCTTCCATTGGGAAAACGATACAAAAGTTTGACATCACCAACCGACTCAAGAACAGCTTCTTCCTGCTGCCATCAGGCTTTTGAATGGGCCTACTTTGCACCAAGTTGATCTTTCTCTTCAACCCTAGCTATGATGGTAACACTACATTCTGCACTCTCTCCTGTCCTTCTCTATGAACGGTATGCTTTGTCTGTTTAGTGCACGAGAAACAATACTTTTCACTGTATGTTAATATATGTGACAATAATAAATCAATCAAATCAAAATCAAATATTCTCAAGTTGTGTTGGTGGGTGTGATGGAGGGACACGTGCCAGAGGTTGCCCCCCTCGCACCCGCTGTCCTTGTGTTTCTGGTTGGTGGAGGCTCTGGATTTGGAAGGTGTTGCTGTGTGTTCAGATCGAGAACACTGCGATGGAGCAACATATGGCCAAGGGCGAACTGGAATTTCTGTACAGTCACTTCACTCCCACAGTCTGTCAAGACCTGGAAGGAAAGAATCTGGTGTGTGGGACACATGGAGTGTAGCAGATGGCCAACTGATCTTTGCAAATTCCCTCGCTGTTCTGGAAACCAGAGATGCATTTCACAGGAAGTACTCTCCTCCGGGACTTCTAACCTTTCACCTCACCCTGGACCTCTGCCCAGTGATCCCCTTCCCCTCCAAACCCTCTGCCCCACACCCCAACTGGAACAGGTTAGTGGAAAAGGGCAAAAGGAGGGTGAAACCCCACCACTGGCAGCCCCGATGGGCGTCACTGTGTGACCTGCATTGGCAGGAAGGTCTTCTGGCCCCGGAAACCCCAACTCTGAGCAAGTGGTTGAATATATCGACCAAGTGAGATCCTGAGGGCGCGAATGAAATGAAAAGTAACGCAGTGTTGGCAAGAAAGTGCGATGACTTTAAGCCAGGAAGTTTTTAGGGGAATACTGAGACCTGAATCTGGGCAGAACGGGGTGGGGGGGGTGGGGGGGGGGCGTTCGATGGCCTAGTGGTATTATCGCTGGAATATTCATCCCAAAACTCAACTACTGTTCTGGGGACCCGGGTTCGAATCTCGTCATGACAGAATTTGAATTCAATATAAAAAATCTGGAATTAAGAATCTACTGATGGCCATTGTCAATTGTCGGAAAAACCCATCTGGTTCATTAATGTCCCTTTAGGGAAGGAAATCTGCCGTCCTTACCTGGTCTGGCCTACATGTGACTCCAGAGACACAGTAAAGTGGTTGACTCTCAACTGCCCTCCAAGGGCAACTAGGGATGGGCAATAAATGCTGGCCAGACAGTGATGCCCACGTCCCACAAATGAATTTTAAAAAAAAGACAATGAAAAGTTCAGCAGGATCAACAGAAATTAAGGCAAATGGTGGGCTGGGTTTTACTGGGAATTGGGGGGGGGTAAGAACATAAGAAATAGGAGCAGGAGTAGGCCATCTAGCCCTTCGAGCCTGCCCCGCCATTCAATAAGATCATGGCTGATCTGAAGTGGATCAGTTCCACTTTCCCGCTTTCTCCCCATAACCCTTAATTCCCTTGTCTGTCAAAAACCTATCTACCCATGACTTAAATATATTTAGAGAGGTAGCCTCCATCACTTCAACGGGCAGAGAATTCCAGAGATTCACCACCCTTTGAGTGAAGAAGTTCCTCCTCAACTCCGTTCTAAACCGCCCCCCTTTTATCTTGAGGCTGTGCCCCCTAGTCCTGTTGTCCTTTCTGAGCGGGAAGAATCTCTCTACCTCTACCCTATCCATCCCCTTCATCATCTTATACATCTCTATAAGATCCCCCCTCATCCTTCTAAACTCCAACGAGTACAGACCCAGTTTATTCAGCCTCTCCTCATAGCTCAACCCCCTCAACTCCGGAATCAGCCTAGTGAACCTCCTCTGCACTCCCTCCAAGGCCAAAATATCCTTGCGTAAGTACGGCGCCCAAAACTGCACACAATACTCCAGCTGTGGCCTCACCAGTGCCCTGTACAGTTGCAGCAAGACCTCCCTGCTTTTATATTCTATCCCCCTCGCTATAAAGGCCAGCATCCCATTAGCCTTCTTGATCACAAGAAGCGGGCTTATTGCTCCCTGGGCTTCTGCCCAGCTGATTGGCTCAGGGCTCTCACAATCCCAACAGCACCGGGGCTGCGGTGTACCCACAATGCCGAGGCCATCATACCGGGCTCGGGGCCTGTGGGGGTCGGCAACGGGCAACGATTCCGATCAATAATTCCAGAAATTTCCACGCAGGAGATGGTGGAACTCAGCTCATGTTCTGGGGGAGCGGGTTCGAGATGGTTTTCCAGTCAGCTGCCATCACTTCAGTTTAGGTTTCATTTATTATTCTTACAAGTAGGCTTACATTAACACTGCAATGAAGTTACTGTGAAAATCCCCCTAGTCCCCACACTCCTGCTCGGGTTACACTGAGGGAGAATTTAGCACGGCCAATGTATCTAACCGGCATGTCTCTCGGACCGTGGGAGGAAACCGGAGCACCCGGAGGAAACCCACGCAGACACGGGGAGAATGTGCAGACTCCACACAGACAGTGACCCGAGCTGGGAATTGAACCCGGGTCCCTGGAGCTGTGAGGCAGCGCTGCTGACCACTGTGCTACCCAATCCTACCTGTGCCAAACAAACAATGATAATGTTGCTACATGTGGCCAGGACTAGCGGCCTGCAGTACCTAGCTCCCATAGCAGGCATGGCCTGCGATGGTGTTGTGTTTAGCGAGGCATCTGAAACAGGTGGAAGGGCCATTTATATAGATGATCTGGAGGAGGGAACCGAGTGTATGGTGTCGAAATTTGCTGATGACACCAAGATTGGGGAAAGGCAAATTGCGCGGAGGGTGTGGAGAGTCTGCAGAAGGATCTAGATAGGCTGGGCGAATGGGCCAGGAACTGGCAAATGGAATTTAATGTTGGCAAGTGCGAGGTGGTCCACTTTGGTAGGAATAATGGTAGGAAGGACTATTACTTACGTGGTGAAAAACTGCAGCAGGCAACAGTGCAGAGGGACCTCGGGGTCCTTGTGCATGAGTCACAAAACCCAGCCTGCAGGTGCAGCAGGTGGTCAGGAAGGCGAATGGGATGCTGGCCTTCATAGCGAGGGGGATTGAATATAAAAGTAGGGAGGTCTTGCTGCAGCTGTATAGGGCATTGGTGAGGCCGCAGCTGGAGTACTGTGTGCAGTTTTGGGCGCTGTACTTACGCAAGGATATTTTGGCCTTGGAGGGAGTGCAGAGGAGGTTTACTAGGCTGATGCCGGAGTTGAGGGGGTTGAGCTATGAGGAGAGGCTGAATAAACTAGGCTTGTACTCGTTAGAGTTTAGAAGAATGAGGGGAGATCTCATTGAGACGTATAAGATGATGAATGGGATGGATAGGATAGAGGTGGAGAGACTCTTCCCACTCAGAAAGGACAGTAGGACTAGAGGGCACAGCCTCAAGATAAAAGGGGGGCGGTTTAGAACGGAGTTGAGGAGGAACTTCTTCACTCAAAGGGTGGTGAATCTCTGGAATTCTCTGCCCGTTGAAGTGGTGGAGCTGCCTCGCTAAATATTTTTAAGACGCGGGTTGATGGGTTTTTGATAAGCGAGGGGATTAAGGGTTATGGGGAGAGGGCGGGAAAGTGGAACTGAGCCACGACAGATCAGCCATGATCTTATTGAATGGCGGGGCAGGCTCGAAGGGCTAGATGGCCTACTCCTGCTCCTATTTCTTATGTTCTTATGTTGTTCTCAGCCATTTGGCAGTTTTGCCAGGCTTTTTGAGAGATTTCTGGTGGGCAAGACTGTCAAACGTGGGGCTACCTTACCGCACCGGCACGCAGTTCCTGTCTCATTCTACTTACAGACCAGTCTGTATCGGGACCCCTCTAGCTGCCTCAGAGGTCTTTTCAATGTGTGAGTTAGGGTCCTGCCGGCCCACCCGTACCGTGTGACGTTCCCCTCTTCAAAGATCCGCTTTCCATTCGACGTTGTTCTGCTGATTGTCCACGTAGACACTCGGCAGAAACCTCTCCCCGTTTTTTGTTGTGTGTGAAAGGCCCCCTTTTAACGGTCAGTCCCGCTGAGATTGTTGGTTTTATTTTAACCGGGGGAACTTGAGCAGAACGTGATTCAGAGAGGAACCTGCGGTGACGACAAGGGAAAGGTGTGGGCCACCCTGACAAATAATGACTCCGCTTTTCCCCAAAGCAAACGGACCCTTTAACTGGGTGACCGTAAACAGGGGCCTTGATAAGCAATTCCGTCAGTGTTTCACTCACAAACACAAGTTTAAAGAAATCCCTGTTGTGATTAAGATCACCTGAGCATCCCACCTGCTAACTGACTCGAAACAATTGAAAATCACTTTGTTTAATGCACACAAGGATTAGAAAATTGGAAAAGCAAAGTCCATTATTGGATGCAGAGCTTGTGAGATTGTGCGGGTTGGCACAGCGGTTAGCACGGCTGCCTCACAGCGCCAGGAACCCAGGTTCAATTCCCAGCTCGGGTCACTGTCTGCGTGGAGTTTGCACATTCTCCCCGTGTCTGGGTGGGTTTCCCCCGGGTGCTCCGGTTTCCTCCCACACTCCAAAGGTGTGCGGGTTAGGTTGATTGGCCATGTTAAATTGCCCCTTAGTGTCAGAGGGAACAGCAGGGTAAATACGTGGGGTTATGGGCACAGGGCCTCGGTGGGATTGTTGTTGACGCAGGCTCAATGGGCTGAATGGCCTCCTCCTACATTGTAGGGATTCTCTGAGTCGTGAGTGGGGGTGCTGAACATTGTACAATCATCAGTAACACCCCCATTTCTGACCTTTTGACAGAGGGAAGGTGATTGATGAAGCAGTTGGAGATGGTTGGGGCCTAGGACACTACCCTGAGGGACTCCAGCGGAGATGTCCTGGAGCTGGGATGAC